>NC_136413.1:176632564-178097564 GCF_051521515.1 Lactuca serriola | reverse complement strand
TTTAGTGTCAATTGTTGTATAAGTTTCATGAAAGTGTTTGAACATGTTTGTAAGTGCTTGTTGTAAACGTTGGTAAGTATTTGTTGTAAATGTTTGATGTAGATTTTGATGTACATGTTTGAATCTCCTAGAAAATCCTATATTTTCTACTTATGATGAAATGTAGTCTTCTACCAAGACTTGACTGTTGTGCGTGTTTGTTCTTTTGTAAACGTAAGAGCTTTTCCCAAGTATGACTATCATTACCAAAAATATAGTTTACATTACCGTCTACGTGAGAAGATCACGATATGAATGTAATGGGAAAATGAATATGTACTGTAGTATTGTATATAGTGACTAATTTTAGTACAAACTACCTTTAAGACAATTGTTTAAATAAGGTAAAATGTGATGAGATTATAACCATACTTGACTGACTAGTAAAACACAACGATCAAAGACGTCGAAATGGTATGACATTCATCACCCGTAGACCTGCAGGTCCCACTATAGCTAGCAGCAAGGTGTAGGATGGTCAATCCTATATAGATCTTTACACAAACTCACGCTCTCCCTCCAGGAGACTCTGGTTACAAAATGTGACACAACAGTACATTGTCATGCCATGAAGTAGTGGCTCACATTAATGTTATAGTATTCTTGTATTTGTATAGTATTCTAGTATATAGTATGTTCCTCCCTGTTTCTCATTATAGTATGTTCTTTATGTTTTTTGTTATAGTATGTTTGAATTGACTCATGTATGAACTGACTCTGGTATGTTTCATTGTTCTAGAAATATTGAGTAGTAATTCTCTAAACTATACCTATTATAGATTACTAGTAATGTTGTTTGAATGAGTGGGTATGTTTGTACACCTTTGCTACCCAAAGGTGTTGAATTGAGGTAAGAACTTTTATATCTATACACATATACATAATATATAACGAAGATTCAAACGAGACTCAGACAAACAACCGGATACCCTAAGTCCACAACCAAACAAGGAACAGGAAATAAAGTGAGTTATCAGTCCTAAGCCCTTTCATCCTTACTTATATAACTATATCTATATAGACATGATTTTGACAATATATAAGGTTAAAAGAGTTTGATAAAGAGTTTAGCATATAAAAGAACTTTCACATAACAAAGAATTTTAACCATTCGATAGGTTAAAGATGACTGATGTCAGTTTATAAAATGTTTTGAAATAGTTTGTTTGATAAAACACTTTGAAGTATAAGAAATCCACTGGTTTGATAGTTATTAATCACATGTTATTGATGTAATAACTATAATGTTTTCTGCTTGTATATTCCCCCCAGAAAAGCATTTAAAATCATTTAAAAGATAAGTTAAGGGGTATAAACTCACCTGTAGCGAGTGATTTAAATGTAAGATCGATATAGGATGCTAAGTGTCAAGTGAAGCCTCGAGCACAAACGGATCCTATTTAGCATATAATGACACATATATGTATATAATTAGTGTATATAACAACTAATCATGAAGGGAATCACCTTAAGGACTAGGAAACACTTGGATTGAAGTGTTACAATCACATATGATTTTATTAAGGGGGTTCACGGCCACACAAGGGTGTTTACGGTCAAAGATGTTCACACCCATGGGAGTTTAAGGTCAATGAAGTTGATGGCCAAAGAAGATCTTGAGGAGGGTTTACAGCCAAGGGAGATGCTCATAGCCGTAAACTATTATTCTTCTTGGGAAATGGTTGTTTTCAAGGGTGTATGTTAAGAGCTTCTATAGGATAACTAGTATATGGAAGGATACTTATGTTTTGAAGGTTAGAGGGGGTGTTCACGGTCCAAGAACTAGTATGTGTTCTTGGTGTTCTTCGTGTAAGTGATGAAGATGTGAAGATCTACCCAAAAGACATGAAATCATGGATGAAATTATAAGGATTCACTAGATTAAGCAAGGTACCAACTAACAAATGGAAGAAACACTTACATATTTGAAGATCAAGATGAAAACTCATGATGATTGTTGAGAAAGAATCGAGTTTCTTGAGTTGGAAGTGTGAGAAGTGGTGAAAAATGAAGGAATATCATATATATGGGAGGAGTTCACGGCCAAAGAGGGGTTTGCGGCCGTGAACCCTAATTTACGGCCGTATTTAAACCTTTTAGACCTTTTAGATAATTGAATAAAAAATAACCTTTTGATTCATTAAACTTTTTAAATTTCAATGCAATATGGTCAAATAAATTAAAATCAATATGAAAAATCAGAATCGAACCACATTAGATTTGATGTTCATATCCACATTAAATCGAACCACCTACAAAACGGTGACGAAGGGGATGGAATTGATGGAACCTTCTAGGTTTTCATTCCTAATCTAGCTTTGCATGTTGGTTTTTGTGCAATGTTTGTTCACAATTGAGATTTTTTTTTTTTCAGTCGAGAATTAAAGAGGGAGATGTAGGTTCCGGGTTGGGGTGCGACATTGTTGTTGATTGAGAGTTTTTCTAGCAAGGAACTCTTTAAGCAAAAATGTGTGGGGATTTTTTAGGAAGAATATATAGGAGTCAACCGGGGAGGTGGGTGGGGCGTGGTGATAGGTTTAGGGAGAGGAGGAGGTGATAAGGCCTATTTCATTTTTCTTATTTTAAATCATAATAAATTAAAGGAAAATAAAAAAAATGTCATTTTATATACGTTACAGGTCAAGCATGCAAGAAATTGAAACAACTGAGACCATCTTCATCAAATAAAAAACATTTAAGGACCGAATATTTGATTTTTTGTAAAGCACATATAGTTATGTAATTTTGTCCCTTTTATATTTTTAGACAAAATTAAACAAATGGATTTTGTGGTCGGCAAAAAATATCATTGCAAGTATTTTTGAGAAATTTTCAACATGGTTTGTGCTTTTAAGGTTCAAAAAGCACAGGATAGGATTGATACTTGTATTTGCAGAAAATGACGCATCGTGTTCGTTCTGAACCTAACAATGACAAATCATGTTTAAAATTCATCAAAAATACTTATAATGTTATTTTCTACCAACTACAAGGACCATTTGTGTAATTTTGTCTATTTTTTAAGACTGAATGAACATCGTTTTCTCACATAAAAACGTGTTACACACTTGCAATGTAATTGTCATTGCAGCAGGACTCCACATTTTTGGTTTCTTGCTTACGTTCTATAAGAAACATAATTTGATTTATAATTGGTGTGCTTATATATCGGTTATTTTCATATTTGCGTTTTCCAAAAACTAATCAGCTCCCAAAATCTTGTAAGCTATGGTTACTTACTACAGATCTTGTTTTTGATGTTTTTATTGTTTACAAAATTGATTTATGAAAATAAAAAAAGAGTCATGAATGATCTCATATTACACTACATTCACTTTGTACGAGTGTATTAAATTTTAAATATTAGTTTTCCAACGTAAATATTTGATTACTTAATTTTACAAATTTAAAATTGTTTTGAATCTTTGTCACTATGTAGTCCGACCCATTTCACAGCTGGTGAGTAGTGACACATGAAACAGTGTGGTTTTACAGGTTTTGCACATTAATTTGTGCATTGTGCATTAGATGACAATGTTTGCAGGAAGATTTTAATTATTTAGTATTTTCTGTTTATTATTTATATGATCAATTTGTTATTAATTTATAATTTATTTTCCAAGTATTATATGATTAATAAACACAAATCAATTTCAACAATTGCTCTGTTTTTTTGCTTGTTGTCGTTATTGGACATGGCAAATCCCTTTGGAATTATAGAACATTTAAAAATTTTGTTTGTCAAAATTTAATAATGCATTCTTCATGTGAAATCAACTCTTTACTGAATTTGCGCTTGGTATTATTAAACATTATTTATTTCGCTCGATTATTACCTTCTATTTAAAAATAATTAAATAAATTCTTGCTTTTTATAAAGGATTGTCAATATAAGTAGAAGGGATTACGAATCAAAATCATTGTTTCATTAATTAGTGTTAACGATTATTGATTGATGCTTTTACATAAGTTACGTTGTTGTGGGAAATGATCTCGTTAAGGCCCTCTATAGTTTGAACAAGAGGTTCTCGAATTATATATATATATATATATATATATATATATATATATATATATATATATATATATATATATATAAATAATTGTTTTGAATATATATATAAATAGTTGTGTATCTCTTTGTAAATATATATGCAAGCTGATTAGGAGATGAAACATCAAGATATGCACATGCCCAACTGTAGCATGCTATCTAACAAAATGTAAATTTATTTCCTTTGGTTCTTTGGTGTTCAAGAGGGTTAAATGCAAGGTACATGCAATAACATTCTCATCAAACACAACTGTTATACGAGACAAAGGACATGAGAGTTCAAGTAAAAGGTTATGTAGCCAAGCGTCTTCAACAACAACATTTGCTAGCCTCGATACTCAGCTTCGGTGTTGAAACGAGAGATAACATGTTGGTGCTTGGAAGACTAGGAGACAAGGTTATGTAGCCAAGATAGACACATAAAACGGAGGTGCGCCGGCAAGTTATAGGACAACCATCCCAATCAACATCAGAATAAGACGCCAAACGAGCAACAAACGATGGGAGAATATAAAGATCGTGTGATAAGGTATCCTAGAGTTAATGCATGATACACTTGAGGACAAAAGAAAAGTATAGTTTGCGTGGATCGTGCATAAAGAGGTAGATTGTTGAACTCCTTATGAGATATTTGGACGATCAATAGTCAGATGTTGTAGGGTACTTCCAAGACTCCTATAAAAGGTAGGCCTAACCACATGCTTTCCATTAGAGGACATATTGGACTTGATGTCTTTTTGGTGTGTTGCAGGGATTGCATGTAAACATTTCTACATAAGAGAAAATTTCTTCCATGAAGGCAATTTAAGACAAGAAGAGTCTGCTTGCAGTACATGAAGCAACAATATCATGAAAAAAGGATAGAGGACCAAAATTTATCATGTAAATCTCAAAGGACATATAAGTAATGATCATGATAACGAGGTATGGAAAGTAGGCGGTGAGAATTATTATTGGGTTTTAGGCACTATAACACTCCTATGGTGCACATGCAACCCTAGATATTTTGAATCTATGTTTTCTCTAATTATACATGCATTTTTCAATTTTCCAAAGCATACATCCTAACTAGCATACTGTTGGATTAGGTGTCTAAGTTGATAACTATTTCTAGAATGTACTTGACTCGATTAGCGTAGCCCATTTGGGTTGCATGGCATCATGCATTTGGATAGACCAAAATGAGAGAAATAACACTTAAGGTTTATTAATATATTATAAGTTCTAATATATTAATAATATTATTTAATTAGTATTGATAAATAATTAATTTGGAATTAATTAAGTGATCAAAAGAAGACTAATTAAATATATGGGTTGGTTATGTAAATCACCCATACTTGTATAATGGGCTAATGCTGCATGGATTATCAAGTTGGGCTAAAACCCATAGGATGATCCATGGGTGGTCCATGGTGTCTTTGAACCCATGGATCATGGAAATGAAGAGCCATGTCAAGTTAGGGTTTCCATGGTGTAACCCTACTTATGACACACTACAAAAGGAATGTGTGAGCAACCAAAATGGGCACTAGTATGTGAACAAGAGGGCATATCCGATTTTTGAAGTGTTCTATTTCTCTCAAGGTTATTCCAAGTGTATTTGGTGTTGTGTGAGACATTTGAGGAATCACACCTGAGGTGCTAGGCTCACAAGGTTTTCAAGGAATCCAAGCATCTAAAAGATATGTCTTTCTTACTAACTTTAATGTTTAAAAGTTCCCCATGTATGCTAGATAGGTTAAGAAACTTGGAAAATCAAATTTTCATGTATCATTAAAACATAGATCCAAGGTTTCTAGTGTTGCATGTACACCTTAGGAGTGTTAGAATGCTCAAAACCCTTCAGTGGTATCAGTGCCCAGGTTTGTTTGTTTGATATTTGATGCAAAATTGTGAAAAACTCAGTTTTTCTGCACTCTGCGGCATAAAATCGTCGAGTCCATGAGTAAACTCATCCTACTCGTCGAGTAGGTTCATGCACTCGATGAGTAGGAGCCACAGAATGCAGTTTTTCGAGTTTTGTTGTTGGAAATGGACTAAAAACATTACCCTAAACTTTTTTGGTGCTATAAGACTTGTTTTAGAAGGTGTAATGGTTATGCTAATCCATTTCCAATAGCTATTATCAAAATTTCAAGTTTTATATGGTTAATTTTATGATTCTTGAACTTGTTGATATGCATGTTCATGAACTTATGAGTTTAGAAGATCATAGGAATTATTTGTAACATGTTTGTTAGTTTAATTCTTGATTATTATATGTTTTAATGGAATCCATAATTTGTCCTCAAGTTATGGATTACCAGTAGTCATTCTTTTTAAAGTCCATTATGAAACAAATATGTTACATAAAATGAAAGGTCTCTCATTTTAATAAACCATTAACTCATAAGTTATGAAAGATGAAAACTTTTGAAAGTTACAAAACTTGCCCTCAAGTTTTGGAACATGTAAAGTCACTTTAAAAACTTTAGTTCCAATCCCTAGAATTTTAAAAGTTAAAATTCAACCCTTATACTTTATAATATTATAAGTTAATTATTATTATTATTATTATTATTATTATTATTATTATTATTATTATTATTATTATTATTATATATATATATATATATATATATATATATATATATATACACATATATAAAAAAGAACAAGTCGTTTTATCGTTAGTAGGCCTCATTCACGAAGTCGGTCTATAAGGGGGGTATAAGGTTGCTGCCTATAAAATGGCAGCTTAATGGGTGTCCACTCTCACCCACCACTTCCTTGATCGGTGGAGGTTCGTTAGCCGAACGGGTAAGACAAGGACTTTAAATCTTCATTAAAAGTATTAATGATAAATAAAAAGTAACTAAACCTTTTATAAATTCTCAATCTTAGTTACTTTAAGAAAATGTGAATAAGGTGCTAACCCATGAAATTACACTTTGGACTTTGCTTAAGTCGGTTAGTAGAGCGCGTGTGGTTAACCGGCACACTAGCTGGACTTAACAAGGTAGGCAAAGGGTAACTTAATGTTTATCATAGTATCGATGGAGCGTGTGCGGTTAGCCGGCACATCGATTGAGGGGTAATACATTAAGGATACCAAGTAATTTGCATGGTTACTTCACACCTTGTTTTGTGATCCTCGGTATCCCAGTCACAAAACCTGAAGGGCACACTCGAGATTGAAACATGCCATTGAAAGTTCAATGAATCTCAAAAGATCTAGGAGTTTCAAATCGAATTAAAACCTAATAATTTATTTCGCTTTTCATGGTGGAAATTGGTGAAACGTCATTCACCTACCTTCAAATATTTTATAGCTTGGGTTATGGCATCCCTCTTCCAAGTTATAAAATATTGTGTTGGGTCCTAGCCTTAATATTTCATATTGGGTGTTATATTATGGACTTTAAATCAATTATATTGAATATCTCCCAAAAGATGTCTGGTTCAGACAATTATGATCTTCCCAAAACTCTTGGAATAAGCTTTTCTAATGAAGATGATGTCCCGTGACTGGATCATGGAAATAATACTTCAATTCCTCCACCTCCTCCAATTATTCTCCCAAACCCACAAGTTCAAGGTCACTCAAGCCCTATTGGCAAGCAAGGTCTATGTGTGATCACATCTTGGAGATGAAGTCACATATTGACAAGTCGAGAGAGTTGGGTGCCAAAGTCTTGAGAAAGCTGGTTGTTCAAACACTTTCTAAGTCACATAGTGAGTATCATTTGGGAATACTATGTAAAAGACCATGACATGACCCTTAATGATCTTATCTATTTTCTTGGTGTTGCTGAATCAGAAATGATTTAGAGCTCTGGTAAAGCAAATTTGATTAGTAGATCAACTTCCCAAACTACGATGGACATTGACAAATTTGTGACAGTGGAATTCCAGAATGCTTTCTCTTCCCAATGGAAAAGGATCGGCCATAGTCAACTCGGTTGACCAGATGGTAAAGAGAAAGGTTAAGTCTGAGATACTCCTGTGTACCATTCCCAAAGGGTCCATATGGTTCTATTGCCAAAAAGGAAGGAGCATTGGTTGCAAAGCCGCCCTAACTACCTGAGAGATCTGAGTGAAGGTCTAGTCAGAAAGTTTGATTCTGCTTCAGGTAAGTCCACTATCTAACTCTATTGAGTTCCTTATTGATGATTCTTAATACAAAATGTGACTCGGTTACATTTTGGTGTTTGGCATAATCAAGCAAAAGGAAGGACACTTAATGAAAGAGTATGCTGAATCTGATCACGAAGATGGATTTCAATCGCATGGTTCGAAAATCGGATTCTTGAGCTACTACTTAGGAGTTATGATATATTGCTAGGAAATATGTAATAGCATAGTTTTCATTTAAAGCTGCATTGTAAGGAAAAAGTTTTTTCTGTATTTTATAAATAAATAAAATTTTGATTTTATTTTAGTTTAGTTTATATATCCTTCCAATGGCTTTTTATGGAAAATTAATGTTTATATGTTTCTAGCAATAATGGAAATGTGAATTTGATTGTTTCATTTATGGTAGTGTCTAAATTTACCAAATAAGGAAAGATTCTCTTCACCCAAGTCTCAATTGGACCGAAACTTGGAATCATGCAAGTTGTATAATATGATGAATGAGAACTTTCAGTTTTGGAAAAGTAAGACTAATTCCTTGTTCACATTTATATGTGAGTCAAGTGAAGGACTAAGGGATCGAGTACACATTCTTGTGCACTGGTCAAGTCCACCACAAAAGATCGATAAGATTATTTGTCATGATTTACTAAAGTTTAGTAAATATGGCTATACTTACCAGTTTAAGTATAATTCTGAAACATTGGAAAGATTTCAATGTTTTGTCGGACGAATGTGAAGAATCAAATTAGGCAGAAGGATAAAAGTTTCTCAAATCTGAAAAGATGGGAGAGTACTTTAGTATCATGTTTAGTGATCATCTTAATGATTAAGAAACTATATCACAATTGGTTCTCTACGTACATCTTAGTGCATTCTTATGGCTAAGAAGAGGAATCATGAATTGTTGAAGTGGTTAAATCAAGAAGACGAGTCATACTTCGTTCCAAAATAAGTCTTAGAGTCATACTCCAAGATTGTAATTTGAGTGACACATCTTAAAGAAGGTTTATTAACACTAGTCAAATGTAAGAGTAAAAAGTGTCATATTCTTGTACATTTGAAATTGATAAGTTGTGATGTTTTGGATAAAACAAAGACCAACTAAGGCCAATTGTGTGAAGTGTTTGTCTTGATAAAGAATCTGAACTATATCTTGAATATTTGGCAAGAGAGTCTTATATGTCAAGAGGACAGTGGGAGTCTTAAAGATCTTGAAAAAGCTTCTAGATCTAATCAAGAAGAAAAACCTATAGTGTATCATTAGCACACGACTTGAGGTTTATTACCTATCGTGTTGACATATTCTTATTTTTGTGTCCATTCCAGTTAAAGTTGGCTTTGTATAGGAGTTCTGAGAGTTCTCAATTGGTTGCATAACAACTTGGAAGAAATGGCAGGCCCTTGAGCTGCTAGGTGGCAAGAACTTAATATTGCACAAGTTCAATCCATAAGAGTTTGGATTTGTCACTAACCTTGTCTTGTGATTATGGTTTTGACAAATTCACATGGATAGAAAAACATACACCAAAAAATATAAGTGTCATAAGGTTTCTCTCCGATTCATGAAAATGATGGTGAGGAAACGCTTTCACTTAGTAAATTTAAGTAGATAGCAATTGTGATATTTGCATTCTCAAAGTTGTTAGTGGAGCGTGTGTGGTTAACCGGCATACTAACATGGACTTGTGAGAAATCGCAATGGTCTAAACAATTGAGGCTATGATTACAACATCCCTTTTCATAGTTCTGAAATTGTTTAGACACACATGTGTGCTATCTAAAGAAATTTGTATGATTTTGATAAAGTTTTATCAAAGAATCTCGTATCGGAAATATGAACTTTCATAAGAAGGTCACTAAAGTATTGATTTCTAGAAGTCCATCAGATTTCTGAGTACATGTCAAAGCTAGTGGGAGCATAAGCTTCATGCTAATAAGCATCATGCAAGTGGGAGCATGATAATTATAATAAGTGTTTCAAGTTAGAGTGTTAATTACAGAAAACAAAAGCTTTCAATTGGGAAAAAGTTGTTTTGCTATAATTAAGGGAGAGGAAATTATACTTCACTTCAATTCTAAAAGCTTAGATTGAGGTTTTAATCATATTTAGTCAAGGATATACACACACACATACACACACACACACACACACACACATATATATATATATATATATATATATATATATATATATATATATGAATTTCATGTTGGAATGGCTCAACCTAAGTAAATTCTATATATGGTTCCATTATTTGCGTTCTAAAATTCAATTATGATTACAATACTTTTTCATAATATGAATTATGAGAACTTGGAAAATATAAATAGAAATATTATAGCAAAAGACTGGTCTAGTATCATGTCTTTTTGAATCGTGTCCCATATGCTTCGGATATAGGATCGATTGCATGTGCTATAATATTCATTTGTTCTAAATTTTCCCGAATGCCCAGTGCATTAAGAGGGAAAAAGTACTAGAAATAGATATGAATAATTTGATTAAGCAATTGTTGATGACAATCTAAGGTTTACCAAAGATTGGTTGCTCAGGGACAGTTGGAAGTATCGTGTTAATTTTGGAAGGACCTTATTGATATATTCTGAAAAGAGGCAACTCTTGTTCAGGAGTAATAGTCAAAAGGGGAATATGGAAATGTTCCCATAGGTGGAAGTTATTCATTAAATTTGTGTAAGATTAGGAAACTTAATGCAAACAAGAATGTTTAAAGGCAATGAACTTTGAATATGAGACTTCGGTTCCATGGAGTTGATCTCCATTGGAATACTTTGTAATGTCTGTTGACAAGTCTTTGTGACTTTTTGCATAATCATTATAAGAGGACCAATGCATATAAGTTTAGAATCTAACAAATTTAGGTAAATGGCAGGAATTTGGAATTATTGCATTTGTAGTAAGGATTTAGGATTGTGAAATGAGTATCACTGGAATTATGTTCAATCGATCTATTTCACAGAGTAAAGATCATAGACAAACTTAGTGTGCATACTTGGTTTATGGCATAACTAATGTTTAGAAAAACATAGTGTGCATACTTGGTGTATGGCTTGACTAGTGTTTAGAAAAACATAGTGTACATGCTTGGAGCATGGGACAAGTATTGTTTTTAATTCAAGTATAAAGTTGATAGTTTGAAACAGTATGCAATGAATGATGGGTAATCAATATGGTGATAAATAAAAGATGTTTTATTTATAATCATAAGTTTTGAGACCATATTGGATTCGATTATTCTTGTGTTTCACCTTCCATGTTTTTACTTCTAGAATAACTAAGTCGCTCTTTCTGAATGACTAAGTTATTCAAACCATCCATAGTCGTTCATATGTTGGAAGTAGATATAAATTAAGACTGTCATGAGGTTGGCTTGTAGAGGGCTATGTGGTTAGACATAGCAAGAGATGCTACAACACTTCATGAGTGCTCATAAGTTCTGAGTATTGGATTCAACCCACGCTCACTGATATCACTTCATGGAATTTATTTCGAGTGATCGTGAGACGGTAATATCATATAAGTCTTCAAACCTAGAGATATGACTTGTTTTCTATGAGTTGGTTATACATTGATTGTATGTAAACGCATTGGTAACTCGATGTTATAAAATGTGCCTTTGTGTATGATTCAACAAGTAGTGGAACAAGCATATGAGTCGAAGTTTATCTGTTCCTTCTTGGATTAGAAGTGATATCTGGGCCCCTCGATGATTTTGTGTTGACCCATGTACCAGGCCCGGTCAAAACTAAGTTGATGTGTTCAAATAAGTTCCATGTCAAATAAATCGGAAATCGGGAAACAAACTGCTGGACAATGAGTAAGACAATGTTCCATGTATTTGTCCGGCTGATATCTAGAATAGAGGATTATATGATCAGTTATCTTAAATGGAGTATCATCATCATCTCAATTCCACGAGACCTTGAAAGAGCTACGATTGGTAAGTTATTCTTGCAGATATAGTTATTTGACCTAATCGATGAGCCAAAATGATGATCCAAAACGATGAGCCAAATGATGACCCAAGTGATGGCCCCGTCATCTAGCAGAGTATGGATGACAACCATGAACTATTCTAGATAGTCTATTGGAACACTAGCAGGCTCGCAACCTGTAGGTGTTGTGAATGATGTGTTCACCCAGTGTAATCTAAAAACCCACTGATAGGTATTATGAGTGGACTCTCGAAAACGATACTGTCAAAAAACAAGATAAACTCAAGCGACTATGCAGACTTAGTGTCGATTCCTTAGGAATGAATGAACGAGGAATAGTTGAATCTTAGGGTAGATCCTTAAGAGTAAATAAGATAATGGGGATGGGTAATTGGGTTGATTGTTTGATGTTTAACATAATAATTATATTAGTGTGGGTTGAAAACCCTATGTACTCACCAGGTTTCCTAACCTGACCCACTCAAGCTTATTTGTATCACAGGTGTCGATATGAAGCTACTTTACACTGAGGGATTTAAAAGAGATGTAGATCACTAGTGTAAATGAATGTAAGTTTTGTTTATGCTTATGTTTCTGTATTGGCGATGACATCCCAAATGTTTTAAAATGGATAAAAATACATTTCTTCGGAAATGTTTTGATAACATATTTATCATGTTTTTCTGGGAATAAATTCCGCAACATTTTTATTGAAAGGGGTACTCTTATTTTTATAAAGCATAAACAAAATCGGTCTTTTCTGGCCGTGAAAATGGGGATGTCACAGTTGGTATCAGAGCATTAATTTAAGCGAACTAGGAATATGGACTTAATTCTAGACTTAAACTTAGAATGCTAAGTGATGATCGTGAGGAGTGTGTCTAATAAATTTAGGTAATACACCTAAATAGAAAAAATCACTAACTTATTTAGGAAAATGCCTAACATGTTTTTATGTGCTAAATAATTTATGATATGCATTATATGGTCGGATCTATGGTCTGTTGTCGACCGGATCTGGAAACTTTACGTGTTCAGACTTCTAAACATTTAATTATGGTATTAGAACTGGCATGTAACTTTTCAGAGTAACAGGGAGATTTACACGTCGATCGTAAATAAAATCTTTCTTATCTTAATTCTTGTTGGTTTGCACCAAACGTCTTGTTTGGTGTATAGAACGATATGACAAGAACCCAAAGTGGAAACGCGAATGGAAATAGAAATCAACCGCCTCAACCCCCAGTGATTGAGCAAATACCTGTTGTAGTAGCAACTCCTGAGCTAATTATAATGGCTGGAGTACAAGCCATGATTTCGGTCTATGCTTGCTGAGCAAAGAGAAGAGATGAGAAAGATGTTGCATGAAAATAAGGATGAACCTACGGTGCCCATTGTGCAACCTGAGTTGATCGCTGAACAATCGGAGGAAGGAAATTATAGTCGCAATGTGAGTCAAGTTGGAACCTAAGGGGCAAGGGGGAATGGCCTGGAGAAGGGAAACGACAAGGATGAGCGGATGTATAAGAATTTATTGGGTGCAAAACCACTAAGTCTCTCTGGAAGCCCAAAACCAGTGGAGATTATAGACTAGATCTCCGAGATGGAGATGGTATTTGAGAGTTGTAACTGCAGCGATAAGCAAAAGACCGTCTTTGTCGTCAGACAACTAAATACCGGAGTGTTAAGTTGATGGAAGTTTTTGGCAAATACAATGCCATGAGGAAAAGCCATACGAATGTCTCGGGAAGCATTCATGGAGCAGTTAAAATGCAGTACTACTCAGAGATAGATCTGATAGACCTAAACAACGAGTTTCAGAACCTGAAGAAAGAGAAGATGAGTGTTGATGAGTATGCCACCACATTTACTGATAGGATGAAGCTATTTCCCTGCTTGGTCCCTACTGAACACTCCAAGATAGATAGGTTAGCTAACGGACTACCCGTAGACTTTGGCCTAACGGTCAAAATGGCAACTACTTTGAAAATAACCGTTAGAGAAACTAAGAATATAAAGACCAAGATAAGAGAAAGAGGTCTAGAAAAAGATAAGGCAGGAGAAAAGAGGAAGTTTGAAGGATCTTCAAGGCCCAATAAGGAGAGTAAATTCTCGATGTTTAGAGGAGGAGGAAGAGGCGAAGCAAGATGGTGTGATAAGTGTGAGAATAAACACTTAGGAAAATGTGGCGAAGAAGCGATATGTTTCAAGTGTGGAAAGTCTGGCCATTACGCCAACGAGTGCACATTCAACAAGAAGGTATGTTTCGAATGTAACAAACAAGGGCATATTTCTAGAGACAGCCCAAAGAAAAACGAATCTGCAAGGCCAAATGCACCGCCAAATCCAAGGGCATTTCACATGATCCTCAACGAAGCAGATAACAACGCGAGGAATCAAGGATGAGGACTTCATATCCGAAGATCAAGTTTTGTAGTAGCCATAGTATCGTATGATGTAGCCTGTTAGAGGCATACTCTAGGGTGAGCTCGAACACTTATGTAATCATTCCAAGGAATAATATAAAACCTTCATTTTTCTATCTGATGTGTTAAGTTGTTATAAGATTTTCTTGTATGGTGACATGGAAAACTGCGAGACAATACTTAGTGTAACGCCCTTAGATATGGGCTAGTCAATTTAAAGACAATGAGCATCAAAAATGACTTTTTGATGGAAGATTATTTAGAAGGAGTAATCTTAACCAAGTGGTAGTATATGTTACAAGGGTTCCGTACATATAAAGAATGCCGAAATCCGAGTTATAACGAAGAAGTTATGGCTTGTCGAAGTTTTACGGCAAAACCGGCACGACATCGGGAGATGTAAATAATGAATTTATGATAGAGGACTTTTTAGCTTTAGTAACCTAAACAAAAGTTGTATTATACATTAAACCGATAACATACAAAAAAAAAGAACGCCCAAATCTTGTTGGAATAGTGTCTAAGCCTGTAACTATATTTGGTATGTACTTGACCCGGTTGTGCATGGTCCTTTTGGGTTGCCTTCACCAAAGCAACTTGACAAGGTAATTTAAGGAGGGGGAGAGAATATTATAGTTTACTAATATATTATAAGAATAATATATTAAAGGGGAAATCATATTTATTTAATTAGTATTAGTCATAAATTATTAGGAATTAATTTGGTGACTAAAAGAGATTAATTAAATAAAGGGGCATAAACTGTCAAATGTGTGATAGTGGAGTTTGGGCTTGGAAACCTAATGGACTAAGGGGAACGAAATTATGATGAAGGATCATCATATTTTCGTCCAAGGTCGTAGTCCAAAAGGTTCATTGGATTGCTTGGTCATAAAGTTGTCCATTAAAGTTTAGATTGAAACCCTAGCAACCTACAGTATAAATAAGACCCCTAGCCTTTAATTTTCGGCCACTTGCTTCCCAAGAGAACCCTAGGCCGAAATTAGTCATCCTCCCTCCTCTCTCATAGTTGCCTTCTTGCTTGTGGTGTTTGTAAGCCATTAGAGGAGTTACAATTGTGACTCTAAGCTCCAAGAAAGAAGATTCAAGCTTCCATTGAACAGGTCAAAATCTAGATCTGATGTTATATGTTAATTTCTAAATCATGTATGCTAAATTAAGGTTAGAAAGTCTTGGATTCATTGCATGTACAATAGAGAAACCTAGATCCAAGCATTAGGGTTTGTATGAGCACATAGGATTTTTCTTATGCATAAAATTCATCAGTGGTATTAGAGCCATGTTGGTTTTTGTTGTATGTGATGTAATTGTCATGTTTCTGCTAAAAAATCATTTTTCTGGCCTCTGTCCGACTCAACTCGGCGAGTCAGTATCTGGACTCGGTGAGTTGGCCCAACTCGGTGAGTCCAAGACTGACTCGGCGAGTTCGGGAGTTAGACAAAGCATATCTCGGGATTTTCTTGCTGTTTTGCTATATGATAAATGCCAAAATCGTTTTTTAATAATAAAATACAAATTTTATTGTATTTAAATGATTATCCTTACCAAAACAAAAGATAATTTCAAATCTTTTGAATAATAGTTTCTTTATATGATAAATATGGATTATTTAAATTATTTGGTAATTATCATGTGACTAAAAATGGATTAGGTCAAATATAGATAATCATAAAATTAATTGTTTAATTTATATTATTTGTTATTTGATCTCTTGCGTTTTGAAAAGTTCAAAACTTGTCCTCAATTTTGAAATTTAAATTTTATGATTAAAAGTTTAATTTTGAATGATTTAAATTTCAAACCCTTAGAATTTTACAAGTTTAAAATTCAACCCTATACTATTATATTATTACAAGATTAATTAATATATATGTATAACTTAAAGTGCTGGTCTTACCATTGGTAGGCCTCATTCACAAAGCCGATCTATAGAGGGTATAAGGTTATGGCCTATAAAATGGTCGTTTAATGGGTATCCACTCTTACCCACCGCTTCCTTGATTGGTGGAGGGTCGTTAGCCGAACGGGTAGGATAGGGAAATCATCTCCTCCTTAAAAGTATAATGAATGATACAAAGTAACTACAATGTTTTACAAATTCCCAATCTTAGTTACTTTAGGGTAAAATGTGAATATGATGCTAATCCATGGAATTATACTTTGTACCCTTGTCAAACGTTAGTGGAGCGTGTGTGGTTAACCGGCACACTAATTTGGGATTGACATTGGTAGAAAAGGGTGGCTCGATGTTTGTCATAGGTCAATGGAGCGTGTGTGGTTTACCGGCACATTGATTAGGTGACAGAGACATTGAGTGCACCATGTTGATTAGCATGGTTATTCACACCTTGTTTGTGATCCTTGGTATCCCAGTCACAAACTTGAAGGGCATACCGAGATTTAAACATGCCATTGAAAGGTTCAATGAATCTCAAAAGAATCTAGGAGTTTTCAAATACATTTAAAAATTAAATTCTTTTCATTTTTCATGGTAAAAATTAGTGAATCGTCATTCACTTACCTTCAAATTATTTGCATTTAGATTACGGCATCCCTTTTCTAAATTGTGAATAATGTTGTTGGATCCTAGCCCTAATTTTTCATTTGGGTGCTTAATTGGGGATTCATTTCTAATCAAACTTTGTTCCTTTCTTTTTCAGATGTCTACTAACAACAACAACAACGCTTATGGGTCATTCTCGCTGATGAACCTATATCAGAAAGTGACATTTGATGGGTCAAATTTCAACGAGTGGATGAGATACATTCGTATGATCACTCTCTATGAGAACAAAGAATATGTGCTCGATGAGAAGCTTAAAAAGATCATCCCATATGCTGCTACTCCTGAAGAATTGGCCGCCTTTGAGGCCCACGAGCGTGATGCTACGAAAGTTCATTGCATCATGCTGGCCACCATGAACCTCGAACTCCAGAAGTCCTATGAGGACATGTATCCATATGAAATGAATCAAGATTTGCTGGATAGATACCACCAAAGCGCAAGGCAAGAGTGCTATGAGATCATTACTAACATGATCACCGCTAAGATGGGGAGTGGAGAATCCCTAACCTCTCATTTGCAGAAAATACAGAGGTATGTTGATCTTCTTCTAAAAATTAATGTTAAGATTGATGAGGATTTGGCTATCGACATCATCCTCCACTCCTTGCCTTCCTGCTACAACTAGTTCATAATGACCTATCACATGAATAAGCAAGAGGTCTCCTTGAGTAAGCTTCAAGGACTGCTGAGAGCAACCTCAAGGACAAATCTGTTACATCATCCCCTGCTGTGGCTGCTCCTGTGTTTTGGCCAAGGGAAGGGAAAGAAGAGGAATGCTCCTTCAAAGAGCCACCAAAAGGGAAAATCCCGTGATGGTTCATCCTCTAGTGGAACCAAAGCAGGGTTCTGCTAAACCCTCCTCTGACCCTAAGAAAGCAGAGTGCTTCTATTGCCACGAGAAGGGCCACTGGAAATGAAGCTGCCCTAAATATCTGCAGGACATTAGGGATGGGAAGATAAAGCCCACCTTTGTTGGTATGTATTCTATTAAATTTAACAACTCATCACTTGCTACTTCATGGGTTCTTGATACACGATGTGGTTTCCACATTTGTTTTGGTCTGCAGGGCCTAAGAAGAAGTAGGGAGGTGGAGAATGGGAAAATAAACTTGATTATGGGAAACAAAAGATCGTCGCCTGTGACCAGAGTCGGACTTTATTCTTTAGTATTGAGTAATGGGTTAGGTTTAGATTTAAATAATTGTTGCTATTCACCTTATATGGCAAACAACATCATTTCTTTTCATGGATTATGTAGACAGGGTTTCAGTTATTCATTTGATAATAGTAATGGTTCTATTAATGTTTATTTGAATGGTGTTTTTATTTCAATGCATTTCCTTGTAATGGAATATAGGAATCTGTGTTGGTTGTAGACAATTTAGGAAATGATGTGTTGAATATTGATTCATCTAATAGTCTAGACAAATAATGCTTGTGGCATTGTCGCCTTGTCCATGTCAACAAGAAACGCATAGCCCAACTCCAAAAGGATGGAGTGTTGGAGTCATTCGACCTTAGGGAAGATGACGTGTGTGAATCTTGTTTACTTGGGAAGATGACCAATTCACCCTTTACTAGCACTTGTGAAAGGAGTGAGGGTCTATTGGATCTCATACACACCGATGTGTGTGCGCCCTTTAGATCCACCGTAAGGGATGCTTGTCGCTTCTACGTGACTTTTACGGATGATTATAGTAGATACGGATATATCTACTTAATCAAGCAAAAGTCAGAAACATTTGAAAAGTTCAAGGAGTTAAGAATGAAGTGGAGAATCAGCTAGACAGGAAAATCAAGATGCTTCGGTTAGACCGAGGAGGAGAGTACCTAAGTCTTGAGTTTCATGACTATCTAAAGGAATGCAGAATCGTTTCGCAATCGACGCCTCCCAGAACGCCACAATTCAATGGTGTGGCTGAAAGATGTCATCGGACCTTGTTGGACATGGTTCATTCTATGATGACTCGGGCTTCGTTACCAATAGCTTTCTGGGGATATGCCTTGGAGACTACTGCCCATATCCTTAACCTAGTTCCCACCAAGAAGGTTACCAAAACACCTCACGAGATGTGGATAGGGGAAGCTCCCTCGTTGGCACGTATCAAGGTTTGGGGTTGCGAGGCCTTTGTAAGACGAGAGACTCACGACAAGCTCAAACCTCATAGTGAGAAGTGTTATTTCATCGGCTATCCGCAGAAGTCGTTTGGCTATCTCTTCTATAGACCAAGTGACAATGTTGTATTCGTTGCAAGGAGAGGGGTTTTCCGAGAAAGAGAACTCATAAGCCAAGAGGATAGTGGGAGGCAAATTGATCTTGAAGAGATTCAAGACCAAAGTGATGAATGAACTTCTAACACTGGCACTCAACCTGAGGAGGAAACTCCTGTTGAACCTTTTGACGAGTCCTTACCTCTTAGACGTTCCAATAGGGCTAGTATTCCACCCCAATTGTATGGATTCCATATTACTACTGAAGGGGATACATTTATTAGTGATAGTACACTAGTAAATTTGGACGAACCTAGTAGCTACAAGGAAGCCATGGCAGGCCCGGAGTCTGCTAAGTGGAAAGAGGCAACGCACAGCGAGATTCAGTCCATGTACGACAACCAAGTTTGGAATTTGGTTGATAATGTGTCGGGTCTTAAGACAGTCAGGTGCAAGTGGATCTTCAAGAAGAAGACATACATGGATGGGAATGTGCACACTTATGAAGCACAATTGGTTGCGAAGGGCTTTACTCAAACTCCTGGAGTTGACTATGATGAGACCTTCTCGCCAGTTGCTAAGATAAAGTCAATTAGGGTGATGCTCGCAATAGTTGCTTTTCATGATTATGAAATATGGCAGATGGATGTGAAAACTGTGTTTCTTAATGGAAAGTTGGTTGAGGATGTTCACATGAATCAACCAGAGGGTTTCGTCAATGCGAAGCATCCAAATAGAGTGTGTAAGCTTAAGAAATCCATTTATGTATTAAATCAAGCGTCTCGCAGATGGAATCTTTGTTTTGACAAGAAGGTCAAAGAGTTTGGTTTTCTGCGAAGCGAAGATGAATCATGTGTGTATGTCAAGGCCAGTGGGAGTATAGTGAGCTTCCTCGTATTGTATGTCGATGACATACTACTCATAGGAAATGACGTCCCAACCTTACAGGAGGTCAAGTCCTGGCTTGGGATGTGTTTTGCTATGAAGGACCTCAGAGAGGCTGCGTGTATTCTGGGAATAAGGATAGTAAGAAACAGAAGTAAGAGACTGATAGGACTCAGTCAGGATACATACTTGGATAAAGTACTAAAGCATTTTAGTATGGAAAATTCCAATAAAGGGGAGTTGCCAATCCAAAGCAATACCAAGTTGAGTAAGACTCAATGCCCGAGTACAGAGGCAGAAATAGCTGATATGAGCCGAGTGCCTTACGCTTCCGTAATTGGCTCAATCGTGTACGATATGACTTGTACTCGCCCCTATCTGGCCTTCGCTTTGAGCATGGTCAGCAGATATCAAGGAAACCCTTGTAGAGCCCATTGGATTACAGTTAAGAACATTCTTAAGTACCTTCGGAGGACCAAGGAATGGTTTCTAGACCTCGGTAGGAGAGATGACATAAGAGTACGAGGGTACAGCAACGCTAGTTTTCAGACAGATCGGGATAATTACTGTTTGTAGTCAGGCTAGGTCTTTACCCTTAATGGAGGAGCAGTGACTTGGAAAAGCTCCAAGCAAGAGACTGTGGCTAATTCAACGTGTGAATCAGATTACAATGCAGCAAGTGAAGCGTCAAAAATGGAAATATGGTTGAAGAACTTCATTTGAGACCTTGGAGTTGTGTCATCCATAAAGGAGCCCATGGAGATTTTCTGTGATAATGAAGGAGCAGTTTCCTTAACCAAGGAACTAAGGGATCATAGTAGATCCAGGCATATCGACAGAAAATACCATTTTATTAGACACCGGGTAGAAGAGGGACTCCTCATAGTGAAGAAGGTATCGTCAGAAGATAACCCAACAGATCCCCTTACAAAGGGACTGAGTAGGGTTAAGCACTTGCAGCACGCTAGGAGCATTGGGCTGAAGGGCGATATGAGTTTGGAGTAGATAGATAGGAAACGTGTAATAGATAATTTGTACTTGACATTTTATATAAATAAAGGTGTTTTATTTAAGAGTAAAGTTACTATCTTCTGTTGGTTATTTATCTATTGTTTCAGTTTTACATGTTTTGACTTCCTGAATGATAAGGTTATTCAAACGATCCATAGTCGTTCATATGTCAGAAGTAGATATGAAAGAAGACTGTCATGAATCTATTTGAACTAAAAGGTTTAGACATAGCAATAGTTTGATGCAAAGTTCATGAGTGCGTATGAATTGTGATTTGAGCATTGGAATAAACCCGCGTTTGATGGTATCACTTCGTGGTATTTTACCTCGGGAGATCGCAAAGCGATAATATCTTATAGTCTTAGGACTTAGAGATATGGTTATTCTTTGCTGGTTGGTTGTGCATTGATGATGTGTAAATGTATTAGTAACTTGATGTTATAAAACACATTGTTGTGCATGATTTAATTTGTAAATAGTAAATGCATATGAGTTGAAGTTAATCTGCTCCTTTTATTCTAAGAGAATAAAAGTGATATCTTGGCCACTCCATGATTTGATTTGACTTATGTGTCGGGCCCGGTCAGAACAAAGTTGATGTGTTCAACTAAGTTCTATTTCAAAGTATTGTAAGCATGATATCTAGAACAAAGGATCCTACAATCCCTTATCTAAAGGACAAGATTTTGGTCAGAGTTGACAGCAGCGTATAAGAGCTACGATTGCTAATCGGATCCTAAAGTCATATTTGAGGTATAGTTACTAGACTTATCCAAGTGGGAGACTGTTGGAATAGTGTCTAAGCCCGTAAATATATTTAGTATGTACTTGACCCGGTTGTGCATGGTCCTTTTGGGTTGCATTCACCAAAGCAACTTGACAAGGTAATTTAAGGAGAGAGAGAGAGAGAGAGAGAGAGGATATTATGGTTTATTAATTTATTATAAGAATAATATATTAAAGGAGAAATCATATTTATTTAATTAGTATTAGTCATAAATTAATTAGGAATTAATTTGGTGACTAAAAGAGATTAATTAAATAAAGGGGCATAAACTGTTAAATGTGTGATAGTTGAATTTTGGGCTTAGAAACCTAATGGACTAAGGGGGGAGTGAAATTATGATGAAGGATCATCATATTTTCATCCAAGGCCCTATTCCAAAAGGTTCCTTGGGCTACTAGGTCACAAAGATGTCCATTAGGGTTTATACTGAATCTCTAGCAGCCTACAGTATAAATAACACCCCTAGCCTTCAATTTTCGTCCACTTGCTTCCCAAGAGAACCCTAGGCCGAAATTAGTCATCCTCCCTCCTCTCTCATTGTTGCATTCTTTCTTTTGGTGTTTGGAATCCATTAGAGGAGTTACAATTGTGACTCTAAGCTCTAAGAAAGAAGATTCAAGCTCCCATTGAAGAGGTAAACATCTAGATCTGATGTTATATGTTAATTTCGAAATCATGTATGCTAGATTAGGGTTATCAAGTCTTGGATTCATTGCATGTACAATAAAGAAACCTAGATCCAAGCATTAGGGATTGTATGAGCACATAGGATTATTCTTATGCATAAAATCCATCAAATATGACTTCGTATGAGGAAGTTATGATTTATCTAAGATTTGTCATAGCAGTGCACGGCCTGAAACTAGAATTTTATTTCGAGCGATTTTTGGCCTACGCGACCTAAATGAGAGTTGAAGATCTCATTAATAGGAACTCAACGATAAAAATACTGATGAAAACGGAGCTTGTCTGTGAAAGTTATGAATTTGTTAAGTCGGGAAGGAAAATTGTGAAACCTGATGCGAAGGTGATGACGTGGCACGATCAGGTCCGCCGCTTGCTAATCACGGTCTGGCCTTTGGATCGGACACCTGGCTCGCAAGCGCAACGCGTACAAGAAGAACGCCTCGCATGTGACAACACAATATTTCGAGTCAATGTAATGTAAGACCAATCAAATTTAGGTCAAAATGTAACCTTCCTAAAATCTTATTCAGGTTAAATAAAGTAGTAGTAATCATATCAAGGTTTGCGTGCATGAAAAGAACGTCCAAATCTGACTTCGGATGAGGAAGTTATGAATTTTTGAAGAAATTCCTTAATCACGTCATTTTAATAAATAAATAATAAAAATAATTTCGGAATTTGCCAACGGAATCTAAACGAAAGTTGTAGATCCTGGTCTCACCTTCGCGTGGATATAAAGAACGTCAAAAACAGAGTTCGTATGAGGGAGATATGAATTTTTGAAGTTTATTTAAAATAAATATAAATTTAATTATAAACTCCCGGTATTATCCGAAGGGGAGTCATCGGATAGGACCGAAGTACGCCCTGCATACCTTTGTACGCCCTGCATACCTTTGTACGCCCCGCGTACTGAGATCAAGGGCCTCGGATCGTCCACGTCGCCCTATCCGAGGTGTCCGACCCGTCCGACCCGTCCGACCCGCCGTCCCATCCGACCCGCTGTCCCGTCCGACCCGCCTCCCCAGCGACCCGTCCCATCCAAAGCCGAGGCAGTCGAGGCTTCGGTCATGCATGACGTACGCGTACGCGCTGCGTACGAGCGTACGCCCCGCGTACCGAGGCGGTTCAGCCTTCCTATAAATAGAATGGGAGGCTTTCCGAAAATTTTGCTCACTTCTCTCTTTTCTCTCACGATCTTGCCTCGATTTCCGTGCCCGTTAAAACCCGAAGCTCTGGTCTTTTTGCTCAAGTCCCGAGGGTCGATTTTACTCCCGAGATTCCCGAGAATCCCGAGAAAAATCCGTTTTCCGAGACGAAACTCTGCCCGGTTTTCCATCTCGCTTTCTTCAATCAATCAAGTGAGTTCATACCCCTTAATTTACCTTTTTAATACTTTATAAATTCTTTTATATGCTTTCAAGGGGAGGGGGGGGGAATACAAGTTAAATACTTATAGTTATTGCTTCAATCACACGTGATTGCATTAATCACATGTGATTAATAACTACGGAAAACAGTGATTTTATCACTGTTCAAACTGTCTATCAAACTGTTTTACTTCAAAATGTTTTCCAAACCCATTTACTTTTCAAATTATGCTACAACTGTGATTTAAACAAATGTTCCTTATACCTAAATTGTTTTAATCAAATCTATGCCTTCAAATTTTTTATAGATTGACATCAAGTCGATCTTTCTTTAAAAATAATACTTATGTTTCAAATGTCTTATAAATACTTATTTATGCTTTTATATTATAAATTGCATGCCCATATATGTATAGATGTATAAATAATGTTTAAAGGGCTTAGGAAGGCCATCCACCCTATTTCCTTTTCCTCGATTTGGATGTGGTCTGGTGGGATTTCGGGTGACCATCCGAAGGTCGTTTCCATATTAATTATATATCAAATATACATATATAGACATAAAAGTACTTCCATAATCATACGTACTAGACACACCGTTAGCAAGTTACCATCGGAGTAACACAGAATCATACTATTACAACTGCTAGATCAATGAGTCAGTTCATTCATGAGTCTATACTAGGAAGAGAATATATACAACTATACTATGAGAACATAGACAACTATACTAGAACGAGAAACATTTCATCACATATGCAAGAATACGATAACAAATGTGATCCACTGTATCGGAGCATGCCTTAAATTTCATGGCCCGAGTTGTAGCCAGAATTCTCTTGGAGGGAGAGCGTTGAGTTTGCGTATAGATCTATACTGGATTGACTATCCTACACCTTGCTGCTAGCTACAGCCGGACCTGCAGGTCTGCGGGTGCCAAACGTCATTCCGTTATTACGACCGTTCTTTATGTCGTTGTTATCAGTCGATAGTATGGTGCAATTATCACATTAAACCTTAATATAAATCCGGTTAAGGTAATTAGTACAGCAGTAGTCACTATAAAACTAAGCTACAGTACTACAATGATTTCCCCATTACACATTTTTAGTGATAACCTCACTTGAATTTTAATGTACAAACTATATTTTGTTAAAAGATAGTTGCACTTGGGAATTTACACACTTTTACAACAAGCGAACCTACAAAACAGTTAAAGCCTTGGTAGAAGGCTACTATTTTAGAAAATATAGGTTTTTCTGAGAGATTCAAACTTTTACAAACACTTACGTACATGAACTTATACTTGAGACATGTTCAAACGTTTTTGATAACAGACACCTACATTAAAAATACTTATGAACTCACCAGCTTAATGCTGATAAACTCTTTCAAAATAACTTGTATTCTCAGGTCATCAGTAGACAGGTACCGATGCCAGCTTTTGAGATGATGGAGCGTACTCAAGACTCATCATTTTATTATTTTGATTTACGTTATATTTTTGGTGTCTAAAACTATACAGAACACGCATGTATTAAATTTATATATTTAATGCAATGGATGATGTTGTTTGCTTATTTACATTTACTGTGTTGTGATTACCTAACATGACGTCCTCCGCCCCAGAACGTTTCCGCCGTTCTTGGTTTTGGGGTGTGACATCGCATCCAAAGGGAACGTTGCGCGTACTTCATATCTGTCATGTGGTCTGAGAGATAGCCATGTCACCCTAGCAGCCTTGCAACACGCGTCTCTACGCCCCGCATACATCAACCGAATGTAGCGCGTTCATCGAGGGCTCGCAGTTATAAATAGAAGGGTGAGGCCATCCGATTTTCCACACTTTCTCTCTTCTCTCTCTCAGTAATTTCTCTCTCTAGCCCCCTAAACCCTAAGGAACCCCCCCTAGTACCCGAAGGAAGCCCCGAGGCTCCCGGAGTCCTGAGAAAAAGGGTCTTCGGTTTAGAAACGTTGCTCTAAGCGAAGCCCGGTTTTCTTTAAAACCTGTTGTAAGTGAGCTACGCCTATGAAATTTTTAATATAGCTTTTAAATAATTATAATAATGTTATTAGGTCCTTAGAATATTTAATTAGGCTATTATTATGGGTTGTATAATGCCATTATAATATCTTTTTAACCACTCGCGGTACGTGGGATCCGGTTTGGAGGGCCGCTTGGGTTGCTGGATTCAAAAGTGCTTATATGCCAAAATGATCCTGCCCTCCAGTGTTCCATGTCTGGCCTCGTCTGTATATTATGGGTGAAAAGTAATATGTCACGATTATATCATACTAATAATAGCTAGACTATTAATTAGTCTCGGTGAATATTAAACTAAACCCTAGTGGTAATGATACTAGGTTTTGTCGAGGGAAATTGTTTTGAGAGTAATGAAGTGTTGTTCGAGTGCCGATTCACCACCTTCTCAAGTGAATGCATGGTTACTTTCATCTAGATATGAAGTATTTTATATAAATTACGTGCTATGTGTCTGAATACTTGTTGTCTATGCTGGATGAACGATTTTATACATGTTTTAAATGATTTAAACTGTATATGTATTTAATATCAACAAAATATGTTGGGTAAAACATGGGTAGATGAATGATGAGGGATGAAGGCTAAAATGGAGGAACATTAGTAGTATGGACCTAGTGCCCTATAGTTGAACATTGGCAGCAATGGACCTAGTACCCTATAGATGAGCACTGGTAGCTGCGCCAAAATCTGTAGATGTTTTAGATCTATGATAAATATCCTAGCAACTGTTCTCTAAGGATAGTATAGGCAACTATGCCTAATAGATAACATTATAAACATGTCAGTAGCGTTTAAAGGACAATACCGGCAGAAGCGCCTCATTGAGAATGTCACAATTCTGGCGACAGCGCCTAAGTGATAATATTAGCAGTTATGCTTGACAACTGTGTCATTGGCAATGCTAGACTTCGTTTCGTTTCCTTAGGATGATCCTTAGGAATGAATGAATGAGGAGTGCCTGATTCTAGGGTAAATCCTTAAGAAGATAATAGGGATGGGTAATTGGGTTGATTGTTTGATGTTTAAACATAATAATTGTATTATTGTGGGTTGAAAACCATATGTACTAACCAGGTTTCCCAACCTGACCCACTTAGTTTCTTTATATTACAGGTGTTGATACGAAGTCACATTACACTGAGAGATTAAGGAGATATAAATCCCTAGTGATAATGAATGTAAGTTTTGTTTATGCTTATGTTTCTGTATTGACGATGACATCCCAAATGTTATAAAATGAATAAAAATACTTTTCTTCGGAAATGCTTTGATAACGTATTTATCATGTTTTACTGGAAACAAATTCCGCAACATTTTTATTAAAACGGGTACTCTGATTTTTATAAACCATAAACAAAAATCGGTCTTATATGGCCGTGAAAATGGGGATGTCACACTTGGGACGAGTATGAGTAAGTGTGAATGGTAGTAGAGGCCTATACTACTGGAAGCATAGGACTCATACTTGGATCAGGGAAAGTCACAAGGTTTCCAAGAAGCTAGTACTTGATTCTGTTTTGTTCATGTATGTCATTACCATTGTTTTGTTAATGAATAAGAAGATGATTGTTATTCCGACGCTAAAGGTCATATCAAATTGAGTCCGACTACGATGAGTATGTTATGTGGTTCAGAGAACCAAGTTCGATGTAGCATCTGACTTAAGCCGGGAGATTGAAATAAAAGATAATCAAAGCGATCAGTAGAGGTATCGCGATAGTTGCTTGTAGCTATAAATGCTACCTTATAAGATGTGATTAGAACATGAAGGAAGGTATAATCTGTTTTGGAATTTGACTCTAAGAGACCTGAGTCTAAGCCTTGCAACATGCGATGACAGGTCATTAGAATATGACACATTGGTCAATTGTAGTAATAAAAGAAATTAACTTAAGTTTGTTAAAAAGAAGAGGTAGTCTCCAGTAAGGATCGAGATTGTGACTTGAAGGTCATAATTTTGAGTCTAACGTGAGATAGGGAGCAGGTGCAAGATCGAGCACCACCTACAGTCAAGGAGTCTAAGAGTTAAATACTTGTTTGAAGCAACATAAAAGTTATGTTTATTACCTAGAATGAAGAGTTAATTTAGGTAGTCATTATACAAGCCCTGTTTCGTTGATGATTTCGGGACGTAATCATCCTAAGGGGGAGACAATTGTAACGCCCGTAGATCCGGGCTTGTCAATTTACATACAATGAGCATCAAAAATGAGTTCTTGATGGAAGATTATTTAGAAGGAGTAATCTTAACCAAGTTGTAGAATATGTCACAAGGGTTCTGTACATATAAACAATGTCGAAATTCGAGTTATAACGAAGAAGTTATGGCCCATCGAAGTTTCGCGACAAAACCAACACGACACTATGCGACATAAATAGTGAATTTATGATAGAGGAATTTTGTCCTTAGTGATCTAAACAAAAGTGGCAGTATACGTTAAACCGATAGCGTGCATAAAAACAATGCCCAAATCTGACTTCAAATGAGCAAGTTATGATTTTTCTAAGATTTGACCTAGCAGTGCACAACCCGAAACTCGAATTCTAGATCAAGCAGTTTTTGGCCAACGCGACCTAAATGAAAATTCAAGATCTAATTAATAGGAACTCAACGACAAAAATACAAACAAAAACAGAGTCCGTATGTAGAAGTTATGAATTTTACGCGGACATTTAACAGTGTAGTCACCTTCTACTATTAAATTTAAGACCGGTCGAGAATTAGCCAACAGAGTCAAAAGGAAAGTAGTAGATCTTATTTTTACCTACGCGTGGATATAAAGAACGTCAAAACGGAGCTCATATGCGACAGTTACGGATTTTAGAAGTCGGAAGTGTGTTATGCTAAAATGGGTGACGTGGCACGATCTTGGCCATTGCTTTCTCCCCAAGTCTTGCCAGCAAATGGTGACATGTGGAACCAAGTTCAGCCATATTTCACCCTATAAATAGAACCTCTCCCACCCTCATTTTTTTCAAACTTTTCCCATTCTTTCTTCTCTCTAAACCTCCCAAAAAAACTCCCCTAGCTCTAGAAGAAAGCCCTAGAGCGCTCGACGGCTCCGAGAAGAAGAGCTTTCTGCTCGGAAGTTCTACCCTTGTAGAGCATGACTTCTAGCCAAACCCCCTCATAGGTAAGATACGCCTACCTAATTTTTAATATAGCATTTATTTAAATATAGTAACGTTATTAGGACCTTATAATAATTATTTGAGTTATTATTATGGGTTATATAAGTGTTGTTATAATATCTTTTTAACCACTCGCAGTACAGGGAATCCGGTTTGAAGGGCTGTCTGGGTTGTTGGATTTCAGAAGTGCTATATGCCAAAATGATCCTTCCCTCCAATGTTTCATGTCTGGCCCCTGTCTGTACATAGTGGGTGAAGAGTATTGTTTAACGCTTATATAATAGTAATAATAACTAGACTATTAATTAGGCTCATTGAACATTAGACTAAACTCTAGTGGAAATGATACTAGGTTTTGTCAACGGAAATTTGTTTTAAAGTAAACGAAGTGTTTTCCGAGTACCGAGTCACCACGTTCGCAGGTGAGTGCATAGTTACTTTCATCTTACATATAGATATGAAGTATTTTGTATAAATTACGTGCTATGTGTGTATACTGTCTCAATACTTGCTGTCTATGCTAGATGAAACATTTTATACATGTTTTAAATGATCTAAACTGTATATGTATTTTATATCTACAAAATGTGTTGGGTAAAACATGGATAGATTAGAGGTGAGATAAATGATGAGCGATGAAAGATGAGAGAAATAATGAGTGATGAAAGATGAGATGAACGATGAGTGATGATACATGAGTGATAAAATATGGTGCGAAGCGATGAGCCAGAACGATGAGCCCAAAAGATGACCCAAGTGATGGCCCCGTCATCTAGCATAGTATGGATGACAACCACAAACTATTCTAGATAGTCTAGTGGAACACTAGCAGGCATGCAACCTGTACGTGTTGTGAACGATGTGTTCACCCGGTGTACTCTAAAAACCCATTGACAGGTATTACGAGTGGACTCTCGAAAACAAATAAACGAGATAAACCCTAGCGACTATGCAGACTTAGTGTCGATTCCTTAGGATACTCCTTAGGAATGAATGAACAAGGAATATTTAATCTTAGGGTAGATCCTTAAGAGTAAAGAAGATAATGCGAATGGGTAATTGGGTTAATTGTTTGATGTTTAACATAATAATTATATTATTGTGGGTTGAAAACCCAATGTACTCACCAGGTTTCCCAACCTGACCCACTCAAGCTATTTATATAACAGATCGTATGGTAGGACACTATCACAGGTATCGATATGAAGCTACTTTGCACTGAGGGAGTTAAAAGAGATGTTGATCAACGGTGTAAATGAATGTAAGATCTGTTTATGCTTATGTTTCTGTATTGACGATGACATCCCAAATATTTTAAAATGGATAAAAATACATTTCTTCGGAAATGCTTTGATAACGTATTTATCATGTTTTTCTGGGAACAAATTCTGCAACATTTTTATTAAAAGGGGTACTCTTATTTTTATAAAGCATAAACAAAATCGGTCTTTTCTGGCCGTGAAAATGGGGATGTCACACCATGGTTTGACCATGATATCCATGATCCTAATTTCTCGCAATCTAGGTTGTAGAACTCGAATAAAGGAAAGACTAATTTGTTGATGGCTAAAGAGTTGGGCTCCTTTCGTGAGGAATTAACCAAAAGTATTCAAAGAGCTCTTTAGGTCACCATCTCTCCGATTATACAATTGTTTTCGGCTAAGTTTTGATAGAATGTGTCACGAATTGAATGCTGGACGAAATTCTTTCAACCAAGGGAGACTGTGACAACCGTCAAAATTTGAGTCAGTTCTAGAATTGATAAACTTAGTTTCACATGTAGGCATGACACAAACTTGACTTAGTAACTAGAAGCTAAGTTATAACCTACTAGAAACTTGGAAACAAGTAGAATCGAAGGATAGTGTACTTGGATTTCACATTGGTATGTGAATTCTACAACTACTTAATTGTAATGACTATCCATATTCGGGTCATTCCTTGAATTGAACACCTTTTCATGAATCATATACATGTTGGATTAGTGTCTAAGTCCATAACTATTTTGGTATGTACTTGACCCGATGGTGCATTGTCCTTTTGGGTTGCCTTCACCAAAGCAACTTGAATGGAGAAATAAATAAAGAGAGAGAGGTTATTATGATTTATTAATATGTTATAAGAATAATATATTAAAGGAGAAATCATATTTGTTTAATTAATATTGGTCAATAATTAATTAAGAATTAATTTTGTGATCAAGTGTAATTAATTAAACTAGAGGGGCTGAATTGTAATTATGTGATAGTTACAAAATAAGGTAAGGATTATCTTAAATATATAGTGGACGAATTTGAAGTGATAATCACTTAGAATTCGACTATGATAAGGATTCAAGGTTTATCTTATGGGTTGCTTGGTGGATAAGTAACTAGATAAGGATAACGACTGAAACTCTATCTTTACACCTATATAAATCCTCTAGGGCTTAGGAATTCGTCTAACCCCTTCCCAAGAGGTCCTAAGGACGAATTCTAACCTCCCTCCTCTCTCTTTATACCTTCTCCACTTGCTTATGGTGTTTGTAAGCCATTAGAGGAGTGACACTTGTGACTCTCAGCTTTCCAAGGTCAATTCAAGGAGGAATTGGATTGTTATTGCTATATAACAATCAAGGTATGTTCTTAAACCTGGTTACATGTGAATTCTGATTTCCATATGCTAGAATTAGGGTTTATAGTCTTGGATTCAAAGTATGTTCTTAAACCTAGATCCAAGCTTTAGGGTTTGTATGAACACATAGGATGTCTTATGACCAAAACCCATAAGTGGTATTAGAGCCTAGCTTGGGTTCAATTGTATTGATGCATTGTATATCTGAAAAATTCGATTTTTGGTGTTTTGGAGGCTGGACTCGCCGAGTCCATAGCTGAACTCGCCGAGTCCAAGGTGACTCGACGAGTGCAGGCTTGACTCGACGAGTCAACTCGTCAGATAGAGCTTATCTCAGGATTTCTTGCTGTTTTTGCATTGGGATAATTACCTTATCATGTTAGATTAATATTAATCCGATTATATGATATATTTGACTATATTTTAATCTAATTGAAGATATTTATCAATTAATAAGATAATTGTTTCCTTATAAGATAATTGATTAATTATTTTAAGTAAATTGATAAATTATTTTGCAAGAAATCATCAAATATGGATAATTATGTAATTAAATGTTAATTTGAATTGTTTGTTATTTGAACCTTGTTGTTATGAAAAGCTTCATATTTGGCCCTTTAGGTTTTATAGTTTAAATTTGAACCCCAAAAGTTTTGTTGTTTTGAAATTTAAATAGTTGAAACCCTAATGTTTTGAAAAAGGTTTCAAAACTTGCCCTCAAGTTTTGGAATTTAAAAGTTGATTAAAAGTTTAATTAGGAATGTTAAATTCTAAAACTCTAGTATAGTTTTGAAAAGGTTCAAATCACACCCTTATGGTTTTGTTAATTAATTAAGGTGTATAATTAAAACAAGTTTAATAAATCCATAAAAGTTTAGGTTTACAATTTAATTGAATTAAAAGTGTAATTGTTAAATTAGACCACCTAGTATTTTGAAAGTATAAAATACACCCTATACTATATATAACATTAAAAGTCTAACATTATATATGTATGAGTAAAAGTCAGTCTTACCGTTAGTAGGCCTCATTCACGAAGCTAGTCTATAAGGGGTGTTTAAGGAAATTGCCTATAAAATGGCGATTGAATGGGTATCCACTCTTACCCACCGCACTCTTGACTAGTGGAGGGTCGTTAGCCAAACGGGTAGGATAGGACGAAACCTACCATTATAAGTATAATAAAGTATAAAAGTAACTGAATGTTTTCATAAAATTCCCAATCTTAGTTACTTAGGCAAAAGTGAATTGATGCAATTCCATGAAATTACACTTTGTGCCCTTGCGAAGACGTTAGTGGAGCGTGTGTGGTTAACCGGCACACTAAATGGTTCTAAGCAAAGGTAGCAAAGGGTGACTCAATGTTTGTCATAGTTCGGTGGAGCGTGTGTGGTTTACCGGCACATCGAATAGGTGACTGTAACATGTGAGGGCACCATGTAGTTTGCAAGGTTATTCACACCCGCTTTGTGATCCTCGGCATCCCAGTCACAAACTAGAGGGGCATATCGAGATTTAAACATGCCATTGAAAGTTCAATGAATCTCAAAGGATCTAGGAGTTTTCATACATTTAGAACTTAAATTTCTTTTCGTGGAAATTAGTGAATCGTCATTCACTTACCTTCAAATGTTCTACAATTTGGGTTACGACATCCCTCTCCCGAGTTGTAGAATATTGTGTTGGGTCCTAGCCTTAGTATTTCATTTAGGTGATTTACTAAGGACTCAATCAATCAACTAACTTGAATTTGTTTTTTCTCCCGTTTTGTAGATGTCAAAGTTCGACAACTATGGTCTTCCCAAATCCCGTGGAACAAGCATTCCACATGAAGATGGTATTCCACGATTCAATCGAGGAACGAGAAATCATGCTTCACTTCCTCCTCCTCCTCCTCCTATTGTTCTCCCCAACCCACAAGATCGAAGAATTGAAAGGTTCAATATCAATAAAGCCCTATTGGAAATGAAACATGAAGATGGTAAACCCGTGTGTGCCCACGAAGAATTGAGTGCGTCATTCCCGAATGAGTTGGCTGTGAATTGGGTTTTGCAGTCACTTCCAGAATCATATAATGAGTTCAAAAGAAAGTATTATATGATGGATCATGATGACAACCTCATTGACCTAACTTACATGCTCATTGCTGCTGAATCAGAAATGATTTGGCGAAGCAATGGAGTGTATTTGTTGGGAGAGTCAACCGACCAACTTCCGAGGACGTTCTAGGAGAACCGACCTGCGTTTGCTACCAAAAGAAAGGGCGTTGGATACAACTCTACCCAAAGAGCCTGAAGAGTCCAGAAGATGGGAGAGTCAAAGAGTATGGCTGCGCTTCAGGTAAAATCCACTATCTAACTCCATTAAGTTCCTATTCATTAATTCTTAATACATAATGTAATAAGATTGCATTTGAATGTTTTACAAGATCGGTGAAAAGAAAGGAAGCTTGGTGAAAGAGCAAGATGAATCTAATCACAAGGAATGGATCTTGATCACATGGACTTGAAGATTAGATTTTGATCTTAGATAGTTATGATAGAGTTGTTAGAAAATTTTCTTTTGAAATACATAGTTTTCACTGGATTTTGCATTGTAAGGACATATGTTTTCCGCTGCTTTTATAAATAAAATAAATTTTCGTTTGACTTATTTATTTATTTGTTTATTTCCTTGCAATGAAATCGTTATGAAAATTGGTGTTTGCATATTTCTACAACAAATGGATATGATTCTTATTTATGGTGTTTATGGAAAAGTTGAGAATTTACCAAATAGGGAGAGTTTTCTCATCGCCCAAGTTTCAATTGGACAGAAATTTGGAATCATGCAACTTGGTTGCATGATGAATGAGAAATTTCATATATGGAAATTAGACTAATTCGTTGACATGGTGTCAAGTGAAGGACTTGGAGATCGAATACACAAAGTTGCGTGTTGATCAAGTCCACCATAAGAGTAACAGAGACATTCGTCATGATTTACTAAAAGTCTGGTAAATATGATTATACTTACACGATTAAGTGTAATTCTGAATTGATTGAAAAAGTTTAAATCAATAGCAAAACGAATAAGAAGAATCAAGTAGGCAGAAAGATAAAAGTTTCTCCATTCTAAGAAGAAGGGAGAGTAGCTTTTATGCTTTATGATAGGTCTTAATGATTAAGAACCATATCTCAATTGATCCTCTAAGTGAGTCTTAGTACAATTGTATGTCTAAGAAGAGGAATCAAGGATTGAAGAAATGGTTAAATCAAGAATTCAATCATACTTCGTCCCAATAACAAGTCTTAAAGTTAAGATTGTGACAATGAGTGAAAAGTATTAAAGGTTTACAACATTCATTAAATGTGGTAAGGTGTGATGTCTTGGATAAGACAAAGACCAACTAGTACCAATTTATGAAGTGTTTTGATAAAAGCTACACTAACTCTTGAATATTTGTTTGTCAAGAAATGTTTTGACAAGAGAATCGTATATGTCAAGGAGTCAGTGGGAGTCTTAATGGTCTTGAAAGGATTCAAGAACAAATCAAATAAACCTTATCGATCATCACTAGCACATGAGTTAAGGTTTACAACCTATCGTGTTGACAATATTTTGATTCTGTGCTGTTCCAATTAAGTTAAGTATGCATGTGAGTTCTATGAGTTCTCATTTTGAACGCATAAAAGGCAAAGCACCTTAATCAATGAAAGGTACATTGATAGGAAAGGGTGAGCTGCTTAACTACTTGGAAGACATGGTGGGCAGCTGTGCTAACATAAAGGCAAGAAATCAAGATTAAGAAAGTTCGGTCCATATGAGTTTGAATTTGTCGTAAACTTTGGTTTTAACAAATTCACATGGATATGAACACATACACCGCTCAAATCTAAGTGTCATAAGATTTCCTCCTTCATGAAAATGATTGTGAGGAAACGCTTTCACTAAGAAAGATTTTAAGAAGATAGTGATTGTAAAATTGCATTCTCGAATTCAATTATGGTTACGGTATCCCTTTCCATAATTTGAATTGTGAGGTTTGGCAATTAGTCTTAAGTGTTTAGAAACACATATGAACTATCGAAGGCAAAGGTGTATAAGTTCAAGAAGCCTTGATAAAAGATTATCAAAGCACTAAGTATTAGAAACATGGACTTAAGAAATTCAATAGGTATTGTTTTTCTGAAAGTTAAGATGTTTATGAATACATGTCAAAGCTAGTGAGAGCATAAGTGTTATGTTTTATAATAATCATCATGATAGTGGGAGCATAAATGTTATGATTGTATGATTATTAAGGCACGTATTGCAAGTTGGCAATATTAATTATAGAAAACAAGAGTTATACCTTGCAAAGTAGTAAGGGTTATAAAGTTGTTTTGCTATAATTAAGGGAGAGAATATTATGCTTCATTTCAAATCTAAAGGCTTAGGTTGAGAAATGTTAATAAATTTAGTCAAAGGTACATAGTGTGTTCTTAAAATTTTGATTATGATTATGGCATTCCTCTTCACAATTCGAATTTTGAGAACATAGCAAATAAAACATTATGTGTCGTGTCCCATACGCTTCGGGTATAGGATCGATTGCAAATGCTTTAATGTCTGACCATTCTAAAATTTTCCGAATGTCTAGTGCGTTTAGAGGGAAAAAGGACTAGAATCGGTTTTGACTAAAATAATTAAACAACTATCAAAGGACAATTCAAAGTTCGACGAGGATTGGTCGCTTGTGAGTAGTTGGAAGTATAGTATTGGAAAATATGGAAATGTTTCCATAATGGATGGACCATATCGACATTATTATGAATAGATAAGATTCTATTGAGAATGAATTGTCATATGGAAAATATGGAAGCGTGTCCATATTGGGAATTGAATATTGAAAATCTATGTCTAGATTAGGAACTTTTATGCAAAAGGATGTTCAAAGGAATGTACTTTGAATGAGAGACATCATATCTAAGGAATTGTCTTGAAACAATCTCCGATAGAGGACTTTGTAATATCATTGGCAATAGTCTTTGTGACTTTGGTGCAGTGACATTACGAAAGGATCATTGCATAAAATGTTAGAATCTAGCATATTCTATAAGTAGCAAGAATTTGATATTCTTTCACTTATGGAAAAAGGATTTGGAGTTGTGAAATGAGAATGATTGGAAATGTGTTCAATGTGATCTATTTCACAAAGTAAGAACCATAGGTAAACATTGTGTGCATGCTAGGAGCATGAGACAAGTGTTGTAATTCAAGTAAGGAGTTGATTAACCGAAACGACAAATAATGAGTAATTGATATGGTGATAAATAAAAGGTGTTTTATTTATACTCAAAGGTTTGAGGCCATATGAGATTAGTATTATTCTTGTGTTTCACATTTGCATGTTTTGACTTCCAGAATAATTGAGTTTATTAAGAATAATATAATTATTCAAACGGGCCACAGTCGTTCATATGTTGGAAGTAGGTATGAATAAAGACTGTCGTGAATTGGTGTGTGGATTTTCTAGAAAAGTATTAGACATAAGCAAATGTTTGTTGCAACGTTCATGAGTGCTTACGAATATGATTTGAGCATTGGATTAAACCCACGCTCACTTGGATCACTCCATGAATTGTATCACGAGTGATTGGTGAGACGATAACATCTTATATTCTTGAAACTGAGATGTGTGAGTTGTATCTTGTGAATCGGTTGCACATTGATAATATGTAAACGCACTAGTAACTTGGTGTTATAAAACATATTGTTGTGTGTGATTTGGTTAGTGAGTGCAAGCAAGCATTTTATCAAAGTTTATCCGTTCCTTTTATTCAAAGTAGGATAAAAGCGATATCTTTTGGGCCCCTCGATGGTTTAGTGATGACAAACGTAAATGCTCGACCGGGTAAGGGCTAATTTGATTTGTTCAATTGGTCAGTCTTCATAAATCGGAAATCGAGATATAGTACAAAGAGAATGATTTGAAATCATATCTCATATGATATCTAGAATGGAGGAATATATGATCCCTTATCTAAGGACACGCGTATTTGATATGATCAGAGTTGACAGTAGCTTTGGAAAGCTACGATTGCAGATCGGGATCTGAAGTCATACACATAATAGTTGTTAGACTTATCCAAGTGGGAGACTGTTGGATTAGTGTCTAAGTCCATAACTATTTTGGTATGTACTTGACCCGATGGTGCATTGTCCTTTTGGGTTGCCTTCACCAAAGCAACTTGAATTGAGAAATAAATAAAGAGAGAGAGGTTATTATGATTTATTAATATGTTATAAGAATAATATATTAAAGGAGAAATCATATTTGTTTAATTAATATTGGTCAATAATTAATTAAGAATTAATTTTGTGATCAAGTGTAATTAGTTAAACTAGAGGGGCTGAATTGTAATTATGTGATAGTTACAAAATAAGGTAAGGATTATCTTATATATATGGTGGACGAATTTGAAGTGATAATCACTTAGAATTCGACTATGATAAGGATTCAAGGATTATCTTATGGGTTGCTTGGTGGATAAGTAACTAGATAAGGATAATGACTGAAACTCTATCTTTACACCTATATAAACCCTCTAGGGCTTAGGAATTCGTCTAACCCCTTCCCACGAGGTCCTAAGGATGAATTCTAACCTCCCTCCTCTCTCTTTATACCTTCTCCACTTTCTTATGGTGTTTGTAAGCCATTAGAGGAGTGACACTTCTGACTCTCAGCTTTCCAAGGTCAATTCAAGGAGGAATTGGATTGTTATTGCTATATAACAATCAAGGTATGTTCTTAAACCTGTTTACATGTGAATTCTGATTTCCATATGCTAGAATTAGGGTTTATAGTCTTGGATTCAAAGTATGTACAATAGAGAAACCTAGATCCAAGCTTTAGGGTTTGTATGAGCACATAGGATGTCTTATGACCAAAACCCATCAATACACACATCATGCATTTGACCTAGTAGTAGAAATTAGGTCCTAGTCACATTGGAACTTAAGTCAAAGTTGAAAGCTAGGACTAGTATACTTGATTCCTCAATTTCAATTGAATCTCAAAACCACTACACAGAATGCCAATAAACCGATAAAATAAGTTACACACATTATTTATAACTATAAAAGAGTTATAGCACCATAAGATAAATTGAAGTCTCAAAGATTCTATTGATTTTGATATCCAAATATTTACAAACTCTCAAAAACCCTAAATGCCCTAAAAACCTAAATTTATGAAATTTAACCTTAAAAATTCTATAAAAATAGTAATGAACCTTATAATATGATCCTATAATAATTAAAATTATGAAAATTCATTAAAGGAAAATACAATTTAACTCATTAACATTTACCCTTAATTTATAAATCAAAAATCAAGGTTTTATGAATAAAAACTTGATTTTAGTGCATATTTTATATAAAAATTGTAACATCCCGAGTCCAGGTATGCCTCGAGAACCTTAATCTTTTAAGCTATTGTCATTATTAGCCTTAATTATAAAAGAGTGAGAAACAAGTACGTGGGGCGTACCTAAGGGTACGCTTAGCGTACTCGTCAGCGTGCATGCAACACGAAGACCACTCAGTACGCTGGGCGGACTAGGCCCAGAATGCAACCCTAATTTGGGGTGAGTGCCCTATATAAAGAACATGATGGTCTCATTTCTAGCCACCATTTCCAGAGAGAAAACCCTAAGAGTTCCCTAATCTCCATTCTAGAGTGTGTGTCTGTGTTTTAGCTTTGAAAGAGTGTTTGTGTGGTTTTGAAGAGAAGAGAAGACCTTGAACAAGGAGAGTTGGAGTCCAAGCTTCTAGATCTGAGCAAATCTGAGTGTGAAGCATCTTCTTGAGGTGTAAAGTTTTAGACTTTGCATTTCCTTCTTATGAGCATGTTGTGTTGAGCATTTTAGGGTTTTGTCGCATAAAGGTGGAGTCTTGATGAGATATTGAACTCTAGAGTCTAGGACCAACCCCTTTTGAGTGTATATGTAGTGTGATGCCATAAAAATCCAATCTTGGTTGGTGAAATCATTCCATGCATGAGTTATGAGACCTTTAGGACAAAAGAGTGTGTATTTTTGGTGGATGGTCACTTTCCAGCCTTGCAAAGGCTTAAAGTCAGTGACTTTGTGGATTAAGAGACATTAGAAGGTCCAGATCTGAGATACGAGCTTATGTGTTAACTGATTAACACCAAAAATGTGAGAAGAGTGAAACTAGGGCGTACGCTAGGCATAACCCTAGTATGCGCAGCGTAAGGGTCGAGCACCCCCGATTCTGTAAGCAGTCGAGTACGCCCAACGTAGGGAGTTGGAACGCACAGTGTACTCCCTGCTATTGACTTTTATTGACCTTTAGGGTTTGGTCAAGATTGAGGACCATTAAGCCTTGGAGGGGTAAAATGGTCTTTTACCCTTCTGTGAGTTGCAGAAGGGTTAGTCTAGCTTCTTGAGGGCCAATATTAATTAGGGATAATTATTATATGTTTGGCGGAGGCTAGACCGGTCGGTAGAGATTGAGATCCCGAGTGTGATATTTTCATCCATTAGCTTACGAGGTGAGTCTTCTCACTATACTTACCTTGAGTGGTAATTTTTATGCGTGACCATAGGATCTTATGTGTATGATATGTGTAATGAGATATCCTGCTATTTGCTTTGTGTTATGCTTTCTGTGTATTATATTGAGATGATGAGTTGAGGGACCAGAGGGTCCAGCTGAGTTGTAGGACCGGAGGGTCCCACTGAGACACATTGACTGGAGGGTCTTATTGAGTTATAGCCTCGAGTGGCTAATGATTTGTCTGTGGTATTTTGAGGAACTCACTAAGTTGTGCGCTTACCGTGTTATGTGTTATGTGTTTTAGGTAGTTTTGAGGATCACGGCAAGGCACCGACGTGATTGTACACACTAGCGAGGTGTTGTTTTATGATTATGGGATTTATGTTTTATTATTCATATTTGATACACTTGTGGTTTTGAGAATGATGATTTGAGATATTTAGTTTTAAAAATGTGAAAAATTAGTTTTGAAAATTTTACGTCGTTACAATTTGGTATTAGAGTCTTGGTTTGAGGGATTCGGATGCACCCTCGGGTGTGTTTGGACTCAAACTGAGGAATTGAGAGAGATTTTCAAAAGAGATAAATTTTTCTAAAAATGAGCAAGAGTTTAAGAGAATACGATTCGGAGCAGTGTGTACAATCAGCCAGATCCCGAGCAGTGATTTCTCAAAATACCCTCATTTTGTTTTATGAGATATTTTATGTGATATAATGCATGCTAGAGAATAGGCTAGGTGATTCATATATTAGGACTAGGATGGCCTGATTTGTGATGCCTTAGCTTAGGGATTTGCGCTATTAGTGCTTAGCTCGAGTATGAGTACCTAGAAGGAGCGAGCCAATGAGAGGTCCTTTGTGAGAGTAGATTACGAGGCATAGAATACTTGTTATTGGGATCCGAGGAGGAGGAATTGGGGTGAACACTAATGCGGTGTGGAAGGTAGTATTGGGCCCGTACTACTGAAAGCACCGGATCAGTAAGCGGCCCAAGTAAGAATCCTAGGGATGCTAAGGAACAAGTAGGGGCGGGCGATCGGGTGTGAGTATGCTCGAGCGAGTCTCTTGTGATTTTGTGTTGTGTTTCAGAGACATCATTGTGGGTACTCGCCACAACCCTGGGAGCAGTGGGAGTAGTGACAAGGAGATATGGAGGATGATCCACGAGGAGGTGGTTGCAGCTATCCAAGCAGAGATTACAGAGATGTTTGGGTCTATCAAGAACACCTTGATTCAGACGTTTGACGAGCGATACGCTGCTACCAGTGAGGCTGACACTGCCGCCGCCACTGCGGGCGTCGCTGCTGCTAGACCTCAAGGTGGTGACTCGTTGCTATTTCGAGAGTTCAGCAACACGAAGCCACTGGAGTTTGATGGGACGCAGGATCTGATTGCTGCAATGAGGTGGATCTCCGATATTGAGGGGTGTTTTTACACGTGTTCGTGTCCCGGTCATTTGTGGGTTCGGTTTGCACTGAACCAGCTTCGCTTGGGTGTGAAGGACTGGTGGAAGTTTGCAACAATTGGTTTTACCCCTACAGATCATATTGCAGAGTCATGGGAGAGATTTTTTCAGATGTTCCGAGACGAGTTTGTTTCCCCACTGGAGAGGGAACGTTAGGCACAGGAGTTTCTGTCTCTCAAGCAGAAGACAGAATCAGTTACTGAGATTTCGAGGATGTTCCATGAGAGGGTGATGTTCTGCCCTGAACACGTGTCCACTGAGCAGGAACGTGTGAGCTGATATCTGAGCATTTTGAGGAGGGACATATGAGAGTTCGTAGCGAAATCGTCATATAAGACATTGGCCGAGCTTCAGGCTAATGCCAGGAGGAGGGAGATTGAGCTTGAGTTGCAGACCAGAGAGGAGGAGGATGATTCATCGGGGAGGGACCGGAGAACAGTGTAGTCGTAGCCGGTGACGAAGCCGGCCAAGCCCACTGATTCCAGAGTTGGGGGCAGAAGGGCCGCACTTGTGGCAAGTGCAACAAGAGCCACGAGGGTTCTTGCCTGTCACACCCCGAAACCTAGGGCGGAAACGTTCCGGGGCGGAGGTGACTTCATGTGAATATCATAACCAATGTACATAGTAAGTAAAGTAAACAACCATTACATTACATATAAAAGTTGTTACAAGTGTGATACATATGTGTATATATATGAACAAAATTAAGACGTGTCTTCTACGCACTCCGTCTTCGCCAAAAAGATCATTGGGTACCTGTCTAATGCGAACCTGAGAATACAAGCAGTTTGAAAATTAGCATAAAGCTGGTGAGTTCATAAGTGGTTGTGTTTTCTAAAAATGTACGAGTTCCTTTCTGTTTTCTAAAAATGTAATGCACCAAGAAAATCCCATATTTTCTTAAAAGTTGGTTACCCATTCGAAATGTAATGTAAAAGATGTATACTGGTTACCAAACCGAAATGTAATGTAAAAGATGTATACTGAGAATCTGGTTACCCTTGTGAATTGTAAAGTTTACTTATCTGGTTTGTTACACGAATCTGGTTATGAACAAATGTTACCCCAGGAAAATCCCATATTTTCCTCAAATTTGGTTACTAATCTGTAATGTGAAAGATGTATACCGAAAACCTGGTTGTCCTTGTGAAATGTATTAGTTTTAACACGTATATATAAAACTAATATGTACAAAGTAAACTAGTTACTAAATCCATTATTACTAACAAGTAAATCTTTGTTATCCAAATTGCGAGTTTCATAACCATACGATAGACTAGATATGGCAATAAGTAGTCCACATCACCTTATGACTTTCGTCACCCTTGAACCTTTCGGTTCGACTGTAGGTAGCAGCCAGGTGTGGGGTAGTCAGCCCCGTATAGATCTATACACTCAAGTTACGCTCCCTACCTAAGAGATTTTGGTTACGGGTGTGGTCCTCCACTCGCGTATCTCTGTGGAGTGTTCACCGAGGACATGTCTCCAATTTAAAGGAATAACAAATTTACTAGTAATAATACAGAAAGTTCCTATTACAACAATAATCCTCCACTCGCGTATCTTTGTGGAGTGTTACCGAGGACAAAACAGTGTACTAAGTTTCGTGTTCAAAGTTCAAATGTTACGCTTTTAACTCATATAATGTGGGAAAACCATTTGTGAAAATATAAAATACAACATTTTATAACGTTTTTCACAAATAATATGAATAAGTGTTCTGCAAGTTCAAATGGTTATCTGTTATGATTGTCAGTGTTAAAAGCATATGTAATATGAAACACAACACATGTAAAACAAGTTTTGAGTGCAAATATTCCTTGCACTTTGCTTGTATTCCACCCTGAAAACAGTGAAAAACATTGAAAAAGGGTAGGGGTATGAACTCACTAGTTGAGGAACATGTCGTCTAGGTTGCTAAGTGTCAGTTCGGGGCTTAATAACGCGCGAGGTTCCTATGTAATATGGAATGGTAGACAAATGTATCTAATTAGACTTCAAACCACTAATTAGATAAGATTAAACACTTCTAAACGTGAAAACACTTCAATCCAAGTGTTTGGAGTGACCCGGGTATGGTTTGGATATGGGGTTTACTCCCAAAGACTAAACTCCTTTGGGAGTTTACGGTCCAAATGACCCATTCCCCATGAGTTTACGGCTGTAAACTCATGGTGGGGGTGTTCTTGTTTGCTAAATAGCCTTATAACACTTGTGGGTTGATGCTAGACTTAGTTTCAAGGCTTTTGAATGAGATTTGGACACCCTAAGGACCATTTGAGGAGTTTACGGTAGTAAACTATGAGTTTACGGTTGTAAACTCTTGTGTAACATGTTTCAATGTGTTTTGGTGGTCTTAGGTCAATTACAATGCACAAAGGAAGGTTCTAGTGTTGATTTTATGGCTTAGGAAGTGTTTGGGACTTGAATTGACCTTGGAAAAGTAGTTTACGATCTATGAAGATGTTCTTGGGAGTTTACTACCTTAAACACGTGAGTTTACAACCGTAAACTCATGTTTGTCCAAGATTCATGGGTTTTAGTGGTTGAAAGTTAAGCATACTAGGTTCTAGGTTCAATTCCAAGCCATACAAGGTGTTAAAGGCACTTTAACACCCATTTGAGGAGTTTATGGTCTAAGGAGATGAGTTTACGGTCTAAGAATGTTCTTGGACTGTAAAATTTAGTTTGTTCCATTTTGTGTATGTTTTGGTGCATTTCTTGAAGGGTTACAAGGTTCTATGCACTCATGGAAGTTCATTGGAGGTGTTTACGGGAAAACTAACACCCAAAAAGGTGTTTAAGGTCTATGAATGAGGGTTTATGGTCCAAGCATGTTCTTGGACCGTAAAATCTTGTCCATGCCTCATTTGGTGCGATTTTGGGGTCCTAAGCTCATGCATGCAAGTATCTAAGTCGAATCTAAGCCCTAGAAGTGTTTTGGTGGGGTTTTGAGGCTTCAAAACCCTCATAAGAGGTGTTCACGGTTTTGGGAGGGTCCCCAAACCGTAAACACATGTTCATAGGTGTTTTGGGTGATTTAAACACAAATTTGAAAGATAAACAAGCTTAGAAACATGCTAGGATAGATTCCTTACCAAAATGAAGCTTGAAAGGAGGATTTTTTGCTCAACTTCGAGTTCTAGAGAGAGAGAGAGAGTAGTGAGAGAAAGTTGTGAGACGGGCAAAAGTCTTCAAAAGTTTTCCACTAAACCTTTATATAAGGGTTGGGTTTGAGACTCGGTGGAATTCTACCCGATACTTACGTTAGACGAGGCTTTTGGTCGCACCCGATAAATTTGACGTAATCACGACTTAGATGAAAATAATAATTTTCCAAACAAATATGGAAAATATGTTAATGTTTATAACGTATCCCGAAACTTACGAAAACGAATTAAAAGTCGCGATTAAATTAATTTAACGCAAAGGTTAACAGAACAAATTGAATACAATGGTTTTATTGAACGGGAACGGTTTTGGTGACGGAATAAATTACAGGTTGTCACATTGCCGTACGGGGATTTGCTACAAATATGGAAAGTAGGGGCATATGGCCAAGGATTCCCCCAAAGGGTTTTCGGTTTGGTTTCATTGCAACCAGACCGGCCACCGGAAGGCCGAGTGCCCTCAGCTCGTGCAGGGATCGGTTTAGGGATTTGCACCTACTTCAGTGCGTATTGCTGAGATTCGGCCGACGAAGGTCAAGACACCGAGGGTTCGTGAGAGAGCCTTTCAACTGACAGCGGAGGAGGTCCGTGCAGCACCTGATGTTGTGGCTGGTATGTATTCTTATAATATTCTTTTGAGATATTGTGTGCTTATATTGTGATTGTGTTCAGGTACTTTTCTTGTGAGTTTCGTACCTGCCCTGGTGTTATTTGACTCAGGAGCGAGTCGATCCTTTGTGTCATTAGCATTTAGTCCTCACATCAGTACCTGTCGAGAGGCGTTGAGTAGACCTCTGAGAGTTTCTATAGCGAATGAGCATGTGGTTTTTGCGACCGATATGATTTGTGGATGTATGCTTGAGATCATCGGAGTTGAGTTCCAGATAGATTTGATACCGATTGCGAGGAGGGACGTTTGTGTCATCGTGGGCATGGTCTGGTTAAGTCGATTTGGGGCTATGATCAACTGTGAACGTCAGCTGGTGACCATACGAGACCCTAGTAGGGGAGTGCTTTTAGTATATGGCGAGGGTACCCGATTAGGGTCGACATTTTGTTCGCCGCCAAAGCGAGGCAGAGTCAACAGCACAGATGCATGGGATTTTTGGCATATGTTATGGACGCGCGGGCTACTACAGAAAGATCAAGTTATCTCTCCGAGGTTCCGATAGTGTGCGAGTTTCCAGATGCTTTTCCCGGGGAGTTTCCAAAAATGCCTCCCAAGAGGCAGGTAGAGTTTCCGATCGATTTGATGCCGGGAGCGGCGCCTATCGCCAAGGTACCTTATCGCCTTGCGCCTCCGGAGATGCAGGAGTTATCCTCACAGCTGCAGGAGCTATTGGGGAAGGGATTTATCAGGCCGACTAGCTCGTCGTGGGGAGCCCCGATCCATTTGTTAAGAAAAAGGATGGTTCACACCGGATGTGAATTGATTACCGGGAATTCAACAAGTTGACGGTCAAGAACCGTTACCTACTTCTGAGGATCGACGATTTATTCAATCAGCTACAGGGGGCGTCTTGGTTTTCCAATATCGAACTGAGGTCGAGGTATCATCAGATAAGAGTCCGCAATGAGGATGTCCAGAAGACGGCCTTCAGGACACGTTATGGGCACTATGAGTTTGTGGTGATGCCTTTTGGGCTCACCAATGCACCGACACTGTTCATGGACCTCATGAACTGGGTGTGCAAGCCCATGTAAGATCGTTCAGTGATTGTGTTCATCGACGACATTTTGGTGTATTCGAGGACCAGAGAGTAGCATGAGGAGCATCTGAGAGAGATTATGGGTATGCTGAGGTCGGAGAGGCTTTATGCCAAGTTATCCAAATGTGATTTCTGGTTGCGAGAGGTCCTGTTCCTAGGACACCTCGTTAACCAGAATGGTATTTTGGTCGATCCGGCCAATATTTAGGCAGTTATGAGGTGGGAGATGCTGAGATCCCCCACCGAGATCAGGAGTTTTCTGGGGCTGGCCGGGTAGAATCAGAGATTTATCAGTGATTTCTCCAAGAATGTCATCCCGCTCACCAGTTTGACCCGGAAGGGTGTCGCGTTTTCTTGGGGTCCCAAGCAGCAGACCTCATTTGAGACCCTTCACAAGAGATTGTGCGAGGCTCCCATGTTGGAACTTTCGTAGGGGGGTGGAGGATTTTATGGTTTTCTGTGATGCATCTATTACTGTCATGGGTGCGGTATTGATGCAGAGAGGACACATGATAGCGTACGCATCGAGGCAGTTGAAGCCTCATGAGACAAGATATCCCACCCATGATCTGGAGTTGGGGGCAGTAGTGTTTGCCCTCAAGATCTGGCGTCACTATCTTTACGGGGTTCGGTATACCATATACACGAACCACAAGAGTTTGAAATACCTTATGGATCAGCCCAACCTTAACATGAGACAGAGGAGGTGGTTGGATGTGGTTAAAGATTACGAATGCGAGATCCTATACCATCCAGGCAAGGCTAATGTGGTAGCCGACGCCCTGAGTCGCAGAGCAAAGAGTGCTCCGATCCGAGACGTGTGTATGAGGATGACAGTGATGACTCCAGTGTTAGATATCATTCGAGGGGCCCAGGCAGAGGCCGTGAGACCAGAGAACCGCTAGAGGGAGCGAGTGATTGGGCAGGTGTCCGAGTTTATGACAGACAGTCGAGGGCTTATGACCTTCCGAGGAAGGATTTGGGTGCCCTATACGGGCGAAGCTCGACGTACCCTGATGGAGGAGGCGCATAGATCGAAATTCTCGATCCATCCCGGGCCCACTAAGATGTATTTGGACCTGAAGAGAGATTATTGGTGGCCCTATATGAAGAGAGACGTTGCATGGGTAGTTGAGAGGTGCTTGACATGTCGTAGGGTCAAGGCCGAGAACCAGCATATGCATGGCATGTTGCAGCCACTAGAGGTTCCCCAGTAGAAATGGGAACAAATTTCTATGGATTTTATCACCAAATTGCCGAGGACCGCGCGGGGTGTCGACGCGATTTGGGTGATTGTAGACAGGTTGACGAAGAGGGCTCACTTTCATGCTATTAGTGAGAGCTCTTCTGTGGAGAGGCCGGCAGAGATATCTGTGAGAGAGGTGGTGGCTCAACATGGGGTGCCGATATCCATAGAGTCAGATTAGGATGTGCGGTTTACTTCCAGATTTTGGAAGAAGTTTCATGAGGAGTTGGGTGCGCGATTGCATTTTAGCACAGCCTACCACCCACAGACAGATGAACAGAGCAAGTGGACAATTCAGACGCTCGAGGACATGCCCCGATCGTGTGTTATGGACTTCGGAGGAAGTTGGGACACATACCTACCCCTGTCTGAGTTTTCTTACAACAACAGCCACCATTCCGGTATCGGCATGCCTCCTTTTGAGCTCCTTTATGGGAGGAGGTGTCGGACCCCTATTTGTTGGGGGAGGTAGGGAAGCGAAAGATGGGTGGCACTGAGATAGTGCTCAAGATGACTGAGCAGATTCAGCAGGTCAGACAGAGATTACTGCCGACTCAGAGTCACCAGAAGAGTTATGCAGACAGGTGAAAGACCGAACTTGAGTTGCAGGTTGGAGATTTCGTTCTCCTAAGGGTATCCCCGTGGAAAGGGGTAATATGGTTCAAGAAGAGTGGCAAAAGTGGGCCCCGATATATCGGACCTTTCAGAGTGATCGCTAGAGTGGGTAAGGTAGCCTACCGCTTGGAGCTGCTTGCGGAGTTGAGCCAGATCCATGACACTTTCAATGTGTCCCAGTTGAGGAAGTGTGTAGCCGATGAGATGGTAGTGGTACCATTAGAGGACATTCAGGTGGATGCGAGCCTAAATTATATCAAGAGACCTATCGCAATTATGGGTCGAAAGGTGAAAGTGTTAAGGAAAAAGGAGGTGCCCTTGATTCAGGTTCAGTGGCAACATCGAAAAAGGGTACGAGATGACTTGGGAGCAAGACTCCGAGATGCGGGAGCAGCATCCGGAGCTATTTGGGGAGCATGACTTCGAGGGAGAAGTATGATCCTAGTAGGGGATAATTGTAACATCCCGAGTCCAGGTATGCCTCGAGAACCTTAATTTTTGAGCTATTGTCATTATTGGCATTAATTATAAAAGAATGAGAAACGAGTACGCGGGGCGTACTTGAGGGTACGCTTAGCGTACTCGTCTGCAACGTGGAGACCACCGAGTACGTTGGGCGTACCCGTGAGTATGTCGGGCGTACTAGGCCCAGAATGCAACCCTAATTTGGGGTGAGTCCCCTATATAAGGAACATGATGGCCTCATTTCTGGCCACCATTTCGAAAGAGAAAACCCTAAGAGTGCCCTAATCTCCATTCTAAAGCTTGTGTGTGTGTGTTTGAGCTTTGAATGAGTGTTTGTGTTGTTTTGAAGAGAAGAGAAGACCTTGAACAAGGAGAGTTGGAGTCGAAGCTTCTAGATCTGAGCAAATCTGCGTGTGAAGCTTCTCCTTGAGGTATAAAGTTTTAGACTTTGCCTTTCCTTCTTATCAGCATGTTGTGTTGAGCATTTTAGGTTTTTGTCCCATAAAGGTGGAGTCTTGATGAGATCTTGAACTCTAGAGTCTAGGACCAACCCCTTTTGAGTGCATGAGTAGTGTGATGCCATAAAAATCCAATCTTGGGTGGTCAAATCATTCCATGCATGAGTTATGAGACCTTTAGGACAAAAGAGTGTGTATTTTTGGAGGATGGTGACTCTCCAGCCATGCAAAGGCTTAAATTCGGTGACTTTATGGACTAAGAGACATTAGAAGGTCCAGATCTGACATATGAGCTTATGTCTTAACTGATTAAGACCAAAAATGTGAGAAGAGTGAAATGGGGGCGTACGTTGGGCGTAACCCTAGTACATGCAGCGTAAGGGTCGAGCACCCCCAATTCTCTAAGCAGCCAAGAACGCCCAAAATAAGGAGTTGGAACGCGCAGTGTACTCCCTGCTGTTGACATTTGTTGCCTTTTAGGGTTTGGTCAAGATTGAGGACTATTGAGCCTTGGAGGGGTAAAATGGTCTTTTACCCTTCTGTGAGTTGCAGAAGGGTTAGTCTAGCATCTTGAGGGCCAATATTAATTAGGGATAATTATTATGTGTTAGGCGGAGGCTAGACAGGTGGGTAGAGATCGAGATCCCGAGTGCGAGATTTTCATCTATTATCTTACGAGGTGAGTATTCTCACTATACTTACCTTGAGTGGTAATTTTTATGTGTGACCAGGGGGTCTTATGTGTATGATCTGTGTAATGAGATATCCTGGTATTTGCTTTGTGTTATTCTTTCTGTGTATTATATTGAGATGATGAGTTGAGGAACTGGAGGGTCCATCTGAGTTGTGGGACCGGAGGGTCCCACTGAGACACATTGACCAAGGATTTTATTAAGTTATAGCTTCGAGTGGGTAATGAGTTGTGTGTGGTATTTTGAGGAACTCACTAAGCTGTACGCTTACCGTGTTATGTGTTATGTGTTTCAGGTAGTTCCGAGGATCGCGGCATGGCACCGACGTGATTGTACACACTGGCGAGGAGTTGTTTTATGATTTTGGGATTTATGTTTTGTTATTGATATTTGAGACACTTGTGGTTTTGAGAATGATGATTTGAGATATTGTGTTTTAAAAGTGAAAAAAAAAATTTGAAAATTTTACGTCATTACAAAAATTGGGATATTTTATAATAGAATTTGAATTTGATAAAAGAAAATGAAAGAGAAAAGGGTATTACACCTTAAAAATCAGCCCCCCTCTCCTCATTCACTCTCATTCTCCAGCACGCACACACACACATCTCTTCTTTCTCTCTCTAAAAACTTCTCTCTCACTTCTCTCTAAAATTGACGAACATAGATGCATAATCTATGGGAAAGATTTTTCCAGTTCATAATTCATGAGTCAACATGCATCTCAGTATTTTGGTGGACGATATTGGTGGAGTATAACACCAAAGAGATGACGAGAGAGATGAGCTATTCAGATAGATAGAATCCCTCTTTTCTCTCTTTTCTTCTCTCAAAACCCCCATTCCTTCTCTTCCTTTTACCCATGAAAATTTCCAGAAAAAACCACCATTTTGCATAAAAATATCCATCATCCATAAGAGCTCATCAAGGTAAAAGCTCCTAACTAAATCATGCATGCAAGTTTCTACTATTTTCTTATGATTTTAAGTGCATATTACTTCAAAAACCAACTTCTACTTCTTCATCTTCTTCAATTTTTTTCCTTTTGGTTAAAATGGCTTTTATAGCATCATGGATATGCTTTAACACCATGCATGTAGAAAAACATGGTTTCATGTTCATAATCTTATCACAAAAATAGGTTTTCAAGTTAAGAACATAAATCATTTTGAAGTAATATGACGAGAGAGATGAGCTATCTAGAGAGGTAGAATCCCTCATTTCTCTCTTTTCTACTCTCTAAAACCCACATTCCTTCTCTTCCTTTTACCCATGAAAATTTCCAGAAAAAACCACCATTTAGCATAAAAATATCCATCATCCATAAGGTCTCATCAAGGTAAAAGCACCTAATTAAATCATGCATGCAAGTTTCTACAATTTTCTTATGATTTTATGTGCATATTACTTCAAAAACCAACTTCTACTTCTACATCTTCTTCAAATTTGTTTCCTTTTGGTTAAAATGGATTTTATAACATCATGGATGTGTTTTAACACCGTGCATGTAGAAAAACATGGTTGCATCTTCCTGATCTTAGCACAAAAACAGGTTTTCAAGTTAAGAACATAAAACTTATTTTTAAGAGTTCTTGAGAAATAAGATTTTTGTATTTTAATTTTATGTATGTAAATTATCATTTTTAAATATATTTGATCTCTGGAAACATGACCATAAGATGCATGGATCATGATTTCGTAAAATATTTCAAAAGATTTACTCAAAGAAATGATGAAAACTCATTTTTCTAACCAATCATCATGCATGCAATCTGCACGATTTCTTTACTTTACTTTAAACTATCATATCTCACTCATTTCTTAACCAAATTTCGATATTCTTTTTCTAAAATACAATGGTGTGAGTTAGCTTTTAAACCCATCTTACCTCACTGGAAAATTCCAATATTTCTATTTTTAGCGATTTTTACAAAACTGTTGCTCAAACCGCACCTTTTTGTAAATACTAGTTTTGTATTGCATGTTCAAAGGTCTTATTCCTTACTAGAAATCTAGGAAAATTTAATTTAAACACTTAACATCATTTACTAAGTGGTACAAAAATATCTGGATTCAAAAGTTTTTGGAACATGTTGCAAAAATTCTGAAAGTAACATCAATAATCTTTACCAAAATCACAGGAACCAAGTTTTCTCTCTAATTTATTGAGCTTTTAGGCATGTTTTTCGAGATCAAAAATAAGAAAACAATTTTTCATTGTTATTAAGTTGTATGAAGATGCATTCTAGAAATTTTCAGCTCAATATATGTTTTCTTTATTTTTACATGAAAATAATAAGAAAATAGACTGTTAAAGAATATAAAATACTTACACATGTAAATAAATTCTGGAAAACTTCATGAATGACCTATACTGTAAAGCAAAATCCTCCATGAAGTTTGAGAAATTGCTATTACTATTTACTATTAGTTTTAATTTTATTGTTATTAAGCACAAATAAAAAACAAAAGACAGGTTCCAAGTTATAAAAATCATATTATTATTTTTCAAAGATTCTATTGATTATATAAGTTTCACAAAAAATTTGATGAAATTTCCATAACATTTTACTATTTTTCCAAGATTTAATGTATATTAAAAGAATTAAATAAGTGAAAAATAGTTAAACTTATCTAGAATTCACAAAAACTTACCAAGAAATCATTTATTACATTATAACCATAAATAAATATTTTGGGGATTTATATTAACTATTTACTATTTATTTATATTTTCTTGGTATTAAACACACTTAAATTCTAAAAATAAGGATTTTCTATTCAAAAATGACTTTCAATAATTTTCCCAGATTATTTACACTATACATGAAGTTTACAAAATGTTTGGTAATTTTCCTTAACTGTTTACTAATTATCTACGAATTCATACTTATTTAAGTGAATAAAACAATGAAAATATCTAAACTATTTGGAAACCAATTTTTATATTTTTCCCAGATTTTATATATGTAATAAAACTAGGACAAAAGGTTTGGGGAATTTTGAAATTGTTTTATATTTATCTCTATTTTGATAGAATAAATAAACAAAAATCAGAAAATCATGTTGAACTATTCGAAAATACATTTTATTATTTTTCCAGATTATGTAATCTATAAAAAAAGTTACACAAAAATTATAAGAATTTTTCATGATAATTTACTATTTTTCCATGATTTTATGATTATTCAAGGAATTAAAATGGTGAAAAATAGTTAGACAAATAAAAAATTCAAGAAAATTTACCTTAACATCTTTGAATTCATTTGAAACTAAAATACAAAGTTTGGGAAAGTTTAGAACTAAATTGATTCAGTTTTTGAATATTTAATCATTGGAATACCTATTAAAATGTTAAATATTAACATTTCAATAATGAGAATTTTCCACATAAATTGTTATTTAAAAATTGATTCATAGAAATCTAAATTTCAAAGAAAAATGTTTGTAACTTATCAATATTAAATTTGACACAATATTGGCATAATTCTATTAGAGACTCACTAGTGTGTACCATTATTGTAGGAATCGGTAGTGGTACAAGTGGAATGTAGTTCAAGGCACCATTTGCATCATCTCAATGCATTGTGAGTATTCACGCATCCCCATATTTTCGGATTTTATGTTTTGGGGTGGAAAAGCATATCCGAAAACCTATTTATTGTTTGTTATATTTAAATTGATTTGTATCAAACTTAATTGCTATATTTTGCTATATACGTATATGCAACACGAAACATGAAGCCTTATCGTCTTAAGTCCCTGCCCTTATACATTACTCCAACCATTAACTCTTTGAGCCAATGGTCATTATGGATAGCGCTATTAGGAATTGACAACTCCTCACTCGCCCGATTGCATAAGTGTATGATACCATATTAATCTATGGAACGATAAGCATAGTTCTTGATGGGGCATCGGTCATAGGCTTGGTTGGGAACTCATTGTTTGCTCATATACATACGAAACTAGCTTATTTATTATAGCAACGAACTTTTATTATTGGAAACTTATTTACTTGTCTTAGCAACGAACTTGGTTGCTCATTATAGCAATGACACTTTTTTACTTGTTATAGTAAAGAACTTTATTTCCCATGAGAATATGAACGTTGCATCTCATTTGGTCAACAGACTTTATCTCTCATGATGACAACGAACTTTGTTGCTGCAAACTTGTTACTTATTTTTTCAATATAGTTCTATTTATGGAAACTTTATTACTCGCTTTAGCAACAAACTTCTATTCATGAAAACTTATTTACTAATTTTAGCAATGAACATTTGTTTATGGAAACTGTTATCAACATTCTGATTATCATGATTTCAAACTATATTATGTTATAAACTTGTGAGTACTCACCAACTATTTTTATAGTTGATGCTCGTTTTACATGCTTTTTTAGGAATCATCTAGTAAGAGGCACGTAGAGACACTTTACTTTTAGGAGCATTCACATATGTTGTATTTCAGTTTACATTGTAATTTCTTTTAAAAATTTGTTCAAACTCATTGTAAATTGTAATTGTTTTTAATACTATGGTTGATGTTGTCTTTTAACTTTTGGTATGAAACCTTTTGTACTGCCACGCCCCGTATTTCCACTTTAGCGGGGTGTGACAATACTCTTGATTTCATTTATCATCTCATTTTAATTTGTCGATTAACCACACACGCTCGATTAATCAATGATAATTTGTGAGACGCCCATTGCCACTCTTTATTAGTCCCTATTAGTGTGATGGCTAACCACACGCGCTCCACTAACGACTTCATCAAGTGAAATGTGTAATTTCATGAGATAGCATACAAATTCACATTTTTCCTACAGTAACTAAGATTGGAAATTTCTATAAAAAAATGTTTAGTTAGTTTATAGTTCATTATACTTGTTAATGAGGATTAAGTTGTCCTATCAAACACATTTGGCTAACGACCCTCCACCAATCATGGGAGTCGTGGGTAAGAATCGATACCCAATAGTGGTCATTTTGTAGGACGCTTCCTTAAACTCCCCTTATAAATCGGCTTCGTGAATGAGGCGTACTAGCAATTCGACTAACTTACTCTTATACGTATAGTAATATAATATTTTTAAGGTTACATATAATATAAGGTTTATTTTTAAAACTTTTCAAAAAATACTAGGTTATTGTTTAAATTTAAAAAAATAATAAATTAATTTTAATTTAAAATTTAAGCCAATCATGAATTCAAGATAAGTATATCAAATTACTTTTGAAAAATATTCAGTTTTATACAATTAGAACATTATTAAAGGTACAAATCAATTAATGAGACAATCAATAAAACCAAATTTTATGGATCTGACAGCCCACCACGTCGTGGTAGAGCCAAATCGTAGGTCAACACACCGTGGTGGCGGAACAAAATGGTAATTATGTTTGTCTCTCCTTGTTCAAGTTCAACCATTGTATAAATTCAATAGAAAACTAAACCTACACTCTGATATATCTGATGGGTATAATGCAAAACATATAAATCCTATGTGTACATGCAACCCTAATAATTTGATCTATGTTTTTTCTAAATGAGCATACAATTTGAACAACAAAATAGAAAACCTAGAACAATAGTATATAACCAAAAATACAAATAGGCTTAAAAGAATCATACCTTGATTGTTATATAGTAATAACAATGTAAATCCTTGTGTTGATGAAGCCTTAAGAGCAAGCATCACAAATGTCACGCCTCTAGTGGTTCACACCCAACACTAGCAAGGGAAGATAATTGAGAATGAGGAGAGATGCTACAACATTCAGCTGGAACTTCAAAAGAACATGTCGTCGAAATTTCTAGGGTTTAGACTGTTTATATAATGTAGTCAGGAAACCCTAGATAAGCCCTAATCCAAGATTATCTTAAACCTGGTAATTATCAACATTGATATTTATCCAACAGGGATTACTCTAGAATCCCTTAGGCCTTAAGAAAACCTTCCAAGCCTTTGTGGAGGGTTCTAGACTACCTGTTTGTAACACATATAAAAATTCTTTAAAAATTTAAACTCTTAAAACATTCCAAAATATTCATCATTTACGAACTGTTTTCAAAATAAGATTCATATCAAAGAAATCCCAAAATCATGAAACAAAACATGAGGAGGTGCATGATCACGCCTTCGCCTTCCTGTGATCCTCGGAGGCCTGAAACATAATCCAACAACCGTAAGCCCAAATCTTAGTGAGTTTTACTAAAATACCACTACAGATACAACAAACGTAGCATCCATAAATGAGCCTTCATCCTGACTGGTCCACCTCGCATGGGCCTACAACCTATATGGACTGCTCCTGAGCCTTCGGCATGAATTGACCGTCTCACAGGGCCTATAGCCTATCCGGACCACTCACCAGGCCTTCGGCCTTACTGCACCGCCTCGCAGGGCGTTCAGTCTATTCGGATCACTCTGGGTTTGTTGGCCTTCAGCACAAAGCAGGATCGCCTCAAGCCAACCACACATTACACACGTCGACATGTACATAACTTATAAACACATAATTAATTAACAGGTAAGCGCAGATCATATATATCAATAAGTATAGCATCATCTTATCTACCAGGATATCGATCTAACAGATTATTATCGCAACATGCATACGAGAAACCATGATAACAATTTAACAGGGTCGGCATTGGTGCCTTCGACCTATAAGTACAGTGAGGAAGACTCACCTCTCAAGTAGTGCTGAACCGGTAAAATCCAACTCTAAGACTCAACTTCGGACTCAACAGCCTACAACCACCATATAACCATTCTATCAAAACCTCAAGATACCCAAAATGCCCTCAAAGTCAAACTTGCTCAACCATGGCCAATATCAAGTCAACAGTCAAGGTCAACAGTCCACGTTCACCCAACTCGCCGAGCGTACATGCCAACTCGTCGAGTTTCCTCGGTACTCAAAGAAACGGACAAACTCTGAGACAACTCATTGAGTCTTCCGGATGACTCATCGAGTTCCTATAGTTTTCCAGAAAGCAGGAGAACCCCGATCCAACTCTTCGAGTTTTACCAGCTTAACTCATTCAACCGTTTTTCATCCCTTCTAATGCCCAAGAATGAAGATCTATTATCCAATAGCTGGAAAACCACATAAAGTTGCTAACTTTACGTCCATGCATTACGCCAAGAGGCTAAACTACTCAAAAATGACTTGATAAAGTGTTGGGTTTTAGTATACTACAACATCCTTTGGTGCACATACAACCCTAAATTCTTTGGATCTATGTTTTCTCTAATTATACATGCAATATTGTTTCCAAAGCATTAAGCCTACAACTAGCATACAATTGACATAAACAACATAAAACACTAGTTAGGAGTTTACCTCTTTATGTAGCTTGTATAACTTGTTGGATTTGTCCTTTAAGAACTTAGCACCCCAAGTGTGATGCCTCAAACGTTTCACAACACACCCAGGACAAAGGAGAACTTGATAGAGACGTTGCTAGCTCCAAAATCGGCTCTAAGGAACTCCAAGAACTCTAGTGTATGGTTTTGGGTGCTAAGGGAGTCCTTTTATAGTGAAGTAAATTCTAGGGTTACATCCGTTAAAACCATAATGCCCATGACCTTTCATATTACTTAGGCTACATGGGTTAAACCTTCATGGACTATCCATGGACTACCATATTGGTTTAGCCCATCCTAAATAACAATTGGCCCACACTATAAGAATCATTGATTTATCAAATCAATCCCCATATACTTAATTACTCTCTTTTGATCACATAATTAATTCCAAATTAATTCTTGATCAATACGAATTAAATAATATGATTTCATATTAATATATTAAAACGTATAATATATTAATAAATCATAAGTAACCTCTTACTCAAGTATCCATCCGATGAAATTGTTCTGGTGATATGCAACCCGAAATGGACCATGCTACTCTCAGGTCAAGTACATACCAATTATATTTATGGGCTTAGACACCTAATCCAACAGTCTTCCACTTGGATTATTCTAATAACTATTATTGCAAGTACGACTCCAAAATCCCGACTAACATTCATAGCTCTTAAAAGCCGCTGACGAACTCTGACCTAGTCAATGACGCGTCCATTAGATAAGGAGTCATATATTCCTCCATTTAGATATCATATGGACATAAGTGTTGGGTTTTGAGCATTCTAACACTCCTAAGTGTACATGCAACCCTAAATACCTTGGATCTATGTTTTCTCTATTATACATGCAAATAAGAACATCCAAGGTATTATCCTAATCTAGCATACAAAACAATGACTATAGCAAGATAGAATACATACCTCTTTGATGTAGAAAGTCTTCAAGCTTTAAGAGCTTAGCCCCAATAGTGTGGAAGCCTCAAATGGAATCACACAACACCAAATACACTTAGAATAACTTGAGAGAATTCTACACTTCATGAAATCGACTAGCCCTTTTACTTCACACACTAGTGACCAATTTTGGTCAAGAATAAGATGCTTATATAGTTAGGGTTACACCATGTAAACCCTAATTGACATGGCCTTTCATTTCCATGATCCATGGGTACAAATACACCATGGAGCATCCATGGACCATCCTATGGGTTTTATCCCAACTTGATTATCCATGGAGCATTAGCCCACTATACAAGTATGGATAATTTACACAATCAACCCATATATTTAATTAGTCTTCTTTTGATCACTTAATTAATCCTAGATTAATTCTTGATCAATACTAATTAAATAATCTTATTATTCTTATTATTAATATACTAGAACTTATAATATATTAATAACCATAAGTGTCTTATTTCTCTCATTATAGTCTATCCAAGTGCATGATGCCATGCAACCCAAATGGACCATGCCGGGTCGGGTCAAGTCTTACCAATTATAGTTATGGACTTAGACATTAATCCAACAATGAGATATGGATTATAATCATTATCTCTGTCCATCTGTGGTTTCCTGATTTCCGATTTATGATGACCGACTAATTGAACAAATCAAATCAATCCAGCTTGGCCAAACACTTAGGGTTTTCATCACTAAATCATCAAGGGGCCCACAAATATCGCTTTTATCCTAGATTGGGTAAAAGTAATGGATAAAATTCGACTCAAATTCTTGCTTGTACTTACTCATCAATCATACACAACAATATGTTTTATAACACCAAGTTACTGGTGCGTTTACATATGTCAATGTGTAACGACTCGTAACTTACAACTTACATGTCTTGGTTTCAAGAATATAAGATATTATAGTCTCACAATCACTCGTGATAAAATCCATGAAGTGATTAGATGAGTGTGGGTTTAATCCAATACTCGAATCTTATTCCAGGAGTACTCATGAACACTGTAGAAAACTTGTGCTATGTCTAAAACACATAGACAATCTACAGTCAGATTCATAATAGTCTCGCCTCGATACCTACTTCCAAAGTATGATCGACTATGGATAGTTTGAAAAACATAGTTATTCGAGAAGTCAAAACATGCAAAGTGAAACACAAGAATAATCGAATCCTATATGATCTTAGAACTTACGAATATAAATAAAACACCTTTTATTTAATCACCATATTGATTACACATTATTTATTGTATAATCTTTCGATTAATCAACTTAATACATGAATTAAAACAATAGTTATCCCATGCTCCAAGCATGCACACTATGTTTGCCTATGGTCCTTTCTTTGCGAAATAGATCAATTGAACACATCTTCAATGAAACTCATTGCACAATTCCAAATTCTTACTATAAATATAAGAATACCAAATTCTTGCCATTTACTGTAATCTGTTAGATTCTAAACTTATATGCAATGATCCTCTTGTAATGACTATGCACAAAAGTCATAGTGACTTGGCAACACACATTAAAAAGTATTCCAGTGGAGAGCAATTCCTTGGAAACGAAGTCTCAAATTTAAAGTACATTCCTTTGAACATCCTTATTGCATTAAGTTTTCTAATCTTACAAACATTTAAAGAATAACTTCCACTTATGGAAATATTTCCATATTCCCATTTTGACTATCACTTCTGAACAAGAATTACCTCTTCTCAGAGTATGCCAACATGGTCCTTCCAAAATTTACACTATACTTCCAATTGTCCATAAGCAACCAATCTTTGGTAAATCTCAGATTATCCTCGACAATTGCTTAAACCTTTTCGTCGTATCTCGTTCTAGTCCCTTTTCCATTTTAATGCCCTAGGCATTTGGAAAATTAGAACATATTAATATTATAGCTTATGTAATCGATCCTATATCTTAAGCATATGGAATACGATTCATAGTGTCTCACATAAAGACATGATACTTTATCAGTCTTTCGCTATAATATTTCCACATATAGAATTTCCTTATGTTGAATCATTTCAACATATCATTCACATGTGTCCATGACTAAATTCAATTAAAATCTCAATCTAAGCTTTTAGATTTGAAATGAAGTATGAATTCCTCTCCCTAAATTATAGCAAAACAACTTTTCAAACCCTGCAACTTTGCGAATTGAAACTTTTGTTTTCAATAATTAACATTGCTAACTTGCAACAGTTACCATAATGATTATGCTCCCACTAGCATAACAATTATTTATCTAATAGCATAATACTTATGCTCCCACTAGCTTTGACATGTACCCAAAAATCATCTGGACTTTTAGAAATCAATACTTATTGACTTCCTTACCAAAGTTCATATTTCTGACATGAGATGCTTCGATAAAACTTTATCTAGGCTTCTCAAACTCATACACCTTTCCTTAGTTAGCTTACATGTGTGTCTAAAAATTTTTAGAACTTACAACAATAATCCCAAATGTTTAGACCTTTTCCATTTCTCACAATTCGAACTATGAAGAGGGATACCGTAAACATGGTAAATTGGAGCTAAACCTTATGACACTTAGATTTTATGGTATATGTGTTCCTATCCACGTGAATTTGTCATAACCATAATCACAAGATAAGGTTAGTGACAAATCCAAACTCATATGGACTGAACTTGTTCAATCTTAATTTCTTGCCACCTGGCAGCACAAGGGCCTACCATTGCTTCCAACTTGTTATGAAAACAACTGAGAACTCATAGAACTCACATTCATAGTCAACTTTAACTGGAATGGGCACAGAAACAAGAATATGTCAACAAGGTAGGTTATAAACCTCAAGTCATGTGCTAATGATAAACAATTGGTTTACTCTTGATTTGTTCTTGAAACTCTTCAAGATCTTTAAGACTCCCACTGACCTCTTGACATATAAGTTTCTCTTTGTCAAGAGACATCACTTAACAAACAAATATTCAAGAGTTAGTTCGGTTTCTTATCAAGACAAACACTTCTAATAATTGGTCTTAGTTGGTCTTTGTTTTATCCAAAACATGACAACTTACCAATTTCAAATGTAGAAGAGTAGAAAAGATTTTATTCTACATTTGATAAGTGTTATAAACCTTTCTTAATATTATGTCACTCAAGGCTCAATCATGGAGTGTGACTCTAAGATTTGATTTTGGAAGTGTGATTCACCTTTTGACTTAACCATTTCAACAATTCACGATTCCTCTTCTTAGTCATACAAATACACTAAGATGTCATTAGAAAATCAATTGTGATATGGTTTCATAATCACTAAGATAATCATAAAACATGATACTCAAGTACCCTCCCTTCTTCTCAGATTGGAGAAACTTTTATCTTTCTACCTAATTTAATTCTTCTTATTCGTTCTGCCATACATTGAATGTTTTTCAATGATTCAGAATTACACTTAATCTTGTAAGCATAACTATATTTACTAAACTTTAGTAAATCATAACGAAGATTCTTATCGTTCTTTGTGGTGGACCTGACAGTGCACAACCAAGTGTACCCGATCCCCTAGTCCTTCACTTGACACACATATACATGCGAACAAGGAATTAGTCTTAATTTACCAAAGATGAAAATTATCATTCATCACACAATACAAGTTTCATGATTCTAAGTTTCTATCCAACTGAAACTTGGGTGATGAGAATCTTTTCTTATTTGGTAAATTTTGACACTACCACAAACGAAAAAATCAAATCCATTTTCCAATATTGTTATCAATGGAAACATATAAGCAACAATTTTTCACAAATGCCACTCTAAGCAAATTTTAAAAATAAGATAAATTTCAAAATTTTCTTTATTTATAAAAATTGCGGAAAAGGTATCCTTACAATGCAAATACATATGAAAACTATGTTGTTATCTATTCCTAAGAAATCTATCATAACTCTTAAGCAGCAGCTCAAAATTCTCATTATCGAACCATGCGATCGAAATCCATCTCATCACAATCAGAATTAGCTTACTCTTCCTTTAAGTTTCCTTTCATTTCTTCGATTCTTCAAAACATCAAAATGTAATTACATTACATCATGTATTAAGGATCTCCAAATAGGAACTTAATAGAGTTAGATAATGGATTTTACCTGAAGTAGAGTCAAACTTTTTGACTTTACCATCTTTATGATCTTTTAGGTAAATATGGCAGCTTTACAACCAGTGCCCCTTCTCTTGGCAATATAAACATATTGACTCTTTGGGAATGGTACACGGGACAATCACAGACTTAGCCTTTCTCTTTCCCTTTAAAAGAGAAATATTTTCTGAACTTCCAATGTTTCCATTGTCAATGTCCATGGAAGTTTGGGGAGTAGATCTTCTAATCAAATTTTCTTTACCAGTGCGCCAAATCATTGATGATACAGCAGCAACAAGCAAATACGAAAGATCGATAAGGGTCATGTTGTGATCCGTCAAATAGTAGTCTTTAATGAACTCACTATACAACTCAGGGAGTGACTAAAGAACCAAGTCAACAGCCAACTTCCTTTGATACATTGACTTCTAACATTCCCAACCTGTCAATGTGTGACTTCATGTCCAAGACATGTGCACACACAGACCTTCCATCTTGGTGTTCACTAGCCAATAGGGCTTGAGTGACCTTGAACTTTTCAAGTCTTTGAACTTGTGGGTAAGGGAGAATTATTGGAGGAGGTGGAGGAAGTGAAGTATGATTTTGGGGAACATCATCTTCACGAGGAAAGCTTTTTCTAAAAGATTCGAGAAGAGCATAGTTGTCAAAACTAGACATCTACAGGGAGAAATTCAAGTTTAGTTGATTTAAGTCCTTAATATAACACCCAAAATGAAATATTAAGGCTAGGACCCAACACAATATTTTACAATTCAGAAGAGGGATACCGTAATCCAATTGCGAAATATTTGAAGGCAGGTAAATGACGATTTACCAATTTCCACCATGAAAAACGAAAATGAATTTTAGGTTTTAAATGAATTGAAATTCCTAGATCCTTTGAGATTCATTGAACTTTTCAATGGCATGTTTAAATCTCGATTGTGCCCTTCAAGTTTATGAGCGGGATGTCGAGGATCACAAACAAGGTGCGAATAACCATGCAAATGTGCTTGGTGCTCTTAATGTTACAGATCACCTAATCAATGTGTCGGTTAACCACACACACTCCATTGATTTAAGATTAACATCAAATTACCCTTTGCCACACACTGTCAGTCCCAGATTAGTGTGTCGGTTAACCACACGTGCTCCACTAACGACTTAACAAGGTGTAAAGTGCAATTTCATGGGTTAGCACCAAATTCAGATTTTTCATACGTAACTACGATATGGAATTTATAAGTGTTTAGTTAGTTGGTATTTTCATTATACTTTTAACGAGAATTAATGTCATGTCCTTCCCGTTCGGCTAACGACCCTACACCAGTCAAAGAAGCGGTAGGTGAGAGTGGAGACCCATTAAACCGCCATTTTATTGGCAATAAGCTTATACCCCCCCCCCCCCCCCCCACCCACCCTCTTATAGACTGGCTTCGTGAATGAGGTCTACTAACAGTAAGACTGACTTTTTACGTATACATATAATATATTAAACTTTTAATATTATAATAGTATAAAGGTGTATTTTAAACTTTTAAAATACTAAGTGGTTTAATCTATTAATTAAACTATACTCTTAATTTAATTAAACTTAAACCATCTCCTTAAGGAATTATTAATTCTCTTATAATTAAACACTCTAATTAACTATTAATAAAGTCCATAAAGATGTAATATGAATTATCCAAAACATCAAAATGCTAAAACAAAATTAAAACTATTTAATTTATTATTAAGTTATGAACCCATGAGTTACACTTTTGAAAACTTTTCAAATAACTTTAGTTTTAGAATTCAATGTCTCCTAAAAAAACTTTTCAAAATCCAAAACTTGAGGGCAAGTTTTGTAACTCTTGAAAACTTTTAGAATTCCATAAAAGAGACTTTCCAAGTTCCATAACTTGAGGGCAAGTTATGAAACTCTTCAAAGCCATTTATAACAAATTTTGTAACCTTTGAACACTCTTGGAATTCATAACTTAAAGAGTTAATGAATAAGACTTTTCACATCCATAACTTATGGAAGTTTCAAAACTCTTAAGATCATAACTTTTAAAAAAGACTTTTGAGTTCCAAAATTTTATGACAAAATTTGTAACTCCTTAAAAACATTTAGATGAAACTTTTAAAACAAATAAAATAATCATATCATTTTATCTTTTAATAAATTGACCTAATTCAACTCTTGTTGTAAAATGGCTCAAATTTTACAAATAATTCGTTTATCATAAACTCAAGTAATTATCTTAAAATTTGACAAACTTCATGTTTTTTTTTCAACTTTGAAAATCAAACATTTGCATCAGCATAACAGAAAAAAAAAACCCATGGCTCTGATACCACTATTGGGTTTTAGTATTCTACCACATCCTATGGTGCACATACAACCCTAAATGTTTTGGATCTATGTTTTCTCTAATTATACATGCACTATTGTTTTCAAAGCATTAAGCCTACAACTAGCATACAATTGACATAAGTAACATAAAACACTAGTTAGGAGTTTACCTCTTTATGTAGCTTGTAGAACTTATTGTATTTGGCCTTTAAGAAATTAGCACCCCAAGTGTGATGCCTCAAACGGTTCACAACACACCCAAGACAAAAGAGAACTTGAGAGAGATGTTGCTAGCTCCAAAATCAGCTCTAATGAACTCCAAGAACTCTAGTGTACGATTTTGGGTGCTAAGGGAGTCCTTTTATAGTGTGGCAAAGTCTAGGGTTACATCCATGCAAACCATAATGCCCATGACCTTTCATATTACTTAGGATCCATGGGCTAAACCTCCATAGACTATCCATGGACTACCATATTGGTTTAGCCATCCTAAATAACAATTGGCCCACACTATAAGAATCATTGATTTACCAATCAATCCCCATATATTTAATTAGTCTCTTTTGATCACATAATTAATTCCAAATTAATTCTAGATCAATACAAATTAAATAATATGATTTCATATTAATATATTACAACTTATGATATATTAATAAATCACAAGTAACCTCTTACTCAAGTATCCATCCTATCAAATTGTCTTGGTGATATGCAACCCGAAATGGACCATGCTACTCTCAGGTCAAGTACATATCAATTATAGTTATTGGCTTAGACACCTAATCCAACACAAAGGACTTAGAACATGAAGGAAGCCTAGATCTATATAAATCTTGAAACTTTAAGCCCAAAGATACCATAAAATGCCCAGATTTGAAGTAGAAACTTCCATAAATGATCAAACCCAATAATGACTCCAAAATGGACCCAAAATTAGAATAAAATTCCAAGGAGGAGATCTAATCAATAAATGTTCAAGGTTTTGACTTTATACCTTAAATAGATGCAACAGCAGAAAAGACCCCGAATCTACAGCCTTCCTCTCAATCAAGCCACTTCAAACTTCAAACTCCTTCCAAATGAACACCAAGAAACACTCCTCAAGCCCACACACACACACACACAAAAATGAGGGAAAATGCACGAACTAGGGTTTCTTGGACAGAGGGGGCGGATAAGGAGGCCATGCAAAGTCCATAAGGCCTTTAAATAGGGTACAACACCCTAAAAATTAGGGTTTCATAAACAGCAACCAACTCGTCGAGTTAGGAAGCTTCCAACACATTAAGTTAAGGCCTTCAACTCGATGAGTTCAAAAAGGAAAATTACCTTTTAATCCATAAATCTCATACCTAGGAATCGGGATGTTACACTCTTGCTCAACTATTGAGCAATTACACTTCAGTCCCAGCACTTTTAATTAATTCATTTAATCCCAAAATTAATTCTAGTTATTTTCTGATTAAATATTAATTAAATATTACTATTTCTAGTTAATATATTATTCTCATAATATATTTAAAAATATTTATTTCAATTTATTAATCAAATAATAAACCAACCTCTTTCTCCAAAATCATCATGTCTAGTTGCTAGTCTTGAGGGCAACTCAAAAGGATCGTGTTACTATCAATTTAAGTATATAATAATTATAGTTATAGGCTTAGACACCTAATCCAACAATGTATTTGTAAGCTTGTTGTATGAGATTGTAGACTTGCATGCTACTACTGATCAGTCAGTGATAGGATGACCTGTTTAGGTTATACTTAATTTTGATTACTCGATGCTCGAATGTTGCTTACTTTGTGTTTTTTAGGAGTTCTCATTAACTTCAGCTAAGTAGTAAGCGAATATGTTAAGTTACATATTACTGAGAGTAAATAATTTTAGAAGGTTAGGTTTTAACTCTATTATGCAGCTCTTGGTTAAGTCCAACCGTTGTAGTGTGACACCTTTCATTCAAAGAATTATCTGGTGTTGGTGATATGGAATTGTATTCATGAGCTAGTTATAGGGTGTTAGAGGGAGTTCCTTTCTGTAGCTGATGGTGGGGAGTAGTGTTGTGGTTGCCCTAGGAAAACCGAGGAAGAGTTTTAATGTTGGAGCTTTGTCTGGTTGAGGATTTTATATATAGATGAGGGAGTGACTTGGAGGATTCGAAGTGATCCTTGAGGAAAGTACGAATAAATGTGGAAGGTATTATGGGCCCACACTACTGAAAGTAGAGGATCCATAATCGAGCCAAGGAAAGCTACGATGATACCAGGGAGCATGTAGAGTATAGCACTCCTTGATATCTTTATATATGTGTGTTTTGATGGTTTGAATGGTATATTTTAGTATGGTGATCTTTCGAGGAAGACCGGGTAGTGGTTCTTGTGCTGGTGAGGGTTTAGGTTCGGTTTCTGGAGCTGAACAGTTGGATAATCAGGTGCGAGAGTTCATTTCATCTGAGATTACCTGCAGCATACTCAAGCAGAATCTTGTGATATTTGGTACAATCAAAGAGGGTATCATGGAGGTTTTATAGGAGGGCTTGGGCTCATTCCGTTCTGAGATGGTAGCGATGATGGGAGCTCGTACTTTCAATTTCCATGAGTTATGGGTATGTGGAGCCTTGGAGTTCTTCCAGAAGAAGGACCCGATCATGAATAGACAATGGTTAGCAGATATCGCTAATGTCTTCCGCACTAGCAGTTGTCCCAATGGGGCAAAGGTTAGACTTGCTTCTTGTCTTCTGAAAGACAGAGCTTGATACTTGTGGGAGGAGGTAGGTCATGCCTTGGGAGGAGAGGAAATTGAGTCCATGACTTGGGAGGTTTTTGTGACGAGATTTTAGGTTGAGTTCACACTTGTGATTGAGGTCCAACTGTTGGCGAGGGAGTTCCAGGACCTTTGACAGACTACTGAGACGGTGGCTGAGATCACCGCTATGTTCCAAGAGAGGGTATAGATGGTTCCGCAGTATGTGGCGGATGAGAAGATGAATAAGGCAAGATACCATGAGATATTAAGGAGCAATATTCTATAGTTCGTGAGCCGATCCAGTTCCAAGAAACTAGATTATATAATTGCGAGAGCCAAAAAGAGAGAGATAGGGAGAGAGAGAGAGAGAGAGGTAGATAGAGAGAGAGAGAGAGAGATTTAGAGATGGAGAGGAAGAGGAAGTCGGATCAAGTTCAGGGTTCATAGGGTTCGGGCAAGAGGCCCAATATATTTGATTCGAGATTGAGAGGCCAGCAAGGTCAGGGCCGGTGCGGCAAGACGCACGATGGAGCTTGTAGGGGTGGTGATGTTTCAGGTTTCTATAAGTGCGGCAAGATTTGGCATCTTAGTCAGAATTTCACAGCCACTACCCAAGGATCGAGCCTGATTTGCTTCCATTGCAATCAGAGGGGCCATTAAAAGATCGATTTTCCGAGTCTAGTAGTAGCAGGGCCGGTTGCAGCTCCGCTCTAGCAACTTTGAGGATCACTGAAGGCCGCCATGGCAAGGTAGACGCACCTGTTGTGAACATCAGGGCCTTTCATTTGATAGCCGAGGAGGCTCGTGCAACATCTGATGTGGTAACGGGTATGTATCTTCTCCTTATATCTTTATTTATATTCATTTTCTGCTTATATTTGTGTGTTTTATTTTAGGATCGTTCCTTGTGAACAGTATCTCTGCCTTGGTATTGTTTTATTCGGGGGCTAGCCAATCTTTCGTATCTCTTACACTCAACAAGTGGTTTGTTGGTGCTCTGGGGGAGCTAGATTGTCCATTATATGTTGAGATTGTGAATGATCAATATGTCCGGGTATCGAGGGTTCATCGGGGTTGTGCTCTAGGGATGTTCAGCGAGCAATGTCCGACTGATTTTGTTCTTATTCCTTTGAGCGGGAACAAGTTTATTATAGGGATGGATTTGTTGAGCCCCAATAGGGTAGTGATAGATTACGAGCATCAGATGGTACGCATTCTGACCCCAAATGGGGGAGAGTTTGTGGTTCAGGGTGAGAGTGCTCAGCATTGGCCGATTTTATGTTCAACATCTAGGGCCAGACGTTATCTTCAGCAGGGTTGTTCCGGATATGTTTCCTATGTTATGGATACCCGAGAGAAGGGTAAGGCGACTATGGATGATGTGTTGATTGTTCAGGAATATCCATATGTGTTCTCGGAGGACTTGCCTGGAGTGCCTTCAGAGAGGCAGGTGGAGTTTAGGATTGACTTGGTTCCTGGTGCGGCTCCAATAGCCAAAGCACCGTATCGGCTAGATCCCTTAGAGATACATGAGTTGTCTACATGGCTGCAGGAGTTATTAGAAAATGGGTTCGTTCGACAGAGCAGCTCACCATGGGGAGTGCCAATCATGTTTGTAATGATGAAGGATGGGTCGCATTGGATGTATATTGACTACCGGGAGTTGAATAAGCTAATAGTGAAGAGCCTTTATCCACTTCCAACGATCAATGTCTTGTTTGACCAGCTTCAGGGTACATCTTGGTTTTCGAAGATTGATCTACATTCGGGTTATCATTAGTTGAGGGTCAGAGATGACTATATGCAGAAGATGGCCTTCCGGACTCGTTATGGTCATTACGAGTTTGTGGTAATGCCCTTTGGGCTACCAACGCTCCAACCAGGTTCATGGACCTCATGATCCATATATCCAGGTCGATGTTGGATCGATCTGTTATTGTGTTTATTGATGATATCCTAGTCTATTCCAAGGCTGAGGAGCAACATGAGGAGCATCTGAGGGAGGTATTGGAGACTCTGTGGAGAGAGAGGTTGTATGCGAAGTTCTCCAAGTGCGAGTTTTCATTGCAAAAGGTGTAGTTTCCAACTCATCTAGTCAAGTACAATGGTATTCTGGTCGATCTGGCCAAGGTAAAGGCGGTGATGAGTTAAGAGGTTCTGAGGTCTCTATCTAAGATTTAGAGCTTCCTTGGTTTGGCAGGTTACTATCGGAGGTTCTTTCAGGATTTCTCCAAGATGGTGGTTCTTCTGACTCACCCAAAAAAGAAGACTGCCACTTTTTGTTGGGGGTCTAAGAAGCATGCAACTGTTAAGAACCTGAGGCAGAGATTGTGTGAGGCATCGATTTTGACCCTGACTAAGGGTGTAGAGGATTTTGTGGTTTATTATGATGTGTTGATCATGTGATTATGTCTAGTTCTGATGCGAAGGGGTTGAGTTATTGCCTACACTTTGAGGCATCTGAAGCCACATGAGGTGAAATATCCTACACATGATTTGGAGCTGTGGCGATGGTGTTTGCCCTCATGTGGTGAACCATGCGTACGTTGGGCGTAACCAAGCAGAGCAGAAACCCTAATTTTTAGGGTTTGTACCCTATATAATCATTGTTATGAGGCATGAGGCTTCTTCCTGATCAGCCTCCTTCCCTCTAAAGGTTCCCCACAAAACCCTAGCCTCCCATAGTGTGTTCTTGAGCTTTGGAAGAAATTTTGTGTTGTTTTGTGTGCATTAAATAAGGTGGTGCTTGGTGATCAAGCTTTGGTTGGACTTGAGGTTGTAGATCTAGAATCTTCATCAAGCTTGCTAGCTCCAGAAGGTATAAAGTTCTCCTCTTGATACCTCTTTGTGTTAGATTGAGATTAAGGCATGTTGTTGAGCTTATTATGGTCTTATGAGTCTCCTTTTGAGTTTGAGCCACTCTAGGAGCTAGGAATCCTAGATCTTAACCCCTATGATGTTCCTTGTGTAAAAAATGCTATTTTGATGAATCATAGTGGACCATGCATGAGTTAGAGTCCTTATTATAAGTCTTAATGGACAAAATCAGGTTTTGGGTCCCATTAAGTCATGAAAGTGATAAAGTTGCCAACTGTATGTATTAATACCTTGAAATGAAGTAGATATGAGGTTTAGACGTTAAGAGCTTAAGTTATTAAGACAAAATTAGACAAATAGGACTCTGGCAGGTACGCTGCACATACTGGGTCAACTGTCCATTTTCGAGTCAACACTCGTACGTCGCGCGTACAAGGAGTACGCTGAGCATACTTGGTGAAGTGGGCTTTCGATGTTTTGGGCCCTTTTCGGACTTAGGATTCTTTTGGGCTTTGGGCCTTAAGTGGATTTTGGTCCTTATGTTTGTTGGGCCATGGTTAGGCCTTAGGTTTATGAGTTGGGCCATTTTTAGGCCTTGAGCCATTATTGGATTTTTTGGCCAAGTTAGTTGGGCCCAATAGGGGAAGGGTAAAATAGTCTTATACCCTAGGGGTGAAGTTGAGGAGTAGGGTCCCCGGTTATGGTTATTTGTAACGCCCGCAGATTCTGGCTAGTCAATTTAGAGATGATGAGCGTCAGAAATGACTTTTTTTATAGATGATCATTTAGAATAAATAATCTTAACCAAGTTGTAGTATATGTCAGAAGGTTTCTGTACATATAAAGAATGCTAAAATTCGAGTTATAATGAAGAAGTTATGACATGTCGAAGTTTTGCGAGAGAACCGATACGACACCGGGAATCATAAAAAGTGAGTTTATGATAAAGTACTTTTTAGCCATAGTGACCTTAAAGAAAGTTGTAGAGTACGTATCCACCTACACGTGGATATAATGAACGTTGAAAATGGAGTTCGTATGCAAAATTTATGGCATTCTGAAGATGTAGCTGTCTGAGGGCATGACATCTGGCAGAAACCCTAGCCGTCTTAAGTCACGACGTGAACATGAAGTTCACAACGTTAAACGTGCCAGGGACACTAATCGGGGCTAGAAAACACGTGTTAAAGCTACGGGGTGACTTATGGAAGTTCACGACGTGAACCTATCATGTTCACGACGTGAATGGGTCCAGAACAGTCTATAAATAGCAAGTTAAACCCTTTCATTCCATACACCATTTCTTTTCTCTCTCTCTCTCTCTCTCTCGTTTGTTGAACGCATTCCGTGTCTCAAGCCTGGCGATCACGAACCACTGACCGTTTCTAGTTAGATTCTATCAACTCATGCTACTAAGGTGAGTGCATAGTCCCTTTCATGAACATGATTTTCATACAAGTATTGATTGAAGTATTAAATATATGTTTATGTGCGAGTTATTTGTTGTTGCCTGAAATACATGTTAAAGAACCTACGTGATTATATATGATGATTTAGGATAAAGATTAAACCTAATTTAATTATGCGAAATATTGGGTAGTATCTTCTTATGAGTACAAGTGAGTTATACACAGAGAATAGAACTTTAAATTATGTCATTGATCTGGGAGCATGGATTAGACACATTCATTCTCCCTAGTCAGAAAGTATGGATTGGACATAGTTAATTTTTATTAATCTGGGAGTATGGATTAAGACATAGTTAGTTGTCATTAATCCGGGAGTACGGATTAAGACATAGTCAGTTGTCCTTAGTCTGGGAGTATGGACATACATAGTTATCCGTCATTAATCCAAGAGTATGGATTTAGATGTAGACAATTGTCACTAATCCGAGAGTATGGAATGGTCACAATTATTAATCCGAGAATGTGGATTAGATCTGGTAGTAAGAGGTAAAATTTAAGGTCCGAGAGTATAGATAGTCTCGTTGTGAGGATTGATGGGGTGGGGTAAGAGTTGATTATAAATATGGGGAAATTGTATATTTTGTGAGTTCTAAATTATATATATGATATAACATTATGGGATTGAAATCCCTATGTACTCACCAGGTTTCCCAACCTGACCCACTCAAACTTATTTGTATCATAGGTGTCGATACGAAGCTATTTTACACTGAGAGATCTTAAGGAGATGTAGATCACTAATGTAAATAAATGTAAGGTCTGTTTATGCTTATGTTTCAGTATTGACAATGACATCCCAAATGTTTGAAATGAATAAAATAAATTTCTTCGGAAATGCTTTGATAAAGTATTTATCATGTATTTTCTGGGAACAAATTCTGCAACATTTTTATTAAAAAGGTACTCTGATTTTTATAAAGCATAAAAAAATTGGTCTTTTTTGGCCGTGAAAATGGGGATTTCACATTATTGACCTAATTATTAATTAGGGGTTTGTTTGCTTGGTTAGTGAGGTGTTTACTGGTTGCACCAGTCTACCTATTTCGTTATCAGCGGGATCAAGGTGAGTTTGCTCACTATACTGTAGCACACTATGATATGTTATGTTCTTGTAGTCTTTGTGACTCTTGTTGTATGTGTTATATGCATATGTGCTTGTTTGCTATATGTATGTAGGGTGAAATAGACATGGAACAGCCTTGTGTTGACATATGAGTTGAAAAAGACTCACGAAATGGACCAGGTATGGTTTGGGTCGATGCATGAGTTGAGATAGACTCGGGGGTGAAATAGACCTGGGGGTGAAATAAACCCGACACGGCCTTAAGCTAGCATATATGTATGATATGCAGTATTTTGGGGAATTCACTAAGCTTCGTGCTTACAGTTTTCAGTTTATGTTTCAAGTACTTTCGGATCGAAGGGGAAGATCTCGGTATGATCGCGTCGCACACACCATATTGTTCCACATTTTGTTTAACTCTGATGTACTTGGATAATTTTGACATACTCTGATTTCACTATGGTTTCATGATAATGTTTTGGATAATAATTCTATTAATATAAAAATCGAAATTTTTAGTCTTAAATTTTGGGACGTTACATAACCTATTTATCTTTTCCCTGCAAGAAAAGATGGAATTAGCGGCGATAATAGTCGTCGGTAAAGGCAATAGCGGCGACATGTCGTCGGTAAAAAGTTCGCAGTATTGCTATATCGCTATTTTTCAAAATATCGCCGGTAATACCCTATGTCGCCGCTAATGATATTATCGCTGGTAATTCCTTCTGTCGCTGGTAATAGTGTCGTCGGTAAAAACAATTTCCATTTTTTTTTAAATCAACGATTTTCGGTGCAAAAAATTGATACATACGACATTAAATGCCAAAAAAAAAGTTACATAATAACATCCGATTATGTACAAAATAGTGTTATAATTAATTTCATACAAAAATAAACAACCAAAGTTTTATAATTACAACAAGTACCAAAGTGTCATGACAAGTCTAATATATAAAACACAAACCAATTATCTGACGAACCATTATATTTGTTCCCGTCGTTTCCTCCTTGATCTTTCCTTGATTGAAAAAACACATAAAGTTCCTCCCTACACGTTGTATCGTTGAGCATTGCCCGAAGATTTTCCAACTATATAATAAATAACAACATATATAAACTAATAAGTTAAATTATCAAACATAAACAAAAACTACCAAAGTACATTCATATTTCTTGCACTCTGGACAAAAACAAAATTAGCAAATCAACAAGCATTTATTGATGTCAAAGTACAATGTTATTGTTAAACTGGGGACAAAAAACCAAAGTACATTGTTCTTTCTTGCACTTAAAACATACACACAATTACAAACACAATCACCAAATCAACATGCATTTATTGATTATTGTATAGATATATGAGACTTTGAAATTAAATAACCAACTTTTCTGTGCTAAAGAACCTTAAATACAAGAAATACCAATGTACATTACTATTTCTTGCACTTAAAACATATACATAATTATCAAATCAACGTGCATTTATTGATCATTATATAGATACAGGAGACTTTGAAATTAAATAATCTAATTTTTTGTGCTAAAGAACCTTAAATACAAGAAATACCAAAGTACATTGTTATTTATTGCACTTAAATATAAGAAATACCAAAAGTACATTGTTATTTCTTACACTTGGGACAAAAACACAACTACCAAATCAACAAGCACTTGTTGATGCCAAAATACATTGCTATTTTTAAACTAAGACAAAAAAAACCAAAGTACATTGCTATTTCTTACATTTGGGACAAAAAACCACTTACTAAAGCTTTTAGCAAATAATCACCACAAACCAAAATTACCAAATCAACATGCATTTATTAAAATTAAACAATCTTGTGTTTACCGATAATGGTTGTGATGATTGTGGTGGTGGTTGCGATGGTTGTGCAATCGGCGGGATAACAGAAGATTTTTCGGCCAATGCCTCTAATATGGTCCTGTCGTTCACCTAATACTCTCTCGAAAGTAGCTCTTTCTTGAGCGGGTGCTAACTCTCTTTCACCTTCTAGTCGTTGTGTTTGTTCTAAGAGCTCTTCCACTAACTGATTATGTGTTTTCCAATATTGATTAACAATTAAGTATAAATAAGCACTTAATTATATGATAAAATTATAATTAAATACTTACATATTGTTGTTGTACCTCGACAGTAACAAATACATCATTCCTATCGCGATGAGCCTTGCGAAATGTTTCCACTCTCTTCAAGTTCTGTTTAACATTAAAAATTGGATTGGATTTTAAATAAATAATTACATATATCATACGTTTGGAAATACTCAATTGTTTTCTTCCAATTACCATCCCCATATAATGTGGGGGTGATTAATGCTCTCGGGATATCCTTATACTGTCCGAATTTCAAAAAATATTCTTTTACATCTGTTGTACGCTCTCGATAACCTTGTAACAAAGTCACTTTAAAATTCTCTCATAGAATAACAGTGTTTGGATCCTGGTACATCCAATCCAAATCAAACTTTATCTATAAAAAAAAGTTAGCTAAGTAAAAATCAGTCATAATTAACCATATAATATACTCTTATATAAATAATTTACCCCAAAATATTGTTTTACTGTATCCTTTATTGCGGAGAAACTTTTTTCCAAGTCCATTTATCAAAAGGGACCATTTGTCACATTATTTTCCCAACTTTGCGTGAAAACATGTCTTTCGGCTTTCCTACGAGATCGTATGTCATATCCCTATCGTTTTCCATGTCAATCGGTTTTCCCTTATTCTGTAAGAGCATTCTTTCGAGCTTAATGTTTTTCTCTTGTCCTCGGACTCTCCCGTGTGGCATAACTAGAAATAGAATTAAAAATTATTAGAAACAATATTTTATAATAAATGAATAAAAAGAATAAATAATAATTCATAATAAGACTTATCATCCTGTTCATAATGACAAGTACCTCTAACGTTTGGGAAAGGTATGTCCTCGGCTCGATCATCCCCATGTCAAAGACCCATAACAATAACCATGGTATACAAAAACAAGTCATACCAACGCCATTTCTTCAATAATAGCATCCTACTTTATTTGTTTTTATTAGAATCCACCTTTTTTTTTACAAAAAATAGCATTCTCAATAATAACATCCTACTTATACCAAACAATATACTTTCACATAATACATAATAGCATCAAATACTTTCATATATATATATATATATATATATATATATATATATATATATATATATATATATATATATATAGACACACACACACACCACATATACACCAAATACACATACGTTCTTAATACATATATCAAAAAAACATTAGCATCATACTTATACCAAAAACACATACTTTCACATATAAACATAATAACATCCTACTTATATCAAATACACAAATTAATTTTCACATACATATATCAAATACACACAAATACCACATATACACAAAATACATATACATTCACATACATATTATACACACATACATACACCAAATACACATTTTCACATATATATATATACATCAAATAAATATACATTTTCACATATATAAACCAAATTGAAATACATATATCAAATACACATATTTTGCAACTAATATCCAAAATCACATTAAATAGAACCTGTGTTGGCCAGAAATCAACAATTGGTGCGGTGGTGGTAGCCTCAGTCACAATTGAGGAAAAATGTATGTTGAAACAAAATTTTTTGCAACTAATCATATATACAAGTAGAAATCGACAATAAAGGAGAAAAAAAATGAGAACGAAAATAATGAACCAAGGAGGAAATCGACAGCAGCAGTTCCGACGTAGTACTTGGAATCATCGGAATAAAAAAAATGTCGGCCTTTAGCAGGAAAATAAAGAACCAATGGCCTATTGGCGTCGCTAGATGTGTTCTAGCCTTCGGGAAAGTCGATTGTGTGAAAAACTTCAAACGAAATGGAAAAAAACGAACACATAAATGAAAGTTGAAAGCCGGAAGAAGATATGTTATGTGCGTCGACTTTTAGCAACGACAATCAACGGTGGCGAAAATTACCCATTAGCAGCAACACTAATAAATATCGGCGACAACTTACGAGGGAACTTATGTCACGTCTTTTTTCCGCCCTTTAGCTGCGACATTTTCCAACCTTTAGCGGCAACATTTTGTCGCATGTATTGGGTTTGTGTGAAAACGAGTCTCAAGCCGTTGGATCAGATACTCGATCGGACAATTGAGGTTTACCAAAAGTGGATATCTTGGATTGGGGCACGAAGGTATTACCGGCGACGTTTTTAGCAGCAAAAAGGGTTTTTAGCGGCAACAAATTATTGTGCTGCCGCTAAAAACTCTTGTCACCGCTAATTGAGTGGCCGGTAATGCCTTGATTTCTTCTAGCGTTTATTATGTAATGGTATGCTACTTCTCATTTCAATGTCATTTTTTATTTCACCTTTTTTATTATATTTAAAACTTTATTTTTTATATTTAACTAATTAATCTATTTTTATTAAATATACAAATTAAAATTAAACATATAATTTATTATTATCAATTTATTAAAATATATAGTTAACTAATATTAATTATGACGTGAGTTTGAAAATGATAATTAGATTAGGTGGCTTTTTAAAATATTTCAAATAGATGGAGAAAAATATATAACTGTTAAAAATAATTATATTTTAGATGACATTTTAAGATTAAAAAAAATGAATTTAACTGAAATTTTATATTTTTTTACAGCACGTAGAATTCGAACTTGAATCAAATTAATTTTCAAGTGTTCCTTATCAAATATGTCACATTGATGCGATTAGTGTCACATGAATGTCATTCATGTTATTCATTTTTTTGATATTTTAGATGACATTCAAATGTTTTCTAAATAGGAACAACTCATGCTGGGATTTAATAAATTTTTATATAGATTTATTAATATATACATTTTAATGTAATACGTTTTTATCTTAAAAGTCAAATGATTCTAAATGAAATTATATACTAATATATGATAATGACAATTTAACCATTAGTTATTTTAATCGATTAGCATTTGAAAAGTAGGAATTAGGGTTCTTTCTATGAGAAAGAAACAATGTATGTAACCACAAATAGACGTTTTCTTGTTTTTTCTCTCACTTAAACTTGATTTTGACACATGAAGCTAAATCATTTTATTTCACGTTGGATACATCAAATATTTTCTTGTGAATTTATGTCGGCTTGAGGCAATCTCAATACTAAAAAGGTCTCACTTTGATTGTTTGAAGTTCATGTTGTATTTTGATTTGACACTAGTCTCGAGCTCTTATATGAGGTGGGTAGTCATAAATAAGGTCTGTATGTTCAAACTTGAACATCACCTTCGCATCTATGAAGATATTATTATTAGTTATTTCCTATTTATTGGCCATGAGACTAGGGGTGTTGACACCTATTTATTATATGATTCGATACAAACACGATAAAATAAAGAACTGTTAATAATAGGGTATTATGTTTAGACTAAATATATTAAGATTGTTATTTCAATCATTTACTGAGCATGTCTTTCTATATTAATCTTTCATAATGCAAAACGTGTTAGGGTTTAGAGGAGGAGAACAAAGTTGCTACAATTGATGAATAGTTTAGATTTGTTTGAAATTTGATATTTGACCTTATACATGGGTTATATGACATCCAGATCATGAAGATAATATTTCACGGAACAGTTTGTATCAAAATATTGATATGAGACCACAAATTAAGGTTTTATAGCTTTTTTAATTCTTTTGATGACCAAAAATAAGATCAATCAACATTAGATGTTGATTTTACCCATACCAGGGGATGGCCCCTTGGACCTGCTAGGGGCACTGCCTTAGGATCAGTGACGGAGAATGAAAATATCTTATGGATAGCATACATGATTTTAGGGATAACACGTCGAAAAATTTATATTACACCATAAAATTTCCCAAAAAAATTAACATTGTGCTGCAAAATTTGAGGAGTTGCACCGCCACCCTGGGAACCCTCTAAATTTGTCCATGCTTATGACTCAACTGGGAAATCTACAGAAAAATTACAAACTTTTGTGAAGAGTTTCCAAAAAGTCCTAAAAAATATTTAAACACAAAAGTCTCATTATTTTGGGAAAATTACATAATCCGTCAATTGCTGTTCAAATATAAAAAAAGACTTTTTCATTAATTTGGACAAAATGTTAAATAATAGAGACTTTTCTGTTGAAAAAAACTTTTAGGATTTTTTTAAAAAAATTCTCAAAATAATAGGACTTTTTTGCATTAATTCCCTCATAATTTGGACGAGCCAAGATCAAACTCGTTTTATACAAACATGCATTTTGCAACTCTTAGCATGTTTAAAATCAAGACTTAAAATGTATTGATAATTCATGTAAATTTCATTACACTAAAAAGTGGTTGACACTAAAATTACCCACAAAGTGTTGGATTATTGGGGTTTGGATTGATCTCTTCAAAGCATATATTATTAGTTAGGAAACTTCCTTTCACAATGCGTATTCAAGGCATATGCGAGTGATTATCGATATATTTCTTCAAGATCGAAAATGCAAAGTAGTAACAACATTTATATTGATTTGACGAGTGCTGTTTGTTGTAAATTTATGAGAATAACAGCTTTTAAATGATAAGATTATTCTGTTGTCAAAGTACACATGATTCTAACCCAAACATAATTGCACATTCGATTTGAGAGACTCTTTCATCAGTTGGATCAAGGCTCAACGAAAAAACAACTTGCATCTGGTTTTGGATACATATGTAGAATCTAATGTGAAGAGCATATATAAACTTTTCAAACTCAAACAAACAACCAAACTATGAAGCCTAACTAATGGATATTTTAATTCTCTATATATCACATGATTCGAGAAAAAAGTGCATTTACTTTAATAATATGTTCTAACAAATAGTATAGTTACATGCATTCGGATGAGAATAAACAGTCAAAGATATAAATATAAAAATTATTTGATCAAACATCAATTGGTACACTTGTAAAAGTAAACTATGTACTTTTACATAATAAATTTACGTGGGACCACATGTTTTTGCATGATTATTTTACAAGGCATATTAGGAGTGAAAAAAAACATGATACAACCATGATTTTAACATATAATTATAGAATAATTACATATTCCGTCCGTATGTTTCATGATGTTGTGAACACTCTCAATATGAAATCTAAACTTTACTCATTATGAAACCAAGGCATACACAACATCATAATGAAAATTTAAATTATTTATATTTAAAGTTGACATTAATTGGTTTTAGATGCCAAGTAATCAAATGATGACTGGATTGACACATAAGAAAGCCTGGTTTAAAAAAAAAAGAAAAAAAAAAAAGACATGTCATCATTTTATATCGCTGACATAATAAAAACAAACTTGAGTTGTAGGAGATTCATTAATCAAGACCCATATCTACCAACTGTCTCTAGTGAGTCGTAGAAGCACTACACCTAATTTATTCACCACCTTAAACAATAAAATATCATACTGTGAGGGAAGGTTTTTACCGTTGGTAGCCCTATGTGGCACCTAATTTTACCGGCAGTGAACACCCTCTTCTTTCTTTTGTTTTACCGACGGTAGCTAGGTTACCGGTAGTAAACATTGAATGCTTAGGGATTTTATTTCGAAGGTAAGTGTCCATGTGTTCCATTCTAGTGCAAACTTAAGTTGTTTTATTTTTTTTTTCTTTTTTTTAAAAGTAAAAATATCACCAAACCCCTCATAGGCAAAGTGTGGTAAAAAATGAAAAAATTTTATGTAGTGTTTATATGTCATATTTTTTTCATAGATAAAACATTTACGACACCCTTTAACCTAAGTAAGGAAACCTACATCAATATCATATTCGTCTTCAAAAAGGAAACCATTAGGATTGGGGGTATCTATCTCTCTCAACGATCTTGTTATATCATTTTTACATCAGTTTTTCTCTCTTTTATCTCTTACATCTTTTCGATGGAAATTCATATTTCTCAACTCACTCAACCTATTTATTTAAAAACATAAAACACTACATACGGTACAAGTAAATAAGCATAATGTATAAGTATTGGAAAAAAACAATGATTTATATAACCCATTGAATGTTGCAAATCAGCAAAACTAGTTTGTGAGGAGCGATGATCTTGGACATATCCCATGTATATCTGGTACAACTCAAAAAAAAAAAAAAAAAAAACAAAAAACAAAAAACAAAAAACAAAAAAAACAAAAAACAAAAAAAAAAAAAAAACGACACCGTCCACCCTTAAAAATTGAAGCATAAATTATAATGTAATTATAATCAATTTTCTAAATATCGATGTTGATTGTGTAAAATTTTTATGATATACGTTTTCGATCTGCGCATGGATGTTCCAAAATTAGACATAGGATACTCCAAACGAAGTAAAAAAGAAATTTAAGTTCTTACAAAGAAAACTATATTTCAATAAATAAATATAATTTTTTATTTAAACTGTATATTGACATAACACGATATTTTTACAATTAAACTGAACATTTATGCTTTAATATATATATATATATATATATATATATATATATATATATATATATATATATATATATATATATATATATATATATATATATATATATATATATAATAACAATAATGTGGAGATTCAAAAAATAGTGAGAACTATAAGAACAATTCATCATCATCCACTTTGTAAATGGCACAAACATCAAACCTTAAAAAAAATAACATATATATTGTCGGTTTTAAGGTTTATAATTTTTTTTTATTTTCTCCACTTTTTTGTTTTTTATTTTTAATTTTAAAAAATTGTGTTTTTTTATTTTTTTAATATTTTTACAACATATTTGAAGTTACAAATGATTTTCTTTACTTTTGTTTTCATTTTTTTATTTATTTTTATTTTTTTTATTTTTTGATATTTTTATGTTTCTAAACTAAATATCAGTTCGAGTTTTTAATGTTTAACAAATATAAAAGTTTTAAATAATAAAAATATCAGGCATCATAATATTTTTCATTTATACTATTTTTGAATCATATTATTTTTTGATCATAAAATTTTAAATCAAATTATTTGAAATAATTGTATTTTAGATCATATAAGTTTTGAATCATATGATTTTGAATCAATAATATATTTAATTAAACAAAGTTTTTGTTAAAAAAAAATAAATTTTAGATCATTATATATTTTGAATCATTTAATTTTGAATCATAAAAGATATAATTAACAATCAAAAAATATTTGAATTAAAATATTTTTAGATCATAACAATTTAAGGATCATAAATATGTTGAATCAACACTTGTTTTTTTAAATCATAAATATTTTGAATTATCTTATTTTGGATCATATTATGTTCAATCTTTATAAAAAAAATCTTATAATATTTTAAAATAAAGTTTGGTACCTAAACAACCTTTGTAACACCGTAAAAATTAAGACAATTTTTCGCTTTTTAAAACAATTTAAATTCATTCATAATCACTTTCAAGAAAAACATTGTATCAACATTATCTCATTACAAATCCCAAGATCAAATCATAATAAACTCCACGGGTGTGTGTACAAATCATGTCGGCGCCATCCCGCGATCATCGCTGGTACCTGAGACACATAACACATAACATTGTAAGCATAAATGCTTAGTGAATTCCCCAAAATACCACTCTAACACATATTAGCCACTCAAGGCTATAACTCTGCTGACCCTCTGGTCAGTGTGTCCCAGTGGGACCCTCCAGTAACTCTCTATGGGCCCTTTGGCCCTAACACTGTGGACCCAAAGGTCCTAACTCTATGGACCCACTGGTCCTAACTCTGAAACTCTGAATCATGCATATCACATATCACAATAAATCTCAACACATAAATAGCATACAAATACACTAGCATATAACTCTAAAATATACCGTCGCATAACTCTGTTACCACTCTAGGTAAAGTATAGTGAGAAGACTTACCTCAGATGTCTCGGTAAATCTCTAACTCGGTAGAAATACGATCTAGCCTCCGCCTAAACACATAAAGTAAATACCCTCATAAATATAACTCTCGGGACTAGACTCAACCCTCTTGGCACCCTCAGAAGGGTGAAAGACCATTTTACCCCTCTCTTGGCTCAAAGGCCCCATTGTGGACCAAACCCTAAAAGTCAACAAAAGTCAACGGTCAACTTTGACCCGACTCGTCGAGTGCACTTGGGCGACTCGGCGAGTCTATACGTGTCCACTAACTCTCTAGTTTCGCTTTGCACGTCGAGTCTCTCCCCTTACTCGACTAGTTACACCTAGCATGAATCGCGGGGCCACCCCGACTTAACTCGCCGAGTCTCAAGATCAACTCGGCGAGTTCCGCTTTGAACTCCAGTCCTCTAATTCCCCTCTGACTCACTGATTTATTCCCCCAACTCGGCAACTCCACTCACTGGGTGATTTACGGAAAACCCTAACCCTACTCGCCGAGTCTGCCCTTGGACTCGGCGAGTTCATGCCATGCACAAACTCAAATGGCCTCCTGAGGTCAGATCTGTTCCTTGGATCCATAGATCTGACCTTCCCAAGCCTGATAAACACGTAAAGCTCGAATCTTGACACTTATGGGACGTCTAGGAGGCTTCACTTGGTGATTTAGCCCCAAAAGTAACATCCTTAGCTCAACACCTCCATAGCTCAACATAAAGCAAACTGAGATAAGCTCTTTAGACCACTATGGGTCCAGATCTAAAGTCTCAAAGTGAATAGGGGCCATATCCTCACAATTTCTCCCAATAAAGGTCATAAAACTCTACATCTATGGATTCTTTCAACAAAACAGATAAAGGGGTGATATAATACGTCAAAGATGAAGTCTCTTGCTCGAAATCCACAGATGCACAACCTCCTTGGCCTCCTCTAGCTGGAAACACCTCCTTCTTGCAAGAATCAACCACAAAGATCAAGAAATGGCTCCTATCCTCTCATAAACGCTCTAGCTCCTTTAGGGTTTCTCTCTAGGGTTTGGTAGCCGCAAATGACAGCCCTAAGGGCCTTTAAATAGGTCCCAAACCCAGGAAATTAGGGTTTCATTAAACAGTGTGGACTCGCCGAGTCCATTCATGCACTCGCCAAGTCTAGCCATGAACCCGGATAAGAATCTGCGACCCTACTCGGCGAGTCTAAGCACCAACTCGCCGAGTCCATTCACATTCTCCAAAAATAAAGGAATATAATAATATACCTGGCAATCCGGATGTTACAATTCTCCCCCACTAGAATCAGTCTTCGCCTTCGAAGTCTTACTCTACAAACAATTATGGATGTTGCTCCCGCATCTCTCGCTCCAGCTCCCAAGTCAACTCTAACCCTTTCTGATGTTGCCACTGGACTTGCACCAGAGGCACCTCCTTGTTCCTCAGAACCTTGATCTTCCGATCCCTAATCGCCACCGGTCTCTCAACATAGTTCAGGCTCGCATCCACCTGAATATCCATTAATGGCACCACTACCGACTCGTCGGCTATACATTTTCTCAGCTGCGATACATGGAAGGTGTCATGAATCTGACCCAACTCCGCAGGTAGCTCCAATCGGTAGACTACCCTTCCTACTCTCGCGATCACCCTAAAAGGACCAATATATCGGGTCCCCAACTTGCCCCTCTTCCTGAATTGGATCACTCCTTTCCAAGGAGAGACCTTTAGGAGCACAAAGTCGCCGACCTGAAATTCGAGCTCGGACCGGTGCCTGTCCGCATAACTCTTCTGGTGACTCTGAACGGTCAACAACCTCTGTCTGACCTACTATATCTGCTCTGTCGTCTTAAGCAAAATCTCTGTACTACCCATCACACGTTGCCCTACCTCTCCCCAGCAAATGGGTCCGACACCTCCTCCCATACAACAGCTCAAAGGGTGGCATAACAATGCTCGAATGATGATTGTTCTTGTAAGAAAACTCTGCCAATGGCAAGTACGTGTCCCAACTCCCACCGAAATCCAACACACATGCTCGGAGCATGTCCTCGAGCGTCTGAATCGTCTGCTCACTCTGCCCGTCAGTCTGTGGGTGGTATGCGGTAGTAAAATGCAGACTCGTACCCAATTCCTCATGAAATTTCTTCCAGAATCTAGAAGTGAAACGCACATCCCGATCTGAGACAATCGAGATCGGCACTCCATGCCGCGATACCACCTCTCTCACGTACATCTCTGCCAACCTCTCTGCGGAAGAGCTCTCACTGATAGCAAGGAAATGAGCGCTCTTCGTCAACCTGTCCACAATCACCCAAATTGCATCGACACCTCTCGCAGTCCTCTGCAATTTGGTGATGAAATCCATGGTAATATGTTCCCATTTCCACTCGGGAATCTTTAACGGCTGCAGCTTACCATGTGGACGCTGGTGCTCGACCTTAACCCTATGACAGGTCAAGCATCTCTCTACAAACCATGTGACATTCCTCTTCATACAGGGCCACCAATACTCCCTCTTCGGGTCCTAATACATCTTAGTGGCCCCGGGATGGATCGATAACTTCGATCGATGAGCTTCTTCCATCAAAATGGTACGCGTACCGCCCATAAACGGTACCCATATCCGACCCTGAAATGTCATAAGCCCCCGGCTATCGATAACAAACTCCAATACCATCCCGACAACTCGCTCTCTCTTCTGGCTTTCTGGTCTCACGGCCTCAGCCTAGGCCCCATGAATGGAGTCCAACACCGGAGTCATCACTGTCAATCTCAAACAAACATCTCGCATCGGGGCGCCCTCCGCCCTATGGCTCAGTGCATCGGCTACAACATTAGCCTTGCCTGGGTGGTACAGGATCTCACAATCGTAATCCTTCACCGCATCCAACCATCTCCTCTGGCGCATATTTAGGTTGGGCTGATCCATTAGATATTTCAGGCTCTTGTGGTCCGTGTATATGGTACACCGAACCCTATACAAATAGTGACGCCAGATCTTGAGGGCAAACACCACTGCCCCCAACTCCAAATCGTGGGTGGGATACCTCATCTCATGAGGCTTCAACTGCCTCGATGCGTATGCTATCACATGACCCTTGTGCATAAGCACCGCTCCCAACCCCGATATCGACGCGTCACAATACACTACGAAATCCTCCATCCCCTCCGGAAGGGCTAACACCGGGGCTTCGTATAGTCTCTGGCGAAGTGTCTTGAAGGAGGCCTACTGCTCTGGACCCCATGAAAAAGCAACACCCTTCCGGTTCAACTTGGTGAGTGGCACGGCGATCTTGGAGAAATCCATGATAAATCTCCGATAATAACCAGCCAACCCTAGGAAACTCCTGATCTCGGTAGGTGACCTTGGCACCTCCCAACTCATCACCGCCTCAATCTTGGCCGGGTCGATCAATATCCCTTTCTGGTTAACGAGGTTCCCTAGGAACTGAACCTCTCGCAACCAGAAATCACACTTGGAGAATTTGGCATAAAGCCTCTCCGATCTCAGAACTCTGAGAATCTCCCTCAAATGCTCCTCATGTTGCTCTCTGGATCTCGAATACACCAATATGTCGTCGATAAACACGATCACCGAGCGATCCAACATTGGCCTGCACACTCTGCTCATGAGATCCATGTGTTGGATTAGTGTCTAAGTCCATAACTATTTTAGTATGTACTTGACCCGATGGTGCATGGTCATTTTGGGTTGCCTTAACCAAAGCAACTTGATAGGATGAATTATGGAGAGAAAGGATTAAATATGATTTATTAATATATTATGAGAATAATATATTAAAGGAGAAATCATATTGTTTAATTAATATTAGTCAAGAATTAATAAGAATTAAGTTTGTGACTAAAAGAGATTAATTAAACTTAAGGGACTGGAATTGTAATTATAAGATAATTGCAATTGGGCTATGGATTGTCTTATATTATAAGGTTGGACTAATTCTATGGGGAAACCCATTAGAAATCGTCCAAGGCCTTTAAGGAAAGGAGTCCATGGGTTGCTTAGGGCTTAAGCATCCAAATTAGGGTTTCCTTGTTAGATAGCCCTAATAGCCTCACTATTTAAAGAACCCTTATTCCCCAAAAATGTGGACAAGCTTCCTTCTAGGGTTTCCACACGTTTTGGGCAGCCTCCTTCCCTCATCTTCTTCATCCTCTTGCTCTTGGTGTTTGTGAACCATTAGAGGAGTGACATTTGTGACTCTAAGCTTTCTAAAGTCATTACAAGGAAGATTTGCGATTGTTATTGCTACATAACAATCAAGGTATGATCTAAACCCTAATTTATATGTTATATTGATTATCATATGCTAGATCTAGGGTTTATAGTCATAGATAACTTGCATGTACAATAGAGAAACCTATATCCAAGCATTAAGGTTTGTATGAGCACATTGGATGTTCTTATTGATAAAACCCATCAATGGTATCAGAGCCTTGATTGGTTTCTATTGTATTGATGCCTTGTATATTTGTTCATGCTTGAAAAATTCGTTTTTTGTGAGTCTGCCTGATGGAATCGGCGAGTCCTATTGTGGACTCGGCGAGTAGGCCCCTACTCGGCGAGTCCATATGGGTACTCGGCGAGTTCGAGAGTTAGAAAGAGGGGATTTCGGGATTTCTTGTTGTTTTACTCATGGATACTTGCCTTATCTATTTTAGGTCATTAAAATCCGATTTTATACATATTTATGAGTATATCCTTGATTAAACAAAAGATAATTACCAATTGATTAGATAATAACTTCATTATATGATAAAGTTTAATTATTTGTATTAATTGGGTAACTTATTTTGCAAGAAATTGAAATTAGGTCAAATATAGATAATGATAAGATTAATTGTTTAATTTATATTATTTGTTATTTGATCTTTGTGTTATGAAAAGTTTCAATTTTCCCCTTTAGGTTTTATAGTTTAAATTTGAACTAAAAGGTTTTGTTTTGAAATTTAAATAGTTGAAACCCTAATGTTTTGAAAAGTTTTCAAAAACTTGCCCTCAAGTTTTGGAATTAAAATTTTGATTAAAAGTTTGATTTTGATGTATATTTAAATTCTAAACCCTAATGTTTTGAAATGTTTCAAAACTTGCCCTCAAGTTTTGGAATTTAAAAGATGATTAAAAGGTTTAATTTAAGAATGTTAAATTCTAAAACCCTAGTATTGTTTTGAAAAGCTCAAATCACACCCTTATGGTTTTATTAATTAATTAAAAGAGGTTTAATAAATCCATAAAGTTTTGGTTTACAATTTAATTGAATTAAAAGTATAATTGTTAAATTTGACCACCTAGTATTTTAAAAGTGTAAAATACACCCTATACTATATATAACATTAAAAGTCTAACATTATATATATGTATGAGTAAAAGTCAGTCTTACCGTTAGTAGGCCTCATTCACGAAGCTGGTCTATAAGGGGTGTTTAAGGAAATTGCCTATAAAATGGCGATTGAATGGGTATCCACTCTTACCCACCACACTCTTGACTAGTGGAGGGTCGTTAGCCGAACGGGTAGGATAGGACAGAACCTTCCATTATAAGTATAATGAAGTATAAAAGTAACTAAATGTTTTACAAAATTCCCAATCTTAGTTACTTAGGCAAAAGTGAATTGATGCAATTACATGAAATTACACTTTGTGCCCTTGCGAAGACGTTAGTGGAGCGTGTGTGGTTAACTGACACACTAAATGGTTCTACGCAAAGGTAGCAAAGGGTGACTCAATGTTTGTCATAGTTCGGTGGAGCGTGTGTGGTTTACCGGCACATCGAATAGGTGACGGTAACATGTGAGGGCACCATGTAAGTTTGCATAGTTATTCACACCCGCTTTGTGATCCTCGACATCCCAGTCACAAACTAGAGGGGCATATCGAGATTTAAACATGCCATTGAAATGTTCAATGAATCTCAAAGGATCTAGGAGTTTTCATAGGTTTAAAACTTAAATTTCTTTTTCTTTTTTCATGGTGGAAATTAGTGAATCTTCATTCACTTACCTTCAAATATTCTGCAACTAGATTACGGCATCCCTTTTCTAGGTTGTAGCATATTGTGTTGGGTCCTAGCCTTAGTATCTCATTTGGGTGATTTACTAAGGACTCAATCAATCAACTAACTTGAATTCGTTTTCTCCCATTTTGTAGATGTCAAAGTACGACAACTATGGTCTACCCAAATCCCGTGGAACAAGCATTCCACATGAAGATGATATTCCACGATTCGATCGAGGAACAAGAGATCATGCTTCTCTTCCTCCACCTCCTCCAATTATTCTCCCTAACCCACAAGTTTGAAGGTTTGAAAAGTTCAAGCTTACTCAAGCCCTTTTGGCAAGTAAACATAAAGAAGGAAAGTCGGTGTGTGCACACGTCCTAGGGATGAAGTCACACATTGATAGGTTAAGAATGTTGGGATCCATTGTCTTTGAGGAGATGGCTGGGGACTGGGTTCTTCAGTCACTTCCTAACTCGTATAGTGAGTTCGTAAGAGAGTACTATATGATGAACTACGACGTGACCCTTATAGATCTCACCTATATGCTTATTGCTGCTGAATCAGCAATGGTTTGGCGCAATAGAAAAAGCAAAGTTGATTGGTGAATCTGCCTTCAAGACCTCTATGGATATAGACAATGGCAACGAAAGACATGCTATGATCGAAAAGTTTGATCATAAGAGAAAGGCAATGTCTGAAGTAGTTCCATGTTCTGTTCCAAAAGAGTCAATTTGCTTTTATTGCCAAGAGAAGAGGCATTGGAGACGAAGCTGCCCTATTTACCTAAGAGATCTAAGAGATGGGAGAGTCAAAACGTATGGCTCTGCTTTAGGTAAAATCCATTGACTAACTCTTTTAAGCTCCTATTCTAGATTCTTAATACATAATGTGATAAGATTATAATTGATGTTTTGTGGGATCAAAGAAAAGAGAGGAAGCTTAAGGAAGAAGTGAGCAGAATCTAACCGTGAAGGAATGGATTTCGATCGCATTACTTGAAGATTAGATTCTTGAGCTGCTACTTAGAGTTAGAATTAGATTGCTAAGAAAGATGTATTAGCATAGTTTTTCAATGAATTGCATTGTAAGAACAAATTTTTCTGCAATAAAATAAATTTTATTTATTTATCCTTACAATGGCATGTATGAAAAATTGATGCAATAATGGATTTGATTCTTAACTATGTTATTTGTGAAAATGTCGAAAATTTACCGAATAGGGAAAGTTTCTCATCGCCCAAGTTTCAATTGGACAGAAACTTGGAATCATGCAACTTGGTTGCACGATGAATGAGAAATTTCATATTTGGAAATTAGACTAATTCATTGACAAAGTGTCAAGTGAAGGACTAGGAGATCGAGTACACAAAGTTACGTGTTGATCAAGTCCACCATAAGAGTAACAAAGATATTCGTCATGATTTACTAAAGGTTTAGTAAATATGATTATACTTATAAGATTAAGTGTAATTCTGAATTGATTGAAAAAGTTTAAATCAATAGCAGAACGAATAAGAAGAATCAAGTAGGCAGAAAGATAAAAGTTTCTCCATTCTAAGAAGAAGGGAGAGTACCTTTTATGCTTTATGATAGGTCTTAATGATTAAGAACCATATCACAATTGATCTTCTAAGTGAGTCTTAGTACAATTGTATGTCTAAGAAGAGGAATCAAGAATTGAGGAAATGGTTAAATCAAGAAGTCAATCATACTTCGTTCCAAAACAAGTCTTAGAGTTAAGATTGTGACATTGAGTGAAAAGTATTAAGAAGGTTTATAGCATTCATCAAATGTGGAAAGTTGTGATGTCTTAGAAAAGACAAAGACCAACTAGGACCAATTTATGAAATGTTTTGATAAAAACTACACTAACTCTTGAATATTTGTTTGTCAAGAAATGTTTATTGACAAGAGAATCTTATATGTCAAGGAGTCAGTGGGAGTCTTAATAGTCTTGAAAGGTTTCAAGAACAAATCAAAATAAACCTTATCGATCATCACTAGCACACGAGTTGAGGTTTACAACCTATCGTGTTGACACTATTTTGTTTCTGTGCCATTCTAATTGAGTTAATTATGCATGTGAGTTGTATGAGTTCTCATTTGAACGCATAAAAGGCAGGCACCTTGATCAATGGAGAGTACATTGATAGGAAAGGGTGAGCTACTTAAGTACTTGGAAGACATGGTGGCCAGTTGTGTTACCATAAGGCAAGAAGTCAAGATTAAGAAAGTTCTGTCCATATGAGTTTGAATTTGTCGTAAACTTTGGTTTTGACAAATTCACATGGATAGGAACACATACACCATTAAAATCTAAGTGTCATAAGATTCCCTCCTTCATGAAAATGACTGTGAGGAAATGCTTTCACTAAGAGATATTTTAAAAGGATAGTGATTGTGAAAATTGTATTCTCGAATTCGATTATGGTTACGGTATCCCTTTCCATGATTCGAATTGTGAGATTTAACAATTAGTCTGAATTGGTTAGACACACATATGAGCTATCTAAGGGAAAGGTGTATAAGCTTAGATAAAGGATTATCAAAGCATTGGGTATTAGAAATATGAACTTAAAGAAATTCAGTAGGCATTGTTTTTTTGGAAGTTAAGATGGTTTCTGAATACATGTCAAAGCTAGTGGGAGCATAAGTGTTATGCTTATAATAATCATCATGATAGTGGGAGCATAAATGTTATGATTGTATGATTATTATGGAAAGTATTGCAAGTTAGCAATATTAATTATAGAAAACAAGATTTATACTTTGCAAAGTTGTAAGGGTTAAAAAGTTGTTTTGCTATAATTAAGGGAGAGAATATTATGCTTCATTTCAAATTTAAAGGTTTAGGTTGTGAAATGTTAATAAATTTAGTCAAGGAAACATAGTGTGTTTTCAAATTTCGATTATGATTACGGCATTCCTCTTCATAGTTCAAATTTTGAGAACGTAGCACATAAAATATTATGGCAAAAGATTGATAAAGTATGGAATCTTCATGTAAGACATTATGCATCGTGTCCCATACGCTTCGGGTATAGGATCGATTGCAAATGCTATAATATTTGACCATTCTAAAATTTTTTCCAAATGTCTTGCGCATTTAGAGGGAAAAAGGACAAGAATCGGTTTTGACTAAAATAATTAAACAACTATCAAAGGACAATCCAAAGTTTGCCTAGGATTGGTCGCTTGTGAGTAGTTGGAAGTATAGTATTGGATGGACCATATCGACATTATTATGAATATATAAGATTCTATTGAGAATAAGTTGTCATATGGTAAGTATGGAAAGTTTTCCATATTGGGAATTGAACATTGAAAATCTATATCTAGATTAGAAACTTTTATGCAAAAAGGATGTTCAAAGGAATGTACGTTGAGTGAGAGACATCATATCTAGGGAATTGTCTTGTAACAATCTCCGATAGAGGACTTTGTAATTTCATTGGCAATAGTCATTGTGACTTTAGTGCAGTGACATTACAAAACGATCGTTGCATAAAATGTTAGAATCTAACATATTCCATAAGTGGCAAGAATTTGATATTCTTTCACTTGTGAAAAGGATTCGGAGTTGTGAAATGAGTATGATTGGAAATGTGTTCAATTTGATCTATTTCACAAAGTTAGAACCATGGATAAACATTGTGTGCATGCTAGGAGCATGGGACAAGTGTAGTAATAATTCGAGTATGAAGTAATTACCTGAAACAAAAAATAATGAGTAATCGATATGGTGATAAATAAAAGGTGTTTTATTTATGCTAAAAGGTTTGAGGCCATATGGGATTAGTATTATTCATGTGTTTCACTTTGCATGTTTTGACTTCCTGAATAATTTAATTGGTTGAGAACAGTCGAATTATTCGAATGGGCCACAGTCGTTCATATGTTGGAAGTAGGTATGAATGAAGACTGTCATGAATTGGTGTGTGGAATGTCTAAAGAGTATTAGACATAAGCAAATGTTTGCTGCAACGTTCATGAGTGCTTATGAATATGATTTGAGCATTGGATTAAACCCACGCTCACTTGGATCACTCCAGGAATTGAATCATGAATGATTCGTGAGACGATAACATCTTATATTCTTGAAACCGAGATGTGTGAGTTGTATCTTGCAAATCGGTTGCACATTGATAATATGTAAACGCACCAGTAACTTGGTATCATAAAACATATTATTATGTGTGATTCGGTAAGTGAGTGCAAGCAAGCATTGAATCAAAGTTTATCCGTTCCTTTTATCCAAAGTAGGATAAAAGCGATATCTTTGGGCCCCTCGATGATTTAGTGATGACAAACGTAAATGCTCGGCCGAGCTAGGGCTAATTTGATTTGTTCAATTAGTCAGTCGTCATAAATCGGAAGTCGAGAAATAGCATAGAAAGAATGATTAGAAATCATGTCTTATACGATATCTAGAATGGAGGAATATATGATCCCTTATCTAAAGGACACGCGTATCTGATAGGATCAGAGTTGACAGCGGCTTTGGAAAGCTACCATTGTAGATCAGGATCTGAAGTCATACGCATAATAGTTATTAGACTTATCCAAGTGGGAGACTGTTAGATTAGTATCTAAGTCCATAACTATTTTGGTATGTACTTGACCCGATGGTGCATGGTCCTTTTGGGTTACCTTCACCAAAGCAACTTGATAGGATGAATTATGGAGAGAAAGGATTAAATATGATTTATTAATATATTAAAGGAGAAATCATATTGTTTAATTAATATTAGTCAAGAATTAATAAGAATTAAGTTTGTGACTAAAAGAGATTAATTAAACTTAAAGGATTGGAATTGTAATTATAAGATAATTGCAATTGGGCTATGGATTGTCTTATATTATAAGGTTGGACGAATTCTATGGGGAAACCCATTAGAAATCGTCCAAGGCCTTTAAGGAAAGGAGTCCATGGGTTGCTTAGGGCTTAAGCATCCAAATTAGGGTTTCCTTGTTAGATAACCCTAATAGCCTCACTATTTAAAGAACCCTTATGCCCCAAAAACGTGGACAAGCTTCCTTCTAGGGTTTCCACACGTTTTGGGCAACCTCCTTCTCTCATCTTCTTCATCCTCTTGCGCTTGGTGTTTGTGAACCATTAGAGGAGTGACATTTGTGACTCTAAGCTTTCTAAAGTCATTACAAGGAAGATTTGAGATTGTTATTGCTACATAACAATCAAGGTATGATCTAAACCCTAATTTATATGTTATATTGATTATCATATGCTAGATCTAGGGTTTATAGTCTTAGATAACTTTCATGTACAATAGAGAAACCTAGATCCAAGCATTAGGGTTTGTATGAGCACATAGGATGTTCTTATAGCTAAAACTCATCACCATGAACACCGTCGGTGCCTTGGTGAGTCCGAAAGGCATCACCACGAACTCGTAATGCCCATAATAAGTCCTGAACGCTGTCTTCTGGATGTCCTCATCCCGCACCCTCACCTGATGATACCCAGACCTCAAATCGATCTTGGAGAACCAAGATGCTCACTGCAACTGATCGAACAAATTGTCGATCCTCGGCAACGGGTAACGGTTCTTGACCGTCAGCTTGTTCAACTCCTGGTAATCAATGCACATCCGGTGTGAACCATCATTTTTCTTGACAAAAAGGATAGGCGCTCCCCACGGCGAGCTGCTCGGCCGAATAAACCCCTTCCCCAGCAGCTCTTGAAGCTGCAAGGATAACTCCTGCATCTCTAGAGACACAAGGCGATAGGCGTAGCCCCCGGAACCAAATCGATACGGAACTCCACCTGCCTCTCGGGAGGCACGCCCGACAACTCCTCCGGAAATACATCTGGGAACTCACGCACTATCAGAACCTCATCAACTGAACTCGGGCTCTCTGAACCAACCCTCGTATCCATCACATACGCTACAAATCCCCTACAGCCCTGCTATAGACACTGTCTCGCTCTAGCGGCCGAACAAAATGCTGACCCAGAACGTGTACCCTCGCCGTACACTGTAAGAACTCCCCCACTAGGGTCTCGTATGGTCACCAGCTGACGCTCGCAGTCGATAACCGCTCCAAATCTACTCAACCAGTCCATGCCCACGATGACACAGACATCTCCCATCACGATAGGAACTAAGTCAATCGGAAACTCCACTCCGAAAATCTCGAGTACACACCCTCGGATCACCTCGATGTCATACACCGCCCTCTCGTCAGCTATGGAAACTCTCAGAGGTCGACTCAACGCCTCTCGACTAATACTGATATGCTAACTAAAAGCCAAAGATACGAAAGCCTGACTCGCACCCGAGTCAAATAACACCAGGGCAGGCACAGAACTCACAAGAAAGGTACCTATGCATAACATAATATAAACACGATATCTCATCATCAAAATAAATACATGAAAGAATACATACCAGCCACGACATCGGGCGCTGTGCGGACCTCCTCCGCGGTCAACTGGAAGGCTCTCCCTCATGCCTTCGGTGCCTCGGCCTTCACTGGCCGGCTCTCAATGGCTCTGATAGCAGCAGGGGCAGATCCCTGAGATGCTCCCTGGGCTGTCCCTCGCAACTCTGGACACTATGCCTTGCGGTGTCCAGTCTGGTTGCAGTGAAAACATACTGCAGACCCCTTGGGGCAATCCTTGGCCATATGCCCCTCCTTGCCACATTTGTAGCAAGACCCTGCTCTGCACACCCCATCGTGGCTCTTGCCGCACTTGCCACAAGTGCGGCCCCTCTGACTCCTAGATCTCGAATCAGCGGGCTTGGCCCGCTTGCCTGCCAGCTGAGACTGCGCCGGTCGCCGATCCCTCCCCTGAGACTCAGCCTCCTCCCTAGCCTGGGTCTCCAGCTCTATCTCCCTCTTCTAGGCATTTGCCTGAAGCTCAGAAAATTTCTGGTACGTCGAGTTTGCCACGAACTCCCGTATATCCCTCCTCAAAATGCTCAAATATCGGCTCATACGTGCCTGCTCGGAGGACACGTGCTCTAGGCAGAACATCGCTCGCTCATGGAACATCCTCGTAATCATTGTGACAGACTCAGTACCCTGCTTGAGGGTCAAAAACTCTTGGGCCAAATGCTCCCTCTCCACCTGGGGAACGTACTCATCTTGGAACATAGCAGTGAACCTCTCCCAAGTCACTACGGCAAGCTCAACATGCGAATAATGCGTCGTCACAAACTTCCACCAGTCCTTTGCTCCCAAGCGAAGCTGGTTCAACGCGAACCGAACTCTCAAATGCTTTGGAGATGAGCAAGTAAAGAAACACCCCTCAATGTCTGAAATCCACCTCATCGCTGCAATCGGCTCCTGGGTCCCATCAAACTGCGATGGTTTTGTGTTGCTGAACTCTCGGAAAAACAATGCATCACCACCCTGCGGCCTTGTCGCAGCTATAGCTGCAGTGGCCGCAGCAACCGCAGCCTCAGAAAGAGCAGCGTATCTCTCATCAAATGTCTCTATCAACGTGGTCTTGATAGACCCGAACATCTCATGTATCTCTGCCCTGATGGCCGCAGCCACCTCCTCATGGATGATCCTACGGATCTCCTCATCACTCGTACCGCTGGTATCTGGTGTGTGGCGTGTCCCCACCATGATCTCTCTCTGAAATACAACATAAGGAATATTAGGGACTCGCTCGAGCATACTCACAATCGATAACTCCACCCTACTTGTTTTTTAGTACTATGAGGATTCTTACTTGGACTGCACACTGATCCGGTGTTTTTTAGTAGTACGGGCCCAATACTACCGTCCACACCGCATCAGCATTCATCCCAAGTCCTCCTCCCAGAGTCCCAAATTCCAAGTACTCTATTCTTTCTAATCATATGCTACTCACTAGCAAACCTCTCATAAACCCCTCGCTGCTATCTAAACATTCTCAAGCATCTTTAGCAGCAAAACTCCTAGACTAAGGCATCACATATCAGACCACTCTAGTCCTAATAAGAATACCTAGTCTACTCTAGCATGCATAACATAGCTCATCATAACATAATATATCTCATAACACTTATTACAAGGGTATTTTAGGAAATAACCGTTCGGGCGCTGACTGATCGTACACACGACTCTGCTTTGTTTGTCTCATAACTCTTTTTACTCTTTTTTTAAAAATTTCTTTTATTATCAAAAAAAAAAATTTCCTCAAATCCTCAGTTTGAGTTCAGATACGCCCGAAGATGCATCCGAATCCCTCAAACCAAGGCTCTGATACCAACTTGTAACACCGTAAAAATTAAGACAAATTTTCGCTTTTTAAAACCATTTAAATTCATTCATAATCACTTTCAAGAAAAGCATTGTATCAACATTATCTCATTACAAATCCCAAGATCAAATCATAATAAACTCCACGGGTGTGTGTACAAATCATGCTGGCGCCTTCCCGCGATCATCGTTGGTACCTGAGACACATAACACATAACACTGTAAGCATAAATTCTTAGTGAGTTCCCCAAAATACCACCCTAACACATATTAGCCACTCAAGGCTATAACTCTGCTGACCCTCTGGTCAGTGTGTCCCAGTGGGACCCTCCAGTCCCAACTCTCTGTGGGCCCTCTCGCCCTAACACTGTGGACCCAAAGGTCCTAACTCTATGGACCCACTGGTCCTAACTTTGAAACTCTGAATCATGCATATCACATATCACAATAAATCTCAACCCATAAATAGCATACAAATACACTAGCACATAACTCTAAAATATACTGCCGCATAACTCTGTTACCACTCTAGGTAAACTATAGTAAGAAGACTCACCTCAGATGTCTCGGTAAATCTCTAACTCAGTAGAAATACGATCTAGCCTCCGCCTAAACACATAAAGTAAATACCCTCATAAATATAACTCTCGGGACTAGACTCAACCCTCTTGGCACCCTCAGAAGGGTGAAAGACCATTTTACCCCTCTCTTGGCTCAAAGGCCCCATTGTGGACCAAACCCTAAAAGTCAACAAAAGTCAACGGTCAACTTTGACCCGACTCGTCGAGTGCACTTGGGCGACTCGGCGAGTCTATACGTGTCCACTAACTCTCTAGTCTCACTTGGCACGTCGAGCTTCTCCCCTTACTCGACTAGTTACACTTGGCATGAATCGCGGGGCCATCCCGACTCAACTCACCGAGTCTCAAGATCAACTCGGCGAGTTCCGCTTTGAACTCCAGTCCTCTAATTCCCCTCTGACTCATTGAGTTATTCCCCCAACTCGGCAAGTCCACTCACTGAGTGATTTACGGAAAACCCTAACCCTACTCGCCGAGTCTGCCCTTGGACTCGGCGAGTTCATGCCATGCACAAACTCAAATAGCTTCCTGAGGTCAGATCTGTTCCTTGGATCCATAGATCTGACCTTCCCAAGCCTGATAAACATGTAAAGCTCGAATCTTGACACTCATTGGACGTCTAGGAGGCTTCACTTGGTGATTTAGCCCCAAAAGTAACATCCTTAGCTCAACACCTCCATAGCTCAACATAAAGCAAACTGAGATAAGCTCTTTAGACCACTATGGGTCCAGATCTAAAGTCTCAAAGTGAATAGGGGCCATATCCTCACAATTTCTCCCAATAAAGTCATAAAACTCTACATCTATGGATTCCTTCAACAAAACAGATAAAAGGGCGATATAATACCTCAAAGATGAAGTCTCTTGCTCGAAATCCAAAGATGCACAACCTCCTTGGCCTCCTCTAAGCTGGAAACACCTCCTTCTTGCAAGAATCAACCACAATGATCAAGAAATGGCTCATATCCTCTCACAAACGCTCTAGCTCCTTTAGGGTTTCTCTCTGGGGTTTGGTAGCTGCAAATGACAGCCCTAAGGGCCTTTAAATAGGTCCCAAACCCAGTAAATTAGGGTTTCATTAAACAGCGTGGACTCGCCGAGTCCACTCATGCACTCGCCGAGTCCAGCCATGAACCCGGATAAGAATCTTCGACCCTACTCAGCGAGTCTAAGCACCAACTCGTCGAGTCGCTTCACATTCTCCAAAAATAAAAGAATAGAATAATATACCTGGTAATCCGGATGTTACAACCTTATTTATAAAAATTCTTTTCAAAATTTTTATAGCAAATGAAATATATAATAAACCATTAAAATGATTTTTAATTTAGAGAACGAAAAATTCAACGTCCTAGTTTTTATAAAAATTTAAAATTATTTAAACAAAATGTTTGTATGCTTAACAATATGTTTCTTTTACAAACTTACTAAAATAATATTACAAAAAAGTTTATCATTTGCTTTTTTGAATTTGGATAAAAACATCTTTTATATTTTATGAAAACCATTTTTCTTAAAATTAAAAAATAAACACCTCAAAAAAAATTAAATCTTTTTAGGAAGTCACTAGAATAATGAATAGAAGTATTTCTTAAATTTTGATGATATCTGGAGAATTTTTTTTCTAGATTTTTTTATAAAAGTTTATAAAATAAAAAAAATATTTTTTTTATACAGAATAAACAAAATAATACTAAAACGTGTAATTACAAAACTTCATACCTAATTACAAAAATGTAATACCATCTCATGACATTTTGACGACAAATAAACTAAATTTTAACAATTTTTTTTTCAATCTTATGACAAATATTTGTGGTTGGAGTCCTCACTAATTTTTGACTCATCACTCAATCTTAACCATATATTGTTTCTTTTGGAAATTTTGATCTCGATAACATGTTTTATCCTTATTTTAGAGTAGTGAATTATTATCAATGATTGTGTACAAAACTTATCATTTTGCATATTCGAAAGTTGGAAAGTAATTAGGATGTTGGCAATAAAAAGATTCAGACTTTCCCCAATGACTAAATATATGGTTTAATTTTATGAATTAGTGTATATATATATATATATATATATATATATATATATCCTTCCTAATAAATAAAGACGTTTTTGCCATACGTTCTCTTTTTCTTTATTTTGACACATGACATTTTCTAGAAATTTTAAATTTTTTATTTTTCACTTGTCATTTTATTGTATTTTTCATTTTATTAAATTAAAATTTCACATTTAATATATAAGGTAATATATATGTAAGATATTTATTAGAAAATGCTTATATATGTAATGTATTCAATATATTAAAACCTCATTAATTTTAATAATTCAAAATTTTCAAATTGTTAAAATTTCATATATATATATATATATATATATATATATATATATATATATATATATATATATATATATATATATATATATATATATATATATGGTTAGGTTCATGTGAGATGACCTAATTTTGTGAGACCGTGAGATGCAATCGTAGCCACTCGTTTAGTAGATAAAGCAAAAACATTTTTAAAATGCAAATTAATTGAAATTTTTCGAAAAAAAAAATTCAAATATTATTTTCGGATTATATATTTTCCAAAAAAAATAAATAAAAAATAAATACAAAAATATATATTTTTTTTTACATATTTTAGTTGAATATTTAGAATATTCTACATATCTGTCAAATCTAGTGGAATATTCTAAATATTCTAAAAATCATATTAGAAATGTACAGTGTAATATTCTATTAGAATATTTCACGTATTTAAAAAAAAAAAAAACAGTAATTTTTTAAAAAATTTTTTAGGTAAATAAAGTTCCGAAAATATTAATTAATTTTTTTTTGGATTTTTCCTTTTATTTTGCATTTTAGAATTATTATTAAATTTGGTCTCACGACCTCACAAAATTAGCATGGTCTCAAATGCACCTGAACACACACACACACACACACACACACACATATATATATATATATATATATATATATATATATATATATATATATATATATATATATATATATATATATGTGTGTGTGTGTGTGTGTGTGTGCGCGCGCGCGTGCGCAAAAAAAACGATTTAAATAAAATATATATTGGGATTAATAATTGACGTTAAAAGAATGTTTCATATATAATAATCAGTTATAATAAGATTTTTAAACAGAATAAACTAAATAATATTAAAAACATGTAAAATAAACTTTAAAAGTATATATATATATATATATATATATATATATATATATATATATATATATATATATATATATATATATATATATATATATATATATATGCTCCCTAATAAATGAAAATAGTTTTGCCACATGTCACACTCTCATTAACTTGGACACATGTCATTTTTTGGTATTTTTGAATAAATGTTTTTTCCATGTGTCATTTTCTCATTGTTTATCTTTTTTTTAAATAACACATCATATTTACACCTCAATTAATAATTACCTTATTTAAAAATAACCATTAAATTACAATATTACAATCCATATACTATTGAACATGTTTCCTTTTAAATTCAAATTTTAAATTTTAAATTTTAAATTTTAAATTTTAAATTTAAATAAATTTTTATTTAAACCTTCATATTTAATTTTTTTTTTGTTTTATCCAACCCGTATAACATACGGGTCACACAACTAGTATATATATATATATATATATATATATATATATATATATATATATATATATAACAAAATTTATTACCTATATATATAACAAAATTTATTACCTTTATAAATTATTAACTCTTGTGACTATTGGGTACGACCACACTATGGAGCATATGGATTCATAATTGATCGTTAAAAGGGTGTTTCACCTCCATGACATTAACTTTCTTTTTGGGTTTTAACCTATTGTGTTCGGACTCAATTAAAATTATTCCAAAAAGGTGAATTATTGGTCATAGGAGTTTATATAAATAAATATATTTTTAATTTATTTATTCTTCTAAAAGAGATTAGTACTGTTTATCAAAAATGGTAAATGGGCCCGTTGGATTTATCAATATGAGATGGGTCCGATGGTTTGGTCCATCAATGCTTTTGTGATATGTGTACCTTTTTTAAATCTATAGACTAAATACAAGATGCATTTTTATTTAATTCATATTCATTTAAAACTTTTAGAAATTTATTTTATAAGTACATTATATCTATATTATTTTTATTTAAGTATTAACTCTTCAATCTTCAAACAAATATTAAATTTATCAATTTAAATTTGATATACATATTTATTTACCCTACGTTCATTTTAATACTTTTCAAATTCTTTTTTAGATAATACATTAAACTTTTTATTATTCTAATTCAAATATTAATTTTGTAATCTATGACTAAGTATTAAATCTATCGAACTTAAATTAAATTAAACAAATTATATTTATAATGCTACCATTTTATAATTATTAGTCTAACATATTTGAAAATATAATGTTAAATTTATACTTTTATCATTACATTAGGAACCCTTCATATAGGTCATTCAAATCAGTATTATTTAGTAAGATATGTTATGTCTTGAATCTTATTAATTTGAAATTCCCAACTCCTTAACTTCCTACTAATTAACCATAATATTACTTTATTTATTATTAAAACATCTCGATTTTCATCTAATTAACCAATACAACTCAAAAAAATTAACATATGGTACTTAACAACTTCATTGGTACTTGACACCTAATTTATAAGCTAAAGATATATATAGTTCACATATGTAGATTAGGATGCTAGAGTTTGTAAAAAAAATCTAGAGGAACAAATGACTTGAGAATACATATATCTTTACTTTGAGTACATATTTATTTATCATGAACTCGAGCTTGATAAATCTTAGAGGTATTCTTGTCTTCTTCGAGCTTGATAAATCATAGGGTCTATTCCTTACTTCATCCAATTTCTTACATGGGGTCATGCTAAGATCCTTGTAAAATGGAAAATTTTTCTTCAATCTCATCTCGAAGGATTCTACGGTTGTTGAAACATCTTGGTATGAAATATCTAGGGCTTCTTTCCCGAACCTGCTAGCATAATCCCTCAAGGATTCATCATTACATTGAGTTACTCTATAAAGGCCACTTGTTAGTTTTTCATAAGTTCTACTACAAGAAAATTGATTATTAAGCAAGTTAATGAGATGCGAGAAAGAAGTTATGGAGTAAGGACGAATGCTTAAGAACCACTTTAATGTAAATCCTATAAGTGTTAAACCAAAACCCTTGCATAGAGAAACCTCTTTAATATGCTACGGAATCAGAACAATCTCGATGCATTCTCTGTATTAAGCAACATGCTCTTCAGGATCCATGGTCTCATCATACATCTTCATGTTGGGCATCTGAAACCTCTTTGGAACTTTAATGTCACATATCGGGAGTGCGAATCTTGAGACATTATGGCTAATTGGTGACACCTCTAGTATTAGGTGAATTACACCTAATATGCTTGAGATCATGTCTCTCAATTGTCTAATTTCCTCCTCCATGATCAGATTTATCCCAGAATCTTGGGTATTAGACGAAATGTTGAATATTCCTCCAATATATTGGGAGACTGGACCTACTGTACTAGGAGTTGCACCATTTGTGAAGATGGGTGCCTATCCTGATATGAAATCTCCTTCTTGGTGTGTAACACCCATGTTTCGAGGCTAAGCATTAATTCGATGATGTAATAGTCAAGGTCAACCATTGTAACCTATTTTAAAGTAATAAAGATGAATTACTTGAATATTATATGAAATATGTGATTTTATGTGATTATATACTTGTTTGTAAAGATATAATAAAAATGAGCGTCAAAAACAAAATGTTAGATAAACCCGATATTTATGAAGAAAGTTGTAGTGGTGGTGACAAGGATTCCGGACATATAAAGAACACCGAAATCCGAGTTATAGCGAAGAAGTTATGGCCTGTCGAAGTTTTGCGACAAAACCGACACGACGCTGTATGACGTAAAAAGTGAGTTTACGATAAAGTGCTTTTTAGACTTATCAATCCAAATGAACGTCCAAATCTGACTTCGTATGAGGAAGTTATGATTTTTCTAAGTTTTGGAATAGTAGTATGCAGCCCGGAGTTCGACTAATAGATTGACCGATTTTTAGCCGGCACAACCTAAACAAGAACCGAAGATATCATTAATATTAGCTCAACGGTAAAAAGACAGACAAAAATGGACGTCAGATGATGAAGTTATGAATTTTTAACGGACTTTTCCTGTCTCGGCATGTTAAAAATTTAACTTTAAAAATAAATTCAAAATTAGCCGACAGAGTCTAAACAAAAGTTGTAGAGTACGGTCCCACCTATGCATGGATATAAAGAACATCAAAAACGGAGCTCGTATGCGAAAGTTACGAATTTTAGAAGTCGGGAGGGAAAAATAAGAAGTTGATGCGAGGGGTACGCCCAACGTACCTTCAGACGCCCTGCGTACCGAAGTACGCCCCGCATACGAAGATGGTACGCTGCACAGTCTTCCTTCTCCTGCGGTCTGAAATAAGCCATGAAGCCCCAACCGTTGTCCGATGCGTGTCTCTACGCCTCGCGTACCAGCGAGGAATGCCCTGCGTAATGAGAGGCCTCACACCTATAAATAGAGGTGCGAGGGCAAGCTTCTTTCTCACACATTTCACCATTTTTTTCTCTCTCTACTCTCTCTCTCTCTAAACCTCCCAAACCACCCCTAAGCCTAGGAAACCTCCTTAGCACTAGAAGAAAGCCCCGGAGCGCCCGAAGGCTCTGAGAAAAAGAGTTTTTCGGTTTGAAACTCTACCAGCGCAGAACCCGGTTTTTAGCAAGACCCGCTGTTTCATCGAAGGAAATTATTGTTTTTAAGAAGCGAAGCGCTATCTGAGTTTAGAATCATCACCTTAATAAGTGATTTCATAGTTACTTTCATGTTACACATAGAGATGAAGTATTATATATAAATTATGTGCTATGTGTGCATATTATCTGTTTATCTTGAAGATCTATGCTAGATGAAAGATTTAAACGTTTTTTTAGATCTAAGACCTTTTCTTCAGATCTAAAGAGTATATGTATTTTTTGGTAAGATCTAAACCTTTTTCTTCAGATCTGAACTGTATATGTATTTTTTTGACAGATCTAAACCTTTTTTTTCAGATCTAAACTCTATATGTATTTTTTTGTCAGATCTAATCCTTTTTCTTCAGATCTAAACTGTATATGTAACTTTTGTCAGATCTAAACCTTTATCTTCATATCTAAACTGTATATGTATTTTTTTGTCAGATCTAAACTTTTCTTTCAAATCTAAACTGTATATGTATTTTATACTTTGAAATCTATGCTGGATGAAAGATTTGAACTTTGTTTTTCAGATCTAGACTATATATGTATTTTATATCTACAAATATGTTGGGTAAAACATGGGTAGATGAAATAGTTGATGTGTGATGAAATAAAATGATGAGAGGCCTCGATGTTAACAATGATCCAATCATCTAGCAGAGTACGGATGACAAGCACAAACTTTTCTAGAAAGTCCAGTAGAACGCTAGCAGGCTCGTAATCTGTAGGTGTTTGTGAACGATGTGTTCACTGGTGTACTCCATCCCCCACATGGTTGCCTTATGGACATATATGGTTGAGGAATCCTCTTAGCAGTAGTGTCCATCCCAATGAAAATTCCTTAGGATACGTCCCTTATAATAGATGTTGTAGGGACGTAAAGTGAGGATGATGAGAACGGGTAATCGGGTTGAATGATTGCTGAAAATAATAAACTTATTTATTGTGGGTTGAAAAGCCTATGTGCTCACTAGGCTCCCAAGCATGACCCATTCAGTTTCTTGTATTATAGGTAGTGGCACAAGAGCATAGTTGGATGACTTGACGAGGGATTATGGATTATAGACTAGTAGATATAAATAAATATTGTAAAGCGTACGTTGTATTGTTTATGCTTTTGATCTGTATTAACAATGACATCCTGAGGTTTTAATATAATGAAATACATTTCTTTGGAAATGCTTTGATAAATCTTTATCATATTTATTTTTTGGGAACAAATTCTTCAACATATTTCTTTAAAAGGTTACTCTGAACTTCAAATAAAGCACAAACAAATTGATATTTTTTGGTCGTGAAAATGGGGATGTAACATGGTGTTTTAAAAATGTACTAGTTTTGAAGTTTGGGATCCTAGGCTACAAGAATGAAGATGAATTCAGTGTAGTTTCCATAGGCCTTATCAAGTTTTAGCCTAGTGTCTTCATCCTTTCGAACACCATCTTGTTGGTTTCACTTTACTCAGTGAAATGTTGATCCATTTTATTCAGCATAGATATTATTGCATTCTTATAGATCATAATCAGTTTTTATTGGATTGTATTTCCTCAATATTGGACTGGTGATGATGTTGGAACAACCCTTCTGGGGATCTCAAAATTTTGTCTTTGTGAGTTGATAGCAGATGGTGGAGGTAGACTCTGACTAACAAAGATTGATGGAATAGTGCTACAAGTGGACTTGGTAAAGAAGACATTTTTGGTGCAAAAATATGTATATGATCATTGAAAATATGAGAAAAGAATAAAATAAAGTAAAGTTTTTTGAGTAACTTTAAAGAGAAAAATATGATAACACCACTTGTCAAATGGATGACGATAAATTATTTTGGTTAAAAATCGCATAAGTAATTTAGTAACCAAATTAGTAAGTGTGTTGTGATGCTTTAGGTAAAGATTTTAAGAAGATGATTTATCAGATGCTTAAGATTCAGGAAGACTTTGAGGACCTTGGACGTGCCAAGATCCTGGGAATAAGACAGTAATGTTAAGATTTTTAATAAATAGAGATGAAATAAAATTGTTGACTTAGCCCAAGATATAAGTATATGTATAGTAAATTGGGACAAAATTAATGTAACAATCGTAAATTCATTGAGTATAGCAATAAGTATTAAGATATTCAAAGAAGGTCAAGATATCACAGAGTATCTTGAGGTTGTAATTAAGCAAACAAAGTATCACAATTGAATAAAAATTTAGAAAACATGCGTAAGTACTAAAAAAGATCAAATAACAATAAATAAGAAAAAAATGAGTGCAAGAACACGAAGATATACGAGGAAAGCCCTTTATCTATTAAGATCTCCAACATAAAACCTCGAGAGGTGACAAAAGTCACACTTGATTTAGAACTTTTATTGGAAATCAGTAAAATGTTACAAGTGCAAGCTGACCATGAGTAGTATGAGTTAGAGTGACCAAGTGTCAGTGTACACTCAATGGTGAACATATGTGAAATGATCTCAACTCCTTTATTTATACATTTGACATCTAACTAATTTCCCTAAAAATATGGGATCTTCCCCTATTGTAGCTTGACCAGGTATTTCAAGGAGATTCTGTTTTTTTTTTCTTGGTGACCATGTGCCTTTTGACCTAGTCCATCTCTTTTTGATTAATTCTTTAATTTCTATACAAGATACAACAAAAAACACAATTGTAATCCCATGATATTTGCTTGTTTAAGATCTTGGACAGTTCAATATCCAAGGCGGTTCAAGATGTTGGGCGATTCAAGATGTTACTACAAATTCAAGATGTTATATAAAATAAGGTTGTGAAAATATCACTCATAAAAAGAAAGAGATTAGATGAAAGAGTATGAGAAAGAGAAGGAAAAAAGAAAGATAAGCAAAGAAGATAGAATAACTCAGCAGACACAATGTGTCTGATTTTGTAGGGATTTATGTTTTCCAGGTTTAGGTAGTAACATTCGTGGTACCAGAAATGAAGACAGAAGCACAAGGACAAGAGTTAGATAGTAGGATGATATTTATGTATTTTCCTTGTTCTAATTTGTATGTAGATTTTCATTGTAAACCCGTGATTTGTCCTGGAAAGTAAATTGTTTTAATTTGTTTAGAATTCTGCATTGTTATATAAAACTTTGATTTTTCCCTTTGATTAGATTTTAAAAAATCTAGGTCGTTACATTCTTGATATTGGTTGTGGTACTCACATATGCTCGATATTGCAAGGCCTAAAGGCAAGAAGGAAGATTAAGAATGGATAAATGAATCTAATCATGGGGAATAGACGTACGTTGCCTGCCTCGATGATTGGAGAGTTCGAGTTGAAGCTTAGTGATGGAATTTGTAACGCCCGTAGATCCGGGCTAGTCAATTTAGAGATAATAGGGGTCGAAAATGAATTTTCGACAAAAGATTATTTAGAATAAATAATCCTAAACAAGTTGTAGAATACGTCTCAAGGGTTCCATACATATAAAGAACGCCGAAATCCGAGTTACAACGAAAAAGTTATGGTCCATCGAAGTTTTAGGGCAAAACCGACACGACACCGGGAGACGTAAATAGTGAATTTACGATGGAGGAATTTTTAGCCTTATAAATATAAACAATAGTTTTAGTATACGTTAAACCGAGAACATACAAAAAAAGAACGCCCAAATCTGACTTCGTATGAGAAAGTTATGAATTTTCTAAGATTTGGCTTAGCAGTGCACAGCCCGAAACTCGAATTTTAGATCGAGCGGTTTTTGGCCTATGCGACCTAAATGAGAATTGAATATCTCATTAATAGGAACTCAACGGTAAAAAGACAGACGAAAACAGATTCCGTATGTAGAAGTTATGAATTTTACGCAGACATTTAACACTATAAAGAACGTAAAAACGGAGGTCGTATGTGAAAGTTATGGATTTTAGAAGTCGGAAGTGTGTGCGAAAATGGGTGATGTGGCACAATCTGGGCCATTTCTTTCTCCCCAAGTCTTGCCACTAGATGGTGACATGTGGCACCAAGTTCAGCCATTTTTCACCCTATAAATAGAACCTCTCCCACCCTCATTTTTTTCACACCTTTCCCATTCTTTCTTCTCTTTACTCTCTCTCTAGTCCCGAAACCCCCCGAAAAGCCTAGGGAACCTCCCTAGCACGAGGCGGAAGCCCCGAAGTGCTCTACGGCTCCGAGAAGAAGAGCTTTTTGGCTCGGGAATGCTGCTCCAAGCAAAGTCAGATTTTCTATAAAACCCGCTGTAAGTGAGCTATGCCTACACTATTTTTAATATAGCTTTTATTTAATTATAGTAACGTTATTAGGAACTTATAATAAGTACTTGGACTATTATTATGGGTTATATAAGTATTGTTTAACGCTTATATAATAGTAATAATAGCTAGACTATTAATTAGTCTCGACGAATAATAGACTAAACTCTAGTAGAAATAATATTAGGTTTCGTCGAAGGAATATATTTTTAAGAAGGGAACACTACTAGAAAAACAACCTTTTACGACGCGCAATTTATGATACGCATCGATTTACGATACGCAAAAGTGTGCGGCCTAAAAATAATGTCATCTCTCTATAAATTTTAAGGATTTAAGACGCGTATTTTTTGCGTGCCCTTAAATTAGTGTCTAAAAAAAACACGGAGGGCGCCTATAATAAAATGTGTGTCGTCTGAAGACGTCGCTTTATAAATTTTAATGGAAACGCGCGTTCCATCATTTAATAGCGGGGGGGGGGGGGGGGTGAGGGAAATGAAATCCAAAAAAATTAAAAAGCCCGCCTCCCTTTTTCTTACTTTCCCTCTTGCCCTAATTATCGACGCTCCTTCCAAGCAGCCGACAACCTTCACACTCTCCTTTTCCTTTTCTCTGTAAACGACTCTTCGATTGGCTCCGGTTAAAAATTATTTGTGGGTGTGTAATCGCAACTTTTGATATTTTGGTTTTGGTTGGCATTTGTGTCTGTTCAGATGTCTTCCAAGCTACATTGGACATCGACATCGTTACTTGCCATTCCGGCCAGGTCGTCGACGTCGATCAAGGCAAGCACACCACCAGCTAACAACCTTCACTCTCTCCTTTTCCTTTTCTCTATAAACCCTAATCTGCCTCCACCAGTACCGAATCTACCTCAACTCACCTCTGACCTTGGCTCATCTCTTTCTGATGGCTGCTAATGAACCTATTTTGTGTTTAATTTGGGAGCAAATCGCGATTTAATCTGTACACCGGAAGCCTAGATGACAGGTCCGACGCGGTGGCAGCATTTGTCTCGCTTGCGAGAGACAACGATTGGTATGGGAAGTTGATAATTGAAGAAGGTGGAGACAATATGTTGCTGAAATTGGTGAAAGAAGGGAAACCAGAAGGTCAGGAGAATGTTGCGTCTGCAATCGGATTGCTACGTCGTGATCCTGAGAGCGTTGAACACATGATTCACGTTGGTGTATGCTCGATGTTTATTAAACACAGATAGTCAGTCTACGCATCCTGATGAAGGTAAACTGCTTTGTTTTCATGTATTTGGAGGAGTTTTTATTCATTACAAAGGCCTCTATTTTGTCAAATATTTTAGAAAGAAGAGGGATTGATATCTCAATACACATGATAAACTTGAGATTTAATTTGCAGTGACAACACTGAGGGCTATTAGGAAAATCTTTATCGATCCAAACAGTAGGCTTAGGAACTGGAGGCGTGGAGATCCATGTGTATCAAATTGGATTGGAGTCCTGTGCTTCAGCAAAACCCTAGACAATGGTTATCTTCATATTCGAGAATTGTAAGATATTAATTCTCCAATTTATATGATTGTAACTATAAGTTTTAAAGCGACAATATATAACCAGAACATCTAAGTCTGTGTGTGATTTTTGTAGGCAACTACTGAATCTCAATCTTTCTGGAACTTTATCTCCAGAAATAAGGCGATTATCTTATATGCAAATATTGTGAGCCAAGTTCCTAATTTCACCTACATTACTTTGTTTCCTTTTTCTTGAAAATATTTTGTTATGCATATAACATATTTTGCTCTTGATCTTAAAGGGATGTCATGTGGAACAACATAGGTGGGAGTATACCAAAAGAGATAGACCAACTTACATCCTTGAAATTCTTGTAGCTTTATTTCCTTTTTCCTATTTAATTAATTAATGAGTAGATATTGAACCATTCAAGGTAATCCGTAATTATGTGCATGCAGGCTTTTAAATGGAAACAATCTAACAGGCTCCTTGCCAGAAGAGATTGGGAATCTCCCCAATTTGAACCGCATACAAATCGACCAGAACCAAAAATCTGGACCAATACCAGTCTCATTTTCAGAACTGAACAACACAAAGCACTTGTAATTTTATTATTATTTGTTCCTACATTTTTATTTTCTGATTTCTATATGATGAGTACTAGTATTATCATATGTGGGTTTGTAGTCATATGAACAATAATTCACGTTGAAGGAAGTATACCTTCCTCTTATGGCAACATGCTTCAATTGGCCAAGTTGTAAGTGTAGTTTAAGTTTTAATAAACTTTGGTAATGATGAATTTCAATACATAACACTCTAATCCAAGATTACTTTTGGTGTTGCAGAAGTTTTAGGAATTGCAACTTGCAAGGATCAATCCTTGATCTTAGCAGGACACCACATCTTACTTATATGTAAGTATGAAATAAATCTTGAATGTTTTGGAGTGAAGTCTTTTTTAAGTTGTTAGTTTGATGACAATTTATATATAAAAGAGACCTGAGTGATAACAATCTTAATGGATCCATACCACCTGTGAATCTTTCTCATAATATCACAACAGTGTAAGTTTTACATAGTCTATTCGTGATCTACTTTGTGTCTTTTGTGTTTGGACTTTGGATTCTTATAATTTCATGTGATAAAACTGTGCAGCGATCTGTAAGAAAGCACCAAGTCCAGGTTCTGAAAGCCCTCTTGGGCTTCTTAATGGTGAAAGCTTGAAAGTCGAATCAATTGCTGATTTAGATCTCTTCTTTAAGAGGCTGTATAGCTACTACTGTGAAAAAGGTCTATGCTGCATAATCATTAAGTGGCTTGTTGAACTTTTGAGCTTGGCTTTTACCATATGTTTTGTGAGTTTTTGACTTTTTTCTTATTATTTGTTGATTGGAATGGTCTTCGAAGTGAAAAATGTGGCATGCTGAATAACAACCAACATAATCAGGTGTTGTTCCCACTAACAAAACAACCAATAACAGCCATAATACCAGAAAAGACCATTCTACCCCTGGGCAAAAAGATAACAGAAATGTGGGGGCTTATCAGTTTTCAAAAATGATTATAGCTTAAACCCTAGTGAAACTAATAGCTACTAACAGACCAAATAAAAAACTATGACATATTCTTTTCATTCCATTCAAGCAGGGTTTAACAAATTTGGAACACAATAATTATCATTAAGGTGAAAACAGAGATGAAATGGTAAAATCTGGTCTTGATGTGTTGATACTAATGACACGGTTTTACTTTTCATATTAATCAAACTCCTTTTGTAAGGTCAAACCTTGTAATATGATGATGTTTGAAACTGGTCACTCAGCGTCAACGCATGACTCAACGTCAGTATCAGCGTCAGCGTAACAGTTGTTCAGTGTATAGCTTAATATTCAACATTTTGTAACAGATTTAGTACTTATCTAATTTCCATAGTTATCGTCTATTAGTTAGCTGGTATATCCCTGATTTGTAGGGATAGCCTAGAATAGTTGTATATATTCGTTTGTACCGGTGTGTGATAGGTACGCCTTTCACAAACCCTAATAGCCGCTTTGTGCATACGATAATCTCTTGGTGAGATTATCATTCTTAGTGAAAGTTTTCTTTGTGAATCTTTATTGTTCTTATTTACAGTCATTGTTTGATAAGTTGTTTGATCTTTGGATCGTTCAATTGGTATCAGAGCAGTGTTCTCTTATCAAAGAAATGGCTTCATCATCTTCTTCTTTAAACTCATCAAATCATCCTTCTGCTAAAACTCCTCCATTTGATGAAACCAATTTTGCTATGTGGAAAATCAAAGCTCTATATGCATTAGAATCTGTAGATGAAGACATGTTAGACATCATCGACAATGGTCCATATGTTCCGATGTATCAGACCTTGAAAAACAATGTTCCTGATGGTGTCATGAAGAAAACACCTAGAGAAAACTGGACAGCAGATGACAAAAGAAAGAATGGTCTCAATGTTCGTGCTCGGGCTGCAATCAGCTATCCTTTGCCATACAATATCTTTGGGCTGGTTTAGAACTGCATCTCAGCAAAAGAAATGATGGACACGCTGACTGTATCTTTTGAAGGCACTGAGGAAGTCAAGGCTACTCAGATAAATGATCTAAACAGAAGGTATGAACATTTCTTTGAAAAGAAAGGTGAAACCCTGACTCAAACCTTTAACAGGTTTAATACTCTTGTTAATGATCTGCGGAGACTAGATCAGTTGAAGCATCGAACTGTTCTAGTGCAGAAGTTTTTGGATTCTTTGGGTGCAGGTTGGGAGAATCATGTTAATGTGCTGAAGAATAGTGAGAAGATCAGCACAATGGATTTACAAAGTCTTTATGGAAACCTTCAATACTATGAGGAATCAAAGCTCCAGAGAAAGGAGCTGATGAAGGATGCTCAGCATGAGTCATCAGTGGCACTGTTTTCAAACAAAAGGCAAGAGTCCGAGTCAGACACTGAAAACCATTCAGACACTTATTCTTCTAAAAGTGATACTCATGATCTGGAAAAGGTTGTTACTAGTGCGGATTTCATTGTGAAGACTTTTGAGAAATCAGGTTGTAATTTCTCAAAGTTTCAGAAGAAGATGAAAGGGAAATCTTCTAAAAAATTAGATGCTGACAAAAAACATGCTACTGAAAAGAAAGGGAAAGCTCAGTGATTTAACTGTGGTAGCACTGATCATTTTGCAAAAGAATGCAAGCAAAGAACCCAAAGCTCGGACGAATACTGGAAGCAGAAGTACAACAAGTTGGTTGAAAAGCTGAAAGCAGAGAACTTGGAACATAAAGTTCTTGTCGCTGAAGAAGAAAAATGGAAGACTAATGAGGAGTCATCAGATGATAAAGTTAAATGTCTGATGGCTAAGACAGAAGATGCTGATGAATGTGAAGTCAGCACAAGTTCGTTTGATGCTGATATGTCTGATGCAGTTGAAAATTCCATGAAGCACAACACTGATTCCCCTTCAATGTATCAGGTTCAAAATTTTGTTTCCTATTCAATGAATGAAAAAATCAAAATTTTTGAGTATTTGGGTGTTCTTAACTCTAAGAAGAATCAAACAATAAGGGATTTGCAAAATCAAATTGATCTTCTTAAAACTGAATTATCCATGAAAAATAACATTATTGATACTACTCAGGAAAATCTAAGAGTCACTAGTTTATCAAACTCCTCTCTGTCTATTGAAATTGATAATGTTAAAGATCTCTTGAACAAAGAACAAACTGTTTTACAAATTTGGGCTAAATCTCACAAAAATGCTAATTATATTATTTCTGCTCAAATACCTCATTCATGTGAGAAAATTCTTGGGGGAAATTTTGTTGAAGCTGAAAAGGTTTTTAAATCTCAAGAAAAAGAATCTGAATTTTATCCCATGAATAAGTTGAAAGATAGTTTCAAAAACAAGTTTATCAGTAACACTTTTATTAATCAGATTCTAATTGATGAATACTGTGTTACTAATTCTAATGGTGTTACTGAATGTGATATTGAAATTATCGGAACTGATCCTACCTCTTACTCTGCACATCTTGTGAGACCAACTCCTCTCATTGAAAATATTATTGCTTTTCCTATCTTAAATGGAGTGTTTCATGCTGTTCATGAACAACTTAAGTATTACTCTAATTGTAGTCCTTCCGTGAATAAGTCCATATCTGATACTGATGTCAGCTCCTCATCCATCACTGATCATAATCCATCTGACACTGAATTCAGTTGTGATTCAATGTCAAACAAAAGGACTCAAAGTTCACTTGGTAGATCTTACAAATCCAAATGTGTTAAATCTAGACATCTGCTCACCAAGAAAAACTTTGGTATTAGATTTTGTTACAGATGTGGTGATACCTCTCACAAGATCAGTGAATGCACGTTTGATAAAAACATCTTTAAGAGCTGACAACATCAAAGCTAGAAATGAAAAATGGACTCTTAAATCAAATTCTTTGAACTGACTTCCTAAAGAGTGTTATAATTTATTGTCGAATAACTTTGTGAATGACCCATTTTACAATGGGTCAGTGTGTTCTAACTAGTTTCTCAGCACTGCAGGGTCAAGAGCATCTTTGGTACTTAGACAGTGGTTGCTCAAGACATATGACGGGATCCAAGTCTCTCCTGGAAGACTATGTCAAGAAAAGTGGTCCTGCAGTTACATACGGAGACAATGGAAAGGGGTTTACTAAAGGATATGGGAACATCAAGTGCAACAATGTGGTGTTTCAGGATGTTTCATATGTAAAGGGGCTCAAACACAACCTTATCTCAATCAACCAATTGTGTGATGCTGATTATGAAGTTCATTTTACAAAGAAGGAGGGAAGAGTCATCAACACTGACAAGAACATTGCACTCTCAGCAAGCAGAAAAGATGATATATATGTTCTCGACATGTTCTCAAGTGACAAGGCACTGATGCAATGTTTTTTTTACCAAATCTCAAACCAATCTCAGCTGGATTTGGCACAAAAGGTTCTCACATTTGAACTTTAAGAATCTGTCTAAAATATCCAATCAAGATCTGGTTAGAGGTCTCCCAAAATTCAGTTTTGTCAAAGATAAGGTGTGCTCAGCGTGTGAACAAGGAAAGCAAACCAAGTCATCTTTCAAACCCAAGTCATGTTCTAGCATATCCGCTCCTCTTCATTTACTTCACATGGACTTGTTTGGACCTATTCCTGTTCGTTCCCTAGGAGGAAACAAGTATACTCTGGTGGTTGTGGATGAGTTTACTCGATTTACATGGGTGGTTTTCTTGAAGAAGAAAGGTCATGCGGCACAGGAAATTATCTCCCTGATTCGTCAAAACAAGACACTGACTGGTCTCAAAGTTAAGCAGCTAAGGAGTGATCATGGCACTGAGTTCCGGAATTCAACTCTTGAAGATTTTTGTGATTTTAAAGGCATTGGGCAGAACTTTTCAGCTCCTCGCACACCTCAACAAAACGGAGTTGTTGAACGAAGAAATCGAACATTGATTGAGTCAGGAAGAACCTTGATGATACATGCTCGTCTCCCTATGTCGTTTTGGGTTGAAGCTGTTAATACAACATGTTATACTCAGAATCGCTCTCTAATTCACAAGGTTCACAAGAAGACACCATATGAGATGCTGAAAGGTCGAAACCTAGACGTATTCTTTTTTCTCGTGTTTGGATGTGTTTGCTATATTCTCAATCAGCGCGATCCCAGATCAAATTTGAGCCTAAGGCTGACAAAGGTATTTTTGTTGGATATTCATCTATTTCAAAGGCTTTTCATGTTTTTCATGTGAACAGGCAGTGCATTGAGGAATCCATTCATGTAAAGTTTGATGAAGAATCATACACTGATGAAAAAGTAGTGCATTCCTCTTCTATCTTTCAAGAGCTTCTCTCTTGCACATATGATGAAGTTTCTCATACTAAAGAAGAAGCTATTATTGCTGATGATGATGTGCTGATGATGTTTACCATGCTGAGTACATTGTATGATCTCTTATCTCTATCTCTTCTACAAACTAAAGTTGAATGATTCATTGTATTAACCCATACACTGATAACAACTTGAAACTCTTTGCCGATGGTTAGACAAAACACCAAGATCTATCACAAGCAACTATCCTTTCTTACCAATCTTACACTGATTCTGTGATTTAGTGTGACAAAACACATGCTGATGAGAGTCTAACAGTCTTTGCCGATGGTTAGACCAAAACACCAAGGTCTGTCACACGCAACAATCCCTTCTTACCAATCTTACACTGATTCTGTGATTCAGTGTGACAAAACACATGCTGATGAGAGTCTAACAGTCTTTGCCAATGGTTAGACCAAAACACCAAGGTCTATCACACGCAACAATCCTCTCTTCACCTTCTTCTCACTCAGTGTCTAATGATTCAGTAAGAAGCACCACTCACTGATAAAGACTCAACACTCTGTGTCGATGGTTAGATAATTAAACCAATATCTATCACACGCACCAACCACCTTGCTAACCTTAAACAATCAAGTTGTACCTTGAATTGACGACAGACTATATGTCAGCATGTAACTTTTAGTGACACTGATCTCAGCGCTTCTGCAGACACTGATTGTCATTTCATCTTCAGAACAACGGCTCTTTTTACCCAACGGCTATTTTTTGATTTGACAGTTTGTTAAGATACGCAGTTATTTTCGAAAAAGATAATCATTACCATTTAATCCCATATTTAAACTTTTTCCCCACCTATTCTCTCAAACCTGCCTCCCATAATTCAAACTTCCTTCTTTCTCTTCAAAACCCTAGAATCCAAACTCTCTTCAATGGCGGCATCACTGTTTACATTCTCTTCCACTTCAAGAAGAGTCATCCCAGCTCCAAACTCTTCTACTCTTCCCATATACATCAAAGCCACAAATGTTGTTTTCAACCCTGATATACCAGATGTTCATCGCGGTCTTGGACTTGATGATTTTGTCAATTTTCTAGTATCCTGCCGACTTCGATACGCTATCAGTGAGGTTCCATCAGAGTTCTTTCCCAAACAAGTATGTGAGTTCTACTACACCGCAATGGTTAATAATGAAAACAACGTCATCTCAGGCACTATTGGGCGTGGCCGTCGCTCAGTTTTCATCACCGCTGATCTTCTCAGTGCTGCACTCAGGTTACCAATTTTTGAACCATTCTCTGAGCTTCCAACTATTGAACACTGTCGACGCCTTTTCGATCAACTGGGCTATGATCACTCCAAGGCTGGTGCTCGACCAGCTCTCATTCTGCGTCCATGTATGACTCCAGGATGGAAGTTCTTCATCGGGGCACTTTGCAAATGTGTGGGTCACAAATCTCATAGTGGTGACCAACTGAGTGCCTTTGAGCAACAAGTTGTATGCTCCCTTCTTCTCAACAAACGTCTTGATTATGGGGCCTTATTCTTTGATCAGCTTGTCCAACTTCTTCGTGCCAATGTACGAGTTGATCATGTTCCATTTCCACGCTGGATTGCTCTTGTCCTGGATAAATTTTTCGCTGAAGCCTACTACTCCCACTCTGGAAACCCCATCCAATGCCCACGCATGTCAGTACGAATGTATCAAGATGATCCACTGGCAAATGACATCGGCATCTCTGATCGGATGCGAGAATGGATCGCGAATCCATATACTGTTCCTTCACTAAACGCTGACATTGACGAAGGAGCTGCTGATATCAATGACCCTAATGCTGAAATACAAGCTGATCCTGGTCAAGAAGGTGGTCATATCTCTCCTGAACTTTCTCACCATACCATTTCTGTCACTGAAAGGATTCGTTCAGCTCATGGGGAGCCATCTGCTCAGGGGGAGCAACCATCTCAAGGGAAGCCACCATCTCAGGGGGAGCAACCTTCTCAGGGGGAGCAGCATCGATCACAAGAAATTCCAGGTACTCAGCTCATTCATATCCCGACCTCAGCGTTTAATGAGCTTCTTACACTGACTCGAGACATGAGTCAGCGTCTTCTACGTATTGAGGCTGATGTCAACCAACTGAAGGGAGTTCTTCTGTCAACTCCTTCCCCTGGACAAATGATGATGATGATCAAAAAGGGGGAGAAACTGATTCTGTTGAGCATGGATCTGAAGAGAACATTTTAAACCAGACCGAGCCACCACAGCCTGTGCACGACTCTGAGAGACTAACAGAAACTGAAAAGCTTACTGAAGATAGTGAGCATGATGATGAATATGAACATGATGATGAGTGTCAGATGCTAGACATGAACTTCATTGATCCCACTGTGCCAGTTCAAGGTGAAGACTCAGATGTAGTTAGCGAGGATCTTCATCCTTTATCTCGAAAGCGCAAGGCAGCAGATACTGAATTATCTGATTCACATGCTGACACTTCTTTTCCCAGTAAGAAATCTAAGTCCATTGTTAGCATATCCAATTTGGCAGCTGAATGGAACATGTCTCCTGATCAAGTTAAGCAAATCCTTGATGAAGCCAATAAAGCTCAGCTTCTAAAGAATATTTCTCAAGCTGATGAATCCCTCATTCAGCACAAACTTCAGGCCAAAGGATCCTTTGAAGCTCAGATGCAAAGGTTTTTAGAATATCAGTCCAAATCTAAATCTTCACAACCTCCTCCCAGTAGCAGTAAGTCAAGGACTGATAGTGTTCTCGACAGGATTGATCGCAAGAGGTTTCAAGATGTTCTTAAACGAAGAGTGAGCAATGATAAGATCATCAGAGTTAAAGCCTAAAAACCTCGTAACGAGAAAATTCTTACTTTTCTGATCACTCGTCAAGATCCTCAACATCCGTACACTGAAGTTGTCAAGAGAGACGAGCTGATCAGATATGGACTCTCTGAATGGATGGAATTGCTCGAGTTGGCATCCAAGCAAACTTCAGCTTTGTCTTCAAAATTGACTTGTGCTCTTCATTTACTGATTAAGAAAGTTCAGCGTCTTGATCTCGTTCCTAAAGAGCTTTCTCAGCAGCAAGGCTCAAGTTCCTCAATTCCAAGAAACAGAAAAACCAGATTTCAGGTTGATGGTGAAGATGTGTTGGTTCTAAATTTTGGTGCTGAAGAATTAAACAACTCTCTTCCCATTGGTGTTGAGCCGGTTCAACATCAGTTCATTTCTGTTCTTGAACATGGAATGTTTTATCTTGACAAGAACAGAAAAATGTGTTTTCAGCGAACTGCATAGATTCCAAGGGCTCCAACAACTCATCTTGTTGGCTTAAGACAAATGTGCATGAGTCATCAAGATCTTTCTGGAGAATTTCATATTCTAATTGCTATGGAATTACTGAATAGAAGACAGGAGCTGCTGGATAGTCCTTACTGGCCAGTAAAAATAGAAGTTGAAGCTGAGTATGAAGAATTTTTGTCCAGAGGTGTTCTTGTCTAGCTGGCTTTGAACATCATCATATTGGGGGAGATTGTAAGGTCAAACCTTGTAATATGATGATGTTTGAAACTGGTCACTCAGCGTCAGTATCAACGTCAGCGTAACAGTTGTTCAGTGTATAGCTTAATATTCAGCATTTTGTAACAGATTTGGTACTTATCTAATTTCCATAGTTATCGTCTATTAGTTAACTGGTATATCCCTGATTTGTAGGGATAGCCTAGAATAGTTGTATATATTCGTTTGTACCGGTGTGTGATAGGTATGCCTTTCATAAACCTTAATAGCCGCTTTGTGCATACGATAATCTCTTGGTGAGATTATCATTCTTAGTGAAAGTTTTCTTTGTGAATCTTTATTGTTCTTATTTACAGTCATTGTTTGATAAGTTGTTTGATCTTTGGGTCGTTCACCTTTCAATTCACTGCTATTATTATGTATGGGAGCAATTTACTTTCCTTGAGCAAAAGATCAATCTGATTTAATATTAGTGCCATATTAGTCTTGGGTTTTTTTAATCCATCCATGCATGTTCCAGTTAGTGCTTAATAACAATTTAGATAGAGCCCCTAAGACGAGATCATAGTAAAGTATGACTAAATGATGCATATACTTTCTTGGATTATTGACTTATCTTTTTCTTGACTAAGTTTCAAGCTACATTCCTTTTACATCTCTCAGGCTTGTTTTTGACCACTAAAGGGAGGATCTTTTCGGATGCCATGATGCCGATATTCGTTGTATCGAGTACTCTTATGCAACTGGTTAGTTTCATTTTTTTCATCATTTCTTTTTATCTTTTTTAATTCTTTTTCTTGTTAAAGGTGTGTAACATGTTGGTGGTTTTTAAGGAAAGTGATTGTAACGCCCCGGGTTTTCTCGGTACGTTTGGTTATTTTAATTTAATTATCCTTGTAACCTTGGGTTAATTTATTTAACCAATGTCTGATTTCTTATGTTATTGGACTCTTTTGATCATCTTGTAAACTCCTTTTATTGAAGTCCATGGGCTATGGGCCTATTTGCAAAGTCCATCTAGTTAATAGTACTTAATGTGTAAATTGAATCATTTGGAACACACACAAGGAAAACACTCTAAACCCTCCCTCTCTATCAAAAATCGTCTCTCTCTCTCTCTCTCTCTCTCTCTCTCTCTCTCTCTCTTTGGGATCAAGAGCAGCCAAGGGGCTGTTTGGAGCTTAATTCTTGTTCATTTCCAGCCTTGATTCGTATTGGTATGAACCTCCTTATCCTTTCTTACAACTTGATTCATAACCTTGTTCTAGTTTTATGATTTCATCTTCACCTCTTCTCCTTCTTATTTTATTTGTAATTGTATGTTATACATCATCTCAAGATCCTATCTTCACCCCATATATGGTGGATGATGGATCTAGGGGATTACATGTGGCAAAAGATCATGGAAACCCTAAAAGGGAGAATGATGATTTTATGTGCTTATGTTTATTTTCATGTTGATTATTATTACATCCTTGTGGCTAAATGAAATCCTAATGATCCCTAACCCTTTTTAGTACCACCATTATCATGGGGACTGAATTGGGATGATGAACACATCTTAAAATGTGTTTCAAAAGGAGAAGGATGGATAAGCCAAAAAGGAATCACGGGTGGCTACGATTCTGTTTTCCATCAGATCTGTAGTCATTTTGTAAAAATCATATCTGGAGCACTAGAACTCAAACGGACCCCAAACCAGTTCCATAAGTTCACAAATTGAGTTGGCTAACGTTCTTAAGAAGGCCAACCTCATTGATAAGGGATTTATCTATGTGAAAGAATGGCATCTTTGCTGTTAGGTCTGATCCGGGTCTGTTCTAATATGTCATTTTGTTTTCATCATTTCTAAGGCTTGGAAAAGGATCCAGAGTGATTCCAAGTTTCTATATTTTCCTTATATTATGAATTTAAGATCTGGAGAATATGGGGTGTTATTTCCAATTATAAATTGGTTATAATGGATCCACACTCCAGGTCAGTGGGCAGTCACCAGCTTTTGCTAGTGCTGTGATTATCCACAATGTGAATTTTATATCTGGAGTTTGAGAGACGATTTTCATTCAATTCCAACTCTAAGACTTTCAATTGTATGTCCTTTACTTCTCTTAATTTTATTTTGGACGAATTCTACTCACAAGTTGGGTAGAATTGGCCAACATCACTTGACTGTATTGTTGGAGACAGAAGTGATACACCATTTTGTAAAATTCATATTTAATTCATCTTTTGGAGTTAGAATGAGTTCTTTATAGTTGTGGAATCCAGAGCAATCATAGTTTCCTATAAAATTTAGTTAAAGCTATGTTTCTGTTTTAGATTTTGGAGTAAATCCGTTTTGAACAGCAGGTCTGTTTCAGAGACCTTGCTGTGATTACTCTTTTCTCAACTCATAGCTTCATTACTTCTCCTTTCTAACCTTTAGTCCTTCTTAGGTGAGGTTTTGAAGTTTGCTCAAGCTTGGTAGCATTATTTGATTGTTAGCCATCCTTAATACTCACTCAAGGTGAGTTATCTCACACCGTTGTATTGATGATTGTGTTTGCTAGTTAGCTCGTGTGTGATTATTTGAAGTTATTATAAAAGCATGCTATATAAGTATTGTTTTAATTCGTACATGTGCACTGTATGTAACTAATTATGGATATGGGGACACCACCAAAGGATACGGATTTACCGGTGCGGTGGTAGGTAAGATCACCAACGTAATACTCTTTGTGAGGTGCGGTGATTAGGGCCAAATGATACGGGATCTTCCCGGTGCGGTTCAAACCTACAAGTCCTTCTCGTAATATAGACATTGATTCGTTCTTTACCTTTATCATTATAATTGGAAAATGGATTAGGGCTAGTAAATATGAATGTTAGTACAATGTCTGTGTTTGAATTCACTAAGCTTCGTGCTTACGTTTTTCCCTTATAACTTTTCAGGTGTTAAGATTAAAGAGGCTAAGGCTTGACATGGAGCATCGGGACATCGCTACTAGTCATTTTGTTGGGACCTTATTATTATTATTACTTCCGCACTTTTTTTATATGATTATTAAGTTGATGGATTATGTTATGACTATTTCAGTTGTTTTAATTTAATTTAAGATGGGTTTTAAAAGTTTAAAATTTTTGCAAAAAAAAATTGGGTGTCACAAGTTGGTATCAAAGCCACAGTTTGAGGGAACTAGGCATTCTTGTGGATGTTCTAGACTCAAATTTGAGGCTCTATAATAGTTTATTCTCTTTTTAAAAGATTTTTCAAACTTTCTGAAGACTAGTAGTGAAAGATGTCGCGGTGTGCCAGTCGGCCAGCCAAGTAAGCCTTATTTCTTATGTTAAATGTTTATGTTAAATTGTTGACTATGAATTGGATTCTACTAGTCTTAAAATGCTAGATTACACACTTATTTAATGTTAACATGTGAGAGAGATGTAAAATTAACGGCTAGAGCGAGCTGGAAATTTTGAAACTAGACGCGATTGCGAAATTGGAACTTGTGTGGAAGATAGTAGAAGGGCCCCTACTATTTGAAACATCGGTGCCGGTTTCGGGTCGGGGCAAGGTTGAGAAATTTTCGGCAAGCTGAGTGTTTCGTCTTCCTAGAAATATCTAGGCTGAATTATTTCTAAAAATTTCCTCCTTCTACGGATACAGATGGCTCCGCCTGCTCGCCTTAATCAGCTCTAAATGGAGCAAGTTAGGAATATTGTCGCTGAGGAATTCAATAACGCTTTCAATGAACTAATCCTGGGCGTGACCAATGACATAATCAACCAGGTCAAAGCTCTTCTGGATGAGCGCCTCGCAGCTATTCCCGGGGGAGCGTTATCGGCTCCGCCCGTTCGGGATTCGGCATACTACTTCGAGAAGTTCAGCAAGTGTATCCCTCCTCTTTGGAACGGTGAATCCGACCCAGTTGCTGCTAAGCATTGGGTGTCAGATGTTGAGGGCGCCTTCATGACTGTTGGGTGTCCGGACCAGTACAAAGTTGTGATCGCCATGAATTAGCTGCGAAAAAGGGGAAAGACATGGTGGAACACCATCACCGCTCTATTAAACGAGGAAGAAGTGAGGGCCATGTCTTGGGCCCAATTTGTGGAGAGGTTCGAGGCACAATATGTGCCCAAGGTGGAGCAGCAGCGGATGTAGCAAGAGTTCATGGCCTTACAGCAAACTACCGAGTCTGTTAGCGACCTGAACGCCAAGTTCTTGGAGATGCTATCTTTTTGTCCCTCATTTGCTGGGAACGAGGCCTGGTTGGTCAGCCAATACACTACCATTCTACGTACCGAGATTCGGGAATTCGTTAGCATGCAGGAGTTCCCGACTTTATCCGCGATCATGGATGCAGCGAGGAGGAGGGAAATCGAGTTGCAGAACCAGACCAAGAGGAAGGCCAATGACACCTCCTCCAAGACATCCGGAGATGCCCAGAAAAAGCAAAAGCAGGGTGGTAAGTCAAGGTATGAGTACAGGCCGTCTTCAGGTCAGGGCGAGAAAAATCCGTTGATATGCTACAACTGTAAAAAGCCAGGGCATCATTGGAAGAATTGTAGGGCTCCCCCTGCAAGTGCAGTTCCTCAGATTACTTCTATTGCTCCCGTCTGCTATCACTACAACGAGACGGGACACAAGAAGCCCGAATGCCCGAAGTTGAAGGCTGGTGAAGGAAGCGGGGGTAAAAATCCTGCAATTGTATCGTCTTCTAAGGGACCGACTATGGTGACATGAGGTCGTGCTCACCAGATGACTGCGGATGAGCCGGTGATTACCGCGATAGTGGCAGGTAAATTTCTTTTTTTTTTTCTTTTCTCTCCTGCCATTATTTAATAAATGGCAGTTAGAATTGTTTACATGATTGTATGTGGTAAATCAGGCACTTATTTGCTAGATTCCGAGCCTGCTGTTGTTATGTTTGATAGCGGTGCTACCCATTCTTTTGTATCTTGCACGTTTATTAATCGTCTGGGGTGTAGTATCGGAAAATTGGCTCGCCCAATGGTTGTCGAAGTTGCCGACAACCGCACTATTTATGTCACCGATGTCTATCGGGGTTGCACTCTCGAGTTTTATGGAGTTGAATTCCCTATTGATCTTATCCCTATTGCGATGCGAGAGCTCTGCGTTATCGTAGGCATGGATTGGCTTGATGCGTTTGATGCGGAAATCCACTGTCGTAAGAAGCAAGTTCGTGTTCGAAACCCTAGAGGTGGAGAACTTATTATTCAGGGGGACATTCCCCGCCTGGCTATGGCTTCTTGCTCTTCTGCTATAGCACTAGACGACGTTCCTATCGTTTCCGACTTCAGCGATGTCTTTCCGGAGGAACTCCCTTGCTTGCCACCTGTTCGTCAAGTGGAGTTTCGCATTGATTTGGTGCCAGGTGCGACTCCGGTAGCGAAATCTCCTTACCGCTTGGCACCACCTGAAATGAAAGAGCTCCAAGATCAACTTCAAGAACTAAGTGATAAAGGGTTTATACAGCCAAGCTGCTCTCCTTGGGGTGCTCCTATTCTCTTTGTGAAGAAGAAAGATGGATCCCAGCGAATGTGTATTGATTATAGGGAGCTAAACAAGCGCACGATAAAGAATAGGTACCCGTTGCCACGTATTGACGATCTTTTCGATCAGCTTCAGGGAGCATCTTGGTTTTCCAAGATTGATTTACGTTCCGGTTACCATCAGATGCGTGTTCGTGAAGAAGACATTGAGAAAACAGCATTCCGTACTCGACATGGGCACTTTGAATTCGTGGTGATGCCTTTTGGGCTCACCAATGCACCCGCAACGTTCATGGATCTCATGAACCGGGTGTGTAGCCTGATGCTTGACCGTTCGGTCATAGTGTTCATAGATGATATCTTAGTCTATTCTAAGAGCAAAGAGGAGCATCAGCAACACCTTCAGGAGATTCTGGAAACTCTGGCAAGAGAAAGGCTTTATGCTAAATTTTCAAAATGTGAATTTTGGTTGGAAGAAGTTCAGTTCTTGGGGCATGTGGTAAACAAACAAGGTATCAAGGTCGATCAAGCCAAGGCTGATGCGGTTAAACAATGGAAGATTCTGAAAACACCTTCTGAAATTCGCAGTTTCTTGGGTTTAGCCGGTTATTACCGGAGGTTCATTGAAAATTTCTCTAAAATCGCCTTACCACTCACCCGATTGACCAAGAAATCAATGAATTTCGTTTGGGGCCCAGAGCAGCAACTGACATTTGATGAGTTAAGGAAACGATTGTGTGAAGCTCCGATTTTGGCCTTACCTGATGGGGTTGAGGATATGGTGGTTTACTGTGATGCATCGCTTCAAGGTCTTGGTGCCGTGTTAATGCAACGAGAGAGGGTGATAGCCTATGCCTCCCGACAGCTGAAACCCCACAAACGAAACTACCCCACTCATGATTTGGAGCTTGGGGCTGTTGTTTTCGCTCTTAAGATTTGGAGACACTATCTCTATGGAGTGAAGTTTATCATATACACTGACCATAAGAGTCTAAAATATTTGTTCGAGCAGCGGGATTTGAATATGAGGCAGATCCGATGGTTGGATGTGGTAAAAGATTATGATTGTGAAATTCACTACCACCCCGGTAAAGCTAATGTGGTAGCTGATGCTCTAAGTCGTAAACAATCTGCCGAACCGATTCGAGCTAAGTGTCTCCGGATCACGATGGTGTCGTCTTTGTTAGATCTAATCTGGGACGCCCAAAATACGGCAATACTGGAGGAAAACATCAGGCGTGAGAAGATTGGGAAAGAGTTGCCTAAGATGGAACGAGACGGGCGGGGTTTGTTGACTCGCTACGGTAGGGTTTGGGTTCCATATACCGGGGGAAATCGGAAAACCCTAATGGATGAGTCTCATAAGTCAAAATTTTCTATCCATCCTGGTGCTACGAAATGTATCGGGACCTTCATGAGGCTTACTGGTGGCATGGAATGAAGAATGATGTGGCTCGATTTGTGGAAGAATGTATGACCTGTCGGAAGGTCAAGGCGGAACACCAGAAACCGCATGGGAAGTTGCAACCATTGGAGATTCCTGAATGGAAATGGGAGCATCTAACCATGGACTTCATTACAAAACTTCCTAGAACTGCCCGAGGATCAGATACGATATGGGTGATTGTTGATCGTTTGACTAAGAGTGCTCACTTTCTGGCTATAAAGGAGAGCCCATCGGCGGAGAAATTAGCCGAGATCTTTGTTCGAGAGATTGTCTCATTACATGGGGTGCCCGTTTCTATCGTCTCCGATCGAGACACCCGATTTACCTCTCGGTTCTGGAGGAAGTTTCAAGAGGAATTGGGTACACAATTACATTTTAGTACCGCCTTCCATCCGTAGACAGACGGGCAGAGTGAGCGGACGATTCAGACCTTGGAGGACATGCTTAGGGCGTGTGCGATTGATTTTGGGGGTAGTTGGGATGACCATCTACATCTAGCTGAGTTTTCTTATAACAACAACTATCACTCGAGCATTAAAATGCCTCCGTATGAAGCCTTGTACGGGAGGAAGTGCAGGACGCCCGTTTGTTGGGGCGAGGTTGGGCAGAGGGTACTTGGGAGTACCGATATCGTGCTACAGACTACGGAGAAAATCCAAGTGATTCGGGATCATTTGGTCACAGCGAGCAGTCGTCAGAAAAGTTATGCCGACAAAAGACGCTCCAATCTTGAGTTCCAGGTGGGAGATTATGTGTTGCTTAAAGTCTCCCCCTAGAAAGGTGTGATTCGATTTCGGAAGCGGGGAAAGCTCGGACCCCGATTCATTGGACCCTACAAGGTCATAGCTCGTGTGGGGAAGGTGGCTTACCGTTTAGAGCTTCCTGACGAGCTTAGTCTAATTCATAATACGTTCCACGTGTCTCAGTTACGAAAATGCATTGTTGATGAGACCGCTGTGATACCACTGGAGGACATACAAATTGATGAGCGTCTCAATTATGTTGAGAAACCAATCGCTATTTTAGAACGAAAGACGAAAGCTCTCCGCAACAAGACTATAAACCTGGTTAAGGTGCAGTGGCAACATAGGAAGGGTTCGGAATGGACTTGGGAACCGGAATGCGAGATGCGGGCTCATTATCCGGATTTGTTTCTAGGTGTTGACTTCGAGGACGAAGTCCGTTCTTAGTGGGGGAGAGTTGTAACGCCCCGGGTTTTCTCGGTACGTTTGGTTATTTTAATTTAATTATCCTTGTAACCTTGGGTTAATTTATTTAACCAATGTCTGATTTCTTAAGTTATTGGACTCTTCTGATCATCTTGTAAACTCCTTTTATTGAAGTCCATGGGCTATGGGCCTATTTGCAAAGTCCATCTAGTTAATAGTACTTAATGTGTAAATTGAATCATTTGGAACACACACAAGGAAAACACTCTAAACCCTCCCTCTCTATCAAAAATCGTCCCTCTCTCTCTCTCTCTCTCTCTCTCTCTCTCTCTCTTTGGGATCAAGAGCAGCCAAGGGGCTGTTTGGAGCTTAATTCTTGTTCATTTCCAGCCTTGATTCGTATTGGTATGAACCTCCTTATCCTTTCTTACAACTTGATTCATAACCTTGTTCTAGTTTTATGATTTCATCTTCACCTCTTCTCCTTCTTATTTTATTTGTAATTGTATGTTATACATCATCTCAAGATCCTATCTTCACCCCATATATGGTGGATGATGGATCTAGGGGATTACATGTGGCAAAAGATCATGGAAACCCTAAAAGGGAGAATGATGATTTTATGTGCTTATGTTTATTTTCATGTTGATTATTATTACATCCTTGTGGCTAAATGAAATCCTAATGATCCCTAACCCTTTTTAGTACCACCATTATCATGGGGACTGAATTGGGATGATGAACACATCTTAAAATGTGTTTCAAAAGGAGAAGGATGGATAAGCCAAAAAGGAATCACGGGTGGCTACGATTCTGTTTTCCATCAGATCTGTAGTCATTTTGTAAAAATCATATCTGGAGCTCTAGAATTCAAACGGACCCCAAACCAGTTCCAAAAGTTCAGAAATTAAGTTGGATAACGTTCTTAATAAGGCCAACCTCACTGATAAGGGCTTTATCTATGTGAAATAATGGCATCTTTGCTGTTAGGTCTGATCCGGGTCTGTTCTGATATGTCATTTTGTTTTCATCATTTCTTAGGCTTGGAAAAGGATCCAGAGTGATTCCAAGTTTCTATATGTTCCTTATATTATGAATTTAAGATCCGGAGAATATGGGGTGTTATTTCCAATTATAAATTGGCTATAATGGACCCACACTCCAGGTCAGTGGGCAGTCACCAGCTTTTGCTAGTGCTGTGATTGTCCACAATGTGAATTTTATATCTGGAGTTTGAGAGATGATTTTCATTCAATTCCAACTCTGAGACTTTCGATTGTATGTCCTTTACTTCTCTTAATTTTCTTTTGGACGAATTCTACTCAGAAGTTGGGTAGAATTGGCCAACATCACTTGACTGTATTGTTGGAGACAGAAGTGATACACCATTTTGTAAAGTTCATATTTAATTCATCTTTTGGAGTTAGAATGAGTTCTTTATAGTTGTGGAATCCAGAGCAATCATAGTTTCCTATAAAATTTAGTTAAAGCTATGTTTCTGTTTTAGATTTTGGAGTAAATCCGTTTTGAACAGCAGGTCTGTTTCAGAGACCTTGCTGTGATTACTCTTTTCTCAACTCATAGCTTCATTACTTCTCCTTTCTAACCTTTAGTCCTTCTTAGGTGAGGTTTTGAAGTTTGCTCAAGCTTGGTAGCATTATTTGATTGTTAGCCATCCTTAATACTTATTCAAGGTGAGTTATCTCACACCGTTGTATTGATGATTGTGTTTGGTAGTTAGCTCGTGTGTGATTATTTGAAGTTATTATAAAAGCATGCTATATAAGTATTGTTTTAATTCGTACATGTGCAATGTGTGTAACTAATTATGGATATGGGGACACCACCAAAGGACACGGATTTACTGGTGCAGTGGTAGGTAAGATCACCAACGTAATACTCTTCGTGAGGTGCGGTGATTAGGGCCAAAGATACGGGATCTTCCCGGTGCGGTTCAAACCTACAAGTCCTTCTCGTAATATAGACATTGATTCGTTCTTTGCCTTTATCATTATAATTGGAAAATGGATTAGGGCTAGTAAATATCTGTGTTTGAATTCACTAAGCTTCGTGCTTACGTTTTTCCCTTATAACTTTTTAGGTGTTAAGATTAAAGAGGCTAAGGCTTGACATGGAGCATCGGGACATCGCTACTAGTCATTTTGTTGGGACCTTATTATTATTATTATTACTTCCGCACTTATTTTATATGATTATTAAGTTGATGGATTATGTTATGACTATTTCAGTTGTTTTAATTTAATTTAAGATGGGTTTTAAAAGTTTAAAATTTTTGCAAAAAAAAATTGGGTGTCACAGTGATTATAGGGAGTTGGGACAAAACTTTGAAGTGTTGCGACCCACGTGGTGGAGTTGCACAGGAGCATGCTCTTGTGGGGACATATGGACAACCAGAGAGAGTTTATTCTATATCACTTGTTGGAAACCGTGTAGTGGTGGCAACTGCTGGAAGACATGTTAATGTGTATGATTTGAGGAATATGTCTCAACCTGAACAAAGAAGAGAGTCTTCATTGAGATATCAAACTAGCTGTGTTCAATGTTATCCTAATGGCACTAGTATTTTGACCGAATTTTAAACCCTAAATCTTAAAAACCCCTAAACCCTAATTGATGAAAGATGATGTTTTGCAGGGTATGCACTTAGCTCTGTGGAAGGTCATGTTGCAATGGAGTTTTTTGAGCTTACTGGGACTGGTTAAGCCAAAAAGTGTGTATTTTTTGTTACACATTTCATAAACAAAAATATATTTCAATTTTTACAAACAATTGTCTTTCAGCTTCTTTTAGTTTCTAGTGTTGGAAATTGATGGTTTTAAGATTTATTCAGATATGCATTCAAGTGTCATAGGAAATCAGAAGTTGGAAGAGACATTGTTTACCCTGTAAATGCCATTGCATTTCACCTTGTGTAAGTTATTTCTTTTTTTAGTTAGTTAATACTTAATATCTTTACCTTTTATACTAAATAAACATATACATTTATGTAAACACTTCAAATATAATAAAGAGTAAATTACATTTTGGTCCTTAAGTATAACTGGTTTTTTCAATTTCGCTCAAGTTTTTTGTAACGGTTTTGGTCCCCGTTCCAAGAAAATGTCTATCGAGTAAATTACAATTTTGGTCCCTGAGTTTGTTCAAAGTTTACATTTTTGGTCCTTACACAATTTTGGTGTCTATTATGTTGTGGAAATGATTTTGGTCCCTGGGTTTGCTAAAAAAATTATGTTTTTACTAGTTTCCTCTTGCACATTGATGGTTACAAGTTGATGACGAGAACATTGTTCCAAGACCATCTACTAAAGCAAGGTTGGTGTAAGAGTTGATGACGAGAACATTGTTCCAAGATCTTCAATGAGTTATGACGATGTCCCTTCATAGCAATGTAGTATTAGGTTATATAGTTAGGGATGATTATTTGCATTTGACATGTTAGTGCAATGAATTATCTTTCTTATTTATTGTATTTTATTTTGTATTTTGTATGACATTAACTTTTGTGCAATGGATTGTATTTTTTGTATATGGTATTTTAGTTTCTATTATGAGAAATGAAATGCAAATTTAATTTGAAAATTAGTAAATCTAGAAACAATATTTTTTTTTTAAAAATAAAAATTATGATACGCAAAAATGTGTGTCATCTTCATTTATGACATGGCCTTTCTTGACAGCGGCTTTAATGATACGCATTGCGTGTCATAAATGTGCGTCGTAAATGCGCGTTGTCTCTCATTTTGACAGGGCCCTCCTTGACGCACATTTGCGCGTCGTCTTAGCGTTTTACGACGCGCAATGAGCGTCGTAAAAGACTGTTATTCTAGTAGTGGAAGCGCTGTCTGAGTTCGGAATCACCACCTTTTCAAGTGAGTGCATGGTCACTTTCATCTTACACATAGATATGAATTATTTTATATAAACTACGTGTTATGTGTGCATATTATCTGTATACTTGCTATCTATGCCGGATGAATGGTTTTATATAAGTTTTATATGATTTTAACTGTATATGTATTTATATCTACAAAATATGTTGGGTAAAACATGGGTAGATGAAATATGATTTAGATGATGAGTTGATAGGTGATATAGACCATGAGTTAAGGGTGAGAGGTGGATGATGTGAGAAGCCTTGTTCCCAAATGCTGGCATCGTCATCTAGCAGAGTATGGATGACAACCACGGACTATTCTAGACGGTCCAGTGGAACACTAGCAGACTCGCAACCTGTAGGTGTTCTGAATGATGTGTTCACCAGTTCACTCTAAAAACCCATTGACATCTATTGCGAGTGGACTCTCAAAAACGATACTGTCAATAAACGATATAAACCTAGCAGCTGTGCTCGAAGGACAATACTGGCAGCTGCGCCTCACATAGAATATCACAATTATGGCAGCTGCGCCTAAGTGATAGAACTATCAGATGTGCTTGACAGCTGTGTCATTGACAACGATGGACTTCATACCTATTCTTTAGGATAATCCATAGGAATGAATGAACGAGAAATAGCTGATTCTTAAAGTAGATCCTTAAGATTAAAGAAGATAATGGGGATGGGTAATTGGGTTAACTGTTTGATAATTAAACATAATAAATATATTATTGTGGGTTGAAAACCCTATGTACTCACCAGGTTTCCCAACCTGACCAACTCAGTTTATTTGTATCTCAGGTTTTGATATGAAGTCACATTACACAGAGAGATTAAGGAGATACAAACCACTAGTGATAATGAATGCAAGTTCTGTTTATGCTTATGTTTTTGTATTGACGATGACATACCAAATGATTTAAAATGAATAAAAACACTTTTCTTCGAAAATGGTTTGATAACGTATTTATCATGTTTTACTGGGAACAAATTCCGCAACATTTTTATTAAAAGAGGTACTCTGATTTTTATAAAGCATAAACAAAATCGGTCTTTTATGGCCGTGAAAACTTTCGTTAGAAATTAGTTTATCGACTTTTCGGTCGCTTCCGTGAAAACTTTCATTGAAGCATCAATTGCTAAAATGGATTTGGTGATTGACGCTTCGTGTTCTTTAACCCAGGTGGCCATCAAGCCTTTTATGGCAGACTCAGAAGAGGAATCCTGAGTAGAGGAGGAGGCCATAAGCTTATCTAGCTTCTCATTCAGCTCCTTGAGATGGCATTTAGTGACAGGGATATCTTCATCATCGTCGCTTTGCACCCTGTAGGGACTATAATATAAGGTGTCTAAATCGACATCTTCACCACCAAGAATGGTATTGGTCCCTGTCGATTGGGTAGGTGATGGAGGTTTGGTAGTAATAGGGGTTTCGGGTGCTGAGGTACGAACCCCCGTATCAGATACGTTGGTCTAAACGCCAGTGGTGGTTGTGGTTGTAGCTTCAGAAAATATAGGTGTAGGAATGGCAATAGTGGAGGAAGGTTGAGATGAGATGATAGGAGAAATTTGAGGAAAGGAAATAGGAATGGAAACAGGTGGAGGAGAAGGTGCTTGGGAGCGAACAGATACCTCTGGTGTAGGTGAACGAGGTGGTGTGCCACCACGAACCGAACCTTCATCATCTGAGCTTTCGCTCTCAGGTTCGCTTGGAATGATGGGTTGATGACCAGTAGGCACGTACTCTGAGTCGGATTCGCTTGATGATGCAAGAATAAGCTTTTGAGCAGGTTTCTTGAGCTTCTTCTGCTTGGGCTAGGAAGGTGCTGCCTTCTCAAACTTTCTCTTCTTTGGAGAGTGAACCTTTGATACTCTACCTCCTTTTTCTCCCTTTTTCTCTTCTTGCTTCTTGCCCCTCTTAGCAGGTTTGTCTGCTTCTTCAATAGACTTTAGCATGTTTGGAGTAAATTCCCTTGGACCAGAGGAAGGGAGCTTCTTGTACTCCTGAATAAGCTTGCTTGCATGAGACACACAAACATACATTGAATCTGGAATTGAGCCAACGAAGTGAAACTTCGAGGGATGAGTGAAAATGATATTTGCGGTATGAAATGTAGCAATGGAGGAGAGTAGTGAATCTGCCATGATGGGAACATGAAAATGCTCCATTATCGATTGAGTGATAATGGTCCAAAAACGGGCACAAGAAATTTCTGTGTGGCGAGAAGCAGATGACAAACTTTGCACTAGTTGAAGCCATAAAACCAAACCATAATCAAGGTTGATACCATGGTACAACCTATAAAGTAAATTCATGAAAGACTTTCTAGCACCATCTGATCTTGCACTTCGTTCTAAAAGTCGTTTGAAAAGTAGGGTAAACAATCCATTCCATTGAGGAGGAAGGCATGATTTCTTGAACTTGATCACAATAGTTAGGGTTTCAGTGTACCCCATGTTGTAAAACATCGAGAAAAGCTCACATGTGGAGATGGAATCAGGATTCACCATGGATTCTACATAAGTGAGCCCTAGCAGCGAGCAAAATCGGTTCTTGGAGATTGAGGCCTTCTGGTTGAGAATATCAAAGTAAATCTTGTCTGCACCTTTGTCGTAAGTAGCAGTGGAATAGAGTTGTGAGAGGCACGCCATTGGTATGAATTCCACCGTTGATAAAGCTTTGATTAGTGGCGAATACTTAAGGCATTCCACTACGTGATATATGTAAGTATCATAGAGGAATGGTGTGAGATCGATCGGCAAGTTTTGGTTCAGCTTGATTGTGAGAAGAGTGGAACGTGCAGAGGTTTCTTGAACGGAAGAAGACTCTGCCATTGTTGAAGCCTGATGAAGAGGAAGATGAATACTGAGCACCAAATCGCCTAAAATCGTCTTTTTGCTTGAGAGAGTAGAAGTGTGGTAAAGAGTAAGATGACGGTACTCAAAACCCTTATATATGATTTTTTGGAGAGAGAAAAATTAGGGGTAATGATTCCACCAATTTGGGAAACGACACCTAAAAAGGCGTGATTGGACAACTGGCAACCCCGATAAAGCAGCTGATGACGCATGATTAGGTAACGGTTCAAATTCACGCGCCTTTCCATACTTATCCTCTTTTCAAATTACCAATCGATTAAGATTCCTGCTGAATCATCTTCTTGAATCTTTAATAGAATCATTATCGCTATAATTCACCAAGGCTTTATACCGATGCATCCCTTTGTTTGTAAATAATTGCATTGCAGCATAATGAACCGAAGCTATATATTTGTGAATAACTTGTGAGTAACCGAACTATACTTTTGGAAAATCCAAGATTTTCGTGCAAGATAGTGTCAAAGATAAAGAAATAAATCAAACTATTTGTAGGATTTTGTGATGTCATTTAAGACACAAAGCAGTGGATCCCGGGCACGAATCTCTTCCTTCAAAGTCAAGAAAGACTTCAAAGTGCTTGTGTGGATTCCCGTTGAATTATGATCAAATACTTGTTAAGAAGCATTGAAAGGTAACTTGTATTTATAAGGCTATTAAGGGTGGCTTTCGCTTCAATTCATGTTTTGGTGCTTGACATAAGACCGAAATAGAACGAAGTACTTGTGAGACCAATGTGGCCTGTTAAACAAGTAGGTTTGGAACATATTCAATGACTTGTTGATAATGTTAATTAGAAATCACAAAGAAAAATAAAAACTGGATCCTTTGGGAAGAAAAGTCATGGTAATAGACATTTTCATAAGGATCTCTCAAAATAAAAGGAGATTTCAAGGTACTTCCACAAAAGTGGTTTCGTTAATTCAAAGTGAAAACTAGAACATTAAATTGGTCACCGTCAATGCATTATAGGTATTGAATTTTGGGTTTCACTTAGCACGGAGTGTCACGAAACTAAGATCATTAACACAGAAGTTTTGTAACCATAAACCTCTGTGGTTGTGCTGGGAGTCTCAAGGGTTACAATTATGAAACAAATAATTGATGGAGAATAAGATTGAGGCGGTTAAAGAACGAATGTACCTCTGCTATAAAGTTGGACCAAGCAGAAAAACTCTTAACTCAATTTAGAGAAGAGTAAGGTAGCTCTTGATTAGAGTGAATTTGATTGCCTGATTGGGAAGACATGATTTGTATATATCAAGTCATTAAGGCTTCACTCAAAATCTTTGGAGGCTTCGGTCAACATATAGCAGCATGCTTCTAGGGACACATAGCTAGTACATAGAAAAATAATTATACCTGCCCCAGCTCCATCATTGTGAATAGACCTTATACACTAATTAGATTAAGACAGAAGCAAATTGAAATAAAATGAAAGAAAATGTTTTTGAATTATGATTTGAGTTTTCTGAAAAGAAATAAAAACAGAAATAAGATATTTTCGGATTTTATTGGATTTTTTGAAAAAGAATTAAAAAACAGAAAGAAAAATATTTTTGGATTTTATTAGATTTTCTGAAAAAGAATTAAAAACAGAAAGAAAAATATTTTTGGATTTTATGAAAATAAAAGGAAAAACATAATAAATTACGAGAAAAGAGTATGTACATACTATACAACCGAAACCATCATTTGAAGATGAAAAGCGAACCAAGCCCAGTAAGACTGAACCCAAAATGGACCGAGCGTTCGGTTCATTTCGGTTCCCAAAAGAACCGAACCCGAAATGGACCGAGCGTTCGCTCTATTTCGCTTCCAACTTTTATTGAGGCGAAAATGATTTCGGTACAGACTCAGCTTCCTGTTGGATTAGTGTCTAAGTCCATAAATATTTTGGTATGTACTTGACCCGATTATGAGCATGGTCCTTTTGGGTTGCCTTCACCATAACAACTTGTAGGATGAATTAAGGAGAGAAAGGTTTAATTATGATTTATTAATATATTATGAGAATAATATATTAAAGGAGAAATCATATTGGTTAATTAATATTAGTCATGAATTAATTAAGAATTAATTTTGTGGCTAAAAGAGATTAATTAAACTTAAGGGACTGATTGTGTAATTATAAGATAATTACGTAGATGGGCTAATGGACTCCATAGAAGGTGGAGTGGACGAATTATATGGGGAAGCCCATAAGAATTCGTCCAAGGCTTCAAAAGAAGGGGTCCATGGACTGCTTAGGGCTTAAGCAGTCAAATTAGGGTTTCCTTGTCACATAACCCTAATTATGTCACACCCCAAAACCAAGGACGACGGAAACGTTCTGGGGCGGAGGACGTCATGTACACTATCACAACAATGAATAGTAGTAAACAAACAACAACATCATCCTTTGCATTAATAATATAATTTTAATACAAGTGTTCTAATATGTCTAATAGACACTAAAGTATAAATCAAAATGAAAGATGACTCTTGAACGAGTTCCATCTTCTCTAAACCTTGCATCGGTACCTGTCTACTGTTGACCTAAGGATACAAGTTATTTTGAAAAAGAGTATCAGCTTTAAAGTTGGTGAGATCATAAGTATTTTAGTGTCTGAATTTTTAAGAAAGTATTTGTAAGTATGTGAAGTGTAAGTATGTAAAAGTTTTGAACCTCCTAGAAACCCTATGTTTCCTACTAAAAGTAGCCTTCTACCAAGGCATCTAGTATCTATGTGTGTCTCTTATAAGAGTGTGTATTTTCACAAGTCCGACTATCATTAACCAAAAATATAGCTTTTACATTACTATGCATCGTGTGAATGTTCACGAAGTGAATGTAACGGGGAAAATAATATAGTATTGTAGTATTGCAATAAGTAACTACTATTATACTAACTACCTTAAACTAATCATAATTTAAAGTACCATGTGATCGGCCTGTATCCTGCTAACGACTATAGAACACGACAATGTACAATGTCAGATAAAAATGACATTTGGCACCCATAGACTTGCAAGTCCCACTGTAGCGAGCAGCAAGGTGTAGGATAGTCAATCCAGTATAGATCTATACGCAAACTCATACGCTCCCCAATTAAGGAGATTCTGGATACAAAAACGGCCATGGCAGGTAGTGCCATGCCCCGTTTAGTGGCTCACATAACTACATGAATGTATATGTAATGAATGTGCTAGATGTATTGTATGTTCTCCCTCTGTCTAGCCTGTATGTATTGTAATGTTCTGCATGTACTAGTTGTATTGTGTGTTCTCTCTCTATCTAGCAAGTATTGAAATGTACTGTGTGTACTAGCTGTAATGTGTGTTCCCTCTCTATCTAGCAAGTATTGACTCATGAATGAACTGACTCATTGTATGATTCATTGCTATAGTAATAGTATTAGTAACTTCCTAAACTACGCCTATTGTAGTTTACTAGTAATATGACCTGTACGTATGAACATGAACGTATACCCTTGCTACCCAAGGGTATTGAATTGACTGATAGAACTTTTATGTCTATATATGTATACATAATATATAAGTAATATTTAGACGACTTTCGGACGGATAACCGATGCCCTAAAGCCACATCCCAACGAGGAAAAGGAGATAAAGCGAACTAGCCTTCCTAAGTCCTTTAAACATTACTGATATAACTATACATATATAGGCATGCAATTGAAAATATAAAAGCATAAAAGAAGTTTTGTAAAACCATTGAAACATTTAGTAACTAAGAAAGGATGACTTGATGTCAGTTTGCAAAAACGATTTGAAAGCAGTTTGTTTGATAAGAACAATTTAAAGTATAAGGAAAACCTTTGTTTTGAAACACAATTGTAACAGGGTTTGAAAAGAAACATTCAATATGTAACTCAGTTTAACAAAGAGTTTTAAACGTGTAAAAATGTTTCGGAAAGCCATTTGAAGTAATCTGTTTGGTAAAACAACTAAAAGTGTAGTAAATCCATTTATATGTTAGTTATTAATCACATGTGATTGATATAATAACTAGCATGATTCAACTTGTATCCCCCCATAAAAGCATTTAAAAACATTTAAAATATTGATTAAGGGGGTATGAACTCACATGTAGTGAGTGGTTTGGCTGAACTGACTGTATAGGATGCTAAGTGTCAAGTGAAGACTTGAGCACACACAAGGATCCTAATTAACATATATTAACACATATATGTATCCAATTAGTCTTTAAACAACTAATTAACCAAGATTAGACATCCTAAGACATGTAAAACACTTGATCTCAATTCTATAGGTCCTAAGGATTGTATCTAAGGGTTGTAGGACTTGGCTATTGAGTTTAAGGTTCAAGAGGACCCTCTACATGAGTTTACGGTTTTATGACCATAAATCATTGAGTTTATAGTCGTAAACCCATGAGTTGACGGCCGTAAACTCATGCTTCTTTGACCAGTTTGAGTTTTGAAGCCTTATAAGTCCTTAGAAGCAATTCTACTTGAAGCATAAGTCTATGGAAGTGTTTGTGGCATCAAAACACCTATATGTAGTTTACGGCCCATGGACCACTAATCCATGTGTTTACGGTCGTAAACACATATGATCTAAGGTCTTTTGACGTTTTCAAGTCCTAAACACATCAAGGAAGGGGTCTAAACTAGTTTCCAAAGCTTGAGAAGGGACTAGGGCCACTTTGGCACACTTTTTAGGGTTTATGGTCCAAGGTGTTATTGGACCGTAAACACCTTTGATCTTGGGTTTCAATGGTGTTTTCTTGATGTAAAGAAGTCTATCAAGCCTTAAAATACTCTAGGATAGAAGTACTTACAAGATAGAGGCTTGAAAAGGTGTTAAAAGTCCAAGAACACTAGTGTGTGTTCTTGGTGAAACTTGAAGATCTAACCTTTTGGAATGATTTCACGGATGAAAATGTGTTAGATCACTAGATTAAGTAGTATATCAACTTAATAAGGCTAGAAACACTTACAAGTTGAAGATCTAGGAGGAAAAGTCGGATGCTACTTGAGAGGATTTGAGTTCTAACTTTGAAATGGCGAAAAATTGATTTAAATGGCTAAGTGCCATATATATACCACTAGGGTTTACGGTCCAAATACCATTTGGGCCGTAAACTCCAAACTCCTGAAGTTTTTGGAACTCTAATGTTGTACAATAAACCCTAGGGTATCCTCTCTCCTGAAATCTCCCGAAGTACTAACTTACAAAGACTCAAACTTATTCCAAAAAGCTTGAAAGTTAGCAGAAACTGTTCTGACTTCTATTGAATTGAAATGTTGTACATAATAGAAATTTCGGGTTGTCACATCATCCCCCCGTTAGAAGTAATTTTGTCCCAAAATTAGAATTTAGGTAAGGAAGTAGGCATGAATAATCGAGCCAAGAAGTGGGGATACTTCCAAATCGATTGATTCTCGCGCTCCCAAGTGAAGTAAGGTCCTCGGTTGGCATTCCAGTGAACCTTCACTAATGGGAAGCGGCTCTGATTCGATCGCATGACCTCTGGGTCCATGGTCACTACGGTTCTTCCACGAAGGTGAGGCTCTCGTTGGACCCAATCTCATCGAGTGGGATTACAAGAGTCTCGTCGAGACGTGGATGGTAAAACGTACGTTACTGAGTTCGCAGGGTAGGTTAAGTTGTGGATGTTTCTTTGCCCTCGCTTACCACGTGAGTAGATAAGTAAGTCATTTACAAGGAAATGACTAACTGATCCAAGTAAGGACGGCGTACCCTATCCATTAAGTTTATGGATACTACGGGCGTATTGGTCTTATCCGAGGGGTATCACTACGGACTCATAGCGTCCGCATCGAGTTTGGAAGATTATCCTCGGGACATCCTTCACTAACACTCGTAACCGGTGATATTTGGATCTCAGGTTTGTTTCTGAAAGATAAATAGTTCCTTTTTGTTGGTCAACCGACTCACCTATGCGAGGCAATGGGTAATGATTTCTAATGGAAATCTTGTCGAGGTCTCTGAAGTCGATGGACTTACAAAACAATCCGTCTATCTTCTTGAAGAATAAGACCTGAGCTCTCCAGGGTGAGGAGCTTGGTCTTTAATCCTGTTGCTGAGTAGTCGTTAAGTTGTCCGGACGGTTCTTGTATCTCCATAGGTGTTAGGCTGTAGAGCGATCTGGTTACAGGAGTCATATTAGGTTCTAAGTTTGTTCGCATGACAATGCGATTACTCGTAGTCTTGGGTAGTCTCCGTCGTGAAGTTCATATTAGAATTCATACATGGTTCATCAAGCACAGTCTCATGTATACGAGTCGTATATAATTAAGATTGAAAAGGTAGTTGAATAAATGATTCTTCTTTAAGCTCACATCCCAACGAGAAAAAGAAGTTAAAGTGGAATCATCAATTCTAAACCTATAGAACCTTGATTATATACCACCCTTGTGTATATATCCTTCTGCGATAGATCAATCGTATGGATCTTTGGATTGAACTTGACGTACTGTACGAGTGGTACTCTGGGGAGGTTTGCTGAGGTTTCTTCGGAAAGGGTAAGAAGCATGAGGTACTCTATGCATGAGTACTTCAGAGTTCTGAAATGATGGCTTCGCTAGAAAGACGTTTATGGAGAAAGAGATGTACGCACGAACTGGTATCGTGAGGATTGAATGGACTCTAGTTTGTACGATAATGTCGGACTTACTTAGAAGTAAAGACATCATATTTGAACATAAGGTGTTACAGACAAAACACAACAGTGCAACCTTTAACAGAGTTACAATACTATAGATTCACTATAAGACTATTGTTGCGAACTAGGTATACTACAAAAGACAAGTATACGCAGCACGAGCATCCCTTTACTAGCGGGATCTCGCAAAAGATAAGACTCTAGTTGCACTAGTTTTAAACAGTTTATGAGTATGTTACACAAACGCCTTAGATACTTTAAAGAGGGTCTGGAGTAGACTCTCCTGCGGCAGTGATCCTTAGTATCCTTCCGTCTGCGCTAGAGTTCTTCGTTATCGAGCAATCCTTCTTGAGGTGCCCAATTTCACCGCATTGGTGACATATCTGGATAGCACCAACATTGGTGGTGGAAGTGATGTGTCGAGTTAGAGTTATGTGGACACGAGTGTTCTCCTTGTTCATCCACTTTGAAAGTTTCCTTTCATAGGGTCTAGTTTTAACACCACCATCGCAAGCCTTGTTGACTCCGATGTCAGGGGCTTGAGTGATGGGTCGTGTCGGTGCTCCACAGCTACGAGCATGGTGCCCTATTTTTAGGAAATTGAAACATTGCATTTCATGGCAAGCCCCATGATGATCAAAACTACACTTATCACACTTCGGAAGTTTTCCCTCGTATGGCCTGATAGGTGCTGAGGTGGCAGGAGTTGTCACTTGTTGCTGTTGCATGGCAAGTCTTTGGGATCACTTACGTTCCTTCTGGGCTTGGCGCTTTCGTTTTTTATTCTCTGTTTTTTGGTTTTGTGAGTCTACAACTGTTATCATTTGATGGTTTCCTGGATTGATACTACGATCAGGATTTTCAACCCCTTCGTCGGCATTGCTTGCGTTGATAGCGCTATGGTTTACAAGGACAGCTGTCACAGCAGCCATCACTGTAGCTGTAACTACGACTTGGAAAGTAGCGGTGTCCATAGGAAAGGAAGGGGTTTCATCGCTTGGCTGACTGTTTCCGGATGACGACATGATTCTGTAACACGAAAGAGAAGGATTTTGTGAGCGATTTTGGTTGACCCTAGATGTACTTCGATCGCTCAAGTAAAGAGTAAGAATATGTCCTCGAAGGTTTGACCTACATCCCTATGATGCAGTCCTAGTACGGAATAGAAGTATGTTCACAGAATGGTCACAAGATGCTTGACGTCTAAAACAGGGTGCCATCGGTTGGTAAATAACAAGATCCAACCACTGAAAAAGACTTGGAAATGTCTCTGGAGTTAAGTTACAATAGTCCAATGACTTGACTAAAGCAAGTTTCAGATAGACTCAAATGAAAGTATGATGCGAGTATTTGAACAAAGAGTGACACATAAGTTAGTCGACTGCCAATATCATCGATGTTTAAGATGTAATAAGTCCGGGAAAATTGACCTTGTAGTAGGTCTTACATCACATATGGAGTAGAAAGTCCTTGACAGCATAAAGACCTAACTAAAAGTACTTACAGTACAAGGTAGTTTCATAGAAAAATGCCACATAAGACATAGATAGGAAAAACGATTCCTTTTAACAGGGAAAGAAAGTAAGGCATCTACTACTGGTGACGGTCATCCCTCTGGTGAACCCTTAGTTCATCCAGTTGATGTTCCACATCAATTAGGTGTCTTTCATACACCCTCTGGCGTACTCGGAGTTCTATGACTTCGGCTCGAGTTTCAGCTAGTGCTTGTAGCAGGGTATCATGGTTTCTCTTAAATATCTCACTTGTGTGATCAAGGCGATTGGTGCGAATGGTATGCATTCTTGCAATGGCATTAACCTCTTCAATACGTTGGAGAGCCGTCATGCCCTGAATTTCGTTTCGGGAAACTCTACGGATCAGGATTGGTAGAACTCTGTCTGCTGAGCTCCCTTCGTTTACGTTGTAGAAGCTTCGGTCTCCATTAAAAGGCATAGGTTGATTTTGATCTTCGCTCCATGCTTCCAAGCATTCTACCCAAGGAGGCGTCGGGCCATGAAAAGCCGAACGAGGGTTAGGATTTGGAATGGGAGCTACCGGATGTAGGTTCTCAACCTCGGGTTCAGAGTTATCATCATCCGAAAGGCCTTTAGCCTGGTGATCATTCAAAGGGATTGGATGATCATTCTCGGGTTCTTCTCCAAACCATCCAGCGTTGCCTTCATTTGGAAGGTATGGGTTGTCGTGGGGATGGAGTCCAGCCATGTTATCTATGCGAGAATTAGGGTAAGAAAATAATTATTAGACGAACTATCTAGATAATTATTAGATAATCTTCATTAGTTACATCACTATTTGTAAAGTGCATACCAGTTATATGTAAGCAAAACAGGATAGGCCTTCAAATAAGTGACTTTAACCCAAATTCACAAGGAATAGGGGTAAAGCAAAAATTTCACCGATTCTAAGTCTATGACATCCTAGTTACATATAACCTTGGCGTATCCACTTAGCAACTATCGACCTAGTAATGAAGATCTTTTTAGTTCTCAAGTAAGTAATTATAGTAACACAAAATACTCCTATAGTATTTTAGGTTTATGTTCTATTGTTCTCATTGTGGTATTGTTGGTAAGATTTTAGACTTGTTGCAACCTCACAACTACACTTAGGCACATGCTAGTCAACCCTTGGATAATATAGTTGATCAGGCTATATCTTCCCAGTTTTGACTATATGTCTCTAAGTCTACTTGTGCTGCTCAACAATCGTAATTCTTTTGTACTGTCCTAGTGACATTGATTTTAGTATGAATGCAGGAACGTATACTTAATTAAATATTTTATTATTTAAAGTATAAACACTTGGTCAGAGTACTTTTAATCCCATTGTATTTATAGTCTATATATCTTTTCTGGGTTGATATACTTAATTCACTATAAATAATGCTCTGATACCAATCTGTCACACCCCAAAAACAGGAAGGGCGGAAACGTTCTGGGCCGGAGGACGTGATGTACAATATCACAACAATGAATAGTAATAAACAAGCAACAACATCATCCATTGCATTAATAATATAATTTTAATACAAGTGTTCTGATATGTCTAATAGACACTAAAGTATAAATCAAAATGAAAGATGACTCTTGAACGAGTTCCATCTTCTCTAAACCTTGCATCGGTACCTGTCTACTGTTGACCTGAGGATACAAGTTATTTTGAAAGAGAGTATCAGCTTTAAAGCTGGTGAGATCATAAGTATTTTAGTGTCCGAATTTGTAAGAAACTATTTGTAAGTATGTAAAGTGTAAGTATGTAAAAGTTTTGAACCTCCTAGAAACCCTATGTTTCCTACTAAAAGTAGCCTTCTACCAAGGCATCTAGTATCTATGTGTCTCTTGTAAGAGTGTGTATTTTCACAAGTCCGACTATCATTAACCAAAAATATAGCTTTTACATTACTGTGCATCGTGTGAATGTTCACAAAGTGAATGTAACGGGGAAAATAATATAGTATTGTAGTATTGCAATAAGTAACTACTACTATACTAACTACCTTAAACTAATCATAATTTAAAGTACCATGTGATCGGCCTGTATCCTGCTACCGACTATAGAACACGACAATGTACAATGTCGGATAAAAATGACATTTGGCACCCGTAGACTTGCAAGTCCCACTGTAGCGAGCAGCAAGGTGTAGGATAGTCAATCCAGTATAGATCTATACACAAACTCATACGCTCCCCAATTAAGGAGATTCTGGATACAAAAACGGCCATGGCAGGTAGTGCCATGCCCCGTTTAGTGGATCACATAATTACATGAATGTATATGTAATGAATGTGCTAGATGTATTGTATGTTCTCCCTCTGTCTAGCCTGTATGTATTGTAATGTTCTGCGTGTACTAGTTGTATTGTGTGTTCTCTCTCTATCTAGCAAGTATTGAAATGTACTGTGTATACTAGCTGTAATGTGTATTCCCTCTCTATCTAGCAAGTATTGACTCATGAATGAACTGACTCATTGTATGATTCATTGCTATAGTAATAGTATTAGTAACTTCCTAAACTACGCCTATTGTAGTTTACTAGTAATATGACCTGTACGTATGAACATGAACGTATACCCTTGCTACCCAAGGGTATTGAATTGACTGATAGAACTTTTATGTCTATATATGTATACATAATATATAACTAATATTTAGACGACTTTCGGACGGATAACCGATGCCCTAAAGCCACATCCCAATGAGGAAAAGGAGATAAAGCGAACTAGCCTTCCTAAGTCCTTTAAACATTACTGATATAACTATACATATATAGGCATGCAATTGAAAATATAAAAGCATAAAAGAAGTTTTGTAAAACCATTGAAACATTTAGTAACTAAGAAAGGATGACTTGATGTCAGTTTGCAAAACGATTTGAAAGCAGTTTGTTTGATAAGAACAATTTAAAGTATAAGGAAAACCTTTGTTTTGAAACACAATTGTAACAGGGTTTGAAAAGAAACATTCAATATGTAACACAGTTTAACAAAGAGTTTTAAACGAGTAAAAATGTTTGGGAAAGCCATTTGAAGTAATCTGTTTGGTAAAACAGCTAAAAGTGTAGTAAATCCATTTGTATGTTAGTTATTAATCACATGTGATTGATATAATAACTAGCATGATTCAACTTGTATCCCCCATAAAAGCATTTAAAGACATTTAAAATATTGATTAAGGGGGTATGAACTCACCTGTAGTGAGTGGTTTGGCTTAACTGACTGTATAGGATGCTAAGTGTCAAGTGAAGACTTGAGCACACACAAGGATCCTAATTAACATATATTAACACATATATGTATCCAATTAGTCTTTAAACAACTAATTAACCAAGATTAGACATCCTAAGACATGTAAAACACTTGATCTCAGTTCTATAGGTCCTAAGGATTGTATCTAAGGGTTGTAGGACTTGGCTATTGAGTTTAAGGTTCAAGAGGACCCTTTACATGAGTTTACGGTTTTATAACCATAACTCATTGAGTTTACGGTCGTAAACCCATGAGTTTACGGTCGTAAACTCATGCTTCTTTGATCACTTTGAGTTTTGAAGCCTTATAAGTCCTTAGAAGCAATTCTACTTGAAGCATAAGTCTATTGAAGTGTTTGTGGCATCAAAACACTCCTATATGTAGTTTACGGCCCATGGACTACTATTCCATGTGTTTACGGTCGTAAACACATATTATCTAAGGTCTCTTGACGTTTTCAAGTCCTAAACACATCAGGGAAGGGGTCTAAACTAGTTTCCAAAGCTTAAGAAGAGACTAGGGCCACTTTGGCACACTTTTTAGGGTTTACGGTCCAAGGTGTTCTTGGACCGTAAACATCTTTGATCCTGGGTTTCAATGGTGTTTTCTTGATGTAAAGAAGTGTATCAAGCCTTAACATACTCTAGGATAGAATTAATTTCAAGATAGAGGCTTGAAAAGGTGTTAAAAGTCCAAGAACATTAGTGTGTGTTCTTGGTGTTCTTGGTGAAACTTGAAGATCTAACCTTTTGGAATGATTTCACGGATGAAAATGTGTTAGATCACTAGATTAAGTAGTATATGAACTTAATAAGGCTAGAAACACTTACAAGTTGAATATCTAGGAGGAAAAGTCGGATGCTACATGAGAGGATTTGAGTTTTAACTTTGAAATGGCGAAAAAGTGATTTAAATGGCTAAGTGCCATATATATACCACTAGGGTTCACGGTCCAAATACCATTTGGGCTGTAAACTCCAAACTCTTGAAGTTTTTGGAACTCTAATGTTGTACAATAAACCCTAGGGCATCCTCTCTCCTAAAATCTCCCGAAGTACTAACTTATAAAGACTCAAACCTATTCCAAAAAGCTTGAAAGTTAGCAGAAACTCTTCTGACTTCTATTGAATTGAAATGTTGTACAGAATAGAAATTTCGGGTTATCACAAATTTCCTACCTATTTAAGGAGCCCCTAAGCACCAAAAATGTGGCTAACACTTGGATTAGGGTTTCCAGCCGTTTTGGTGCCTCCCCTCTCTTCTCTCCTTCATCCAATTGCTTAGTGGTGTTTGTGACTCAATTAGAGGTGCAACACTTGAGGCACTAAGCTTTCTAAAGCCAAGGATTGATTGTTATTTCTATATAACAATCAAAGGTCAGATCTAAACCATAATTTCAGTTATAGTTTATTAGATCTAGGGTTTATAGCTTTGGATATTCAATTGCATGTTCATTAGACAAACTAGATCCAAAAGCTATTAGGGTTTGCATGTACACCATAGGAATGATGTATTGCTCAAAACCATCACCTCCATCATTCCTATGACTTGTATGATTTTATTAAAACTTGTTTCAGGCAAGGCCTTAGTAAAGATGTCAGCCAATTGATCAGTGGTCCTTACGAAATGAATTTCTACATTACCATCTTCCACATGATCCTTGATAAAGTGATGCGTTAGTGTTATGTGTTTCATCTTTGAGTGTTGCACCGTGTTATGAAAAATCCTAATTGCACTCTCTGAGTCACAATATAGTGGGATTTTCTTCATGTTCAGGTCGTAGTCTTGAAGTTGACTTTATATCCAAATAACTTGAGATGTGCACGATGTTGCGGCTATATATTCTGCTTCAGCAGTGGAGAGAGAGACACATGTTTGTTTCTTTGACTGCCAGCTAACAAGTTTTGCCATCCAGAAATTGGCATCCTACAGTGGTACTCTTTTGGTCCAGTCCATATCCTCCAAGATCAGAATATGATAATGCTTGGACAAAGAACCCTAACTTGGCTGGGTACCATAGACCAAGCGAAGAGGTTCGCTTCAGGTATCGAAAGATATTCTTCACAGCTAGCAGGTGAGGTTCGCGTGGATTAGCTTGAAACCTAGCACAGTAGCAAACAAAGAACATTATGTTTGGTCGACTTGCAGTTAGATACATTAGGGACCCTATCATCTGACGATAGAGGGCCATGTCAGCAGCCGGTTTGTCCAGAGAAGGTGTTAACTTTGTGCCAAACGCCATAGGAACCTTTACTTTCGAATCTCCCAACATTCCAAACTTGGCAAGCAAGGTCTTTGTGTAAGCCTATTGATTAATTAAAATGCATTCGGGTCCCTGTCTAATATTCAAGCCAAGGAAAAAGTTAATCAGGCCCTCCCCCTGAACATAAGAACTATCTTTTGGAGGTTCGCTTCAATCAGGTTGTTCGGTTCATGTTGGTTGTTCATCTGCCATTTTCTTTGTAGCATCATCGATTATCTTCTTCAGGTTATCTATCTTGTTGTCTGCAGCTTTGGATTCAGAGTGAATAGCCATTTCTGGTTCATCAAACAGCAGCATGTATTGCTCAAAGAGGTTTGAGATCGGTATCGTAGCTTGACCAGAGATTGGAAATATTTCCTCCACAGAGCCTTCATTTGTCTTCAGTTTCTTGACGTAGTTGTCATCGAAGGTGACATAACATGTCTCTTCAATCTTCTTTGAATGCTTGTTCAAGACTCTGTTTGATTTGGAGGTTAACGAGTAACCCAGAAAGATTCCTTCATCTGCTTTGACGTCAAACTTGTTTTGATGCTCTTTTGAATTGAAGATAAAACATCTTGAACCGAACACATGGAAGAAATTTACATTAGGCTTTCGGTTGTTCAAGATCTCATAAGGAGTGACGGAGAAACGTTTGTTGAGATAAGATCTATTCTGCATGAAACAAGCAGCAGCAATGGCATCAACCCAGAAATATAGAGGTAGAGAAGCGAAGCTCAACATGGTCCAGGCTGCTTCACATAAAGATCGGTTTCGCCTTTCGACAATTCCATTATGTTATCGAGTATATGGAGCTGAGAAGTTGTGAGTTGTCCCCTTCTCTGCAAGAAAATCTTTAAAGTCTTTGTTCTTGAACTCCAACCCGTTGTCGCTTCTTATGTTTCGAACTACCTTTCTCAGTTGAACTTCTGCCTGCTTGATAAAGAGCCTAAGCTTGGGAGTGGCCTCTGATTTCTGTCTCAAAAGAACACCCAGGTAAATCGAGATAAGTCATCCATAATTACAAGTATATACCTGTTACCACCAATGCTTTCGATTGAAGATGGACCACATAGATCAACGTGAAGTAATTCTAGTGGTTCAATAATTTTTGTATTGACCCGAGAAGGATGACTGTGTCGACATTGTTTTCATATTTCACACACTGCACACAAGTAATCTTTATCAAACTTCAGAACAGGAAGACCTCGAACATGATCCCCAAGCACTAACTTGTTGATGTCTTTGAAATTGAGATATGAGAGTCTTCGGTGCAAGAGCCAGCTTTCGTCTGAATGAGCCTTCGTTAGCAAGCAAACTGCTGGTTTCCCTCGTATGGGATTGAGATTCAGAGGGTACATCTCTCCTTTTCGCTTTGATATCAGCAAGATATTGTTCGTCTTCTTTTCAATAATCTCTAATCCATCGTCATCGAATGAAACTTTTAACTCGGTACCAACCACCAGCTGAGAAACACTGATAAGGTTGTGTTGTAGACCTTCAACATACATCACTTTTCGTATCGAGAAATCACCATTGGTGATCATACTATAACCTTTGATCGTGCCATAAGAATTATTACCATACTTGACACTGTCACCATCTTGAAGGGACCGAAATTCCCTCAGCTCTTCCTTTCTCCCTGTCATGTGACACGAGAAGCCACTGTCTATGTACCATTCATCGTCGAACTGCTCGTCACGCATAACCTGCAAAAAAATAAGCAAATTTAGGAACCCAAAGTTTCTTGGGTCCTTGTGAGCCTTTTACAGAACAGAGAATTGTAAGAGAAACATCAACGAAAAAGGTTCTTTTTATTAAGGTTGTTTCATCTTTTCTTTTTATGGTGAAAACTTTGATTTTATCAGACTTGAGTACTTTAGGTTCAGTTTTTGAATTTGAGAATTTGACATTTGCAGACTTTCGGTTCTCTAAATCGGGTTTAAATGACGTCTTCTTTTCGTTTTCTGGAAAAAGCTTTCCTTTTACCTTTCGATCATTCTGTGAGTGAGAGTGAGAATGAGAGAGATGGGACATGGGAGCAGAGTTAAGCTTTTGATCATTGCTCTGGCTTGGTTGAGAACCGAAAATGCTTTACCTTCAGTTCCTCTTATTGGTTGGTCTTGGACCGAAACCCTCCTTTTGGTTTCTCTCATCTCGAGGACCGAAACTTCTCTTTTAGTTGTCGTCCATCTGAGACAAGAAACTTCTCTTTTGGTTGCTATGCCTTTGTGGACCGAAACTCTGTTTTCTGTTGTCTTGTTTCTGGGGACCGAAACTCTTCTGTCGGTTGTTTTCATTATGTTGAGCGCGGGAAGTTGAGTTTGCTTTTGCTTCTTCCTTTGATTTAAAAGACTTTTCATAGCGAACGTAATTAGGGTTTTGAGATTGCCAAAATTGTTTTCTTACAGTGAGATTCTTCTTGTATCTCAAATTACGTTGACGCTTTCTTTCTAACACCTATTTTGGAATTTTGTGGACGTTGGCCTTTTTCTTCGGTCTTTGAGCATGAGTTTTGCTCTTTAGCAAAGAGGTTTCGCTTGATATCATGATCGGTTCGCCTGAAGGACTTTTGGTACCACTTGTGCTTGGCACATCAAAGCGTGTAGGTTCATTAAGTGGTTCTGCCACATACCTACCTTTCACTCTCCATGATGTTTTCTTAGATAGACCTTCTGTTTCATCGGCGTTATCAATCGGTGTTGACCAGAAAAACTCATCACAACCATCAGCATTATCTTCTTCTACTAAAGTTGTCAGTTCGGCTGTCTGTTGCTGAGTAAATCCTTTAACAGTATAAACTTGATTAGGAATTGTTTGGACCTTTTGATATACAACAGCCTTTTCCTTGAGGACTTTAGTCTTGTTTTTGGATAAACGAGCGAACTCAATAACATTTGTTTCGGGTTCGCTCTTGACAAATTCAGAACAGTCCACCTCATCTTCTACATATATTACACTCATATCATCATCCTCATTGAATTCAGAATTGTTTTCAATATCAGTTTTATTTTCTGAATTCAACTTGGCATTCAAAGAGTCAAATTTCTGTACAGTTTCAGTTTTTATTTTTAATTTTTCATTTTCATCCAACAAATTTTTGATCATGTCCTTATGGTCTTTTGACTATATGAAGGACTCAATTTTGTTAAGACCAATTTTTTAAGCAGGAGAGATATCATCAGAAGAAACAACATTTTCACAGTTATATGCATCAACATCGGTTTCATCTTCCTTTAACTCAAGGAAGGGTAAAATCATACGATCTATCTTCTTCCCTATATCACAATCAAGATGCAATTGAGTAATGTTGCAGTATAATCATTTAGCAATCAAACAAAAAACATTTCGTTGTTTTAAAAGATTTAAATTATCTCTTTTCAAATAAATTGTTTCTTCCCTATACCTAATTAACTCCTTCTCCTTCTGCTCAATCCATATACACCTCTCCTCACTCTTCGATGATATCCTGCTGATTTGATCAGATAGATTAGAATTTATGACGCGAGTTTGAGTTAGACTACCACTTATACTAGAAAATTTAGATTTTAATCCATTAAGTTCTTTTTCATAGTTTATGATGGGGATATGTAAAGAAACAAGAATGTATTGTACCTTCTTGATCAACTCATCGCATTCGTTGATCTGCTCACTAACAGGTTTCGCTGCAAAACACTTGTCTTCTCGCTCTTTCGCTTCGTCTAGCCCTCCATCAGTGGTATAGCATCTCATTTGTGACACCTCAGAAGTCACCATCTGACACTTTCCTGCAACGTTCTCTTCTTTCACCAACAAAGCCCTGCCATGAGTGGGCTTCCTCACTTTTTCATCTTCAGAATCTGTAGACCAAACTTCAACACCACCGAACTCATCATCAACATTATTTCCCTGCACAATAAGAGAATTCATAGTGTTATTAGATCTAGCTTTCTTCTTCTTGATTTCCTCCAATCGTCGTATGAGGTTCGCTTCCTCGTCGTCATCATCATTCTTTTCTGACTTCTTTCTGAACATACAATCTTTGGCAAAGTGATTTTTCCCTCCACAGTAGTGACAATTAAAACCTGAGTCACCACCAAGTTCTGCTTCCTTCTTTGGTTCTTCGGTCTAAGAAACACTCTTCGGCTCCTCCTTCACTTTCTCGGCACTGTAGCTTCCCTGCGATTTTCGATTCTTATTAGCTGGGAACCTTCTTCTAATGAACTTCTTGGGATTTGACATCATTAAAGCATAATCTTCACTTGTTAGATCATATTCAGAAAGATCTAAATTGTCATCTTCTTCATCAACATTCTTTCCTTTGGAGATTAGAGCCAAGGACCCCATGCTAGAAACCACATTCATTTCTTTAGTCACTGCACTCTCATGTGACTTTAATATTCCCACTAGTTTTGCCAGAGAATAAGCCTTGAATTGTTCGTGTGCCTTCACAGTAGACACTACAACCATCTATTCAGATCTAAGGCCATCCATGAATGTGACCTTCTGTTCAATGACTTTCCTTTTAATCCCATGCTTTATCATCTTATTAAGAAGTTGATTAAAGCAATCGAAGGCTTGGATAAGCTTCTATTTAGGCTTCTTCTTGAAGTCACCAGATTCTGAGAGCAATAAAGTTTGGATGGAATGCTCAAGATCTTCATCCGTAGAGTATAATTCCTTCAACCTATCCAAATTTTCTTTCGCTATTGTGCATGATCTTACCAACCGAAACGTGTCCGATTGTAAAGCAAACCTTATCATCCTTAAATCTTTGATGTTGCACTGAAACTTTTCTTTCTCGTCTTGGGGTTATGTCTTTCACATCGTTAACGAGTTGATTGTATTCCTTTTGAGTTTTACCAATTCTTGAAGTGCTTGAGTGATTGAATGGACCTACAGTAATCGCCTCCCAGATCAAGTATCCATTGTCTTCTGAACCAATCACGTAGTCTTCGAAGTGATGCGTCCAGACCTTATAATCGTGAGTGTATAATATACGAATCCTTGTCGTTGATCCTATACTATTGGAGATATCGATTGGGTTTGTTTGGGAATCTTCCATGGACATGATGATGTTTGTTCAAAAACCTGCTTAAGATCAGACTTGTAAATAACATTAGGGTAAGATCAACTGTTAAAGAACTACGTCAATAGCAGATGACGGCTCTAACAATATCGATCAAAGCGGAAAACCCTAAGATATTCTTCAATAGAAGAGATGTGTGTGGATTACACAGTCTCCTGCTCTGATACCAGTTGATGAGTTGAAAAACTCTTAGATCAATTAGATCTTCAACAGGTTAAACAATAAAACAAACAAACACAATAAACACGATATAGAATCAAGTAATGCTTAATGATTCAAATGTAGTCACGCCTCAGTAGAGCTCGATGAAGAATTTCCACTGTAGAGGCGAGCTAGGGTTTGTAGTACAATACTGAGAATAATAAATGAAAGCGATAATTACAAAGGATGCATGCATGCACCTTAAATACTAAACCCTAATAAAATAAACACGGTTGGACAAGCCCAAACTGGATAATAAAATTGGGCTAAGGACCGAGCCGAAAGACGCAATACTTCTGGACCCAACAACTTTGCTTTCCCACGATCATCAAAAGTACCTGAAACATAAAACTGAAATTGTAAGCCAAAGCGTAATGAGTTCCCCCAAAGTACCATACATAATCAATATAGATAACAACATGCACACATGAGCCTTCAGCATGACTGGACCGCCTTACATGCATACAAGCTATCTGGACTCCTCTCAGAGCCTTCAACATGATTGGATCACCTCACTGGGCCTTCAACCTTTCTGGACCACTCTCCAAGCCTTCGGCCAGACTGGTCCGCCTCTCGAGTCTTCAGTCTATCCAGACTGCCCAGAGTATCTTTTCCTTCATCACAAAGTTGGACCGCCTCAACCCAACAACCATAACATGTCGACATATACAATAATAATCAATAACTAGCAATACAGGTAATCATACAGATCTACTAATCAAACACATATCAATAGTCAACAGGTAACCATACATATCTACCTCGTACTCAGCATAGCATCAGTCATTATACTAGAATATAAATTTTGTAGGCCAACCTTGGTGCCTTCAAACCATAAGTAAACTAAGGAAAACTCAACTCTCAGTCTTAATGATAATAGAAAAGAACATTGCTCCAAATGTCACTCTATATGTCACCTATACGAAAAACAGTGACCTATAGCCTCAAAGTACAACTCAAAATACCCACAATACCCTTAGGTCAAAGTTCACTACTAGAAAAATAGCCTTTTATGACGCTCATTGTGCGTCGTAAAAGGCTCAGACGACGCGCAAATGCGCGTCAAGAAAGGCCCTGTCATAAAGAGAGACGACGAGCATTTACGACGCTCATTTACGACGCGCAATTACGACGTGCGTTTATGACACGCGATGCGTATCAAGGAAGGCCTTGTCATAAAGGAAGACGACACGCATTCGCGTGTCGTAACCTTAGGACGCGCGTGTTAATGACATGCAATGCATATCAAGAAAGGCCATGTCATAAATGAATACGACACACATTTTTGCGTATCATAATTTTAAATGTTTAAAAAAAATATTATTTATAGATTTACTTATTTTCAAATTAAATTTGTATTTAATGTTTCATAATAGAAAATAAAATATCATATACAAAAAATAGAATCCATTGCATAAATTTAATGTTATACAAATAATCGTTCCATGGAAAGATAAAACAAATCAATAGAAGTTGTAACGAAAATTTACAAATGAATTAGATACAAAAAATACAATCCATTGCCCCTTTGCTTATTCAAGATCAACCTGCAAGTAGCTAACTAATCTGTACAAATTCACCCTTGTTTCTAATAATTTTCTTAAATACTTTACAAACATAATTCATCCATAGTACCTGAACTATAGTTGCAGCCTTGTTTCTTCTTCTTCTGAACTCATCTCTTGCAACCATTGCTCTAAGCCTAGTCTCAATAGATACAACAGCTTCTTGTCAACTATGTGAAAAATACAATCGAAGAGTGTCCTACCTTCATAATAGCAACAACTAACGAAGCAGGAATGAAAGAGAAGGCAATACTCACAACAATAGCTGTAGTGAATGCATCTAGGTCCTACAAGATCATACAAATCACTATTTAAATACACACTACATATAAAAGTTTCAATATTCTGATTACATGTACTTAATATATAAAGACTCCAACAATAAATAGATATGTTATGTTACCTTGAGACACCTTTGAAGGGGATCCAAAATATAATTTGTAGTCTTATCAACTTGGATGAATCCCATTGTTGTAACAGATATTTCAAGAATAATGTGACTAACCAGATATATAAACATGTATGTATAGAGATATAAAACCTTAAGCATTCCCTCAATATTATGTTCACCAAAATACAACCGAAACAAGTTGTGCCTTCACGTAAAACAAATAAAGTAAAGCCAAAATAAAAGCACAATTGTTCTTTCCCCTTTCCTGAAATATAATCATTTACAAATTATAAATATATTTCCATTAAAAACAGAAGAAAATAAGCACATTGCTGATATAGGAAAAAAATATTTCTCAAACTTTTAGAAAATAATCCACAATTAATGATTGCATACCTGAACCATTCAATTCAATTCCATTATTTGTTAAATTACCAAAATACCCCATCATATATATAATCAAATCCTTTGACACAGATTCCATTCCTTCTGATAATATTCTACAAATCAAATGCCCGTGATTGCTGCAAAATTGGAGAGAAAGTGTACAAGTGAAGAAAATTGAAAATAGGTGGGCTGGGCTTAAGCTAAGCAATGAGATGGGAACGAATTAGTAGGGGGTAGGTGACACAACTTCCAGTGCTCCATACTTGCATTGCATTGCAGAATTACAAACATTATTAATTAATTAATTATGATTTATTTTAATAGCAGTTGAGTTTGAGTGGCTAAATTGATAAAATGGATGCTAGAAATACAATACTTACAACCGATAAAGGGGCCCTGTTTGTACTTGTCATGGAATGAAAGGCTTCGGGTCCTCTCCAGGCCCTCTGATGAACCCACTGCATCAATCAATTAAAAAAAACAAGCTCTACTTTCAATGATGAGGATGAGGTATATGTTATATTGACAGGATATGATAAGTCTTTTATTAGTTAGTTATTATGCAAAGAATGAAAATGAGTGACATACATTAATGAGGGGGTTATGATGGTAGCCCTTTTAACATCATATATGGCGATGAGACCCTTGTACACCTCGTTTCCATCTTTATATGACACAGCCAAACGCTCCCCTGTAGCATCCCATGCTATCTTCTCAAAATTTCTGCCAAATACTTAGACCAGGGAATCTACTTCTTCCATGAATGGTCATGATTTTATCCTACAAACACAATACCCTCTTTTCCGTGGCGTTCAAGGTTACTCCCTATTGGAGCAAGAAGATGCGGAAACATATAATTCAAACATCAACAAACTGGGGTAGCTCTTGGATTGTTAGCTAACATGCCACATAAAATCAAAACCATAGTATAATAAGTACGAAACAAAGTTTGGTTAGGATAAGTGAAAATTAATGAATATTACTTTTCTATGACCTTAACCATTTACTTATGTGTCACATGTCCAAGATAAAAAGTGACCTCAGTGGAACCAATTGCTGTCATTTCAGCAACAACCTCTATAGCAGATATCATTTCACAGAAGCAATTTGAATTGCTTGATATATGGTCAATGGCTAGAAATAAAACCAAAATAGTAAAATTTTATGGCTTAAATGAGAAAAAAAACAAAAATATAAGTATGTAACCATATACACTAAATCTAATACAAACATTCTATGAAGTATATGAAACTACATTACCCAGTGAAGTCGGATAAAAAAAGGAACCTGCTACTGACGGCTATGGCTTGTCACCGATTGAGTCCCCTAAACTGAGTTTGGATAAACCTACAAGTTGATCCACATTGATGGGGGTCTTGGAGTGGACTGTTGTGGGTTTAAGAACCTGATGAGACTCTATTTTAGGTACTAGCTACACATATAAGGAATAACCCTTAGCACCTAACAGTTAATGTAAACCGTGATAAAGGTGTAGGAGGGAATTGAACTAAGCTTTCAGCACAACTATTTCCTCTCCAAGGGCAAATTACTTTATGCCCTTCATCAAGCTGATTGTCAAATTTTTCTCCAAGATCTGATAACTCATAACATTAACAAAAACAATACTCAAGTCCTACAAACAAAAATACAATACATGTAATCCAAATTATAGCAAATTTCACCTTCTGTAGGAGTCCATAAATCTGGTGCAATGTATTTCAAGGTGGCACACAAGACTCACATTCAATCTTATCAATATCCACATTCACCCAGCCTCTTCTTGCACAGGCAAGAGAACTAGCAACCTGTATGAGAGTCATTTGATCAATGAAATGATTGTAGAACATGTTAATAAAGGAGAGAAAGGGAATTTTACACAAACCTTAGGCTTTCCAAACCAATTTGCAGGCTGAAATGTAGACAATCGCCTTAAAAGATCACCCCTTTCCCATGGTCTACATGAAGGCTGAGATGAGCCAAGAACTGAACCACAGGCACTTACACTCAATGAAATCCACATGGGCTGTGAACCAATTCGAGATAGGGAACCTACTTTTGACCCCTGCCCTTGACCATGACCTAACCAATCTGTACTACCAGCATTAGTGGCAACAACAGGTGATGATGCCCCAGCAAAACATTTGTAGGTGGCACAAGAACATGGAAATCTATCCCACCTTGAACTAAAGTGAAAAAAGTCATAGAAGAAGGTCTGGATAAGCATTAAATGTTGGATGATTGATTGAAGATTTAGGGTTCGGTTTACCTTGCAGCGGGGGTGGGAGGATGAGGAGAGGAATTGCGGAAGAGTAATGGGAAATTTCAAATGGTTTTCTATTTCTCGAACAAACTTGGGGGTAGCTTTTGGAATCAATGGGCATTGATTGAAGATTTAGGGTTCGTCCCATCTTTTTTCTTGAAACCTGTCATCATATCTCTTGGAAATAAGATCGAATTCCAGTGGACCTCTAATTTATGGAATCATTTGAAGTTTTCTCAACAGAGAAACATTATTCAACAGAAAAGGGAGAATGGAGATGAAATATCGAGAGAGAGAGAGAGAGAGAGAGAGAGAGAATACAGATGGTTGAGAATGAGCGACCATCAACTTACCTGATGGGAGGAATAACGAAGACAACTTGCACGTTGATTTGTGGAGGAGGAAAGGCTACCTATACCTTAAACGATGCTTGAATCGGACCTATATAGGGCTTCACTAGTTCATAGATGGCGACATAGATAAATCGCAAAGCCCTTAATCTCCTTGTAAGTTTGACATAGGCATAATGTAACGATCCCTAAATCATATTATTGTCAGTGTGAGGAGTCGTAAATGGTTCGCTCTTAAATGAAGGCTTGTAAAATTGATAAGTCATCTCAGTCTCAGTGAGGTGAGATGAGCTCGAGGTCGCCAGTGGGAAGAGTTGAGCAGAGGTCTCCGGAGGTAAGAGGTGAGCGAAAGTGGCAGATGTAAGGAACTTTGTAGAGAGCATCCTTTTGAAAAAACCCTAGATCCCTTACGATTTTGTTATAAGATGAGCATTACGTGCAGTCTGAGGCTAGAGGATGCAACGATGATTGGAGGTGGCGGATGTGGGTGAGGGCCGGGGTGGAGACGAGGGAAAAGAAGGCGGGGGTTTAAAAAATTTGGGATTTCATTTTCCCTTTAAGAGAACCGCGTTTCTTAAAAAAAATATAAAACGACATTGACATAGGACGCTCTTGTGCCCTCTGTGTTTTTTTTTACATGAGACACTAATTTAAGGGCACACAATAATGCGTGACCTAAATCCTTAATTTGTTTGAAGAGATGACACTTTTTTAATGTCACTCTCTTTTGCGTAACATAAATCAACAAGTGTCGTGGTTTGCGCGTCGTAAAAGGCTCCTTTTCTTGTAGTGGTTAGTCAAAGTCAACCCTTTTAGTCGCCACATTATAGCCTCCTTGGCCACAAGCCAACAAAACATGTGGGTCTTGGTCAAGTCACCATGTCGTGGCAACCTCAACTACACCATGGTGATGAGTAAGGACAACTAAAACAATTAAGTCATTTCCTTCAACTACAAGAGCTCCAAGGCTCAGATCTGGTCCTTCCCATGGTCTTGATGGGTAAAGTTTCCAACTTTATCCCTCAAACCCCTCCATAAGCCAAAGTCCCATCCCTAACCACTGATGGCAACTTAATGCATCAAGACTCTCATTAAGCACCAAATCCTTAGAGTTGCACCTCTAAAGTTTCCAAAAATATTTCATACTCCTAAGGGACCTTAAAAATCGTGGCTTTATGGAATTGCATGTACAAAACATGCCTTTTCCATTATAGGTGAAAAAATAGGGTTTAATGGCCAAAACCCCATGCATGCTGTCAAAACTTGATTATAATTCAAATCAAAAACAATAAATGCTCTATTTGATCTGGAGATTCATAAAGTTGCAAACTTTATGAGATCCCATTACTTAAATCCATCAAAACATGGAAAAAAGAAACAAGAGATCTAGCAAGAAGTTAAGAAAATGTTGAGTCTTGGACACTCACTAAGATCTAAAAGATATGCTAGCTGGAGAAAATGATGCTTTCCAAGTAATCACCTCACCAAGAACTTCCTTCTGCTTCTAAAATTACCAAAAAGAACTAAGATTGAGCTCACAACTTCAATGAAGACTAGGGTTAGGATTTTTGAGGTTGGGAGGAAGATGGACGCTGAAACCCTAGCATTAATGTTCTTTATATAGGGTCCAAAGGCAAAAATTAGGGTTTCCACTAAAACGCCTGCCAAGTTGTGGCGCCCCAAAACCATGTTGTGGCGGGTCTTTTAAATCCCGTGAATCCAATGTGTTCCTCCACGTCGTGGCCACACCATCTAAAGTAAATACATAAAAGTTGATTCATACTTGGATTGGAAGTCACACCTATGTAATAGAAGGGTGCATGCTAGACTAGTTGAGTCTTAGTATCTGATTGTTTTTATGAGTATCTACTGAGTTACTGATAACTCTAGGACTGCTGATAGTCCCAGCGTTGTGGATAACCCATAGTTGTTTATATTAACATAGGGGTAGTGGTATGTTGGTTAGAGTACCAATAGGTTAGTGATCATCTAGTTTAATCCCTTAGGGGTTGCATGCAGTCATATAGGATAACCTGAGAACTCATGATCTAGGCTTTACTGTATATTCCTTGTTTGGTTGTGGCTCTAGAGTGGGATCAATTGTCCGACTGTCTATCTCACAACTAATGACATAGGGGTAGTGGTATGTTGGTTAGAGTACCAATAGGTTAGTGATCATCTAGTTTAATGCCTTAGGGGTTGCATGTAGTCATGTAGGAAAGTCTGAGAACTCGTGATCTAGGATTTATGGTATATTCCTTGTTTGGTTGTGTCTCTAGAGTCGGCTCAATTGTCTGGCTGTCTATCTCACAACTAATTACATATGGCTATGCATTCAATAGTGGTATGCTACTGGTGATGTAGAGAACGGTGTGAGGCCCGACATGGGGTAGTGAGTTGTTAGTCCAGTAGAATAGTGTAGGTGTTGTCTATGTTTCATACTTATTTGATGACTATTGTTATGTGTTACTAAGTTACTGATTGCTCGAAGGCGTGTTGTTAGCCCATTGGGACTGGTGATAGTCCCCAGAGTTTCTGATAACCCACAAGGTGTGTTGTTAACCCACTGGGACTGTTGATAGTCCCCAGGGTTGCTGATAAGCCATAGATGTATTGTTAGCCCATTTCGAAAGCTGATAGTCCCTAGTGTTGTTGATAACTCACAAGGCATGCTTTTAGCCCACTAGGAATGGTGTTAGCCCATTCAGACTGCAGATAGTCCCCTAGGGTTGCTGATAACCCATAGTTGTTTATTATGTTGCTTTGTATGTGATATTTTAGGGGAACTCACTAAGCTTTGGCTTACATTTCTGGATTAAATGTTTTTCATGTAGCATTGGTGATCGTGGGAAGGCGCAGGCATGACTGTACACACATTAGTAGCAGTGGGGATTCCAAATTATTTATATTACTCTGATTTTAGAAGAATTGTGTTTTAGAACAAATGGGCTTTCAAGACTTGGATTTTATGTAAATAATGATTTTAACTTATTTGAAATTGAAAAATTTTCTCGTGAAAATAGGATGTTACAAGTTGGTATCAGAGCTCTGGCTTGAGGGATCTAGATGAACACTCATGTGATTCTAGACTCAAACTAAGGAGCTGAGATATGTTTTCATAAACACCTTTTTCGAAAAAGATTAATTATAAAGGAGGAAGGGGAAAATGCGATGTGTACAGTCAGCCAGAGCTCCAGAGAAGTGATTTCCCAAAATATCCATACTTGTTATATATGTTGTGATTGATTTGTCACAATATGAGCCGTTAGAGATACATGCTAGTGACTAGGCTAAGGATTCTTTCGGAAAATATGTGATAGTATTGCCTGATTTTTGTGACGCCTTATAGCCTAGTAAATTTCTTGTTATGTGCTATTTGATTATGTGAATTTATAAGTGTACGTTTTATAGTTATGAAATAAGTGGCTTACCTTATTCCATGTTCCTTGTTTGGTTGTGTTCTTAGGGAAGACTTATTTATTCGACAATCTATCTAATCATGTATTGTATACAACTAGCATGCATAAGGCAACCAACAATACAGGATCATGATTGAGGAGAATCCTAGGAGGAGTGCATAGGAAGTTAGTTGCAAATCTTAGGAGCATGTGGGTATCAGTACACCTAGGATGGTATACTATAATGACTTAGGACCTTGAGGTGAATTCTGATTCGACTACGGTTAGGTGTGAAAGGTAGTTTGGCCCGAAAGTGCTAAAAGCACAGGATCCGTATGAGAGTCAAAAAGAATCTTGAGGTGACTAAGGAACTAATAGGTGAATACATCGTGTGTTGATAAATGTGACCTGATGTTTGACCTTTCTGTTGTGTGTTTCAGTATGGAGGCTATCAGAGGTTCAAGATCTGGTTCTAGTTACACTAAGAGGGCTGGTCAGAGTGATGAGGGGATCCACGGGATCATTGTCTCCGAGGTGGCCTTGGCAATTAGGGAGGCAATTCCATAGTTTTTTGGTTTGGTTAAGACCGTGCTGATTGAGGAGTTTGACGGGCTCTATGACTCTGTCACGCAGGCTTTCGCTTCCACAACCACTACAATCATCATTGTTGCAGGACTTCAAGAGGCAGGAGGATGCAATACCAGGAGTTTAGTAATACGATGCCTCTAATGTTTGGAGGTGACAAGGACCCAATTGTCACTTGATATGGATATCTGACATGGAGGGTGAAGGGATTAAAACAACTTTTAATCTATGAAGATCGATTAGATCTTGAACAAGTATTTGAATATGAAACAGCAAGAACACAATATTAAAACCAAATCAGAACACAATATTAAGAACAAAACAGCTTGAATCAATCGTGTCGAATGATTAAATAAAATCCTTAGAAGAGCTCGATTAAGAACATCAACTGTAAAGGATTGGAAGATTACAAGAACGATTACTGGAAAATATTGTACTCTTGATAAATCGCTATTTCGATAATCTCTAGAATCTTAACCTAATATGCATGCAAGCATTAACTTAAATACTATACATAAAAGGCTCTCGGTTGGACAGGCCCAAACCGGAGAATAAAAGGCTAATCTAACGAGCCCAAAAGACGCAACATCAAAACTCTTTTCAGCCCAACAATCTCCCCCTTTGCGTCAATTTGGAGCGAGACCTTCACTTCCTACTTGGGCCGGCGGCTGAAGCTGGTACCTTCTTCTTCACGGTACTAAACAGACACTTGGTTATGGAAAGGATGGTCTGTCTAAACCGGATGTACCAATTGATCATATCATTGAAGTACTTGATATCATCAGCCGAATTGTCTTTACACTGCTTGATGATGAATAAGATGTGCTCCAAGCAAGTTGTAGTGTAAAGATGTTTGTCAGCTAAAGCGAAGAGACATTTCTGTCCTTCGGCTCTAGTGAACATCACAGAGTTTCGCCTCGAATCTATCTTGCCCATTTGCATTTGATTCAGATCACTGGCCGATCCCACAAGCTTGACTTTCGGTTTCTTCTTAAAAACTGTGGCAACCTCCTGATCCATTAGGGCCACCTCCATGATATAGCATGCCAGCATCCTTTTGACATGGTCTAAGATGGGACCATATTCGGCTTCGTTTGTCAGCAGGATATTGTACAAGACTATCCAATCATGAGGGTTCAGATTGGGCAGATCCGCCAGAGAGATCATGTGAGCAGTTCTTGCAGATCCTCGGATAAGCTTGAACTTGACGTTAGTGAATCTCCCCACGGCAAAAGGCTTCATCACCCGAACATTGACAATCTTCTGGGCGCTCCATGTAAGGTACTGAGGGCGAGCGGCCTCCAGGTAGAAGTCAATGAGCTCCCTGTCAAGCTCATCGTTCGGATGCGGGACTTCAGAAATGTTGGAGAAGACGTGGAAGATGAACGCCTTTCGAGTCAGTGGCATATCGAACTGCGAATCGATGGTGTTGTTGCAGTCAAACGATATCACCGACTCGAGCCATAGTATGCTTGGAGTCTCTATGGCCTCTTTTATCAAACGATCCCTGGTCCAGGCAGGGAAGAGCAACTTTCGGCTCTCAAGGAGATCGTGGGCTTCTTTTTGCTTTCGTTCGGCTTCTTCAGCCTCACGCGCCACACGACTGGCATCACCTTCAGCATTGCGACTGTTTTTCCGTTTCAACACGACTGGCCTCACGCGCCACACGACTGGCCTCCCTCTGCTATGTTTTTGCCCTTGTTCTTCACACCCGAACCCGAGGCATGACCAGTTGGGGGTGGTTCGGTTGTGTGAGTAGCTTTGGAGGACGGAGGTGGTTTCGATCCTTTCTTCTCATCTCCCCCTTGTTTCGGAATGGACACGAAACTCGGCAGACCTTCAATTTTGCTTAAGAGGTCCATGGCCGGGGAGAGCTTTTCAGCGAGGGTGCGCCTCACCGAATGATTAAGGATGGGGTCGTGTGCCTCAAGGATGTTGGATAGAGCTGCGTGGACATCCGAAACACACGTCTTTATGACTTCCCTCTCGGATCGAAGAGCTTCCAATTGTTGTTCGGAGTTGGAAAGTTGCGTGCTCTTGACCTTTAGGGCAGTTGTTTTACTCGCCAGAACGTCCATCAGAGAGTTCTCTGCCGCAAGATCCTCTTGTAGTTTTGCCAGACGGGCATCGATGGAGGCACGGAGTGCCGAGTTGTCGTCGCTGATATTTTGTCGGAGGGTAGCGAACGAAGTCAACTCCGTCGAGACGAACCTGGCCAATTGCTGAACAATCGGTTCCAGAGTTGTCTTTGTGGCATTGGCGCTTTCCTGCAGAGACTTCAACAAGTCAGAAGCGTCGGAGAATAGTTTATCGACTTTTTCGGTCGCTGCCTCACAGGCTCAGGTGGAGGCGTCTATCGCAGCAGTTGTTGAGGCCACTGAGTCATGTTGAGCCCTGGAGAAGGCATCAACTATCTTCTGAAGGGCAGCTTCAGATAAGGATGACTGCTGGTTGGAAGAGGAGGCGAGAAGTTGATCAACCTTCTCGTTAAGCTCGCGGAGATGCTTCTTTGTCACTGGAGCATCATCCTCCTCATCACTCTAAACTTGAAACGGACTATAGTAGACCGAATCAAAGTTCATGTGATCACCACCAAGGTATTGATCATCGCCATCGGAGGCGTCTTCTGGAGATTGAGGTGGTGGTGAAGATGGGGGTGTTGTGGGTTTGGTGGGTTCAGGTTGAGTGGGTGGGGGGTTAGTTTCGGGTGGTGGTGGTGTATGGGTTTCGGTTTGTGGAGGTTCGGTTACGGGAGGGGTTTCGGTTATAGGTGGTGTTTCGGTTGATGTGGTGAATATGGGTGGGGGTATAGGAAATGAGGTTGGGGGTATAGTAGGGTTTATGGTGGGAATGGAAATAGGTATTGTAGGTGGAGGGGAAGGAACTGGGGATTGGTGAAGTTCCATCTCCGGTGTTGGGGACCGAGGGGGTGTGTTGCCTCGTTGTGGAGATTCGTCTCCTTGTGAGCCCTCAGAGTCCGAACTCCCACCTTCGGATTCGCTTGAAGAGGAGGGTATGAGGAACTTTCGTTTTGGTTGGGTCTTCCTCCTTTTCGGTTGTGGGGATGAAGCAGGTTTCTGTTGTTTACGCTTCTTTGGAGAAGGTTTTGGGGCTTTGGATGGTTTCTTCCCCTTGTCTGCCTTCTTACCCCTGGCCACCGGTTTGTCGGCATCATGAATCGAGCGCAGCATGTCCGGTGTCAGTTCCCTCGGACCAGATGGCCCTAACTCCTTGATCACCTTGATCATACTGCTGTCTGAAGGCACACTACCATACATAGTCTCCGGGATGGAGCCAATGAAGGAGAATTTTGAGGCATCCGAGACGATGATCTTCTTGGTATGGAACGTACCAATAGAAGACATCGATGCACCATCAGCAGTTGGGACATCAAACCTGTCCATAGCCCATCTTGTGATTAAGATCCAGAACCGGGCCAGCGACACCTCGGAGTGTCGAGAAGTAGAAGAGAGGCTCTGAAACAGCTGTTGCCAGAGGACAAACCCATAATCTAGGTTTATCCCATTGTACACTCCGTACATGATAGAAAGAAAAAGACGACTTGCACCGTCAGATCCTGAGCTCCTCTCTGACAGTCCCTTGAAGAGAACTGTAAATAACCCATTCCACTGGGGCGGTAGGCATGACTTCTTGAACCTGGCGACAGAGGTGAGAATTTCCGTGTAGCCCATGTTGTAGAACATGCTGAAGAACATTCCAACCGGAATCGTCTCCGGGTTAACTCGCGATGAGTCAGTGGCAAACCCTAACAATGTGCAGAAACGGAGGCGAGAAATGGAAGTCTTGTGATCTCCCACTTCAAAGAAGACCCGGTCGACGCCCTTGTCGTAGTAGGCCGTCGCATAGACCTGAGATAGAGCCACCAGTGGCACCGTTTCAATTCTGGACAATGCCGGAGCAAGCTGGGAGTACTTGAGGCATTCGATAACCGGCGACATGTAGGGATCATAGGCCAGTGGGTTCAGATCAATGACGAGGCATTGTTGAGGTCTGATGGGAAGAATCTGAGAAGTGGCATGAACAGATGAAGATTCAGCCATTGTTGCAGGTGTGGAGAAGAAGAAGAACGGGAGAGTGTTTTGGGAGTAATTTTGTTTTGGGAATTATGGGGGCAGTAAAGAGGTAAAAGGTGGTGTTGATGGGTTTTTATAGTGGGTGATAGGAGAGAGAAAAATCGTTTCAAATCTCTTATGGAAATACGAAACGGGTTTTTGGAGTGACTGATTGGTGACAGTTGGGACGTGCGATGATCACGTAGGAGAGAGAGTGTCAGATTCCTAGGATCACGCCGCCCGGTAAGCGCCGGTTCAGAGAAAGAAATCATTTCCATTTCCACACGCGCCTGTAACTTCAGAGATATGACGCTTCGACATTGCACACGCGTCCTCAAGTGTCAGAAAAAGCGCGGCCGTTTCAAATTCACGCGCCCTCCTTATTACCGTCGTTTGAATTTCTATCCATTTAACTCCCGCTGAGTCAGCAACTTTTTGTCTTTTCCCCTTTTTAATCAGCTGTTTCCAATTAATGATCCACGTGGCTTATTTTTTACCACAACTTCATTTGTAACCATCCAGTAAATATCCAGCCTGTAAAATAATTAGTAACGGAATTTTTGAAAATCTTGGATTTTCGTGCAAAGAGTGTAAAAAAAATAAAGAAGTAAAGCAACTCTTTTTAGGATAATCTGTGATGTCCATAAGGACACGAAACTGATGATCCCGGGCACGAATCTCTTCCTTCAAGGTCCAGAAGAACCTCAAAGTGTTAGTGTGGAATCCCGTTGAATTACGATCAAACATTTATTAAGAAATGATGAAAGGCTTCTTTTAATTAGGCTAATTAATGGTGGTTTCGCTTTGATTCATCAATGCAATTCTTGATATAAGAACGAATGTGAACAAAGTACTTGTGAGACCGGTGTAGTCTGTTGAACAAGTAGGTTTGAGTTGATTTTGTAGTGGCTTGGATTAATATGAAATCTCAGATAAAAATTTAAAACTGGATCCCTTGGGAAGAAATGTCATGGTGTGTAACAATTTCATTGGAACCACGCAAAAAGAAAAGAAATTGAGATTTCATGAAGGTACATTCGTCAATTCATTGGTGAATACTTGATCAAGTTAATTGGTCACCGTCAATTCGTTGGTGTTGAATTTTGGGTTTCACTCAGCTCGTAGTGGCACGAAGCTAGGATCATAAACACAGATGTTGTGTAACCATAAACCTCAGTGGTAGTTTCTGAGAGTCTCAAGGGTTACAGTGATGAAACGAATATAATGGAGAAGTGTAATGGAGATGGTGAAAGAAGACATAGTACCTCTGCTGCGAACAAAAGGACCAAGCAGGAGACTCTGAACTCATGTGAGAAAAGAGTGAGGTAGCTCACGATTAGAATAAATGAGTTAGCCTTATTGGGAAGACAAGGTTTGTGTATACCAGGTCATGAAGGCTATTATTCAAAATCTTATGAGGCTTGGGACACATACAGCAGCATGCTTCTAGGGACACTTAAGTAAGGCATCGAATATATTCCCATAAACAAATTAGCACACAATAAAAAAACATTTTTGGATCTTTGAGATTATTAAAAAAATATTTTTGGATTTGTGATAGATAATAAAAATAAAAGAGTGAAAAAAAATACGAAAAGAAAAAAACTTTGGTGAAAAAGAAAAACCGAACCCGAACGTTCGGTTGGAATTGGTTGTAGAAAATTTTGGGAAACCGAACCCGAACGTTCGGTTGGTTTCGGTTGCACAAAATTTTGAAAAACCGAACCCGAACCTTCGGTTGGTTTCGGTTCTTGAAAATTTTGAAAAACCGAACCCGAACCTTCTGGAGGTTTCGGTTTTGGAAAATTTTTAAGAAACCAAGGAGTTTAGATATGCAATATGAAAAAAACTTTTTACATAAAGAAAAACAAATTTTGCACAAAAAATATACAACATAGAAAAACTACCTTTGAAGTAATGAGCGAGTGAAATGGTTGAACCGAACCCGAACGTTCGGTTGGTTTCGCTTCTTACGTTTGAGATTGAGAGGTAGTGTGAGGTACTGACTCTGATTCCATCATTCCTAGCCCTTGCAATATTTTATTGAACGATGCTTCTGGAAGAGCTTTGGTAAAGACGTCAGCCAGTTGATCAGTGGTTCTTACGAAGTGAACTTCGACATTTCCATCTTCCACATGATCTTTGATGAAGTGATACCTCAGTGCTATGTGTTTGGTTTTAGAGTGTTGCACCGGGTTATGACAGATCCTAATTGCACTTTCAGAGTCACAATATAGAGGGATCTTCTTCATATTGAGTCCATAGTCTCGAAGTTGACTCTAGATCCAAATCACTTGTGATGTGCAGGATACAGCGGCAATGTATTCCGCTTCAGCAGTAGACAGCGACACACATGTTTGTTTCTTGGATTGCCAGCTGACCAACTTCCCATCAAGAAATTGACAGCCACCAGTTGTGCTTTTGCGGTCGAGTCCACATCCTCCAAGGTCAGCATCAGAATAGGCTTGAACGAAGAAGCCTGAATTGGATGGATACCATAGACCTAAGGAGGCGGTTCGCTTGAGATAGCGTAGGATGTTCTTCACTGCCAGCATGTGAGGTTCGCGTGGGTTAGCCTGAAATCGAGCACAATAACACACAGAAAACATGATATCAGGCCTGCTAGCAGTTAGATACATCAGTGAGCCTATCAATTGACGATAGAGCGTGATGTCGACAGCCGGTTTGTCTAGAGAAGGGGTAAGCTTGGTGCCGAATGCCATTGGGACTTTGACTTTTGAGTCTCCCATCATGCCAAACTTTGCTAGGAGAGTCTTCGTGTAAGCTTCCTGATTGATAAAGATGCCTTCGGGTCCCTGTCTTATATTTAAACCAAGGAAAAAATTAATAGGACCCATTGAGCTAATTTCAAACTTAGTCTCCATCAACTTTCTGAATTCAGCTGTTAAGCTGGGATTCGTAGAGCCAAAGATGATGTCATCGACATAAATTTGAACTATCATAAGGTGGTTACCTTCCTTTTTGCGAAAGAAGGTTGGGTCAACCGAACCTTGTTTGAATTTGGACATCTTTAAAAATTTTGTAAGCGTTTCATACCAGGCCCTCGGAGCTTGTTTGAGGTCGTACACAGCTTTATCCAGAATATAGCAATGATTTGGATACTTTTCGTTCACGAACCCAGGAGGTTGCTCCACATACACAGTTTCTTCAAGTTCTCCATTGAGAAATGCACACTTGACGTCCATTTGGAAAACCTCAAAGTTTTTGTGAGCAGCATAGGCCAGAAATATTCTAACTGATTCTAGCCTAGCTACTGGAGCGAACGTCTCTTTGTAATCTATCCCTTCCTCCTGACAGTATCCCTTGACAACCAGACGAGCCTTGTTCCTTATGAAATTACCTTCCTTGTCCATTTTGTTTCTAAAAACCCATTTAAGACCAACAACCGAAGCATCTGGAGGAGTTGGAATGAGGCGCCAGACTTTGTTCCTTTCAAACTCGTTCAGTTCGTCTTGCATTGCTTGAACCCAATCAGAGTGATCGAGGGCAGTGTTCACTGTCTTCGGTTCAACTTTTGATACAAATGAGTTAAACATACAAAACTCAACCTTTGAGAATAAGGATGTCTGTTTTGCCTTCAGTTGAGATCGGGTCAGAACCTTTTCAGATACATCACCAACTACTTGAGAGATAGGATGATCTCTGGTCCATTTTGTGAGAGGAGGGTAATTCGGATCGAAGGTTGGATCTAGTTCAGCATTGATCATCTCTTCTGGCTCAGATTGACTATCAAAATCAAGCATCATATCATCATGCTCCCCCTCAATTGATGAGTCTTGAGAAACATGAGGTTCAGGGGTTTCTTGCGGTGCTGGACTTTCAGGCATTGAAGCACCTTCTTTTGGAGGGGCACCTTCGGTTGGAGAGGTACCTTCGGTTGGTGAAGGACCTTCGGTTGAAGTGGTAGATCTTTGCTCCCCCTCGACATGAGAACTTGGCTCCCCCTCGACTGAAGCATTGTTGGTTGGAGAGTCATCCGTGGGCGATTCTCCTTCATGCATTCTTCTTGCAGCATCTTCGACAATCTGCTTCATATTATCTATTTTATTGTCAGCTGCACCTGCTTCGGAGAGAGAAGCTTTTTCCGGTTCGTCAAAGAGTTCCAGAAATTCCTCGTACAAATTGGCGATTGAGACTGTGACTTGACCAGTTTGAGGAAAGATTTCCCTGGCAGTGTCATCTATGGCCTGTAGCTTTTTGACGTAGTTATCATCGAAGGTCACATAGTATGTCTCTTCAATCCTTCTTGAACGTTTGTTTAGGACCCTGTACGCCTTGGATGTGAGAGAGTAACCCAGAAAGATTCCCTCGTCGGCTTTGACATCAAACTTGTTGCGGTGTTCTTTAGAGTTAAAGATGAAACACCTTGAGCCAAAAACGTGGAAAAATTTCACATTGGGCTTTCTGTTGTTTAATATCTCATAAGGTGTGAGCGTGAATCGCTTGTTGAGATAGGACCTGTTTTGTGTATAACAAGCAGCAGAAATAGCGTCAGCCCAAAAATAAAGAGGTAAGGAAGCGAAACTTAACATAGTTCGGACAGCTTCACACAGAGATCGGTTTCGTCTTTCGACTATCCCGTTCTGCTGTGGTGTGTAGGGAGCTGAGAAATTATGGCTAATTCCCTTTTCTGCAAGAAACTCTTCAAACTCCCTGTTCTTGAACTCGAGACCATTGTCGCTCCTGATGTTGCGAACGACCTTCTTGAGCTGGACTTCAATTTGCTTGATAAACACTTTCAGCTTTTGAGTCGCTTCAGATTTGAGCTTTAGAAAGAACACCCATGTGAATCGAGAGAAGTCATCAACGATAACAAGAATATACTTGCTACCACCGATGCTTTCAATAGATGAAGGACCACACAAATCGATATGAAGCAATTCGAGTGGTTCAACAACTTTTGTGTTAATTATGGATGGGTGACTTTGACGACTCTGCTTTCCCATTTCGCATGCAGCACATAAATGCTCTCTATCAAACTTGAGCAATGGAAGACCCCTAACGTGACCTCCAGTGACAAGTCGGTTGATATCTTTGAAATTGAGATGATAGAGTCTTCTGTGCCACAACCAGCTTTCGTCGGATTGAGCTTTTGATAGCAGACATATGGCTGGGTTCCCTTTGATGGGTTTCATGTTCAGAGGAAACATTTCACCCTTTCGCTCTGACTTCAGAATCACTTTCTTTGTCTTTTTCTCTATGATTTCAGAACCTTCATCATCGAATGAAACTTTGAGACCTGTACCTCCGACAAGCTGAGATACACTGATGAGGTTGTGTTGAAGTCCTTCCACATAGGCCACCTTCCTTATGGTAAAATCACCATTCGTTATCATCCCATATCCCTTTATGGTGCCGAAAGAGTTATTTCCAAACTTAACGTTGCCACCATATGCAAGAGATCTGTATTCCCTGAGCTCCTCTTTCCTCCCTGTCATGTGACGCGAGCAGCCACTGTCGATGTACCATTCTTCGTCAAACTGCTCGTCACTTATAACCTGCAAAAATTAAGCAGATTTAGGAACCCAAAGTTTCTTGGGTCCATGTGAGTTTTTCATGGGAACAGGAATAGTAAGAGAGATGTCAACTAGATATGTTCTTTTAATTAGAGTTGTTTCATCTTTCTTTTTAATGGTGTAGACTTTTATTTTGTTAAGATTGGGTTTGTTCGCTTTGGACTCAGGTTTGGATTCATTGATCTTTTGCTTTCCCTTCTGTTCAGCAGATGGATGAGGTTTTTGAGAACCAACAGAATTAGCGTTAGAGCAAGATGGAGATGAATGGTTGGAAGTAGAAGAACGAGAAGAATTAGGAAGAGAGGATTTGGATTTGGATGGAGATGTCTTCCTTGCTGATGACTCTAGGTGACCCTTTTGCTTTTGATCGTTGGTGGGGTTAACCTTTGAGTCTTGTTCCTTTTTTATTTCGGAGCCGAACCTCTGCATTCAGTTGGAGTTGTTCTTGGAACCGAACCTTTGGTTTCGGTCGAAGTCCTTTTCAGAACCGAACCTTGGCTTTCGGTTGGTATATTCTTGTGAACCGAACCTTGACTTTCGGTTGATATCTTCTTGCGAACCGAACCTTGACTTTCGGTTGGTATCTTCTTGTGAACCGAAACTTGGCTTTCGGTTAGTGGAACTTTCAGGCTTTCGTACAGGATTGTTTTCATATTTCAGATTCTTGTCCTTGTGTGTATAGTATGCGTTGTGGGAGTGCCAGAATTGTTTCCTTTCAGAAAGATTTTCCTGTATCTTAGGTTCCTTTCTATCTTTTTATCCCTCATCTGCTTAGGCTGATGATGAACGTTCGCTTTCGTTTTTGATGTCACCTTGGCTGGTTCCTTTTGAACTTCAGGAGTTTTTCTTTGAGCAGAGGGAACAGATGGAATATTTGAAGAAGATTCAGTTTGCCCTGAGGAAGTGGAAGGCGTATCTGATGAAGTTTCGCTTCGAGCTGTAGGTGTTGAAGGAATGTCTTCTTTTGCTAAACTATCAACCTCTTGAGGAATATCTTTTGTACCACTTGTACTTGGTTCACTGAAATTATCAGGCTTGTTCAAGGGTTCAGGTATGTACCTCCCTTTCTTCATCCAGGAGGTTCTTTCAGAAAGGCCGACGGTTTCGTTTCCATTATCAATAGGAGCTTCCCAGAAATACTCATCACAGCCATCAGCATTGTCTTCGTTAATAATAGCTGTGAGTTCAGCTGTTTGATGTTCGGTTACTCCAGTCACCTTGTATACCTGATTAGGAGTGGTCCTGACCTTTTGATACACAACAGCTTTTTCTACTAATTTCGGGGACTTTTGTTGGGACAATCTAGCGAATTCCACAGAGTTTTCAGAAATAAGATTTTTGTGGTTTTCAGTTTCGCTTTTAACAAATTCTGAGCAGTCAACCGTATCCTCTACAGAAATTTCACTCATGTTTTCGTCCTCGTTAAGCTCAGATGCATTTTCAACATCGATTTTATTTTCTGAGCTTACTTTGGCGTTTAGAGAGTCAAACTTTTGTATGGTTTCGGTTCTCAGTTTAAGTCGGTCATTTTCGTCCAAAAGGTTTTTGAGCATGTCCTTGTGGTCTTTGGACTTAATGAAGGACTCAATTTTGTCCAGTCCAATTTTATAAGTTGGGTTGACATCATCAGACGATATCACACTCTCACAATTGTAAGCTTCGGCATCGATTTCATCCTCCTTAAATTCTAGGAAGGGCAAAATCATACGATGGATCTTTTGGCCTATCTCACAGTCCAAGTGAAGTTGAGTAATATTGGAATATAAACGTTTAGCTATTAAACAAAAAACATTTCGTTGTTTTAATAATTTCAAATTGTCTCTCTGCAAATAAATGTTTTCGTCTTTAACTTTAATTAATTCCGACTCTTTTAACTCAATCCACATTCGCCGCTCCTCACTCTTCGACGCCACCCTGCTTAATTGATCAGTCAGGTTAGAATTGGTGACTCGAGTTTGAGTTAAGCTACTATCTAAATGAGAAATTCTTGTGTTAACGTTTTTTAGTTCTTTCTCGTAAGAGGATGGTGGTACTTTAGATGAAATAAAAGCAGATTGTACCTTCTTTATCAGTTCATCGAGTTCATTGAACTGCTGGCTGAGTGGTTTGGCCGTAAAGCACATATCCTCCTGCACCTTCGGTCCATTGCTTCCTCCATCGGTATTGTATCCCCTCATCTGAGATACGCCAGACACCATGAAGCATTTTCCACCACTGCTTTCCTCCTTAGCCATATAAGCCTTTCCATGAGTAGGCTTCCTCACTTCTTCGTCTTCTGAGTCAGTAGACCAAACTTCGGTGCTACCGAACTCATCGTCATTAACCGAACCCTGCACAATAAGAGCATTAATAGAAGGGTTAGCGGTAGACTTTTTCTTTCTCAACTCATCCAATCTCTTCTGCAGCACGACTTCCTCATCCTTTCCATCGTCCTTTTCAGCCATCTTCTTAAGAACACAGTCCTTAGCGTAGTGGTTCTTGCCACCACAATAGAAGCAGCTTACTCCGGAATCGCCATTTGCTTTCGGTTCCTTCTTGGGCTCCTCAGCTTTCGGTTCATTGTTTGCTTTTTCTGAGCTGTAACTCCCCTGCCAGTTTCGGTTTTTGTTGCTGGGGAATCTCTTCTTTATGAACCTCTTAGGATTGGATACCATCATGGCATAATCCTCAGTTGAGAGGTCATATTCTTCCAAGTTGAGCTCTTCATCCTCCATCACGGCTTTACTTTTGGATAGGAGGGCCAACGAACCAAGACTTGAGACAACATTCTTCTCTTGAACCACAATCTTCTCTTGGGACTTTAGAATACCCACCAGTTTCGCCAAAGAATATGATTTAAACTGTTCATGGGCTTTGACTGTGGAAACAACTGCTCTCCATTCAGATCGTAGTCCGTTCAAGAAAGTAACCTTTTGTTCGATGAGCTTCCTTTCAATGTCGTGTTTGATCATCTTGCTGAGAAGATGATTGAAGCGATCAAACGTCTGGGTCACAGTTTCTTCGGCCCCTTGCCTGAATTCACCAAATTCAGATAGAAGCAAGGTTTGGATGGAATGTTCAAGATCTTCGTCTGTGGAATACAGTTCGCGAAGTCTATCCCACACTTCCTTCGCCGTAGTGCATGAGCTGACCAGTCTGAATGTATCGGACTGAAGGGCGAATCTGATCAACCTTAGTGCCTTAATATTGCACTGAAATTTATCTTTTTCATCTTGCGCAATATCCGTCACGTCCTTAAGCAGATCGTTGTACTCTTTTTGCGTCTTAATGATTCTGGATGTAGCAGAATGAGAAAACGGTCCATTGATGATGGCTTCCCATATGAGAAAACCATTGTCCTCCGATCCAATCACGTAATCTTCAAAATGATGTGCCCATACTTCATAGTCATGGGTGTACAAGATTGGAATCTTTGTCGTCGAACCGATGCTGTTGGAAATATTAATAGGGTTTGATTGCGTCGCGTCCATTATGATCGTAATAACCTGTTCAAAGATCAGACTTGTAATAAAGCAGATTAGGGCAAAACAATAAATACTAAGATACGTCAATTAAGATGACGGCTCAATAAATATCGATGATTGCGGAAAACCCTAATGGAAATCTTTTTCACAGAAAAGATGTGTATCAATTACACAGCCTCCTGCTCTGATACCAATTGAAGGGATTAAAACAACTTTTAATCTATGAAGATCGATTAGATCTTGAACAAGTATTTGAATATGAAACAGCAAGAACACAATATTAAAACCAAATCAGAACGCAATATTAAGAACAAAACAGCTTGAATCAATCGTGTCGAATGATTAAATAAAATCCTTAGAAGAGCTCGATTAAGAACATCAACTGTAAAGGATTGGAAGATTACAAGAACGATTACTGGAAAATATTGTACTCTTGATAAATCGCTATTTCGATAATCTCTAGAATCTTAACCTAATATGCATGCAAGCATTAACTTAAATACTATACATAAAAGGCTCTCGGTTGGACAGGCCCAAACCGGAGAATAAAAGGCTAATCTAACGAGCCCAAAAGACGCAACATCAAAACTCTTTTCAGCCCAACAGAGGGATGTTTCTACATGTGTTTGTGTACTCAGGACTAGAAAGTGAAAATTTGCGCTGAATCTTCTTCTCTAGGGTGTAAAGGATTGGTGGGAATTTGTGACCCAGAGCTTTTTGCATACAGAGTGAGCTATAGTGACTTAGGAGTAGTTTCTGGAGATTTTTCATGCGGAGTATTTTCCACTCGTGGAGAGAGAGCGAATAGCACAAGAATACCTATTGCTCAAGTAGACAACCGATTAAGTGGAAAAAGTTACCAAGATGTTCACATAGAGAGCTATTCTCTACCCAGAGTATTCCACTCTAGATGGAGATTCGATAGTTTGTAGTGAATAAGCCATACTAGACCTTGGTGTTGCATCCTAATTCCAAGAGTAGTAAGATTGAGTTAGATACATAGAAGAAGGATGAGATGCTAGTTGTAGTACGGTTGCAGTCGACGACCAAGGGGTTCAAGTCTACCGACTCAAGAATAGTATCAGTAGAGTAGAGGAGTTCCATGTGTGTTAAGTATGGAAAATTTCATAAGGGAAGGTTTCAATCCTTTACATGTCGCAGATGTGGCAAGTAGGAGCATTTAAGCAGGGATTACGGGTAGAGTGTGCGAGTATATTTCCACTGTGACCAGGCTGGCCACATCAGAGCCCATTGTCCCTTTCTCGTTTTCGATGAAGTGAAGAATCCCATAACTTTAGCATGACATATACCAGATGGATATCAAGGGAGAGCTGGGGTGCCTGGGGTTTAAGATGGAGCCTACCAGTATGTTGCAGAGGATCCAAGTGTGGCGACTTTATCGACTGTGGGTATGTTTTCCATTTATTTTAATTATATATTGCATTTATAAATTGGGTTTTCTTCTAGAAATTTCCTTCTGGGTGAAAGTTGTCATGTGTATGCATTGTGTTGGTAGTATTTCGATGTCCTCAGTGGATTACATTACCGGGGTGTCTTATACTCAGGAATGTCTTATTCCATTTCGGGTTATGCATTAAGGGGGAGAATAAGTAGAGCTCCAGTTATTTCTAGTTTGAATTCTAGTTTCGTTGTTGGCCGCATTTGAATGGTTCGTATATTCCAAGTGGGGGAGAGTGGACATTTCATATCGGGAAGACTGCATGCCAAAATGTGGTTTCCAGCCAGATTGCTTAGAGTTTAAAATTTTCGCGCAATTGCTCAATCTTATGATTTCCACGTTGGGATGACCGTCAATAGCTGAATTCCTTTTGAACTATCTTATTTGTGGTTGTGTTTTGTAGGGCATCACCGTGCTTTAAGGTGTCACAACTAGCATTTTATCTAGGAAATTCTGTTTCCATTGTAAACATCAACTATTGTAAGACTCGTACTCTAAGTGAACATCATGCTATATGCTAACATGAAACTGTCCATTTGAATCCAAACTCTTGATTTAAGTTCAAAACCTAATACAATACGTTTCATATAGTCAACTATGGGTTGAAAACCCTAAAAATCCCGGTTTAAGTTAATATGGACTAGGATTCCCTTATTGGGCCTAATGGACCAATAAACTTTCATTTTGACTATTTTGGGCCAAGAAACTCCATTTGGACCCTAATTAGACCCACATTCATGAAATCAAAGTATTTGGGTCATATGGGCCTAGAATAATCTATCTTATTTTCTAATGGGCCATGATGGGCCATAACTAGTTTCAATAGCCCTAATGGGCCATAAGCTACATTATTGGGCTTCTTTGGGTCGTGAACCCTCATAAAGGCCCAATAGGCCGAAAAATAATTCTTTTGGGCCCCATAAACTCGAAATAAGACAAGAGAGGGTCAAACTAGCTTATTTCCTTTTCTCCTAGCCCATTCTCAGCCCAATTAAAAACAAAAAGAAGAAGATTCAACTTTCAAGTGCCGCCTAATCTTTGCATGGTGGACTTCAATGCTATAACACACCAAATAACAAGGATGTCTCATGCACCCATGCAACATCACCTCAACATTTTCCCTCTCTCTTCTCTCTTCATTTTAACTCTCGACCATAGGGCCATCATCCCCACCCTCACTTTTCATCTTCTAACTCAAGAACTCTCTCTCTTTTTCCTCTCTAGCATAAGAAACTCTCCCCTCCCATCCTCCTAGTTTTCGAGACGTTCAAGAGCACACCAATAACTCTTCATCAAAGTTCATCACATTTGGTAAGTTTTTGGTTAGACTCCATAGTTTAACTTCAAGTTTACACCTTAAATCTCTTCTCAACCCACATTATTTTATGATCTATGCTCTTAGAACACCTTACAGCTCAAAAATCATCTCAAGAACACACCTAGGGCCGAGATCTCCTCATCTCATCACCAAAAACCGAAAACATCAAAGCAATGTGAGTTCATACCCCTTGTTTTTCAGTTTTACTATGTTTTAGGGGAGAATACAAGTTGCTTATGTGCTAGATCTATGAATTTGTGCATGTTTATGTGTGTTTTCTAAGTTATATGTTGTGATTATGTGGAGAACTTCATAGATCTCGGAAATCCTATCAAATCTCGACAATATTTGTTAACTAAAACACTTTATGCAACTTACCATAAAGATGAAAGTGTTAAACATGTTAAGGATGTTGAAAAACTGAACAAAATCTTGTAAAGGGACCATTTTTGACAAATAAACAATAAGAATGGAGTTTTATGATACTTACGGTTTTACATGGACTAAAAGAATCATATATATATATATATATATATATATATATATATATATGACTCTTTATGATAATCATAGTTTTAAAAGGGCCAAAAGTGTTAAATTTCACATAATGGGCCTTAATATGGGCCTTCATGGTTTCATTGGGCTTAATTTGTAAATTTATGATTTTTATGGATTAAATTGTCATTTAACACAAATTTGAGCCAAAAATGTAAATTTACGGTTTTATGGGCAGAAAATGTCACTTTATTTGGATTTGGGCCTAACTGTTATTTTTACAAAACTTGGGCCTAAAATGTCATTTTTATCTAAAATGGGCTGAAAATGTAAATTATATATATAAAAAGGCCGAAAATGTAAATTTTTATAATAATGGGCCGAAAACAACAATTTATATATACTTGGGCCAATAATGTCAACTTATATACAATTGGGCCGAAGATGTCAATTTTCACGATATTGGGCCAAAAATGTTATTTTTAATCAAACTGGGATAAAAATGTCATTTTATTTAGATAAGCCCATAAAAAAAACTTTCGATCTTAAGGGACCTAAAGTGTCAACCTTTCCAAAAATGTGTCTAAATTGTAAACTTTCGACTTAATGGGCCAAAAATATCACTATTACAAAAATTAGGCCTTTTATGTTATTTTGGTAAACAATCGAATAAAAACAAATAATGTAATAACAAAAGGACTAAATATACGTTTATTGGGCCTAATACTTACCTTACATGTTTATTGGGCCTTAAGGGTCTATTTACATGCTTATTGGGTCTGGAATGTACATCACATCTTTATTGGGCCTTTGTGGCCCATTTACATGCTTACTGAGCCTAGACTATACATTACATGTTTACTGGGCCTTAGTGGTCCTCCTACCTGTCTATTGGGCCTCATACATTCACATACGTACTCATTGGACTTTTCAAACATAAAACGTATACGGAAAAACATTATACATAACATGATACCATATTCGCGTAAACTTAGTTAAGGATTTAGTGAGACATGTCGGTCGACACCTCTAGAGTGTATGATCGTAGTCTGTAGTTATAACCAGAATCTCTTGGAGGTAGAGCGAGAGTTTGTGTATAGATCTATACGGGGTGACACCCCACACATGAGCTGTTCGCTACAGTTAGATTAGGCCAGTCTAGGGTGACAAACCTTACCTTAAACAAGTCGGCGCCTGAAAACGTCACGACATGCGAATTTGTCATAATCAAGTATGGTTAAAACGACTCACATAGAGATTCTCTCCAACGTAATCTTATGAAACATATAAGAAATCTTGTTGATATTAAAAATATACATACACTAATATTCGGTCTTAGGGTTTGAGACCGCAACACTTTTGTAAACAGAAAATATCGAATTTTCTGGGAAAATATACAGTTAAACAATACCTTCTACTTACAACAAAAAATACATGATCATTTACCGGATTACATTTTTTTTATATACATTCCAAAAACAGAAAACACACATGCATTAGTGCTTGATCTTGGCACATCCTTTTCAAACCATTTTTCAGAAAATATCGAATTTTCTGGCATTTTTACGAACAATATAAAACTTTTCATTTAAACATGCTTATGAAATCACCAACATTATATATGTTGACATTTTCAAAATAACATGTATTCTCAGGGGATCGTTAAGTGGAAAGGTCTACAAGAACATGTGGAATTTGTTGTATTTTGTTATCATCATACATTGAATATTTTGGCATATAATCTACGATACTATACTTGATGTAAACAATGATGGTTGTATTTTGATATGTATGATGATGGTGTTGTCTTATTTCAATTATATACATTGTGATGATATTGCAAGATGAAGTCACGTACAAGCCCCCGGACGTTTCTGTCGTCTGGTTCCGAGGTGTGACATAAGGCCCTAGGGTGTTAGGAGCCCCAAAGTTGTTAGTGGTTAGTAGATCGGCGGTGAGCTCGAGAGCTGTTAGTGGTTAGTGGATTGGGGTGAGATCAGGAGCTGTTAGTGGTTAGTAGGTCGAGGGTAAGCTTGAGTATTGCTAGTAGATACTAGAGCAAGGTTGTTAGAGTCAAGTAAGAATATCATCTAGCTTAGTATGCAATCAATTGGTTTTTGTTCAAGTTTTGTTAGTGCATTTATATAAGCGAGGTTATCAGCGACGACGGTTGGCCGAGAATTCTATTTTTGGATTCCCGGTGGGACAGCTCGTGGTTGGAAAGATCTTGGAATTCGGTTAATAGGATGAATGTATAGGCTAGTGTAGTCTTTCTCCGTTGGGTTTTTTTTGGTTTTCGCGAGTACTTCAGTGTGCGATGTTGTCAGCTTTGGTGTTGGTTGCAAGTTCCTTCTTCGGTTGTTGGTAGTCGACGCAAGGACAAGAGGTCTTAGTCGAATCAAGTCGGAGAGCTTTTGGTCAACATAAGTGAGGTATGGGGTGGCTCTGTCTACCAGGATGTTAGGTATGAACTTTAAAGTCTACACATTGTAGGCAAGGTGTTAGTTATGCTCATTGTGTGTTTGTGGTGTTATGTTGGAACTCGTTATTCGGCAGGTCGTAGATTTCTCGCTAAGAATGGTGTTGGCATAACTGTCATATGTTGGTCGACTGCTTAAGAGATGTTGCATTAAATGTGATTCAGATCCTTGGAGTTTTTCTTAGGTTGGCTAATAAGCCAAGTTTTGGACCCTTTTTGTCAATGACTATAAATGTTGGGTTTCGAAGCGATCTCAACTCGTGTTGAAGTAATCGAGTTTGGCGAACCCATAAGGGGTTCGAAGGGTCTTATGAGAGTAAAATGTGAGACCAGATTGCGAGGACGAAGTCTAATTTAAGTGGGGAAATCGTAACACCCATTTCTAGATTAGATCGGATGAGGGTTTAAAATGAACAAAGGTAAGGTTTAGGGGAAAACCCTTATGCCACCATGTTATGAATGGAGCATCACTGTGTGACATGCGAATTGGATGAACGTGCATCCGGGATGACCGTCACGACGTCCCGAAAGGAAGGTGACGAAATGACCTCAGCTGCATCCCAAGCCCATGATCTTATAGGTTTTTTTCAATATTTAAGCCCTTAAACTCAAGGTTTAGGTCATCCTCTTCAGCCTCCAACCCTTTCAATGAAACCCTAGCTTCCATTGAAGAATTCTTAAAATTTTGGTTGTGTATTAGTTGTAAGGTCACACCTTATGATCTAATGAGTCAAACACATTACACGTTGACTGCCAGCGCCAACTCCAGCGTCCGCGCTGACGCCAGCTCCAGAACGATCAGTGTCCACGTGACCCCATGATTTAAGTTATCTATATATATTAGGATGATATCTTTGTATATTAGGTAGTTATATTCTATAAATATAGAATAGATAACAGATCTGATATCTTAGTGATAAGGATCTCTTTATATATAGATTATATAACAATCCCATAAAAGAAGGGATTTACTAGATTAGTATATATACAACATTATGGTGAAACCCTAACGTTTATGGCTTTGAGTCGTCATGTCTTGGTGACCTTCTTTGTGACAACATGTTTTCTTGGTGAAAACAAATCATTTCTTGGTGATAGATAGTTTAGAGAATTTTTCATGTTCTTTACTTTTTCTATTTAATCTTTACTTTGTTTGTTTTTTCATTGTTTCTTATACTTGATTGTATCCGATCGATACAAGCATTCAATTGGTATCAGAGCGGGTTTTCTGATACATTGAAGTTATCATAGTTTGTTATAACTTTCGTTATAACTTTCGTTATAATTTTCGTTCAAATATCTGTTGAAGATGCAAAAGTTCAAACCCTATTAGAACTTCAATAAGTCAGAAGGAAAAGAAGAGGAATTGCTCAATAAGGTAATTTCTGTAATGTATATTGTTGTTCAAATAAATCTTTTATAGAGTCAAACACAAAAAGAAAAAGATGTGAGATCAGAAATCTTCGGAAGAAACATGGTGTTCGTTATTCTACTGTTCAGAGATACTACCATGCAAGTGTTTCTAAACCAAATCTCTTTTTGGTTTCTAAAATTCATTTGCTAAAATATGAAGATGTGAGAAAGGGAAAATGTAAGATTCTCTATACAATTGTTTGTATAAAGTTTCTTTAATGTCTTTCAATTGATTTTTCTTTTTAATTTTGGATACATTGAAATCATTGTGTATTGATTTCATATAAAAAAAAAAAAAAGAGGAGTATTTTGATCATTCTCACATGGTAAAGTATTTATGTCTTTGATTCTTTACACAAAAGATTTTGTGCATATGTATTTCGATCATTAAGGGTCTCAAAAGGGAAGTGATGTGGATTAATCGGGTTTGTTGTAATCCAAACATGCAGCAAATGATTTGGTCTTTATCTTTGACCGGGTTTTATGGAAGATAAAAGTGAGTGGCTACATTTTAGCATAATATCGTGGGCTAGATGATAGCTATTATTCAGCTCTTTATTTAGTATAAATAGCTCTACTTTGTTTTTGTTTAACATATAGGAAGATGTAGACGCTTTGTAATCAGGTTCCATTTTGCAAATTTACTTTCACATACATATTTATGTGACTAGTGTGTGTTGTGTGTGTGTGTTTTCAAGGACCTGTGCTAAACAAGTGATATATTCAATAAAGAAAAACTACACAAATGATACTTTGGAAAGGTATCTTGTTGCCAAATACCTTTTATAGCTATTGAGGTGCAGGTATTCTCGGTTCTAAAGGAGGCACTCACATGTGTACTTTAAGCTGCATCTTCCTTGAGTCAAATGAAGTACAGGAACATATTTCGTGTATCAAGGGTATTTTCGTCATGTTAATGGGAGACCAACTTCTATCTGTTATCTTGAGGATTGATATTTTTTTGTAAGCCGATCTAAAGGATTATGACAGATTCTCCTTTGCTTTGTATCAAAATTATTTGTTATCTTTGTTATTTGTCTCTGATGTTTTCTTTAAGTCCATCTACAAATGTTGAAAACCTTAAAGCTTTAGACTTGCTTCAAAGGGTACAAGTATGAATTGCAATAACATCAAGAAAGACAACATGTTCAATGGGGGCTGAAAAGACGGAATGAAAGCTACAATCTGATTTTATCAGACCAATAAAAAAATTCAATGCATAACAGGGGTGTTTCAAAGTCAAAAGGCTCTCGAAAAAATGAAGAACAAGTGTCAGGAAGAAAGGAAGGAAGACAAAAGCAAATATCATTTGTTCGTGTGTTTATTTCCAAAATAAACAAGGGTAATTTTGTCACTTGGGCATATGCAAAGAATGACAGGTGTTGTTTGAATAAAGACCAGTGAGATTGTGAGACAAAGTCTGAAAAGCAATGTCAGAAAGAAGCTTTAGAATGCAGCTTGCAGCAAACTCTCGAGATAAGCATGAATTGGGTATTTTCTTTAAATATATTCGATGTTCATGTGAGCATTCAAGATGCATTATTAAAAAGGTAGACTGAAAAAGATGACTCAAATTCAAGTACTATCACATAGCATGGGTCTGAAAAGGAAACTAAAAGTCAAAGCATGGTGTGGGTTTTATTATCTCTATTCCAGCAAATATAGGTTTCAAAAGGCAAAGTCAAAAGCTATATGTCATGCAGTTTAATTTTTATGCTAACAGTAACATAAACGTTTTAAGTGAAAATGTAGATGATGTAAAACTATTGCTTTCATATAGCAGTTTCATACAGAGCATGCTCTTTCCTGGCAAATAAGAGTAGATGATGAAGTTGGCAAGGTCATCACAGGGGTATTGTTGTTATGTTTGTAAATACATCAAAACAAATGATGTAAAGTTGGTTTTGAGGGGTAAAAAGGTACGTGGGCATCTAAGAAAAAGGTTAAGATGTATAACAGTGAGAAGATGGAAGTGATTGGACGAATGTTGTAATTTTGAGCTATTTACGTGACTTTGGCTTCAAGGGATTGTCAAACAAGTCAATGGACTTCTAATGTAGCTGGACAATATGGGAGAAAAGGAAAAGGTTGCCAGCAAGGGTGATGTCATGAATCTCTGTTGTTTTTGTTGTGTATGCATTATCATGACTAAGAGAGATTAAGTTGCAGGAAAATGACAATTTGATGTTAAGATGTGAAAAGAAAAAATGTATTCTAATGCAGCCTCAAGTAAAATAAGAAAAGGAGCCTACAACATGCAGTCAAAAGCATAGGATTTACTTTTAAAATAAGAAAAGGTCACGTGGATTTATAAATGAATGGATTTTTCATTTATTTATTTGCTGGTGACTGCTCAAGGAAACCATTGTGTCATATGAAATTGTTTTGGTTTGACATGTCTTGCTTCATTCGTCATCACAAAGTCTCCATAAAAGGAGATGAGGGAAGTTTGGTAACTTGTATATGTTTTAAATTACTTTATTTCTTTATCTATTTATTTTTTTTTTATAAAATATTTATGTTTAATTTTGTTTAATTAGTTTTTCAGGTTTTAATTAGTTTTCCTTTTAGTTAATATATTAAATAAATCGTTTTTTTTTTTAAATTATTCATTCGTTTAACTTTTATCTCGTATATTTAAATTTTTTAGTTATAGTTTAAATATAAAAAAATGTAATCATATTTTTTAAAATCACTAGTTAGTTTTGTTAAACTGTTTTTTGCTATTTTTAGTTGACTTTATTGAGTTTATTAAAATTGTGTCTCTTATATTTAGTTTTGTTTCTCTTTAAATCTTAATATATATATATATATATATATATATATATATATATATATATATATATATATATATATATATATATATATATATATATGAATGTTGTGCTGGTCATCGTAGCAAAGTGTTTCAAGTGTATAATTTCTATCAGCTTGATAGAAATATAAGGGGAGAATGCATGAAGTAATGAAATGGAGTCAAATCTACAACTGTGTGTGATAAATTTAACGACTTGTCTGATGATCAAATATATATGAACATTAGAACTTATTTACCCTCTAAAGCTCCTAACAGTTATGCATTTATTGTGTGTTCAAAGTTTGAAGTTAAACGAGAGATAGCATGAATGTTTGATCATGTGATGTTTTTAGATAGTTTCAAATGGGTCTTGGTGACGGTCTACCTAATGTGTCAATACAGATTTGGTTCAAGATTTGCAATTTCATTGCACCATTTTATAGAAACTAATGAGAAATGTCAAGATTTATGATCATGCACTGTGCTTACAAAGTGTCTCAAACAATTGAATCACAAGCGTAGGGGGAGAACTCAAGTTTGAGAAAGGCAACCAAGCTGAAAATTGACTAGTTGGTCATAATAATCTTTGAAGCTGATTGATTTTTGGAGTTGGTTCTTACAAGCTTCATCAGGTATGGTCATTCTTTCTAAAATATCATTGTACCTTTCATGATTTGACCGTGGCATTTTGTAAGCCAAGTATGTAACTATTGACAATCCTTGTCCCAAGAAGCATGTTGTTGTATGTGCCTAAATCTCTTAAAGTATCTCATCAGCGAGACCATCTATTGAGATGACATTGAGGCATCCACTCACGCTAATTGTCTAGCATTGTCTAAACTTTCAAAATGAGATTGCCTAGTCCTGATCCAAAAAAATACTGGGTGTTTATTTTCTTGGTTAATTGTTTCTTTCTTGACTTCGTCCCTGGAAGCATGCTTGTCGTATGCATCAAGTCTTATGTCCTGCTAAAACATCGAGCATAACCTAGTGGCTTACATTTATTGCATAGTCATCAGTGTTACATATACTTGTCTGGTCCTTTACATAACAAAGGGTTATTCATGTCCTTAACCTCCTAGACTGAGGTATGGCATGGTACCATTACAAATTAACAGTTAATCTTTGATTCTAGACTACAAAAAACTCTATGATGCAAGGATTAAACCACTTCTTGTTGATGGGTTATTACTATCAATGATTCACGCTGATTTCACCTCAGCATGATTGAGACATCCTACTTCTCTTCCACAAGTCTTCTTTATAGAACTTGACAATTCACTTTGATATACCACACACTGATAAAATTTTGAAACGTTGTGTCGATGGTTAGTCTATGCACCATAGGTTATCACACGCACCAACCTATTTGTGCCTTATCATTCTTCTTAAAAGTTTTATGATTCGTGTCAAATACCAAACAATGATGAGAACTTAAAAACTCTGTGCTGAAGGGTATATCATGTATCGTGATGTATTACACACACCTACCCACTCCTCACCCTTTATTCTTCTAATAAAAGAAGCTAATGATTTAGTGTATAAAGCCATACACTGATGACACTTTGCAATTCTATGTAAATGATCTACTATTGCAACAACACAATAGTGTGATACACCTATCTTATCCTCTAACTTTAATGTTTTCTTTTTATTTTAGGTTACCTATTGTTTAATAAAAAGAGGCAATCCTATTGATGTTGTCAAAAAGGGGGAGGAAAGCTTACTTCTGCTATGTTGTCACTTAATCATTCATTGAATAACAGACACTCCTAAAAGAAGAAGATTATTTATCTAAGGAGGATCAGAACTTAGATGTTATTTATCTGAGGGGAAGCAAAATCTAAAGGAGAGCTGATATCAACATTCTATTATCTCATCCTCTATCAGTTCGCTACAACTCATGATACGCTGATTTTTTCTGTTGCTCTTACCACTTTTACTGCTGATAACCAAAATTGGGAAGTCATACACTTTCTTAGGGGGGACACTCATTAAAGATGAAGAATTATTTTAAGATTGTTTTTGACATCATTAGATAGAGGAGATTGTAAGGTCACACCTTATGATCTGATGAGTCAAACACATTACATGTTGACCGCGAGCGCCAGCTCAAGAACGATCAGCGTCAGCTTGATCCCATGACTTAAGTGATCTATATATATTAGGAAGATATCTTTGTATATTAGGTAGTTATATTTTGTAAATATAGAATAGATAACAGATCTGATATCATGATGCTAAGGATCTATTTATATATATATATATATATATATATATATATATATATATTATATACAATCTCATAAAAGAAACGATTCACTAGATTAGTATATATACAACATTAGGGTGGAACCTTAACGTTTACGGCTTCGAGTCTTCGTGTCTTGGTGATCGTCTTTGTGACGACTCGTTTTCTTGGTGAAAACAAATCCTTTCTTGGTGAAAGGCAATTTGGAGAATTCATTGTGTTCTTTACTTTTTCTGTTTAATCTTTACTTTCTTTCTTTGTTCATTGTTTCTCATACTTGAGTGTATGCAGTCGATCTAAATGTTCATTGGTATCTTAAAGGAGAATGGATCATCCTTCATGAATATATCCAACGTGCAAGTTGCATCACAATCTTCTAACACTTAATCTGGACATTGGTGAGTATTTAAAATCCAAGCTTTATGATTCTATGTTAATAGATCTAGACTTTTATGCATTATTCTCCATGTTTATACTAGTTGGATTTTTGGGATTCCATAAATTTGGCAACTTTATGGATCCTTATAGTCCCTTTGTGGTTAGATGTGTTGGATCTGCAATTTGGTAGAGTTTTTAACTCATGAATGAGGTTTTGTCGTCTTTTTCAACATTTGTGACCTAGTTTGAGCTCAAGACTTGCATAGGGAATGCATTTCTATAAAGCAACAATTTTTATGACTCTTTGAGTGTAAGGAACCCTTTTGGAAGAGATGAGTGTGTGGCTTAATGGATTAAGGGTTTAATCTAGTAAGTTGTCCAAGGTCAGATCCCATGATCTGACAATATGCATATAATGTTGTGATGTTTGAGGTCCTCACGTGTGTTTTGTCTGGATGTTCGCACAACATGACGAAGAGTCATCCATGTCGTGGTGAGGGTTGATTGTTGACTTTTGTTGACCGCTAAGTGTTGAGATTTTGATCAGTTTCAAACTTGAAGCAACTGTGTATTTATTAAGGTTCCACCTTGGTTTGGTGCTAGTCGGTTTGCGGGATCGATTAGTATAGGGAGTGAGTGTGTTGTTATGTTTCCTTGGGTCTTTGAGTTAGGTAAGTTCTCATTATATTACCCATGCCATAGTAGGGTGCATGATAAACTAGCCGAGCCTTGGTATCTGATTGATTTTATGAGTATTTACCGAGTTGTTGATAACTCCAAGGATGTTGATAGTCCCAAGGTTGCAGATAATATATAGTTGTTTATATTAACATAGGAATAGTGGTATGTTTGTTAGAGTACCAGGAGGTTAGTGATTATCTACTTGAATGCCTTAGAGGTTGTATGCAGTCATGTAGGATATCCTAGGAACTCTTGATCTAGGCTTTCCTACATGTTCCTTATTTGGTTGTGGATCTAGAATGGGATCACATGTTCGACTGTATATCTCACCTCTGATTATATATGGTTATGAATTCAATAGTGGTTTGCTAGTGGTGATGTAGAGTACCGTGTGAGGCTCAGCAAGTGGTTGTGAGTTGTTAGTTCAGTAGACTAGTATAGGTGTTCCATGTGTTTTGTTATTATTTGTTGATTATTATTATGTGTTACTGAGCTGATTATAGCTATAGGGCATGTTGTTAGCCCATTGGGACTGCTGATTGTCTCCAGAGTTGTTGATAACCCACAGGGCATGATCTTAGTCCATTGGGACTGCAGATAGTCCCTAGGGTTGCTGATAACCCAGAGGACATGTTGTTAGCCCATTGTGATTGCTGATAGTCCCCAGGGTTGATGATTACCCACATGGCGTGTTGTTAGTGCATTACGACTACTGATAGTCCCTAGGGTTGCTTATAACCCGTAGTTGTTTATTATGTTGTGTTGTATGTGATATTTTGGGGAACCCACTAACCTTTGGCTTACATTTGTGAATTAAATGTTTCTCAGGTTCCATTGGTGATCGTCAGAAGGCAAAGGCGTGATTGTACACATACATTATCAGTTGTGGGTATTCTGCATTATTTATATTACTCTATCTTTTAAACAAGTGTATTTTGGAACAAATGGGCTTTCATGACTTGGATTTTATGTAAATGATGCTTTTACCTTATTTAAAATTGAAAAGCCTTCTCATGAAAATGGGGTGTTACATTCCCAAAAATTTGGCAGACCATTTCATCCTTTAAATTAACCATGATGACTAAAATTTCACAAATTCGATTTGACCAATATCTCCCTGGCCTCGTGCCATCCTATTGATAAACTGAATTACAAAACCCATGGTTGACCATTGTCTATAACCTTGCATACATTGCACTAGCGAAAACCTGAATAGAATCCAACCGAAAATATACCCAACTAGACTATATACCCACTATGTAACCACTCGGCTCTAGTAGCCTTAATCCACTTACGACTAACACCTCTCGGGCCTACCCCCGATCTACTAACAACTAACAGTTTTAAGGCTTACCTATGATCCGCTAACTAGTAACAACTCTTGGGCTTACCCCCAATTTGCTAATCGCTAATAGCTCTTAGGCTTACCCCTAATCCGCTAACTGTTAATAGCTCTCAGGCTTACCCCCGATCCACTAACCACTAACAGCTCTCGGGATAACCCCCAATCCACTAACCACTAACAGCTCTTGGGCTTACCCTCGATCTGCTAACCACTATCAGCTCTTGGGCTTACCTCCGATCTGCTAACAGCTAACAGCTCGTGAGCTTATCTCCGATTCGCTAACCACTAACAGCTCTCATAGCCTAATATTAACACACATCGATCCTGTAAAACTTATCTATCCCTATCAGGATTTTGGGTCATGACTCGGACTTCCAGATCCCAATAAAACAAGAACAGAAAAGGAAATCCTCCTCACAGCCTCGATCTGAGCTTCTATCATCCTAGAATCTCTAACACTACAAGGTCCTATGGGACTACCTACGCAACCTTCAACCAAAACCACATGAAAGGGTATCCCTACTGGGATAATTATCTCAACACATATCTCTGAAAATCAAGCACCCATGTGCGAACATCTTAAACTTGAGTAGTTTGGCTGAAGACTGGAACCTAGTCCAAAGTTCTCATACTACAACATCTCCACTCTCCCCCACTTGGGATATATAAATTGTTTAAATGCAACCCAAACGAAACTGAAACTCCAAATTGAACTACCTCGAGAACTAACCATTCCTACCCCTAAGAAATAACTAGGAATTTGAGTAAGATAGTCCTTCAAACCATTTAACTCATCCCAAAACCTTCATCAAACAAGAACAGGAAGAAATGTCAATTTGTAAGTTTTGAGTCTATGTCACCCCAACACTATAGTCTACTTAGAACCTAGTACTACATTGACTGAAAATTCTTATACTAGACTGTAATCAACTCAAAGGAAACCTTCCAGAAGCAAAACACAACTCATAAATGCAAATAAATAATTAGAAGCATACCCACAGGCCATATAGTCGCCACCCTTAAATCCTCTACAACAAGTTGGTAGGATCCTTCTTCATCCCCAGGTACCTCAGCTCTCCCCTGGCGTCCATCTGGCGTAAGTCAAGCTAAAGGTTAGGTAATCACCTACGTGTGGCGTAGGTCAACAAAATCAAAATGGGAACTTAGCGCCCTACGCCGGACGTAGGGCAAGGTACACTCTACGTGGACGCATAATGAGGAAACCCTACTTTCGGGGTTTTGATCCCTATTTAAGGGCTCTAACCCTTATAAGCCCTCCTTATCATCAGCCTCCACTATCCCAATCAGTAATCTTGAAACCCTAATTCTCTTGAGCTAAGATTTGAGCCTCTTATATGTTTTTGGTACATTTTAAAGAATGCAGAGCCCATATTTAAAGCTTGGGGAAGCTCAAGCTTTAGATCCAGCGTCTACCTTGCATTATTCTACTCCAGAATGTATAAAGCTTGAACCTTTATGTTTCCTTTTTGATAGATATTAAGTTAGCTCATGATTTGTTATACTTTTGGTCCCAAAACCTTGGTTTTATAGAGTAGGAACTACTTCATAACCTATGAGCATCATGTTTTGCTAGTTTTGAGTTTGAGAAGTCATAAAAATGGGAGCTTGGGCACTCCCATCCATCCATGCATGAACTCTTGAGCTTTTGAGTGGTTTTTGTACGTATGGTTTGGTTTTGTTCCCTTTTGAGCCATGCAAAGGCATAAAGTTTTTGACTTTATCATTTAAGACATCCTTTAGGTTCAGATCTGAGAGTTGTACGTTTGATCTTAAGGTATTAAAGTCTTAATATGAAAGTTGGCAAGCAGCATGATTACGCTGGGCGTAATCCTAGTTACGCATCGCGTAGCCTAGTTTCATCCTGTTTTTTCATCGGAAGACTTTGCGCGGTGCGTAAAGCATGAGTACGCATGGCATAGCTCCAAAAGACAAACTTTTGGTCAAGGTGGATGCTAGGTCAAGAGGGGTGGGTCCTAACCATGGAAGGATAAAATGGTCTTTTACCCTAGTAGGTCAATCAGAAGCCAATACTTTTAATTGGGGTTGTTACCTAATTTTAATTAGGGTTTTATGACGTGTTGTTTAGTGTTGGGAGTTCCAGTCTGGGCGGCTCGGGTGTGTGATTGGTTTGTCTGACTTTAAATTGAGGTGAGTCTTCTCATTATACTTGTCGGTCGAAGGCACCAATATCGGTCCACTAGATTGTGTTATGTAGAATACTAGTTGTATTTGTGACTCTTGCATGTATTATTGGGTTGAAATGCACCTCAAGTTTGGGCATATTATTGTATTTTTGGGTTGAAATAAACCCAGGGTTGGGCCCATTATTACATGCAGTGTTCTAAAAGGCGCGCCATGGCGCGCGCCAAGGCGCGCCATGGCGTGAGGCGTGGGTTCGCCGTTACGAAAAGCTTCATAACGTTGCTGTTAGGCGTAACACATGGCAAGGCGTGATATGGCGCGCCATGGCGCGTTATGGCGTGTTATGGCGCGTGTTTTTTCATTTGAGACACAGTTTTTTTCTCTTTGTTATGTCTTTTCAAACCGGAGATACAAGTATTGTGGTTTTTGTTAACTTTTTGTTATTAGTTATTGATTTAACACTTCTAAAAAGTAGTTATATTTAATATAAATTTATATTTATGTGGTAATATAAGTTTAAATTAATACAAAATCGCCGCCTTACATCACGCCTTGAAAAACGCCGTGGCTCGCCATGGCTCGTTAAGCTTGAGGCTTGGTCTTGCCGCCACGCCACGCCTCACGCCATTTAGAACCTTGATTACATGTTTGGGTTGAAATATACCCTAGGGCTGGAACCATGATTGTATGTTGGGTTGGAATATACCCTAGGGTTGGACCCACTGCTTGTATGACATGTGGTATTTTGGAGAACACAGTAAGCTTTGTGCTTACAGTTTCATGTTTATGTTTCAGGTAATTCCGATTTGAAAGGGAAGGGCTCGACGTGATCGCACAACATCCGCTTGTTTTAATTCTGCATTGACTTTTGATTTCACTATAATGCTGGGAATACTTTGTATTATGGTTGTTTGGAGCAAATTGATGATATTTTGGTTGTTCGAAAAAAATTCCACTGTTTTTGGGATGTTACAGTAGCGCACGACAAATGTTATTGAGATCATATGATTTAAAATATATTTATCTAAATTACTTAACCATAATAATTAAATATAATAATAAATCAAAATTTAAATTATTTTTTTTTTTCATTTGGGACAAAAAGGTCATAACTTGCAACCTAACAAGATCTAGCAAGACAAGCATCAAGATTTAAACTTTATACCTCCAGAAGATGCACAAGGATGAAAAGAATCTAGACCCAAAAGCTTTAGATCAGCACCACAACTTCAAAGGTCCTCCTTCAATAGTGGGGACGTGTGGTAGGATGGGTAGGAGAAATGTGTTCAGCAGAGATGATGAAGTCCAAAAGTATTGTCGGGTCACTGTAGGAGGAATACAAAATAAGGGTTAGGAGGCTTTACTCGACGAAGTAGATAGGGGAAGAGAGTATGTATTGGGGCTAGGGATTTATTAGGTTGATAATTTATAAGAATATTTTTTTAATTAATATTACTAATATAATATAATTAATAGAATTATAAAATTAGAGGGCAAAAGAGTCATTTAAACATATTTAACTGAGCAAACTAACGGATGTTAGTTTTATAGATTAATTCCACACTCAAACTACATAAAAATGATTATTTTTGTGAGTAAACTATTTTTTGAGCCTTACCTAAAGAAATTTGTAAATCATTAGGACCATTTCTGTAATTTTGTCATTGATAAACTACACAAGCTTTTTCCTAATGGGAAAATGACTTACTAAGGTAATTAACTTTTCCGTATGTTCATATCTGGGTAACTATCTTTTTTTTGTACAAATCTAGATAACAAACTTGTTGGAAGTGTTCACATATGACCATTATGACCTGCTGTAGCAGGTTATATCCTAGATATGAACACTTTCAACAAGTTCGTTACCTAGATGTGTACAAAAAACAGATAGTTACCTAAATATGAACATAACGAAAAGTAAGAGTAAATTACACGAGTGGTCCCTATGGTTTGGGGGAATTTGTGTTTTTGGTCCCTAATTTATTTTTTTTAACTCGAATTGTCTTTACTGTTTATTTTTGTTGCGCGTTTGGTCACTGTCTTATCTAAAAAGACTATTGTGCCCTTATTAATTTATTTTTTAATTAACTTTCATATTTATGTATTTATTTTTTTACATATTAAAAAAATTAATAGACCCCACATATTTGTATCTCCTCACCATTCCATTTTCCATCCTCATCAACTTCTATTTATTTTTCATCTCTAGTGATATCGACATCTTCACAATCTCTTTTTTTTCGTTCATTCACCTCCGTCGAATCAACACCACAACTAAGGGTGTTCGTTTGGATAGATCGGTTCGATCCGATCCAATTAAGTAAATCCAAATTGATTTCGGTTTTCAAAATATGGATCCAAATAGTCCAAACTAAATTCAAATCCGATCTGATCCGATCCAATTACAATTCAGTTGGATCGGTTTTTATAATTCGGTTTTCAAAAACCATAACATTTTAAAAAGACAGAGAATTATAATATAATCTAATTTTACAGAAGAAGCAAAAACAAATTATTTATTTGTGATTTAAAATTTATAAACAACTACTAAAAAGGCATATTATAGTTTATTATTTAATAGATAAAAAACTTTTGAGAGAAAGTACATATTATTGTCTTTTATTAGGTAAAACTTTTTGAACTTATTTAAAAAAAATTATATAACTAATAAATAATTATAGATATATTGAAAATAAATACATAACAAATTGTTATTCGGTTTTTTTGGACAATTCGGTTTTATTGAAAATCAATCTAAAATCCAAAATAATAATTCGGTTTTATTGAAAACCTATCCAAAAATCCGAATATCCGAACCAAATAGTCCAATCCAAATTGTCCAGTTGGACAATTCGGTTTTATCCAAATAGTGAACAACCCTAACCACAACCCACTAAAGATGAAGAGACAGTAGAAGGACCGAAAAAAGAGATGGTGAAGATGTCGATATTACTAAAGATGAAAAATAAAAAGAAGTTGAGGAGGATAAGAGATGAGATGGTGAGTAGATACAGATATGTGAGGTCTATTAATTTTTTTAAATATATAAAAAATAAATACATAAATAAGAAAGTTAATTAAAAAATTAATTAATAAGAGCACAATAGTCTTTTTAGGTAAGACATGACCAAACACGCAACAAAAATAAACAGTAGGGACCATCCGAGTTAAAAAAAATAAGTTAGGGACCAAAAACATAAATTCCCCCAAACCACAGGGACCATTCGTGTCATTTATTCTTATTTTTCGTTTTGTTCATATTTGGGTAACTATTTTTTTTGTACATATCTAGGTAACGAACTTGTTGAAAGTATTCACATTTAGGATGTAACCTGCTATAGCAGGTCATAATGGTCATATATGAACACTTCCAACAAGTTTGTTACCTAGATGTGTACAAAAAAAAATACTTACCCAGATGTGAACATATGAAAAAGTTAATTACCTTAGCAAGTCATTTTCCCTTTCCTAAACTTGTAAACTTATGTGGGTGCATTTGTAGATGTTTTCCTAAAAAGCGAAAGATAATTGTAAACTTGTGTGGAAGCATTTGTAGATGTTTTCCTAAAAAGCGAAAGATTTACAACTGTTGTCAAAGAGAAGGGAAGGAATAGTAAATATTTGAGTAAATTACACGAATGGTCCTTATGGTTTGGGGTAATTTGCGCGCTTGGTCCCTAATTTATTTTTTTAACTCGGAAAGTCCCTACTGTTTGTTTTTGTTACGCGCTTGGTCCCTACTTTTTGTTTTTGTTACGCGATTGGTCCCTATCTTACCTAAAAAAACTATTATTTAAATAGAAAAAAATGATAGGATATGTAAGGTAAGGTGATGGAGGTTGGGGTTGGGGTGTGTTTATTTAAATATTTTAAAAAATCAAAGGCAAAATGGTTTTTTTAGGTAAGAAAGGGACCAAACGTGTAACAAAAACAAACAGTAAGGACCTTCCGAGTTAAAAAAATAAGTTAGGGACCAGACGCGCAAATTACCCTAAACCATAGGGACCATTCATGTGATTTACTCTAAATATTTTCAAAACGCTTAAAGTGCTCACACCCACTTCGACATCTGCCCCTTTTTCTAACGGCTCTCCCCCAATTTCAAATAAACCCTATTCTCCCACTCTCCCTTCAGACCAAATCCTCTCAATCTCTCCCTAATTGTGTGTTGTGTGTGTGTGTGTGGATCTATACACGAAAAAGCGATCTAGGGTTTGTTTCTTCTGTTTCATTAAATCAGGGGTGTTCAAGGCACTAACACAAACACGATTTCACTGACGGGGAACTCGAGAATGGATCTTCCACAAGAAACTGATGACTACATTCGTGAATCTATAGAATATTCACTCGGTCTTCCTGTATCTACACATACTCTTGAGTTAAAGCTTCGATTTTCAGAAGAAACACAAAGGCAGCTTCGCGATCAGTACTTGTATCTGAAATCCAAATTGAAAGAGAAAGATGAAACCATCGAACGTGTTAGGGTTTGTATTCTTCTTTACATTTAACACCTGAAAATTCCTTACTGTAAAAGCTGCTTTCAATTTCACCAGCTTCTTATGAACTGCGTGATTAGGATTTAGGGTTTGAATTACACTTTTTATGTTCATTATTTACACGGCGTAGAAGTCTTCAGTTTAGCAACATGGCATAGGGTGAAACCAAAGAGAAACTTTTTTGATATTTATTAGATTTTCTTCCCTTGAATTGTATGTAGGTTGAATCGAGTCTGAATGCACTTGCTGTAAAGAAATTCGTAGAAGAGAATCAAAAATTGGCTGCAGAATGTTCTAATTTGTTAAATCAGTGTAAGAAATGGGAGAAGGAGTGTTCATTATATGACCATGATCGAGAAGCTTTAATGGACTTTGGGAACGAGGCAGATAACAGAGCTAAGGAGGCAGAGTCTCGTGTTCATGATTTGGAAGATCAATTAAGTAAATTGTCTGAAGAACTCCAGTTCTATAAGCATCAATCAGAGACCCAACAAGTAATTCATCTTTTCATCTGAACATAAGTATTTATTTAAGGATCAATAACATTTATATCATTGTTTTACTTGATTTAAGGTTAGTGAAGTGACAAAAACTGCATCTTCAGAACATTTTCTTGTTGATACATTGCTATCAACTTTGATTACCAAAGACAACATTCCATCAACTGCACATTCTTTCTTAGAGGCAAATAGTGGGGTTGAAGTGTGTCAAAAGATGCTACAAATTTGGGAAAGGTAATGTTTTCAAATCTGAAACTTTTCTTGGAGAAATTTCAAGTAAATTTACCAAAATTTGTATTGTTTAATTGTAGCTTGAAGCCTTCAACACAAAAAGTTTTAGCACTTGCTTCTGAGGTGAAGATACTACTGCAAGAAAAAGATCATTTAATGAATAATCTCACAACAGCAGAAGAAGAGGTGTGTGTGTGTGTATGTTTGTGTATGTGTGTGTGTGTGTTTGACTTTCTTTGACTAATGAAACTTGGGTATGCATAATAGGTTAAAGTCTTGTATGAAGAAAATGACATTTTGGACAAAGAAAATAGGAGATTGATGAAGCGACTCCAAAAAGAAAGACAAGTGAATAATGATTCTGGTGGAAAGACTAGTAGTGCATCCTTAAAGGTAAAAAGAAAATCTAACTAAATAAAAAAAATGTTCATTTTAAAGAAAGAAAACTGATTTTTTATATGAATTTTTGTGCAGAATAATAATAAAAGGAAATGTAGTCCAAGAGAAAATAGTCCAATTGAGAAGAAAATTGACTTCATTGAATCGGGTTCACCAAGGCAAGCATTATCTCCTTTGAAACAAAACACCCCAGAGTCTCGATTGAACAAGAAGTAAATCTTTTACAAAAAAAAAAAAAGAATTATGAATTTTGGATTTATTATATTGTTTATGTGAAATGTGAACTATTATTGGTAAGATTTTTGTTTTTGGAATTAGCTAAAAGAAAAAGCGTATTTTCAAAGATGTTTTGGAATGTATCGCTTAATCTAGCAAATATAATAATCTTTCTAATCAAATTATTGTGTGTATAATTAGTTTTGTTGGAAACTCATCATTCGAACAATTGACTCAAAAATCTTATAATTTACTTTTGAATCTATATATTTGTTTCAAAGAGAACTTGAACCATTAGTTTTGAATCTCCATAAAAGATAACAATTATCTTTCTACTAGAAACAATGATGAACTTATATTATTTTCATTGTTTATAGCAAAATACAAATTGATCAATAAAATGTCAAGTTGATTTTATATATAATTAAAGACATGTCCTTTTGTATCAATTGAAAAAAAAAAATTAGGTTGCTATTTATCATGAATAAGTGGTTGCAACTCGTATGATGCCTCGAAAAATTTATGTATATGTAATACGCAAGACATAATTTAGAGTACGAAAAACCTTTGGAAAACAATTTTTTTAAATGCATATGCCAAAAATAAATTGTAAAAAAGGAAGTTCTAAAATAGATATAAAAATGTTTAAAAAAACATATAAAAACTAAGTTCTGAATAAGTTGAAGAAATTTATAGAAAAAGTTTGAACAAAAGTAAAATTGGTGCGAAATTTGTAAAAAAAAAAAACAAGAAAACTTAGGTGGTGGCACGCTTGGGTTAGATGTGGGTGGATCTTTGAAACACATTTATTAGTTGTTTGAAATAGTCATTTAAAACAAATCTAAAATATTTTTTTACTATAAAAATGTTATTTATTTAAGAAATCAACTTACTGATGTCTCAAAATATCAAGTCATTAACATTTAAATTTTTTGAATTGTCAACGCACACAAAGTGTAACAAGATAATCAGAGACAAATGTAAAGTAAACAACTTTCTTCCATCTTAAATCTTAATTACATCATCTTCTAAATTTCCAGAAGCTAAATTTATCTTTGATCTTCGCCCAAGTCTTCCAATATGAATAAACTAGGCGAATGCCCGCGCGTTGCACAGAAACACATATATAATTGAATTCTTTACAAACATTTTTTTTTTTTTTTTTTTTTGTAAATATAGATATAACGTTGTTAAATTTGATATAATAATTCATATATACTAAACTAATATAATATATTGATTATTTTGAATTATTTGATAATATATACGTCTATTATAACTGTATAATCTCAAATGCTTGAATGACTTCGATCTGCGAGTTACACATGAATAAAATTAAATATAATATATGGTTTAATATTATTTATAGTTGTTATTGTTAATTAATTTTTAAAATTTATTTGAATAATGTTTTAATTTCAACCATTATAATTATTTAAAACATCAAACATTGTTTTTTGATTTTAAAGGTAACAATATAATCATTTATATAGAGTTATTTTTAACTATTATGATTGTAATTTATTTTAAGCTACTTATTTGAAAACTTTTAACGATTATAAAAATATATTTATGAAATATTTTAGTTAAATTGAGATTACAATTTAGTTTTTTGCATTTATCACTACAATTTATCACTTTTAACTATTTACAAAATATTCTTTGGTTTTTTAAGTGGATTTGAAATTTATATTTAATTTGACATTGTAATGTTAAATTTAAATTAAAAATTTAAGTATTTTGTCCAAATTGTTCAAAAGTAGTAGCTTTAAACTGATAATACTTTACATACAACAATATATTAAATCTAATAAATTAAGTATAATATGTTAAAAATTAAAGACATAACTTTATAAGTAGAAACAAAGATTATTTTAAAATTGAAATTTAGTATATATTTATGATTACACTTTAGGTTTGATATTTATTTAACATTATTAACCAAATTATGATCATTATTAAAAAGGCACTACAATTCATCACTTTTAACTGTTTACAAAATATTCGTTGGGTTTTTTAAGTTAAAATAAAATTTATATTTAGATTGAACCTGTAATGTTATATTCAAATTAATAATTTAAATTTTATACAAATTTTTCCAAAATTGTATCTTTAAAATGATAATGGTTTACCTCTAACAATATATTAAAACTAATAAATTAAGTATAATATGTTGAAAGTTAACAAAACATAATTTTATAAGTATAAGTAAAGATATTATTTTAATATTGAAGTTTAGTTTATATATGATTACACTTTAGGTTTGATATTTATTTAATCTTATTAACCAACTTATAATTATTATTAGAAAGAAATTGAAAAGTCATGTGAGTTTCAAATGAATGTGGTGAAAGGAAAATTGCATGGAGTTTCAAATGAATGTGGTGAAAGGAAAAATGATTCCTTTATAATATAGTATCATATGATATGATATAAAAAATAAGTTGGTTCAGTCTTATAGTGAGCATTACCCAGGTAAGCTATTAAGGGTTCAAAATAAACCGACAATTCAAACATAAAAGCCAAACCCCTTAAAAAGTTTTCAAAACATCAAAATATTTATGTAGATTCAATATTTTAGTAAAAAGAATTTCAATGTTAAGTATTTCTAAACAACATCAAACTCATCAATAATAAGTCAACAACCTCAAAATAATGCAATACATATCTCTCTACTCCCAATAATCTTACATCCAAAACACCTCACCCAAGTTAAATGAAAAATAACATGTGTAAAGGTAGTACACAGCACACAATACACATATGGATTCTAAATGTTAGGGTCATGTGCCATCACAAATGACCACACGAGAGGTATCTTACCTCACATGCAAGTGAGTCCTACCTGAAATGCCATCACATCACCAAAAAATTAGATACCCCAATGACATTTGATCACACAAGTCATCAACCTTTACTAAGTGAATGCTTATGCTTATGACCAAAAGATTTAACCAAAACAATAATATTGTCCCGTTTGTAGAAACTCATTAGAAATTCATTTTTTGAATGCATCAAGATATGTGTAGTATTCCCATAGTAAATGTACATTACATTTCAAACAATAAAGGGTTTAAGTGAGCAACATATAGTAAGACATGTATTATTGAGCAATAACTTGCCTTTGCCTCAATAATTATGGCATAATTACTAATCTAGCCAAATTAAGGAAGTGATTAGCAATTTTTAGCCAAAAATTAGAAAATGTCCCAAAACCATCTACGGTTTTGTCAAAAAAACTACGGTTTTAATTTTAATTTTCTTTTTTAAGTAGAGAGTATTTTTTTGAGAATTATTTTCATTATAAAGATGTTTATAAAATATAGAATTATTTTGACAATTATTTCGTTAAATTTTTTTGAGATTTGTAAAATATGAAATAGTTTTTTAATAAATAAAAAAAAATTGATATATATATATATATATATATATATATATATATATATATATATATTTGTAAATTTCACTACTTTTTTTGCTAAATTTGACTACTTTTTTTTTTTTGTTAAACTTGACTACTTTTTTGTTAGAGTTGATTATTGTTTTGAACCTACCCTATATATGTTAAGTATTTCATATTTTTGGAATTATTTCATATTTGGGTAATTTTCTTCTTTCTAGCTTTTCTATTCTCAAAATTAAGATAATGAGTTGTAACGAGTATTTCGTATTGCTCATTATGGATGAAAGATGAGAGTTTGTTAATTCCTAATTATCATATGGTTGGCCACCGGGATACAATCCGAGAATTTTTTATTTAGGTGTTGAATTTTACGAAACCACCACGTTCACCGAATTTGTTCATTTGGTGAAGTGCAAGATGAGTCTTCACGAAGAATCAAAAGTCAGTCTAAGTTATCAAAATCCATGACAACTCTATTATTGTGGTATTGTTGATAATCGTGATATTAGAAAGCTGATCAAGGTAATAAATGTCATTGGAGATAAATATGTGTCTGTCTATGTGGTGGTTGAAGAAGGCATTTGGCGTAACAAAGTGGATGATAGAGGAAAGGCATCTGCAGCTAATTTATCAAGTGGATAAGGGAGCAACAACCCAATAGGTAATTTTAAAAGTCCAAATAAAAGTTAATATCATAGTGTCGCTGAAAATGTAAATGTAGTGCTAGAACCGATTATGTATGTTACATCGGAAAATTATAAGTATATCGGTGATAATGATGTTGGTACATATGTTAATGATGTTGGTGTAAATCATTACTTTGACCAAAAAAAGCACTAGACGTGGGGAATAAGGTTGGTAATGAATCTGGAAAACAAGAAGTTCCATTTTTGCATGATGGTGAACTAAAAGGATATGACGAGTTTGCGGATTGTGACAAGATAGATATATCCGGCCTAGAGAGTGATTCTAACGGAGAAGAATTTGATGATGAACCTAAACTTATTTATTCAGATACCATGTTTCATGGTATGCCCCCTTTGCATTCGTGTCTTGTAAACGATGATGTGAACATTCCATGTCAGAGGGTGGATATAAATGAAGAGATTAAGGTTCTAGACATTTTTGATGACAAAGAGTTGCTCAAGCTTGCAATTAGAAGTCAATGCATGTAACAATTTAAGCAGTATAAGACTCCCAGATCGAGCAAAGAAAGGTTTGAGGTGGTTTGTTTGGTAGAAAATTGTTCTTGGATGGTTAGGGCAACAAGAATCAAATCGACTACTGTTTTCCAAGTCACAAAAGTTGTTGACCAACACACATGTTGTGCAACAAACTTGGAGTCTAATCATCGACAATCAAAGAAAAGGTACTCGGCCACATTATCGCTGAAGTATTGGCCGAAGATTATAATAGAGTTTATCGGGGTAATGAAATTGTGAGGGACATCAATTCGAAATTTCCAATCAATATCTCATACCAACAGGCATGACGGGCAAAACAATATGCGTTGTTGATGTTAAGAGGTACCAAGGAGGATTCATTCACCAAATTATCAACGTATCTGCACAACTTGGTCAAGCATAATCCAGGAACTATTACTCAGATAGAATAGATGATGATGATCGGTTTAAGTTCGTGTATATCACGCTAGGTTCCTCGGTAAGCAGTGATAATGTTTTAAAACAAATATAACATATGAATCCTAATTAGTGTTTGTTAATGCCATAAAAAATAATTGTAGGTACAAGCGTTCATCAAATATTGTAGGCCGACCCTAATAATTGATGGTGGTCACCTAAACGGTGAATTCAAGGGTACGATGTTGCTTGCAGTGACAATGTACGGTCAAAACCAAATCATGCATGTTGCTTATGCCATATGCAAAAGTGAATGTACGGAGACATGGTCTTGGTTCTTTCGAAAACTACGTGAATGTATAAGCAACATGGAAGACCTTACATTCATATCTGATAGGGCTCCATCCATAGCGACGTCAATTGAAAATATATTTCCTCACGCCTATCATGGAATATGTGGTATCCATTTGTATTTCAACATTTCAGCAAAATTTGGAAGCAGCGATACAATACATGCATTATTTTGGGAGACATGCAAAGCCTATACTATTAAAAAATTATGTAATGGGATGAAAACAATTAAAAAGGTAAATGATCGTGTATGGGAATACCTACAAAACATCAATCCAGAAAGATGGGCCAAGGCACATTTTCCTGGGAATCAATATTTTCTTATGACATCAAATAGTGCGGAGTCGATAAATTCAATGTCAAGATTTGCAAGTAAGATGCCAATATTGATGTTGATTGCGTATTTTCGTGCAACAATACAACAATGGAGTTTTCAAAAACGTGATGTTGCAGGTACTAATATTTTATATATAATAGTACTTGAAATGTAATTTTACTACTCATATGATATTATGAAATTATGTCTATTTTTTTAGCTGAAGAAAAAACAACACTCACCCCATGGGCTGAAACGATTATACAAGCAAATAATAATGCTTGTAATAATTGGATGGTGTATCCTATCTCAAATACTAGATTTGAAGTGAAAAGCTCTACTCACAAAAGTGTCATTGTTGATTTCCATCAAAGAACTTGTACATGTAGGTGGTGGCAAATAGATGGCTTACCTTATGGCCATGTCATAAAAGTGCTCACAATGAACCGTTACGAAGATTTTTCGTAATTTGCTTTAAAAACTTACTTTATAGAGACACTGAGGAAAACTTACGAGGAATCTGTGAACCCCTTACGAAGTCCATCTGAGTGGGAGATCCCCGATGATCTGATGATAATAAAGCCACCCATAATGGAAAGACGTCGGCCTGGTAGGCCAAGAAACATTGATCGTATTCCATCGCAAGGTGAGCGTCCCATACGACATGAATGTTCTACATGTGGTCATTTTGGACACACAAGGAATGATTGTACAGGTAGGGGATCGGGAAGCGAATTTGGGGGGGAATCGACACAAAAGGGCATAATGACTGATGAATTCGCATCTGAAAGCGGGTCACAGAACGAAAGCGTGTACCCTACTTTTGATTTCAATAGCACATTTGATTTAAATTGTCCTTAGATTAATGTACGAAAGAAATGAATTCCCGTATTTGTAATTTGTATTGCTTGTATTAAACTGCACTTCTGACATTATTAATTAAATCTAGTACCCCACTTTTTATCTACTTTATTCCATGAAAAATAAAACACAAACATAAAACATTATAGAAAACGAGATACACCAGTAGCTAACATTACATAAGACATTTCACATATAAGAGCCTTCTACATGAAATATTTGTTATTTTTAACTAGAATCCATGCATCCTTATACTCGAAGTCACTTCCCTCGTGCTCCAAAATGTAATGATCTTTAACCATTTCTAAAAGATCTTCGTTGTTGTTTGGATAACGATACCTAATTTTAAGATGATGATATCATCGATTGAACCATGTGATTTTTTCCTTTAAATCCATCCACTTACCAACAATATCTTCTTGTGTTCGGTGTTTTCCTTCTCCCAACGAGAGGTTAAACATAGCTGTTATGCGGGTCCATTCATCACCTTCAAAGCAATCAGAGTTAACCATGGTTTTTACATCCTCGTAAACGTTCATCCAACATTGTGTTACCACCATTACCACTCTTATTGTCCATGGATGTGGAGTATTGGACGGAGCAACTGTATAGGAAGAAGTTGTTTGATTGGAGGCCATTTTTTGTAAATTTGTTTGTTATTTTGTTTTAATTTTATAGGAGTACTTAAATAAGAAAAAAGACTGACAAACAATTAGGTGGATTCCCATAAGTATTGTTTGAAACTACATTATGCGGGCTACAGAGAAGTAGTCAAAGTCGATAAAACTGTAGTCAAATAATTGTAAAAGAGTAGTCGAATTGTCAGATACCTTACACGGAGATATTGTTTGAAACGACAAATAGACTTTGGAAATTGTGACATCCCCAAAATCTCGGCCAGAAAAGACCGATTTTTATTTATGCTTTTAAATATTTTCAGAGTAAATCCTTTTGATTTGAAAGAGTTGCGGAATTTGTTCCCAAAAACAAAACATGATAAAACATTGTTTACCGAAGCATTTCATAAAAGATATGTATTTTCATTATAATCAAAACTCGGGGTGTCATGTTCCGATACAGACCAATAAGCATAAACGAATACATTACAAGTCATATGACAAATATAAACATATGCAGACTTGTAAACAAAACAACTTGATGGTTCATCCATCTCATGCCCTTCCGCCACTACCTGTAATACAATTTAAAACTGAGTGGGTCAGGCTTGGGAGCCTGGTGAGCATATAGGGTTTTCAACCCACAATAAATATCATATTTAATTTTCACCAACCAACAATAACCCAATTACCCATTCCCGTTATTCTCACTTTAATGTCCCTAAAACAACTAACATAAGGGACCTAGTCTAAGAATATTTCATCGGAGCGACAACACATGCTTCGGGGGTACCTCAGCAATATAAGTCAAATAAGGCAACCATGAGGGGGATGGAGTACAGCAAATGAACACCCAAGTTCATTAACACCTACAGGTGGCGAACCTGCTAATGTTTCCACAAGACTGTCTAGAATAGCCAGTGGTCATCATCTAAACTCCGCTAGATGACTCAATCAAACAACAACGAGGCCTCTCATCTGTTTATTACACACCAACTGTCTACCTATGTTCTACCCAACATATTAGTAGATAAAAATATACATTTGTATACATAGTTTAAAGAAAACATGTATAGCATGCTTTAATCAACACATATATCACATAACAGATGAGGCACACACACACATAACACATATCTCATAAAGAAATAAGCAGATCTATAAGATAGAAGAGAGTGAATACTCATTCACACATAACACAACCAAATATATACACATAGCACGTATTTTATATATAATACTTCGTATTATTGTATTTGGAAGAAAATAACTACACACTCACTTGATCAGAAGATGATCGGACAGCACTACGGCTTATAGAAGTAGTAATCCACAGCAGATCTGGAAGATCTTCACAAAAATCGAACTTCTCGCGGGCAGACCTTCGACTCGGGAACCGCACTTCTCGGGATCTTCGGGATCTCGGGACTTGCCTCGGGGCTAGAGTATGATACCGGGGCTTCGGGGTGGCTTCGGGGGTAAAAATGCAGAGCTTCGGCACAAAGATGAGAAGAAATGAACAAATAAACCATGAACCCTCGCATCCTATTCATAGTGAAAATATCTGATGTACTCGCCGAGTAGGGGACACCTACTCGCCGTGTTGGTCCATACTCGCCGAGTAGGGGACACCTACTCGCCGAGTTGGTCCATGTGGCAGCTTTCTGGTGGTGCCACTTGTCAAATTCTGGGTGGTGCCACGTCACCCCTATCGCGTGTTAGCCTTCGAACTTAGAAAAATCATAACTCTCGCATACGAGCTCCGTTTTTGACGTTCTTTATATCCACGCGTAGGTAAAATCAAGATCTACAACTTTCGTTTAGACTCCGTCGGCTAAATCTTGACCGATCTCAAATTTAACAGTAGGAGGCGTTTAGACTGTTAAATGACCGCGAAGAATTCGTAACTCCTTCATACGAACTTCGTTTCCGTCCATATTTTTACCGTTGAGTTCCTATTAATGAGACCTTCAACTCTCATTTAGGTCGCGTAAGCCAAAAACCGCTCGAACTAAAATTCAAGTTTCGGGTCGTGCACTGCTAAGCCGAATCTTAGAAAAATCATAACTTCCTCATACGAAGTCAGATTTGGGCGTTCTTTTTATTGACGCTCTTATCTTAACATATTCTACAACTTTTGTTTAGATTGATAAGGCTAAATCTCGCTCTATCGTAAATTCACTATTTACGCTTCCCGGTGCCATGCCGGTTTTGCCGTAAAACTTCGACAGGTCATAACTTCTTTGTTATGACTCGGATTTCGGCATTCTTTATATCTTCGGAATCCTTGTTTCGACCACTACAACTTTATCCAATGATATCAAGTTTATTTTAAACTTAAATTTCGACGCTTATTTTTATTCTTAATGAATCAAACCACATAATTAAGCAATTAAGCACAAAACACATAATACTCAAATAATACATTATTATTATTTCAAAACGGGTTACAAAGGTTAACCTAGACTATTACATTGCTAAAAGTGGCAAGCCCGGAAACACAGGCATTACAGAAATGACAATACATTATGCAGGCTACAAAGCAGTAGTCAAAGTCTATAAAACCGTAGTTAAATAATTGTCAAAGAGTAGTCCAATTGTCATATACCTTAGATGGAGATACTGTTTGAAACGACAAATCTACTATTGGAAAAGACGATACATTATGCAGGGTACAAAGCAGTACTCAAAGTCTATGAAACCATAGTCAAAAAATGTCAACGAGTAGTCTAATTGTCAGATACCTTACACAGAGATATTGTTTGAAACGACAAATCTACTGTTGGAAAAGACAATACATGATGCAGGCTACAAAGCAGTAGTCAAAGTCTATGAAACCATAGTCAAAAAATGTCAAAGAGTAGTCCAATTGTCAGATACCTTACACGGAGATATTGTTTGAAACGACAAATATATTGTTCGAAAAGACAATACATTATGGACCTTGCCTTTCCAGCTCCTACATACATATGTGTCCTCATGTGGTAAGCCCCTTACCTCCACAACCTTAGGCACACTAAGTAATTGGTAATTGTCTCTTATAACTAATTCGAAATGAGTTTCTCTGACAGTGAGCATGAAGAAAGCTTTAACAACTTGTCTGTTTACCTTCATAACCTATGGCAAACCAACCCGCATACTCACACTCACATCAAAACAGATTTGATGGATCATTTCCAATCTTGTTTTCTGGCTATTGGATGGGTGGTATATTTGTTTTCCAAATTTCTATTGTTTCTTTACATTTGATAATGTTTGTACATTTAAACTAGTTGGTTTGCACACTTAAAAAATACAAGTCCATCCATTCATAAATTGTTTCTTGCCTGTAATCTTCATTGGTAGTGTCTGTATTCGAGGGAACTATGTCACACCCTAAAACCAAGAACGGCGGAAACGTTCCGGGGTGGAGGACGTCATGTACTGTATCACAACAGTGTAAAGTAGTAAATAAGCAACAACATCATCCATTGCATTATAAGTAACTGTTTAATACATGTGTGTTCTTTCATTGTAATAAGACACCAAAAATATACAATCAAAATAAACGACAAGACTTGTCTGTGCTCTGTCTTCTCAAAAACCTGGCCATCGTACCTGTCTATTGGTGACCTGAGAATACAAGTTATTTTGAAAGAGAGTATCAGCTTAAGCTGGTGAATTCATAAGTATGTAAGTGTCATTGTCTTGTTTTGAAAAGCTGTTATGAATGTCATGTAAATCTTTAAATGAAGAAGCTGATGTAAGTATGAAAAACCCTAGAAAATCCCTTATTTCCTATTAGTATGAGTTGTAGTCTTCTACCAAGACCCGAATGTTTTGTAAGTAAAATGATAGTTTTTCCTTTCTATTGACTAGTACTAAAAGTACGTAGTCTAACTCCTTGTTTATGTGATTGTATCACAAAATAAAGTAAATAGGAAAAGGTACTAATGTAAGTGTTATCCTTGGGTACCAGGACTAACACAACATCGCAGTAAGCAAAATGTATAACCTAATGAACATCCGAAGATTGTCCAATTGTCCTCTGTAGCAGCAGCAGGGTGGAGGAAGGGTTAGTCCCGTAATTGTCTCCTAATATACGTAGTAACCATAGGCATCCGTAGATGCTCATCACCTATTGGTGCTAACAGCTGGGCTCTGGAATGGTTAGTCCCGTCTAGACATCCCGTTGAACTGGGATAGGCAGGAAAATTTACACAGAAGGTACGAATAAATCTTCCTCGTAACTCTAGGTACAAATATCCAGGTAAGTGAATACAGGAAAATGTATCTATGTAATGGTACTCATGTAATGTATTCATGTAAGCGTGTTCATGTTGTTGGAATAGTGTCTAAGGCTATAACTATATTCGGTGGTGCATGGTCCTTTTGGGTTGCCTTCACCATAGCAACTTGAAGGATGATTTGTTAAGAGAGAGTAAATATTATAAGGAATAATATTTAGCTATTTGATTAATATAAGTCATAGATTAATTGGTATTAATTTGGTGACTTAAAGAGATTAATTAAATAAGAGGGTATAAACTGTCAATTGTTTGATAGTTAGACTTTAGACTATAAATCCATTAGGATGGACTTTGGACGGTTTCTAAGAGCTTTAGGATAGCTCAAAATAGTCCATAAGGATATCTATGGAGTGGATTTGGATAGCCTTAAGTGAAGATTATCCAATTAGGGTTTAGGGTGAAACCCTTAAGGAGTCTAAAGGTATAAATAGGCCCTTGGGGTGTGGAATTCGTGGACAAGCTTTCAGAACCTAAAGAAAGGAACCTCTGACCGAATTCCATCCCCTCTCCTCTCTCCTAAATCATCTTGCTTGCTATTGGTGTTTGTGAACCATCAGAGGAGTGACAATTGTGACTCTAGAAGCTCCAAGACAAGAAGATCAACAAGGAACTCAAAGGTATGATTCTAGATCTGTATTAATGTTATTGTTTAACCTAATTAGCCATTAGAAGTCTTGGATTCAAAAGCATGTTTGATAGAAAGCCTAGATCCAAGCAATAGGGTTTTGCATGCGCACATAGGAAAGTTCTTATGGCTAAAACCCAACAGTGGTATCAGAGCCTAGATTGGTTTTCTACATATTGTTGCTTGTATAACTGAAACAAACCTGCAAAATTCGATTTTTTGGTTTTTGAGTCACTGACTCGTCGAGTTCCAAAGTGGACTCGGCGAGTAGGCGTGACTCGGCGAGTCCATTTGTGTACTCGGCGAGTCCAAGCGTCAGGAAGGGCCAGATTCGGGATTTCTTTGTGTTTATCTTATCCAAACTTTCCATAAACTAATTAGATCAATATGAATCCGATTTCTTGATAAATATAAGTGTTATCTTGATCTAGTTAAAGGTAATTATCAACTAATTAAATATTTAGTTTCTTTATATGATAATTAATTAATTGTTTTAATTATTTTTTGGTAATTATCCTCAAAGAAATCAAAGATAAATCAAATAAAGATAATTAAGATATTAATTGTTAATTGAAATTATTTGTTATTTGATCCTCCATGTTTTTAAATGTTTAAAACCTACCCCATAGTTTTGAAATTTAAATTTGTGATTAAAAGCTTTAACTTAGACAACTTAAATTTCAAACCCTAGATTTTGAAAAGTTTAAAATACAACCCTATACGTATATGACATTATTAGAATAATATATATATGTATAACTAAATGCTAGTCTTACCGCTAGTAGGCCTCATTCACGAAGCCGATCTATAAGGTGAGTATAAGGTTGCGGCCTATAAAATGGCGCTTAATGGGTGTACACTCACACCCACCGCTTGCTTGATTGGTGGAGGGTCGTTAGCCGAACGGGTAGGATAGGGCAACCTCATCCTCTCATTAAAAGTATAATAAGAAATACGAAGTAACTAAATCTTTTTCAAATTTCCCAATCTTAGTTACTTTAGGAAAAGTGAATTGATGCAATCCCATGAAATTACACTTTGCACCTTGCTAAGATGTTAGTGGAGCGTGTGTGGTTTACCGGCACACTAATTGGTTCTAAGCGAAGGTGGCGAAGGGTGATTCATTGTTTATCATAGTTCGATGGAGCGTGTGTGGTTTACCGGCACATCGAATAGGTGATCGTAACAATGAAGGCACCATGTGAATTTGCATGGTAATTCACACCCGCTTTGTGATCCTCGGCATCCCAGTCACAAACAAGAGGGGCATATCGAGATTTAAACATGCCATTGAATAGTTCAATGAATCTCATCCGAATCTAGGAATTCTCAAAAACACTTAGGACTAAAAGTTTAAGTTTTGTGATGGAGAATTAGTGAATCGTCATTCACTTACCTTCAATTTATTTGCATGTTGGATTACGGCATCCCTTTTCTAGTATGTAAATGTTATTGTTGGATCCTAGCCCTAATTTTCTTATTGGGTGATAATTAGGGATTCTTGTTCTAATCTATCTTTGTCCTTTCTATAGATGTCAAACGCAAACAACGCTGCTGCTGGTTCTTTCACGTTGATGAGCCTTTGCCAAAAGGTCACCTTCGATGGAACGAACTTTGGCGAATGGATAAGATACATTCGCACCATTGCTCGCTATGAGGATAAAGAGTATGTCCTCGACGAGAAGCTCGAGAAAATCAACCCCGAAATTGCTACTCCCGCTGAAATCACCGCCTTTGAAACCCATGAGCGAGATGCGACGAAAGTACATTGCATCATGATCGCCACCATGAACTCCGAGTTCCAAAAGTCCTACGAGGACATGTATCCATACGAGATGCATCAAGACTTGTTGGAGAGGTACCACCAAAACGCGAGACAAGAGCGTTACGAGATCTTCACCAACATGATTTCCGCTAAGATGGGTCATGGAGAATCTCTTACCGTGCACTTGCAAAAGATGCAAAGGTATGTCGACCGCCTTCGCAAGTTAAATGTTGACTTCGGCGAAGACTTGGCGATCGACATGGTGCTTCACTCTTTGCCTCCGATGTACAATCAATTTAGGATGACCTACCACATGAACAAAGAGGAGGTCACTCTAAGTAAGCTCCAAGGTCTCTTGAGGGTTGCTGAGAGCAATTTCAAGGACAAGTCTGTTGCACCAACTCCCAATCCATCCGCTGCTCCTGTCTTGGCTATTGGTCAAGGGAAGGGAAAGAAGAGGAAAGCTTCTTCAAATAACTATCGAAAGGTGAAAGCCCGAGATGGTTCCTCTTCTAGTGGAACAAAAGTTGATCCCTCTAAGCCCTGCTCTAACCCGAAGGAGGCAGAGTGCCACCACTGCCACAAGATAGGACATTGGAAGCGAAGCTGCCCGGACTACCTGCAAGCCATCAAGGAAGGAAAGATCAAGCCATCTTTCGCAGGTATATATGCAATAAAATCTAACGATTCTAATCATGCTATTTCTTGGGTTCTTGACACCGGTTGTGGTTATCACATTTGTTCTAATGTGCAGGGACTAAAAGGAAGTAGGGATGTGGAGCAAGGAAGGATCAATCTAATCATGGGGAACAGAAGATCGTCGCCTGTGACCAAGATTGGAGTGTATTCTTTGGTGCTTAAGAATAGTTTAGTTTTAAATTTGAACAATTGTTGCTATTTGCCAGAAATGGCTAGAAACATCATTTCATTTCATGGTTTGTATAGACAAGGTTTTAGATTTTCCTTTAATAATGAGAATGGTTCTATTTTGGCTTATCTAAATGGTGTCTTTTACTTTGAAGCTATACCATGTAATGGAATATATGAAACTGTTATGATTGTTGATAACTTAGGAAATGATGTTTTGAATATTGATTCTTCCACTAGTATGGATAAAGCATCTTTGTGGCATTGTCGTCTTGGACATGTCAACAAGAAACGCATAGCCCAACTCCAAAAGGATGGAGTGTTGGAGTCATTCGACCTTAGGAAAGATGACACATGCGAATCTTGTTTACTTGGAAAGATGACTAAGTCACCCTTCACGAGCACTTGTGAAAGGGGTGAGGGACTATTAGACCTAATACATACCGATGTATGTGGACCTTTTAGATCAACCACGAAGGATGGGAACCGCTTCTATGTGACCTTTACCGATGATTATAGTAGATATGGGTATATCTACTTAATCAAGCAAAAGTCAGAAACCTTTGAAAAGTTCAAAGAGTTCAAAAATGAAGTGGAGAATCAATTGGGCAGGAAAATCAAGATGCTTCGATCCGATCGAGGAGGAGAGTACCTAAGTCTTGAATTCCACGATTATCTCAAGGAGTGTGGAATAGTTTCGCAATTGACGCCTCCTAGGACACCGCAATTGAATGGTGTGGCAGAAAGGCGTAATCGAACCTTATTGGATATGGTTCGCTCTATGATAAGTCGTGCTTCACTACCTATCTTCTTTTGGGGGTATGCCTTAGAGACTGCCGCCCATATCCTTAACCGAGTCCCTACCAAGAAGGTTGCCAAAACTCCTCACGAGATGTGGACGGGGAAAGTTCCCTCGTTGGCACATATCAAGGTTTGGGGTTGCGAGGCTTTCGTAAGACGAGATACTCACGACAAGCTTGAACCTCGAAGTGAGCGATGTATTTTCATCGGCTACCCGCAAACTTCCTTTGGATATCTCTTCTATAGACCGAAAGATAATGTTATCTTTGTTGCGAGGAGAGGAGTTTTCCGAGAGCGAGAACTCATAAGCCAAGGAGACAGTGGGAGGCAAATCGAACTTGAAGAGATTCAAGAATCGATAGATGAAGGAACCTCTACCGCTGGCGTTCAACCCGAGGAGGAAACTCCGGTTGAACCGATTGACGAATCCTTACCTCTTAGACGTTCCGATAGATTTAGAGTTCAACCCCAGTTTTATGGTTTTCATATTACTACCGAAGGGGACACGTATATTAGTGATGGTACACTAATAAATCTTGATGAACCTAATAGCTATAAGGAAGCCATGGCAGGCCCGGAGTCTGTGAAATGGAAAGAGGCGATGGATAGCGAGATCCAATCCATGTACGATAACCAAGTTTGGAATTTGGTTGATTACGTGCCCGAACGTAAGACCGTAGGGTGCAAGTGGATCTTCAAGAAGAAGACCGACGTGGATGGGAACGTACACACATACAAAGCGCGATTGGTTGCGAAGGGCTTTACTCAAACTCCCGGAGTTGACTATGATGAGACCTTCTCGCCAGTTGCGAAGATTAAATCTATTAGAGTGATGCTAGCAATTGCCGCATTTCATGATTATGAGATTTGGCAAATGGATGTCAAGACCGCTTTCCTTAACGGAAAGTTGGCTGAGGATGTTTACATGGCTCAGCCAGAGGGGTTTGTGGATCCGAAGCATCCGAATAGAGTGTGTAAGCTTGAGAAGTCCATTTATGGACTTAAGCAAGCGTCTCGCAGATGGAATCTTTGCTTCGATGAGAAAGTCAAAGAGTTTGGATTTGTACGAAGCGAAGACGAATCTTGTGTGTATGTCAAAGCCAGTGGGAGTATAGTAAGCTTCCTCGTTCTATATGTCGATGACATATTACTCATAGGAAACGACATCCCGACTCTGCAGGAGGTTAAGTCCTGGCTCGGGAAGTGCTTCGCTATGAAGGACCTCGGAGAGGCTTCTTACATATTGGGAATAAGGATAGTAAGAGAAAGAAGTAAGAGACTAATTGGACTTAGTCAGAATACTTACTTGGAGAAGGTACTAAAACGTTTTAGTATGGAAAACTCAAAGAAGGGAGAACTACCGATACAAGGAAATGCCAAGTTGAGTAAGACTCAAAGTCCGAGTACCGAAGCCGAGATAGCAGAAATGAGCCGAGTACCATACGCTTCCGCAGTTGGCTCAATCATGTACGCTATGACTTGTACTCGCCCTGATGTAGCCTTCGCTTTGAGCATAGTTAGCAGATATCAAGGGAACCCTGGCAAAGCACATTGGATTGCGGTGAAGAACATCCTTAAGTACCTTCGGAGAACGAAAGAATGGTTCTTAGTCCTTGGAGGGAGTGATGACTTGAAGGTGCGAGGGTATAGTGACGCCAGCTTTCAAACCGACAGGGACAACTACCGTTCGCAGTCGAGCTGGGTCTTTACCCTAAATGGAGGAGCAGTGACATGGAAAAGTTCCAAGCAGGAAACCGTAGCTGATTCAACGTGCGAATCAGAGTACATCGCAGCGAGCGAAGCGTCGAAGGAGGCGATATGGCTGAAGAACTTCATCGGTGATCTTGGAGTTGTACCGGCCATAAAGGAGCCCATGGAGATTTTCTGTGATAACGAAGGTGCGGTTGCCTTGACCAAGGAACCGAGGGATCATGGTAGATCTCGACATATCGACAGAAAATATCACTTCATTAGACATCGTGTAGAAGAAGGACAACTCGTAGTGAAGAGGATATCATCAGAAGATAACCCAGCAGATCCGCTTACGAAGGGACTGAGTAGGGTTAAGCACTTACAGCATGCTAGGAGTATTGGGCTGAAGGATGATATTAGCATAGATTAGATTGTATTAGAAACGTATAATAGATAAATGTAATTAACATTTGATGATTAAATAAAGAAGTTTTATTTATGAGTAAAGTTACTATCACATGTTAGTTGTTTAACTATTGTTTCACTTTGCATGTTTTGACTTCCAGAATAATTGAGTTTATTAGGAATAATCGAATTATTCAAATGGTCCACAATCGTTCATATGTTGGGAGTAGATATGAATGAAGATTGTCGTGAATTGGTGTGTAGAGTGTCTAAATAGTGTTAGACATAGCAAGAGTTGCTGCAACGTTCATGAGTGCTTACGAACTGGTTTTGAGCATTGGAATAAACCCGCGCTTGCTGGAATCACTTTATGGAATACGATATAAAAGGTGATTGCAAGACGATAATATCATATGGTCTTAAAACCTAGATATATGGTTTATTATTTGTTATTTGATTGTGCATTGATAATGCGAAAACGCATCAGTAACTTGATGTTATAAAACGCATTGTTGTGTATAGTTGGTTAATGAATAAGTAAATGCATATAAGTCAAAGTTTATCTGTAAATTTTATCCTAAGAGGGTAGAAGAGATATCTTGGCCACTCGATGATTTGATTTGACTTATGTGCCGGGCCCGGTCAGAACTGAATTGATGTGTTCGATTAAGTTCTATGTCAAATAAATCGAAGATCGAGAAATCTAAATGCTAGACTAACCATTCCATAGGATTGTCAGCATGATATCTAACAGAGGACTGTACGATCCCTTATCTAAAGGACAAGATTGATTAGATCAGAGTTGACAGCGTCTTTGAGAGCTACGATTGCAAACCGTATTATACTTGTATAGTTACTAGACTTATCCAAGTGGGAGACTGTTGGAATAGTGTCTAAGGCTATAACTATATTCGGTGGTGCATGGTCCTTTTGGGTTGCCTTCACCATAGCAACTTGAAGGATGATTTGTTAAGAGAGAGTAAATATTATAAGGAATAATATTTAGCTATTTGATTAATATAAGTCATAGATTAATTGGTATTAATTTGGTGACTTAAAGAGATTAATTAAATAAGAGGGTATAAACTGTCAATTGTTTGATAGTTAGACTTTAGACTATAAATCCATTAGGATGGACTTTGGACGGTTTCTAAGAGCTTTAGGATAGCTCAAAATAGTCCATAAGGATATCTATGGAGTGGATTTGGATAGCCTTAAGTGAAGATTATCCAATTAGGGTTTAGGGTGAAACCCTTAAGGAGTCTAAAGGTATAAATAGGCCCTTGGGGTGTGGAATTCGTGGACAAGCTTTCAGAACCTAAAGAAAGGAACCTCTGACCGAATTCCATCCCCTCTCCTCTCTCCTAAATCATCTTGCTTGCTATTGGTGTTTGTGAACCATCAGAGGAGTGACAATTGTGACTCTAGAAGCTCCAAGACAAGAAGATCAACAAGGAACTCAAAGGTATGATTCTAGATCTGTATTAATGTTATTGTTTAACCTAATTAGCCATTAGAAGTCTTGGATTCAAAAGCATGTTTGATAGAAAGCCTAGATCCAAGCAATAGGGTTTTGCATGCGCACATAGGAAAGTTCTTATGGCTAAAACCCAACACATGTATCATGTAAGCATATGCAAACGTACTCATGTATCATGTGAGTATATGTAAATGTACTCATGTATCAGGTAATGTACTGGTATAGACTCATGAATGAACTGACTCTTGTGTGATTCCTTGTAATAGGAATAATGTTTTGTATCTTCTAACTATCCATATGATAATTAACTGAAAGGTAATTGGTTGTTCAAGTAGGTTTATACACCCTTACTACACAAGAGTATGGGAAACTGAATGAAAGATGAAAACTATAACATCAATATATATAAGAACATAAGTGTATAAGTATAGTTTTGTTCAAGAAGGTAAAAATAATGGTTTTGTAAGATATCTAAGAGTTTTGAACAATAATTAAGAGTGACTTGATGTCATTTTAATAAACATTTCAAAACTAATACTTTTGTTATCAAGGTATTTTAAGATAGAAAACCATTTCATGTATCATATTTTGAAGTAAGTGAAATCCACTGGGTGAAAACACAGTTATAAAATACATAAGAGTGATTTAATAACATACTGTTTTCTACTTGTATTCCCCCTATTAAATCATTTAAAATCATTTAAAACATTGATTAAGGGGTATGAACTCACCTATAGATGGTGGTGTGGATGAACTGGACTGTGTAGGATTATTAGGTGTCAAGTGAGGACTTGTACACACACTATGATCCTATTGAACATATAATCACACATATATGCACCCAATTAGTCTTAAATTACTAATTGTAAATGTTAAGGCATCCTAGAACATGATAAACACTTTATATAAGTGTTATAAGCCCTAAGGGTTGCATCTAAGTTGTTGTGGGACATGGCAATTGGGTTTAGGGTTCCAAAGGACCCTATACATGATTTTACTCTCCAATAACCTCACAAAAGGAGTTTACGGTCGTAAACCCTTGAGTTTACGGCCGTGAACTCCTAGGCTTAATGTCTTTTGGTGTTTTGAGGTTCTAAATGATCCCTAGAAGCATTCCAACTTGGTGGATTAATTCATGGAAGGGTTTAGGGCACTAATACACTCCTTTAAGGAGTTTACGGCCCCAAGGCCAATTCCCTTTGAGTTTACTGCTGTAAACTCATATGGAAGGGGTGTTTTTGATGCTTTCAAGTCCCATGCACATGTAGGATAGGTTCTAGATATTTTTCTAAGGCAAATGAAGGCCTTAGGCACACTTTGGTGCCCTTAATTGATGTTCACGGCCCAAGCACCATCTTAGGGCCGTAATCTCTCTTTGAGAGGGGTTTTTGAGGTGTTAAAGTCCTTGATTTAAGTGGAAGTAATTCTATGTAAATGTCCAAGGCTTTAGGTGCATTAAAAGCACACTTTGGTCCAAGTTTTTGGAGTTCACGGTCCAAGATCTTCTTGGGACGTGAACACCCAAACTTTGGTGTTTCTTTGTTGTTTTCTTGTCCCAATTACACCTATATACAAGCCTAAGGTAGTAACATATCACGGGGGAAAGGCTAGGCATCATTCCGGGAGTTTACCGCCCAAGAACACCTTGGGGAGTAAACTCCTAAATCTAGTTGTTTAGCTATCTAATCTATGTTATAAACACATTAAGAGATATATAACACTACTAGAGAGATGTACTCATGATTTGGGATGGAAACCCGAAGATCCGTGAGAGAGAAAATGGCTTTTCTCTAGTTGAAAATGTGAATAATGAATGAAATTGGTTCAGAATTCTATTTATAGTCCTGAGATTTTTGGCAGAAAATATTTTATTCTCGAAATGATCTCTAATATAATAGAGTGTTGGAATAACTGTGTTGCACAAAACCCTAGTGCATCCACTCTCTTGATATTTCCTGAAGTTTAAACCCTGAAATACTCAAACTTATACGAAAAAGTCTGAAAATTTACTGTGACTGTTATAACTTCTATTGAAGTGATATTGTTTGTACAGAATGGAAATTTCGGGTTGTCACATCATCCCCCCATTAGAAGGAATTTCGTCCCGAAATTAGAAATTAAGCAATTAAAAGTTACAAATAACTAAGCGAAAAGATGAGGGTATTTCAGTTTCATCTGCTCCTCTTGTTCCCAAGTGAATTCAGGTCCACGCTTTGCGTTCCGGCGAACCTTCACTATCGGGATACGACTCTGCTTTGTTTGCTTGACCTCTCGGTCCATGATCTCTACTGTTTCCTCTACGAAGTTGAGGCTCTCGTTGATCTCGATCTCATCGAGTGGAATAACAAGAGTCTCGTCGGACAGACACTTTTTCAAGTTCGAGACGTGGAAGGTAGGATCTACGTTACTGAGTTCGTGCGGTAGACTGAGTTTGTAAGTTACGGGGCTGATTCGGGCAAGGATCTCAAAAGGCCCTACGTATCTTGGATTGAGTTTCCCATGCTTTCCAAAGCGTATCAAGCCCTTCCAGTGTGAGACCTTCAGTAGGACTCGGTCACCCACCTGGAATTCCAATGGTTTCCTTCGCTTGTCAGCGTAGCTTTTCTGTTAGTCTCTAGAGGCTTTCAATCATTCATGAATTTGAACGATCTTCTTTGTCGTTTCCCGAATGATCTCCGGACCCGTGAGAGTGCTTTCGGGAACTCGTCCCTTAGCTAACTGGGTATCACCCACCTCAGCCCAACACAGAGGGGATCTGCACTTTTGGCCATAGTGGGCCATGAATGGAGCTGCCTTTATGCTCGTGTGATAACTATTGTTGTAAGAAAATTCGACGAGGGGTAAATGGGTATCCCAAGCTTTCCCAAAGTCAATCACACAGGTGCACAACATATCTTCTAAGGTCTGAATAGTTCTCTCACTTTGCCCGTCGGTCTGTGGATGATAGGCTGTACTCATGTCCAGCCTAGTTCCTAGGGAACTTTGTAATGACTGCCAGAACCTCGAAGTGAATCTACTATCTCTATCCGAGATAATAGATAATGGAACACCGTGCAGTCTTACAATCTCCCTAATGTAAGTTCTTGTAAGTTTCTTCATCTTGTCTGTTTCTTTGATTGGCAAGAAGTGTGCAGACTTGGTCAGTTTATCGACGATGACCCATATGGAATCAAGTCCACCCATCATCTTGGGCAACTTGGTTATGAAGTCTATAGTGATCCGCTCCCACTTCCATTCTGGTATCTCCGGTTGCTGTAGAAGAACGGAGGGTTTCTGGTATTCGACCTTCACCTTCGCGCAAGTAAGGCACTTACTTACGAAGGTAGCAATATCTGCTTTCATGTTAGGCCACCAGTACAACTTTTTAAGATCCAGATACATCTTATCTGAACCCGGGTGGACGGAATATCGAGTGTTGTGAGCTTCGGTCATGACCAAGTCTCTGAAGCCACCGTGTTTCGGTGTCCAGATCCGATCCATGAGGTATAAGGCTCCGCCACCCTTGACTTCCAAGTTCTTATACATTCCTCTAAGGGATTCACCAGCCACGTTTTCAGGTTTCAAAGCGTCGAGCTGAGCCTCCTTAATTTGCATGGACAAGTGTGAATGGATAGTTAGATTCAAAGATTTGACTCTACGACCAGCATATTCTTTCCGACTTAGGGCGTCGGCTCCTACATTGGCTTTACCCGGATGATAACGAATATCGCACTCGTAATCACTGAGTAGCTCGACCCACCGTCGTTGTCTCATGTTGAGCTCCCTCTGGTCGAAAATGTGTTGTAGACTCTTGTGGTCTGTAAAGATCGTGCTTTTTGTACCATACAGGTAGTGTCTCCAGATCTTCAGAGCAAACACAACTGCTCCTAGCTCAAGATTGTGGGTGGTGTAGTTAACCTCATGTGTCTTCAGGTGTCTCGAGGCATAGGCTATGACTTTACCTCGCTACATCAGAACACATCCGAGTCCTTGATTTGATGCATCGCAATAGACAACGAAGTCTTCTATCCCTTCGGGGAGGGATAGTATTGGTGCGGTGCACAACGCTCGCTTGAGCGTTTGAAAAGCTCTTTCTTGTTTCTCTTCCCAGTCAAAGGCTACGCCCTTTTGGGTCAGTGTTGTAAGAGGTTTCGCTATGCGGGAGAAGTTCTGAATGAACCTGCGATAGTAGCCAGCTAGACCTAGAAATTGACGAATTTATGTAGGTGTCTTCGGTGCTGACCAGTTCTCAATGGCCTTGATTTTGGAAGGGTCCACATGTATTCCCTCTTCGCTGAAAACATGGCCCAAAAATTTGACTCGTCGGATCCAAAATTCGCACTTGGAGAACTTCACATAGAGCTTCTCTGATCGTAATGTTTCTAAGACTCTACGAAGATGTTGACTATGTTCCTCCTTACTTCGAGAGTAGATGAGTATGTCATCAATGAAGACGATGACGAACTGATCCAAGTAAGGACGACACACCCTATTTGTCAGATCCATGAATATTGTGGGCGCGTTAGTTAATCCGAACGGCATCACTACAAACTCGTAGTGTCCATAACGAGTGCAGAAGGCTGTCTTGGGAACATCCTCCTCTAGCACTCGTAGTTGGTGATATCTGGATCATAGATCTATCTTCGAGAAGTAGTTGGCTCCTTGAAGTTGATCAAATAAATCGTCAATGTGGGGCAACGGATAACGATTTTTAATGGTAAGCTTGTTGAGTCCTCTATAGTCGATGCACATGCAAAACGATCCATCTTTCTTCTTGACGAACAAGACCGGTGCTCCCCAAGGTGGGAAGCTTGGTCGAATGAGTCCCTTCTTATGAAGTTCGTTAAGCTGATTGGAAAGTTCCTGCATCTCGGCCGGTGCCAAATGATAAGGAGATTTGGCTACGGGGGTAGCTCCTGGCACTAAGTCGATTCTGAACTCGACTTGGCGTTGTGATAGTAAACCGGGAAGTTCTTCTAGGAAGATGTCGGGAAATTTGCGTACTTCTGGGATGTTCTGAATGTCTTTCATTTCTTGACTCGTATCGACGACGTGTGCGAGAAATGCATGGTATTCCTTCCGCAAGCACTTCTGGGCTTGAATGCACGAAATGATGCGAAGGCTCGTACTAGGTTTGTCGCCATAGATAACTAAAGTTTCGTTGTTAGGAAGGTTAAGACGAACTGATTTTTCAAAGCATTAGATGTCGACGTGAAGAAGACTCAACCAATCCATACCGATGATAACGTCGAAACATTTAATTGGGACCGGCATGAGGTCTATGTTGAAAGTATGGCCATCTAAAGTTAAAGTACAACCTACGTATATGCAGTTAGTACTCTCCATTTTCCCGTTAGCCATTTCTACCGTGAATGAATTATCTAATGCACATGGTTTTTGTTTAAGCAGGTGTGCAAATTTGTGACTTACGAAACTTTTCTCTGCTTCACTGTCGAAAAGTATGCAAGCATATGAGTTATCGAGGAGAAACGTACCAGTAACTATTGTGGGATCAGCTACCGCTTCCTCGTGGCCTAGGGCCATAACTCTTCATACTCCTCCAGCCATCCCTGCTTTAGGGCAGTTCCTCTTGTAGTGGCCCACTTCGCCACAACCATAGCAAGCTTGGCCCATACCGACATTAGGGACCCGGGCGGCCTGAGTTGTTGGAGTCTTGCAGAAACGGACTGTGTGCCCCTTCCTGTTGCAGTTAGAGCACTAAATCTCCTTGCAAGGTCCGTGGTGGTGGAAATTGCACTTGGTGCACTTCGGGAGGGTTCCAACATATGTTTTTGCTAGTAAGGGGTTCGCAGGGACAACTGGAGTTACCGTGGCAGCATTGATTGCCACAAGTTGTTGTCTCTTGGAGGATTCCTGCGAAGCCCCTCTTTTTCTCTTGTTCCACCCCTTCTTGTTGTTGTTGACCTTTTGTGGCACTGGTGTAGGGTTTGTTTGGTTCTGAGGTTTCCTGTGATCTATGACAGATTGTGCTAGTTCCTTGGCGCTATCGAAAGTGATAGGCCTGGAAGCTAACACACTTGCCTGGATCTGGGGCAACAGTCCCCAGATATATCTCTCTATCTTCTTGCTCTCGAGAGCAACCATATCAAGGCATAGGATTGCCAGATCATAGAACCTATTTGTGTAGGTTGTGATGTCGGATCCAACCATTTGTAGACCCCAGAATTCCTGCTTGAGTTTTTGTACTTCACCTCGAGGACAATACTCTTTCATCAGTATGACCTTCAAGTGTTCCTAGCTGATGGTATAAGCCACCACTAAAGTCAGATACTTAACATGGCCGTTCCACCATGTTAGTGCTCTGTCAGAGAAGGTAAAAGCTGCAAACTTGACCTTGTTGCCCTCTTGGCAAGCGCAGATTTCAAAGACAGATTCCATCTTTTCAATCCATTGCCTTAACACCATAACCCCACCAGTACCATCGAAGATCGGGGTTTGGCATTCGTGAAGTCCTTATAGGTGCATTTTAAAACTTTAGTTCCAACCCTTAGAATTTTAAAAGTTAAAATTCATCCCTTATACTTATAATATTATAAGTTCATAATATATATATATATATATATATATATATATATATATATATATATATATGTATAAGATCAAAGTCGTCTACCGCTAGTATGCCTCATTGACGAAGCCAGTCTATAAGGTGGGTATAAGGTTGTTGCCTATAAAATGGCATCTTAATGGGTGTCCACTCTCACCCACCGCTTGCGTGACTCGTGGAGGGTCGTTAGCCGAACGGGTCGGACAAGGACTTATAAATTCTTATTAAAAGTATAATGATAATTATAAAGTAACTAAATGTTTTATTAAATTCCCAATCTTAGTTACTTTAGGAAAAATGTGAATAAGGTGCTAATCCATGAAATTACACTTTACACTTTGTTTAAGTCGTTAGTGGAGCGTGTGTGGTTAACCAGCACACTAACTTGAACTTAACAAGGTAGGTAAAGGGTGACTTAATGTTTATCATAGTATCGATGGAGCGTGTGTGGTTAACCGGCACATCGATTAAGGGGTAATACATTAAGGGTACCAAGTAATTTGTATGTTTACTTCACACCTCGTTTTGTGATCCTCGGCATCCCAGTCACAAAACTTGGAGGGAACACTCGAGATTGAAACATGCCTTTGAAAAGTTCATTGAATCTCAAAAGAATCTAGGAGTTTCTAAGAACCAAATTAAATATTTTTTAATATTTTGTCTTTGGTGAAAATTGGTGAATCGTCATTCACATACCTCTCAAATATGTTATTACTTAGATTACGGAATACCTCTTCTAATTATAATATATTGTGATTGGGTCCTAGCCTTAATACTACATTTGGGTGTTTTATTAAGGAATATCTCTATTTCTAAACTAAACTTTTCTGCTTTTCAGATGTCTGCAAACAGTGCTGCTTCTGGCTCTAATCCTAATGGCTCCTTTACCCTTATGAACTTGTGTGGGAAAGTCACTTTTGATGGATCCAACTTTAATGAATGGATCAGAAACATTCGAATGATTACTCGCTACGAGGACAAAGAATATGTCCTCGATAAGGAGCTTAAGGATATTGATGAGACAGTTGCTACTCCTCAAGAGATCGCTGACTTTAGGGCACATGAAAGGGATGCCACCAAGGTGGCATGCATCATGATGGCCACTATGACAGCCAACCTCCAAAAGTCCTACGAGGACTTCTACCCTTTTGAAATGCACCAAGATTTGATGGAAAGATACCATCAAAGTGCAAGACAAGAGAGGTATGAAATCATCTCCTCCATGATAACAACCCGAATGAAGGATGGTGAACCCATCATGGGCGACATGCAGAAAATGCAAAGATTTGTGGACCATTTGCTGAAGCTTAATGTGAACTTCCCCGAGGAGCTTGCAATAGATATTATTTTGCACTCCTTACCTTCATGTTATGATCAATTCCGCATGACATACCACATGAACAAGGAAGAGGTCACTCTCAGCAAACTTCAAGGACTCTTAAAGACCGCGGAAAGTGGTCTTAAGGGTAAGGCGGTTGTTACTACTCCTACACCTACCAACTCCGCCCCTGTCTTGGCAATCGGGAAAGGACGAGGGAAGAATAGAAAGAGTTCTTCGAAGGGTACCAAGGCTAGGACCCTTGATGGCTCTTCTTCAAGTGGAACCAAGAAAGGTTTCATCACTCCTTCTTCTGACCCAAAAGAGGCTGAATGCTTCTATTGCCATGAAAAGGCACATTGGAAGCGGAACTACCCAAAGTACCAGCAAGATGTGAAGGATGGGAAAGTCAAACCCAACCATGCAGGTATTTACACTATCTTATCTAATAACTCACCCCATTCTAACTCATGGGTCCTTGATACCAGTTGTGGTATTCATATCTATTCTGATTTGCAGGGACTAAGAAGAAGTGAGAATGTGGAGCAAGGAAGAATAAACTTGATCATGGGAAACAGGAAAGCTTCACCTGTCACCAAGATTGGAGTTTATACTTTATCGCTAAGTAGTGGGTTTAGTTTAGATTTGAATAAATGTTGTTATTCGCCAGAAATGGCAAGAAATATTATTTCCTTTCATGCATTGTATAAACAAGGTTTTACCTTTTCATTTGATAATGAAGTTGGTTCGATTAATGCTTTCTTTAATAATATTCTTTATTTTAAAGCATTACCTTGTGATGGTGTGTATGAAACTGTATATGTGGTTGATAACTTAGGAAATAATGTTTTGTGTATTGATTCTCTTATTAATAATAACTTGGATAAAGCATCATTATGGCATTGTCGTCTTGGACATATAAGCAAGAAATGCATAGGCCAACTTCAAAAGGATGGAGTCTTGGAGTCATTTGACCTAAAGTCAAATGATAGTTGCGAATCATGCTTATATGGAAAAATGACAAAGTCACCCTTCACAGGTTCTTGTGAGAGGGGTGAAGGTTTGTTGGATCTTGTACACACGGATGTGTGTGGACCATTCAAGCATGCCACAAGGGATGCTAATCGTTATTATTTTACTTTTACTGATGATTACAGTAGATATGGATAAGTCTATTTAATCAAGCATAAGTCAGAGACTTTTGAAAGGTTTAAGGAATTTAAACAGGAAGTCGAGAATCAATTGAGCAGGAACATTAAGATGCTTCGATCTGATCGAGGCAGTGAGTATCTTAGTTCATAGTTCCTCCACTATCTTAGGGAATATGGGATTGTCTCACAATTGACACCTCCCAGGACACCGCAGTTGAATGGTGTGGCTGAGAGGCGTAATCGAACCTTGTTGGATATGCTTCGATCCATGATGAGTCGAGCTTCGCTACCAATCTCATTCTGGGGGTATGCCTTAGAGACTGCCGCCCATATCCTTAATCTAGTCCCTACAAAGAAAGTTGCCAAAACTCCTCATGAGATGTGGACTGGTAAAGTACCCAAACTAGACCACATCAAGATTTGGGGTTGCGAGGCTTTTGTGAGGCATGAGTCTTATGATAAGCTGGAACCCCAAAGCGAGAGGTGTATTTTCATTGGCTACCCACAAAGATCCTTTGGTTACCTCTTCTACAGACCTAGTGATAATGTGGTCTTTGTAGCAAGAAGAGGAGTCTTTCGAGAGAGAGAGAGAGAGTTTATAAGCCAAGGAGACAGTGGGAGGAAAATTAACCTTGAAGAACTTCAAGAGTCAAGTGGTGAAGGAACTTCAAACCCTAGCCCTCAACTTGAGGAGGAAACTCCTGTTGAGCCAATTGACGAGTCTGTACCTATGAGGCGTTCCACGAGAGTTAGGAATGCACCTGAGCGTTACTATGGTTTCCATATTACTGCGGAAGGTGAGACACTTATTAGTGATGTGACACTAGTAGGTCTGGATGAACCTAACAGCTACACGGAAGCCATGGCAGGCCCTAAGTCTACTAAATTGAAAGAGGCTATGGATAGCGAGATACAATCCATGTATGACAATCAAGTTTGGAACTTGGTTGAGAATGTATCAGGTCGTAAGGCTGTAGGGTGCAAATGGATCTTCAAGAAAAAGACCGACATGGATGGTAATGTACACACTTATAAGGCTTGACTGGTTGCAAAGGGCTTCTCTCAAACTCCTGGAGTGGATTATGATGAGACTTTTTCTCCAGTAGACAAGATTAAGTCTATTAGGGTTATGTTAGCCATAGCTGCATTTCATGACTATGAAATATGGCAAATGGATGTCAAAACCGCTTTCCTTAATGGAAAGTTGACTGAAGATGTTTACATGAGTCAACCAGAAGGTTTTATCAGTAACTAGTACCCTAATAGAGTGTGTAAGCTTGAGAAATCCATTTATGGATTAAAGCAAGCACCTCGCAGATGGAATCTTTGCTTTGATGAGAAAGTCAAGGAATTTGGCTTTTCTAGGAATGAAGATGAATCTTGTGTGTATGTCAAGGCTAGTGGGAGTAAATTTAGCTTTTTGGTATTGTATGTGGATGACATACTACTCATAGGAAATGACATCCCAACTCTGCAGGAAGTTAAGTCCTGGCTTGGGAAGTGTTTCTCTATGAAGGACCTAGGAGAAGCTGCCTATATTCTAGGGATAAGGATTTTGAGAGACCGGAGTAAAAGACTAATTGGATTTAGTCAAAGTACCTACTTGGACAAGGTGTTGAAGAGATTTAGCATGCAGAACTCCAAGAAAGGAGAGTTACCCATCCAGAGTAATGCCAGATTGAGTAAGACACAAAGCCCTAGTACTGAGGCTGAGATAGCAGAAATGAGTCGAGTACCTTATGCTTCGGCAGTAGGATCGATCATGTATGCTATGACTTGTACTCGACCTGAAGTCGCCTTTGCCTTGAGCATGGTTAGCAGGTATCAGGGGAACCCTGGCAAGGCTCACTGGACTGCGGTAAAGAATATTCTCAAGTACCTGCGGAGGACTAAGGACTGGGTCCTTACCCTCGGTGGGAGTGATGACTTGAGAGTTGTAGGGTATTGTGATGCTGGATTCCAGACTGATAGGGATAATTTCCGCTCTCAGTCGGGCTGGGTCTTCACCCTAAACGGAGGAGCAATCACTTGGAAGAGTTCCAAGCAGGAGACAGTGGCTGATTCCACTTGTGAATCAGAGTATATAGTAGCGAGCGAGGCAGCAAAGGAGGCTATATGGCTGAAGAAATTCATAGGAGACCTTGGAGTAGTACCAACTATAAAGGAGGCCATGGAAATTTTCTGTGATAGTGAAAGTACTGTTGCCTTAGCCAAGGAACCAAGGGATCACGGGAGATCCAGACACATCGACAGAAAATATCATTTTATTAGACATCACATAGAAGAAGGAATCCTCGTGGCAAAGAGGGTATCATCAGATGAGAACCCAACAGATCCCGTCACGAAGGGACTGAGTAGGTTTAAGCATCTCCAGCATGCTCAGAGCATAGGGCTGAAGGATGATATAAGTTTTAGTAGTTAGATAAATCATGAAATTTGTAAAGTGTAATTGACATTTGATAATGAATAAAAGTTGTGTTTATTTATGAGTAAAGTGTTACTATCTTTTGTCAATCGTTTACTATAATTTCTTTTGCATGTTTTGACTTCCAGAATAGTATGTTGTGGTTTCACATATTAATCAAATTTTTCCACAGTCAGTCATATGTTGGGAGTAGATATGAAGTAAGATTGTCATGAAGTTGGTTGTAGGTGTCAGGATATAAGACAACAATTCATGAGTGCTCATAAGTTCTGAGTATTGGAATCAACCCATGCTCACTGGAATCACTTCATGGAATTTTATCTCGAGTGATCGTGAGATGGTAATATCATATAAGTCTTCAAACCTAGAGATATGATTTGTTGCCTATGAATTGATTATGCATTAATTGTACGAAAACGCATTGGTAACTCGATGTTATAAAACGTGCTTTTGTGTATAATTCAACTAGTAGTAGAATAAACATATGAGTCGAAGTCTATCTATTCCTTCTTGGATTAGAATCTGATATCTGGGCCCCTCAATGATTTTGTTTTGACCTATGTACCGGGCCCGGTCAGAACTAAGTTGATGTGTTCAATTAAGTTCTTTGTCAAACAAATCGGGAATCGGGAAACAAACTGCTGGACAATAAGTAAGACATTGTTCCATGTAATTGTCCGACTTATATCTAGAACAGAGGATTATATGATCACTTATTTTAAATGGCGTATCAACATCTTCTCAGTTCCGAGAGACCTTGAAAGAGCTACGATTGCCGATCGGTTCCTGAAGTATTGCAGCTATAGTTATTAGACTTATCCAAGTGGGAGACTGTTGGATAAGGTGTCTAAGTCCATAACTATTTCTGGTAAGTACTTGACCTGACCCGACATGGTCTATTTGGGTTGCATGGCACCATGCAATTGGATAAACTAAATGAGAGAAATAACACATATGGTTTATTAATATATTATAAGTTCTAATATATTAATAATATTATTTAATTAGTTTTGATCAAGAATTAATTTAGAATTAATTAAGTGATCAAAAGATAACTAATTAGATATATGGGTAGATTAAGTAAATCTTCCATATCTTATATAGTGGACTAAGATGCTCCATGGATTATCAAGTTGGGTTCCACCCATAAGATGCTCCATGGAGTTAACCCATGGATCAAGAAATGAAGAGTCATGGAACATTAGGGTTTACCTAATGCAACACACTATATAAGCAATGTAACTCTCCCCAAAATCGGCTACACTAAGAAATAAGAGGGCTTGGCCGATTTTGCATGTGTTAGAGTATTCTCTCAAGTTTATTCTTTGCATTTGGTGTTGTGTGAGGCATTTGAGGCATCACACTTGAGGTGCTAGGTTTACAAGGTTTCAAGGAACACTTTCAACAACATGGTATGTAGTTCTATCTTTTATACAAAGAAAATTGTACCCCATGTATGCTAGATAGGTTCATAACCTTAGAAAACAACTTTGCATGATTATTAGACAAACATAGATCCAAGGTTATTAGGGTTGCATGTACACTTAGGAAGTGTTAGAATGCTCAAAACCCATCACATGCAAGCGGAATATCTCAACAAAGTATAAACGGGCAATTTGGCTGGCATCGTATGTCTTTGCACATGGGATAAAGTGGCTCATCTTAGAGAACCTGTCCACCACCACCATTATGGAGTCCTTTTGTCGCTGAGTTTGCGGCAAGCCCGCCATAAAATCAAGACTAACGTCTTCCCATGGGCCCTTCGACACCGGTAAGGGTGTGTATAAGTCGGCATTGGTCCGTTGCATCTTTGCAACATGACACACCTGACATCGGTCCACCACCCGAGTAACAGACAAGCTCATTTTTGGCCCAAAAAACGTTCTTTAACCAGCTAGAGTGTCTTGTCTCACCCAAAATGCCCAGTGAGAGCCCCTTGATGTCTTTCCAATACGATGGATTCTCGTAGTGAGCATTGAGGCACACACAATCGGGTTCCCTTAAACAAGAAACCTTCATTTGGTGAATATTCTTGAGAAGGCTCTAGGCGACAAGCCTCCCACAAATTCGAGAAATCTGGGTCAACTGGGTATAGCGTGGAGAATAATTCATATGAATCTACTCGTATGTTGAGAGAAGTAAGCAAGCCTCGTCGGCGGCTGAGGGCATCCCCCACAATATTCGTAACTCCCGCCTTATGTTTGATTGCAAAAGAACAATCCTGCAAAAACTCGACCAACTTAGTGTGTCACGGGTTGAGTTTATGCTACCCCTAAATGAAACGAAGCGCCTGATGGTCAAAAAACAACATGAATTATATGTGTAGGAGATAGTGGCGCCAAAACTCCAAGCTCCAAATGATCGCGTAGAATTCCTTGTCATATGTGCTATATTTCTGTTTTGCTTCACACAGCTTCTCACTGAAAAACGCAATGGGTCATCCTTCTTGGCTGAGGACGCCTCCAATTCCAAGGCCTGAGGCGTCGCATTCAACTTGGAAAGTCTTTTGGAAACTCGGTAGTGCCAACACCGGGGCACTAGTGATGCACCGTTTCAACTCCTCAAAGGCTATTGTGGTCTTGGGAGTCCAACAAAATAATATTACTTTCAAGCAATCTTTGATTGGGGATGCTATTGTACTGGAATTTCTAATGAACCGTCGATAAAATGAAGCTAAACCCATAAAGCTCCTCACCTCCTGAACAGTAGTTAGAATAAGCCATGACATCACTGTTGCCACCTTGGACTCGTCCATCCGGACGCCCTTTTCAGAGACCAACTAAGCCAAAAACAAGACCTGAGGGGCCAAAAAACAGCATTTCTCTGCATTGGCATATAGCTTTTGTTCCCGCAAAATAGTAAAAACTTGGCAAAGGTGGTCAACGTGATGAGAAACCTCCCGACTAAAGACCAAAATATCATCAAAGTAGACCACAACACACTGACCAATGAGCGGTTTGAAAATGTGATTCATTAACCTCATAAATGTGCTGGGTGCATTAGACAACCCAAAAGGCATGGCCATCCATTTGTACAACATGTCTCTTGTTTTAAAAGTCGTTTTACATTCGTCGCCTGGTCGCATTCTAATTTGGTGATACCCGCTCCTTATATCAATTTTGGAGAAAACCGACGGCCCGTGGAGTTGATCTAGGAGGTCATCCAATCGCGGAATAGGAAATCGATATTTGATGGATATTTTATTCACCACCCAACTATCAATACACATTCGGTAAGCCCCATTTCATTTAGGTACGAGGAGGGAAGGCACGACACAAGGACTCATACTCTCTCGAATGAGGCCCCTTTCCAGCAACTCGGTGACCTGTCGTTGAAGCTGCCCGTACTCGGTTGGGTTCATCCTATATGCTGGCTTATTAGGAATCGAGGCACCAAGGATGAAGTCGATGCAATGCTGGATTTCGCATACCAAAGGGAGGCATGCGGAGATTTCAGTTGGTAAGACATCCATAAACTCCTGAAGAAGTTGTTTGACTACAGGTGGTGATTCGACAGTGGTGGGATTGACTTCGGTGATGACTAAGGCAAACATAAGAGGTGGTTTAGTGGTCCTTGTAAAATCTAAAAATTCTGACCTGGTCACGATGAGTGCCTCGGTTCCTGATTCACATATGTCTAATGGTATTAATTTGATGTTAACTCCTGCCCTTTTGAAAGTATAGGTGTTCGCGTTCCCATCACGACTTACACGTCGGTCGTATTTCCACGGATGACCTAAGAGGATGTGGCATGCGTCCATGGGAATAACCTCACACCAAACTTCGTCAGAATAACGGGACCCGATGCGAAAGTGTACCAGGCATCTGTGATTAACTTTCAACATTTCCCTTTTTCAACCATGTTAACTGGTATGGCTCGGGGTGATCTTCCAACTTCAGACCTAATTTTTCAACCATTACCTCCGCCACAATGTTCTCACAGCTTCCTCCATCAATTATGACGGTACACACTTTACCCTTTACGGTGCACCGGGTGCAAAAGATGTTATTTCAGAGCCACCGATTATTGTCGGTGGGAAGGCTAGGGTTCGTGCTAAGAACACGTTGGGCTATGAGGGCTTCTCCTTTGTTACGATAAGTAATTTCGATGCCTTCATCTTTGTGCATTTCACCATCAGAGTCATATTTTGGTGTAGTGTGTGACATCTCCAATTTCACGGCCAGAAAATACCGATTTAGTTTATGCTTTTTAAAATAAAATCGGAGTAATCTTCTAAAAGATGTTGTGGAATTTGTCCCCAGAAAAATATGATAAATATATTATCATGGCATTTCGGAAAAAAGGTGTTTTATTCATTTTAAAACTTGGGATGTCATCGTCAATACAGAAGTATAAGCATAAACAACACTTACATTCATTTACACTAGTGATTTACATCTCCTTTAATCTCTCAGTGTAAAGCATCTTCGTATCGATACCTGTGATACAAATAAACTGAGTGGGTAAGGCTTGGGAGCCTGGTAAGCATATAGGGTTTTCAACCCACAATAATACAATTATTATATTCAATCATCAAACAATCAACCTAATTACCCATCCCCATATCTCCTTTAATTTTAAGGATTTACCCTAAGAATCGACTATCCTTCATCTATTCATTCCTCAGGATTGACCTAAGGAATTTATCCAAAGTCCATTGCTACCAAGGTTCATACAACAAGCACTATGTCACATAGTTGCCAGGGTTTATACAATAGACACTACGTGTCATAGTCGCCAGGGTTTATACAATAGGCACTACGTCTCATAGTCGCCAGGGTTTATACAATAGGCACTACGTCTCATAGTTGCCAGGGTTTATACAATAGGCACTACGTCTCATAGTCGCCACGGTTTATACAATTGGCACTACGTCTCATAGTCGCCAAGGTTTATACAATAGGCCTCTCATCATTTTATCATACACCAACTATTCCATCTACCCATGTTATACCCAACATATTTGTAGATAATATATATATATATATATATATATATATATATATATATATATATATACAGTTTAAATCATTTTAAAACTTGTATAAATCATTCATTCAATAATCATTTCAAATAAACAAACAATACATATACACATAGCATGTATTTTATATAAAATGCTTCATATATATATATATATATATATATATATATATATATATATGTGTGTGTGTGTGTGTGTGTGTGTGTGTGTGTAAGATGAAATTGACTATACACTCACTTGATAAGACGATAATCGAGCAACACTTCCTTTCCTAAAACAATCGTTTCTGATAAAACCGGGATATTTTATTGAAAATCGGGCTCTGCGAGGGTGGAGCGAAAAAATAAATTTTTCCGGGTCTTCGGGCACTTCGGGACGTGCTTCGGGTGTTGGAATTAATTTCGGGGCTTCGGGGGAAGTAGAAATAGCTAAAATATTGATTTAGGGGTGAAAAATGCCAAATTTCCAATTCTAACCGGAAGATCTCACAACCCCCCTATTTATAGGGTGCGAGATTGAAGTTTAGTGGCTAGGAAGGCTCCACGCAGCAGCTGCGAGGCTCGGAGGTGGCTCAGATGCGGAAGCGTGTCGAACGCTTGAAGGCGAGACGTGGCTCGCTTCGGACACCTCCACGGATGCGACACACGCCTAATTTCGGTTGGACCTCCCTTCGGTCGTATTAGCAGCTGACACGAGGTGGACACGCGTCGGTCTCAGACTAGGCCACGCTTCGGACTCGTCATCAGCATCGGACACGCGTCAGCAGGGAAAGTGAGGGTGACGTGGCCGAACACCAACCATGCGAAATTCCTCGAATTTCAGACATTTCTTGATTTTTGTGCCTCGAACTTCTAAAATCCATAACTTTCACATACGGGCTCCATTTTCGACATTCTTTATATGCACGAGTAGGTGAAATTATGCTCTACAACTTTCGTTTAGACTCCGTTGGCTAATTTTGATTTTATTTTTAATATTATTATTTTTAACAGACCGAGACAGGAAAATCCGTTAAAAATTCATAACTTCTTCATCCGACGTCCGTTTTTGTTAGTCTTTTTACCGTTGTACTACTATTGACGAGACCTCCGATTCTCATTTAGGTTGTGTCGGCTAAAAATCACTCGATCTAAAGTTCGAGTTTTTAGCTGTCTACTGCTAAGCTGAAACTTAGAAAAAATCATAACTTCCTCACACGAAGTCAGATTTGGGTGTTCTTTTTATGCACGCTCTCGGTTTAACGAACACTATGACTTTCGTTTAGATCGCTAAGGCTAAATATCACTCTATCATAAATTCACCATTTACGTTTACCGGTGCCGTGTTGGTTTGGTCGCGGAAATTCGACGGGCCATAACTTCTTTGTTATAACTCGGATTTAGGCGTTCTTTATATTTACGGAACCCTTGTAACATATATTACCACTTGGTTAAGATTAGTACTTCTAAATAATCTTCCACCAAAAAGTCATTTTTGACGCTTATTGTCTTTAAATTGACTAGCCCGGATTTACGGGCGTTACATAGTGTCCTCTGTGAGAGTTACGAGTTAGGTGTTAGGGCAGTCGCGAGTAAGGTGCCCTAATCCCCCACATTTAAAACAACGAGGTGGGTTCCAGGCTGGAGTGACGGGTGGATTACTCGTGGCTTCGGATCAAATCGGGTTAAACCGGTTCATTATGGTTCCGCCCGATGTGCCTTTATGAGTTTCCGTTTTTTGGAATGTGGGTCGAGTCACAATGTTTTTGGCCTTGGTTTTCATCTGTTTTTCTAATTTAAGTGCTAGTTGAGACACGTCATTGAAGGAACAATAAAGTTGTAGCTGGACGACATTTGCGATTTCGGGCTTTAAGGTCCCAAAAAAATCGAGCTATAATTTGTTCCCCCTCTTCCTCTACCCCACATCTTATACGCAATCTGTCGAACTCACTTATGATCTCTTCCACTGTCGATGATCTTTGTGCTACGTTGTGATAGTCTAACAATGCCTCTTAGCAGAAATTAGGTGGCAAAAACCTTTCCCGTAAAAGTTTCTTCATCTTTCCCCATGTCGTTACCTTCGATCTACCCTCTTGACTCTGCTTTCTTTTCACAGTTTCCCACCACATCGAAGCATATTTACGGAGTTTTAGTGATATGAATTTTACCTTATACTCGTCTGATATATCCCGCAAATCAAATACACGTTCCATTGTTTGAAGCCAATCAAGGAACACATTAGGATCTGCTTTCCTATCGAACTATGGCACTTCAATTTTGATTCCAAAGTGTCGGAGTGGGTCTATTTTTCGCTCTCTGTTCGAACGGGTTCCCACCTTGCGCGAATGGATTGTCTGCATAATCCCCATCATCCCAGATGCGAGGATCAGTGTTCGTTTCCTCCTCTGAGTGTTCTTCATGTTGCATCTCCAGGTCCCTGACTCGTTGTTGTAATCTTGCTATCTCTTCAATGTCTCGTGGATCATGTTGGGGTTCCTCGTTGCCTCTGTCGGTGAATCGATAGGGGTTCCCATACCTTCGTCCTCCATGGTCTCCCATTGTCAAATCTTCCTTGAGCTCTGATACCAACTGATGTCGGACCTGCTTAGAAATTAGCTGGAACAAAACTAAAGATACACAAATTGGGAATCCCTTATTCACGTCAATTTTTATCTCCAAAAAAAAGTCCCACCAACAAAGAAAACTAGAGCTATTAATAACTAACCTAAAGCGAATAAAATAGGAACTAATCACGAGATGATAAACACTAGACCCACAAGATAAATACTAAAACAAAAGATAACTCTGAGATTGCAATGTAAACTACTCATCCTGGACTAGCCCATCAGTGCCCGAGTCAACTGGCCCAGGTGCATCACTATCATAGCAGCACGTCATTCAAACATGCATGGATTAGTTGATATGGTTCAAGTATATTACCATGCTGATGTATTTCAACTCGTCTACCATACACAAACCGTTCATCCTCTTCCACCAGCATCTGAATGGGAAATACCAGACCCGTTGATGGTTGTTTTATTGCCAATGTAATTTTTTATTCCTTTTAAATAATGATGTTTGTAATATATTTGTCATTTTCTATGTAATATATTTGCTATTGTGTTTGTAATATATTTTGTTTGTAATATATTTGACATTGTGTTTGTAATATAATTGAAATATATTATGTTTGTAATATATTTGCCATTGTCTTTGTAATATATTTTTCCATTTGTTTGTGCTGTTAATTACGACATAAAATAACATAAGTTGCTATTTTTGGCTTACCATAAAAATGTTTTTAAGTCTAATTTTCAAGTTTTATATGTTGTTTACGTTGTGTGTACATAGTTTTTCCTCAGAAAATATCCGGATTTCAAATCCAATATCATTACCTCATTGGTTTTACCTCCAAAGTATGCTTCGTGCTGTTAAAAACGACATAAAATAACATAAGTTTCCATTTTTAGCTTATGATAAAAGTATGATTTTTAGTGTGTTTTTCATGTTTTATATGTTGGTTACGTTGTTTGTACATAGTTTTTCATCGGAAAATATCCGGATTTCAAATCCAATATTGTTACCTCATTGGTTTTACCCTCCAAACTATGTTTCGTGCTGTTAAAAACGACATAAAATAACATAAGTTACCATTTTTAGCATATGATAAAATTATGTTTTTTAGTGTAATTTTCATGTTTTATATGTTGGTTACGTTGTTTGTACAAAGTTGTTGTCACACCCCAAAACCAAGAACGGCGGAAACATTCTGGGCGGAGGACGTCATGTACAGTATCATAACAATGCAAAGTAGTCAATAAGCAACAACATCATCCATTGCAGTAATAGTATAATTTCATACAAGTGTGTTCTTTAATAGTAATAAGACACCAAAAAGAATAATCAAAATAAAAGACGAGTCTTGAAGGTGCTCCGTCTTCTCAAAACCTGGTCATCGGTACCTGTCTATTGGTGACCTGAGAATACAAGTTATTTTGAAAGCGTAGATCAGCATTTAAGCTGGTGAGTTCATAAATATTTATTGTCAATGATTGTATAAGTTTGATGAAAATGTTTGTATTTGAACAATGTAAAGGTTTGTATATGTTTGAAAACTCCTAGAAAATCCTATATTTTCTACTAGTATAAAAACTAGTCTTCTACCAAGACCCAAATGTTTTGTATGTTTGTCTCTTTGTAAAGTGAATGCTTTTTCCCAAGTATGACTATCATTACCAAAATATAGTTTTATATTACCCTTTATGTGAGAAGATCACAATTTGAATATAATGGGAAAATGTACATGTGTACTACAGTATTATTTTTATTAATCACTGAAGTAATAACTACCTTAAAACCAATGGTTTAATTAAGGCAAAATGTGATATGATTGTTACCATACTTATCTGACTATAACACGACGATGAAAGACGTCAGAAGAAATGGCATTTGGCACCCATAGACTTGCAAGTCCCACTATAGCGAACAACAAAGGTGTAGGATAGTCAATCCAGTATAGATCTATACGCAAACTCACGCTTTCCCTCCAGTAGATTCTGGTTACAAAATGTGACATAACAAAATGGTCGATGTGTCATGAAGTAGTATCTCACATTATGTTATCTTTGAATCTTGTTATAGTATACCTGTTATAGTAATAGTATTCTATGTATAGTATTCTCTCTCTAGTATTCTCTGTTATAGTATGCTCTGTCTAGTATTCTCTGTTATAGTATTTGTATATGATAGTATTCTCCTAAACTATACTTAGTGTAGTTTACTAGTAAGTTATGTATATGAATAAATGAATGTATACCCTTGCTACCCAAAGGTACTGTACTGCTTGAATAGAACTTTTATGTCCACATATGAATACATAATATATATCTAATATTTAGACGACCTTCGGACAACTGACCGATACCCTAAGTCCACATCTAAACAAGGAAAAGGAAATAAAGCGAGCTAGCAGTCCTAAGTCCTTTAAACATTATGTATATAACTATACATATATAGGCATGCTTTTGATAGTATATATATAAGTAAAAAGAGGTTTTGTAATAAATTTAAAGAGTTTTGAACATTAAATAAATAATGACTTGATGTCAGTTTATAAAACGATTTAAAAGTAGATTGTTTTGAAACACAGTTTGAAGTATATGAAATCCTTGTCTGAAACACATTTATAAATCACATGTGATTGATCTAATAACTAGCATGTTTACTACTTGTATCCCCCCCCTATAAAATCACTTAACATCATTTAAAAGATAAATTTAAGGGGTATGAACTCACCTGAAGTGAGTGATGCGAATGTAAGATCGGTAAAGGATGCTAAGTGTCAAGTGAGGACTTGAGCACACACGGATCCTATTTAACATATAATGACACATATATGCTTACAATTAGTCTTTATAACAACTAATTAGGTAATGGAACAACCTTAGCGACTAGGAAACATTTGCACTGAAGTGTTAAACCACTTAGGGTTGCATATAAGGGGTGTAGGGCCTCACTTGGGAGTTTATGGCCAATATGGTATGAACCACATGAGTTTACGGCCCAAAGACCATTTCCTCATGATTTTACGGCCGTAAACTCATGGTACTAAGTGTCAAGTTGTGATTTAAGGTCTTATAAGTCAATATGAAGTGTTCTATGCTCAAGTCTAAGCCCTAGGAAGGAAAGGTGGCACCATTTCACCACTAACTAGGGTTCACGGCCTAAGGACCATATCCGCATGAGTTTACGGCTGTAAAATCATTGTATCTTATACCAAATCAAAGTTTAAGGTCCCTAGCTTATGATAGAAGTGTTCTAGAATTGATCCTAAGGCTTGAGAAGTGATTAGGGCTCATTTGGACCCTTATATAGAGTTTACGGCCCAAGTAGGTTCCTTGGCCGTAAACTCCCTTTTGGTTATGATTTCTTGATGAATTCTAAGTGTAAACTAGTTGATTCAAGCATATATCAAGCTTAGACAAGAGTACTTACAGTGTAGATGCTTGAAAGGGTGCTTAAGGCTCAAGAACACTAGTGTGTGTTCTTGGTGAAATGAAGAACACTTGATTTATCTATCAATTGAAGAGATTTCATGGATGAAATAATTCACAAACACTAGATAATGATGTTTATTAACTAATCAAGGAAGCAAATACTTACGATTTTGAAGATCTAGTGATGATACTTGAGAGAGAAATGGGGTTAAGGATTTGAAAATGGTTAAAAATGATTAAAATGACTAAGTGTCACTTATATACCCTGGAGTTTATGGCCGTAAACTCCATGTTAGGGCCGTAAAATCCAAACTCTTGGAGTTTAAAGACTTAAGTGTTGTGCAATTAAGCCTAGAGTTTTCTCTCTCCAGCTATCTCTTGCAGTACTAGGCTTTAGAACCCTCAAACTGACTCCAAAACTGCTAAAATTTAGCAATTGAAAGTTTGACTTTGATTGATTGCAGGGATTGTTATAAGATAGAAATTTCGAGTTGTCACAGTTGTTCGTCGGAAAATATCCGGATTTCAAATCTGATACCGTTACCTCATTGGTTTTATCCTCGAAATTATGCTTTGTGCTGTTAAAAACGACATAAAATAACATAAGTTGCCATTTTTAGCTTACGATAAAAGTATGATTTTTATTGTGATTTTCATGTTTTATATGTTGTTTATGTTTTTTGTACATAGTTGTTCGTCGGAAAATATCCGGATTTCAAATCCGATATCGTTACCTCATTGGTTTTACCCTTGAAAGTATGATTCGTGTTGTTAAAAACGACATAAAATAACATAAGTTGTCATTTTTAGCTTACGATAAGAGTATGATTTTTAGTGTGATTTTCATGTTTTATATGTTGGTTACATTGTTTGTACATAGTTTTTTGTCGGAAAATATCCGGATTTCAAATCTGATATCGTTACCTCATTGGTTTTACCCTCGAAAGTATGTTGCGTGCTGTTAAAAACGACATAAAATAACATAAGTTGCCATTTTTAGCTTACGATAAAAGTATGTTTTTTAGTGTTATTTTCATGTTTAATATGTTGGTTACGTTTTTTGTACATAGTTGCTCGTCGGAAAATATCCGAATTTCAAATCCAATATTGTTACCTCATTGGTTTTACCCTCGAAAGTATGTTGTGTGCTGTTAAAAACGACATAAAATAGCATAAGGTGCCATTTTTAGCTTATGATAAAAGTATGTTTTTTAGTGTTATTTTCATGTGTTATATGTTGGTTACGTTTTTTGTACATAGTTGTTCGTCAGAAAATATCCGGATTTCAAATCCGATATCGTTACCTCATTGGTTTTACCCTCGAAAGTATGCTTCGTGCTGTTAAAAACGGCATAAAATAACATATTTTGGGGAACTCACTAAGCTTTATGCTTACCGTGTTGTGTGATGAGTGTTTCAGGTACCGCAGGAAAATGTCGGCATGATTGTATACACTTGTTCGAGACTTTGTTGAGGATACTGAGATTGACTTTTATTTGTGGATTTATGTTGATATTTGAGACACTTGTGGTTTTATGAAAGATAATATGAGTTTTATGTGTTTTGACAATGAAAATTTTGGTTTGAAAATTTACATCGTTACAAGTTGGTATCAGAGCCTTGGTTTGAGGGATTCAGATGCACCTTCGGGTATGTCTGGACTCAAACTGAGGATTTGAGAAAAAAAATCAAAAGAAATGATTTTTTGTAAACCGAGTAAGAGATTCTAAGAGAAAACGAGAAGGAGCAGTGTGTACAATCAGCCAGAGCCCGAACGATAGTTTCCTAAATTACCCTTAACTGTTTGCTTTCTGAGATATTAGAAATGCATGCTAGATAGTAGGCTAGGTATTTCATATTCCAGGGCTAGAGTTGCCTGATTTGTGATGCCTTAGCCTAGGAGATGCTTTTGATTAGTGTTATCTGTTATTTGCTCTGAGTATGTGCTGAGTTCTGAGTTGAGAGATAATCTAGGAAGAGATACCTAGATGATCATATGAGTAGCCTACTGATAGAGTAGCCTGATATTTGTGAGAGATAGAGTACTTATGAATTAGAATCCTAGGAGGAGGACTTGGGATGACTACAGGTTGGTGTGGAAGGTTATATTGGGCCCGTACTACTAAAAGCACCGGATCTGTATGCAGCCCAATTACGAATCCTTAGGGTACTAAGGAGCCTGTAGGGGTAGGAATCGAGTGTGACTATGCTCGAGCGAGTTTCTGATGATTTTTGTGTTGTGTTTCAGAGACATCATGGTGGGTACACGCCACAACGCCGAGAGCAATGGGACCAGTGATGAGGAGATCTACAGGATCTTCCATGACGAGGTGGCTGCAACCATTCGAGAGGCTATATCGGAGATGTTTGGGTCTATTAAGACAACCTTGATTGAGATGTTTGACGAGCGATACGCTACTATTACTGAGGCTACTGTTGTAGCAGCCACTGCAGCTGTTGCTGCCGCTAGGCCATGGGAGGTGACTCATTGTTGTTTCGGGAGTTCAGCAACACAAAGCCACCAGAGTTCGATAGGATACAGGATCCGATTGCTTCCATGAGATGGATCGTTGATATTGAGGGATGCTTTTATACTTGTTCATGCCCAGAGCATCTGAGAGTCCAATTCACCCTAAACCAGCTTCGCTTGGGAGCGAAGGACTGGTGGAAGTTTGTGACGACTGATTTTACCCCGGCAAATCATGCTGCATTGACTTGGGAGAGGTTCACCAAGTAGTTTCGAGATGAGTATGCTCCTTAGGTGGAGAAAGGAGCGTTTGGCACATGAGTTTTTGTCTGTCAAGTAGAAGACAGAGTCGTTGACTGAGATCATGAGGATGTTCCATTAGAGGGCGTTGTTCTGCCCTAAGCACGTATCCACTGAGCAGGCGCGTGTAAGTCGGTATTTGAGCATCCTGAGGAGAGACATCCGAGAGTTTGTGGCGAACTCGTCTTATCGGACATTGGCTGAGTATCAAACCAATGCTAGGAGGAGGGAGATTGAGTTGGAGATGCGGTCCAGAGAGGAGGCAGAGCAGCAAGAGAGAGATAAGAGACCGATACAGCTGCAGCCGACGGCTAAGCGGGCTAAGCCCGCTGATTCGAGGACTGGAGGCCAGAAGGGCCGCACTTGTAGCAAGTGCGACAAGATCCACGAGGGATTTTACCGGTCGGGGATTTGCTACATATGTGCTAAAGAGGGGCATATGGCGAGGGACTTCCTTTAAGGATTTTCTATTTGCTTCCATTGCAACCAGACAGGCAATCGGAAGGCCGAGTGCCCTCAAATCATTCTGGGATCATCCCAGGGTTCTGCTCCTGCTGCTATTCATGCTACAGATAGTCGGCCAGTGAACGCAGAGACACCGAGGGCTCGCGGGAGAGTTTTTCAGCTGACATCGGAGGAGGTCCGCGCAGCACCAGATGTTGTAGTTGCTGCGTATTTCCCTCTTTTCCTGTTATTTTATGATTTGTGCATGATTATATTGTGTTATATATATATATATATATATATATATATATATATATATATATATATATATATATATATATATATATATATATATATATATATACTTTTCTTGTGAGTTTTGTACCTGCTTTAGTGTTATTTGACTCGGGTGCGAGTCGATCCTTCGTGTCCTTAGCTTTTAGCTGTCACATTAGTGTCACATGAGAAGCGTCGAGTCGACCTCTGAGAGTTTCTATAGCTGATGAGCATGCGGTTTATGCGACCGAGGTTTTCCAGGGATGTGTTTTGGAGATTTTTGGTGTGGAGTTCCCGATAGTTCTGGTGCTGATAGCGATGGGTGACGTTTGTGTCATTGTGGGCATGGACTGGTTGAGTTTGGGGCTATGATCAACTGTGAGCGACAGATGGTGACTATATGAGACCCTAGTGGGGGAGTTCTTACTGTGTACAGTGAGGGTACCAGGCCCATATAAGCTTTTTTCTCTGTTGCCAGAGTGAGACAGAGTATACAGCAGGGCTATACATGCTTTTTGGCGTATGTGGAGCATCCACGGGTTGCTACAGAGAGACCGAGTTCTATCTCCAAGGTTCCGATAGTGTGCGAGTTCCCAGACGTGTTTCCCGAGGAGTTGTCGGGAGTGCCTCCTAAGAGGCAGGTGGAGTTTCGGATTGATTTAGTTCTGGGAGCGGCGCCTATCGCCAAGGCACCTTATCGCCTTGCGCCGCCGGAGATGCAGGAGTTATCCTATCAGCTTCAGGAGCTGCTAGGGAAGGGTTTTATCATACCGAGTAACTGGCCGTGTGGAGCACCAATCCTTTTTATCAAGAAGAAGGATGGTTCACATCGGATGTGTATAGATTACCGAGAGTTGAACAAGCTGACGGTCAAGAACCGTTATCCACTTCCGAGGATCGAAGATTTATTCGATCAGTTGCAGGGCGCATCTTGGTTTTCAAAGATTGATTTGAGATCTAGTATCACCATATGAGAGTATGTGAGGAGGATATTCAGAAGATAGCCTTTAGAACTCATTATGGGCATTACGAGTTTGTGGTGATGTCTTTCGAGCTCACCAACGCACCGAAAGCATTCATGGATCTCATGAATCGGGTGTGTAGGCCTATGTTGGATCGGTCGGTGATCATGTTCATCGATGACATCTTGGTTTATTCGAGGTCCAAAGAGCAGAACGAGGAGCATCTGCGAGAGGTTCTTGGGGTTTTGAGGTCGGAGAGGCTTTATGCCAAATTCTCCAAGTGTGATTTATGGTTACAAGAGGTCTAGTTCTTGGGATACCTCATTAATTAGAATGGGATATTGGTCGATCCAGCCACGATTGAGGCAGTTATGCAATGGGAGGTGCCGAGATCCCCATCCGAGATCAGGAGTTTTTTAGGATTGGTTAGCTACTATCGGAGATTTATCAAGGATTTCTCCAAGATTTCGGTTCCTCTCACCAGATTGATCCGGAAGGGCGTTACTTTTGTTTGGGGGCCTGAGCAGTAGGCATCATTCGAGACACTTCGCCAGAGGTTATGCGAAGCTCCGGTGTTAGCACTTCCAGAGGGAGTGGAGGACTTCGTAGTGAATTGTGATGCATCTTTTTCAGGGATGGGTGCAGTGTTGATGTAGAGGGGTCACGTGACAGCATATGCATCGAGGCAGCTGAAGCCTCACGAGACAAGGTATCCCACCCATGATTTGGAGTTGGGGGAGGTGGTGTTCACCCTAAAGATTTGGCGCCACTGTCTTTTTGGTGTCTGGTGTACCATATACACGGACCATAAGAGCCTGAGTACCTAATGGATCAGCCCAACCTAAATATGAGGCATAGGAGATGGTTGGATATAGTGAAGGACTATGACTACGAGATCTTATATCACCCAGGAAAAGGCTAGTGTAGTAGCCGATGCCTTGAGTCGTTGATCCGAGAGCGCTCCGATCCAAGATGTGTGTATGAGGATGACGGTGATGACTCCGGTCTTGGATACCATCCGAGAGGCTCAGGTAGAGGCTATGAGACTGGAGAACCGTAAGAGAGAGCGTGTGGTCGGTCAGGTTTCTGAGTTTTAGTCGGATAGTCGGGGACTTATGATTTATTGAGGTCGGATTTGGGTGCCATATTGTTGGATTAGTGTCTAAGCCCGTAACTATATTTGATATGTACTTGACCCGCTTGTGCATGGTCCATTTGGTTTGCCTTCACCAAATCAACTTGACAAGGTAATTTAAGGAGAGAGAGAGAGAGAGAATATTATGGTTTATTAATATATTATAAGAATAATATATCAAAGGAGAAATCATATTTATTTAATTAGTGTTGGTCATAAATTAATTAGGAATTAATTTGGTGACTAAAAGAGACTAATTAAATAAAGGGGCATAAACTGTCAAATGTATGATAGTTGAGTTTTGGGCTGAGAAACTTAATGGACTTAAGGGGAACGAAATTATGATGGGAATCCATCATATTTTCGGCGAAGGCCTTATTCCAGAAGGTTCCTTGGGCTGCTTGGTTGTTAAGGTGTCCATTAGGGTTTAGACTGAAACCCTAGCAGCCTACACTATAAATAAGACCCCTAGGCTATGGAAATCTGCTACACTTGATTCCAAGAGATCCCTAGGGCCGAAATTAGCATCTCTCAGCCTTTATCATATTTCCTTCTTGCTTGTGGGGTTTGTGAACCATTGGAGGAGTTACAATTGTGACTCTAAGCTCAAGATCAAGAAGACTACAAGGATTTCAAGCTAGTTGAAAGAGGTAAATCACTTAGATCTGTTCTTATGATGTTAATTTTGAATTTTATATGATAGATATAGGGTTGCAAGTCTTGGATTTAAATCATGTTCAATAGAGAAACCTAGATCCAAGCATTAGGGTTTGTATGAGCACATAGGATTGTTCTTATGCATAAAACCCATTAGTGGTATCTGAGACTTGATTGGTTTCAATTGTATGTGATGATTTAACTATTTGCTTGTTGAAAAATTGGTTTTTGTGCTAACAGTTTGATGAACTCGACGAGTTCCATGAGGAACTTGACGAGTTGGATGAACTGGACGAGTTCCAAAGTGGAATCGACGAGTTTTGACGTCAGACAGAAAGATTTTCGGGATTTGGTTGTTGTTTTGTCATGGGATTAATGCCTAAATCGTTTTTGAAAGATAAAATCCGAATTTTAGATTATTTGCATGTTTATCCCTACCAAAACAATAGATAATTTCGAAACTTTTAAATATTAGTTGTTTATATGATAAATATGGATTATTTAAAATTATTTGGTAATTATTTTATGTCTAAAGTTGGATTAGATCAAATATAGATAATTATGAAATTAATTGTTTAATTTAAATTATTTTTTATTTGATCCCTTTTTGTTTTGAAAATTTCAAAAACTTGCCCTCAAGTTTTGAAATTTGAATTTTGTGATTAAAAGTTTAATTTTGAATAATTTAAATTTCAAACCCTTCGAATTTTACAAGTTTAAAATTCAACCATATACTATTATATTATTACAAGCTTAATTAATATATGTATAACTTTAAATGCTAGTCTTACCTTTAGTAGGCCTCATTCACGAAGCCAGCCTATAAGGTGGTTATAAGGTTGATGCCTATAAAATGGCGCTTAATGGGTGTACACTTACACTCACCGCTTGCTTGACTGGAGGAGGGTCGTTAGCCGAAAGGGTAGGATAGGGCAATCCTCTCCTCATTAAAAGTATAATGTAAGATACAAAGTAACTACATGTTTTACAAATTCCCAATCTTAGTTACTTTAGGGTAAAATGTGAAAATGATGCTAATCCATGGAATTACACTTTGTACTCTTGTCAATCGTTGGTGGAGCGCGTGTGGTTAACCGGCACACTAATTTGGGAGTGACATTGGTAGCGAAGGGTGACTCGATGTTTGTCATACATCAATGGAGCGTGTGTGGTTTACCGGCACATTGACTAGGTGATAAAGACATTGAGTGCACCATGTTAATTTGCATGGTCATTCACAACTTGTTTGTGATCCTCGGTATCCCAGTCGCAAATTTGAAGTGCATATCAAGATTTAAACATGCCATTGAAAATTTCAATGAATCTCAAAGATCTAGGAGTTTTCAATACATTTAAAACCTAAATCTCTTTTCGTTTTTCATGGTGAGAATTAGTGAATCGTCATTCACTTACCTTCAAATTATTTACTTTTAGAGTACGACATCCCTTTCTAAGTTGTAAATAATGTTGGTGGATCCTAGCCCTATTTTCTCATTTGGGTGTTTAATTAGGGATTCATTTCTAATCAAACTTTGTTCCTTTCTTTTTCAGATGTCTGCAAACAACAACAACAACAACGCTTCTAGGTCATTCTCGTTGATGAACCTATGTCTAAAGGTAACATTTGATGGGTCAAACTTCAACAAGTGGATCAGGTACATTCGCATGATCACACGTTACGAGGACAAAGAATATGTCCTCGATGAAAAGCTTGAGAAGATCATCCAAGATGTTGCTACTCTTGAAGAGTTGGTCACCTTTGAGGCCCATGAACATGATGCTATGAAAGTTCATTGCATCATGATGGCCACCATAAACCTCGAACTCCAAAAGTCTTATGAGGACAAGTATCCGTATGAAATGCATCAGGATTTGCTGGATAGGTATCACCAGAGCGCGAGGCAAGAGCGCTATGAGATCATTACTAACATGATCACTGCTAAGATAAGGAGTGGAGAATCCCTAACCTCTCATTTGAAAAAAATGAAAAGGTATGTTGATCGTCTTCTCAAACTTAATGTTAAGTTTGATGAAGAGTTGGCTATCGACATAATCCTCCACTCCTTGCCATCTTGCTACAACCAGTTCAGAATGACCTACCACATGAACAAGGAGGAGGTCTCCTTGAGCAAGCTCTAAGGACTCTTAAGGACTGCTGAGAGCAAACTCAAAGACAAATCCGTTGCATCATCCCCTGCTGTGGCCACTCCTGTGATGGCAATAGGTCAAGGAAAGGGTAAAAAGATAAAGGCTCGATGTAAGAGCCACCAAAAAGGGAAGCCCAGTGATGGTTCATCCTCAAGTGGGACCAAAGCAGGCCCCACTAAACCCTCCTCCGATCCCAAGGAAGCAGAGTGCTTCTATTGTCACGAAAAGGGCCACTGGAAACGAAGCCACCCAAAGTATTCAGCAAGATATAAGGGATGGGAAGACTAAGCCCACCTTTGCAGGTATGTATTCTATTAAATCTAACAACCCATCATTTGTTACTTCATGGGTTCTTGATACAGGATGTGGATTCCACATTTGTTCTAATTTGCAAGGCCTAAAAGGAAGTAGGGAAGTGGAACATGGAAAGATGAATCTGATTATGGGAAACAGAAGAACGTCGCTCGTGACCAAAGTCGGAGTTTATTCTTTAATGTTGAGTAATGGGTTAGGGCTAGATTTAATTATTGTTGTTATTCGCCATATATTGCAATCAACATTATTTCATTTCATGGATTATTTAGATAACGTTTCAGATATTCTTTTGATAATAGCTATTAATGTTTTTTTAAATGGTGTCTTTTATTTCAATGCATTACCCTGTAATGGGATTTATGAATCTGTGATGGTTGTTGATAATTTAGGAAATGATGTTTTGAATATTGATTCGTCTACTAGTCTAGACAAAGAATGCTTGTGGCATTGTCGCTTTGGCCATGTCAACAAGAAACGCATAGCCCAACTCCAAAAGGATGGAGTGTTGGAGTCATTCGACCTTAGGGACAATGAAACGTGTGAATCTAGTCTACTTGGGAAGATGACCAAGTCACCCTTTACTGGCACTTGTGAAAGGGGTGAGGTTCTATTGGATCTCATACACACCGATGTGTGTGGGCCCTTTAGATCCACCACAAGGGATGCTTTCCGCTTTTATGTGACTTTTACGGATGATTATATCAGATATGGATATATCTACTTAATCAAGCAAAAGTAGGAAACCTTTGAAAAGTTCAAAGAGTTCAAGAATGAAGTGGAGAATCAGTTGGGCTGAAAAATCAAGATGCTTCGGTCAGACTGAGGAGGAGAGTTCCTAAGTCTTGAGTTTCATGACTATCTAAAAGAATGCGGAATTGTTTTGCAATTGATGCCTCCGAGGACGCCACAATTGAATGGTTTGGCTAAGAGACGTAATCGGACCTTGTTGGACATGGTTCGTTCTATGATGAGTCGGACCTCGTTACCAATAGCTTTCTGGGGGTATGCCTTAGAGACTGTCGCCCTTATCCTTAACTTAGTTCCCACCAAGAAGGTTGACAAGACTCCTCACGAGATGTGGACAGGGAAAGCTCCCTCGTTGGCACATATTAAGGTTTGGGGTTGCGAGGCTTTCGTAAGACGAGAGAGTCACGACAAGCTAGAACCTTGTAGTGAGAAGTGTCATTTCATCGGCTACCCACAGAAGTCTTTTGGCTATCTTTTCTATAGACCGAGTGACAATGTTGTCTTCGTTGCTAGAAGAGGAGTTTTCCGAGAAAGGGAATTGATAAGCCAAGAAGACAGTGGGAGGCAAATTGAACTTGAAGAGATTCAAGAGAAAAGCGATGAAGGAACCTCTAACACTGGAACTCAACTCGAGGAGGAAACTCATGTTGAGCCTGTTGACGAGTCCTTACCTCTTAGACGTACTAGTAGGGTTAGTGTTCAACCCCAGTTTTATGGTTTTCATATTACTAGTGAAGGGGATACGTTTATTAGTGATGAAACACTAATGAATTTGGACGAACCTAGAAGCTACAAGGAAGCCATGGCAGGACCGGAGTCTGCTAAATGGAAAGAGGCGATGGACATCGAGATTCAGTCCATGTACGAAAACCAAGTTTTGAATTTGGTTGAGAATGTACCGGGTCGCAAGACAGTCGGGTGAAAATGGATCTTCAAGAAGAAGACAGCCATGGATGGGAAAGTGCATACTTATAAAGCGTGACTGGTTGCGAAGGGCTTTACTCAAATTCCCGGAGTTGACTATGATGAGACCTTCTCACCGGTTGCGAAGATAAAGTCTATTAGGGTAATGCTCACAATAGTTGCGTTTCATGATTATGAAATATAGCAGATAGACGTGAAAACCGCTTTCCTTAATGGAAAGTTGGTTGAGGAAGTTTACATGAATCAGCCAGAGGGTTTTGTCGATACAAAGAATCCAAATAGAGTATGCAAGCTTGAGAAATCCATTTATAGATTGAAACAAGCGTCTAGCAGATGGAATCTTTGTTTTGACGAGAAAGTTAAAGAGTTTGGCTTTCTGCAAAGCGAAGATGAATGTTGTGTATATGTCAAAGCTAGTGGGAGTATAGTGAGCTTCCTCGTATTGTATGTCGATGACATACTGCTCATAGGAAACGACGTCCCAACCTTGTAGGAGGTCAAGTCTTGGCTTGGGAAATGTTTCGCTATGAAGGACCTCGGAGAAGCTGCTTATATTCTGGGAATAAGGATAGTAAGAAACATGGAAAATAGACTGATAGGACTCAGTCAGGATACATACTTGGATAAGGTACTAAAGCATTTTAGTATGGAAAATTCCAAGAAAGGGGAGTTGCCAATCCAAGGCAATACCAAGCTGAGTAAGACTCAGAGCCTGAGTACAGAGGCAGAAATAGCTGATATGAGTCGAGTACCTTACGCTTCCGTAGTAGGTTCTATCATGTATGCTATGACTTGTACTCGCCCTGATGTGTCCTTCGCTTTGAGCATGGTCAGCAGATATCAAGGGAACCCTGGTAGAGCTCATTGGATTGCAGTAAAGAATATTCTTAAGTACCTGCGAAGGAACAAGGAATGGTTTCTAGTCCTCGGTGTGAGTGATGACTTAAGGGTACGAGGGTACAGTGACACTATTTTTCAAACGGATCGGGATAATTACCGACCGCAGTCGGGCTGGGTCTTTACCTTAAACGGAGGAGCAGTGACTTGGAAAAGTTCCAAGCAGGAAACCGTAGCTGATTCAACATGTGAATAAGAGTACATTGCGGCGAGCGAAGCATCAAAGAAGGATATATGGTTGAAGAACTTCATTGGAGACCTTGGAGTTATGCCATCCAAAAAGGAGCCATTAGAAATTTTCTGTGATAATGAAGGAGCGGTTGCCTTAACCAATGAACCAAGAGATCATGGTAGATCTCGACATATCGACATAAAATACCATTTTATCAAACATCGGGGAGAAGAGGGACTCCTCGTTGTGAAGACACTATCATCATAAGAAAACCCAGCTGATCCTCTTACGAAAAAACTAAGTAGGGTCAAACACTTGCAACATGCTAGGAGCATTGGGTTGAAGGATGATATAAGTTTGAATTAGATAGGAAACATGTAACATTTGATGAATAAATAAAGTTGTATTATTTATGAGTAAAGCTACTATCTTGTGTTGGTTATTTATCCATTGTTTCAATTTTGCATGTTTTGACTTCCTGTATGATAGGATTATTCGAACAGTCCACAGTCGTTCATATTTTGGAAGTAGATATGAATGAAGACTGTCATGAATTGTTTGTAGATTGTCCAAAAGGTATTGGGCATAGCAAATGTTTGCTGCAAAGTTCATGAGTGCTTATGAATATGATTTGAGCATTGGAATAAACCCGCGTTTGCTAGTATCACTTCGTGGTGTTTTACCTTAAGTGATCGCAAAGCGATAATATCATATAGTCTTAAAACTTAGATATATGGTTGTTTTTTGCTGGTTAGTTATGCATTGATGATGTGTAAACACATTAGTAACTTAATGTTATAAAACACATTGTTGTGCATGATTTAATTAGTAAATAATAGATGCATATGAGTCGAAGTTGATATGTTCCTTTTATTCTATGAGAATAAAGGTGATGTCTTGGCCACTTGATGATTTGGTGTGACTTATGTGTCGGGCCCGGTCAGAATGAAGTTGATGTGTTCAACTAAATTCTATGTTAAACAAATCAGAAATCAAGGAGCAAATGCTGGACGATAAGCATTGTCAGCATGATATCTAGAACAGAGGATTATATGATCCCTTATTTGAAGGACAATTTGCTGATCAGAGTTGACAACGAAGAATAAGAGCTACGATTGCTAATCGGATCATGAAGTCATATGTGAGATATAGTTACTAGACTTATCCAAGTGGGACACTGTTGGATTAGTGTCTAAGCCCATAACTATATTTGGTATGTACTTGACCCGGTTGTGCATGGTCCTTTTGGGTTGACTTCACCAAAGCAACTTGACAAGGTAATTTAAGGAGATTGAGAGAGAGAGAGAGAGAGAGAGAGAATATTATGGTTTATTAATATATTATAAGAATAATATATTAAAGGAGATATCATATTTATTTAATTAGTGTTGGTCATAAATTAATTTGGAATTAATTTGGTGACTAAAAGAGACTAATTAAATAAAGGGGCATAAACTGTCAAATGTATGATAGTTGAGTTTTGGGCTGGGAAACCTAATGGACTTAAGGGGAACGAATTATGATGGGAATCCATCATATTTTTTTGCAGGGCCTTATTCCAGAAGGTTCCTTGGGCTGCTTGGTGGCTAAGCTGTCCATTAGGGTTTAGACTGAAACCCTAGCAGCCTAGAGTATAAATAAGACCCCTAGGCTATGGAAATCGGCTACACTTGATTCCAAGAGAACCCTATGGCCGAAATTAGCATCTCTCACCCTTTCTCATATTTCCTTCTTGCTTGTGGGGTTTGTAAACCATTAGAGGAGTTACAATTGTGACACTAAGCTCAAGATCAAGAAGACTACAAGGATTTCAAGCTATTTGAAAGAGGTAAATCACTTAGATCTGTTCTTATGATGTCAATTTAGAATTCTATATGATAGATCTAGGGTTGCAAGTCTTGGATTTAAAGCATGTTCAATAGAGAAACCTAGATCCAAGCATTAGGGTTTGTATGAGCACATAGGATTGTTCTTATGCATAAAACCCATCACATATATAGGTGGAGCTTGGTGTATATTGATGGAGGAGGCACGTAAATCGAGATTCTCGATCCACCTAGGGGCCACTAAGATGTATTTTGACCTAAAGAGAGACTATTGGTGACCTTGTATTAAGAGGGACATGTCATGGGTTGTAGAGAGGTGTTTGACCTGTCGCCGGGTTAAGGCGGAGCACCAGCTTCCACATGGTCCTTTGCAGCCTCTAGATATTCCCCAGTGGAATTGAGAATATATTTCTATGGAATTTATCACCAAGTTAGCGAGAACTAGACGTGGGGTGGACGCGATATGGGTGACTGTGGACCGGTTGACGAAGAGTACTCACTTCCTCGTTATCAGTGAGAGCTCTTCTGTAGAGAGACTGGCCGAGATTTATGTGAGAGAGGTGGTAGCATAGCATGGAGTGCCGACCTCAATAGTGTCAGATCGAGATGTAAGCTTTAATTCCAAGTTCTAGAAGAAATTTCATGAGGAGGTGGGAACCCGTTTGCATTTCAGTACCGCATACCACCCGTAGACAGATGGGCAGAGCGAGCGGACGATTCAGACGCTCGAGGACATCCTGCGTGCATGTGTTATGGACTTCGGAGGAAGTTGGGACACTTATTTTCCCTTGACTGAGTTTTCTAACAACAACAACCATCATTCGAGTATTGGTATGCCTCCCTTTGAGCTTCTATATGGGAGGAGGCGTCAGACTCCCATTTGTTGGGGAGAGGTAGGGTAGCGAGTGACGAGTGGCACTGAGATAGTGCAGAGGATGAACAAGCAGATTTAGCAAGTCAGACAGAGGTTACTGACAGCCCAGAGTCGCCAAAAGAGTTACGCGGATCGGCGACGATCCGAGCTAGAATTCCAGGTTGGAGATTTTGTCCTCCTGAAGGTATCCCCACGGAAAGGGGTGATCCAATTCAGGAAATAGGGCAAGTTGGGACACCGATACATTGGTTCTTTCAGAGTGATCGCCAAAGTAGGTAGGGTAGCCTACCGGTTAGAGCTACCAGCAGAGTGAGCCAGATTCATAACACCTTCCAAGTGTCTCAGTTGAGGAAGTGTGTAGCCAAATCGACAACAGTGGTACAATTAGAGGACATTCAGGTGGATGCGAGCCTGAATTATATTAAAAGGCCGATTGTGATTTTGGATCAGAAAGTGAAGGTTTTGAGGAACAAGGAGGTGTCCCTGGTTCAGGTCCAATGACAACATCGGAAGGGGTCCGAGTGCACTTAGGAGCCAGAGTCCGAGATGCGCAAGCAGTATCCAGAGTTATTTTTGGAGCCAGAATTCGAGGGCGAAGTCTAATTCTAGTGGGTGGGGGGGGGGGATTGTAACATCCCAAGACCAGGTATACCTTATACACCCTTATTCTTTTGGTAAATTGTCAAGTTTATCCCTTATTGAGAAAAAGGTGGCAAATGAGTACATGAGGCGTACGCGTTTGTACGCTCAACATACTCATATGCATGTTTTTGACGCAGAAGCCACCTAGTATGTTGGGCGTACTAAACCCATAGTGTAAATCCTAATTTGGGGTGTGTTTGAAGGGTTTTGAGCATTCTAACACTCCTAAGGTGTACACGCAATCTTAGAAACCTTGGATCTATGTTTTACTATCATACATGCAAAATTGTTTTTCCAAGGTTCTTAACTTATCTACCATAGCATGGGGAACTTTTAAACATAAATTCTAGAAGAAGAACATACCTTTTGTTGTTTGGATTCCTTGAGAAACTTGTGAGCCTAGCACCTCAAGTGTGATGCCTCAAATGTCTCACACAACACCACATCACTTGGAATAACCTTGAGAGAATTTCACTAACACTCAAAATTCGGCTAGCCCTCTTTTACTTGCTTGTAGTGCCGATTTTTGCTAGTCAAGGGATCTTTATACACTTGTGACACAAGTAGGGTTACACCATGTAAACCCTAATTATCATGGCTTTCCATATTCCATGATCAATGGATTTGTAACCTCCATAGACTATCCATGGAGCACCTTATGGGTTTTAGCCCAATCCATACAAACCATGGATCATTATCCCACTATACAAGAATAGACGATTTACACAATCAACCCCATATATTTAATTAGTCTCATTTTGATCACTTAATCAATTCCAAGTTAATGCTTTGATCAATACTAATTAAATAATATTATAAATATATTAGAACTTATAATATATTAATAAACCTTAAGTGTCCTTTCTCTCAATTAGTCTATCCAAGTGTTGCAATGCCATGCAACCCAAATGGAGCATGCTAATCGGGTCAAGTACATTCCAAAAATAGTTATGAACTTAGACACCTAATCCAACAATGTCCCTATATAAAGGATATGATGGCCTCATTCTTGGCCACATCCTCATGCAAACAGCCCTCTCAAACCCTAAATACTCGTCGATTAAGCTTGTATGTCCATTTGTGAGTTATTGAGTGATCTTGTGTTTCTTTGGAGTGAAGAAGGAGCATTGAAGAAAAAGGAGTGGGATTCCAGGCTTTGGATCTGATCTTACTTGAGTTTGGAGCTTCATTTTGAGGTATAAAGCTCAAAGCTTTCTCAATCTTTTGATTTGTGCATCATGTTAGAACATTTTAGGATTTTGGTCCCAAAGTTGGATGCTTTATGGGATATTAAGCTCCAAAGACTTTGATCAGCTCCTTTGAGTGTCTTTAGTGATATAGTGTCATAAATATCGAGACTTGGACATGTGAATCAACCCATGCATGAGATATGAGCATTTTGAAATAAGAGAATGAGAATTTTGGGTGTTTGTGACTTTATCAGCCATGCAAAGGCTTAAAGTCACAGACTTCATGGCGTAAGAGCCTTTAGGGAGTCCAGATCTGTGATATGAGCTAAGGTCTTAACACATTTAGACCAAACAAGTAGGAAGAGTAAAATTGGGACGTACACTGAGCGTAATCCTAGTATGCACATCATAGGGTCAGGAATCCCTGATGCATGCATGGCATTGGAGTACGCCCAGCGTAGAGGTCTGGTATGTGCGGCGTACGCGTTGCCATTGACTTTTAGGGCTTGGTCAATTTGAGGACTATTAAGGCCGTGGAGGGGTAAAATGGTCTTTTACCCTTCTGTGAGCTTGTAGAAGCGTTAGCCTAGCTTCTTTGAGTGCCTATATTAATTAGAGATAATTATCGTATGTGATAGGCGGAGGCTAGATCGGTGATTTGAGTTCGAGGTTATCCGATTTCTTATGAGGTGAGTCTTCTCACTATACTTACCATGAGTGGTATATATGTGTGACCGGAGGGTCTTATGTGCTTACTTGAGTTATATGATATTATGCATTTTGTTTGTATGATATATAAGCTATATTCTATGCTTACTGTGATAGGACCTAAGTGTCCAAACCAAGTTGTGGGACTGGAGGGTTTCCACTAAGACAGGACCGTAGGGTCCAAACCGAGCTGTGAGACCGGAGGGTCCTCACTAAGACACATGACCGGAGGGTCCACACCGAGACGCATTAGACTGGAGGGTCCATGCCGAGTTATAGCCATGAGAGGCTTATTATTTGTGTATGTGGTATTTTGGGGAACTCACTAAGCTTTGTGCTTACCGTGGTGTGTGATGTGTGTTTTCAGGTACTTCTCATGACCGCGGGAGGGTGACGCCATGATTGTACATTCTGATGGGTTTTATGCATAAGAAACATTCCTATGTGCTCATACAAACCCTAATGCTTGGATCTAGGTTTCTCTATTGTACATGCTTTGATTCCAAGACTTACAAACCTAGATCTATCATATATAATTCAAAATTATCATAAGGAAAACATATCTAAATGGTTTACCTCTTCCAAGTAGCTTGAATCCTTGTAATCTTCTTGATCTTGAGCTTAGAGTCATAATTGTAACTCCTCTAATGGTTCACAAACCCCACAAGCAAGAAGGCAATATGAGAGAGAGTGAGAGATTTCCATAGCCTAGGGGTCTTATTTATACTGCTAGTTTCTAGGGTTTCAGCCTAAACCCTAATGGACAGCTTAATCACCAAGTAGCCCATAGAACCTTCTAGATTAGGGCCCTTGAACGAAAATATGATGGATCCCCCATCAAAATTTCGTTCCCCCTTAGTCCATTAGGTTCTCCAGTCCAAAACTCAACTATCATGCATTTGACAGTTTATACCCCTTTATTTAATTAGTCTCTTTTAGTCACCAAATTAATTTATGACTAATACTAATCAAATAAATATGATTTCTCCTTTAATATATTATTCTTATAATATATTAATAAACCATAATATTCTCTCTTTCCCCTTAAATCACCTTGTCAAGTTGCTTTGGAGAAGGCAACCCAAAAGGACCATGCACAACCGGGTCATGTACATACCAAATATAGTTACGGGCTTAGACACTAATCCAACAGTCTCCTACTTGGATAAGTCTAGTAACTATATCTCACATATGACTTCAGAATCCGATTAGCAATCGTAGCTCTTATACTCTGTTGTCAACTCTGATCAACTTGTCCTTTAGATAAGGGATCGTATAATCCTCTGTTCTGGATATCATGCTGACAATGCTTATTATCCAGCACTTGTTCCTTGATTTCCGAATTATTTGACATAGAATTTAGTTGAACACATCAACTTCATTCTGACCGAGCCCGGCACATTAGTCAAATCAAATCATCAAGTGGCCAAGATATCACTTTCATTCTCATAGAACAAAACGAACAAATCAACTACGACTCATATGCATCTATTATTCACTAATTGAATCATGCACAACAATGTGTTTTATAACATCAAGGTACTGATGCGTTTACACATCCTCAATGCACAATCAACCAGCAAACAACAATCATATCTCTAAGTTTTAAGACTATATGATATTATCGCTTTGCGATTACTTAGGAAAAACACCACGAAGTGATACCAGCAAACTCGGGTTTATTCCAATGCTCAAATCATATTCATAAGCACTCATGAACTTTGCACCAAACCTTTGCTATGCCCAAAACCTTTTAGACAATCTACAAACAATTCACGATAGTCTTCATTCATATCTACTTCCAAAATATGACCGACTGTGGACTGTTTGAATAATCCTATGATTCAGGAATCAAAACATGCAAAATTGGAACAATAGATAAATAACCAACACAAGATAGTAGCTTTACTCATAAATAACACAATTTTATTTATTCATCAAATGTCAAGTACAAACTATCTATTACACGTTTCCTATCTAATCCAAACTTATATCATCCTTCGGCCCAATGCTCCTAGCGTGCTGCAAGTGTTTGACCCTACTCAGTCCCTTCGTAAGGGGATCTGCTGGGTTTTCCTCTAATGATACCCTCTTCACAACGAGGAATCCTTCTTCTACCCGATGTCTGATAAAATGGTATTTTATTTCGATATGTCGAGATCTACCATGATCTCTTGGTTCCTTGGTCAAGGCAACCGCTCCTTCATTATCACAAAAAATTTCCATCGGCTCGTTTATGGATGGCACAACTCCAAGGTCTCCAATGAAGTTCTTCAACCATATAGTCTCATTTGACGCTTCGCTCGCTGTAATGTACTTTGATTCGCACGTTGAATCAGCTACGCTCTCCTGCTTGGAACTTTTCCAAGTCACTGCTCCTCCATTAAGGGTAAATACCCAGCCCGACTGCGATCGGAAATTATGCCGATCCGTCTGAAAACTAGCGTCACTGTACCCTCGTACCCTTAAGTCATCACTCCCACCGAGGACTAGAAACCATTCCTTAGTCCTTCGCAGGTACTTAAGGATATTCTTAACTGCAATCCAATGGGCTCTACCAGGGTTCCCCTAATATCTGCTAACCATGCTCAAAGCGAAGGCCACATCAGGGCGAGTACAAGTCATAGCGTACATGATAGAGCCTACTGCGGAAGCGTAAGGTACTCGGCTCATATCAACTATCTCTGCCTCTGTACTCGGGCTCTGAGTCTTACTCAACTTGGTATTGCTTTGGATTGGCAACTCCCCTTTCTTGGAATTTTCCATACTAAAACGCTTTAGTACCTTGTCCATGTATGTATCCTGACTGAGTCCTATCAGTCTCTTTTCTCTGTTTGTTACTATCCTTATTCCCAGAATATAAGCAGCCTCTCCGAGGTCCTTCGTAGCGAAACATTTCCCAAGCCAGGACTTGACCACCTGCAAGGTTGGGACGTCGTTTCCTATGAGCAGTATGTCATCGACATACAATACGAGGAAGCTCACTATACTCCTACTGGATTTGACATACACACAAGATTCATCTTCGCTTCGCAGAAAGCCAAACTCTTTAACCTTGTCGTCAAAACAAAGATTCCATCTGCGAGACGCTTGTTTCAATCCATAAATGGATTTCTCTAGCTTGCATACTCTATTTGGATGCTTCGCATTGACAAAAACCTCTTGCTGATTCATGTAAACATCTTCGGCCAACATTCCATTAAGGAAAGCGGTTTTCACGTCCATCTGCCATATTTCATAATCATGAAACGCAGCTATTTCAAGCATTAACCTAATAGACTTTATCTTCGCAACTGGCGAGAAAGTCTCATCATAGTCAACTCCGGGAGTTTGAGTAAAGCCCTTCGCAACCAATCGCGCCTTATAAGTATGCACTTTCCCATCCATGTTCGTCTTCTTCTTGAAGATCCACTTGCACCCGACTGTCTCACGACATGGTACATTATCAACCGGATTCCAAACTTGGTTGTCGTGTATGGACTGAATCTCGCTGTCCATCGCCTCTTTCCATTTCGCAGACTCCGGGCCTGCCATGGCTTCCTTGTAGCTGCTAGGTTCCTCCAAATTTACTAGTTTACTATCACTAATAAATGTATCCCCTTTAGTATTAATATGAAAACCATAAAACTAGGGTGGAACACTAGCCCTAGTGGAACGTCGAAGAGGTAAGGATTCATAAAAAAGGTTCAACAAGAGTTTCCTCCTCAAGTTGAGTGCCAGTGTCAGAGGTTCCTTCATCTCTTTGATCTTGAATCTCTTCAAGTTCAATTTGCCTCCTACTGTCTTCTTGGCTTATCAATTCCCTTTCTCGGAAAACTCCTCTTCTAGCCGCGAAGAGAACATTGTCACTCGGTCTATAGAAAAGATAGTAAAAAGACTTCTGCGGATAGTCGATGAAATAACACTTCTCACTACGAGGTTCGATCTTATTGTGAGTCTCTCGTCTTACAAAAGCCTCGCAACCCCAAACCTTAATAGATGCCAACGAGGGAGCCTTCTATGTCCATATTTCGTGAGGAGTCTTGGAAACCTTCTTGGTGGGAACTAAGTTAAGAATATGGACGACAGTCTCTAAGGCATACCCCCAGAAAGATATCGGTAACGAAGTCCGACTCATCATAGAACGAACCATGTCCAACAAGGTCCGATTACGTCTCTCAGCCACACCATTTAATTGTGGCGTCCTCGGAGGTGTCAATTGTGAGACAATTCCGCATTCCTTTAGATAATCATGAAACTTAAGACATAGGTACTCTCCTCCTCGGTCTGACCAAAGCATCTTGATTTTCCTGTCCAACTAATTTTCTACTTCATTCTTAAACTCTTTGAACTTTTCAAAGGTTTCTGACTTTTGCTTAATTGAGTAGATATATCCATATCTGCTATGATCATCCGTAAAAGTCACGTAGAAGCGGCAAGCATCCCTTGTGGTGGATCTAAAGGGCCCACACACATCGGTGTGTATGAGATCCAATAAACCCTCACCCCTTTCACAAGTGCCAGTAAAGGGTGACTTGGTCATCTTCCCAAGTAAACAAGATTCACACGTGTCATCGTCCCTAAGGTCGAATGACTCCAACACTCCATCCTTTTGGAGTTGGGCTATGTGTTTCTTGTTGACATGGCTGTCACACCCCAAAACCAAGAACGGAGGAAACGTTCTGGGGCGGAGGACGTCATGTACAGTATCACAACAATGTAAAGTAGTAAACAAGCAACAACATCATCCATTGCGTTAATAATATAATTATTATAAAAGTGTGTTCTGTCAAATTTAGATAAACACTAAAGCATAAATCAAAATGAAAGATGAGTCTTGAACGAGCTCCATCTTCCCTAATCCTTGCATCGGTAAATGTTTATGATAACCTGAGGATACAAGTAATTTTGAAAGCGAGTATCAGCTTTGAAGCAGGTGAGATCATAAGTATTTTAGTGTCTTAAGTTGTATGTAAGAAAATGTTTGTATATGAACTGTAAGTATGGAAAAATGTAGATGAACTATAAGTATAAAAATGTTTGTAAAACAGTTGTAAACGTTTGAAAAACCCTAGAAATACCTATGATTCCTACTATTATATAAATGTGTCTTCTACCAAGACCTAATTGTTCTCAATGTAGTCTTCTACCAAGACTTAACTGTTCTAAATGTTCGTTTCTTGTAAAAGTGTTTAATTTTCCCAAGTGTAACTATCATTATCAAAATATAGTTTTTACATTAAATGTTTAAGTGAAATGATCACTTAATATATGAAAAGGGGAAATTAATGTAGTACTGTAGTGTTGTATTATAGGAAATACTGCTGTACTAACTACCTTAAACCGGATTTATATTAAGGTATCATGTGATAAATTGCACCATACTATTGACTGGTAACAACGACATTCGAATGGTCGTAAAAACGGAATGACGTTTGGCACTCGCAGACCTGCAGGTCCGGCTGTAGCTAGCAGCAAGGTGTAGGATAGTCAATCCACTATAGATCTATACGCAAACTCACGCTCTCCCTCCAAGAGAATTCTGGCTACAACTCGGGCCATGACATTTAAGGCATGCTCCGATACAGTGGATCACAATTGTTAACATATTCATGTATATGTAATGTAATGTTACTTGTTCTAGTATCGTTGTATATGTTCTCTTCCTAGTATAGTTGTATATGTTCTTCTCTAGTATAGTTGTATATGTTCTTCTCTAGTATAGTTGTATATGTTCTTCTCTAGTATAGTTGTATATGTTCTTCTAGTAGTAAGTATTGACTCATGAATGAACTGAATCATAGTATGATATTGTGTTCTAGTAATCGTTCTAGTATCTTCCTAAACCACCCCTATGGTAGTTTACTAGTAATCTAACTGGTACGTATGGACATGGATGTATACCCTTGCTACCCAAGGGCATCGGATGAACTGGAAGGGCATTTATGACTATATATGTACATATGTTATATAACTAATATTTAAACGACCTTCGGACGAGTACCCGATATCCCACCAGACCACATCTCAAGCACGAAAAGGAAATAGGGTGGATAGCCTTCCTACGTCTTTTAAACATTTCTTATATAACTATACATATAGAGGCACGCAATTTATAATATAAAAGCATAAATAAGTTTTGTAAAACCTTTGAACATAATTATTATCTTAAGATAAGATCGACTTGATGTCAATCTATAAAACGGTTTGAAGGCATGGGTTTGATAAAACAGTTTAGTATAAAGAAACATTTGTTTGAAACACAATTGTAAATAAGTTTGAAATGAAACATACAGAGTAAAAGGTACAGTGTAATAAGGAGTTTTAAACACATAAAGTGTTTATGAAAAGCATTTGAAGGAAACTGTTTGGTAAAACGGCTAATGAGTAGCCAATCATTTGAATGCTGTTTATTAATCACAAATGATTGATATAATAACTAGCATGTTTCTACTTGTATCCCCCCCATAAAACACTTAAAAACAGTTAAAACATTGATTAAGGGGTATGAACTCACCTGCAGTAAGTGATTGGAATTGAACGAAATGTTATCGTAAGGAATGATCGGACAAGTGCTTGGTGTCAAGTGAAGACTTTAGACACACACAATGATCCTAATTACATATGAAGACATATGTATATAAATAATTAGTGATTAAAACACTAATTATACAACTATAAGCATTTTAATGCGAGGAAAACACTTTTGGTAAAGTGCTAGGAGGCAAATGGGTTGCAACAAAGGAGTGCAATGCCTCTAATGGGAGTTTATGGTCAAATGACCATATGTTTTGGAGTTTACGGACCAGGGGAGTAAACTCCTGGCCGTAAACTCTCAACAAGGTCTCTAAATGAAGCCTATCATTTATACAACTAGTTTAGTGAATTGTTTCAAGGCTTAATCAAGTGTTTGGGTGACATTTGCCCCCTTTATAGGGGTTTACGGCCTTGGGACCATATCCCATGGAGATTACAGCCGTAATCTCCTTTGGGGGAAGGTTTATGGTGCTTTCAAGTCCCTATATTATCAAGGAATGCATTAAGGCAATTGTCCAAGGCTTTAGGAGGATTTATGGCACCATTTATTAGAGTTTACGACCCTGGAGCATCTTGGGCCGTGAACACACTTTTCTTGGTGTTTTAGTGGTGTTTGGTTGCCCCAAACACACTAGGGTACTTGTCCTAATTTGTCTCTTGGCTTAAGGATGGTGTTTAAGGCATTTTGACACCTAAACAAGGAGTTCACGGCCCTGGAACATCATTGGCCGTGAACTCACTTTTCATCCTTGATTTTGGTGTCCTAAACATGCAATGGTGGGTTCTAGTTCGAGTTCCAAGGCTTTGAGGGACTTTGGGACACTTTTAGCCCTTAAAATGGAGTTTACTCTCCAAGTGTTCTTGGGCGGTAAACTCCCAAATCTTGGGGTTTTGGTCCGATTTTGATGTTATAATACACAATCTAAGCTATATAATATAACTAGATCAAAGTACTCACGATTTGGGATAAAAACCCGTAGATCCGTGAGAGAGAATTTCGACTTTTCTCTAAATGGAAATGTAACTAATGAACCAATATGGTTCAGTTTTCTATATATAGTCATGGGATTTTTGGCAGAAAATATTTTTATTCCCGGAATGAACTCTAATATCATTGAGTATCGGAATAACAGTGTTGCACGAAACCCTGGTGCATCCACTCTCCTGATATTTCCTTAAGTGTAAATCGTGAAAAAACTGCCAAACTTATACTCGAAGTCTGGAATTTCACTGTAACTGTTCTAACTTCTATTGGATTAATGTGGTTTGTTCAAAATGGAAATTTCGGGTTGTCACAATGGCAAGGCGACAATGGCTCAAGCATGCTTTGTCTAGACTAGTAGACGAATCAATATTTAAAACATTATTTCCTAAATTATCAACAACAATCACAGATTCATAAATCCCATTACAAGGTAATGAATTGAAATAAAAGACACCATTCAAATAAACATTAATTGAACCATTACTATTATCGAAAGAATATCTGAAACCTTGTCTAAACAACCCATGAAATGAAATAATGTTTCTTGCCATATCTGGCGAATAACAACAATTGTTTAAATCTATCCCTAACCCATTGCTCAACACTAAAGAATAAACACCAACTTTGGTCATAGGCGACGATCTACTGTTTCCCATAATCAGGTTCATCTTTCCATGCTCCACCTCCCTACTTCTTTTTAGGCCCTGCATATCAGAACAAATGTGGTAACCACACCCTGTATCAAGAACCCATGAAGTAGCAAATGATGAGTTATTAGATTTAATAGAATACATACCTGCAAAGGTGGGCTTAATCTTCCCATCTCTTATGTCTTGCAGATATTGAGGGCAGCTTCGCTTCCAGTGGCCCTTTTGGTGGCAATAGAAGCACTCTGCTTCTTTGGGATCGGAAGAGGGTTTAGCAGGGCCGGCTTTGGTCCCACTTGAGGACGAACCGTCTCGGGGCTTCCCCTTTTGGTGGCTCTTAGATGGAGCCTTCCTCTTTTTACCCTTTCCTTGACCTATTGCCATCACAGGAGCGGCTACAGCAGGGGACGGTGCAATGGATTTGTATTTGAGGTTGCTCTCAGTAGTCCTCAAGAGTCCTTGGAGCTTGCTCAAGGAGACCTCCTCCTTGTTCATGTGGTAGGTCATCCTAATCTGGTTGTAGCAGGAGTGCAAGGAGTGGAGGATTATGTCGATAGCCAAATCCTCATCAAACTTAACATTAAGTTTGAGAATACGATCAAAATACCTCTGCATTTTCTGCAAATGAGAGATTAGGGATTCTCCACTCCCCATCTTAGCGGTGATCATGTTAGTAATGATCTCATAGTGCTCTTGCCTTGTGCTCTGGTGATACATGTCCAGCAAATCCTGATGCCTTTCATACGGATACATGTCCTCATAGGACTTTTGGAGTTCGAGGTTCATGGTGGCCAACATGATGCGGTGAACTTTCGTTGCACAACGCTCGTGGGCCTCAAAGGCGGCCAGCTCTTCAAGAGTAGCAACATCTGGGATGATCTTTTCAAGCTTTTCATCAAGGACATATTCTTTGTCCTCGTAGCATGTGATCATGCGAATATACCTCATCCACTCGTTGAAGTTTGACCCATCAAATGTCACTTTCTGACACAGGTTTATCAAAGAGAATGACCCAGAAGCATTGTTGTTGTTGTTGTTGTTGTTGTTTGCAGACATCTGAAAAAGAAAGGAACAAAGTTTGATTAGAAATGAATCCCTAATTAAACACCGAAATGAGAAATTATGGTTAGGATCCAACAACATTATTTACAACTTAGAAAGGGATGTCGTACTCGAAAAGTAAATAATTTGAAGGTAAGTGAATGACGATTCACTAATTCTCACCATGAAAAACGAAAATGCAATTTAGGTTTTAAATGTATCGAAAACTCCTAGATCTTTGAGATTCATTGAACCTTTCAATGGCATATTTAAATCTTGATATGCATTTCAATTTTGCGACTGGGATGCCGAGGATCGCACACAAATTGTGAATAACCATGCGAATCAACATGGTGCATTCAATGTCTCTATCACCTAATCAATGTGCCGGTAAACCACACACGCTCCATTGATCTATGACAAGCATCGAGTCACCCTTTGCTACCAATGTCATCCCCAAATTGATGTGTCGTTTAACCACACGCGCTCCACCAACATTTGACAAGGGTACGAAGTGCAATTCCATGGATTAGCATCATTTTCACATTTTGCCCTAAAGTAACTAAGATTGGGAATTTGTAAAACATGTAGTTACTTTGTATCTTACATTATACTTTTAATGAGAGAGGGTTGCCCTATCTTGCCCGTTCAGCTAACGACCCTCCACCAGTCAAGCAAGCGGTAGGTGTGAGTGTACACCCATTAAGAGCCATTTTATAGGCAGCAACCTTATACCCACCTTATAGACTGGCTTTGTGAATGAGGCCTACTAACGGTAAGACTAGCATTTTAAGTTATACATACATACATACATATATATATATATATATATATATATATATATATATATATATATATATATATATTAATTAAGCTTTTAATAATATATAATAGCATAGGGTTGAATTTTAAACTTGTAAAATTCTAAGGGTTTGAAATTTAAATTATTCAAAATTAAACTTTTAATCACAAAATTCAAATTTCGAAACTTGAGGGCAAGTTTTGAACTTTTCAAAACACAAGGGATCAAATAATAAATAATTCAAATTAAAAAATTAATTTCATAATTATCTATATTTGACCTAATCTCATTTTAGTCATTAGATAATTACCAAATAATTTTAAATAATCCATATTTATCATATAAACAACCAATATCCAAAAGATTTGAAATTATCTATTGTTTTGGCAAGGATAACCATTTAATTATGATAAAATTCGTATTTAAACTTCAAAAAATGATTTAGGCATCAAATCCAAGTCAAAACAGCAGCTAAATCTTGAAATACCCTCTGTCTGACACACAAACTCGCCGAGTCAGAACTGGACTCGCCGAGTAGGGCCAACTCGCCGAGTTGAGTCGGGCAGAGGAAAAAAAACTCGATTTTTAGCAAACAAAACAGTTAAGCATCACATACAATTAAAACCAATCATGGATCTGATACCACTGATAGGTTTTATGCATAAGAAACATTCCTATGTGCTCATACAAACCCTAATGCTTGGATCTAGGTTTCTCTATTATACATGCTTTGATTCCAAGACTTACAAAGCTAGATCTATCATATATAATTTAAAATTATCATAAGGAAAACAGATCTAAATGGTTTACCTCTTCCATGTAACGACGTGATTTTCTAAACAAAATTTTCATTTTTCAACAACCAAAATTTTCATATAATAAACATTCTTGAAAATGTTCCACAAATGTTATAAATTCAAACATATCCCAAGATCAAAATCAAGTCTTCTCTCTATGTGTACGGGTCACGCCGGCGCCTTCCCACGGTCCTCGCTAGTACCTGAGACACAACACAACAACTGTAACCATAAATGCTTAGTGAGTTCCCCAAAATCCCACATACAACACATATGCCTTTCCAGGCCATAACTTTGTGGAACCTTCAGGTTCAACTGTCTCAGGGGACTTCCGTCCTGAATCTCGGTAGACCTTCCGGTCCTACCCGTATCGACCTTTCGGTCCGTAACCTCCTGACCTTTCGGTCCATATCATCTTGACCTTTCGGTCCTCGTCCTACATAACACATACATATCACATATCAACATATAACACACAAATCATATCATACAAGACCTTCCGGTCACACATAAGTACCCTTCCATGTACAGTATAGTGAAAAGACTCACCTCGGGTATCTCGGGTAGTATCTCGCTTGCGTATAAACTGATCTAACCTCAGCCTAAAACATAACAATCATCTTAATTAATATCAGCTTTCGAGGCTAGACTAGACTCTCATATGTCCTCTAAGAAGGCTAAAAGACCATTTTACCCTTCAAACAGTCCACTAGTCCAAATGTCGACCAAACCCTAAAAGTCAACAAAGTCAACGGTCAAACTTTAACCAGACTCGGCGAGTGCACCAATATGACTCGGCGAGTCCATGCGTGTCCTTCATAATCCTAGCACTCACTTGACTCACTGACTGAATCCCCCACTCTTCAACTTGACATTGATCGTGAATCGTGGGACAACCCGTCCTAACTCGTCGAGTCCGGCTCTTGACTCGGCGAGTTCAGTCGTGAACTCAAATCCCCTAAATCCCCTCTGACTCACCGAGTCATTCCCTCAACTCAACGAGTCATCAACTTTGTGATCCTCTGGGAAACCCGCTCCTACTCGTCGAGTCTATTCCTGGACTCGGCGAGTTCATGCCATTCACAAACTCAAGAGACTTCCTGAGGTCAGATCTGTTCCTCTAGTCCTTAGATCTAACCTCCCCTAGCTCAACAATCACGTAAAGTCTCTATCTTGATGCACATGCAACGTCTAAATGACCATATATGATGATTTAGCCCCAAATACTTCAACCCAAGGTCCTAATCTTCATTTCTCTTCATAAAGCTTGATGGTAAGGCTCCTTGGACCTCTATGGATTCAGATCTAAAGCCTCCTCGCCATAAGGGACTATTTGGACATCAACTAATCCCAACAAAAGGGCATAAGAAACCCTAAATCCATATCTACTTCATAAATCAGAAGATGGATCGAAATGGTACCTCAAATGAGATGATCTTAGCCTCAAATCCACATAATAGCAACCTTCTTTGCTTCCTCTTGGCTAGAACCTCCTTCTTCTTGCTAAACAACACCACAAAGGTCAAGAATGGCTTCCTTTCTCTATCAAAACATTCACACACTCTAGGGTTTCTCTCTATGAACTGGTAGCCACAAATGGAGGCCATAAGAGCCTTTAAATAGGTCCCAAACCCGAGAAATTAGGGTTTCTTCCATCAGATTTGACTCGGCGAGTCACTCCCCTGACTCGTCGAGTCCCCTCCTTAATCATGTCATCTAGCCGCGACCAGACTCGACGAGTCTAAGCACCAACTCGTCGAGTCACCTCACATAATTAAAGGAATATAACATAAATCAATATACCTGGAAAACCGGATGTTACAATTCTCCCCCACTAGAACCAGACTTTGCCCACAAAGTCTCATGCTGCAAACAACTCTGGATGCTTCTCCCGCATCTCCGACTCCGGCTCCCAGGTCAGATCGGAGCCTCTCCGATGTTGCCACCGGACCTGCAATAGGGGCACTTCCTTGTTCCTCAGAATCTTGATCTTCCGATCCAAGATTGCGATCGGCTTCTCAGCATAATTCAGACTCGCGTCCACCTGGATATCCTCTAACGGTACTACTGCCGACTCGTCGGCTATACACTTCCTCAGTTGCGACACGTGGAAGGTATCATGAATCTGGTCCAACTCCGCAGGTAGCTCCAAACGGTATGCTACTCTGCCCACCCTTGCGATCACCTTAAACGACCCAATATCCCGAGGCCCTAGCTTGCCTCTCTTCCTGAATCGAATCAATCCTTTCCAAGGAGACACTTTCAGGTGTACAAGATCCCTGACCTGGAACTCGAGCTCGGAACGTCGCCTATCCGCATAACTCTTTTGGTGACTCTAAGTGGTTAACAACCTTTTTCTGACCTGTTGTATCTGCTCTGTTGTCTGAAGCACTATTTCCGTACTACCCATCACACCTTTCCCTACCTCACCCCAGCAAATGGGATTCCGACACCTCCTCCCATACAACAGCTCAAAGGGTGGCATACCAATGCTCAAGTGATGGTTGTTGTTATAGGAAAACACAGCCAAGGGCAAATACATGTCCCAACTTCCTCCGAAGTCCAATACACATGCCTGAAGCATGTCCTCGAGCGTGTGAATCGTCCGCTCACTTTGTCCGTCCGTCTATGGGTGGTATGCGGTACTAAAATGCAGCCTCGTACCCAATTCCTCGTGAAACTTCTTCCAGAATCTGGAAGTAAAACGCACATCACGGTCTAAAACAATCGAGATCGGTACTCCATGTCACGATACCAGTTCCCTCACGTACAATTCTGCCAGCCTCTCAGTAGAAGAACTCTCACTGATAGCAAGACAGTGAGCGCTCTTCGTCAACCTGTCCACAATCACCCAAATCGCATCGACACCTCTTGCAGTCCTTGGCAATTTGGTGATGAAATCCATGGTAATTTGTTCCCACTTCCATTTGGGAATCTCCAAAGGATGCAACTTACCATGTGGACGCTGGTGCTCGGCCTTAACCTTGCGACAGGTCAAGCACCTCTCCACGAACCATGCGACGTCTCTCTTCATACAGGGCCACCAATATTCCCTTTTCAGGTCCAAAAACATCTTAGTGGCCCCGAGATGGATCGAGAACCTTGATCTATGTACCTCCTCCATCAATATGGTACGTGTTCCGCCCACAAACGGTACCCACATCCATCCTTGAAAGGTCATAAGTCCTCGACTATTGGTAACAAATTCCGATACCTGCCCGATCACCCGCTCCCTTTTGCGGTTCTCCGGTCTCACGGCCTCTGCCTGGGCACCTCGAATGGTGTCCAACACTGGAGTCATCACTGTCAATATCATGCAAACGTCTCGTATCAAGGCGCTCTCTGCCCTATGGCTCAAGGCATCGGCTACAACATTAGCCTTGATCGGGTGGTACAAGATCTCACAATCATAATCCTTACCACATCTAACCATCTCCTCTGGCGCATATTCAGGTTGGGCTGATCCATCAAGTACTTCAAACTCTTGTGGTCCGTGTATATGGTATACCGAACCCCATACAGATAGTGACCCCGGATCTTGAGGGAGAACACCACAGCCCCCAGCTCCATGTCGTAGATGGGATACCTCGTCTCATGGGGCTTCAGCTGCCTCGAGGCATATACTATCACATGCTCCCTCTACATAATCACTTCTCCCATCCCGGATATCGATGCATCACAGTACACCATGAAATCCTCCATCCCTTCCGGGAGTGCGAGCACTGGAGCTTCGAACAATCTCTGGCGAAGTGTCTCAAATAAGGTCTACTGCTCCGGACCCCAGGAAAAAGCGGCACCCTTCTGGGTCAACTTGGTGAGTGGCACGACGATCTTGGAGAAATCCCTGATAAATCTCCGATAATAGCCGGCCAATCCTAGAAAGCTCCTGATCTCGGTGGGCGATCTCGGCACCTCCCACCTCATGACCGCCTCAATCTTGGCCGGATCGACCAAAATCCCACTCTGGTTGACGAGATGCCCCAAGAATTGGACCTCTCGTAACCAGAACTCGCACTTGGAGAATTGGGCATAAAGCCTCTCCGATCCCAAAACCCCAAGGATCTCCCTCAAATGCTCCTCATGCTGCTCTCTAGATCTCGAATACACCATAATATCATCAATGAACACGATCATCGACCGATCCAGCATTGGGCTGCACACCCTGTTCATGAGATCCATGAACGCTGCTGACGCATTGGTGAGCCCAAAAGGCATCATCACGAACTCGTAATGCCCATAACGAGTTCTGAATGCCGTCTTCTGGATATCTTCATCCCGAACCCTCATTTGATGATAATCTGACCTCAAGTCTATCTTGGAAAACCAAGACGCCCCCTGCAACTTATCGAACAGATCATTGATCCTCGGTAACGGATAACAGTTCCTGACCGTCAACTTGTTCAACTCCCGGTAGTCAATGCACATCCGGTGTGAACCATCCTTTTTCTTAACAAAAAGGATTGGTGCTCCCTAAGGCGAGCTACTCGGTCGAATAAACCCCTTCCCCAGCAGCTCCTGAAGCTGCGAGGATAACTCCTGCATCTCTGGCGGCGCGAGGCGATACGGCGCCTTGGTGATAGGTGCTGATCCCGGAACCAAATCGATACGGAACTCCACTTGCCTCTCAGGAGGCACACCCGGCAATTCCTCGGGAAAAACATTCGGTAACTCGCACACTATCGGAACCTCATCCACCGAACTTGGCCTCCCACCAGCCACTCACATGCCCATCACATAGGCTATGAATCCACTGCAGCCCTGCTGCAAACTCTGCCTCGCCCTAGTAGCCAAACAAAAAGCTGACCCACATCGGGTTCCCTCGTCGTACACCGTAAGTACTCCCCCACTAGGGTCTCGTATCGTCACCAACTGATGCGCGTAGTCTATAACAGCTCCAAATAGGCTCAACCAATCCATGCCCACTATAACACACACATCCCCCATCGCAATCGCGACCAGATCTATCGGGAACTCTACACCGAAGATCTCAAGGATACATCCTCAAATCACATCCGTAGCATACACCGATCGCTCGTCAGCTATAGAAACTCATAGAGGTCGACTCAATGCCTCTCGATGGATACTAATGTGTTGACTAAATGCCAAGGAAACAAATGACTGACTCGCACCCGAGTCAAGTAACACCAAAGAAGGTACATAACTCACAAGAAAAGTACCTACGCATATCATCATATAAGCACAATATGTCAACTCAAAAATAAGATAAAAACAAAATACATACTAGCCACAACATCGGGCGCTACACGGACCTCCTCCGTAGTCAACTGGAAAACTCTTCCACGAGACTTCGAAGCCTAGGCCTTCATTCGCCGAACCTCGGTAACCATAGCAGCAGGTGCAGATCCCCTATGCTGACCCCTGATGCAACTGCGTTCACTCAGACTTCCGATGGCCAGTCTGGTTGCAATGAAAGCAAACCATAAATCCCTTGGGGCAATCCTTGGCGATATGCCACTCCTTGCCATATTTCTAGCAAGCACCCGATCGACAGACCCCCTCATGCCCCGCACTTCCCACAAGTGCGGCCCTTCTGGCCTCCAATCCTCGTATCAGCGGACTTGGTCCGCTTGGCTGCTGGCTAAGACTGAGCCGGCCGCCGATCCATCCTCTGAGACTCAGCCTCCTCCCTGGCATGAGTCTCCAACTCAATCTCCCTCTTCCGGGCATTTGCCTGGAGCTCAGCAAATGTCCAGTACGTCGAGTTCGACACAAACTCCTGAATGTCTCTCCTCAGAATGCCCAAATACCGGCTCATACGTGCCTGCTTAGTAGACACCTGCTCATGGCAGAACATCGCCCTCTCATGAAACTTCCTCGTAATCATAGTGACTGAATCAGTACCCTGCTTGAGGGTCAAGAACTCCTAAACCAACCGTTCCCTCTCCACTGGGGGAAGATACTCATCTCTGAACATGGTGGTGAACCTCTCCTAGGTCACCTCTAAGATCTTTGCCACTGTAAAGCTTGTCGTCACGAACTTCCACTAGTCCTTCGCTCCCAAGCGAAGCTGATTCATTGCGAACCAAACCCTCAGACTCTCCGGACATGAACACGTATAGAAGCATCCCTCAATGTTAGCAATCCATCTCATCGCAAAGATCGGATCCTGTGTCCCGTCAAACTCAGGTGGCTTCGTGTTTCTCAACTCCCGAAACAACAACGAGTCACCTCCCTGAGGCCTGGCAGCAGCCATAGCTGCGGTAGCTGCAGCGGCTGCAGCCTCAGTCACTGCGGCATACCGCTCATTGAAAGTCTCAATCAGTGTGGTCTTGATAGACCCAAACATCTCCGGAATCTCGGCCCTGATCGTTGTCGCCATCTCATTGTGGATCATCTGACGAAGCTCCTCGTCACTCACACCGCTCGCCTTAGGTTTGTGGCGTGTCCCAACCATGATGTCTTTGAAATATAACATAATAATATCAAAGACTTGTTCGAGCATGCTCACACTCGATAACTCAACCCTACTTGTTCCTTAGTACCCAAAGGATTCTTACATAGAGTGCACACTGCTCCGGTGTCTTCGGTCGTACGGGCCCTTATACTACCGTCTACACCGCATCAGTATTCACCCTAAGTCCTCCTCCTTTGATCCCAGATCACAAGTACTCTATATATCACTGACATAGGTTACCCTTTGGTAGACCTCTTATCAGCCCCTCACTGCTACCTACTCACTCTCAAGCATCACATAGCAGCACCGTTCTTCCTAGGCTAAGGCATCACAAAATCAGGCCACTCTAGTCCTAATATGAATACCTAGCCAGCTCTAGCATGCATAAGATAACATATCTTATCTCATAACACGTAATGTAAGGGCATTTTGGGGATTCACCGTTCGGGTGGTGGCTGTCCGTACACACTGCTCCGCTCTGGTTGTCTCAAAATCTCTTGGTCTTTTTTTTTTAAAAAAAAAATTAGTTTTATCATTTGAAAATTTTCCCAAATCCTCAGTTTGAGTTCATATACGCCTGAAGGTGCATCCAAGTCCCTTAAACCAAGGCTCTCATACCAACTTGTAACGACGTGATAGTGAGAAGACACATATCATATCATACAAGACCTTCCAGTCCGTAACCTCCCGACCTTCCGGTCCATATCATCTTGACCTTCCGGTCCTCATCATACATAGCATACATAACGCATACATATCACATATCAACATATAACACACATATCATATCATACAAGACCTTCCGGTCACACATAAGTACCCTTCAATGTACAGTATAGTGAGAAGACTCACGTCGGGTATCTCGGGTAGTATCTCGCTCGTATATACACTGATCTAGCCTCAGCCTAAAACATAACAATCATCTCAGTTAATATCAGCTCTCTAGGCTAGACTAGACTCCCATATGTCCTCTAAGAAGGCTAAAAGACCATTTTACCCTTCAAACAATCCACTAGTCCTAATCTCGACCAAACCCTAAAAGTCAACAAAGTCAACGGTCAAACTTTGACTAGACTCGGCGAGTGCACCAATGTGACTCGGCGAGTCCATGCGTGTCCTTCATAATCCTGGCACTCACTTGACTCACTGAGTGAATCCCCCACTCTTCGACTCGACACTGATCGTGAATCGTGGGACAACCCATCCTAACTCATCGAGTCCGACTCTTGACTCGACAAGTTCAGTCATGAACTCAAATCCCCTAAATCCCCTCTGACTCACCGAGTCATTCCCTCAACTCAGCGAGTCATCAACTTTGTGATCCTCGGAGAAACCTGCTCCTACTCGTCGAGTCTATTCCTGGACTCGACGAGTTCATGCCATTCAAAAACTCAAGAGACTTCCTGAGGTCAGATCTGTTCCTCTAATCCTTAGATCTAACCTCCCCTGGCTCAACAATCACGTAAAGTCTCTATCTTGATGCACATGCAACGTCTAAATGGCCATATATGATGATTTAGCCCCAAATACTTCAACCCAAGGTCCTAATCTTCATTGCTCTTCATAAAGCTTGATGAGTAAGGCTCCCTAGACCTCTATGAATCCAGATCTAAAGCCTCCTCGCCATAAGTGACTATTTGGACATCAACTAATCCCAACAAAAGGGCATAAGAAACCCTAAATCCATATCCACTTCATAAATCAGAAGATGGATCGAAATGGTACCTCAAATGAGATGATCCTAGCCACAAATCCACAGAATAGCAACCTTCTTTGCTTCCTCTTGGCTAGAACCTCCTTCTTCTTGTTAAACAACTCCTAAGAAGGCGTCTACTTTACAACAATATGGACAACAACAACAACACAAATATTCATCACAAGGCGTGTTTTCTTGATTCTTGCTTGTGATTTGTTTGATTTTCTTGATTTAGTTTGATGAGTGTAGACTCTTTATTGTGAATATTTTTAGCTGTGATATTGGCTGGTGGAGGTGGATTTGGGTCCATGCCTCAAATCTCTTAGTCTGATGAAGATTCTTCCAATATAATAGCTCATCTACATCCGATCTTTCATTGAGTCCTGCTCATGCTCCTGGTACTCTAAAAAGCTCATCTACATCTGATCTATTATCCTTGACTCAACTAAATAATAAACCCTCACACAACACCACAACACTTGGAATATTCTTGAGAGAATTTCACTAACACTCAAAATTCGGCTAGCCCTCTTTTACTTTCTTGTAGTGCCGATTTTTGCTAGCCAAGGGGTCTTTATATAGTTATGACACAAGTAGGGTTACACCATGTAAACCCTAATTATCATGGCTTTCCATATTCCATGATCCATGGGTTTGTAACCTCCATAGACTATCAATGGAGCACCTTATGTATTTGTGCCCAATCCATACAAACCGTGGATCATTGGCCCACTATACAAGAATATATGATTTACACAATCAACCCCATATATTTAATTAGTCTCTTTTTGATCACTTAATTAATTCCAAATTAATTCTTTGATCAATACAAATTAAATAATATTATTAATATATTAGAACTTATAATATATTAATAAACCTTAAGTGTCCTTTCTCTCATTTAGTCTATCCAAGTGTTGTAATGCCATGCAACCCAAATGGAGCATGCTAATCGGGTCAAGTACATTCCAAAAATAGTTATGAACTTAGACACCTAATCCAACAATGTCCCTATATAAAGGATATGATGGCCTCATTCTTGGCCACCATCCTCAGACAAACAACCCTCTCAAACCCTAAATACTTGTCGATTGAGCTTCTATGTCCATTTATGAGCTATTGAGTGATCTTTTGTTTCTTTGGAGTGAATAAGGAACCTTGAAGAAGAAGGAATGGGATTCTAGGCTTTGGATATGAGCTTACCTGAGTTTGGAGCTTCATTTTGAGGTATAAAGCTCAAAGCTTTCTCAATCTTTTGATTTGTGCATCATGTTAGATCATTTTAGGGTTTCGAGCCCACAGTTGGATGCTTTATGAGATATTAAGCTCCAAAGACTATGATCAGCTCCTTTGAGTGTATTTAGTGATATAGTGTCATAAAAATCGAGACTTGGACGTGTGAATCAACCCATGCATGAAATATGAGCATTTTGAGATAAGAGAATGAGAGTTTTGGGTGTTTGTGATTTTATCAGCCATGCAAAGGCTTAAAGTCACAAACTTCATGGAGTAAGAGTCTTTAGGGAGTCCAGATCTGTGATATGAGCTAAGTCTTAAGGAATTAAGACCAAACAAGTAAGAAGAGAAAAACTGGGACGTACGTTAAGTGTAATCCCAGTATGCGTATCGTAGCGTCGGGAATCCCCAATGCATGCATGGTATTTGAGTACACCCAACGTAGAGGTCTGGTACGTGCGGCGTACGCGCTGCCGTTGACTTTTTGGGCTTGGTCAATTTGTGGACTATTAAGGCCATGGAGGGGTAAAATGGTCTTTTACCCTTTTGTGAGCTTGTAGAAGGGTTAGTCTAGCTTCTTTGAGTGCCTTTATTTATTTGATATAATTATCGTATGTGATAGGCGGAGGCTAGACCGGTGATTTGAGTTCGAGGTTATCCGATTTCTTACGAGGTGAGTCTTCTCACTATACTTACCGTGAGTGGTATATATGTGTGACCAGAGGGTCTTATGTGGTTACTTGAGTTATGTGATATTATGCATTTTTTTGTGTGATATATATGTTATATTCTGTGCTTACTGAGATAGGACTAAAGGGTCCAAACCGAGTTGTGGGACCGGATAGTTTCCACAGAGACAAGACCGGAGGGTCCAAACTGAGCTGTGAGACCGGAGGGTCCTCACTAAGACACATGACCGGAGGGTCCACACGGAGACGCATGAGACTGGAGGGTCCATGCCGAATTATAGCCATGAGAGGCTTATTATTTGTGTATGTGGTATTTTGGGGAACTCACTAAGCTTTGTGCTTACCGTGGTGTGTGATGTGTGTTTCAGGTAGTTCTCATGACCGCGGGAGGGCGACAGTACGATTGTACACACATGTTCGAGACTTTGTTGAGGATATTGGGATTGACTTTTATTTGTGGATTTATGTTAACATTTGAGACACTTGTGGTTTTATGAAATATAATATATGAGTGTTATGTGTTTTGAAAATGAAAAGTTTGGTTTGAAAATTTACATTGTTACAAGATAAGTTGGAATCAGACTGAGTGAGCTCTCATGAAGTGACTAAGGGTTGGTCATGACGTGAGGATGAATAGCTGACATTATGGACTGTTGACTTTGACTTTGAACGTTGACTTTTGGCTTGGGTTGACTTTTGGTCAATCTCTATTTTTAGAAGGTAGACTTAGGGTTTGGCTTGTGTGGATTGTTAGGAACTGTTTAGCACCCATCTTTTGGCGTTGAGAGTGGTTGGTTGTGATCAGTGTGGCGTTGCGTGAGGTTTTAGTCAACATTATGATTCAGGTGAGTCTCCTCACCGTACTCGGGGGTCAAAGACATCAATGTCGGCCCGCTGGTTTATGTTATATAAGAAGACCTAAGGTGATCCCTGGTATTTGTATGAAAGACCTGGATACGAATGTTGGAATATTATATGTAACACAAGGGTTTGGACCTTGGTAGTTATATTTATTATGCTAGGTGTCTTTGTGATACTTGCATGGAAGACCAGGAGGTGGCTCCTGACACTTGTCTGTAAGACCCAGGGTTTTCGCCCGTGACCTGGCAAGGAGAGACAAGGATACGACTCATGGAAGAATTGCAAGGCTATGGTTGGCACATATCAATCTCTATTTTATGTATGGTATGTTGTATTTTGGGGAACTCGGTAAGCTTTCTGCTTACAGTTTTATGTTTATGGTTTCAACTACTTCCGGTACAAAAGGAAATGAGATGACGTGATTGCACCGTATCCAATAGAGTTTTCGCATTGGTAATTTATGATATGTACTCTGATGTTTAAATAATTGTCACACCCCGGCCGAGGCGGTGGAACACATCGGGCTATGCGACTATGTTCATGGGTCACAGGTAAATTGAATATATAGCACAAGTACAACAATAAACAATATAACATTCGTCTTTCCATCTTGATGTTTGAATACAAGGATTTTGCAGATAATAATAATACATGAATTTCCTTAATAGATAGTCATATAATAAAACAACAAGTAAACTAGGTCGCCTGTAATCCAATCCATCTTGAATGTTTGTTTAGTGATTTCCTGAGAATACAGGTAGTTTTGAGGGTCAACACAAGGTTGGTGAATGTTACAGGTTTTCTGCTAAAAGCAATAATACTTTTAATAAGTCTAAAAAGTATTATTCGTGTACGTATAACAATAGTAAAAACAATGTTCGCAAGTAGTCTTTAAAAGCCCAAAATGTATTTCGGTATAAGTAATTCCATACTTTAAATTGGGTTTGTAATAAATCCTTGAAAGACAAATTGTATCTTTTGTATAAGTAAATCCATACTTTAAACTATGTTTGTAATAAACCTTTGAATATCCTTAAAAACCAAACTGTTATGTTGCTAAGTAATTCCATACTTAAAAATAGTTTTGAAAGCAACTATGCCCATGGTTGTTAGTGAGAGATAGAGAGATATTCTAGTTAATGTTTATGGTGAGACCTATAGCCAAACTATGTGACTAAGTGTACCCCCTAAAATGCTTCATTGGACGTTGTAGTAAAAATTGTGGACACCGATCACCTGCTTCGATTGATTAGTCGAGGGTTGTAGCTAGCAATCGCAGGTTGGATCTCAACCCCATATAGATCGATACATATGTATCTTGCTCCGAAGACTAACGATTATAGTAGTGTAGGTATGCTAAGTGTTTAAACTCAACTAATAAATAACGTCTCACTAAAAAGCCCTTAACTAAAAAGTTTGTGAATAGCTCTCAGCGTAAGTTAACTGTGATTAGGTCACTAGGCATAATGAATATTGTTGTACAACGTTTATAAAAACCGACTATGTTTGACATATATGTAAAAGTGTAATGTGCTCGCTTTTATAAAAATGAATGTTTTAAATTAATGAACATATGTACATGTATAAATGTGGTATACTTAAACATATAAATATACATATTTAATAATAGCTTGAATCCTTAAAATACTACAAAGTTTCATAACGTACTTGTTATAATATGCAATGTCACATAAAAATCAATTAATTTTGTAACGTGTTGTATTTTCGCATAAAAAGGAAATTGATTTGTATAAGCAAAATATTTAAGCACATGTATTCCAAACCCTCCCCCCCCCCCCCCCCCCCCTCTCGCGGTAAATATTTAAACTATTAAAATGGGGCCATAAGCAGTCACCCTTGAAACGTGAGTTCGAGTTGTTCAAATTCAAATTCTTTTGAGAAACTTGTCGTGTGAACCGCAAATTCATAATTCTTGAACTTTGAAGTACTCTTGGAACTGTTCGTAACAAATATATTTTATTAGGGGTTCTTTGGTAATTTAATTAACCAAAATTAGGACTGCTTTAGTTAAAATAATTCAAGGGAGGGACTGATTTTGTAACTTGAACAAACCATAGGGACAGGTATGTAACTTTTTGAATAAATGGGATTATTATTTGGGAATTAGGACTGATTTTTATCGAGACATACCGAAGAAGGGACTGATTGGGTTACAATATCCAAATGCAGGGCTGAATTTGATTAAATTTAATCAAAGTTTGTGTTTCTTGACTTTTGACTTGGACAAGAACAAAAACACGTTTTTAGGTCTAGTCTCGTTTCATCCGATCAAAATGCTGCAACAACGGGAATGTGTGTCGCTTTCTTCAGACAGTCAGACTACAGGGGAAATGGAGAAGGAACGGAAAAGAAAGCAGTGCTCGAACACAGCGAAACGGGATAATACGAAGACTTGCAGGCGTGACTTCGTCGATCGATCGCGAGACGGTTCATCTCCGGGGTTTGACGAGGCCCGATGGGGCAAATCAGTCAGCGAGGAGGGGAAATGTCGACCTCCGGTGAGTGACCAGACCGAAGAAGGAGGAGGTGTTCGGTGGTTTTCTATCCATCGTTGAGAAAGGGAGAAACACAGAGGCAGAAGAGCTGCCGTCGATGGTCGCAGGTAAGTGGACGGGGCTGCTTCAGCAGTCCCGTGGTCTTTCTTTCTCTTTTCTTTTTTTTTTTCTTTTCTTTTTTTTGCTTTTTTTCTTTTTTTTGATTTTTTTTTTGATTTTTTTTTTTGGTGTCCGATCAATCAATAGGTAAAAATGGTCTTTTGGGATGTTGTTTGTCTTATCATGAATCTATGGAATGAACAAGTTAGATATTTTGGCTTTGCTTTTGACAGAAAATCGATGGGGGGAAAGGATTGTTCTCTTGGTGTTTGACAGGAAAAGAAGAAGGAAAAATAAAGGGGAAGCTGTTGTTCTTTTTTGTTGCAGGTAAGCAAAAGAACAAGAACAAAAGTGTTCTTGGCTGGAAACGAAGAAGAAGGGGAAGAACAACAACAGCAAGGGAAAAGGGCTGCTATCCTCTTGATTTCACATGTAAACAACACTCCAGTGGTATGTTCTTTTATATTCAATCTTGGTCAATACTTTAACTTCAGTTTGGTTTTTAATTGAAACAACGTCAAAAACTCCCATTATGTATGTACTTGAGAAGAGAAAGAGTGTGGGAGAGTAGTAGGAAACGTGATTGGTGATTATGTATGTACTTGAGAAGAGAAAGAGTGTGGGAGAGTAGTAGGAAACGTGATTGGTGATTGTGTGTACCTTGAATAAGATTTAGAAGCTATAAGAAAATGATTTTGATGAGATTTTGTTGGGTTGGATTACTTGTGATGCAAAGAGATTGTATGTGTACATAACATTCATACTTTATGTGTGATGTTTTGATTTCATTGGTATGTATTTGTGAGTATTTGTTTGATTTGGTATGTATGATTCATGTTTACCATTTGTATATGTATGTATACTTAAAACTTTTACAAACTACTCCGTATTTCTTAACAATTATAATATATTTTTATAAGGGAGAATTTTATATATGCCCTCCCTAAACAGCTAAATATCGTATTTGCCTGGCCTAAACTCCAAATATCATATTTGCCATTTCCCAATGTTTTTTAATATCATATATACCCAAATCAATTATTTTGGTAATTTTTTTTATTTATAATTGTTTTTCAAAATATTAAATCATTATAATTAAAATACAATTTGAATGGACAATATTGCCCTTGTTACTTGCTAACACATCACGTTTTCCCCCATCTATCACAAAATCACGATTGAGCTTGAACGAGCCCTTTCCCTCCCTGATAAGATAGTTTAAGGTTAGTTGATACAGGGTGGTTGTGGTTGGGATTCATGAGGTCTGCATCATCTTGACACAAAGTTTATGTTATCTAGTGTACACCCCATTGGAACTGCATTTTGAGTGTATGAAGATTATCAAACACAGTAAATGAAGGTGAATTTTGAAATTGGAAAACTTACATTTTCCTAAGAGTTGAAGTTGAGGAAATGTAGTCATGTCATACCGTGAGTGTGATCAGTGATCTTCGGGGAAGGGAGGGTATCCGGAATGACCCCAAACATGTTACTGTTGCTTCTAACATAGATCAATAATGGAATCGAATTCAATAAATCACACAAAAACGACTAACATATTGCATGTGCATCATAAGAGAAATTTCAGTAAAAATTAACCTAAATCAGGCGACCATTTCAATACCAAATTACAAATCTACACGAAAATAAGATGAAATCATAAAAACACAAATTTCTATTGATTTTATCAGAATATCACCATCAAAATCAAAATTTCGAAATAACGCAACACTCGAAACAGTAGATTTCGATCGGAAAACATTGGTAAATAAAGGAAGAAATAGAGGTGGAACTGGAGGGAATACCTTGGACGTAATGATACATGTGTGTGTTTGTGCGACAATTGGGGAAGCAAAGATTGGAAGCAGAGAATGGCCGCAATGGTCGGAAGTATCAGGGAGGGAAGGTTGGCTCGATCGTGATTTTGTGATAGATGGGGGAAAACGTTATCTCTTAGCAAGTAACAAGGTTAATATTGTCCATTCAAATTGTATTTTAATTATAATGATTTATTATTATGAAAAACAATTATAAATAAAAAAAATATCAAAATAATTGATTTGGGTATATATGATATTAAAAAACATTAGGAAGGGTAAATACGATATTTAGAGTTTAGGCCTGGTGAATACGATATTTAACTGTTTACGAAGGACATATACGAAATTCTCCCTATCATGAATTTGTTATATAAATTGTATAATACACATACATATAAATTTCCACTCATATGTTTGGAATGTAACATTTATTAATTTGTTAAACTTTGTTTGTTAAATTACAAATTGACACATATATTACGTAGGTTTATGAGATATATAAAGAATTGAAGATTTATACATATTAAATGTCCAAATTTGTCATATGTATTATTAATTAGTATTTGGAAATTTTACAAAATATATATATATATATATATATATATATATATATATATATATATATATATATAGTGTTATATAATTTTTATTATATAATTTATATATACATTGTGATTACACAACTAATTTGGATCTTTTGAATTTGCTTACGACATCAAACATATATATACATATGTATTAGCCTGGTGATTATATATTTTATAAACATTTTTCACAATAATAACTACCATATATTTTTTTGTATATTTATTTATCGTGATGTATACCTGAATTCTCGTGCCCCCTTATCGATTTATTTAAATTATCTAAAAGTGCCCGCTTAATGTTCAGGTCGTGGTGATTCCAAAAACGCTGAAGAAATTGAATTTTGTTAAACTAATCTTCTTAAAATGACATTTAAAGATTCACATTTAATAAATCTCAAAACGTCTGATTTTTCCACTTTTATAAATATTTTTACAAAAATATTATAAGTTTGAAATTAAATAATAGCTTATGACATGAGTCCAAAGATGTTTTCGGAATTTCCATTTGAGTTGTGCAAGTCCTGCAACGGATAGAAACAATTTTAGCGGTTTTAAGAAAAAATTAATATTATACTGGTTTTTTGATTCTTAAAACGGCCGTATCTTTTGCATATGAACAATATTTGGATGTTCTTTATATTTTCAAAAACAGGGAAACACGTACTTCGAGACTTAAATGTTTGCTTTGCTCACAACTGCTTAATATGGAATTTCAATTTTTTATACGCATTCCTAGGGGCGTAGTTCGAGTTGTTCGATTTGTTTGTCATATTCGCTACTAGAAAACAGCCCTTTAATGACGCACAAACAATGACACACGCTGATAGAGGACACACATTTGTGCGTGCCCTAAAATATAATGTCAGTCTCACAAAATTTGAAGGATAGAGGACATGTATTTGTGAGTGCCCTAAAATTAGTGTCCAATAAAAAAATTACAAACACGGAAGGCGCTTTTATTTTAAGTGTGTGTTGTCTATAGATGTCGCCTTATAATTTTTACTCAAACGCGCATTTCTTATAACACTATTAATTGCTAGGGGTTTTTTTTGAAGAACATCCGAACACTCACTCATATGTTACGTGCTCTCTATAATCGATTCGTTGCCGACAACCTTAGGCTCACTTCTTCTCCTTCTTCGGCGATCTTAAGTAAATAGAGAACATTTCAGAGCTTATCATCAGAATAGGAAAGTAGGGAGAACGATTGGAACAGAAAAGTACAAAATCCACTCTCTTCTCGCCCCTCTTATTTCTCTATTTTGTTCTCTTATATCTCCTTTCAATCCATGTCTCTCTGTCCGTGTTCCTCATCCACATCCACCGCCTCCAACCGTCACTGCTAGAGCCGACAAAGAAGATAAAGAAATGCATTTCCTAACTTCTATCCATTTAGGTGTGAGTTGAGAAATGCATAAACTACGGAAAATGAAACGTATTGGGTTCTAATGAGATGCAGGGATACATTGAGAAGGTAGTCACATTGGGGTATTACTACCGTGAACTAGATCGATTTGCCACAACATCCCAAAATTCGCATGTGAGAGAATCGATGAACTAGGGTTTCTCGTTCACAAAATCTCACCTCACGCTCTGATAGTTCTCTGTTTTTTGTGACTCGTTTCAAGGAGGCTCTTTTGTTAGTAATGATGACGTCTTTCAGTTGATGAATATTAATGCTTATTTGAAGAGTAGAAGTGTACACTTGTATTCTTCAATTTCATCATCAATTACTATTCTATTTCTACACTTCTACTCTTCAATTTCATGTTTTTTTGTTAGTTGTAACTGATTCTTGCTTCAGAAATTTTGAAGTACTCTCAAGGTTTGTCTAATTTGACTTTTTTACATCTTCTATACAGATTTGTGAAGGTTTATATGTCCAGTAATGGGAAAGAAAAGAAATAGATGAGGTTGGAGTCAACTTCTCACCAATCGTCTTATCTTTCACTATGTTCCTCATGTTGTACGCATAATTCTCCAAAGCATTCTTCGCCTCCAAATTCTTCCTGTGCTCCTCTTCTTTAGACTCATACTTATCAGCTTCCTGAACCATCTTCTCAATATCCTCCTTTGAAAGTATCCCCTAGCGATAATCCCTCACAAATCTTCACCTTGAAATTTCGTTTAATCAGTTTCAAAATCACATGATTTGTGTTCTAACGGATAGGGTTATCAAACTCTAACAGATCCAGTATCACGTGAGAACTTTGAAAAATATGGTCATCCTGATGGCAGACAAGTGTTGGGGAATTTCGAAATGGGTTATAGGAAATCTGGATCACAAACAGGAATCGTGTGATACACTTTCCTTGTTTGATATTTCGACCCTAATTGCCTTGGGTATCACGAAATCCAAACTAGGATAATCCTGAAGAAACGATTATGATTTTAGGCACAAAAACACATAATCAAATTTGAGAGAGAATGAAGAAGAAAGCGTTTTTCAGTTTTCTGTGTTTCAAAAGGAATCGACCTTTTTCCTGAACTTATCCACACAACGGATAAAATGAGAACAATTTTCAACTTTCAGAAAATACGAATTAAACTTGTTGTGATTTTACAAACTCAATCGAAATCACACCATCCATGATTAGATTTCTAATCATCCCATGTCTAACATCAATATGTCTCGATTTACCATTATAAACTTGACTATAAGCTTTACTCATAGTAGAAACACTATCACAGCGAATAGATAATGGTGAAATCGGTTTCCTCCACAATGGAATCTCATAAATCAAATTCTTTAACCATTCTGCTTCCTTACTTGCAGTAGCCAATGCAATAAACTCAGATTCCATTGTTGAACTAGTTATTCAAGATTGCTTCTTAGATGCCCATGAGATAGCACCTCCACGAAGCAAAAATACCCAACCAGTTGTAGAAGAATGATCTTCTCTATTGGATATCCAACTCGCATCAGAATATCCTTTTAAGACCGAAGGAAATCCTGAATAACACAAACAATAACCCTTGGTTCCTTTCAAATATTTGAAAACACGATGAACCACTTGCCAATGTTGAGTACTAGGATTATGAGTAAATCTACTCAATCTTCCCACTGCGAAAGCTATGTCAGGACGAGTGCTAGTCATAGCATACATCAAAGAACCAATAGCTTGCGAGTACTCCAGTTGAGAAACTGATCCACCTCTATTAGGCATCAACTTCATGCTTGAATCCATAGGGGTGCTAACAGGTGTACAATCACTATAATTGAACCGTTTGAGAATTTTCTCAATGCTTGAATCCAGTGGGACCCCCGACTTGACACAGTAGATCAGGGTTCAGTACTAACAATGTTTAGTAAATACAAGTGTGCACTCCCACACCTCCTAACTTGTATTATAACTAAAACACTATTCTTGAAACACTTGTTAAATCCATTACACTAAAATATATTTGGTGATTAAATCACCAACAATCCTCCCCTATTTTAGTGTAACCTTAAATTAACAACCTTAAAACAAAAGAAAACGAAACTAATTCATAAATGAAAATATCAATATGATTGAATTTTCATGTTAGTATATTATACATTTCAAACATTCGAGAAATCAAGGTATCTTAAAGATTGAACCCATCAACTCTTTTGAATATCTGAAGATAATATACACATTAGTTTTACAATCATCTCAACAAAATAACTTGACACTAATTATAAAGTCGTGTGTCCGAATCCATTCTTGATCGTATAAAAGCCAAGCACCCAAGTTTTCTTAAGTGCGGCTACACTTCACGATCATATAGGTGATTATGTTATTCATGTAGGTACCCGTATACATTTTATCAAAAGAATCATTAAGAAATCAAATTCATCCTAGTCTCTACAGGTTCAAACACACGTAGCTTGGGATAGTTATAATGTATGTTCCAATTCATATAAATAAACTTTCATCATTGAATTCAACCTCTAACATTGTATTAGAGGAGAATTGGGTGTCTCATTCATAAGAATTTATAAGGACTTTAAGCCCATCCCTATAACAAACTTGTGCACAAAGTCTCACGCCAAACTCTTAGTGAGATGGTCCGCCAAATTTTGTTGTGATTTTACAAACTCAATCGAAATCACACCATCCATGATTAGATTTCTAATCATCCCATGTCTAACATCAATATGTCTCGATTTACCATTATAAACTTGACTATAAGCTTTACTCATTGTAGAAACACTATCACAGCGAATAGATAATGGTGAAATCGGTTTCCTCCATAATGGAATCTCATAAATCAAATTCTTTAACCATTCTGCTTCCTTACTTACAGTAGCCAATGCAATAAACTTAGATTCCATTGTTAAACTAGTTATGAAAGATTGCTTCTTAGATGCCCATGAGATAGCACCTCCACCAAGCAAAAATACCCAACCAGTTGTAGAAGAATGATCTTCTCTATTGGATATCCAACTCGCATCAGAATATCCTTCTAAGACCGAAGGAAATCTTGAATAACACAAACAATAATCCTTGGTTCCTTTCAAATATTTGAAAACACGATGAACCGCTTGCCAATGTTGAGTACTAGGATTATGAGTAAATCTACTCAATCTTCCCACTACGAAAGCTATGTCAGGACGATTGCCAGTCATAGCATACATCAAAGAACTAATAGCTTGCGAGTACTCCAGTTGAGAAACTGATCTACCTCTATTAGGCATCAATTCATGCTTGAATCCATAGGGGTGCTAACAGGTGTCCAATCATTGTAATTGAACCGTTTGAGAATTTTCTCAATGTAATGTGACTGTGTAATAGCAAGTCCCTTGTTCATCCGTTTAATCCTTATTCCAAGGATTACATCCGCCTCCCCCATATCCTTCATAGAAAACTTTGAAGACAATAAATTCTTTTTTGCATTAACTTGATTTTGATGAGTGCCAAAAATCAACATATCATCTACATACAAGCAAATGATCACACCAGATCCAGATGAATCAAAACGGCTGTAAACACATTTCTCAGATTGGTTTAAAGAAAAACCATTAGACAAAAGAACTTCAGCAAACTTCAAATGCCATTGTTTTGGAGCTTGTTTAAGTCCATATAATGATTTTACAAGTCTACAAACTTTTTGCTCATTTCCAGGCAGAACAAAACCTTCTGGTTTTTTCATATAAACTTCCTCATCAAGATTACCATTCAAAAAGGCTGTTTTAACATCCATTTGATGTATCACTAGATTGTGAATAGCTGCCAAAGCAAGCAACAATCTAATGGTAGAATTATGTGCTACCGGTGCATACGTATCAAAATAATCGATCCCGACTTTTTGTCTAAAACCTTGTATGACCAGACGAGCCTTGAATTTATCAATGGTTCCATGTACCTTCATTTTCTTCTTGAAAATCCATTTACATCCTAAAGGTTTAGAACCAGGAGGTAAATCAGATAACACCCAAACATTATTCTCCATAATGGATGACATCTATTCATCAACCGCTTCTTTCCAAAACCCAACATCTTGAGACTCCATAGCTTCCTTAAAAGTCTTTGGATCAGTCTCAAGATGAGAGGAATATGAATATTGTTTCTTTACTTTATCCCTCGAACCTTCAACTAAAAATAGTTGAAATTCATCGCCAAAATTTTTTGCGACTCGACCTCGTTTACTTTTACGAAGTTGCTGTGTTTCTGGAATTGAAACAACTTCTTTACCATCTGATTTAGGCACCTCACTTGAGCTTGGAATAAGATCTTTTGGTCTTTGAATTGAAGAATACCGCAGCTCATCAAAAATCGCATCCCGCGACTCTATAATGGTATGAACGGAATATGCCTCATTAGGTTCTATAACATTAAACCTATAAGCTTTGGAATGTTCTGCATTTCCAATAAATATGCAGTCAATTCCTCTTTCACATAAATTTTTCTTTTTAGGTTTGAGTAATTTCACAACTGCTTGACATCCCCAAATTCGAAAATAATTCAAATTTGGTGTTTTCTTGTGCCAAAGTTCATAAGGAGTAACTTTGTTCCGTTTATTAGGAACCCAGTTTAGCACATAATTGGCTGTGAGCATAGCTTCACCCCAAAAGCCTTCACTTAAACCCGAAAAAGAAAGCATCGAATTTACCATTTCTTTTAAAACTCGATTTTTCCGTTCAGCAACACCATTTTGCTGTGGATTGTAAGGAGCTGTGGTTTCATGAATAATTCAAACCGATTGAAAGTATTCAGAATCCATGTACTCTCCTCCCCTATCTGTCCGAAGACATTTTATAGAAAGACCTAACTATAATTCGGCTTCGGTTTTATATACTTTAAACTTTTCCAAAGCTTCATTTTTGGAATGTAACAAGTATACATAACAAAACCGACTTGAATCATCAATAAAGGTAACAATGTACTCTTTATTTCCCAAGGAAGGTGTAGCATGGAAATCACATAGATCACTATGAATCAATTCCAACACTTTTGATTTTCTATTAACATTTGGAAACAGTTGTTTCGTGATTTTAGTTAACATACAAGTTTTGCATTTTTCAGAATTAATGTCAAAAGCTGGAATCCATCCGGATTTTGACATTTCAACCATTCTTTTAATATGAACATGTCCTAATCTATTATGCCATAACATAGAATTATCAAGATTAGATGCAGAAGTCATACAAGTAGATTTGACATGTGATGCAAAACAACTTATTACATTTAACTTAAAAACACGATCACAATAATAACCAAATCCCACAAATATTCCACATTTAGACAACACATACTTGTTCGACTCAATCACTTGTTTATAACCCATACAATTCAACAAACCACTAGACACAAGGTTCTTTCGAACCTTTGGAACATACAATACATCAAACAAATTAATTGTTTTTCCAGAAGTAAACGTAATACTAACAACACCAGATCCTAAAATCAGCTTTGATCCTTCATCCACCATGTGTAAGACAAAACCTTTATTTACTATGTTCAACTTCGTGAACCACCGTTCATCATTACACACATGATGTGTAGAACATGTATCAAGCCACCATGAATCTGTATCAACCCCCTATACAAAAGAAGCTTCTAGAGTTAGTAGCATAACATTGAATACTGAACTTACAAGATCAATAGAAATTTGACCTTTGGTTGCAGATTGATCATGAGATCCACTGCCACCACCAGCACCATCTTTTCCACAACCACTTGCACCTTTATTTCCAAGTTGCACCCGACATTCACGTTTCATATGCCCTTTCAGATGGCATCTCCAACACACAAGTTACTTGGAATCCTTGGAATCCTTGTATTTTTTGTTGGACTTCTTGTTGTGACCCTCATATTTACGTTTTTTTACCCTTCCCCTTGTGATTAGAATTGTCTTCTTTATCATATTCAGCCATATGAACTTGAGGCTGTCCAAAATCAGATTTGTCCTTTCCAATTCCTTTGTCATTCTCTTGATTACGAAGTCCTTCTTCGATTTTCAAATGACTCCCAAGTTGAATTAAACTTATTTCTTCCTTTCTATGTTTCAGATGGTGTTTGAAATCCTTCCATGAGGGTGGAAGTTTATCAATCACACTTGAAACAACAAAGGATTCATCCATGGACATGTTGTGTTGTTTGAATTGACCATAAATTCATAGGATTTCATTATATTGTTCCATTACAGATCGAGAATCAACCATTTTATAATTGTTGAAATCAGAAACAATGAAATTTTTACTTGAAGCATCTTCTGCATTATATTTTGCTTCAAGTGTAGTCCATAATTCACTTGCAGTTTCAATGTTTTGATGAGTGTCAAATAGGGAATCACACATACCATTAAGAATGTGACCAAGGCAGATGTAGTTGTCATTCTCCCATTTGCTTCTCCATCTGATTTGTTCCAGACTTGCATCTTCAACCTCTTCTGGTTTTGGAGTAGAGAGAATATAAACAACTTTCAAAGTGGTCAACAAGAAGTTCATCTTCTTTTGCCAACATCTGAAATCCTGGCCCTGAAATTTCTCCAATTTGCCAAACGAAGTATTCATGTCTTTCAATGAATTGCCAGCCATCTTTTCCAGAAAACGATATTATCAAACAAGATTGTTGGGGAATTTCGAATTGGGTTATAGGAAATCTGGATCACAAACAGGAATAATGTGATACACTTTTCTTGTTTGATATTTCGACCCTAATTTCCTTGGGTATCACGAAATCCAAACTAGGATAATTCCTGAAAAAACGATTCTGATTTTAGGCACAAAAACACAGAATCAATTTTAAGAGAGAATGAAGAAGAAAGCGTTTTTCATTTTTCTGTGTTTCAAAAGGAATCGACCTTTTTCCTGAACTTATCCACACAACGGATAAAACGAGAACCATTTTCAACTTTCAGAAAATACGAATTAAACTTGTTGTGATTTTACAAACTCAATCGAAATCACACCATCCATGATTAGATTTCTAATCATCCCATGTCTAACATCAATATGTCTCGATTTACCATTATAAACTTGACTATAAGCTTTACTCATAGTAGAAACACTATCACAGCAAATAGATAATGGTGAAATCGGTTTCCTCCACAATGGAATCTCATAAATCAAATTCTTTAACCATTCTGCTTCCTTACTTGCAGCAGCCAATGCAATAAACTTAGATTCCATTGTTGAACTAGTTATTCAAGATTGCTTCTTAGATGCCCATGAGATAGCACCTCCACGAAGCAAAAATACCCAACCAGTTGTAGAAGAATGATCTTCTCTATTGGATATCCAACTCGCATCAGAATATCCTTTTAAGACCGAAGGAAATCCTGAATAACACAAACAATAATCCTCAGTTCCTTTCAAATATTTGAAAACACGATGAACCGCTTGCCAATGTTGAGTACTAGGATTATGAGTAAATCTACTCAATCTTCCCACTGCGAAAGCTATATCAGGACGAGTGCTAGTCATAACATACATCAATGAACCAATAGGTTACGAGTACTCCAGTTGAGAAACTGATCTACCTCTATTAGACATCAACTTCATGCTTGAATCCATAGGGGTGCTAACAGGTGTACAATCACTGTAATTGAACCGTTTGAGAATTTACTCAATGCTTGAATCCAACGGGACCCCCGACTTGACACAGTAGATCAGGGTTTGGTATTAACAATGTTTAGTAAATACAGGTGTGCACTCCCACACCTCCTAACTTGTATTATAACTAAAACACTATTCTTGAAACACTTGTTAAATCCATTACACTAAAATATATTTGGTGATTAAATCACCAACAATCCTCTCCTATTTTAGTGTAACCTTGAATTAATGTCACACCCCCAAACCTGAACGGCGGAAACGTTCGGGGGCGGATGACTTCATGTGGTAACGTAACAAATGAATACATAGTACAGAAAGCAATACAACCATCATATATATAATTGCAAGTTTACATTTGTCAAAAGTTACATGTTTAAAACCAATTACAATATGATGTCAAAATATGAGATTTAACTGGCGCCGCAGCATCCCTTTATCAAAAGCATAATGATACCTGAAATTACTGATTCCCTGGGACATACAAGTAATTTTGAAAGAGTAGATCAGCATTTAAGCTGGTGAGTTTCATAAGTATTTAAATGACAATGTTTGTATGAAATGAAATGTTTTGTCCTTGTTTGTTTGTGTTTAGAAAATCCTATATTTTCTACTAGTATAAAAGTAGCCTTCTCTCAAGACCAATGTTTGTTTCTAAAATGTATGTAAGTGTAAAATAACCAATGTCTTTGAAAACCTTGTAAATCAATGCATTTTTAATACCCCATGTGAGTTTTATAACCATACTATTGACTCGGAATGCCTATACACAACGTTCTTCAGGCGTTGGAATGTTATGACGTTTGTCACCCCAAATGGTGGACTGTAGCTAACAGTCAGGGCGCGGGTTGTCAAGCCCGTATAGATCTATTCACAAACACCATGCTCCCCCTCCAAGGGATTCTGGTATATAATACAGGACTTGAAATGTGTACTCGAACGTACGTGAAGTTAGTGTCTCACAAAAACCGTGGTATAAAAACAGATCTACTTGTTAAAATGTTTCGTTTGTTCTTGTATATGAAAGCGACTTCTTGAAATTCGTGTTCCTAGTACGTAAGAGTTAGAAATTTGTTCGTAAAACTATACCTATTATAGTTTTCTAAAAGTGTGTTTCGTTTGTTTAGAAATACCTAGAAAAGGAATCCTTTGTTATGAAAGCATAGATTTTTGTAGAGCCTAAGATAGACAAATATACATATAATCTAAGAAAATGTTTAGTTTATACATGCATTAAAACAATTTATATTTCAAAAGATAGAATGCTATCGTAACATATTTTATATATGAAAGTTTCCTATAAAGTTTATAAATCATATGTGATTTGGATATATATAAAAGCATATAAAATAATTCTTTATGTAACACACGATAATGCTCGTGTGTTTTACTTGTATTCCCCCCTTGAAAGCATATAAAAGCATTTATAGAACATTCAAAAGGTTAATTAAGGGGTATGAACTCACTTGAAAGTTTGAAGTTAGCGAGATGAAAAACCGGACAGAGTTTCGTCTCGGGAAACGGATTTTTCTCGGGATTCTCGGGAATCTCGGGAGTAAAATCGACCTTCGGGACTTGAGCAAAAAGACCAGGGCTTCGGGTTTGAACGGGCACGGAAAACGAGGCAAAACTCAAGAGAAATGAGAAGAAATGAACAATTTTTCCGGAAACCCTCGCATTCTATTTATAGGGGTCTGAGAAGCCTCGGTACGCGGGGCGTACGCTCGTACGCAGCGCGTACGCGTACGTCATGCATGACCGAGTCCTCGACTGCCTCGACTTCGGATGGGACGGAAAGGGGGTAGCTCGCATAGGGGCGAAGTGGATGGTCCGAGACCAAGGCCCTCGGGTACGCGGGGCATACGGGGTTACGCGGCGCGTACCTCGGATGAGGACGCTGACTCCTCCTTCGGATATTACCGGATTTTTGATTTAATTTTATATATAATTTATTTAATAAACTTCAAAAAATCATATCTTCTTCATACGAACTCCGTTTTCGATGGTCTTTATATCCACGCGTAGGTGAGACTACGCTCTACAACTTTCGTTTAGACTCCGTTGGCAAATTCCAAAATTATGTTTATTATTTATTTATAGAATGACGTGATTAAGGAATTTCTTTAAAAATTCATAACTTCTTTATCTGACGTCGGTTTTTGCTAGACTTTTTACCTTTGAAATACCATTGTCGAGACCTTCGATTCTCGTTTACGTCATTCCAGCCAAAAGTCGCTCGATCTCCGATTCGAGTTTTTAGTTGTCTGTTGCTAAGCCGAACTTTGGAAAATCATAACTTCAATATATGAAGTCGGATTTGGGCGTTCTTTTTACGTACGATCATGGTTTAATGACATTTAAACAAAGAAGGAATTTAAATAGAAACTTTTTGGACATTTTATTATCAAAGTTAATTTTATTAACCCAAAGTGGTTACAATACTTGACTTTTTAGGTCTTTACAAAGATTTGAAATATCGGGTTGTCACATCATCCCCCCGTTAGAGGGAATTTCGTCCTGAAATTTAAAGTAGTAAAGATACTTGTGAACATGAAAGAGATGAGGGTACTTTTGTTTCTTCTGATCTTCGCGTTCCCATGTGAATTCAGGTCCCCGCTTGGCGTTCTAGCGAACCTTCACGATGGGTATGCGACTTTGTTTTGTTTGTTTGACCTCTCGGTCCATGATTTCTACTGGTTCTTCCACAAAGTTAAGGTTCTCGTTGATCTCGATCTCGTCGAGTGGAATAACAAGAGTCTCATTGGACAGACACTTTTTCAAGTTTGAGACGTGGAAGGTTGGATGTATGTTACTAAGTTCACGCGGTAGGTTAAGCTTGTAAGCCACAGGGCCGATTCTAGCAAAAATCTCGAAAGGCCCTATGTATCTTGGATTTAGTTTCCCACGCTTTCCAAAGCGTATTAAACCCTTCCATGGTGAGACCTTTAATAAAACGTGGTCTCCTACCTGGAATTCCAAAGGTTTCCTCCTTTGGTCAACATAGCTTTTCTGTCGGTCTCTAGAGGCTTTCAATCGTTCACGAATCTGAACGATCTTCTCTGTCATTTCTCGTATGATTTCCGGATCGGTGAGAGTGCTTTCAGGAACTCTTCCTCTAGCTAACTGGGTATCGCCAACTTCAATCCAGCACAGAGGGGATCTGCACTTTCGACCATAGAGAGCTTCAAACGGAGCAGCCTTTATGCTTGTATGATAACTATTATTGTATGAAAACTCGACCAGGGGTAAATGGATATCACATGCCTTTCCAAAGTCAATTACACATGCTCTCAGCATATCTTCTAAAGTTTGTATCGTTCTCTCACTTTGCCCGTCTGTTTGTGGGTGGTAGGTTGCACTCATGTCTAGCCTAGTCCACAGGGAACTTTGTAGTGACTGCCAGAATCTTGAAGTAAGTCTACTATCTCGATCGGAGATAATGGATATCGGAACACCATGTAGTCGCACTACTTCCCTTAAGTAAGTTCTTGTAAGCTTTTCCATTTTGTCAGTCTCCTTGATGGGTAGGAAATGTGCGGATTTGGTCAATCTGTCGACGATGACCCATATGGTATCGAGTCCACTCGTCTTCTTGGGTAACTTGGTTATGAAGTCCATAGTAATCCGCTCCCACTTTCATTCTGGTATCTCCGGTTGTTGTAGTAATTCTGACGGTTTCTGATACTCGACCTTAACCTTAGCGCAAGTAAGGCATTTACTTACGAAGGTAGCAATTTCTTCTTTCATGTTAGGCCACCAGTACAGCTTCTTAAGATCTAGATACATTTTATCTGAACCTGGGTGAATGGAATATCTTGAGTTGTGTGCTTCGTTCATGACTACGTTTCTGAAACCACCATGTTTCGGGGTCCAGATTCGGTCCATGAGATAGTAGGCTCTGCCACCCTTGACTTCTAGATTCTTTTCCATTCCTCGCAGGGATTCACCCGCCACATTTTCAGGTTGCAAAGCTTCCATTTGTGCTTCCTTAATTTGTGTGGATAAGTGGGAATGGATAGTCATAGTCAGAGATTTGACCCTCCGACCAGTGTATTCCTTTCGACTGAGGGCGTCAGCTACCATGTTGGCCTTGCCAGGATGATAACGAATTTCGCATTCGTAGTCATTTAGTAACTCAACCCATCTTTGTTGTCGCATGTTGAGTTCCTTCTGATCGAAAATGTGTTGAAGGCTCTTGTGATCGGTGAAAATAGTACTCTTTGTTCCGTATAAGTAGTGTCTCCAGATCTTCAGAGCAAATACCACTGCTCCTAACTCGAGATCGTGTGTCGTATAGTTCACTTCGTGTATCTTAAGCTGTCGGGAGGCATAAGCAATAACCTTCCCTCTCTGCATAAGAACACAACCAAGTCCTTGATTTGACGCATCGCAATACACTACGAAGTCTTCTATCCTTTCGGGGAGGGATAGTATCGGTGCGGTGCACAAGGCCTGTTTTAGCGTCTGGAATGCCTTCTCTTGTTTCGCTTCCCAGTCAAAGGCCACGCCTTTCTGGGTTAATGTAGTAAGAGGTTTCACAATGCTAGAGAAGTTCTTTATAAACCTGCGATAGTAGCCAGTGAGACCTAGAAATTGACGAATCTCTGTAGGTGTCTTTGGTGCCGACCAGTTCTCAATGGCCTTAATTTTGGAGGGGTCCACGTGTATCCCTTTCTCGCTAACAACGTGGCCTAAAAATTCGACTCTTCGAATCCAAAATTCGCATTTAGAGAACTTCGCATAGAGTTTCTCCGTTCGCAGTGTTTCTAGGACTTTTCGTAGGTGCTGACTATGCTCTTCCTCACTTCGGGAGTAGATAAGTATATCATCGATAAAGACGATGATGAACTGATCCAAGTAAGGACGGCATACCCTATTCATTAGGTTCATAAATACTGCTGGTGCATTGGTTAATCCGAACGGCATCACTACAACTTCGTAGTGTCCATAACGAGTTCGGAAAGCTGTCTTTGGAATATCCCCCTCTAGAACTCGTAATTGGTGATATTCGGATCGTAGATAGATTTTGGAGAAGTAGTTTGCTCCTTGAAGTTGATCGAATAGGTCGTCAATACGGGGTAGAGGATAACGGTTCTTGACAGTAAGTTTGTTCAGCTCTCTGTAGTCGATGCACATACGGAACGATCCGTCTTTCTTCTTTACAAACAAGACCGGTGCTCCCCAAGGTGAGAAACTTGGTCTTATGAATCCTTTTTGAAGGAGTTCATTAAGTTGACTGGAAAGTTCCTGCATCTCTGCTGGTGCGAGACGATAAGGCGACTTCGCTACTGGGGTAGCCCCTGGAACTAAGTCGATTATGAATTCGACTTGGCGTTGTGGTGGTAATCCTGGTAGTTCTTCTGGAAAGATATCGGGAAAGTCGCGTACTACCGAGATGTTCTTGATGTCCTTCAGTTCTTGACTTGTATCAACGATGTGCGCTAGGAATGCTCGGCAATCCTTTCGCAAGCACTATCGAGCTTGGATGCACGAAATGATGTGAAGGTTTGTACTTGATTTGTCGCCGTAGATAACTAATGTTTCGTTGTTAGGGAGATTAAGACGGACTGCTTTCTCAAGGCACATGATGTCGGCGCGAAGAAGACTCAACCAATCCATGCCGACTATGACGTCGAAACTTTTAATTTGGACCGGCATGAGATTGATTTTAAAAGAATGGCCGTCTAAAGTTAACGTACAACCCATGTATATGCAGTTAGTGTTTTTGGTTTTTCCATTGGCCATCTCTACAGTGAATGATTTTTCTAACTTGCTAGGTTTAGGTTTAAGTAAATGAATAAATTTTTGACTCACGAAGCTTCTCTCCGCTCCACTATCGAATAATATGCATGCATATGAATTATCGAGAAGGAACGTACCAGCAACTATAGTTGAGTCAGCTACAGCTTCGTCGTGGCCTATAGCCAAAACTCGTCCCACACCGCCGGTGCCTGCTACCTTAGGGCAGTTCCTCTTGTAGTGGCCCACCTCGCCACAACCGTAGCAAGTCCGCCCTACACCCGCACTGGGAACTTGAGTGATCGGCTTTGCGGGGTCCTTGTAGAAACGGGCTGTGTGTCCCCTTCTGTTGCAGTTGGTGCACTTCATTTCCCGACAAGGTCCATGGTGGTGGTAAGTGCATTTGGTGCACTTTGGAAGGTTACCTACATAGGGCTTTGTTGGGTAGGTATTTGTAGGAGCTGTAGTAGGTACAGTGGCCGCATTCACTGAAACCAGTTGTTTCTTTGCGGGCTCTTTGGAAGACCCACCCTTCCCTTTATTCCATACCTTCTTCTTGCTATTGTTTTTGTTGTTGTTGTTGTTGTTGTTGTTGTTTCCTTCCTGTGGGTTTGGTGCAGAAGTGGCTGAGTTCTGATGACCTCCGTAGTCAATCAGAGATTGTGCCAGTTCCTTAGCACTTTCAAAGGTGTCAGGTTTGGAAGCTAACACGCTTGATCGTATTTAGGGCGTCAGTCCCCAGATGTACCTTTCTATTTTCTTGCTCTCGGGAGCAATCATATCTGGGCAAAGGATTGCCAGATCGCAGAACCTGTTGGTATAAGTAGCGATGTCGGTACCAACCATTCCGAGAGTCCATAGTTTGTGTTCGAGCTTTTGAATCTCTCCCCGTGGGCAGTATTCTCTCATCATCATGGCTTTTAGGCTCTCCCAGCTTATGGAGTTTGCCACTATCAGGGTAAGTACTTTGACATGGCCATTCCACCAAGTTAAAGCTCTATCGATAAGGGTGAAAGTTGCAAATTTGACTTTGTTGTGCTCGGGACAAGAGCAGATTTCAAAGACTGACTCCGTCCTTTCAATCCACTGCCTCAGGGCTATCACACCACCAGTTCCATAAAAAATCCGGGGCTTGACATTAGTAAAGTCCTTATAGGTGCATTCTCGGGGTGGTCCATGACTCTCGCCATGGTTGGATGGGTGTGTGCCAGATCCCGAGCCATTAGTACTCGAGTTATTGATCTGTGACATGGCAGCTGCCACCGCTGCAGTGACTGCTGCTTGGAACATAACAGCGTCAAATTGAGGTGGTGGAGGTGGTGGTGGTACAGGTGCTTCCCCACCGTTGCTTCGCCTTGGATTCCTACGCGGAGGCATCCTTCAACTATAAGTTGAAAAGGTAAAGATAAGAATTCCATAGAATAGAAAATGTATGTGTCTCATGAACTAAATTGCTATAGTTCAACAACAGATGCTAGTATGATGCTTAAAATAGAAGAATGAAAGTTATTTGTAAGACTGAAAGTATGAAACAAGTATTTGTTTTCTCAAAGACTTTTCAAGGTTTGAACGAAATACTCAACGTAGTAATAATAGTGTCACTTATATTAATATAAAAGTTGTTACAATGATCATGAAAATTTGACCCCTATAAGGGTCTCCGATTACAAAGTTCGAGAAATTTAAAGACTTTTATCCGAGGTCCTAAGCTATAACAAAATTTGAGTCTTTGACAAGCACTACTTGCGACGCAGGTTGCGCTTGGAGCTTGACTCCGCATCTGATTGCTTCGACTGCATTAGACGCCTATCAAAAGCGGCTTGTTGTTCCCTCAGTTCAGCGAGGGCTGCAATCATTTGTGCTTGAAATGCCTCGGTTTGGAGTTGAGCATTGTCTTGTATCTTGCCCAGCCTACGGATGTCAGAAGTGTGAACCTGTACTTCCACGTTGACATCCCGGAGTCGGCTAGCTTGAACTCCAGACTGATAGGACTGATTGGCAAACTTACCCACCATTACCGGGAGTGCCCGATCAGCCGAACCTCCACCGCGGACATCATAGAAGTCCCAACACATGCCGTAGGGAGGGCGTATGCCTTGTTGTTGGCTCCAATGATGGAGGTGACTTCCCCAGATGGGAGTCGGTCCTTGAAAGTTCCTTACGAAAACAGGAGGTTGAACGGGTGGTGGATCGATCACTTCTGGCTCTGAGTCGATACCGGAGTCATCATCCACTTCTATGGGTTCCTCGTCCTCTTCAGGATCATCTTCAACCCATCCTCCGTTGCCTTGGTTGGGAAAGTAGGGGTCGCCAGGGTGGTGAAATCCAGCCATTTGACTGTACGAGAAATAGGGTTATAAGGATTGAATAAAGTTGAAACATGCAAAACATGTAAGTTAAACTAGTTTAGGTAGCAAATACTCCTATAGTATTTAAATTCTTTTGTTTGATTCTAGTAACACTTTGGTAAGTTTTGACTTGTTGCTTACTACGATCATTCCTCGATATACGTTGGTCCAATCTCGGGCAAATATAGTTGATCACGCTATATTTGTCCAAAATCTGATTACATATATCGAGTCTTAATCGTAGTATCAACTTGTCTAAATACTTGTTGTATAGTTAGATATCATGAAAATAATTTGTTGTATGCATGTAATTGTACTTAAATGAACTATCAATTTAAGTTAAACGTAACGCTGCTTAAGCGTAAAAAGATAAATTGTTTTGTCAGAGAGTATTAGTTCCTTAAGCATTTATAGTTTGTATATCTTATGTGGTTCGATATACTTAGTTCACTACATTGCTCTGATACCAATCTGTCACACCCCCAAACCTGAACGGCAGAAACGTTCGGGGGCGGATGACTTCATGTGGTAACGTAACAAATGAATACATAGTAAAGAAAGCAATACAACCATCATATATATAATTGAAAGTTTACATTTGTCAAAAGTTACATGTTCAAAACCAATTACAATATGATGTCAAAATATGAGATTTAACTGGCGCCGCAGCATCTTTTTCATCAAAAGCATAATGATACCTGAAATTACTGATTCCCTGGGACATACAAGTAATTTTGAAAGAGTAGATCAGCATTTAAGCTGGTGAGTTTCATAAGTATTTAAATGACAATGTTTGTATGAAGTGAAATGTTTTGTCCTTGTTTGTTTGTGTTTAGAAAATCCTATATTTTCTACTAGTATAAAAGTAGCCTTCTCTCAAGACCAATGTTTGTTTCTAAAATGTATGTAAGTGTAAAATAACCAATGTGTTTGAAAACCTTGTAAATCAATGCATTTTTAATACCCCATGTGAGTTTTATAACCATACTATTGACTCGGAATGCCTATACACAACGTTCTTCAGGCGTTGGAATGTTATGATGTTTGTCACGCCAAATGGTGCACTATAGCTAACAGTCAGGGCGCGGGTTGTCAAGCCCGTATAGATCTATACACAAACACCATGCTCCCCCTCCAAGGGATTCTGGTATATAATACAGGACTTGAAATGTGTACTCGAACATACATGAAGTTAGTGTCTCACAAAAACCGTGGTATAAAAACAGATCTACTTGTTAAAATGTTTCGTTTGTTCTTGTATATGAAAGCGACTTCTTGAAATTCGTGTTTCTAGTACGTAAGAGTTAGAAATTTGTTCGTAAAACTATACCTATTATAGTTTTCTAAAAGTGTGTCTCGTTTGTTTAGAAATACCTAGAAAAGGAATCCTTTGTTATGAAAGCATAGATTTTTGTAGAGCCTAAGATAGACAAATATACATATAATCTAAGAAAATGTTTAGTTTATACATGCATTAAAACAATTTATATTTTCAAAGATAGAATGCTATCATAACATATTTTATATATGAAAGTTTCCTATAAAGTTTATAAATCACATGTGATTTGGATATATATATAAAAGCATATAAAATAATTCTTTATGTAACACACGATAATGCTCGTGTGTTTTACTTGTATTCCCCCCCTTGAAAGCATATAAAAGCATTTATAGAACATTTAAATGGTTAATTAAGGGGTATGAACTCACTTGAAAGTTTGAAGATAGCGAGATGAATAACCGGACAGAGTTTCGTCTCGGGAAACGGATTTTTCTCGGGATTCTCGGGAATCTCGTGAGTAAAATCGACCTTCGGGACTTGAGCAAAAAGACCAGGGCTTCGGGTTTGAACGGGCACGGAAAACGAGGCAAAACGCAAGAGAAATGAGAAGAAATGAGCAATTTTTTCGGAAACCCTCGCATTCTATTTATAGGGGTCTGAGAAGCCTCGGTACGCGGGGCGTACGCGTACGTCATGCATGACCAAGTCCTCGACTGCCTCGGCTTCGGATGGGACGGAAAGGGGGTAGCTCGCATGGGGGCGACGTGGACGGTCCGAGACCAAGGCCCTCGGGTACGCGGGCGTACGGGGTTACGCGGTGCGTACCTTGGATGAGGACACTGACTCCTCCTTCGGATATTACCGGATTTTTGATTTAATTTTATATATAATTTATTTAATAAACTTCAAAAAATCATATCTTCTTCATACGAACTCCATTTTCGATGGTCTTTATATCCACGCGTAGGTGAGACTACGCTCTACAACTTTCGTTTAGAATCCGTTGGCAAATTCCGAAATTATTTTTATTATTTATTTATAGAATGACGTGATTAAGGAATTTCTTTAAAAATTCATAACTTCTTTATCTGACGTCGGTTTTTGCCAGACTTTTTACCTATCAAATACCATTGTCGAGACCTTCGATTCTCGTTTAGGTCATTCCGGCCAAAAGTCGCTCGATCTCCGATTCGAGTTTTTAGTTGTCTGTTGCTAAGCCGAACTTTGGAAAATCATAACTTCAATATATGAAGTCGGATTTGGGCGTTCTTTTTACGTACGATCATGGTTTAATGACATTTAAACATAGAAGGAATTTAAATAGAAACTTTTTGGACATTTTATTATCAAAGTTAATTTTATTAACCCAAAATGGTTACAATACTTGACTTTTTAGGTCTTTACACAGAGTTGAAATATCGGGTTGTCACATAGACTTTCCGGGTTAAAAGAGTAAATTTACAACCAGCTAAGGGTAAATTAGTAATTTACTATGAATATTGGTTATATAGGTGCCTAGTACTTAATATATATATATATATATATATATATATATATATATATATATATATATATATATATATATATATCATTTTACTAGTCAAAAGTCACATACATTATTGTAACTGTTTCTTTATTCTTGTGGAGAGTCTAAAATAGGGAACATTTTGTAAAAGACAATCAAGTCTAAGTTCAATCATTCTGTAACAAACGGGATTCAAGTTGATCAGAGTGACACCAATATTGTAAATATGCCAGTTGCAATGAATGAGGCAAATAGCAATGAAAGAACCAAAACACCCCACACAGAGCCTTTATGTACTCAAGAAACACCAACTACTCTTGCAGTGAATCCACCTGTAGACATAACTCAAACACATGGTAGCTAAAGTTCCTTCACTTAAAAAAAATTGTAGCTAATATGTTCCTAGGAACAGTAGCGACAACATGGTAAATGTTAATCTATATAATAGATTGTTTTAAATAATAGAGTGTTTTCATCTTTTACATTAATGACTATAATAGAGTGTTCTCATCTAGAGCTATAAATGAAATGAATGGTCAATATTGTTCAAGTCGACCTATGAGAATTGGTGTTGCAACTCCTAAGAAGGTGTCTACTTTACAACAATATGGACAACAACAACAACAACAATACTCATCACAAGGTGTGTTTTCTTGATTCTTGCTTGTGATTTGTTTGATTTTCTTGATTTAGTTTGATGAGTGTAGAATCATTATTATGAATATTTTTAGCTGTGATATTGGCTAGTGGAGGTGGATTTGGTGCCATGCCTCAAAGCTCTCAGTCTGATGAAGATTCTTCCAATACAACAACTCATCTACATCTGATCTTCAATTGAGTCATGCTCCAGCTCCTGCTACTCAAAAAAGCTCATCTACATCTGATCTCTTATCCTTGACTCAACTAAATAATAAACCCTCACACAACACCACAACACTTGTAATAACCTTGAGAGAATTTTACTAACACTCAAAATTCGGCTAGCCCTCTTTTGCTTGCTTGTAGTGCTGATTTTAGCTAGTCAAGGGGTCTTTATATAGTTGTGACACAAGTAGGGTTACACCATGTAAACCCTAATTATCATGGCTTTCCATATTCCATGATCCATGGGTTTGTAACCTCCATAGACTATCCATGGAGCACCTTATGGGTTTTAGCCTAATCCATACAAACCATGGATCATTAGCCCACTATACAAGAATAGATGATTTACACAATCAACCCCATATATTTAATTAGTCTCTTTTTGATCACTTAACTAATTCCAAATTAATTCTTTGATCATTACTAATTTAATAATATTATTAATATATTAGAACTCATAATATATTAATAAACCTTAAGTGTCCTTTCTCTCATTTAGTCTATCCAAGTGTTGCAATGCCATGCAACCCAAATGGACCATGCTAATCGGGTCAAGTACATTCCAAAAATAGTTAAGTGTCCTTTCTCTCATTTATAAAGGATATAAAGGATATGATGGCCTCCATTTGTGAGCTATTGAGTGATCTTGTGTTTCTTTGGAGTGAAGAAGGAGCCTTGAAGAAGAAGGAGTGGGATTCCAGGCTTTGGATCTGAGCTTACTTGAGTTTGGAGCTTCATTTTGAGGTATAAAGCTCAAAACTTTCTCACTATTTTGATTTGTGCATCATGTTAGACCATTTTAGGGTTTTGATCCCAAAGTCGGATGCTCTATGAGATATTAAGCTCTAGAGACTATGATAAGCTCCTTTGAGAGTCTTTAGTGATCACTACTAGAAAAACAGCCTTTTACGATGCGCAAAACACGACGCTCTTTGATTTATGTTACGCATTAGAGAGCGACATTAAAAAAGAGTCATCTCTTCAAAAAATTTAAGAATTTAGGTTGCGCATTACTGAGTGCCCTTAAATTAGTGTCTCACGAAAAGAAATTAAAAACACGGAGGGCGCTTTATTTTAAAGGTGCGTCCTCTATATTTGTCGCTTTATAATTTTAATGAAAAGGCGCGTTTAGTAGAGGTGGGAAACGAAATCCCCAAAATTTTGAAAAGTCATCTTCTACCTTCTTTCTATCTTTCATCTTCTCCCCTCTCGCTCCCTCCTTCTCTCTCCTCTCTGATCCGCTTCCCAGCCACTCCTGACCTCCTTATCGATCTCATCAAACATCGTGTCCCATCCTTAATACCTCGCGGGAATCTAAAATTTAGAAAACCCCGTACTCAAAAAGTCTAAGAAACTAGGGTTTTTTCATCCCTCAAAGAACGACCCACATCCTCCATAGATCGATCTCTATCGCTTCATTTCTCACAAGAAATCAAACACTATACGTTCATAGGGCCACAATTGCAAGGATGCTCACTCACCTTTCTAGATAATACCTTCGCATATATATCACGATCATCTTCACAAAAATGGTTGCCACCATTGCTTGAGCGGGCTCAAGCTACGATCGACAATCAGAGCTCAAAGCTTTCGACCAAACAAAAACCGGCGTCAAAGGCCTCGTCGATGCCGGAATCCAATCGGAGCTAGGGATTTTTGTGAAGAACTTGCCCCGCCTTTCTCTACTGCGTGTTCTCTCTTCTGCATCTCCACCCTCGAATGAAATCCAATCACCAGCGATCCTATAACAGTTCTTTCTCATGCTCAAACCCTAGATCTCACCTCGTACCTTGCTACATCTCTATAACAGTTCTTTCTCATGCTTGAACCCTATTTCTTTCTCATGCTCGAACCCTAGATCACCAGCGATCCTATAACAGTTCTTTCAATTGCTTGATTTTGTCAATTCGTATACGATTGCATCAGCAGCTGATCCAGTCTCGCACCAAAATCTATTTGAAGAAGATTAGAGATAGAGGGAGAGGTAGGGCTCGTGGTGGTGGTGGTGGTCGAGGTCAAGGAAGATCATTTGGTGGTGGAAGACCAACAGGGCCACCTCGCAGAGGTCCCCTTGTTGTGAATGCTCGACCCTCAGCTTATACTATTGCAAAGGCAAGCTCAAATCTATGGATAATCTTATACATTTGATTCAGAACCTCTTAACATTTGCATTACAAATTCAAACATGAGGAGAAGTTGCTACTAAAGAATTGTCACCTATCTTGGGAGGTTCATCATGTCAAATCACCAACACCAACACCAACAATTTCTGTTTCTTTTCTTTTTTTCTTGACCATTTTACCTCAAGTGATAAAAGGTTCTGTAAAGGGGGAGTTTATGGTGGATTCTATTTCTTTAACTGGGATATCTTCAGTTTCTGAAAAGGGAATGTTAAGATTGTTTGAATAATTGAATGTTTGTGGAGAATGAATGGTGAATTGTGTTAAGTGTTAACTTGGTGTATACTTGCTCCAGTCTTTCCGCAAACCAAAGATATCCAACAATCATGCTTTTGTTATTAAATGTATTTCAGGGGGATTTTGGGAAATGTTATGATAGATGCACGTTCCACAGGGAAATATTATCACTGTAAGTTCATTATCTAGAATATTATATTTTCATATAATTTGTAAAAATAAAAAAATTAATTTGGTCAACGTTTGACCAAGGAAATAGGAATATTCACATGGTTGCTAATTATAAGGTTGTATTGTATGTATGCAGTTGTAAGGCTTATGTGACGTGCTGCTTCCCACATTACATTAGAATGTGCTTTACAAACTCATCCAAACATCACTCTTATTGGAGAAGAGGTACACAATTCAATTTATTTTTTTATTTTTTTTTAGAGACTCACTAATTATTTTTTTGTCATATTTCTTACAGGTTGCATCAAAGAAATTGACACTAAAAAAGGTTACAAACTACATAGCAGATGTAATCTGTAAACGTGCAGATCTTGGTTATAACTATGGTGTTATTCTCATACCTGAATGACTTATTGATTCCCTGAGGTAAAAAAGTGCAAAAGACGAGAATACCCTTGTCAGGCATTCTCATACTAATAATCATTGTTGATGACTTGTAGGTGTAACAACTGATTTCTGAATTATATGAAATATTGGCAAATGAAACTGTTGATGAGGGAGGAATTGTAGACAGGTTGTGCTCATTTTGCCATAAGAGGAGGGCGTAGAGATTCCAAAATAGAATACCAGCTGCCAGTAAGTTGTTATTACAGTATATTTTGTTTTGTTCATAAAAGGTTGTTTTTCTAGTAGTGAACTGATTATGATATTGATCTTGATGCAGAAATTCAGAACCCAAATGATCAAGTTAATTTATTTATTTTTATCCAAGATAATTTTCACTCTGTAATTTCCATATGTTTTTTACTTGATATGATTTTTGTGATTAATAATACAAGGTTTTAAGAAAATGATATCGGGAATGTATTTAGGTGACATTGTTAGAAGAGTAATTCACAAAGTGTCATTAGAATCAGATATTTTTGGACGAGTTTCCTCTAAGCTTTCAGTAAGATTCATGTTAAGGTATGTCATAAAACGAAATTCTTTACTCTTTTTACCAATGTAGGGGTAGAAATGTAAAGTGCATTGTTTAGATTGATAAAAAGTTCTCAGCAAATGGGATTACAAAAAAGATAAATTCATATTTTGTTTCTTAAAAATACTCAGTACACCATTAATGGCTGCTATGCATGAAGATGACACCCCAAACCCGAGTGAAGTTGCCAAGATTCTTGAAGAAACCCTAAATGTAAGATTTTCCTAGTTTCTATATAAAAAAAATACTTTTTTGAATCTGGGTTTATTTTCTTTTTTGACAAAATTAATTCATTATCAGATAAACGATGTTCCACTGAAAGTGAGAAAACTAGTGGTGAAAATATGTGATGTGGTGACAAGAAGAGCTGCAAGGTTAGTAGCAGCGGGCATTGGGGGAATTTTGAAAAAGATTGGTAGGGATGGGACTGCAGTGATTACAAGTAGAAGGGTTAAAAGTGGAAAAAATGGGAAAATGAGAAGAACAGTTGTAGCAATAGAAGGTGGATTATATTAAAGCTACATCATTTTTAGGGAATATTTGAATGAAGCAGTTACAGAAATATTGCAGAAATCCCAACAAACATTATTTTTAAAGGATTTTGATGGAATGGAATGACTCTCAATTGGTATTCTGTTAGAGTGATTTTTCTTGCATCATTTTCTGAAGCACTTAAGTACCATGATTTTCACCATCTTTACCACACATTTTTTTTCTTTCTGAAAATGCAGCAGAAAATGAGGAAGAAGAGAAGGGCAGAATGGTAACTCATGCCATAGAAAGGGCAATGGTGTTAGGTTGAGAATTTTAATGGGGTTTTCATTGTGGAAAGGTATGAATGTCTTCTACATTTTTTCTTTGTTTTCCTATCCTGATTCTGAGTTTATGTGAGTTGTTTATCCCATTTTGTTTGATGTTGTCATGAAATGTTTCAGCACGTTGTTGCAATCTGTCCTTATCTTATAAAAATCATACAAGGCCACCAGATTGTCCAAAAATCATGAAGTATAGTTTTCTGGAAAGGTTAGTGTATCTAGTTTCACTGAACTTTGGAGCACTTTTCCTAATTCCAATTCCTATAAGGGTATAAGTACCAATCTTTGCAAACTGGTCCATGCAGCCCACTGTTTGCATCAATCAACTTCGAAAATTCATAATAAATTCATAAAGGCTCCAAATTCCATGAGGTAAAAGCCTATAATCAGGTATGGAAATCTATTTTCATCCTTACCAAGGGCTTAACTTAATTCCAAGCACAAAAGTTCAGCTTAGTACAAGAGTGCAAACTAGCCCGAAAATTTACAAATTTCATGTGCTAACTTGTCATGTGCACAAGTAATTCTACAAAGCATAATTTATGTAACAGTGAAAATGATCCAACATTCCATTTGAAGTGTTTGCAGATCTTCAAGTGAGTAAATATCAAGTAACATTTGAAAGCCATGTTATATATACACATTCCTTTATCTGTTTTGTTTCATGTGTGACACATACACTTGAAAGCTTTTACCTTTTGATAGAGGTATGCAAGATTAGTTTCCAAAGATTTTGCGCCCAAGGTACCCTTTTGTGTTCTTTAAGTATTAACACTCCTTGTGAAATATGATTTTAAAATTTTCAATAATTGATTTTCTTTTTTCTTGGATCTGACAGTGGGATATTCCAAATTTGGATATTCCTACTTCTGAGCCTGAACTAAACTTGCCCACAGCCTTGAGAGAGCTTTCATGTGAACTTTATAGGTTTATCATAGGAATGTCCGAATGACGGTTATGCCCTTCCTACCATAAAAAGCCATTTATCAATTGATTTTTATATCATGCAATTTATCTTACCTAAAAATTCCAATTTTGGGATTTGTAAATTTAGTTTTTTGAGGTGATATATTCAAGTTTACAAAAGATGATAAATGATGATGGGTTTCAACGAGCACTTTATATGATTGACATTGGCCAAAATGACATTGTTGATGCGTTTGCCAATAAGTATTCATATGCCCAAGTTGTAAAAAGAAAACCATTAGTTCTTGCAGAAATTAAGAATGCCATCAAGGTGAAATTAAATTGTAAAAAAAAAACACAAAAATAGCCCAAACAGTTAAACTTTTGACTTATTTCCATTTTATATTTATTTTTTTGTCCAGAGTATACATGATAATGGTGGCAGTAAATTTTGAGTTCCTAACATTGATTGGTTTCTTGTTATGCTCAAATCTTAATAGCTATCATGCCAACCTTCAACAATAGTTTTGGATTGACAACTTCTAGCAGAAGATATCGCGTACGTGTTCTTGTGCTGTTATTATGGATTCGGGAACATCCTTGCTTACTGGTCCAACTATATGTATCTCACGTGAAGCTTCTATTAGTACTTTTAATCTCAGGGATTTCAATTTTTTCATATTACTTCTATAATAAATATTGTGAAATATTAGCAATGTGTTACATTTACTTAATATTGGAATGATTATTTGTATTTGACATATTAGTGCAATGAATTATTCTTAGTTTTTATGGTATTTTATTTTGTATTATTAGACTTTTAATGTGTTATTTAATTTGAAAATTAGTAAATCTATCAAAAAATATATAATTTTAAAAATATTTAAAATTATGACACGCAAAATGCGTGTCGTCTTCCTTTATGACAAGGGCTTCCTTGATACGCGAAAATGTGTGTTATCTTCATTTATGACATGGCCTTTCTTGACAGGGGCTTCCTTGATACGCATTGCGTGTCATAAACACGCGCGTCGTAAGGTTACGACACGCAAATGTGTGTCGTCTTCCTTTATGACAGGGCCTTCCTTGATACGCATTGTGTGTCATAACCACGCGTCGTAAATGCGCGTCGTCTCTCTTTATGATAGGGACTTCCTTGACACGCATTTGCGCGTCGTCTGAGCGTTTTACGACGCGCAATGAGCGTCGTAAAAGGCCTTTTTTCTAGTAGTGGATATAGTGTAATAAAAGTCGAGATTTGGACGTGTGAATATACCCATGCATGAGTTATGAGCATTTTGAGATAAGAGAATGAGATTTTCGGGTGTTTGTGACTTAATCAGCCATGCAAAGGCTTAAAGTCACAGACTTCATGGAGTAAGAGCCTTTAGGGAGTCCAGATCTGTGATATGAGCTAAGTCTTAAGGAATTAAGACCAAACAAGTAGGAAGAGCAAAACTGGGACGTACGCTGAGTGTAATCCCAGTACACGCATCGTAGGGTTGGTAATCCCCAATGCATGCATGGAGATGTAGTACGCCCAACATAGAGGTCTGGTACGTGCGGCGTACGCGCTGCCGTTGAATTTTATGGCTTGGTCAATTTGTGGACTATTAAGGCCATCGAGGGGTAAAATGGTCTTTTACCCTTCTGTGAGCTTGTAGAAGGGTTAGTCTAGCTTCTTTGAGTGCCTTCATTAATTTGAGATAATTATCGTATGTGATAGGCGGAGGCTAGACCGGTGATTTGAGTTCGAGGTTATCCGATTTCTTACGAGGTGAGTCTTCTCATTATACTTACCAAGAGTGGTATATATGTGTGACCGGGGGGTCTTATGTGCTTACTTGAGTTATGTGATATTATGCATTTTGTTTGTGTGATATATATGTTATATTCTGTGCTTACTGAGATACGACCGAAGGGTCCAAACCGAGTTGTGGGACCGGAGGGTTTCCACTGAGACAAGACCGGAGGGACCAAACCAAGCTGTGAGACCGGAGGGTCCTCACTAAGACACATGACCGGAGGGTCCACACTGAGACGCATGAGACTGGAGGGTCCATGTCGAGTTATAGCCATGAGAGGCTTATTATTTGTGTATGTGGTATTTTGGGGAACTCACTAAGCTTTGTGCTTACCGTGGTGTGTGATGTGTGTTTCATGTACTTCTTAGGACCCGGGAGGGCGACGACATGATTGTACACACATGTTCGATACTTTGTTGAGGATACTGGGATTGAATTTTATTTGTGGATTTATGTTCACATTTGAGACACTTGTGGTTTTATGAAATATAATATATGAGTGTTATGTGTTTTGAGAATGAAAATTTTGGTTTGAAAATTTACATCGTTACAAGATAAGTTGGAATCAGACTCAGTAAGCTCTCACGAAGTGACTAAGGGCTGGTCATGACGTGAGGATGAATAGCTGACATTATGGACTGTTGACTTTGACTTTGACCATTGACTTTTGGCTTGGGTTGACTTTTTGGTCAATCTCTATTTTTAGAAGGTAGACTTAGGGTTTGGCTTGTGTGGATTGTTAGGAACTATTTAGCACCCATCTTTTGGCGTTAAGAGTTGTTGGTTGTGATTAGTGCAGCGTTGCGTGAGGTTTTAGTCAACATTATGATTCAGGTGAGTCTCCTCACTGTACTCGGGGGTCAAAGGCACCAATGTCGGCCTGCTGGCTTATGTTATATAGGAAGACCTAGGGTGATCCTTAGTATTTGTATGAAAGACCTAGATACAACTCCTGGAATATTATATGTAAGACCAGGGTTTGGACCTTGGTAGTTATATGTATTATGCTAGGTGTCTTTGTGATACTTGCATGGAAGACCAGGAGGTGGCTCCTAGCACTTGTCTATAAGACCAAGGGTTTTGGCCCGTGACATGACAAGGAGAGACTAGGATACGGCTCACTGAATAATGGCAAGGCCATGGTTGGCACATAGCAATCCCTATTTTATGTATGGTATGTTGTATTTTGGGGAACTTGGTGAGCTTTCTGCTTACGGTTTTATGTTTATGGTTTCAGCTACTTCCGGTATAAAAGGAAATAAGACGACATGACTATAGCGTATCCAGTAGAGTTTTCGCATTGGTAATTTATGATATGTACTAAGATGTTTAAATAATTGTCACACCCCCGGCCGAGGCAGTGAAACATGTCGGGCTATGCGACTAAGTTCATGGGTCATAGGTAAATTAAATATATAGCACAAGTACAACAATAAACAATATAACATTCGTCTTTCCATCTTGATGTGTGAATACAACGATTTTGCAGATAATAATAATACATGAATTTCCTTAATAGATAGTCATATAATACAATAACAAGTAAACTAGGTCACCTGTAATCCAATCCATCTTGAATGTCTGTTTAGTGAATTCCTAAGAATACATGTAGTTTTGAGGGTCAACACAAGGTTGGTGAGTGTTACTGGTTTTCTGCTAAAAGCAGTAATACTTTATATAAGTCTAAAAATTATAACCATGTACATATAACAATAGTTAAAACAATGTTTGCAAGCAGTCTTTAAAAGCCCAAAATGTATTTCAGTATAAGTAATTCCATACTTTAGATTGTGTTTGTAATAAATCCTTGAAAGCCAAAATGTATCTTTTGTATAAGTAAATCCTTACATTAAACTATGTTCGTAATAAATCTTTGAATATCCTTAAAACCGAACTGTTATGTTGCTAAGTAATTCCATACTTAAAAATAGTTTTGAAAGCAACCAAGCCCATGGTTGTTAGGGAGAGATAGAGAGATATTCTAGTTAATGTTTATAGTGAGTCCTATAACCGAACTATGTAACTAAGTGTACCCCCTACAACGCTTAATTGGACATTGTAGTAAAAATTGTAGACACCGATCACCCGCTTCGATTGATCGGTTGAGGGTTGTAGCTAGCAACCGCAGGTGGGGATGTCAACCCCATATAGATCGATACATATGTATCCCGCTCCGAAGACTAACGATTATAGTAGAGTAGGTATGCTAAGTGTTTAAACTCAACTAATAAATAACGTCTCACAAAAAAGCCCTTAACTAAAAAGTTTGTGAATAGATCTCAACCCTAACTTAATTGTGATTAAGTCACTAGGCATAATGAATATCGTTGTATAACGTTTATAAAAACCGACTACGTTTGACATATATGTAAAAGTGTAATGTGCTCGCTTTTATAAAAATGAATGTTTCAAATTAATGAACATATGTACATGTATAAATGTGGTATACTTAAACATATAAATATACATATTTAATAATAGCTTTGAATCCTTAAAATACAACAAAGTTTCATAACGTACTTGTTATAATATGCAATGTCATATAAAAATCAATTAATTTTGTAACGTGTAGTATTTGTTGTGTGAAATTGCTATTTCACGATAAAAAACGTACTACGTATACGAAAAATTTATACTAGTTTATTTGTAATAATATGGTAAATCATTAAATAATAAAATTTTTATAAACTAGATTTATTGAATTTTCGCATAAAAAGGAAATTGATTTGTATAAGCAAAATATTTAAGCACATGTATACCAACCCCACACCCTCCCCCCCCCCCCCCCGGCGGAAATAATTAAAATATTAAAACGGGGCCGTAGCAGTCACCCTTGAAGCGTGAGTTCGAGTTGTTCGAATTAAAATTCTTTTGAGAAACTTGTTGTGTGAACCGCAAATTCGAAATTCTTGAACATTGAAGTATTCTTGGAACCATTCGTAACAAATATAATTTATTAAGGGTTATTTGGTAATTTAAATTAACCAAAAATAGGACTGCTTTAGTTAAAATAATTCAATGGAGGGACTAATTCTGTAACTTGAACAAACTATAGGGGCAATGTATGTAACTTTTTGAATAAATGGGATTATTATTTGGGAATTAGGACTGATTTTTATCGAGACATACCAAAGGAGGGACTGATTGGGTTACAATATCCAAATGCAGGGTTGAATTTGATTAAATTTAATCAAAGTTTGCGTTTCTGGACTTTTGACTTGGTCAAGAACAAAAACACGTTTTTAGGTCAAGTCTCGTTTCATCGGATCAAAGAGCTCCAACAACGGGAATATGTGTCGCCTTCATCAGACTGAAGGGGCAATGGAGAAGGAACCGAAAAGAAAGCAGTGGTTCGTCTCCGGCGTTTGACGAGGCCAAGAAAGAAGATGGGGAGAAGCAGCGAGGTTGCCTTCGTCCTCTTCTGGCCTTGAGGTGCGAAAGAGGGAAGGTGCGATGGGGCAAATCAGTCACCGAGGAGGGGAAATGTCGACCTCCGGTGAGTGACCAGACCGAAGAAGGAGGAGGTGTTCGGTGGTTTTCTATCCATCGTTGAGAAGGGGAGAAACACAGAGGCAGAAGAGCTGCCGTCGATGGTCGCAGGTAAGTTGACGGGGCTGCTTCAGCAGTCCGGTGGCGTTTCTCTCTCTCTCTCTCTCTCTCTCTCTCTCTCTCTCTCTCTCTCTCTCTTTTTTTTTTTTTTTCGGTTTCCGATCAATTAATAGGTAAAAATGGTCTTTTCGGATGTTGTTTGTTTTATCATGAATCTACGGAATGAACAAGTTAGATATTTTGGCTTTGCCTTTGACAGAAAATCGATGGGGGAAAAAATTGTTCTCTTGTTGTTTGACAGGAAAAGAAGAAGGAAAAATAAAGGGGAAGCTGTTGTTCTTTTTTGTTGCAGGTGAGCAAAAGAACAAGAACAAAATTGTTCTTGGCTGGAAACGAAGAAGAAGGGGAAGAATAACAACAGCAAGGGAAAAGGGCTGCTATCCTCTTGATTTCACATGTAAACAACACGCCAGTGGTGTGTTCTTTTATATTCAATCTTGGTAGATACTTTAACTTCAATTTGGTTGTTAATTTACGCAATGTCAAAAACTCCCATTATGTATGTACTTGAGAAGAGAAAGAGTGTGGGAGAGTAGAAGGAAACGTGATTGGTGATTGTGTGTACCTTGAATAAGATTTAGAAGCTATAAGAAAATGATTTTGATGAGATTTTGTTGGGTTGGATTACTTGTGATACAAAGAGATTGTATGTGTACATAACATTCATACTTTCTTTATGTGTGATGTTTTGATTTCATTGGTATGTATTTGTGAGTATTTGTTTGATTTGGTATGTATTATTCATGTTTTCCATTTGTATATGTATGTATACTTAAAACTTTTACAAACCATTTCTTAACAATTATAATATATTTTTATATGGGAGAAATTCGTATATGCCCTCCTAAACAGCTAAATATCGTATTTGCCCGGCTTAAACTCTAAATATCATATTTACCCTTCTCAATGTAGTTTAATATCATATATACCCAATTGAATTATTTTGGTAATTTTTTTTATTTATAATTGTTTTTCATTATATTAAGTCATTATAATTAAAATACAATTTGAGTGGACAATATTACCCTTGTTACTTGCTAACACATCATGTTTTCCCCTATCGATCACAAAATCACGATCGAGCCTGATCGAGCCTTCCCTCCCTCCCTGATAAGATAGTTTAAAGTCAGTTGATACAGGGTGGTTGTGGTTGGCATTCATGAGGCCCACATCATCTTGACACAAGAAGTTGTTTAAAGATATGTGAAGCTTTTGCTCACATTCCTTTTTGATCCCTCGACCAGAGGCCGTTGCAGTTGCAATTGTATGATTGTTTCCCACAAAGTTTATGTTATCCAGCGTACACCCAAATGGAACTGCATTTTGATTGTATGAAGATTATCAAACGCAGTGATGAAGGTGAATTTTGAAATCGGAAAACTTACATTTTCCTAAGAGTTGAAGTTGGGGAAATGTAGTCATGTCATACTGTGAGTGTGATCAGTGATCTTCGGGGAAGGGAGGTTATCCGGAATGACCCCAAACATGTTACTGTTGCTTCTAACACAGATCAATAATGGAATCGAATTCAATAAATCACACAAAAACAACTAACAGATTGCATGTGCATCATCAGACAAATTTCAGTAAAAATTAACCTAAATTAGGCAACCATTTCAATACCAAATTACAAATCTATACACAAATAAGATGAAATCATAAAAACACAAATTTCTCTTGATTTTATCAAAATATCACCATCAAAATCAAAATTTCGAAATAATGCAACACCCGAAACAATAGATTTCGATCGGAAAACATTGATAAATAAAGGAAGAAATAGAGATGGATCTGGAGGGAATACCCCTGATGCAATGATACACGTGTGTGTTTGCGCGACAACTAGGGAAGCAACGGTTGGGACCAACGATTGGAAGCAGAGAATGGCTGCAATGGTCGGAAGTATCATGGAGTGAAGGCTGGCTCGATCGTGATTATGTGATAGATGGGGGAAAACGTTGTCTCTTAGCAAGTAACAAGGTTAATATTGTCCATTCAAATTATATTTTAATTATAATGATTTATTATTATGAAAAACACTTATAAATAAAAAATATCAAAATAATTGATTTGCGTATATATATGATATTAAAAAACATTAAGAAGGGTAAATACGATATTTGGAGTTTAGGCCTGGTAAATACGATATTTAGCTGTTTACGAAGGACATATACGAAATTCTCCATGTCATGAATTTGTTATATAAATTGTATAATACACATACATATAAATTTCCACATATATGTTCGGAATGCAACATTTATAAATTTGTTGAACTTTGTTTGTTAAATTACAAATTGACACATATATTACGTAGGTTTATGAGATATATAAAGAATTGAAGATTTATACATATTAAATGTCCAAATTTGTCATATGTATTATTAATTAGTATTTCGAAATTTTACATTATATATATATATATATATATATATATATATATATATATATATATATATATATATATATATATATATATATATATATATATATATAGTGTTATATCATTTTTTATATAACTTATATATACATTGTGATTACACAACTAATTTGGATGTTTTGAATTCGCATACGACTTCAAATATATATATATATATATATATATATATATATATATATATATATATATATATATATATGTATGTATGTATTAGCCTAGTGATTATATATTTTATAAACATTTTTCAAAATAATAACTACCATATATTTTTTTGCATATTTATTTATCATGATGTATACCTCGATTCTCGTGCCCTCTTATCGATTCATTTAAATTATCTAAAAGTGCCTGCTTAATGTTCAGGTCGTGGTGGATCCAAAAATGAAGAATGAATTGAATTCTGTTAAACTAATCTTCTTGAAATGACGTTTTAAGATTCACGTTTAATAAATCTTAAAACGTCTGATTTTTCTACTTTTATAAATATTTTACTGAAATATTATAAGTATGAAATTAAATAATAGCTTATGACCTGAGTCCAAAGATGTTTTCGGAATTTCCATTTGAGTTGTGGAAGTCCCGCAACGGATATAAACAATTTTAATGGTTTTAAGAAAATCAATATTATACTGGTTTTTTGATTCTTAAAACGGCCGTATCTTTTGCATAAGAACACTATTTGGGTGTTCTTTATCTTTTCGAAAACAGGGAAACACATACTTCGAGACTAAAATGTTTGCTTTGCTCATAAATGCTTAATACGGAATTTCAAATTTTTATACGCATTCCTAGGGGCATAGTTTGAGTTGTTCGATTTGTTTGTCATATTACATATTTGGAAGTAAGATACCATATGGTACTTATAATAGTTGAAATGAATTTATTTACTTTACATAAGATGCAATAGAATTTAATGAATCAAATTACAAAGAGACTTACTGTGAACATGACCATTCACAGTCGTTCACCATCCCAAAATTATTAGGTTATAGAATATTTTGTTCCATTATTATTTTGTACAACTATCGTTTCGTTCCACTAGTGGAGGGAACACTGTTGAATAGTTGTGAATACTTTTGTTTCATCTAGTCCTCACGTTTCTAAGTAAAACTTTGGCTCTCTACGAGGGTTCCATCGGGCATTTATTATAGATATGTGGCTTTGTTTGAGCCTTTTGATTTCTCGATCCGTCATCTCCACCAGTTCCTTCACGAAATGAAGGTTAGTGTTGACCTAGATCTCATCGAGAGGCAAGACAAGGTTCTTATTAGAGAGACGCTTTTAAAATTATATACGTGGTAGGTGTGTTGAACTTTGTTGAGTTCTTGAGGTAGATTAAGTTTGTAAGGTACCAGACCAACCCTTGCCAGGATTTCAAAAGGTCCAATGTAACATGGGTTTAGTTTACCCCTTTTCCAAATGTAATGACACCTTTTCATGGTGCAACTTTTAGTAGGACAAAGTCTCTTATTTTGAATTCTAAGGGTATGCCTCTTGTGTCATCTTAACTTTTCTGATGATTACGTGCGACATTTAACTGTTCCTTTATTTGAATGATCTTCTGTGTTGTTTCATGATTTCCCTAGGGCTAGTGTGTAGAATATCTTCAGCATGCCTTATAGCTAACTAAGTATCTCTAGCTTCTGTACAACATATCGAAGAACAACATATGTGTCCGTACATGGCCTCGACTGGAGTGGCCTTTATGCTAGTGCGTTAACTGTTGTTATATGGAAATTCAACTAGTGGTGAGTGTGTATCCCATGAATTATTGAAGTATACCACCCAAGCATGAGGCATTCATTCTAAAGTTTGTTTCGTTCCTTCACTCTAGCCATTTGTTTGAGGATGGTAGGTTGTATTCATATCGAGTTTGGTTCCTAGGAACCTTTGCAATGATTGTCAGAATATAAAAGTGAATCTATATCTCAGTCCAAGATGATAGATATTGGCACATCGTGTAGCCTGACTACTTCTCTAAAATAGGTCCTGGTGAGTTTCTCCATCTTGTCAGTCTCTTTGGTGGCTAGGAAACGGGCAAACTTGATTAAAGAGTCAACCATTATCCATAGGATGTCATAACCTCTTGAAGTTCTTCGCAACATCATTATGAAGTCCATTGTCATCTACTCTTATTTCCATTCTAGGGCTGACGGTTGTTGTAGTAGACTAGACAGCTCCTGGTACTCTACTTTGACTTTGGAGTAGGTCAAGCACTTACTGTTATAGGTAGCAATCTTTAGCTTCATGTTGGGCCACCAATACAACTTCTTAAGATCGATATACATCTTAGCTGATCCAGGATGTATTAAATATCTCAACTTATGAGCTTCATTTAAGAGTAGACTCCTGACTTCACCAAACTTTGGGTCCAAATTCGGTTCATGAAATATCGTGATTCGACTTCCTTGCGGTCGAACCATTTACTTTGCAAGTTTTCTTCTATGATATTCACAGGTTTGAGTAATTATAGTTGAACATCGTGAATTCGATTGGTGAGATTGGAGTGAGTGGTTAGGGTTAGAGCCTTTACACAAATTGGATTTGCTTTTTCTTTCCTGGTTAAAGCGTTTACTACGACATTTGCTTTACCAGGATGATAACGAACTTGGCATTCATAAACATTTAGCAATTCGATACACCTTTGTTATCTCATGTTGAGCTCCTCCTGGTCAAAGATGTGTTGGAGGATTTTTTTTGTTAGTGAACAAGACACAGTTCGTTCCGTAGAGGTAGTATATCCAAATCTTTAAGGCAAACACTGCAGCTCCCAACTCTAAGTCGTAGGTAGTGTAGTTGGTCTTGTATCGCTTGAGTTGTCTGGATGCATATGCAATGAATTTATTTGTTTGTATCAGTACGCATCCTAACCTTTGGTGTGAGGTGTCACAGAATACTATGAAGTCTTCTGTTCCTTCTGGGAGACATAAAATCGGTGCATTGCACAACAACTATTTCAATTTCTAAAAGGTAGACTCTTGGCTGTCTCCCCAATTGAAATTTTTGTCTTTCTGGATTAAAGCATTGAGAGGCTTGGCTATTTTTGAGAAGTTCTCGCCAATCTCTAAAAATCGACTGTGAGCCTTAAGAATTATCGTTCTTCGGTTTGGTGCCGTTGCTCATTCCGAATGGCATAACTAGAGACTTGTAGTGATTGTACCAAGTCCTAGATGTTATCTTTGGAATGTCTGCTTCTTCTACTCTAAGTTGATCATAGCCGGATTTTAGATCGATCTTTGAACAGTAACATGGTCCTTATAGCTGGTAGGTCATCGATCCTCAGGAGTGGATATCAGCTATTGATGATGAGTTTGTTCAAATCTCGACAGTCGATGCATATCCTGAATGATTCATCCTTCTATTTGACAAACAATACCGGAGCTCCTCATGGAGAGAAGGTTGGTCAGATAAAGCCTTTGTCAAGAAGTTCTTGGAGATGAATGGATAGTTCTTGCACTTCCAATGGAGCTAGACGATAAGGAGATCTTTCCACTGGTGTTGCACATGAAATCAGGTCGGTTCGGAATTCGACCTGTCAGATGGGAGGTACCTGAGGTATCTCTTCTGGAAGTACGCCCGGGTAGTCGCACACTTGTGGAGCAAATGCCCATATGTACCTTTCGGTCTCTTTTTATTCCGGGTTCAACATTCTTGGGAAAAGGTGTGCCAGGTCGTTAAATCGGAAGGTGTTAGCAGTCACCTCCAATCCTGTCATTCTATGGTTCAGCTGTATAGAGAGTGCTCGGTTCCAGAAATCCTATATATTTCCAATTTGTAGAGAGAGGGATGAAATCCCGATTTCAAACGATAAAGAGAAAATTGAATTCCTACCAATTTCAAACGATAGAGAGGGAATTGAAATCCTACCGATTTCAACCAATAGAGAGAGAAGTTTTGAGATTACAGAATGATCAGAGAAATATGGGTTTCTCTGTAGCAACGGTAGCGGAGCCATTCATTCTTTGTTCTTCTTTGGGTTTAGGCGAACTAGGAAAATCTGATCGTTATTCCAAATTTTTAAGTATTTTTAAAATGTAGCATGTAGTATTTGTTGTGTGAAATGGTTATTTAACGATAAAATAACCATAATACGTATACAAAAAATTTATACTAATTTATTCGTAATAATATGGTAAATTGTTAAATAATAATATTTTTATAAACTAAATTTATTGTATTTTCGCATAAAAAGGAAATTGATTTGTATAAACAAAATATTTAGGCACATGTATTCCCCCGAAATAATTAAAATATTCAAAAGGGGCGTAAGCACTCACCCTTAAGCGTGAGTTCAAGTTGTTCGAATTCGGATTCTTTTCTAAAACTTGTTGCGTGAACTGCAAATTCATTATTCTTGAACTTTAAAGTATTCTCGGGACCTCATAACAAATATAAACTATTGGGGGTTGTTTGGTAATTTAATTAACCAAAAATAGGACTGCTTTGGTTAAAATAATTCAACAGAGGGACTGATTTTGTAAGTTGAACAAACTATAGGGGCTGGTATGTAACTTTTTGAATATATGAGATTATTTGGGGATTAGGACGGATTTTTATCGCGAAATATGAAAGGAGGGACTGATTGGGTTACAATCTCCAAATGCAAGGTTGAATTTGATTAAATTTAATCAAAGTTTGGGTTTCTTGACTTTTGACTTGGTCAAGAACAAAAACATATTTTTAGGTTTAGTCTCGTTTCATCCGATCAAAGGACTCCAATAACGTTAATACGTGTCGCCTTCATCAGACTGAAGGGGAAATGGAGAAGGAACGGAAAAGAAAGCAGTGGTCGAACACGGCGAGAGGGGATAATACGAAGGCTTGGAGGCGTGACTTCGTCGATCGACCGTGTGACGGTTCATCTCCGGGGTTTGACGAGGCCAAGAAAGAAGATGGGGAGAAGCAGCGAGGCTGCCTTCGTCCTCGTTTGGCCTTCAGGTGCGAAAGAGGGAAGGTCCGATGGGGCAAATCAGTCAGCAAGGAGGGGAAATGTCGACCTCCGGTGAGTCACCAGACCGAAGAAGAAGTTAGATATTTTGGGTTTGCTTTCGACAGAAAATCGATGGGGGGAAAAGGATTGTTCTATCGGTGTTTGACAGGAAAAGAAGGAAAAATAAAGGGGAAGTTGGTGTTCTTTTTTGTTGCAGGTAAGCAAAAGAACAAGAGAAAAAGTGTTATTGGCTGGAAGAAGTTCAGGGGGTTTTTGGCTTTGTTTTTTTTTTGGAAAGGGAACTTCGCTAACGAGGGATTCCGGGGCTAATCCCTCGCTGCAAACATGAGGCTTTGTCTCATGCCCTGGAGTCACTGCAGGCGAACCTTCATGGGCACAAGGGCTGAGTGGTGCGAGGATTTGAACATGGGTCAATAGGTTATCCACCATATCTTCCACATGTCTTACCAAGTCACCACAAACCAAGTGTTTTTTTTTTCTTTTTTTTTTGGCTTTGTTTCGATCAGCAGCAAGGGGAAAGGGCTGCTATCCTCTTGATTTCACATGTAAACAACACTCCAGTGGTGTGTTCTTTTGTATTCAATCCTGGCCAATACTTTAACTTCAATTTGGTTGTTAATTGAAGCAATGTCAAAAACTCCCATTATGTATGTACTTGAGAAGAGAAAGAGTGTGGGAGAGTAGAAGGAAACGTGATTGGTGATTGTGTGTACCTTGGATAAGATTTAGAAGCTATAAGAAAATGATTTTGATGAGATTTTGTTGGGTTGGATTACTTGTGATACAAAGAGATTGTATGTGTACATAAAATTCATACTTTTTGCTTGTAACACAGATAATTAATGGAATCAAATTCAATAAATCACACAAAAACGACTAACAGATTGCATGTGCATCATATGAGAAATTTCAGTAAAAATTAACCTAAATCGTGTGACCATTTCAATACCAAATTACAAATCTTTACGCAAATAAGTTGAAATCATAAAAACACAAATTTCTCTTGATTTTATCAGAATATCACCATCAAAATCAAAATTTCGAAATAATGCAACACCCGAAACAATAGATTTCGATCGGAAAACATTGATAAATAAAGGAAGAAATAGAGGTGGATATGGGGAAGCAACGATTGGGACCAACGACTGATTGGAAGCAGAGAATTGTCACAATGATCGGAAGTATCAGGGAGGGAAGGCTGACTCGATCGTGATTATGTGATAGATGGGGGGAAAACGTTATCTCTTAGCATGTAACAAGGTTAATATTGTCCATTTAAATTGTATTTTAATTATAATGATTTATTATTATGAAAAGTAGTTATAAATAAAAAAAAATATCAAAATAATTGATTTGGGTATATATGATATTAAAAAACATTAGGAAGGGTAAATATCATAATTGGAGTTTAAGCCTGGTAAATACGATATTTAGCTGTTTACGAAGGACATATATAAAATTCTCTGAATCAAGAATTTGTTATATAAATTGTATAATATAGATACATATAAATTTCCACTCATATGTTTGGAATGTAACATTTATTAATTTGTTAAACTTTGTTTGTTAAATTACAAATTGACAAATATATTACGTAGGTTTATGAGATATATAAAGAATTGAAGATTTATACATATTAAATGTCCAAATTTGTCATATGTATTATTAATTAGTATTTCGAAAGTGTCGGCTTAATGTTCAGGTCGTGGTGATTCCAAAAATGTAGAAGGAATTGAATTCTGTTATACTAATCTTCTTGAAATGACGTTTAAAGATTCACGTTTAATAAATCTTAAAACGTCTGAATTTTCCACTTTTATATATATTTTTACAAAAATATTATAAGTATGAAATTAAATAATAACTTATGACGTGAGTCCAAAGATGTTTTCGGAATTTCCATTTGAGTTGTGCAAGTCCCGCAAGAGTTAGGAACAATTTTAGCGGTTTTAAGAAAATCAATATTATACTGTTTTTTGATTCTTAAAACGGCCGTATATTTTGCATATGAACACTATTCGGATGTTCTTTATATTTTCGAAAACAGGGAAACACAAACTTCAAGACTAAAATGTTTGCTTTGCTCACAACTGCTGAATACGGAATTTCAATTTTTTATACGCATTCCTAGGGGCGTAGTTTGAGCTGTTCGATTTGTTTGTCAGATTCACTACTAGAGAACAACCCTTTAATGAGGCGCAAACAATGACACGCATTAATAGAGGACCCACATTTATGCGTGCCCTAAAAAATAATGTCAGTTTCGCAAAATTTGAAGGATAGAGGACACGCATTTGTGAGTGCCCTAAAATTAGTGTGCTATAAAAAAATTACAAACACAGAAGGCGCTTTTATTTTAAGTGTGTGTCATCTACAGATGTCGCTTTATAATTTTTACTCAAACGCGCGTTTCTTATTACACTATTAATTGCTAGGGTTTTTTTGAAGAACATCCGAACACTCACCCACACATTACATGCTCTCTATAATTGATTCGTCGCCGACAACCTGAGGCTCACTTCTTCTCCTTCTCCGACGATCTTAAGTAAATAGAGAACATTTTAGAGCTTATCATCAAAATAGGAAAGTAGGGAGAAGGAGTGGAATAGAAAAGTACAAAATCCACTCTCTTCTCGCCCCTCTTGTCTCTCTATTTTGTTCTCTTGTATCTCCTTTCAATCCATGTCTTTGTCTCTGTGTTCCTCATCTACATCCACCGCATCCAACCCTCACTGCCAGAGCCAACAAAGAAGATAAAGAAATGCATTTCCTAACTTCTATCCATTTGGGTGTGAGTTGAGAAAGGCATAAACTAGGGAAAACGAAACATACTGGGTTCTAATGAGATGTAGGGATACATTAAGAAGGTAGTCACATTGGGGTATTACTACCGTGAACTAGATCAATTTGCCACAACATCCCAAAATTCTCATGTGAGAGAATTGGTGAACTAGGGTTTCTCGTTCACAAAATCTCACCTCACGCTCTTATAGTTCTCTGTTTTTTGTGACTCGTTTCAAGGAGGCTCTTTTGCTAGTAACGATGATGTCTTTCAGTTGACGCATATTAATGCTTATTTGAAAAGTAGCAGTGTACACTTCTACTCTTCAATTTCATCATCAATTACTATTCTATTTCTACACATCTACTCTTCAATTTCATGTTTTTTTTGTTAGTTGTAATTGATTCTTGCTTTAGAAATTTTGAAGTACTCTCAAGGTTTTTCTAATTTGACTTTTTTACATCTTGTATACAGAGATATGTGAAAGTTTAGTTATCCATTAATGGGAAAGATAAGAAATAGATGAGGTTGGAGTCAACTTCTCACCAATGGTCTTATCTTTCACTATGTTCCTCATGTTGTACGCATAATTCTCCAAAGCATTATTCGCCTCCAAATTCTTCCTGTGCTCCTCTTCTTTAGACTCATACTTATTAGCTTCCTAAACCATCTTCTGAATGTGCTACTTTGAAAGTATCCCCTAGCGACAATCCCTCACAAATCTTCACCTTGAAATTTTGTTGAATCAGTTTCAAAATCACATGATCTGGGTTTTAACAGGTAGGGTTATCAAACTCTAACATATCTAATATCACGTGAGAACTTTGAAAAATATGGTCATCCTAATGGCAGATAGGTACCTTATCTTCCTTGTTTCTCGTTCTTAAAATACCAAATTACCCTTGTAATTTACACGTTGGATTTGGATTATGTTTCTTGGAAAATTGGTATTTATTGGTTCCTATGTTATTTAAATCCTTATTGTTTTCCTTGTTGAAGCACAAATTACTTACTTGATACTATATATTTGGAATATACTTGGTTGGTTTTTTGATGCTTTTGTGGTTTGCACTATGACAAGTACGCATTGCTGAGTGTAACAATGTTCGCAATCAACTCAATGTAATTAATAGAAAGCAGCCTGGAAGGTAAAAATCTATTAATTACCCACCTAACTCGTTGGACTAGTGCATCTATAGGAATCAGCTAAGCTTAATGAATATAAAAATGCACAAGAAAGTTAAGAAATTGTTGTTTTATTACATAAGAAATGGTACATTGATGTCACATCTATTTTGAACCAATATCAAATAAATTTACATCTTTAATTAGTTACAGACTGGCCTTTAAAAGTTATTCTATAAACCTAAACAAAATACCAACTATATATGCTTTCATATTTACATCAAATCAAGATCAGTGTGTGTGTTGTGTACACTTCTTTGCTTACACTAAAAGTTTTCTTATACCAAAAATTCATATAACAATTGGGGTCTTTCACCAAACCTATATTGTTCTGCCATATCTGCATGCCTATGTGTTGGTGACCTGTTGACTTCTATCTCAATGAAAAAGTCGGGATTTTGACTTAAATCTTGACCCAGTTCCACTTCTTTCTCTTTATCTTCCTGCATATGGTAATAATTAAGTGCATGCACTATTTACGTACAGACGGAGTTAATTCATGAGCGGCCACCAAAACATTGTGAAAGCATATATGCAAAGTGTTTCACTTTGGACTCTTTTTGTATGTGTTTGGGGCAGATTGACTTTCCGGGTTGAAAGAGTAAATTTACAACTAACTAAGGGTAAATTAGTAATTTACTGTGAATATTGGTTAATTTACTATAAATATTGGTTAATTTACTATGAATACTGTTTATATAGGTGCCTAGTACTTAACCTTTCTATATATATATATATATATATATATATATATCATTTTGCTAGTCAAAAGTCAGATACATTATTGTTACTCTTTCTTTATTCTTGTGCAGAGTCTGAAATAAGGAACATTTTGTCAGAGATAATCAAGTCTAAGTTCAATCATTCTGTAACAAACGAGATTCAAGTTGATCAGAGTGACACCAATGTCGTAAATATGCCCGTTGCATTGAATGAGGCAAATAGCAATGAAGGAACTAAAACACCCTACATAGAGCCTTTATATACTCAAGAAACACCAACTACTCCTGCAGTGAATCCACCTGTAGACATAACTCAAACACATGGTAGCTAAAGTGCCTTCACTTAAAAAAAATTGTAGCTAATATGTTCCTAGGAACAGTAGCGACAACATGGTAAATGTTAATCTATATAATAGATTGTTTTATATAATAGAGTGTTTTCACCTTTTACATTAATGACTATAATAGAGTGTTTTCATCTAGAGCTATAAATGAAATGAATGGTCAATATTGTTCAAGTCGACTTATGAGAATTGGTGTTGCAACTCCTAAGAAGGCGTCTACTTTACAACAATATGGACAACAGCAACAACAACAATATTCATCATATGGTGTGTTTTCTTGATTCTTGCTTGTGATTTATTTGATTTTCTTGATTTAGTTTGATGAGTGTAGACTCATTATTGTGAATATTTTTAGATGTGATACTGACTGGTGGAGGTGGATTTGGTGCCATGCCTCATAGCTCTCAGTCTGATGAAGATTATTCCAATACAACAACTCGTCTACATCTAATCTTCAATTGAGTCGTGCTCCAGCTCCTGCTACTCAAAAAAGCTCATCTACATTTGATCTCTTATCCTTGACTCAACTAAATAATAAACCCTCACACAACACCACAACACTTGGAATAACCTTGAGAGAATTTCACTAACACTCAAAATTAAGCTAGCCCTCTTTTACTTGCTTATAATGCCGAATTTTGCTAGTCAAGGGGTCTTTATATAGTTGTGACACAAGTAGGGTTACACCATGTAAAGCCTAATTATCATGCCTTTCCATATTCCATGATCCATGGGTTTGTAACCTCCATAGACTATCCATGGAGCGCCTTATGGGTTTTAGCCCAATCCATACAAACCATGGATCATTAGCCCATTATACAAGAATAGATGATTTACGCAATCAACCCCATATATTTAATTAGTCTCTTTTTGATCACTTAACTAATTCCAAATTAATTCTTTGATCATTACTAATTTAATAATATTATTAATATATTAGAACTCATAATATATTAATAAACCTTAAGTGTCCTTTCTCTCATTTAGTCTATCCAAGTGTTTCAATGCCATGCAACCCAAATGGACCATGCCAATCGGGTCAAGTACATTCCAAAAATAGTTATGAACTTAGACACCTAATCCAATAGTGTCCCTATATAAAGGATATGATGGCCTCATTCCTGGCCACCATCCTCAGATAAACAACCCTCTCAAACCATAAATACTCGTCAATTGAGCTTGTATGTCCATTTGTGAGCTATTGAGTGATCTTGTGTTTCTTTGGGGTGAAGAAGGAGCCTTGAAGAAGAAGGAGTGGGATTCCAGGCTTTGGATCTGAGCTTACTTGAGTTTGGAGCTTCATTCTGAGGTATAAAGCTCAAAGCTTTCTCTCTATTTTGATTTGTGCATCATGTTAGATCATTTTAGGGTTTTGATCCCAAAGTTGGATGTTTTATGAGATATTAAGCTCCAGAGACTATGATCAACTCCTTTGAGTGTCTTTAGTGATATAGTGTCATAAAAATCGAGACTTGGACATGTGAATCAGCCCATGCATGAGATATGAGCATTTTGAGATAAGAGAATGAGAGCTTTGGGTGTTTGTGACTTTATTAGCCATACAAAGGCTTAAAGTCACTGACTTCATGGAGTAAGAGCCTTTAGGGAGTCTAGATATGTGATATGAGATACGGTCTTAACAAATTAAGACAGAACAAGTAGGAAGAGCAAAAATGGGACGTACGCTGAACGTAATCCCAGTACACGCATCGTAGGAACGGGAATCCCTGATGCATGCATGGCGTTGGAGTACGCCTAGCGTAGAGGTCTGGTACGTGCGGCATATGCGCTGCCGTTGACTTTTAGGGTTTGGTCAATTTGTGGACTATTAAGGCCATGGAGGGATAAATGGTCTTTTACCCTTCTGTGAGCTTGTAGAAGGGTTATTCTAGCTTCTTTGAGTGCCTTTTTTAACTTGAGATAATTATCATATGTGATAGGCAGAGGCTAGATCGGTGATTTGAGTTCGAGGTTATCTGATTTCTTACGAGGTGAGTCTTCTCACTATACTTACCATGAGTGGTATATATGTGTGACCGGAGGGTCTTATGTGCTTACTTGAGTTATGTGATATTATGCATTTTGTTTGTGTGATGTATATGCTATATTCTGTGCTTACTGAGATAGGACCGAAGGGTCCAAACCGAGTTGTGGGACCAGAGGGTTTCCACTGAGATAGGACCGGAGGGTCCAAACCGAGCTGTGAGACTAGAGGGTCCTCACTAATACACATGACCGGAGGGTCCACACCAAGATGCATGAGACTGGAGGGTCCATGATGAGTTATAGCCATGAGAGGCTTATTATTTGTGTATTTGGTATTTTGGGGAACTCACTAAGATTTGTGCTTACTGTGGTGTGTGATGTGTGTTTCAGGTACTTCTCAAGACCGCGGGAGGGAGACGGCATGATTGTACACACATGTTCGAGACTTTGTTGAGGATACTAGGATTGACTTTTATTTGTGGATTTATGTTAACATTTAAGACACTTGTGGTTTTATGAAATATAATATATGAGTGTTATGTGTTTTGAAAATGAAAATTTTCGTTTGAAAATTTACACCGTTACAAGATAAGTTGGAATCAGACTGAGTGAGCTCTCACGAAGTGACTAAAGGTTGGTCATGACATGAGGATGAATAGTTGACATTATGGACTGTTGGCTATGACTTTGACCATTGACTTTTGGCTAGGGTTGACTTTTCGTCAATCTCTATTTTTATAAGGTAGACTTAGGGTTCGGCTTGTGTGGATTGTTAGGAACTATTTAGCACCCATCTTTTTGCGTTGAGAGTTGTTGGTTGTGATCAGTGCGATGTTGCGTGAGGTTTTAGTCAACATTATGATTCAGGTGAGTCTCTTCACCGTACTCGGGGGTCAAAGCCACCAATATCGGCCTGCTGGTTTATGTTATATAAGAAGACCTAGGGTGATCCCTGGTATTTGTATGAAAGACCTGGATACGACTCCTGGAATATTATATGTAAGACTAGGATTTGGACTTTGGTAGTTATATGTAGTATGCTAGGTGTCTTTGTGATACTTACATGGAAGACTAGGAGGTGGCTCCTAGCACTTGTTTGTAAGACCCAAGGTTTTGGCCCCTGACCTGACAAGGAGAGACGAGGATACGACTCATGGAATAATGGCAAGGCTATGGTTGGAACATAGCCATCTCTATTTTATGTATGGTATGTTGTATTTTGGGGAACTCGGTAAGCTTTCTACTTACAGTTTTATGTTTATGGTTTCAGCTACTTCCGGTACAAAAGGAAACGAGACAATGTGACTACACCGTATCCACTAGAGTTTTCGCATTGGTAATTTATGATATGTACTCAGATGTTTAAATAATTGCCACAACCCCTGCCGAGGCAGTGGAACACGTTGGGCTATGCTACTAAGTTCATTGGTCATAGGTAAATTGAATATATAGCACAAGTACAACAATAAACAATATAACATTCGTCTTTCCATCTTGATGTTTGAATACATGGATTTTGCAGATAATAATAATACATGAATTTCCTTAATAGTTAGGCATACAATACAACAACAAGTAAACTAGGTCACTTGTAATCCAATCCATCTTGAATGTATGTTTAGTGATTTCCTAAGAATAAATGTAGTTTTGAGGGTCAAGACAAGGTTGGTGAGTGTTACAGGTTTTCTGCTAAAAGCTGTAATACTTTTAATAAGTCTAAAAGGTATTATCCATGTACGTGTAACAATAGTTAAAACAATGTTTGCAAGTAGTCTTTAACAGCCTAAAATGTATTTCGGTATAAGTAATTCCATACTTTAAATTGTGTTTGTAATAAATCCTTGAAAGCCAAAATGTATCTTTTGTATAAGTAAATCCATACTTTAAACTAAATTCATAATAAACCTTTGAATATCCTTAAAAACCAAACTGTTATGTAGCCAAGTAATTCCATACTTAAAAATAATTTTAAAAGCAACCAAGTCCGTGGTTATTAGTGAGAGATAGAGAGATATTCTAGTTAATGTTTATAGTGAGTCCTATAACTGAACTATATGACTAAGTGAACCCCTACAATGCTTAATTGGACGTTGTAGTAAAAATTGTAGACACCGATCACCCACTTTGATTGATCGGTCGAGGGTTGTAGCTAGCAACCGCAGGTGGGGATGTCAACCCCATATAGATCAATACATATGTATCTCGCTCTGAAGATTAACAATTATAGTAGTGTGGGTATGCTAAGTGTTTAAAGTCAACTAATAAATAACGTCTCACTAAAAAGCCCTTAACTAAAAAGTTTGTGAATCGCTCTCAGCCTTAACTTAATTGTGATTAAGTCATTAGACATAATGAATATTGTTGTATAACGTTTATAAAAACCGACAATGTTTGACATATATGTAAAAGATTAATGTTCTCGCTTTTATAAAAATGATTATTTCACATTAATGAACATATGTACATGTATAAACGTGGTATACCTAAATATATAAATAAACATATTTAATAATAGCTTTGAATCCTTAAAATACTACAAAGTTACATAATATGCAATGTCACATAAAATTCAGTTAATTTTGTAACGAGTTGTATTTGTTGTGTGAAATGGCTATTTCACGATAAAATAACCATACTAGTTTATTTGTGATAATATGGGAAGTCGTTAGAAGCGTGAGTTCGAGTTGTTCGAATTCAAATTCTTTTGAGAAACTTGTTGTGTGAACCGCAAATTCATAATTCTTGAACTTTGAAGTATTCTCGGAACCGTTCGTAACAAATATAATTTATTGGGGGCTGTTTGGTAAATTAATTAACCCAAAATATGACTGCTTTAGTTAAAAAAATTCAAGGGAGGGACTGATTTTTTAACTTGAACAAACTATAGGGGCAATGTATGTAACTTTTTGAATAAATGGGATTATTATTTGGGAATTAGGACGGATTTTTATCGAGACATACCAAAGGAGGGACTGATTGGGTTACAATATCCAAATGCAGGGTTGAATTTGATTAAGTTTAATCAAAGTTTGGGTTTCTTGACTTTTAACTTGGTCAAGAACAAAAACACGTTTTTAGGTCTAGCCTCGTTTCATCCGATCAAAGGGCTCCAACAACGGGAATACGTGTCGCTTTCTTCAGACTGAAGGGGAAATGGAGAAGGAACGGAAAAGAAAGCAGTGGTCGAACACAGTGAAACTGGATAATACGAAGGCTTGCAGGCGTGACTTCGTCGATCGACCGCGAGACGGTTCATCTCCGGGGTTTGACGAGGCCAAGAAAGAAGATGGGGAGAAGCAGCGAGGCTGCCTTCGTCCTCTTCTGGCCTTGAGGTGCGAAAGAGGGAAGGTCCGATGGGGCAAATCAGTCACCGAGGAGGGGAAATGTCGACCTCCGGAGAGTGACTAGACCGAAGAAGGAGGAGGTGTTCGCTGGTTTTCTATCCATCGTTGAGAAGGGGAGAAACACCGAGGCAGAAGAGCTGCCGTCGGTGGTCGCAGGTAAGTGGACGGGGCTGCTTCAGCAGTCATGTGGTCTTTCTTTCTCTCTCTTTTTTTTTTTTTTTTTTTTTTGGTTTCCGATCAATCAATAGGTAAAAATGGTCTTTAGAGGGATGTTGTTTTGTTTTATCATGAATCTATGGAATGAACAAGTTAGATATCTTGGGTTTGCTTTTGAGAGAAAATCGATGGGGGAAAAGGATTGTTCTCTTGGTGTTGACAGGAAAAGAAGAAGGAAAAATAAAGGGGAAGCTGTTGTTCTTTTTTGTTGCAGGTAAGCAAAAGAACAAGAACAAAAGTGTTCTTGGCTGGAAACGAAGAAGGGGAAGAATAACAACAGCAAGTTCAGGGGGGTTTTTGGCTTTGTTTCGATCAGCAGCAAGGAAAAAGGGCTGCTATCCTCTTGATTTCACATGTAAACAACACTGTGCGTTCTTTTATATTCAATCTTGGTCAATACTTTAACTTCAATTTGGCTGTTAATTGAAGCAATGTCAAAAACTCCTATTATGTATGTACTTGAGAAGAGAAAGAGTGTGGGAGAGTAGAAGGAAACGTAATTGGTGATTGTGTGTACCTTGAATAAGATTTAGAAGCTATAAGAAAATGATTTTGATGAGATTTTGTTGGGTTGGATTACTTGTGATACAAAGAGATTGTATGTCTACATAACATTCATACTTTGTTTATGTGTGATGTTTTGATTTCATTGGTATGTATTTGTGAGTCTTTGTTCGATTTGGTATGTATTATTCATGTTTTCCATTTGTATATGTATGTATACTTAAAACTTTTACAAACCATTTCTAAACAATTATAATATATTTTTATAAGGGAGAATTTTGTATATGCCTTTCTTAAACAGCTAAATATCGTATTTGCCCGGCTTAAACTCCAAATATCATATTTGCCATTTCCCAATGTTTTTTAATATCATATATACCCAAATAAATTATCTTGGTATTTTTTTTATAATTGTTTTTCATAATATTAAATTATTATAATTAACATACAATTTGAATGGACAATATTGCCCTTGTTACTTGCTAACACATCACGTTTTCCCCCGTCTATCACAAAATCACGATCAAGCTTGATCGAGCCTTCCCTCCCTGATAAGATAGTTTAAGGTCAGTTGATACAGGGTGGTTGTGGTTGGGATTCATGAGGCCCGCATCATCTTGACACAAGAAGTTGTTTAAAGATATGTGAAGCTTTTGCTCCCGTTACCTTTTGATCCCTCAACCTGAAGTTGTTACAGTTGCAGTTGTATGATTGTTTCCCACAAAGTTTATGTTATCCAGCGTACACCCAACTAGAACTGCATTTTGAGTGTATGTAGATTATCAAACACAGTAGATGAAGGTGAATTTTGAAATCGGAAAACTTATATTTTCCTAAGAGTTGAAGTTGAGGAGATGTAGTCATGTCATACTGTGAGTGTGATCAGTGATCTTCGGGGAAGGGAGGTTATCCGGAATGACCCCAAACATGTTACTGTTGCTTCTAACACAGATCAATAATGGAATCGAATTCAATAAATCACACAAAAATGACTAACAGATTGCATGTGCATCATAAGAGAAATTGCAGTAAAAATTAACCTAAATTAGGCAACCATTTCAATACCAAATTACAAATCTATACGCTAATAAGATGAAATCATAAAAATACAAATTTCTCTTGATTTTATCAAAATATCACCATCAAAATCAAAATTTCGAAATAACGCAACACCCGAAACAATAGATTTCGATCGGAAAACATTGATAAATAAAGGAAGAAATAGAGGTGGATCAGGAGGGAATACCTTGGATGCAATGATACACGTGTGTGTTTGCGCGAGAACCGGGGAAACAACGATTGGGACCAACGATTGGAAGCAGAGAATGGCCGCAATGGTCGGAAGTCTCAGGGAGGGAAGGCTGGCTCGATCGTGATTCTGTGATAGACGGGGGGACAACGTTATATCTTAGCAAGTAACAAGGCTAATATTGTCCATTCAAATTGTATTTTAATTATAATGATTTACTATTATGAAAAACAGTTATAAACAAAAAAAATATCAAAATAATTGATTTGGGTATATATGATATTGAAAAACATTAGGAAGGGTAAATACGAAATTAGGAGTTTAGTTCTGGTAAATACGATATTTAGCTGTTTACGAAGGGCATATAGGAAATTCTTCCTGTCCAGAATTTGTTATATAAATTGTATAATACAGATACATATAAATTTCCACTCATATGTTTGGAATGTAACATTTATTAATTTGTTAAACTTTGTTTGTTAAATTACAAATTGACACATATATTACGTAGGTTTATGAGATATATAAAGAATTGAAGATTTATACATATTAAATGTCCAAATTTGTCATATGTATTATTAATTAGTATTTGGAAATTTTACATTATATATATATATATATATATATATATATATATATATATATATATATATATATATATATAGTGTTATATAATTTTTATTATATAATTTATATATACATTGTGATTACACAACTAATTTGGATCTTTTGAATTCGCATCCGACATCAAAGATATATATACATATGTATTAGCCTCGTGATTATATATTTTGTAAACATTTTTCACAATAATAACTACCAAATATTTTTTGTATATTTATTTATGGGGATGTATACCTCGATTCTCGTGCCCCCTTATCGATTCATTTAAATTATCTAAAAGTGTCTGCTTAATGTTCAGGTCGTGGTGATTCCAAAAAGACAAAATTGCAAAAATGGTCCCTGTGGTTGGCAAATTTATGTACTTTTGGTCCAAAATGAAATGTTGGTGCATCATTGGTCCAAAATTGGATCTTTTTAGTGATTTTGGTCCCTTTACACCTGAAAAGACTATTATACCCCTCCTAATTCCGTTTTCCTTTTCTTTTAGTTCATTTATTATTTATTATATAAAAAAAGATAATTTACTCTAACGCCTTGTTCCCGAGTTTTTTTTTTTGTAAATTCATTAAAAGAAAGGGAAGGAAAATTTTGACGGAAAGAAAGGGAGGTGAAGGAAAATATTCATTATTCCGTGTTCCCGAGTTCGAAGGAAATGAAAGGAAATGGAAGGAAAATTTTAAGTTTTTGTGTTCCCGAGTTAGGAGAAAAAAGCAAATAAAGCATAAAATTTTCCTTCCCCTCACTTTCTTCCCAAATCCGCCCAATTTGGGAGGAAAATTTGGAAGGAAAATATGACTCCAAAATCCTTCCCCTCCCCTCACTTTCCTTCCATTAATGAAACTCGGGAACACGATTTTCCTTCGACACCCCTCACTTTCCCTCCGTATCCTCCCATTTCTCTCCTTAAGTAGAACTCGGGAACAAGGCGTAAAAGAAAGGCCCTCTCTCTCGCTCGCGCTCTCTCCCCCCTTCGTCTGCTGCTACTTCTTTAAAACACACACAAACACATACCATCAAGAACACCTCCACCTGACCTCCACCTGCCATCAACGTTCGCCCCCACCACCATCCTTCGCCGACCATCTCCATCTTCTCCACTGTTATCCCCCACCAGACGCCTCTCTTTCTCATACCTGAAACCCATATCTCGTTGGAGCTAACTCTCTTCCCTCTCATCACCGGCTGAGAAAGAGCTCTAGAAGCTCCAATGTTTTTCACCACCATTGAACTAGAAAACCATCATCGACAATCTCCCCAACCACCTGCGTTTGTCACGCCTTCTCGATGGGGGCTGATTATTTTCGATTTTGGATCTAGAGGGTTCTAAGTTTTTGACCTAAAAAGATTCTCACGTTTTGATATTTGTTGTAGGTTCCAGGTTTGTTCTTGGTTTGGTGTGGTGTGGTCTAGTATCGAATCTCAGTTAGATTTGGGGAGAATAGGTTAACAGGTTGTCTTCTCTGGCAATTAGGGTGAGGTAGGTGGGATTTTTTTTGTGATGCGGATCCAACAAGTGGTGGTGTTATGATAACGGTGATGGAGAGGGCAACTGATTATGGTGGCTCGAATAGATAAACAAGGGCGGCACGTTGCCACTCCCTTTATCTTTGATTATGAAATGGGTCTGATCTTTCATTGTTTATGTTGTGAAACCAATAAGATGCACAAAAGATCAGATTGCACTCTACATGTTTTGGGATCTAGAAAACAATGGAACACCGAGAGAAATGATTCCCTTGACTCTATCTGGCCGGAAAAGACAAGATGCCGAGTGACAGTTGTGCCCCAATCGTGTCCCACCACAAACACCTTATATAATATGGATTTTTATGGATGTGAATCTATTGAGGAAGGAAGATGTGGTGAAGATGGTTGATTGAAGTTTTTGAGGTTGAAATGGTCGATGATGGTGGATGCAGGGGGTTGAAGGCCAGTGATGGGGTCTTTAACAACATTAGAGAGGGACAGAGAGAGAGGGGGTGAGGTGGGGTGTTACTCAATAGAGGTAGGGTGGATTTTTTGGTGTTTTTAATTAAAATAATAGGAACTTAATTAAAAAAATTAAAAAACAACCAGTTAAGGGCATAATCGTCATTTTAGGTAGGGTATGGACCAAAGCCACAAAAAATGATAACCATAAGGACCAAAACTACACAAGATATCCAAATTTGGACCAGTGGTGCACCACCATTTCATTTTGGACCAAAAGCACATAAATTTGCCAACCATAGGGACCATTTTTGCAATTTTGTCTTCCAAAAATGCAGAAGGAATTGAATTCTCTTATACTAATCTTCTTGAAAGGACGTTTAAAGATTCACGTTTAATAAATCTTAAAACGTCTGAATTTTCCACTTTTATAAATATTCTTACAAAAATATTATATGTATGAAATTAAATAATAGCTTATGACGTGAGTCCAAAGATGTTTTCGGAATTTCCATTTGAGTTGCGCAAGTCCCGCAACAGTTAGGAACAATTTTAGCGGTTTCAAGAAAATAAATAGTATACTGGTTTTTGATTCTTAAAACGGCCGTATCTTTTGCATATGAACACTATTTGGATGTTCTTTATTGTAACACCCCCATTTTCAAGGTCAGAAAAGACCGATTTTGTTCATGCTTTGTTTGAAAATCAGAGTAACATTTTAAATAAAAGTGTTGCAGAATTTGTCCAAAAACAAAATATGATAATGATTTATCAAAAGCATTTCCAAGGAAATGTATTTCATTAAAAGACTTAGGATGTCATGTTTGATACAGATCAAAAGCATAAACAGTACAATGTAAGCCTTACTACATTATTTCGTATCTACAGGCCTATATCCGTAAACCCTCATCCCAAAACATCACATCTATGCTCATGCGCCACTACCTGTAATACAAGAAACTGAGTGGGTCAAGCTGGGGAGCCTTGGTGAGCACATAGGGTTTTCAACCAACAATAAATAAGTTTATTAATTTCATCAATCAACAATAACCCGATTAGCCATTCCCGTCATCCTCACTTTACGTCCCTAAACACCTATCATAAGGAACCTAGCCTAAGGATTATCATCGGGATGGACACTACTGCTAAGGGGATTCCTTAGCAATAAATGTTCTAAAGGCAACCATGTGGGGGATGGATTACATCGGTGAACACATCATTCACAAACACCTACAGGTTGTGAGCCTGCTAGCGTTCCACTGGACTGTCAAGAAGAGTCCGTGGTCGTCATCCATACTCCGCTAGATGACAGAATCAACAACATCAACATCGAGGCCTCTCATCATTTTATCACACATCACCTATTAAATCTACCCATAGTTTACCCCAACATTTTCGTAGATATAAAATACATATACAGTTTAAATCATTGAAAACATGTATAAAAACGTTCATCCAGCATAGATAGCAAGTATTCAGATAATATGCACACATAGCACGTAATTTATATAAAATACTTCATATCTATGTGTAAGCTGAAAGTAACTACGCACTTACCTGAAAGGTGGTGACTCAGCACTCGGACAGTGCTTCGATACTCTCAAAACAATTTTCCTTCGATAAAACCTAGTACCAATACCACTAGGGTTTAGTCTAACGATAACCGCGACAAATTAATAGTCTGACTATTATTATTATTATTATATAAGTGTTAAATAACACTAATAATAATAGCCCAAATAATTATTTCCAGGACCTAATAACATTCCTATAATGATTTTAAAGCTATATTAAAAATTGTGTAAGCGTAGCTCACTTATAGCGGATTTTAACGAAAACCGGAACTTTATTTGGAGCAGCGTTTCGAAACTGAAAGACGCTTTTTCTCGGGACTCCGGGAGCCTCGGGGCTTCCCTCGGGTGCTAGGGGGTTTACCTAGGGTTTAGGAGGGTTTAGGGCACTTAGAGAGAGAAAGAAGCTAGAGAGAGAATGATTTTTGGAGTGGAAAATGAAGCTGCCTCGGCCCCCCTTTTATAGTCTGCGAGGCCTCGGTACGCTGGGCGTACCTCGGACCTACGAGAGGCGTAGTCATCGGATAAGGTTGCTAGCGAGCCTCCAGCTGTCTTACACTCGGAGCAGATCAGAGCGAGGGTACGCGGGGCGTAATGCGAGGCGACGTGTCCTTCATCCGAAGCAATCTGTGATCAGCAAGCGACGGTCAGGATTGAGCCACATCATCGATCGGGCAACAGATTTCGCAAATTGCATTCTCGACTTCTAAAAATCATAATTTTTGCATACGAGCTCTGTTTTCGACGTTCTTTATATCCACGCGAAGGTGGGAACATACTATACAACTTTCGTTTAGACTCTGTCGGCTAATTTTGAGTCTATTTTAAAAGTTATATTATCAACACGCCAGGACATGATTGGTCCGTTAAATTCTCATAACTTCTTCATCCGACGTCCGTTTTCGCCCATCTTTTTCTCATTAAGCTACTCTTAACGGGATCTTCGATTCTTGTTTAGGTTGTGTCGGCTAAAAATCGCTCGATCTAATATTCGAATTTCGGGCTGTACACTGCTAATCCGAAACTTCGAAAAATCATAACTTCTTCATACGAAGTCAGATTTAAGCGTTCTTTTTATCAATGTTCTTAGTTTAACATATTCTACGACTTTCGTTTAGATCATAAGGCTAAGTCTTGCTTTATCGTAAATTCACTATTTACGCTTCCTGGTATCGTGTCGGTTCCGTCGCAAAACTTCAACGGGTCATAACTTCTTCGTTATAACTCGGATTTCGGCGTTCTTTATATCCCCGGAATCCTTGTTTCAACCACTACAACTTTATATAAAGATATCGGGTTTATCTCAAACTTTAATTTTGACGCTTATTTTTATTCTTAATTAATTATACATTTATAATTAAATAATAAGTACATAAATACACATAATTCACATAATACTCAAATATTTCATCTTTATTACTTCAAAAAGAGTTACAATAGTTGACCTAGACTATTACATTGTCAAAAATGCTTAGCTCTGAAACCCGGGCGTTACATTTATATTTTTGAAAACAGGGAAACACAAACTTCGAGACTAAAATGTTTGCTTTGCTCACAACTGCTGAATACGGAATTTCAATTTTTTATACGCATTCCTAGGGGCGTAGTTTGAGCTGTTCGATTTTTTTTTCATATTCACTACTAGAGAACAGCTATTTAATGAGCGCAAAAAATGATACGCATTGATGGAGGACACACATTTGTGCGTGCCCTAAAAAATAATGTTAGTTTCGCAAAATTTGAAGGATAGAGGACACGCATTTGTGAGTGCCCTAAAATTAGTGTGTAATAAAAAAATCACAAACATGGAAGGCGCTTTTATTTTAAGTGTGTGTCGTCTACAGATGTCGCTTTATAATTTTTACTTAAACGCGCGTTTCTTATAGGGTTTCTCGTTCACAAAATCTCACCTCACGCTCTTATAGTTCTCTGTTTTTTGTGACTCGTTTCGAGGAGGCTCGTTTCAAGGAGGCTCTTTTGCTAGTAATGATGACGTCTTTCAGTTGATGCATATTAATGCTTATTTGAAGAGTAGAAGTGTACACTTCTACTCTTCAATTTCATCATCAATTACTCTTCTATTTCTACACTTCTACTATTCAATTTCATGTGTTTTGTTAGTTGTAATTGATTCTTGCTTCAGAAATTTTGAAGTACTCTCAAGATTTGTCTAATTTGACTTTTTTACATCTTGTATACAAAGATTTGTGAAAGTTTATCTATCCATTAATGGGAAAGATAAGAAACAGATGAGGTTGGAGTCAACTTCTTACCAATCGTCTTATCTTTCACTGTGTTCCTCATGTTGTACAAATAATTCTCCAAACCATTCTTTGCCTCCAAATTCTTCCTGTGCTCCTCTTCTTTAGACTCATACTTATCAGCTTCCTGAACCATCTTCTCAATATCCTCCTTTGAAAGTATCCCCTATCGTTAATCCGTCACAAATCTTCACCTTGAAATTTTGTTTAATCAGTTTCAAAATTACATGATTTGGGTTCTAACAGGTAGGGTTATCAAAATCTAACAGATCCAATATCACGTGAGAACTTTGAAAAATATGGTCATCCTAATGGCAGACAGGTACCTTATCTTCCTTGTTTCCCGTTCTTAAAATACCAAATTACCCTTGTAATTTAAATGTTGGATTTGTATTATGTTTCTTGGAAAATTGGTATTTATTAGTTCCTATGTTATTTAAATCCTTATTGTTTTCCTTGTTGAAGCACAAATTACTTACTTGATACTATATATTTGGAATATACTTGGTTGGTTTTTTGATGCTTTTGTGGTTTGCACTGTGACAAGTACGCATTGCTGAGTATAACAATGTTCGCAGTCAACTCAATGTAATTAATAGAAAGCAGCCTGGAAGGTAAAAATCTATTAATTACCCACCTAACTCGTTGGACTAGTGCATCTATAGGAATCAGCTAAGCTTAATGAATATAAAAATGCACAAGAAAGTTAAGAAATTGTTATTTTATTACATAAGAAATGGTACATTGATGTCACATCTATTTTGAACCAATATCAAATAAATTTACATCTTTAATTAGTTACAGACTGGCCTTTAAAAGTTATTCTATAAACCTAAACAAAATACCAACTATATATGCTTTCATATTTACATCAAATCAAGATCAGTGTGTGTGTTGTGTACACTTCTTTGCTTACACTAAAAGTTTTCTTATACCAAAAATTCATATAACAATTGGGGTCTTTCACCAAACCTATATTGTTCTGCCATATCTGCATGCCTATGTGTTGGAGACCTGTTGACTTCTATCTCAATGAAAAAGTCGGGATTTTGACTTAAATCTTGACCCAGTTCCACTTCTTTCTCTTTATCTTCCTGCATATGGTAATAATTAAGTGCATGCACTATTTACGTACAGACGGAGTTAATTCATGAGCGGCCACCAAAACATTGTGAAAGCATATATGCAAAGTGTTTCACTTTGGACTCTTTTTGTATGTGTTTGGGGCAGATTGACTTTCCGGGTTGAAAGAGTAAATTTACAACTAACTAAGGGTAAATTAGTAATTTACTGTGAATATTGGTTAATTTACTATGAATATTGGTTAATTTTCTGTGAACATTGGTTATGTAGGTGCCTAGTACTTAACCTTTCTATATATATCATTTTGCTAGTCAAAACTGACATACATTATTGTTACTGTTTCTTTATTCTTGTGTAGAGTTTGAAATAAGGAACATTTTGTTAGAGATAATCAAGTCTAAGTTCAATCATTCTGTAACAAACGAGATTCAAGTTCATCAGAGTGACACCAATGTTGTAAATATGACCGTTAAATTGAATGAGGCAAATAACAATGAAGGAACCAAAACACCCCACACAGAGCCTTTATGTACTCAAGAAACACCAACTACTCCTGCAGTGAATCCACCTGTAGACATAACTCAAACACATGGTAGCTAAAGTGCCTTCACTTAAAAAAAATTGTAGCTAATAAGTTCCTAGGAACAGTAGCGACAACTTGGCAAATGTTAATCTATATAATAGAGTGTTCTCATCTTTTACATTAATGACTATAATAGAGTGTTTTCATCTAGAGCTATGAATGAAATTAATGGTCAATATTGTTCAAGTCGACCTATGAGAATTGGTGTCGCAACTCCTAAGAATGAGTCTACTTTACAACAATATGGACAACAACAACAACAATATTCATCACATGGTGTGTTTTCTTGATTCTTGCTTGCGATTTGTTTGATTTTCTTGATTTAGTTTGATGAGTATAGACTCATTATTGTGAATTTGACTGGTGGAGGTGGATATGGTGCCATGCCTCAAAGCTCTTAGTCTGATGAAGATTCTTCCAATACAATATGTGACAACCCGAAATTTATTCCATCATATTTAACCCCTCCTTCCGTTAATAAGCCTCGTTTTATTTAACTGTCCGTTAACTTTTGGACTGGTTAAATTATTTTGGGACTTTTTATAATGACTTGGTAAGGGTTGAAATAAATTAGAAACACCAAAAGATTCTCTTGAAAATTTTTAGTTTCAACCAAGTCAAAATACGACCGTTTAATCGGGTGCGACCAAAAAGCCCTGTTTAACGGCAGTATCGGGTAGATTTCCACTGAGCCCCAACTCCAACCCCTATATAAGGGGGAGTGGACTCCATTCACACTCTTTCCACTCTCTCTCCACACACACTCTCTCTCTCTACAACTTATTTTTCGAGCCAAAAACGCCCGTTTCGAGCCCCAAACGAGTAAGCAATCTACCCTAACTTGTTGTATAGCTTAACTAACATGCAAATTCGTGTTTAAGGAATCAAATAGGGGAAAGAGTAGGTGTTTACGGCCCAAGAACACTCTTGGACCGTGAACACCCCTAAATGGGGTTTTTTAAGCCCCAAAACCCCTCCAAATTGCCCCTAAGGCTTAGATATGACTTGTGGACTTACACATTCGGACTTAGAACACATTAAACTAAACTTTTGGGGAGTAAACTGGAGTTTACTGCCCAAGAACGTGCTTGGTCCGTAAACTCACCTTCATGGGGAGTAAACTCATAATTGAGTGTTTAAAAGCCACTTAAACACACCAATTGAAACGACCCAAAAATACGACCCAAAAATTTCAATTTTTATTATAACAAAACCATGAAACTGAGTATCACATAATAAAACCATACGCTGCGTGTTCAAAAACCATAATAAAATACTGTGAGAAAAACTGTAACACAACTGAATCCAAACATATCAAGAAAACTGAATCAACTCCCAGGACAAAACTGAAGCTGTGGTGTGTGCAATGCCATCATCCTGAGCTCTTCCCTTTGCTTGCGGAAGTACCTGAAACCAAAACTGAAACTGTAAGCACGAAGCTTAGTGAGCTCCCCCAAACTACCACATACCATACAATACATAAAAAGCACATACTGGGCCTTGCCCACTGACTGGGACCCCGTCCCCTGCATCAGACCGAAGTCCGAACTAACTGACTGGGACACCCGTCCCCTACATCGGACTGAAGTCCGAAACTGACTGGGACCCCCGTCCCCTACATCGGACCGAAGTCCGAAACTGACTGGGACCCCCGTCCCCTGCATCGGACCGAAGTCCGAAACTGACTGGGACCCCCGTCCCCTACATCGGACCGGAGTCCGGACTAACTGAACACGACATAACATAACATATCATCTAGCATAAACACATAAATCCTGTCTGAGCCACGGAGGCGTCAAACATACTAACTACTGCATTGGACCGAAGTCCAGAAACTACTGCTAACTGAACGGGCCGGCATTGTGGCCTTAGACCCGTTCCTACTGGAAGGAAACTCACCTCGTGAACAGGCTGCTGTGTATACGGCTCTGGAAGCTGTCTGCTGCAGCTCCGGTATCTCCCCGGCTACAATCCATAAACACACTCAATCAGATGCTAATCACTGCATTGGGTAAAATGACTCTTTTACCCCTGGTCAAAGTCAACTATCCCGGTCAAAGTCAACCTTCAGTTGACCTGACTCGCCGAGTTGGGCCGCCAACTTGCCGAGTCTCTAGTCTCACTTCTCAACCCTACTCGTGGCTACTCGTCGAGTATGGCATCGACTCGACGAGTACCCTCTCGATTCAAGAACTCAGACAATCTGCATCCGACTCGCCGAGTCATATGAACAACTCGACAAGTTGTTCTTGAGCTAAGAAGATTGCCTTGGACTCGCCGAGTTGTATGAACAACTCGTCGAGTCCCTCCATTACTGAGTCTAACCTCCGACTCACTGAGTCCATCCTACTGCTCACTGGCCTCCACTCAGAATCACTCAAAGGGGGTAAAAATCGGGGACTCGCGACCTGACTCGCCGAGTCCGAAGAACAACTCGCCGAGTCACATGCATGCAGATCCTAAGAACTCAATTCTCCTCAACACCACCGCATACAAATTATAGATTTGAGTTCCTAAGGCTGATTTACCATGTAAAGGTTCCAACTTTACGTGTACATACACATGAAAAAGGAGATAAAGGCTAAAAAGGCACTTAGAAGAGTAGATCTAGGGTTATCATGCAAAATGGCTCCATAAAGGTGATAGATCTACGATTTTGGAACTGAAACATGGCTAGATCCGAAGGCTAATCAATCTAATGTGATCTCTCTACCAAGAACAAGCTAAGAAATGGCTAAAAGAGGCTAAATATGCTTGTGAAAGAGAAATAAATCATAGAAACAGCAGGAATTCGGCTAATACCTCAATGAACTCTGAAATGGGAGCAAGACCTTGAATTTTCTTCTTCTCCTTTGGATCTAGCCTCCTTCTTCTCTTCAAAACTTCAAGATTCACACAAGAAATGCACAAATAACCAAGGAAACGATTAGGGTTTGCTAAATGATGCTCTGAGGATGAAGGGGACGGGTTTGGGGGCTCATAAGGTGGTTTAAATAGGGTGCAAACCCAGGGATTTAGGGTTTCTACCTGGCAGGCAGACTCGCCGAGTCCCGAATATGGACTCGCCGAGTTGCCGACTAACACGTGCTCGAAATCTCGTCCCTACTCGACGAGTCGGGCCATAGACTCGTCGAGTTCCTCTCAAAAACTTCTAAATAAATGCAACGGAAGCAACATACTAGGAATGGGGCGTTACAATTCTCCCCCACTTGACTCAGACTTCGTCCTCGAAGTCTGCTACGGCTGAATCTGCAAATAACTCTGGGTAGTGCTCTCTTATTTCCTCCTCAGCCTCCCACGTCCACTCAGACCCCTTCCGGTGTTGCCACTACACCTTCACTAACTGAATTGCCTTGTTCCTCAAGGTCTTTGTCTTCCGGTCCAGAATCACGACCGGCCTCTCAATATAATTCAGGCTGCTATCAACTTGAATATCCTCTAGGGGAACAACTGCTGACTCATCCACCAAACACTTCCTCAACTGCGACACATGGAAAGTGTTGTGGATCTGGCTAAGCTCTACTGGAAGATCCAACCGATAAGCAACCCGATCCACCCGGGCCAAAACCCTGAAAGGACCAAGGAACCTGGGGCCCAGCTTGCCCCTCTTCCGAAACCTGATGACACCCTTCCAAGGTGAGACCTTCAGAAGGACCATATCGCCCACCTGGAACTCCAAGTCTGAACGCCTCTTGTCGGCGTAGCTCTTCTGCCGACTCTACGTAGTCTGCAATCTACTACGGACCTGCTGAATCAACTCGGTCGTCTTGAGCACCACCTCTGTGCTCCCAACGACCCGCTGACCGACCTCGTCCCAACAAATCGGGGTCCTACACTTCCTCCCATAAAGCATCTCAAAGGGAGGTCGATCAATGCTCGCATGATAACTGTTGTTATATGAAAATTCCGCTAACGGAAGATACGTATCCCAACTGCCACCAAAGTCTAGAACACATGCCCTGAGCATGTCGTCGAGAGTCTGAATCGTCCTCTCACTCTGCCCGTCCGTCTGAGGGTGGAAAGCAGTGCTAAAATGGAGACGAGTACCCATCTCGTCGTGAAACCGCTTCCAGAATCTGGATGTAAAACGGACATCTCGGTCTGACACCACCGATACCGGCACTCCATGACGTGCCACGATCTCACGCACATAGATATCGGCTAGCTTTTTTGCCGATATGCTCTCCTGGATTGGGATAAAATGGGCACTCTTCGTCAACCGTTCCACTACTACCCAAATCGAATCTACTCCTCGTGCGGTCCTGGGAAGCTTGGTGATAAGATCCATGGTGATGTCCTCCCATTTCCACACGGGAATGTCTAACGGCTGCATCTTGCCGTGAGGCCTCTCGTGCTCCGCCTTGACCTTCCTGCAGGTCAGACATCTCTCAACATACCAAGCGACATCCCGCTTCATGCAGGGCCACCAATAATCGAGTCGAAGATCTCTATACATCTTCGTCGCCCCTGAGTGGATAGAAAATCGAGACTTATGAGCCTCATCCATCAACACCTGTCGTACCCCACCCCAGTACGGTACCCACACTCTCCCATGAAGTGTCAGCAATCCCCGACTGTCATAATCAAACGAAGCTACTCGGTCCACTATCCTCTCACACTTTTGCCTCTCCTCCTTGAGGCCCTCAACCTGATCCTCCCTGATCTGTTCCAACAACGGAGTAACCACTGTCATCCTCAAACACAGATCCCTGATAGGGGCTGCCGACACTTTGCGGCTTAGGGCGTCGGCCACCACGTTGGCCTTCCCTGGATGGTAAAGGATCTCACAGTCATAATCCTTTAGCACATCCAACCATCTCCTCTGCCTCATGTTCAGACTCGGCTGATCTATAAGGTACCTCAAACTCTTGTGATCTGTGTAGATAGTACAACGGACCACATAAAGATAATGCCTCCAAATCTTGAGGGCAAACACAACCGCCCCCAGCTCTAAATCATGGGTAGGATAATTAGCCTCGTGAGGCTTCAACTGTCTCGAGGCGTAAGCTATCACATGGCCTCGCTGCATCAACACTGCTCCCATACCTGTGATCGAGGCATCACAGTAGACTACGAAGTCCTCTACTCCCTCTGGCAAGGTAAGGATCGGAGCCTCGCACAATCTCTGTCTGAGGGTCTCGAACGTTGTCTGCTGCTCAGGCCCCCAATGAAATACCACCGACTTCTTGGTCAGTCGGGTGAGCGGCACAACTATCTTGGAGAAATCCTGAATGAACCTCCGGTAATACCCTGCCAACCCTAGGAAGCTCCGAATCTTGGATGGAGACTTCGGGACCTCCCACTGCATCACGGCCTCTATCTTGGTCGGATCCACCAAAATACCCTTCTGGTTGACGAGATCACCAAGGAACTGCACCTCGTGCAACCAGAACTCACACTTGGAGAACTTTGCGAAAAGTCTCTCCCTCCTCAAAACTTCCAGCACCTCCCTCAGGTGCTGCTCTTGCGTCTTGGAATACACCAAGATATCATCTATGAATACTATCACTGACCGATCCAGCATCGGTCTACACACGTGTCACACCCCGAAAACCAAAGGCGGAAACGTTTTTGGGGTTGACTCCATGTTGTGTATCAAATCCAATGTACATAGTAATCATAGTAAACAACCATTACATTACATATATCTGAAAGTTTACATTTGGTTCAAAAGTAAATTGTACAAAAGTTATACATATATCATATGAACAAAACGAGACGAGTCTTCCACACACTCCGTCTTCACCAAAAGAGATCACCGGGTACCTGTCTAACTCGGACCTGAGAATACAACCAGTTTGAAAATCAGCATAAAGCTGGTGAGTTCATAAGCGGTTTTGTTTTATGAAAATGTATCGGTTTCCTTTAGTTTTCCAAAAAGATTTGTTATCCAAGAAAATCCCATATTTTCTTATGTTAAATAGTTAGTTTGGTTATCTTTCGTTACAGTTCAATTATGCGATATACGTTACCCCAGGAAAATCCTATATTTTCCTAATTACAAGACGGATTTAATAACATAGAGTATAGTTTAATACACAGAACTATATATTGAAAATCATGGGATTACTATCCTGAAATAAATATGAGATACTTTAATATTCACGAATTGTAGATAGAAAATATTTTGAAAATCTTGGGACCATCATCCCGAATTAGTTATAAGATTGTTTGATAAAACCATGGGATCACTATCCCGAATTTGATAATAGATTAGTTGGATAAAGTCATGGGATTACCATCCCGTACAAGATATAGATTCAAAACCATGGGATTACCATCCCGAATGAGATATAGATACGAAACCATGGGATTATCATCCCGAACAAGATATAGATTCTAAACAAAATCCTAGCTGTGAATAAATTTATATTAATACGTATTATGAGTCGGGTAACCATGCTGATACGACAACGAGACCTCCTTGACGTTAGTCAGACATCGGACGATATCCAGAATTTGTCACCCCAGGCGTGCCCGCCTAACTGTAGCTAGCAGTTAAGGTGTGAGATTGTCAGTCCCGAATAGATCTATTCACAAATTCCTCGCTCTCCCTCCAGGAGACTCTGGTTACACTTCCGGGGAGGATTTACTGATCATCCATAAAGGGTAGTGACTATCTCATAAACTAGTACTAAATTATTCACAGGGTTCTCATACGATACCAAACATACAAAGATTATGAAACATGATATAGTGAAAATAGATACATACAATGAGATTATCTGGCAATACATTCAAATAATACAGAGATAAACTGAATCAGACATAGTTTATCTAATAACTTTATATAGATATCAGTACATGATATAAAGAGAAATATAGAACCCCAAATTATTCCCATAATAATTTGATTAGTTTGGTTATTTTCATAACTAAAATCCATTTAGTTGTAATTGATAAATCATTCCTTATGCTCAGCATAATACATAAGGAGTAAAAGTGTTTATAAATTTGCCATATATTATTTGAAACATATCAATATTATGATTTGAAAATAGTTATAGTTTGCTTGTATTCCCCCCCCCCCCCTAAAAACATTGAAAAACACGGAAAAGGCGTAGGGGTATGAACTCACCGGACGAGAAATGTGACGATTTGGATGCTAAGAGTTGATCCGGGGCTTGTAAATACACAAGGTTCCTAAGTATAATGTAAAGATACACATTTGTATCTAATTAGGACTTAGGTTGATTATTTGATAGGGACAATTACTTCTAATCGCGAAAACACCCTGATACGAGTGTTTGGAGGGACCCGGGTGGCGTTTAGGGACACATATAGTTAGGATAATGAATTGGGACTTCAAAGGAGCACTCCTTAGGGAGTTTACGGCCACATGACCCTCTACCCGAGAGTTTACGGCCGTAAACTCATGGTGGGGTGAGTTATGGCACAAAATAGCTTGAATCACTTAAGGGAATTCTTTTAGGTTTGGATTTAAAGGCTTGGAATGGATTTAAATCATCAAAATGACTTATTTATGGGAGTTTACGGCCTAGCATAGGCTCCTGGCCGTAAACTCCTTAATACTCATGAAAATGGTGTTAAATGATGCTAAAATAAATCACATGTGATTGCTAAAATTGTTTCAAGACCTTACATGCATTTTCTTGATGTTTTGAAGAGGTTTTTGGATTTTACGGCCTATGAGACCCCTCTCATGGCCGTAAACTCTCTTAGAGAGTATTTCCATGTGTTTTAAAGCCAAAAACTTGTTTGTAAGGACTTCTAAAATTCATTCCAAGGCTTTAGGGGTGTTATAGGGGCTTTACAACACTTTAAAATGAATTTTTACCATATTTTAAGGAGTTTACAGCCCAAGCACTTGCCTTGGCCATAAACTCACAATAATGCCTCAAAAATTATGCTTTAAGTGTCCAAATGCTAAAACCAATATTCTATAATTCATATATAAGCCTTATTAGTGATTTGGAAGGGTTTAAGGTCAAGAAAACCCCATAAATATGAGTTTACGGCCCAAGCTTGTGCCTTGGCCGTAAACTCCTTCAAATCCATCAAAATCCATGTTTTAAATGTTATAAGTTCAATTCATGAAGCCATTAAGCCATATCTAAAGTCCAAAATTGTCTAGGAAGGGGTTTAAGGGCTCAAAACCCTTCAAACTTAGTGTTTACGGCCTAGGTAGCTTCTTGGGCCGTAAACTCATATATTGTGTCCAATTTCATGTTTAAATCTCGAATTTGGAAGCCAAATATGCCATAGATTAAGGTTACGAAGGTACCTTAGGGATTTGAGGCCTTAAAATTGAGTTTTGGACCCTTAAACTTTGGATTTAGGAGAGAGGTTAGAGAGAGAGAGTAGAGAGAGGAAGAAAAAGCTTCAAATGAATGTTTAAACACGTTTAAATAGTTCCCAAAACTTGGACACGGTGAAATTCTACCCGATACCGGCCTTAAACGAGGCTTTAGGTCGCACCCGATTAAGTTTCCGTCACCCGGCGGGGACGTTTTTAAAAATTATGAAATAAATGTTTTGGGCTAATTTCATGGGTTCCTAAAGGGTTTGGACACTCATTGGATGATAATAAACATAAAATTTTAATTAACTAAACCCAAAAACGATATCGGGACATTTCGATATACGACGAGTTATACGGGTAGAATGGGTTTTCGGCGATGAACAACTTCGGGTTGTTACAACACGCGATTCATGAGATCCATGAACGCGGATGGAGCATTGTTGAGCCCAAATGGCATCACCACAAACTCATAATGACCATACCTGGTCCTGAAAGCAGTCTTCTACACATCCTCATCCCTAACCCGCATCTGATGATATCCGGAGCGTAGGTCGATCTTGGAGAACCAAGACGCTCCCTGAAGCTGGTCAAACAAATCATCTATCCTCGGAAGTGGGTAGCGGTTCTTTACCGTTACCTTATTCAACTCCCGGTAATCTATACACATACGGTGCGACCCCTCCTTCTTCCTCACAAACAGGATCGGCGCTCCCCAAGGCGAACTGCTCGGCCGAATGAAACCCTTGTCTAGAAGCTCCTGCAGCTGCGTAGACAACTCCTGCATCTCAAGGGGAGCTAGACGGTATGGTGCCTTGGGTATCGGAGCCGCACCAGGAATTAGGTCGATCCTAAACTCAACCTGCCTCTCAGGAGGTATTCCTGGTAAATCCTCGGGAAATACATTCGGGAAGTCTCGCACTATCAGAACATCATCAACTGTCGTCTTTCCCTTCTCCCGGGCATCCAAGACATAAGCTACATAACCAGCGCAACCCTGCTGAAAATAGCGCCTTGACCTTGCGGCGGAACAAAAGGTCGGTCCGCGCTGTGGCCTCTCGCCATGAATCACTAACTCTCCCCCACTGGGAGTGCCAACCCTCACTAGCTGCAGCTCACAATCAATCACCGCCCCCATTGGGACTCAACCAATCCATGCCTACTATAACCTTATTCCCTCGCAGGGGAATAGGAACTAGGTCCACCGAAAACTGCTCATCAAACAACTGAAGAGAACACCCTCTATGCACTCTGGCGACCCTTACGGTCCTGTCATCTGCTATCTCAACTTCTAGTGGACAATCCAGCTCCCCTGGAGCTCTACTAAATCTCTTGCTAAGCACAAGCGATACAAATGATCGGGTAGCCCCCGAATCAAATAATACCATAGCAGAAATGCCGTTCACAGAGAACGACCCTATATAAAAACATATAATCATAAGCAATAATCAACCAATAATAATAAAGAGATGAAGGGAAAATACATACCCGTCACCACATCAGAAGTCGCTCGCGCCTCCTTTGCTGTCATCTGAAAAGCCCTACTCTTCGCCACTGGCGCCTCGGCTCCGCCCTGGCGGCCATCAGTATTCCTCAAAGTAGCAGGGGCAGGTGCAACCACCTTCCCTACTGCAGCTAAACTCGGACACTGGGACTTTTTATGTCCCTTCTGATTGCACTGAAAGCAAATCAGATCTGATGCTGCAATGGCAGTAGGGGTTGTACAATCCCTGCTCAAATGCCCAGTCCGACCGCACTTGAAGCAGCCGAAATTCCCTGCCTTGCACACCCCATCGTGCATCCTCCCACACTTACCACATCGACCGTGCCTCGGCTGAATCCTGGATCTGTGATCTGAAACCTTGGGCTTTTTGCCCGAACCTCCTGAACTCGAAACCGCCTCCGGTTTTCTCTTCTTCTCCATCTCGAGATCAATCTCCTTCTCTCGAGCCCTAGCAATCATGTCGTCCAACGTTTTACAGCTGGACCGGCTCACAAACTAGCGAATATCGCTCCGCAACATCTCATGATAACGGGCCTTCTTCATTTCCTCATCGGCCGCATACTGAGGAACAAGAAGAGCCCTCTCCCTGAACTTGGCGGTGATCTCCGCCACGGTCTTTGTAGTCTGGGTGAGGTCCTGAAACTCTCTGGCTAACTGCTGCACCTCAATAACCGGTGCAAAATCCGCCCTGAACCTGGTAGAGAAATCAGCCCAGGTCATGGCATCTAACGCTGCATCATCTCCAATGGTATGTCCGACCTCTTCCCACCAATCACGTGGCCTGTCCTTCAGAAGACAGGACGCCAATCTAACCTTGTCCCCCTCGGGACACCTGCTCGTGCGGAACGCGTTGGCCACATCCGCCAACCATCTAGTACTCGCTATGGGGTCCCGCGCCTCGTGATAATCTGGAGCTCCACATGCCCTGAACTCCTTGAACGTAAGTGTGCGCGACCCCATGATGGCCGCCACCTCGGCACGGAAGGTGCCCAACCTCTCATCCATCAGCTCTAGGATACCCTTCTCGATCGAACCGAAGATCACAGGAGTCTGCTCCAAAATGATACGGGTAATCTCTGAAGAAAGAAACTCTCTGGTCTGCTCATCCATGCGCTCGCCCCCCGAGCCTGATCCTGATCCCTCCCCGGCACCTCCACTGCCGGCTGCTGGCCTAGAATGCAAAACCACCATTCTGAAACACATCATAGCAAAATCAGAAAACTGAAATATCTCAAGGGATCATTGATACTACTACTAGCTTCCTGGTCTTGTCTCGGCCTTCCTTGATTTGAGTACGGATCCTCTGCTTTCAGTAGTACGGGCCCATACTACCTTCCACATCTATCCGTACTTTACTCAAGAACTGCCTTGACTCCACCAAGTCACTTCTACTGCTACTGATCTCTGCTACTCTTATCCTAGGCTTGCCCTAGGGAAATCTCGGACTCCTCTCAAACCAGTCCTCAGATGCTGAAGACCTCCCTGCAATGCTAATTAGCCATCACCTGAATACCATCACATGTGATGAGGCTCGGATAATCCTTCGAGTAAAAGGCTCGTCCCTACAACGGTTAGACTCAAACGAGAGCTGCGCAATAGGGCCAAATCCAACACTTTGAGATTATTTAACCCTGATCACATGTGACGTGACGTATTCACCTAATGGCTAACTCTCATCACCAAGAGTTCTACAAAGCACGAAGCAAGCAGCATTCGGACACCGGAGACTACTCAAGCAAACTACTCTCATAACGAGAAACTATACTAGCATACAATGCTAAGCTCGCACTACCAGGCATAACCTAAACAGGCAATCCTACTGCTGTCTACTCGATATTAGCATGCAATTCTCATAAAGCTGGAACACATATAACAAGAACATAAGGCATCTTCCTAGATCCTTAGTCCTATACTAGCATGTTGTTCTACTGAAACTGAAACAATTTATCATAATAAATAAACTTGTATGGGTAGCTTGGGACTACTTACTTGAGCTCGGCTGATCGCATGCACCACACCCTTAAATTGTTTAAAAATTCTCTTCCTTCTAAGTGCTTTTCAAGATTTCATTCGAAAACATTTTTTCCTTTTTGAAAATCTTTGTAACTTTCCCTTAGTTTGAGTTTAGATACGCCCGAAGGTGTATCCAAATCCCTCAAACCAAGGCTCTGATACCAACTTGAAACGACCCAAAAATTTCAATTTTTATTATAACAAAACCATAAAACTGAGTATCACATAATAAAACCATACGTTGCGTGTTCAAAAACCATAATAAAATACTATGAGAAAAACTGTAACACAACTGAATCCAAACATATCAAGAAAACTGAATCAACTCCTAGGACAAAATTGAAGCTGTGGTGTGTGCAATGCCATCATCCTGAGCTCTTCCCTTTGCTTGCGGAAGTACCTGAAACCAAAACTGAAACTGTAAGCACGAAGCTTAGTGAGCTCCCCCAAACTACCACATACCATACAATACATAAAAAGTACATACTGGGCCTTGCCCACTGACTGGGATCCCGTCCCCTACATCAGACTGAAGTCCGAACTAACTGACTGGGACACCCGTCCCCTACATCGGACCGAAGTCCGAAACTGACTGGGACCCCCGTCCCCTACATCGGACCGAAGTCCGAAACTGACTGGGACCCCCGTCCCCTACATCGGACCGGAGTCCGGACTAATTGAACACGGCATAGCATAACATATCATCTAGCATAAACACATAAATCCTGTCTGAGCCACAGAGGTGTCAAACATACTAACTACTGCATTGGACCGAAGTCCAGAAACTACTGTTAACTGAACGGGCCGGCATTGTGGCCTTATACCCGTTCCTACTGGAAGGAAACTCACCTCGTGAACAGGCTGCTGTGTATACGGCTCTGGAAGCTAACTGCTGCAGCTCCGGTATCTCCCCGGCTACAATCCATAAACACACTCAATCAAATGCTAATCACTGCATTGGGTAAAATGACTCTTTTACCCCCTGGTCAAAGTCAACTCTCCCGGTCAAAGTCAACCTTCAGTTGACCTGACTCGCCGAGTTGGGCCGCTAACTCGCCGAGTCTCTAGTCTCACTTCTCAACCCTACTCGTGGCTACTCGTCGAGTATGGCATCGACTCGACGAGTACTCTCTCGATTCAAGAACTCAGACAATCTGCATCCGACTCGCCGAGTCATATGAACAACTCGACGAGTTGTTCTTGAGCTAAGAAGATTGCCTTGGACTCGCCGAGTTGTATGAACAACTCGTCGAGTCCCTCCATTACTGAGTCTAACCTCCGACTCACTGAGTCCATCCTACTGCTCACTGGCCTCCACTCAGAATCACTCAAAGGGGGTAAAAATCGGGGACTCGCGACCTGACTCGCCGAGTCCGAAGAACGACTCGCCGGGTCACATGCATGCAGATCCTAAGAACTCAATTCTCCTCAACACCACCACATACAAATTATAGATTTGAGTTCCTAAGGCTGATTTACCACGTAATGGTTCCAACTTTACGTGTACATACACATGAAAAAGGAGATAAAGGCTAAAAAGGCACTTAGAAGAGTAGATCTAGGGTTATCATGCAAAATGGCTCCATAAAGGTGATAGATCTACGATTTTGGAACTGAAACATGGCTAGATCCGAAGGCTAATCAATCTAATGTGATCTCTCTACCAAGAACAAGCTAAGAAATGGCTAAAAGAGGCTAAATATGCTTGTGAAAGAGAAATAAATCATAGAAACAGCAGGAATTCGGCTAATACCTCAATGAACTCTGAAATGGGAGCAAGACCTTGGATTTTGTTCTTCTCCTTTGGATCTAGCCCCCTTCTTCTCTTCAAAACTTCAAGATTCACACAAGAAATGCACAAATAACCAAGGAAACGATTAGGGTTTGCTAAATGATGCTCTGAGGGTGAAGGGGACGAGTTTGGGGGCTCATAAGGTGGTTTAAATAGGGTGCAAACCCGGGGATTTAGGGTTTCTACCTGGCAGGCAGACTCGCCGAGTCCCGAATATGGACTCGCCGAGTCGCCGACTAACACGTGCTCGAAATCTCGTCCCTACTCAACGAGTCGGGCCATAGACTCGTCGAGTCCCTCTCGAAAACTTCTAAATAAATGCCACGGAAGCAACATACCAGGAATGCGGCGTTACACCAATAGCCTTGGATTAAATTCTAGAATCAACCATCAACAAGGTAGGGACCTTAAACTCTATTAAAACAACTCCATAAAGGAGTTCACGGCCGTAAAACCCTCGTGAATGGGTTCCTGGGCCGTAAAATCCTATAAAGGGGTTAAATGGTGCCCTAAACTCACCCCTTGACTTGTAAAAATGAGTAGAACCACTTATGATTAACCTATGGCCTTCAAAACACATAATGAATGTGTGGGAGAGAGTTTACGGCCGTAAACTCATAGTTTACTGCCGTAAACTCATCAAATGGTCCATATGTTTGAATTAGTCCCTTTCTAATGCCCTAGAACAAAACCTAGCATCATCCCTCAATTGGTAAAAGGCCATTTAGCACTCAAGAACCTCATCCATGAGTTTACGGCCGTAAACTCATGGGTATGAGGTGTTTAGGGCTAAAATCTCTCCTAAGAGTTTACTCTTGAAGAGTAAACTCCTTATCCAAGTCATACACACCCTTAAATTTTACCCGGGACACCTCTAACGCTTAATCAATGTGTTTTCCGCACTTTAGGATGCGTATACTTGTTTAATTAGTATTATATGTACTAATTGTATGTAAACATATGTATCGTATGTTAATAGGTCACTAAGTGTGTTTAAGTCTTTACTTGACACCGAGCACCCAACCGGCACCTTCGTTCGATCCACTTACAACAGGTGAGTTCATACCCTTGAATGAACCTTTTCAATGTTTTTACATGCTTTTATGGGGGAGGGGAATACAAGTTAAACATGCCAGTTATCATATCAATCACATATGATTGATAACCCGCATGCACAAGGATTTATTACACTGCCAACTGTTTTACCAAGAATGATACTGTAAATGGTTTTCTAAAATGTTTTCAGTTGTTCAAAGCTCTTCTCAAATTGTCTGTCGCGCTGTATGTTTTATTTCAAATTCCGTTACAGCAACATTTTAAACAAAGGTTTTCTCTACCCAAAATGTTTTATCAAAGTTTCATTCAAAACTTGTTTATGAAAGGTTTCCAAAGAATTTTAAAGGTTTTCAAACTTATTTTATAACAGAATACCAAGTCGTGATTTTCTTAAGTATAAAGGTTTTCCAAAGTTTTCACCAAAGTTTTTCTTCCATGTTTTATACTCCTACTTCGTTAGATTCTACCGCCTTGTTATACTTCTACTTAGTTATATGCTACTACTTTGTTAACACTTTTACTTCTTGATACGCTTATACTTCACGATACGCTTATACTTCACGACACGCTTATACTTCACGATACGCTTCTACTTCACGATACGTTCCTACTTGTTAACACTTATACTTTGTGAAACACTTCTACTTCGTTAAACACTTAAACTTCGTTAAATGCTTCTACTTAGTTAAATGTATATCTGTGCTTGTATAGATATATATAAATAATGTTTAAAGGACTTAGGAAGGCTAATTCGCCCTATTTCCTTTTCTTCGTTGAGATGTGGTCTGGTGGGATCGGAGATCCGTCCGAAGGTTGTTTGATCATTAGTTATATATTATGTATACAAGCATAGACATATAGGTTTACATTAGTCAGTTCAGTTGTGAGTCTCTATCATTAGTCCATTATTTTACATTAGATCTCACTACACGAGATACATCTTCAGTACACGGCCTTCTCCGTTGTCAAGTTGGTAACCAGGGTCTCTTGTAGGGAGAGCGGACATTGTGTGTATAGATCTATACGGGATTGAAACCCCCGCACCCTGATTGCTAGCTACAGTCCACGGCCTACCAAGCCAAGGGGTGACAAATGTCATACTTACACCGACGCTTGCAGGGCGTCAACTTCTCTAGTGTCTATCAGTATGGGTACGGGTATCTCGGGGTTACCTTATAATTCATGGCGTTAAGGTAACAGGTTTTAACACTGTATTCACTGTTTTTAGACGTTGCTTGACGTATCATTCAGTTGATAGTGTCTGGGGTCTGTATTCACTGTTTTTAGACCATGCTAGACGTATCATTTAGTTGATACTGTCTGGGGTCTATGTTCACTGTTTTTTTAGACCTTGCTAGACGTATCTTTCATTTGATACCGTCTGGGGTCTGTTTCTCCCTTTTATTAGACTGAGCCAGGTGAACCGTTCATTCGATACTCTCCTGGAGTCTATGATTTCTGTTGCCTTAGTCAGCAGTCTTCACTACTGAGGCATATGTTATTTTCCCTGATATTCTCCTACTTTCTTTCGAAATCAATACCACATTTTGATAATGATAGTGTTAAGGAAAAATTACTTTTTACCACACAACTCTGTCCAGTCTTGGTAGAAGACTGCTGTTAATTAGAAAATATAGGATTTTCTTGAAAGGACTCTAATTCACTGTATACTTTAAAACTACTACTTATATAAAGTTATTTGGATAAAATGACACTAAATACTTATGAACTCACCAACATTTGTAAAAATGCTGATACTCGCTTTCAAATAACTTGTATTCTCAGGTCAGCAATAGACAGGTACATCTTAGGCGCTTTTGGTGAAGACAGTTTAGTACCAAGCTGCACCTATATTACCACTTGTATTACTTTGATGTTTCTATGTAATGTAAACCCTGTAAAACTATTACTATTAATGCAATGGTTGTTGTACTTTAATTACTATACTACATATGTTGTGATACTTGACATGGCGTCATCCACCCCAGAACGTTTCCGCCGTTCCGGTTTTGGGGTGTGACAAATTGGTATCAGAGCATTGTTTATAGTGAGCTAAGTATATCAACTCATAAAAGATATACAGCCAATAAAAACTTAGGGATAAAACACTTTGACTAAGAATTATACTTTAAAATATAACCATATTTTACCAAAGTATAAGAACATCCAGAATCTAAACACTCGAACACAAGTATCATAAGAAGAACAAGAATAAAAGTCTTCGGTTGTTGAGCATTACTGTCAAACCTAGGCAGTTATGTAATCGTAAGCTAGAATAAATGTAACCTGATCAACTACATTTATTCGAGATGCGATGAACGTGTGCTTGGGAGTGATAGTGGTGTTGCAATAGGTCTGAAACTTACCAACTAGGAATGCTAGAGCCAAACATAAAGTTTAAAATACTATAGGATTATTTTGGAATACTAAAAGACTCACATCAATCCCAGAATCATATTCAGAAGATAAGAAACAAACAAGAAATTAAAATACCATAGGGGTATTTTAGGATCCATATATAACCTTGTGTGAAGAACTAAAAAGATCCTTATTGATATACCTACAATTACAGACGATATACTCCCAAGGTTATATATAATAAGGATCCCATAGGCTAAGAATGTGTGGTTTCGCTCTACTTCCTTTTCCTCCTTGGATGTGGATATAGAGTAGTAACACATATTCGAAGGCCTATCGGATCTAAGCTATATATGATTTGTATACCCTATGTAATCGTAGCAGGACTCGATATAGATCACTCAGTGAAATGTTATAATCTCTTAGGATTCTTTAGACATTTCCATTCTCGCACAAACCCTGTAGAAAACCCTATCGACTTCAGTGCTTGACAGAAGAGTTGATTCAGACCCAGAAGAGGTTCATTGAGAAGATTTCCAATTCGGAAATAAATGAACTAGGTCGAGATTATTGAATTCACCAAGTGCCTATATCTTTTAGGGACATCGGTGAAGAAATTCGCCTAAACTTCCGAGATTTCCAGTCATCCATCATGAAGTGATGACATCCAGAGTCAGGTTCGGAAGAAAGGCGGAATAGGAATTTAATATGTTTTCATGAGAAAAGAACCCTAGGTAACTACCCGAAGGAAACCAACGTCGGTCCCGGTCAGGGATACGAGAAAGACAGAGGGAGCCAGTACATGGAACCCAAGAAGTGTCTTTTCCTCGTGTTCGTCACGCTAATACACCCATAAAATAATACAATTTAGTGAGTTAGTGGTTACACTACTCATACTATGTGATAGGTAAATCGCCATTTTCCGATGCCAATAACACGATTAGAGCGGATCCCAACACCTCTATTGAGGACATTTAGCCATAAGTCTTCATGAGCTTTTCTTCCCACGGTCTTCGTTCCGAACTGTTCTCAAATCTTTCCAGGCCGGAGAGTGAAACCTTTCCCAGTATAAAGGTAACTTAGTAGGAATGACTCCCATCTTGTGGCTATTTCCGATACTCATACTCCTACCTTGAATACCAGGACTACATCATAGGGATGTAGGCCGACACTCAGACAACCAATATCCGAGGCACGGGAAAAATTTATGCCAAATACAGTAAGGACAAATATGTCCAGGGTTAACCATCGTCTCTCATCCGCTTGAGTTCCTTTCCGTATAGGGAAAAACCATGCCTCCGAGTAAGCGTAACCAATCCACTAGCAAGAAACCTACTCTCCTACTCGATGAAGCTACCTTCCAGACTGCAGTCTCGGCAGCCGTTGCAGCTGTCATGGCTCAGCTGAATGCTAACAACGCCAATGTTAGCAAGAGCCCTATCAGGAATTTCGATCCCAACCACACACAACAGCAACCCTCAACCGCATACCCAACCACCCAAGGACCTCAGCCAACTCCATTAAAGAGAAAACTCAAGATTGAGGAGGGAAGTACTCGGCTCAAGGACCTTCCGAAGGGCAACGAGCTGAGACAGTCAATACCCATGCCAACCCTCCCATCCTGACCTCTAGAAGACCATACCTAGGAAACCTTCCCCACTGCAGCAAGTGCAGTTACCACTATCATGATAGCTGTCGAGAACTCTTTTGTGCTAGGTGCAATATGAAGGGCCATGCTGCTCGCGCCTGCAGAATCCTGGTTGAGTTTATTACATCAACCACCAATGTGGCAGACAACCCATTTTACTGCCTATGTGGTAAGGATGGACACTTCAAGAAGAACTATCCAAACTGAAAGAAACAACAAAGACTCAGGAGGAGTGTAACTCTAATGCTTAGGGAGAAGCATCAATGAACCCAGTAGATTTTTGGTATGTCTCTCAATCTCAGATAGTTAACCGGAAACATTAAAAGGCTAATTCAAATGTAAATATTTCCTTAGTAAGGCAAAAGTCGCAGCACTATTATAAAATTTAAAAATTTCATCAGGTAAAACTATAATGGCTAAACATATACGTTACGGCCATGTATAATTGAGATGGATGGACCTAGAGTGAGTGAAGGCCGCCTCATTTCCTATTCCTCGTTTGGTTGTGGATTTAGGGCGGAGTCACTCAGTCAACAGTCCTCCCCACCTTAATTATACATGACTAGTATATGGTTGGCGATTATAGAAATGCCTCATGAGAATCCATTCATGAAAAGGTACTTTACTCAGAAACACTCAGGACCCTCTATAGTTCCGCGTCGACTCTATCGGTCCAAGTATCCACGACAGTGATACACGGGACAAAAACCCAAGAAGCCTAGAACTTGGGCCCGTTCGGCACATGACTCTATCGACCCTCATTCTATGTCATGTCGAAGTATGCCAACTTCGACGCCTCTATCGATCATGGTTCGACTTCTTGCAACCATGTGTAACTCCCTAGTGTTGTGTAAAAAGAACTTTCACCATAGCCATTTCGGCAGATAAAGGTTCTTCCGAACCTAAACAAAATAAAATAATAAAGACTAATGTGATCCGTCAGTCGTCACTCTTATTTCAAACCTTCCGAAATACCCAAGAGAAGGGTACCGCGCGTTGTTGACCAACCCTCCTTAGACAGATAGAAACTGAAGCGAAAGACACTGCAGGTATTCCAGAAGACGATAACCACCCGAAGCATACTCCGTAGGTCCCCCAGAAAGACCCTTCGCACCTCGCAATCAGGTTCGTGAATCAATAGGATATAACTCATGGGACTGACCACTATAACTGAGTATATGCATAAGGGTGGTATATAATTGAGATCAAAAAGATTTAAGATGTCTGCTTCCTCCCTACTCCCTATTCCTCGTTGGGTTGTGGGTCTGGGGTGGAGTCGCACAACTGAACATCCTGCCGACCTTAATTATATACGACTTGCATACACCAAGTATTAGTGGTTAAGCCAAGTTTGAGCTCTACCACGAACCTCATAGCAAAGCCCTTCATCATGTTCCATAGAATAGGAGCTAGATTCAAGAGAACCATTGCGGGTTGAGCTACTATAATGACCACAAATCCGAAATTTGTAGTCATCCCGGTTAAACCAACATAGTAGTTAACACCCTCAGTTGGTACAGAGATCTAAGTCGTAAGAGTCAAGGACATTGACTACGACCATCCACTCACGCTTAATCCCATGAATTAAGCATCTCAGCAGATATCCTGGAAATCCAGAAGCTACGATAAGTTAAACTCTGAGAAGAGTGGATGAGAAGATTAAAGTTCCGAGTGATGGAACCCTATACTCACTAGATTTGATCTAGACTGAGAAAACTCAGAACCTTCGGAAGAGTAGTTGTAGAAGGTGTTCGCACTACTCAGGCACTTCGTCCACCCCGTTACAGACGAGTAGTGCCTAGGATCCTCCGCCCTCTCGCATGGAGGAAGTCACCGCCGCCTTGTAGGCGATAGACTGCATTCTCCGAAGCGAACACTAGAATACTGAGAACCACAGGATAACCTTCGCAGCCAAGAATACTTGATCAAAGTGCGAAAGTAGTTGCGTTAAGCCTTATAACCCAGATCCCGAAGAGATTATAGAATTAACACCAGTCTAGGTGTTAGTCGATGGGTTATACAAGAACACGCACTTTCTGCTACTAGAATAAACCAACACCTTAGAGAATAGGGCATGTCTTAGAGATTCACTAGACTGATAGGTATTCTGAGAATACTATCTCGTGCAGAGATAGTAGAACCACCTCCCCGGAAAAGTCCAACACTCGTCTGGTGAAACCCTATCTCCCCGACCCTGAGGGTTTCCGTCGGATATATCTCAAGAATCAGAAGTGCATGTTCATTTTGCACAAGATTGAGATAGACACTCTGCAACAAACAAGTACCCTTAGACATGCAATCCATCCGATGATCTAGAAAGTCTCTAAAAGCCAATTGACGGGAAACGCGAATCCAAGGACAACCCGAGCTTTCTAAGAACCAACCTGAAGGTCTACACTCCCAGTATGAAAGGATGTTTGGAACTTCGGAATGGCGATCACGCCTGTGATGATCTCGCCATAGAAGTACACTATGTTCTAAGTACTGAAAAGCTCTACCCTTCCGAGAGCTTAGGACCATCCGAGATTCGTTACGGAGATTGGTCCAACCCTCGTCAGACCACTACTACTTTCGGAAATTCCACAAGTTTCGACCCTAAATCAATCCACTTCTTAGACTTGATAAGTGTTTGCCCGACGTCACTCTTTGTATCCCACTCGTCTTAATAGAAACCACTGAGAATCCTAACTTCGTAGATATACCTGTAGGAAATCGCAAACTACACGAGACGGAATCCGCATCCCATAGGTGAAGGTTTGTTGGAATGACAGACACACGCCAAAGATTACTTGGGAGTGCAAGGCAAACCGAATATGAAGTACCCTCCTGCCTTTACTCGGTCATTCATACCTACTTCCTTGCCTAAACCTGAATTTCAGGACGAAATTCCCTCTAACGAGGGGGATGATGTCACAACCCGAAATTTATTCCGTCATATTTAAACCCTCCTTCCGTTAATAAGCCTCGTTTTATTTAACTGTCCGTTAACTTTTGGACTGGTTAAATTATTTTGGGACTTTTTATAATGACTTGGTAAGGGTTGAAATAAATTAGAAACACCACAAGATTCCCTTGAAAATTTTTAGTTTCAACCAAGTCAAAATACAACCGTTTAATCGGGTGCGACCAAAAAGCCCCGTTTAACGGCAGTATCGGGTAGATTTCCACTGAGCCCCAACTCCAACCACTATATAAGGGGGAGTGGACTCCATTCACACTCTTTCCACTCTCTCTCCACACTCTCTCTCTCTCTACAACTTATTTTTCGAGCCAAAAACGCCCGTTTCGAGCCCCAAACGAGTAAGCAATCTACCCTAACTTGTTGTATAGCTTAACTAACATGCAAATTCATGTTTAAGGAATCAAATAGGGGCAAGAGTAGGTGTTTACGGCCCAAGAACACTCTTGGACCGTGAACACCCCTAAATGGGGTTTTTTAAGCCCCAAAACCCTTCCAAATTGCCCCTAAGGCTTAGATATGACTTGTGGACTTACACATTCGGACTTAGAACACATTAAACTAAACTTTTGGGGAGTAAACTGGAGTTTACTGCCCAAGAACGTGCTTGGTCCGTAAACTCACCTTCATGGGGAGTAAACTCATAATTGAGTGTTTAAAAGCCACTTAAACACACCAATAGCCTTGGACTAAATTCTAGAATCAACCACCAACAAGTTAGGGACCTTAAACTCGATTAAAACAACTCCATAAGGAGTTCACGGCCGTAAACCCCTCATGAATGGGTTCCTGGGCCGTAAACTCCTATAAAGGGGTTAAATGGTGCCCTGAACTCACCCCTTGACTTGTAAAAATGAATAGAACCACTTATGATTAACCTATGGCCTTCAAAACACATAATGAATGTGTGGGTGAGAGTTTACGGCCGTAAACTCATAGTTTACTACTGTAAACTCATCAAATGGTCCATATGTTTGAATTAGTCCCTTTCTAATGCTCTAGAACAAAACCTAGCATCATCCCTCAATTGGTAAAAGGCCATTTAGCACTCAAGAACCTCATCCATGAGTTTACGGCCGTAAACTCATGGGTATGAGGTGTTTAGGGCCGAAATCTCTCCTAAGAGTTTACTCTTGAAGAGTAAACTCCTTATCTAAGTCATACACACCCTTAAATTTTACCCGGGACACCCCTAGCACTTAATCAAAGTGTTTTCCGCACTTTAGGATGCGTATACTTGTTTAATTAGTATTATATGTACTAATTGTATGTAAACATATGTATCATATGTTAATAGGCCACTAAGTATGTTCAAGTCTTTACTTGACACCGAGCACCCAACCGGCACCTTCATTCGATCCACTTACAACAGGTGAGTTCATACCCCTGAATGAACATTTTCAATGTTTTTACACGCTTTTATGTGGGGGGGGGGGAATACAAGTTAAACATGCCACTTATCATATCAATCACATATGATTGATAACCTGTATGCACAAGGATTTATTACATTGCCAACTGTTGTACCAAGAACGATACTGTAAATGGTTTTCTAAAATGTTTTCACTTGTTCAAAGCTCTTCTCAAATTGTCTCTCGCGCTGTATGTTTTATTTCAAATTCCGTTACAGCAACATTTTAAACAAAGGTTTTCTCTACCCAAAATGTTTTATCAAAGTTTCATTCAAAACTTGTTTATGAAAGGTTTCCAAAGAATTTCTAAAGGTTTTCAAACTTATTTTATAAAAGAATACCAAGTCGTGATTTTCTTAAGTATAAAGGTTTTCCAAAATTTTCACCGAAGTTTTCTTCCATGTTTTATATTCCTACTTCGTTAGATTCTACTGCCTTGTTATACTTCTACTTAGTTATATGCTACTACTTTGTTAACACTTTTACTTCTTGATACGCTTATACTTCACGATACGCCTATACTTCACGACACGCTCCTACTTCACGATACGCTTATACTTCACGATACGCTCCTACTTGTTAACACTTATACTTTGTGAAACACTTCTACTTCGTTAAACACTTAAACTTCGTTAAATGCTTCTACTTAGTTAAATGTATATATGTGCTTGTATAGATATATATATATATATATATATATATATATATATATATAAATAATGTTTAAAGGACTTAGGAAAGCTAGTTCGCCCTATTTCCTTTTCTTCGTTGAGATGTGGTCTGGTGGGATCGGATATCCGTCCGAAGATTGTTTGATCATTAGTTATATATTATGTATACAAGCATAGACATATAGGTTTACATTAGTCAGTTCAGTTGTGAGTCTCTATCATTAGTCCATTATTTTACATTAGATTTCACTACACGAGATACATCTTCAGTACACGGCCTTCTCTGTTGTCAAGTTGGTAACCAAAGTCTCTTGTAGGGAGAGCGGACATTGTGTGTACAGATCTATACGGGATTGACACCCCCGCACCCTGACTGCTTGCTACAGTCCACGGCCTACCAAGCCAAGGGGTGACAAATGTCATACTTACACCGACGCTTGCAGGGCGTCAAGTTCTCTAGTGTCTATCAGTATGGTTACAAGTATCTCGGGGTTACCTTATAATTCATGGCCTTAAGGTAACGGGTTTTAACACTATATTCACTGTTTTTAGACGTTGCTTGACGTATCATTCAGTTGATAGTGTCTGGGGTCTGTATTCACTGTTTTTAGACCTTTCTAGACGTATCATTCAGTTGATACTGTCTGGGGTATGTGTTCACTGTTTTTTTAGACCTTGCTAGACATATCTTTCATTTGATACCTTCTGGGGTCTGTGTCTCCCTTTTGTTAGACTGAGCCAGGTGTACCGTTCATTCGATACTCTCCTGGAGTCTATGATTTCTTATGCCTTAGTCAGCAGTCTTCACTACTGAGGCATATGTTATTTTCCCTGATATTCTCCTACTTTCTTTCAAAATCAATACCACATTTTGATAATGATAGTGTTAAGGAAAAATTACTTTTTTACCACACAACTCTTTCCAGTCTTGGTAGAAGACTGCTGTTAATTAGAAAATATAGGATTTTCTGGAAAGGACTCTAATTCACTGTATACTTTAAAACTACTACTTATATAAAGTTATTTGGATAAAATGACACTAAATACTTATGAACTCACGAACATTTGTAAAAATGCTGATACTCGCTTTCAAATAACTTGTATTCTCATGTCAGCAATAGACAGGTACATCTCAGGCGCTTTTGGTGAAGATAGTTTAGTACCAAGCTGCACCTATATTACCACTTGTATTACTTTGATGTTTCTATGTAATGTAAACCCTGTAAAACTCTTACTATTAATGCAATGGTTGTTGTACTTTGATTACTATACTACATATGTTGTGATACTTGACATGACGTCATCCACCCCAGAACGTTTCCGCCGTTTCGGTTTTGGGGTGTGACACAATAGCTCATCTACATCTAATCTTCAATTGAGTCCTGCTCTAGCTCCTGCTACTCAACAAAGCTCATTTGCATTTGATCTCTTATCCTTGACTCAACTAAATAATAAAACCTCACACGACACCACAATACTTGGAATAACCTTGAGAGAATTTCACTAACACTCAAAATCCAGTTAGCCCTCTTTTACTTGCTTGTAGTGCCGATTTTTGTTAGTCAAGGGATATTTATATAGTTGTGACACAAGAAGGGTTACACCATGTAAACCCTAATTATCATGGATTTCCATATTCCATGATCCATGGGTTTGTAACCTCCATAGACTATCCATGGAGCACCGTATGGGTTTTAGCCCAATCCATACAAACCATGGATCATTAGCCTACTATACAAGTTTTTGATCACTTAATTAATTCCAAATTAATTCCTTGATTATTACTAATTAAATAATATTATTAATATAGTAGAACTTATAATATATTAATAAACCTTAAGTGTCCTTTCTCTCATTTAGTCTATCCAAGTGTTGCAATGCCATGCAACCCAAATGGACCATGCTAATCGGGTCAAGTACATTCCCAAAATAGTTATGAACTTAGACACCTAATCCAACAGTGTCCCTATATAAAGGATATGATGGCCTCATTCCTGGCCACCATCCTCAGACAAAAAGCCCTATCAAACCCTAAATACTCGTCCATTGAGCTTGTATGTCCATTTGTGAGCTATTAAGTGATGTTGTGTTTCTTTGAAGAGAAGAAGGAGCCTTGAAGAAGGAGTGGTATTCCAGGCTTTGGATCTGGGCTTACCTGAGTTTGGAGCTTCATTTTGAGGTATAAAGCTCAAAGCTTTCTCACTATATTGATTTTTGCATCGTGTTAGATCATTTTAGGGTTTTGATCCCCAAATTGGATGATTTATGAGATATTAAGCTTTAGAGACTATGATCAGCTCCTTTGAGTGTCTTTAGTGATATAGTGTCATAAAAATCGAGACTTAGACATGTGAATCAACCCATGCATGAGATATGAGGATTTTGAGATAAGAGAATGAGAGTTTTGGGTGTTTGTGACTTTATCAACCATGCAAAGGCATAAAGTCACAGACTTCATGGAGTAAGAGCCTTTAGGGAGTCCAAATCAGTGATGCATGCATGGCGCATCGGAGGGCCGGGAATCCCAGATGCATGCATGGCGTTGGAGTACGCCTAGCGTAGAGGTTTTGTACACGCGGCGTAAGCGTTGCTGTTGACTTGTAGGGATTGGTCAATTTGTGGACTATTATGGCAATGGAGGGGTAAAATGGTCTTTTACCCTTCTGTGAGCTTGTAGAAGGGTTATTCTAGCTTCTTTGAGTGCCTTTTTTAACTTGAGATAATTATCATATGTGATAGGCGGAGGCTAGATCGGTGATTTGAGTTTGAGGTTATCCGATTTCTTATGAGGTGAGTCTTCTCACTATACTTACCATGAGTGGTATATATGTGTGGCTGGAGGGTCTTATGTGCTTACTTGAGTTATGTGATATTATGCATTTTGTTGGTATGATATATATGCTATATTCCGCGCTTACTGAGATAGGACCGAAGGGTCCAAACCGAGTTGTGGGACCGGAGGGTTTCCATTGAGACAGGACCAGAGGGTCCAAACCAAGCTGTGAGACCGGAGGGTTCTCACTAAGACACATGACCGGAGGTTCCACACCGAGACGCATGAGACTGGAGGGTCCATGCCGAGTTATAGCCATGAGAGGCTTATTACTTGTGTATGTGGTATTTTGGGGAACTCACTAAGCTTTGTGCATACCATGGTGTGTGATGTGTGTTTCAGGTACTTCTCAGGACCACGGGAGGGCGACGACATGATTGTACACACATGTTCGAGACTTTGTTGAGGATACTGGGATTGACTTTTGTTTGTGGATTTATGTTAGCATTTGAGACACTTGTGGTTTTATGAAATATAATATATGAGCGTTATGTGTTTTGAAAATGAAAATTTTCGTTTGAAAATTTACATCGTTACAAGATAAGTTGGAATCAGACTGAGTGAGGTCTCACGAAGCGACTAAGGTTTGGTCATGACGTGAGGATGAATAGTTGACATTATGGACTGTTGACTTTGACTTTGACCATTGACTTTTGGCTTGGGTTGACTTTTGGTTAATCTCTATTTTTAGAAGGTAGACTTAGGGTTTGACTTGTGTGAATTATTAGGAATTGTTTAGCACCCATCTTTTTGCGTTGAGAGTTGTTGGTTGTGATCAGTGCGACATTGCGTGAGGTTTCAGTCAACATTATGATTCAAGTGAGTCTCCTCACCGTACTCGGGGGTCAAAGGCACCAATATCAGCCCGTTGGTTTATGTTATATAGGAAGACCTGGGGTGATCCCTTTGTATGAAAGACCTGGATACGACTCTTGGAATATTATATGTAAGACCATGGTTTGGACTTTGGTAGTTATATGTACTATGCTAGGTGTCTTTGTGATACTTGCATGGAAGACCAGGAGGTGGCTCCTGGCACTTGTCTGTAAGACCTAGGGTTTTGGCCCATGACCTAGCAAGGAGAGACTAGGATACAGATCATGGAATAATGGCAAGGCTATGGTTGGCACATAGCAATCTCTATTTTATGTATGGTATGTTGTATTTTGGGGAACTCGGTAAGCTTTCTGCTTATGGTTTTAAATTTAGGGTTTCAACTACTTCCGATACTAAAGAAAATGAGACGACGTGACTGCACCGTATCTAGTAGAGTTTTCACATTGGTAATTTATGATATGTACTCTGATGTTTAAATAATTATCACATCCCCGCTCGAGGTGGTGGAACACGCCGGGATATGCGACTAAGCTCATAGGTCACAGGTAAATTGAATTTATAGCACAAGTACAACAATAAACAATATAACATTCGTCTTTCCGTCTTGATGTTTGAATACAAGGATTTTGCAGATAATAATAATACATGAATTTACTTAATAGATAGTCATATAATACAACAACAAGTAAACTAGTTCATCTGTAATCAAATCCATCTTGAATGTTTGTTTAGTGATTTCGTAAGAAAACATGTAGTTTTGAGGGTAAACACAAGATTGGTGAGTGTTACAGCTTTTCTGCTAAAAGCTGTAATACTTTTAATAAGTCTAAAAAGTATTATCCATGTACGTGTAACAATAGTTAAAACAATGTTTGCAAGTAGTCTTTAAAAGCCTAAAATGTATTTCGGTATAAGTAATTCCATACTTTAAATTGTGTTTGTAATAAATCCTTGAAAGCCAAAATGAATCTTTTGTATAAGTAAATCCATACTTTAAACTAGGTTCATAATAAACCTTTTAATATCCTTAAAAACCAAACTGTTATGTAGCTAAGTAATTCCATACTTAAAAATAGTTTTAAAAGCAACCAAGCCCATGGTTGTTAGTGAGAGATAGAGAGATATTCTAGTTAATGTTTATAGTGAGTCCTATAACCGAACTATGTAACTAAGTGTACCCCCTACAACGCTTAATTGGACATTGTAGTAAAAATTGTAGACACCGATCACCCGCTTCGATTGATCGGTTGAGGGTTGTAGCTAGCAACCGCAGGTGGGGATGTCAACCCCATATAGATCGATATATATGTATCTCGCTCCGAAGACTAACGATTATAGTAGAGTAGGTATGCTAAGTGTTTAAACTCAACTAATAAATAACGTCTCACAAAAAAGCCCTTAACTAAAAAGTTTGTGAATAGCTCTCAACCCTAACTTAATTGTGATTAAGTCACTAGGCATAATGAATATCGTTGTATAACGTTTATAAAAACCGACTACGTTTGACATATATGTAAAAGTGTAATGTGCTCGCTTTTATAAAAATGAATGTTTCAAATTAATGAACATATGCACATGTATAAACGTGGTATACTTAAACATATAAATATACATATTTACTAATAGCTTGAATCCTTAAAATACTAAGAAGTTTCATAATGTACTTGTTATAATATGCAATGTCACATAAAAATCAGTTAATTTTGTAAGATGTAGTATTTGTTGTGTGAAATGGCTATTTCACGATAAAATAAGCATACTAGGTATAAGAAAATTTTATACTAGTTTATTTGTAATAATATGGTAAATTGTTAAATAATAATATTTTTTATAAACTAGATTTATTGAATTTTCGCATAAAAAGTAAATTGATTTGTATAAGCAAAATATTTAAGGAAATGTATTCCCCCCACACACCCCCCCACCCCCCACCCCCCACCCCCCCGCGGAAATAATTAAAAAATTAAAATGGGGCCGTAATCAATCACCTTTGAAACGTGAGTTCGAGTTGTTCGAATTCAAATTCTTTTGAGAAACTTGTCGTGTGAACCGCAAATTCATAATTCTTCAACTTTGAAGTATTCTCGGAACCTTTCGTAACAAATATAATTTATTGGGGGTTGTTTGGTAATTTAATTAACCCAAAATAGGACTGCTTTAGTTAAAAAATTCAAGCGAGGGACTGATTTTGTAACTTGAACAAACAATAGGGGGCAACGTATGTAACTTTTTGAATAAATGGGATTATTATTTGGAAATTAGGACTGATTTTTATCGAGACATACCAAAGGAGGGACTGATTGGGTTACAATATCCAAATGCAGGGTTGAATATGATTAAATTTAATCAAAGTTTGGGTTTCTTGACTTTTAACTTGGTCAAGAACAAAAACACGTTTTTAGGTCTAGTCTCGTTTCATCCGATCAAAGGGCTCCAACAACGGGAATACGTGTCGCTTTCTTCAGACTGAAGGGACAATGGAGAAGGAACGGAAAAGAAAGCAGTGGTCGAACACAGGGAAACGGGATAATACGAAGGCTTGCAGGCGTGACTTTGTCGATCGCCTGCGAGACGGTTCATCTCCGGGGTTTGACGAGGCCAAGAAAGAAGGCAGTGGCGAATCTAGGATTCAAACTAACATGTGTCCCATAAATGAAATGATAAAATAAATGGGTCAAAAAAATGGTTATCGGGTCCGTTTGTCGGTAATACCATCTTAGGAAAATATTTATTAACTTGAAAACCAAAGATCAAACTAATTAAAAAAAATCATAAATTTCTTACAATTGTTCGCGACGAGTTTTCATATCCCTAAAAAAATCTATAAGTATGTCGTTGCTAATACCATCTAACACATTTTTCTCAATATAAGACAGTAGACAATCATTCATAAATTGATCACCCATTTTATTATGCAAATCGTTCTTTATCAACTTCATTGCAGAAAAAGCACGTTCCACTGTGGATGTTGCAACGGACAATATCAATGCTAATTTTAGTAAAATGATAAAATAAATAATTACTCATCTAAATAAATAATAATTACAACTGCTACAAATAAATATATAGATCTAATAAAAATATATTACAGAACATGTTATATAAATGAAATAAGCTATATAAATATATCTTATATAAATGACCTTCTTTCATCTTTTTTTTTTTTATAATACATCAACATTATACCTAAAATGATAAAATAAATATTTACTCATATAAATAAATAAACAAAACAACCACTACAAATGAAATATGTAAAAGTTATATAAATAAAACAAACTACATAAATGAAATATGTAAAAGTAATTTGATATGCCTAGCCTATTGGTCTAATTCTTTATTAAACAAAGACAATTTGCCTGACATATACAATAACAAAAGCAAGAGCAGGTGAACAGACTATAACTTTTCCATAGAGGCATAGACAATGACTTCTCATATATACAATATATACAGTGACCTATGCCCACTTTATTGTTTCTAGTTTCTACACCACATAACAATTCTAAATAAAACGAGATATAAAAGAGTAAAGGGTTTACCAAAGTAAATGGAATGCTGAGAAGAAGTCGACGCCCGCAGGTTCTTCAATTCCGTCCGGTTCGATAACGGGCCGGCGACGGAGATCGTATGGATGCAACCGGAGATAATGATGTTAAAGACAATCAGAAGTCCAAACCTTTGACACCAAGAACTGTTCAAGACAGTTTGCGGCCACTAAAGAACAGAGGCGACCAAAACGTGATTATCGGCAATACTAAAGAAGTCGGCGGTCGGTGGCAATCCAAAGTTGAGAAAGACGAAGGAACTTTGACAATGGCTAATCCACAAAATCGTAATTTTTTTTAGGTTTTTTGTTTTTCCATTTCTATATTTTTTCTACATTTAAATTAGATGAGTCTTGGGTTTGAAAGAATATCTGTTATTATATTTTCGTGAAATATTTTGTTGCTTAAACAACCCCTATTGTTTTGCTCTTAAGTTTTTTAAAAGTTGTAAAGATTGAAAATAGATTATGATTGGCAAATATCGTTTATTTTTTTTCTTTGTTACTATCAAGGGTGTCCAATTTGTTTTGCCAACAGGTGTCCTAGAAAAATTATGCTATATCTAGTAAATAAAATTTAGAACTAAAGGGTGTCCCAGGACACCCTTTAGACACAGGTAGACTCGCCTCTGAAAGAAGGTGGGGAGAAGCAACGAGGCTGCCTTCGTCCTCTTCTGGCATTGAGGTGCGAAGGAGGGAAGGCCCGATGGGGCAAATCAGTCAGCGAGGAGGGGAAATGTCGACCTCCGGTGAGTGACCAGACCGAAGAAGGAGGAGGTGTTCGGTGGTTTTCTATCCATCGTTGAGAAAGGGAGAAACACAGAGACAGAAGAGTTGCCGTCGATGGTCGCAGGTAAGTGGACGGGGCTGCTTCAGCAGTCCCGTGGTCTTTCTTTCTCTTTTTTCTTTCTTCTTTTTATTTATTTTTTATTTATTTTTTTATATTTATTTTTTTTGGTTTCCGATCAATCAATAGGTAAAAATGGTCTTTAGGGATGCTGTTTGTTTTATCATGAATCTATGGAATGAACAAGTTAGATATTTTGGCTTTGCTTTTGACAGAAAATCGATTGGGGAAAAGGATTGTTCTCTTGGTGTTTGACAGGAAAATAAGAAGGAAAAATAAAGGGGAAGCCGTTGTTCTTTTTTGTTGCAGGTAAGCAAAAGAACAAGAACAAAAGTGTTCTTGGCTGGAAGCGAAGAAGAAGGGGAAGAATAACAACAGCAAGTTCAGGGTGTTTTTGGCTTTGTTTCGATCAGCAGCAAGGGAAAAGGGCTGCTATCCTCTTGATTTCACATGTAAACAACGATCCACTGGTATGTTCTTTTATATTCAATCTTGGTCAATACTTTAACTTCAATTTGGTTGTTAATTGAAGCAATGTCAAAAACTCCCGTTATGTATGTACTTGAGAAGAGAAAGAGTGTGGGAGAGTAGAAGGAAACGTGATTGGTGATTGTGTGTACCATGAATAAGATTTAGAAGCTATAAGAAAATGAGTTTGATGAGATTTTGTTGGGTTGGATTACTTGTGATACAAAGAGATTGTATGTGTACATAACATTCATACTTTATGTGTGATGTTTTGATTTTATTGGTATGTATTTGTGAGTATTTGTTTGATTTGGTATGTATTATTCATGTTTTCCATTTGTATATGTATGTATACTTAAAACTTTTACAAACCATTTCTTAACAATTATAATATATTTTTATAAGGGAGAATTTCGTATATGCTCTCCTAAACAGCTAAATATCGTATTTGCCCGGCTTAAACTCCAAATATCATATTTACCCTTTCCAATGTAGTTTAATATCATATATATACCCAAATGAATTATTTTGGTAATTTTTTTTGTTTATAATTGTTTTTAGTAATATTAAATCATTATAATTAAAATACAATTTGAATGGACAATATTGCCCTTGTTACTTGCTAACACATTATGTTTTCCCCCATCTATCACAAAATCACGATCGAGCCTGATCGAGCCTTCCCTCCCTGATAAGATAGTTTAAGGTCAATTGATATAGGGTGGTTGTGGTTGGGATTCATGAGGCCCGCATCATCTTGACACAAGAAGTTGTTTAAATATATGTGAAGCTTTTGCTCACATTCCCTTATGATCCCTCGACTAGAGGCTGTTGCACTTGCAGTTGTATGATTGTTTCCCACAAAGTTTATGTTATCCAGCGTACACCCAACTGGAACTGCATTTTGATTGTATGAAGATTGGAGATTATCACAGACAGTAGATGAAGGTGAATTTTGAAATCGGAAAACTTACATTTTCCTAAGAGTTGAAGTTGAGGCAATGCAATCATGTCGTACTATGAGTGTGATCAGTGATCTTCAGGGAAGGGAGGGTATCCCGAATGACCCCAAACATGTTATTGTTGCTTCTGACACATATCAATAATGGAATCGGATTCAATAAATCACACAAAAACGACTAAAAGATTGCATGTGCATGATAAGAGAAATTTCAGTAAAAATTATCCTAAATCATGCGACCATTTCAATACCAAATTACAAATCTATACGCAAATAAGATGAAATCATAAAAACACAAATTTCTCTTGATTTTATCAGAATATCACCATCAAAATCAAAATTTTGATATAACGCAACACCCAAAACAATAGATTTCGATCGGAAAACATTGATAAATAAAGGAAGAAATAGAGGTGGATCTGGAGGGAATACCTTGGACGTAAAGATACACGTGTGTGATTGCGCGACAACTGGGGAACCAACGATTGGAAGCAGAGAATGGCCGCAATGGTCGGAAGTATCAGGGAGGGAGGCTGGCTTGATCGTGATTCTGTGATAGATGGGGGGAAACGTTATCTCTTAGCAAGTAACAACGTTAATATTGTCCATTCAAAATGTATTTTAACTATAATGATTTATTATTATGAAAAACAGTTATAAATTAAAAAAATATCAAAATAATTTATTTGGGTATATATGATATTAAAAAATATTAGGAAGGGTAAATACGATATTTGGAGTTTAGGCCTGGTAAATATGATATTTAGCTGTTTATGAAGGACATATACGAAATTCTCTGTGTCATAAATTTGTTATATAAATTGTATAATATAGATACATATAAATTTCCACTCATATGTTTGGAATGTAACATTTATTAACTTGTTAAACTTTGTTAGTTAAATTACAAATTGACACAAATATTACGTAGGTTTATGAAATATATAAAGAATTGAAGATTTATACATATTAAGGTGTTGTTTGTTTTTTCTGAGGCAAAATGTCTGCAATTTGCGGACCGCATCTGTAGACCTCTGCAGTAGAAAAAGTGGACCAAACGTCTGCAGTTTGAAAAAAGAAGATTGTTTGTTTTTTTTCACATTTGCGGGCTATTAAAATATACTGAAATTTAAATAAACTAGTTTTTTAAACTTCAAAGTGATTTTTTAAATATTTTTATGACTTTGTTATAAATAATTAATGGATCTAGATCAACTTTTATGTATTATTGTATAAAAAATAAAAATACAAATGGTTTGAATTTACGTATACATTTGATAAAAACCAACAACTGTGGTTGCAAAGTATTAACTAAACATTATATTTAGTGATCAATGAATTTGATACATAAATAGGTGAAAATAAACTTCGATTTTTTCAATTAAATCAATTAAAAATGTACCATAAATATTTTCTCGAGAAATTGACGATACTGTATTAAATAATGTTTTGCAAAATTTGGCAAAAAAAATATAAAAATATATTATGATTTTTTTCACATTTATATAAACAACTTCAACGACTATCATTGTAATAAATTTTTATTTATAAATTTGTCAAAAATATCATGTTTGTACCGTCGAACATTTTTTTTAAGTTTTGTATTTTTTTTTTTCAAATTGTTTATAACTAATAAAGTTTAAAAAAAATATAAATTAAATAAAAAACTTAAATAGATAAAGATATATATGCTTTTTTAGGCTAGAAGATGTCTGAAGATGTTAGAAGACTCTGGTCCACATCTGCGCCAAGAAAAGGGCGCGCAGACATTTTTAGGTCTGCAGTCTTCAGAAAAACAAACTGTCTGCGAAAGATAATGTCTGCGCGTGGTCTGCGCGGTGCAGACGAAAAAGGCCCCGTAGATCTCCGGACAATAAACAAACAAGTAAACTAGGTCACCTGTAATCCAATCCATCTTGAATGTCTGTTTAGTGATTTCGTAAGAATACATGTAGTTTTGAGGGTAAACACAAGATTGGTGAGTGTTACAGGTTTTCTGCTAAAAGCTGTAATACTTTTAATAAGTCTAAAAAGTATTATCCATGTACGTGTAACAATAGTTAAAACAATGTTTGCAAGTAGTCTTTAAAAGCCTAAAATGTATTACGGTATAAGTAATTCCATACTTTAAATTGTGTTTGTAATAAATTCTTGAAAGCCAAAATGTATCTTTCGTATAAGTAAATTCATACTTTAAACTAGGTTCATAATAAACCTTTGAATATCCTTAAAAACCAAACTGTTATTTAGCTAAGTAATTCCATACTTAAAAATAGTTTTAAAAGCAACCAAGCCCATGGTTGTTAGCGACAGATAGAGAGATATTCTAGTTAATGTTTATAGTGAGTCCTATAACCGAACTATGTAACTAAGTGTACCCCCTACAACGCTTAATTGGACGTTGTAGTAAAAATTGTAGACATCGATCACCCGCTTCGATTGATCGGTTGAGGGTTGTAGCTAGCAACCGCAGGTGGGGATGTCAACTCCATATAGATCGATACATATGTATCTCGCTCCAAAGACTAACGATTATAGTAGAGTAAGTATGCTAAGTGTTTAAACTCAACTAATAAATAACGTCTCACAAAAAAGCCCTTAACTAAAAAGTTTGTGAACAGCTCTCAATCCTAAATTAATTGTGATTAAGTCACTAGGCATAATGAATATCGTTGTACAACGTTTATAAAAACCGACTATGTTTGACATATATGTAAAAGTGTAATGTGCTCGCTTTTATAAAAATGAATGTTTCAAATTAATTAACATATGTACATGTATAAATGTGGTATACTTAAACATATAAATATACATATTTACTAATAGCTTGAATCCTTAAAATACTAAGAAGTTTCATAATGTACTTGTTATAATATGCAATGTCACATAAAAATCAGTTAATTTTGTAACGTGTAGTATTTGTTGTGTGAAATGGCTATTTCACGATAAAATAACCATACTACGTATATGAAAAATTTATACTAGTTTATTTGTAATAATATGGTAAATCGTTAAATAATAATATTTTTTATAAACTAGATTTATTGAATTTTCGCATAAAAAGTACATTGATTTGTGTAAGCAAAATATTTATGGAAATGTATTCCCCCCCCCCCCCCCCCCCCCGCGGAAATAATTAAAATATTAAAACGGGGCCGTAATCAATCACCCTAGAAGTTTGAGTTCGAGTTGTTCGAATTCAAATTCTTTTGAGAAACTTGTCGTGTGAACCGCAAATTCATAATTCTTGAACTTTGAAGTATTCTCGGAACCTTTCGTAACAAATATAATTTATTGGGGGTTGTTTGGTAATTTAATTAACCCAAAATAGGACTGCTTTAGTTAAAAAATTCAAGTGAGGGACTGATTTTGTAACTTGAACAAACAGTAGGGGGCAACGTATGTAACTTTTTGAATAAATGGGATTATTATTTGGGAATTAGGACTGATTTTTATCGAGACATACCAAAGGAGGGACTGATTGGGTTACAATATCCAAATGCAGGGTTGATTATGATTAAATTTAATCAAAGTTTGGGTTTCTTGACTTTTAACTTGGTCAAGAACAAAAACACGTTTTTAGGTCTAGTCTCGTTTCATCCGATCAAAGGGCTCCAACAACGGGAATACGAGTCGCTTTCTTCAGACTGAAGGGACAATGGAGAAGGAACGGAAAAGAAAGCAGTGGTCGAACACAGCGAAATGGGATATTACGAAGGCTTGCAGGCGTGACTTTGTGGATCGCCCGCGAGACGGTTCATCTCCGGGGTTTGACGAGGCCAAGAAAGAAGGTGGGGAGAAGCAACGAGGCTGCCTTCGTCCTCTTCTGACATTGAGGTGCGAAGGAGGGAAGGCCCGATGGGGCAAATCAGTCAGCGAGGAGGGGAAATGTCGACCTCCGGTGAGTGACCAGACCGAAGAAGGAGGAGGTGTTCGGTGGTTTTCTATCCATCGTTGAGAAAGGGAGAAACAGAGAGACAGAATAGCTGCCGTCGATGGTCGCAGGTAAGTGGACGGGGCTGCTTCAGCAGTCCCGTGGTCTTTCTTTCTCTTTTTTCTTTCTTTCTTTTTTTATTTATTTATTTTTATTTTGTATATATATATATATATATATATATATATATATATATATATATTGGTTTCCGATCAATCAATAGGTAAAAATGGTCTTTAGGGATGCTGTTTGTTTTATCATGAATCTATGGAATGAGCAAGTTAGATATTTTGGCTTTGCTTTTGACAGAAAATCGATGGGGGAAAAGGATTGTTCTCTTGGTGTTTGACAGGAAAAGAAGAAGGAAAAATAAAGGGGAAGCCGTTGTTCTTTTTTGTTGCAGGTAAGCAAAAGAACAAGAACAAAAGTGTTCTTGGCTGGAAGCGAAGAAGAAGGGGAAGAATAACAACAGCAAGTTCAGGGGTTTTTTGGCTTTGTTTCGATCAGCAGCAAGGGAATAGGGCTGCTATCCTCTTGATTTCACATGTAAACAACGATCCATTGTGTAATGACCCGTCTCCGGTATGATGATTCCATGGTATTTATTTTTGAAGTTGCAAGAGGGACTCGGCGAGTTCATAGCCTGACTCGCCGAGTAGGGACGGGATTTCGAGCATGTGTTAGCCGGCGACTCGGCGGGTCCATATTCTGGACTCGGCGAGTCTGTCTGTCTGAAAGAAACCCTAAATCCCCGGGTTGCTCATTATTTAAGCCACCTTATAGCCCCTAATCTCGCCTCCTTCACCCTCAGAGAGCTGTGAGAAAACCCTAATCCGTTCTTGAGTGATTTAAGTGTTCTTGTGTGCATTTCTGAAGGCTTGTAGAATGAGAAGAAGAAAGGAGCAAGGAGAAGAGGTGTAGAGCAAAGATTCAAGGGCAAATCAGAGTTCCTTGAGGTATTCTTCGGATTTCCTTCCCTTTTATGCTTAAAAACCCCATTAGAACTCTTTTAGATCTAGTTTGATGCTTTCCTCAAGTCTTATGATGGTATGGATGCCCTATTAGGTCGAGATATCCTTAGATCTGTTCATTTAGGAGTTGTAGAGCCCGGATCTATTGTCTTTTGTTGATTCCTTGTATGAAAACCCTAGATCTAGCCTTCTCTTTATGATTTTGAGCTATTTTATCTTCATGGATGCATATGGGCACGTAAAGATAGAATCTTTACGTGCTAATCGAGTTAAGGGATTCCAGATCTATAAGTTTTATGCACTGGATTCAAGCAGAATCGAGTTTTGAGTTGTTGCTTGCAAGCGACTCGACGAGTCTGAAGAACGACTCGGCGAGTCGAGTCGAGAGTCCCCGATTTTCCCTTTTCGAGTGATGCCGAGTAGGACGAGTGAGTGGTTGAGTGGACTCAGCGAGTTTGAGGTTAGACTCAGTAATGGAGGGACTCGGCGAGTTGTCCATACAACTCGGCGAGTCCAAGGCAATCTTCTTAGCTCGAAGAACAACTCGTCGAGTTGTTCATATGACTCGGCGAGTCGGATACAGATTGCCTAAGTTTTGATTCAAAAAGGAAACTCGTCAAGTTGATGCCATACTCGATGAGTAGCAGCGAGTAGGGTCGAGAAGTGAGAATAGGGACTCGGCGAGTTGGCGGCCCAACTCGGCGAGTCAGGTCAACTGTGGGTTGACTTTAACCAGGAGAGTTGACTTTGACCAAGGGTAAAACAGTCATTTTACCCCAGTGCAGTGTTTAGCATTGATTGAGTGTGTTTATGGACTTGTAGCCGGGGAGATACCGGAGCAGCAGCAGATAGCTTCCAGAGCCATACACATAGCAGCCAGTTCACAAGGTGAGTTTCCTTCCAGTAGGATCAGGGTCTAAGGCCACAAGGCCGGCCCATTTAGTTAGTAGCAGTTCCGGACTTCAGTCCGAAGCAGTAGTTCAGTATGCTTGATGTCTCCGTGATTCAAGCACGTTGTGTGTTATGTTAGTTGACATGTGTTATGCCATGCTATGATGAGTAGTTCCGGACTTCGGTCCGATGCAGTCAGTTCTGGACTTCGGTCCGATGCAGTCAGTTCCGGACTTTGGTCCGATGCAGCTAGTTCCGGACTTCGGTCTGATGCAGTGGGCAAGGCCCAGTATGTGTTTTATATGTATTGTATGGTATGTGGTAGTTTGGGGGAGCTCACTAAGCTTCGTGCTTACAGTTTCAGTTTTGGTTTCAGGTACTTCCGCAAGCAAAGGGAAGAGCTCGGGATGATGGCATCGCACACACCACAACTTTAGTTTTCATCCTGGGAGTTGATTCAGTTCTTGATTTTGATATGATGTAGATATGATACAATTTTCCTCACAGTGTTTTTACTATGTTTGAGATACATCACGTATGGTTTTATGATATGATACTCAGATTATAGTTTTTGGTTATATTGAAAAATGAAAATTTTGGGTCGTATTTTTGGGTCGTTTCAAGTTGGTATCAGAGCCTTGGTTTGAGGGATTCGGATACACTTCCGGGTGTATCTGAACTCAAACTAAGGGGAAGATGGAAAGATTTTTAAAAGGAAAATGTTTTCTAAAGAGTTTTGAAAGCACTTAGAAAGAAAGAAATTTTAAACGAGATAAGGGTGTGGTGCATGGGATCAGCCGAGCTGAAGTAAGTACTCCCAAATTACCCATACAAGTTATTTGTTCAGTTTCAGTTTCAGTAGAACAGCATGCTAGTATAGGACTAAGGGTCTAGGAGGATGCCTTATGTGCCTGCTTTATGTGTTACAGCTTTATGAGTATTGCATGCTAGTATTGAGTAGACAACAGTAGGATAGCCTGTTTAGGTTATGCCTGATAGTATGAGCTTAGCATTGTATGCTAGTGCAGTTTCCCTATTATGAGGATAGGATTGCTTGAGTGGTTCTTGTGTTCGAATGCTGCTTGCTTCGTGCTTTGTGGGATTCTGAGTGATGGGAGTTAGCCATTAGGTGAACACGTCACACCACAGGTGATCAGGGTTGAATAATCCCAGAGTGCTGGAATTGGCCCTATTGCGAAACTCTTGTGTGAGTCCAACCGTTATAGGGACGAGTCTTTTACTTGAAGGATTATCTGAGCCTCGTCACATGTGATGGTGTTCAAGTGGTGGCTAATTAGCATTATAAGGAGGCCTTCAGCAGCTGAGGACTAGTTGATTTTAGTCTGAGGTTTCCCTAGGGCAAGCCTAGGATGAGAGTAGCAGAGATCAGTAGTAGTAGAAGTGACTTGGTAGAGTCAAGGCAGTTCTTGAAGAAAGTACGGATAGATGTGGAAGGTAATATGGGCCCGTACTACTGAAAGCAGAGGATCCGTACTCGAATCAAGAAAGGCTGAGACAAGACCAGGAAGCTAGTTGTAGTATCAATGATCCCTTGAGATATTTCAGTTTTCTGATGTAGTTGTGATGTGTTTCAGAATGGTGGTTTTGCGTTCGAGACCAGCAGCCGGCAATGGAGGTGTCGGGGAGGGATCAGGTTCAGGCTCGGGGGACGAGCGCATGGATGAGCAGACCCGAGAGTTTCTTTCTTCGGACATTACGCGCATCATTATAGAGCAGACTCCTGTGATCTTCGATTCGATCAAGGAGGGAATTCTAGAGCTGATGGATGAGAGATTGGGCACCTTCCGTGCCGAGGTGGCGGCGATGATGGGGTCGCGCACCCTTACATTCAGGGAGTTCAGGGCATGTGGAGCTCCGGACTATCATGGGGCGCGGGACCCCATAGCGAGTACTAGATGGTTGGCGGATGTGGCCAACGCTTTCCGCACTAGTAGGTGTCCCGAGGGGGACAAGGTCAGATTGGCGTCCTGTCTTCTGAAGGACAGGGCACGGGATTGGTGGGAGGAGGTCGGACATACCATTGGAGATGATGCAGCATTGGACGCCATGACCTGGGCTGACTTCTCTACCAGGTTCAGGGCGGAGTTTGCACCGGTTATTGAGGTGCAACAGTTAGCTAGGGAGTTTCAGGACCTCACCCAGACTACAGAGACAGTGGCGGAGATCACCGCCAAGTTCAGGGAGAGGGCTCTTCTCATTCCTCAGTACGTAGCCGATGAGGAAATGAAAAAGGCCCGTTATCATGAGATGTTGCAGAGCGATATCCGCCAGTTTGTGAGCCGGTCCAGCTGTAAAATGCTGGATGACATGATTGCTAGGGCTCGGGAGAGGGAGATTGATCTCGAGATGGAGAAGAAGAGGAAACCGGAGGCGGTTTCGGGTACAGGTAGTTCGGGCAAAAAGCCCAAGGTTTCAGATCACAGATCTAGGAGTCAGCAGAGCCACGGTCGATGTGGCAAGTGTGGGAGATTGCACGAGGGGGCGTGCAAGGCAGGGAGTTCCGGCTGCTACAAGTGCGGTCGGATTGGGCATTTGAGTAGGGATTGTACGGCCCCTGCTACTGCCGTTGCAACATCAGATCTGATTTGCTTTCAGTGCAATCAGAGGGGACATAAAAAGTCCCAGTGTCCGAGTTTAGCCGCAGCAGGGAAGGTGGCTGCACCTGCCCCTGCTACCTTGAGGATTACATATGGCCGGCAGGGCTGAGCTGATGCGCCAGTGGCGAAGAGTAGGGCGTTTCAGATGACAGCAGAGGAGGCGCGAGCGACTCCTGATGTGGTGACGGGTATGTATCTTCCCTTCATCTCTTTATTATTATTGATTGAATATTGCTTATGATTGTATGTTTTATTTAGGGTTGTTCTCTGTGAACGACATTTCTGCTATGGTATTATTCGATTCGGGGGCTACCCGATCATTCGTATCGCTTGCGCTTAGCAAGAGATTTAGTAGAGCTCCAGGGGAGCTGGATTGTCCATTAGAGGTTGAGATAGCAGATGATAGGACCGTGAGGGTCGGCAGAGTGCATAGAGGGTGTTCTCTTCAGTTGTTTGATGAGCAGTTTTCAGTGGACCTGGTACTTATTCCCCTGCGAGGGAATAAGGTTATTGTGGGCATGGATTGGCTAAGCCCCAATGGGGCGGTGATTGATTGTGAGCTTCAGCTAGTGAGGGTTCGCACTCCCAGTGGGGGAGAGTTAGTGATTCAGGGCGACAGGCCACAGCATGGACCGACCTTTTGTTCCGCCGCAAGGGCGAGGCGCTATGTTCAGCAGGGTTGCGCCGATTTTGTAGCTTACGTCTTGGATGCCCGGGAGAAGGGCAAGACGACAGTTGATGATGTTCCTATAGTGCGAGACTACCCGGATGTGTTTCCCGAGGATTTGTCGGGGATACCTCCTGAGAGGCAGGTTGAGTTCAGGATCGACCTAATTCCTGGTGCGGCTCCGATAGCCAAGGCACCGTATCGACTAGCTCCCCCTGAGATGCAGCAGTTGTCTACGCAGCTGCAGGAGCTGTTAGACAAGGGTTTCATTCGGCCGAGCAGTTCGCCTTGGGGAGCGCCGATCCTGTTTGTGAGGAAGAAGGATGGGTCGCATCGTATGTGTATAGATTATCGGGAGTTGAATAAGGTAACGGTGAAGAACCGTTACCCACTTCCGAGGATAGATGATTTGTTTGATCAGCTTCAGGGAGCGTCTTGGTTCTCCAAGATCGATCTACACTCCGGTTATCATCAGATGCGGGTTAGAGATGAGGATGTACAGAAGATTGCTTTCGGGAGCAGGTATGGTCATTATGAGTTTGTGGTGATGCCATTTGGGCTCACCAATGCTCCAGCCGCGTTCATGGATCTCATGAATCGCGTGTGCAGGCCGATGATGGATCGGTCAGTGATAGTACTCATAGATGATATCTTGGTGTATTCCAAGACGCAGGAGCAGCACGAGGAGCACCTGCAGGAGGTGCTGGAGGTTTTGAGGAGGGAGAGACTTTTCGCAAAGTTCTCCAAATGTGAGTTCTGGTTGTGTGAGGTGCAGTTCCTTGCTCACCTCGTCAACCAGAAGGGTATTTTGGTAGATCCGGCCAAGATAGAGGCTGTGATGCAGTGGGAGGTCCCGAAGTCTCCATCTGAGATTCGGAGCTTCCTAGGGTTGGCAGGGTATTACCGGAGATTCATTCAGGATTTCTCCAAGATAGTTGTGCCGCTCACCCGACTGACCAAGAAGTCGGTGGTATTTCATTGGGGGCCTGAGCAGCAGACAGCGTTCGAGACCCTCAGACAGAGATTGTGTGAGGCTCCGATCCTTACCTTGCCAGAGGGAGTAGAGGACTTCGTAGTCTACTGTGATGCCTCGATCACAGGTATGGGAGCAGTGTTGATGCAGCGAGGCCATGTGATAGCTTACGCCTCGAGACAGTTGAAGCCTCACGAGGCTAATTATCCTACCCATGATTTAGAGCTGGGGGCGGTTGTGTTTGCCCTCAAGATTTGGAGGCATTATCTTTATGGGGTCCGTTGTACTATCTACACAGATCACAAGAGTTTGAGGTACCTTATGGATCAGCCGAGTCTGAACATGAGGCAGAGGAGATGGTTGGATGTGCTAAAGGATTATGATTGTGAGATCCTTTACCATCCAGGGAAGGCCAACGTGGTGGCCGACGCCCTAAGCCGCAAAGTGTCGGCAGCCCCTATCAGGGATCTGTGTTTGAGGATGACAGTGATCACTCCATTGTTGGAGCGGATCAAGGAGGCTCAGGTGGAGGGCCTCAAGGAGGAGAGGCAGAAGTGTGAGAGGATAGTGGGCCGAGTAGCCTCGTTTGATTATGACAGTCGGGGATTGCTGACGCTTCACGAGAGGGTGTGGGTACCGTACTGGGGTGGAGTACGGCAGGTGTTGATGGACGAGGCTCATAAGTCTCGATTTTCTATCCACCCAGGGGAGACGAAGATGTATCGAGATCTTCGACCCGATTATTGGTGGCCCTGCATGATTTTGTCACCAAGCTTCCCAGGACCGCACGAGGAGTGGATTCGATATGGGTAGTAGTGGATCGGTTGACGAAGAGTGCTCATTTTATCCCGATCCAGGAGAGTATATCGGCAGAGAAGTTAGCCGATATCTTTGTGCGAGAGATTGTGGCACGTCATGCAGTGCCGGTATCGGTGGTGTCAGACCGAGATGTCCGTTTTACATCCAGATTCTGGAAGCGGTTCCACGACGAGATGGGTACTCGTCTCCATTTCAGCACCGCTTTCCACCCTCATACGGACGGGCAGAGCGAGAGGACGATTCAAACTCTCGAGGACATGCTTAGGGCATGTGTTCTAGATTTCGGTGGCAGTTGAGATACGTATCTTCCGTTAGCGGAATTTTCGTATAACAACAGTTATCATGCGAGCATTGATCGACCTCCCTTTGAGATGCTTTATGGGAGGAAGTGTAGGACCCCGATTTGTTGTGGCGAGGTCGGTCAGCGAGTCATCGGGAGCACAGAGGTGGTGATCAAGACGACCGAGTTGATCCAGCAGGTCCGTAGTAGACTGCAGACTGCGCAGAGTTGGCAGAAGAGCTACGCCGACAGGAGGCGTTCAGACTTGGAGTTCCCGGTGGGAGATATGGTCCATCTGAAGGTCTCACCTTGGAAGGGTGTCATCAGGTTCCGGAAGAGGGGCAAGTTGGGTCCCAGGTTTATTGGTCCTTTCAGGGTTTTAGCCCAGGTGGGTCGGGTTGCTTATCGGTTGGATCTTCCTGAGGAGCTTAGTCAGATCCACAACACTTTCCATGTGTCTCAGTTGAGGAAGTGCTTGGTGGATGAGTCAGCAGTCGTTCCCCTAGAGGATATTCAGGTTGATAGCAGCCTGAATTATATAGAGAGGCCGGTCGCGATTCTGGACCGGAAGACCAAGACCTTGAGGAACAAGGAAATTCAGTTAGTGAAGGTGCAGTGGCAGCACCGGAAGGGGTCTGAGTGGACGTGGGAGGCTGAGGAGGAGATGAGAGAGCACTACCCAGAGATATTTGCAGATTCAGCCGTAGCAGACTTCGAGGACGAAGTCTGAGATAAGTGGGGGAGAATTGTAACGACCCGTCTCCGGTATGATGATTCCATGGTATTTATTTTTGAAGTTGCAAGAGGGACTCGGGGAGTTCATAGCCTGACTCGTCGAGTAGGGACGGGATTTCGATCATGTGTTAGCGGCGACTCGGCGAGTCCATATTCTGGACTCGGCGAGTCTGTCTGTCTGAAAGAAACCCTAAATCCCCGGGTTGCTCACTATTTAAGCCACCTTATAGCCCCCAATCTTGCCTCCTTCACCCTCAGAGAGCTGTGAGAAAACCCTAATCCGTTCTTGAGTAATTTAAGTGTTCTTATGTGCATTTGTGAAGGCTTGAAGAAGGAGAAGAAGAAAGGAGCAAGGAGAAGAGGTGTAGAGCAAAGATTTAAGGGCAAATCAGAGTTCCTTGAGGTATTCTTCGGATTTCCTTCCCTTTTATGCTTAAAAACCCCATTAGAACTCTTTTAGATCTAGTTTGATGCTTTCCTCAAGTCTTATGATGGTATGGATGCCCTATTAGGTCGAGATATCCTTAGATTTGTTCATTTAGGAGTTGTAGAGCCCGGATCTATTGTCTTTTGTTGATTCCTTGTATGAAAACCCTAGATCTAGCCTTCTCTTTATGATTTTGAGCTATTTTATCTTCATGGATGCATATGGGCACGGAAAGATAGAATCTTTATGTGCTAATCGAGTTAAGGGAGTCCAGATCTATAAGTTTTATGCATTGGATTCAAGCAGAATCGAGTTTTGAGTTGTTACATGCAAGCGACTCGGCGAGTCTGAAGAACGACTCGGCGAGTCGAGTCGAGAGTCCCCGATTTTCCCTTTTCGAGTGATGCCGAGTAGGACCAGTGAGTGTTAGAGTGGACTCAGCGAGTTTGAGGTTAGACTCAGTAATGGAGGGACTCGGCGAGTTGTCCATACAACTCGGCGAGTCCAAGGCAATCTTCTTAGCTCGAAGAACAACTCGTCGAGTTGTTCATATGACTCGGCGAGTCGGATACAGATTGCCTAAGTTTTGATTCAAAAAGGAAACTCGTCAAGTTGATGCCATACTCGATGAGTAGCAGCGAGTAGGGTCGAGAAGTGAGAATAGGGACTCGGCGAGTTGGCGGCCCAACTCGGCGAGTCAGGTCAACTGTGGGTTGACTTTAACCAGGAGAGTTGACTTTGACCAAGGGTAAAACAGTCATTTTACCCCAGTGCAGTGTTTAGCATTGATTGAGTGTGTTTATGGACTTGTAGCCGGGGAGATACCGGAGCAGCAGCAGATAGCTTCCAGAGCCATACACATAGCAGCCAGTTCACAAGGTGAGTTTCCTTCCAGTAGGATCAGGGTCTAAGGCCACAAGGCCGGCCCATTTAGTTAGTAGCAGTTCCGGACTTCAGTCCGAAGCAGTAGTTCAGTATGCTTGATGTCTCCGTGATTCAAGCACGTTGTGTGTTATGTTAGTTGACATGTGTTATGCCATGCTATGATGAGTAGTTCCGGACTTCGGTCCGATGCAGTCAGTTCTGGACTTCGGTCCGATGCAGTCAGTTCCGGACTTTGGTCCGATGCAGCTAGTTCCGGACTTTGGTCCGATGCAGTGGGCAAGGCCCAGTATGTGTTTTATATGTATTGTATGGTATGTGACAGTTTGGGGGAGCTCACAAAGCTTCGTGCTTACAGTTTCAGTTTTGGTTTCAGGTACTTCCGCAAGCAAAGGTAAGAGCTCGGGATGATGGCATCGCACACACCACAGCTTCAGTTTTCATCCTGGGAGTTGATTCAGTTCTTGATTTTGATATGATATAGATATGATACAGTTTTCCTCACAGTGTTTTTACTATGTTTGAGATACATCACGTATGGTTTTATGATATGATACTCAGATTATGGTTTTTGGTTATATTGAAAAATGAAATTTTTGGGTCGTACTTTTGGGTCGTTTCACACTGGTATGTTCTTTTATATTCAATCTTGGTCAATACTTTAACTTCAATTTGGTTGCTAATTGAAGCAATGTCAAAAACTCCCATTATGTATGTACTTGAGAAGAGAAAGAGTGTGGGAGAGTAGAAGGAAACGTGATTGGTGATTGTGTGTACCTTGAATAAGATTTAGAAGCTATAAGAAAATGAGTTTGATGAGATTTTGTTGGGTTGGATTACTTGTGATACAAAGAGATTGTATGTGTACATAACATTCATACTTTATGTGTGATGTTTTGATTTTATTGGTATGTATTTGTGAGTATTTTTGTTTGATTTGGTATGTATTATTCATGTTTTCCATTTGTATATGTATGTATACTTAAAACTTTTACAAACCATTTCTTAACAATTATAATATATTTTTATAAGGGAGAATTTCGTATATGCCCTCCTAAACAGCTAAATATCGTATTTGCCCGGCTTAAACTCTAAATATCATATTTACCCTTTCCAATGTAGTTTAATATCATATATATACCCAAATGAATTATTTTGGTAATTTTTTTTATTTATAATTGTTTTTAGTAATATTAAATCATTATAATTAAAATACAATTTGAATGGACAATATTGCCCTTGTTACTTGCTAACACATTATGTTTTCCCCCATCTATCACAAAATCACGATCGAGCCTGATCGAGCCTTCCCTCCCTGATAAGATAGTTTAAGCTCAATTGATATAGGGTGGTTGTGGTTGGGATTCATGAGGCCCGCATCATCTTGACACAAGAAGTTGTTTAAATATATGTGAAGCTTTTGCTCACATTCCCTTATGATCCCTCGACCAGAGGCTGTTGCACTTGCAGTTGTATGATTGTTTCCCACAAAGTTTATGTTATCCAGCGTACACCCAACTGGAACTGCATTTTGATTGTATCAAGATTGGAGATTATCAAAGACAGTAGATGAAGGTGAATTTTGAAATCGGAAAACTTACATTTTCCTAAGAGTTGAAGTTGAGGCAATGCAATCATGTCGTACTATGAGTGTGATCACTGATCTTCAGGGAAGGGAGGGTATCCCGAATGACCCCAAACATGTTATTGTTGCTTCTGACACATATCAATAATGGAATCGGATTCAATAAATCACACAAAAATGACTAAAAGATTGCATGTGCATGATAAGAGAAATTTCAGTAAAAATTATCCTAAATCATGCGACCATTTCAATACCAAATTACAAATCTATACGCAAATAAGATGAAATCATAAAAACACAAATTTCTCTTGATTTTATCAGAATATCACCATCAAAATCAAAATTTCGATATAACGCAACACCCAAAACAATAGATTTCGATCGGAAAACATTGATAAATAAAGGAAGAAATAGAGGTGGATCTGGAGGGAATACCTTGGACGTAATGATACACGTGTGTGATTGCGCGACAACTGGGGAACCAACGATTGGGACCAACGATTGGAAGCAGAGAATGGCCGCAATGGTCGGAAGTATCAGGGAGGGACGCTGGCTTGATCGTGATTCTGTGATAGATGGGGGGAAAACGTTATCTCTTAGCAAGTAACAACATTAATATTGTCCATTCAAAATGTATTTTAATTATAATGATTTATTATTATGAAAAACAATTATAAATTAAAAAAAATATCAAAATAATTTATTTGGGTATATATGATATTAAAAAATATTAGGAAGGGTAAATACGATATTTGGAGTTTAGGCCTGGTAAATATGATATTTAGCTGTTTACGAAGGACATATACGAAATTCTCTGTGTCATAAATTTGTTATATAAATTGTATAATATAGATACATATAAATTTCCACTCATATGTTTGGAATGTAACATTTATTAACTTGTTAAACTTTGTTTGTTAAATTACAAATTGACACAAATATTATGTAGGTTTATGAAATATATAAAGAATTGAAGATTTATACATATTAAGGTGTTGTTTGTTTTTTCTGAGGCAAAATGTCTGCAGTCTGCGGACCGCATTTGTAGACCTCTGCAGTAGAAGAAGTGGACCAAACGTCTGCAGTCTGAAAAAAGAAGGTTGTTTGTTTTTTTTCACATCTACGGGCTACTAAAATAAACTGAAATTTAAATAAACTAGTTTTTTTAAACATCAAAGTGATTTTTTTAATATTTTTATGACTTTTTTATAAATAATTAACGGATATAGATCAACTTTTATGTATTATTTTGGTAATTTTTTTATTTATAATTGTTTTTAGTAATATTAAATCATTATAATTAAAATACAATTTTAATGGACAATATTGCCCTTGTTACTTGCTAACACATTATGTTTTCCCCCATCTATCACAAAATCACGATCGAGCCTGATCGAGCCTTCCCTCCCTGATAAGATAGTTTAAGCTCAATTGATATAGGGTGGTTGTGGTTGGGATTCATGAGGCCCGCATCATCTTGACACAAGAAGTTGTTTAAATATATGTGAAGCTTTTGCTCACATTCCCTTATGATCCCTCGACCGGAGGCTGTTGCACTTGCAGTTGTATGATTGTACACCCAACTGGAACTGCATTTTGATTGTATCAAGATTGGAGATTATCAAAGACAGTAGATGAAGGTGAATTTTGAAATCGGAAAACTTACATTTTCCTAAGAGTTGAAGTTGAGGCAATGCAATCATGTCGTACTATGAGTGTGATCACTGATCTTCAGGGAAGGGAGGGTATCCCGAATGACCCCAAACATGTTATTGTTGCTTCTGACACATATCAATAATAGAATCGGATTCAATAAATCACACTAAAACGACTAAAAGATTGCATGTGCATGATAAGAGAAATTTCAGTAAAAATTATCCTAAATCATGCGACCATTTCAATACCAAATTAAAATCTATACGCAATAAAGATGAAATCATAAAAACACAAATTTCTCTTGATTTTATCAGAATATCACCATCAAAATCAAAATTTCGATATAACGCAACACCCAAAACAATAGATTTCGATTGGAAAACATTGATAATTAAGGAAGAAATAGAGGTGGATCTAGAGGGAATACCTTGGACGTAATGATACACGTGTGTGATTGCGCGACAACTGGGGAACCAACGATTGGAAGCAGAGAATGGCCGCAATGGTTGGAAGTATCAGGGAGGGAGGCTGGCTTGATCGTCATTCTGTGATAGATGGGGGGAAAACGTTATCTCTTAGCAAGTAACAACGTTAATATTGTCCATTCAAAATGTATTTTAATTATAATGATTTATTATTATGAAAAACAGTTATAAATTTAAAAAAAATATCAAAATAATTTATTTGGGTATATATGATATTAAAAAATATTAGGAAGGGTAAATACGATATTTGGAGTTTAGACCTGGTAAATATGATATTTAGCTGTTTACGAACGACATATACGAAATTCTCTGTGTCATAAATTTGTTATATAAATTGTATAATATAGATACATATAAATTTCCACTCATATGTTTGGAATGTAACATTTATTAACTTGTTAAACTTTGTTTGTTAAATTACAAATTGACACAAATATTACGTAGGTTTATGAAATATATAAAGAATTGAAGATTTATACATATTAAGGTGCTGTTTGTTTTTTCTGAGGCAAAATGTCTGCAGTCTGCGGACCGCATTTGTAGACTTGTGCAGTAGAAGAAGTGGACCAAACGTCTGCAGTCTAAAAAAAGAAGGTTGTTTGTTTTTTTTCACATCTGCGGGCTACTAAAATAAACTGAAATTTAAATAAATAATTAACGGATTTAGATCAAATTTTATGTATTATTGTATAAAAAATAAAAAATACAAATGGTTTGCATTTACGTATACATTTGATAAAAACCAACAACTGCGGTTGCAAAGTATTAACTAAACATTATAATTAGTGATCAATGAATTTGATACATAAATGGATGAAAATAAATTTCGATTTTTTCAATTAAATCAATTAAAAATATACAATAAATATTTTCTCGAGAAATTGACGATACTGCATTAAATAATGTTTTGCAAAATTTGGCAAAAAAATATAAAAATATATTATGATTTTTTTTCATAATTATATAAACAACTTCAACGACTATCATTGTAATACATTTTTATTTATAAATTTGTCAAAAATATTATGTTTGTACCGTCGAACGTTTTTTTTTTAAGTTTTGTATTTTTTTCAAATTGTTTATAACTAATAAAGTTGGAAAAAATATAAATTAAAAAAAAAACTTAAATAGATAAAGATATATATGTTTTTTAGGCTAGAAGATGTTAGAAGACTGTGGTCCACATCTGCGCCAAGAAAAGGGCGCAGACAATTTTAGGTCTGCAGTCTTCAGAAAAACAAACAGTCTGCGAAAGATAATGTCTGCGCGTGGTCTGCGCGGTGCAGACGAAAAAGGCCCCGTAGATCTCCGGACAATAAACAAACAAGTAAACTAGGTCACCTGTAATCCAATCCATCTTGAATGTCTGTTTAGTGATTTCGTAAGAATACATGTAGTTTTGAGGGTAAACACAAGATTGGTGAGTGTTACAGGTTTTCTGCTAAAATCTGTAATACTTTTAATAAGTCTAAAAAGTATTATCCATGTACGTGTAACAATAGTTAAAACAATGTTTGCAAGTAGTCTTTAAAAGCCTAACATGTATTTCGGTATAAGTAATTCCATACTTTAAATTGTGTTTGCAATAAATTCTTGAAAGCCAAAATGTATCTTTTGTATAAGTAAATCCATACTTTAAACTAGGTTCATAATAAACCTTTGAATATCCTTAAAAACCAAACTGTTATGTAGCTAAGTAATTCCATACTTAAAAATAGTTTTAAAAGCAACCAAGCCCATGGTTGTTAGTGAGATATAGAGAGATATTCTAGTTAATGTTTATAGTGAGTCCTATAACCGAACTATATAACTAAGTGTACCCCCTACAACGCTTAATTGGACGTTGTAGTAAAAATTGTAGACACCGATCACCCGCTTCGATTGATCGGTTGAGGGTTGTAGCTAGCAACCGCAGGTGGGGATGTCAACCCCATATAGATCGATACATATGTATCTCGCTCCAAAGACTAACGATTATAGTAGAGTAAGTATGCTAAGTGTTTAAACTCAACTAATAAATAACGTCTCACAAAAAAGCCCTTAACTAAAAAGTTTGTGAATAGCTCTCAACCCTAACTTAATTGTAATTAAGTCACTAGGCATAATGAATATCGTTGTATAACGTTTATAAAAACCGACTATGTTTGACATATATGTAAAAGTGTAATGTGCTCGCTTTTATAAAAATGAATGTTTCAAATTAATTAACATATGTACATGTATAAACGTGGTATACTTAAACATATAAATATACATATTTACTAATAGCTTGAATCCTTAAAATACTAAGAAGTTTCATAAAGTACTTGTTATAATATGCAATGTCACATAAAAATCAGTTAATTTTGTAACGTGTAGTATTTGTTGTGTGAAATGGCTATTTCACGATAAAATAACCATACTACATATAAGAAAAATTTATACTAGTTTATTTGTAATAATATGGTAAATCGTTAAATAATAATAATTTTTATAAACTAGATATATTGAATTTTCGCATAAAAAGTAAATTGATTTGTATAAGCAAAATATTTACGGAAATGTATTCCCCCCCCCCCCCCCCCCCCCCCCCCCCGCGGAAATAATTAAAATATTATAACGGGGCCGTAATCAATCACCCTTGAAGCGTGAGTTCGAGTTGTTCGAATTCAAATTCTTTTGAGAAACTTGTCGTGTGAACCGCAAATTCATAATTCTTGAACTTTGAAGTATTCTCGGAACCTTTCGTTACAAATATAATTTATTGGGGGTTGTTTGGTAATTTAATTAACCCAAAATAAGACTGCTTTTGTTTAAAAATTCAAGGGAGGGACTGATTTTGTAACTTGAACAAACAATAGGGGGCAACGTATGTAACTTTTTGAATAAATGGGATTATTATTTGGGAATTATGACTGATTTTAATAGAGACATACCAAAGGAGGGACGGATTGGGTTACAATATCCAAATGCAGGGTTGAATATGATTAAATTTAATCAAAGTTTGGGTTTCTTGACTTTTAACTTGGTCAAGAACAAAAACACGTTTTTAGGTCTAGTCTCGTTTCATCCGATCAAAGGGCTCCAACAACGGGAATACGTGTCGCTTTCTTCAGACTGAAGGGACAATGGAGAAGGAACGGAAAAGAAAGCAGTGGTCGAACACAGCGAACCGGGATAATACGAAGGCTTGCAGGCGTGACTTTGTCGATCGCCCGCGAGACGGTTCATCTCCGGGGTTTGACGAGGCCAAGAAAGAAGGTGGGGAGAAGCAACGAGGCTGCCTTCGTCCTCTTCTGGCATTGAGGTGCGAAGGAGGGAAGGCCCGATGGGGCAAATCAGTCAGCGAGGAGGGGAAATGTCTACCTCCGGTGAGTGACCAGACCGAAGAAGGAGGAGGTGTTCGGTGGTTTTCTATCCATCGTTGAGAAAGGGAGAAACACAGAGACAGAAGAGCTGCCGTCGATGGTCGCAGGTAAGTGGACGGGGCTGCTTCAGCAGTCCCGTGGTCTTTTTTTCTCTTTTTTTTTTCTTTTTTTTAATTTATTTTTTATTTATTTTTTGATATTTATTTTTTTTGGTTTCCGATCAATGAATACGTAAAAATGGTCTTTAGGGATGCTGTTTGTTTTATCATGAATCTATGGAATGAACAAGTTAGATATTTTGGCTTTGCTTTTGACAGAAAATCGATGGGGGAAAAGGATTGTTCTCTTGGTGTTTGACAGGAAAAGAAGAAGGAAAAATAAAGGGAAAGCTGTTGTTCTTTTTTGTTGCAGGTAAGCAAAAGAACAAGAACAAAAGTGTTATTGGCTGGAAACGAAGAAGAAGGGGAAGAATAACAACAGCAAGTTCAGGGTGTTTTTGGCTTTGTTTCGATCAGCAGCAAGGGAAAAGGGCTGCTATCCTCTTGATTTCACATGTAAACAACGATCCACTGGTATGTTCTTTTATATTCAATCTTGGTCAATACTTTAACTTCAATTTGGTTGTTAATTGAAGCAATGTCAAAAACTCCCATTATGTATGTACTTGAGAAGAGAAAGAGTGTGGGAGAGTAGAAGGAAACGTGATTGGTGATTGTGTGTACCTTGAATAAGATTTAGAAGCTATAAGAAAATGATTTTGATGAGATTTTGTTGGGTTGGATTACTTGTGATACAAAGAGATTGTATGTGTACATAACATTCATACTTTATGTGTGATGTTTTGATTTTATTGGTATGTATTTGTGAGTATTTGTTTGATTTGGTATGTATTATTCATGTTTTCATTTGTATATGTTTGTATACTTAAAACTTTTACAAACCATTTCTTAACAATTATAATATATTTTTATAAGGGAGAATTTCGTATATGCCCTCCTAAACAGCTAAATATCGTATTTGCCCGGCTTAAACTCCAAATATCATATTTACCCTTTCCAATGTAGTTTAATATCATATACATACCCAAATGAATTATTTTGGTAATTTTTTTATTTATAATTGTTTTTAGTAATATTAAATCATTATAATTAAAATACAATTTGAATGGACAATATTGCCCTTGTTACTTGCTAACACATTATGTTTTCCCCCATCTATCACAAAATCACGATCGAGCCTGAACGAGCCTTCCCTCCCTGATAAGATAGTTTAAGGTCAATTGATATAGGATGGTTGTGGTTGGGATTCATGAGGCCCGCATCATCTTGACACAAGAAGTTGTTTAAATATATATGTGAAGCTTTTGCTCACATTCCCTTATGATCCCTCGACCAGAGGCTGTTGCACTTGCAGTTGTATAATTGTTTCCCACAAAGTTTATTATCCAGCGTACACCCAACTGGAACTGCATTTTGATTGTATCAAGATTGGAGATTATCAAAGACAGTAGATGAAGGTGAATTTTGAAATCGGAAAACTTACATTTTCCTAAGAGTTGAAGTTGAGGCAATGCAATCATGTCGTACTATGAGTGTGATCACTGATCTTCAGGGAAGGGAGGGTATCTCGAATGACCCCAAACATGTTATTGTTGCTTCTGACACATATCAATAATGGAATCGGATTCAATAAATCACACAAAAACGACTAAAAGATTGCATGTGCATGATAAGTGAAATTTCAGTAAAAATATCCTAAATCATGCGACCTTTTCAATACCAAATTACAAATCTATACGCAAATAAGATGAAATCATAAAAACACAAATTTCTCTTGATTTTATCAGAATATCACCATCAAAATCAAAATTTCGATATAACGCAACATCCAAAACAATAGATTTCGATCGGAAAACATTGATAAATAAAGGAAGAAATAGAGGTGGATCTGGAGGGAATACCTTGGACGTAATGATGCACGTGTGTGATTACGCGACAACTGGGGAACCAACGATTGGGACCAACGATTGGAAGCAGAGAATGGCCGCAATGGTCGGAAGTATCAGGGAGGGAGGCTGGCTTGATCGTGATTCTGTGATAGATGGGGGAAAACGTTATCTCTTAGCAAGTAACAACGTTAATATTGTCCATTCAAAATGTATTTTAATTATAATGATTTATTATTATGAAAAACAGTTATAAATTAAAAAAAATATCAAAATAATTTATTTGGGTATATATGATATTAAAAAATATTAGGAAGGGTAAATACGATATTTGGAGTTTAGGCCTGGTAAATATGATATTTAGCTGTTTACGAACGACATATACGAAATTCTCTGTGTCATAAATTTGTTATATAAATTGTATAATATAGATACATATAAATTTCCACTCATATGTTTGGAATGTAACATTTATTAACTTGTTAAACTTTTTTTGTTAAATTACAAATTGACACAAATATTTCGTAGGTTTATGAAATATATAAAGAATTGAAGATTTATACATATTAAGGTGCTGTTTGTTTTTTCTGAGGCAAAATGTCTGCAGTCTGCGGACCGCATTTGTAGACCTCTGCAGTAGAAGAAGTGGACCAAACGTCTGCAGTCTGAAAAAAAAAGGTTGTTTGTTTTTTTTCACATCTGCGGGCTACTAAAATAAACTGAAATTTAAATAAACTAGTTTTTTTAAAACATCAAAGTGATTTTTTTTAATATTTTTATGACTTTGTTATAAATAATTAACGGATTTAGATCAACTTTTATGTATTATTGTATAAAAAATAAAAAATACAAATGGTTTGCATTTACGTATACATTTGATAAAAACCAACAACTATGGTTGCAAAGTATTAACTAAACATTATAATTAGTGATCAATGAATTTGATACATAAATGGATGAAAATAAACTTCGATTTTTTCAATTAAATCAATTAAAAATGTACCATAAATATTTTCTCGAAAATTGACGATACTGCATTAAATAATGTTTTGCAAAATTTGGCAAAAAAAATATAAAAATATATTATGATTTTTTTTTTCATATTTATATAAACAACTTCAACGACTATCATTGTAATAAATTTTTATTTATAAATTTGTTAAAAATATCATGTTTGTACCGTCGAACGTTTTTTTTTAAGTTTTGTATTTTTTTCAAATTGTTTATTACTAATAAAGATGGAAAAAATATAAATTAAAAAAAAACTTAAATAGATAAACATATATATGTTTTTTTAGGCTAGAAGATGTCTGAAGATGTTAGAAGACTCTGGCCCACATCTGCGCCAAGAAAAGGGCACAGACATTTTTAGGTCTGCAGTCTTCAGAAAAACAAACAGTCTGCGAAAGATAATGTCTGCGCGTGGTCTGCGCGGTGCAGACGAAAAAGGCCCCGCAGATCTGCGGACAATAAACAAACAAGTAAACTAGGTCACCTGTAATCCAATCCATCTTGAATGTTTGTTTAGTGATTTCGTAAGAATACATGTAGTTTTGAGGGTAAACACAAGATTGGTGAGTGTTACAGATTTTCTGCTAAAATCTGTAATACTTTTAATAAGTCTAAAAAGTATTATCCATGTACGTTTAACAATAGTTAAAACAATGTTTGCAAGTAGTCTTTTAAAAGCCTAAAATGTATTTCGGTATAAGTAATTCCATACTTTAAATTGTGTTTGCAATAAATTCTTGAAAGCCAAAATGTATCTTTTGTATAAGTAACTCCATACTTTAAACTAGGTTCATAATAAACCTTTGAATATCCTTAAAAACCAAACTGTTATGTAGCTAAGTAATTCCATACATAAATATAGTTTTAAAAGCAACCAAGCCCATGGTTGTTAGTGAGAGATATTCTAGTTAATGTTTATAGTGAGTCCTATAACCGAACTATGTAACTAAGTGTAGCCCCTACAACGCTTAATTGGACGTTGTAGTAAAAATTGTAGACACCGATCACCCGCTTCGATTGATCGGTTGAGGGTTGTAGCTAGCAACCGCAGGTGGGGATGTCAACCCCATATAGATCGATACATATGTATCTCGCTTCGAAGACTAACGATTATAGTAGAGTAGGTATGTTAAGTGTTTAAACTCAACTAATAAATGACGTCTCACAAAAAAAGCCCTTAACTAAAAAGTTTGTGAATAGCTCTCAACCCTAACTTAATTGTGATTAAGTCACCAGGCATAATGAATATCGTTGTATGACGTTTATAAGAACCGACTATGTTTGACATATATGTAAAAGTGTAATGTGCTCGATTTTATAAAAATGAATGTTTCAAATTAATGAACATATGTACATGTGTAAACGTGGTATACTTAAACATATAAATATACATATTTATTAATAGCTTGAATCATTAAAATACTAAGAAGTTTCATAATGTACTTGTTATAATATGCAATGTCACATAAAAATCAGTTAATTTTGTAACGTGTAGTATTTGTTGTGTGAAATGGCTATTTCAAGATAAAATAACCATACTACTTATAAGAAAAATTTATACTTGTTTATTTGTAATAATATGGTAAATCGTTAAATAATAATATTTTTTATAAACTAGATTTATTGAATTTTCGCATAAAAAGTAAATTGATTTGTATAAGCAAAATATTTAAAGAAATGTATTCCCCTCACCCCCCCCCCCCCCCCCCCCCCCCCGTGGAAATTATTAAAATATTAAAACGGGGCCGTAATCAATCACCCTTGAAGCGTGAGTTCGAGTTGTTCGAATTCAAATTCTTTTGAGAAACTTGTCGTGTGAACCGCAAATTCATAATTCTTGAACTTTGAAGTATTCTCGGAACCTTTCGTAACAAATATAATTTATTGGGGGTTGCTTGGTAATTTAATTATCCCAAATTAGGACTGCTTTAGTTAAAAAATTCAAGGGAGGGACTGATTTTGTAACTTGAACAAACAATAGGGGGCAACGTATGTAACTTTTTGAATAAATGGGATTATTATGTGGGAATTAGGACTGATTTTTATCGAGACATACCAAAGGAGGGACTGATTGGGTTACAATATCCAAATGCAGGGTTGAATATGATTAAATTTAATCAAAGTTTGGGTTTCTTGACTTTTAACTTGGTCAAGAACAAAAACACGTTTTTAGGTCTAGTCTCGTTTCATCCGATCAAAGGGCTCCAACAACGGGAATACGTGTCGCTTTCTTCAGACTGAAGGGACAATGGAGAAGGAACGGAAAAGAAAGCAGTGGTCGAACACAGCGAAACGGGATAATACGAAGGCTTGCAGGCGTGACTTTGTCGATCGCCCGCGAGACGGTTCATCTCCGGGGTTTGACGAGGCCAACAAAGAAGGTGGGGAGAAGCAACGAGGCTGCCTTCGTCCTCTTCTGGCATTGAGGTGAGAAGGAGGGAAGGCCCGATGGGGCAAATCAGTCAGCGAGGAGGGGAAATGTCGACCTCCGGTGAGTGACCAGACCGAAGAAGGAGGAGGTGTTCGGTGGTTTTCTATCCATCGTTGAGAAAGGGAGAAACACAGAGACAGAAGAGCTGCCGTCGATGGTCGCAGGTAAGTGGACGGGGCTGCTTCAGCAGTCCCGTGGTCTTTCTTTCTCTTTTTTCTTTCTTCTTTTTATTTATTTTTTATTTATTTTTTTATATTTATTTTTTTTGGTTTCCGATCAATCAATAGGTAAAAATGGTCTTTACGGATGCTGTTTGTTTTATCATGAATCTATGGAATGAACAAGTTAGATATTTTGGCTTTGCTTTTGACAGAAAATCGATGGGGGAAAAGGATTGTTCTCTTGGTGTTTGACAGGAAAAGAAGAAGGAAAAATAAAGGGGAAGCCGTTGTTCTTTTTTGTTGCAGGTAAGTAAAAGAACAAGAACAAAAGTGTTCTTGGCTGGAAGCGAAGAAGAAGAAGGGGAAGAATAACAACAGCAAGTTCAGGGTGTTTTTGGCTTTGTTTCGATCAGCAGCAAGGGAAAAGGGCTGCTATCCTCTTGATTTCACATGTAAACAACGATCCACTGGTATGTTCTTTTATATTCAATCTTGGTCAATACTTTAACTTCAATTTGGTTGTTAATTGAAGCAATGTCAAAAACTCCCATTATGTATGTACTTGAGAAGAGAAAGAGTGTGGGAGAGTAGAAGGAAACGTGATTGGTGATTGTGTGTACCTTGAATAAGATATAGAAGCTATAAGAAAATGATTTTGATGAGATTTTGTTGGGTTGGATTACTTGTGATACAAAGAGATTGTATGTGTACATAACATTCATACTTTATGTGTGATGTTTTGATTTTATTGGTATGTATTTGTGAGTATTTGTTTGATTTGGTATGTATTATTCATGTTTTCATTTGTATATGTATGTATACTTAAAACTTTTACAAACCATTTCTTAACAATTATAATATATTTTTATAAGGGAGAATTTCGTATATGCCCTCCTAAACAGCTAAATATCGTATTTGCCCGGCTTAAACTCCAAATATCATATTTACCCTTTCCAATGTAGTTTAATATCATATACATACCCAAATGAATTATTTTGGTAATTTTTTTATTTATAATTGTTTTTAGTAATATTAAATCATTATAATTAAAATACAATTTGAATGGACAATATTGCCCTTGTTACTTGCTAACACATTATGTTTTCCCCCATCTATCACAAAATCACGATCGAGCCTGATCGAGCCTTCCCTCCCTGATAAGATAGTTTAAGGTCAATTGATATAGGGTGGTTGTGGTTGGGATTCATGGGGCCCGCATCATCTTGACACAAGAAGTTGTTTAAATATATGTGAAGCTTTTGCTCACATTCCCTTATGATCCCTCGACCGGAGGCTGTTGCACTTGCAGTTGTATGATTGTACACCCAACTGGAACTGCATTTTGATTGTATCAAGATTGGAGATTATCAAAGACAGTAGATGAAGGTGAATTTTGAAATCGGAAAACTTACATTTTCCTAAGAGTTGAAGTTGAGGCAATGCAATCATGTCGTACTATGAGTGTGATCACTGATCTTCAGGGAAGGGAGGGTATCCCGAATGACCCCAAACATGTTATTGTTGCTTCTGACACATATCAATAATGGAATCGGATTCAATAAATCACACAAAAACGACTAAAAGATTGCATGTGCATGATAAGAGAAATTTCAGTAAAAATTATCCTAAATCATGCGACCATTTCAATACCAAATTAAAATCTATACGCAATAAAGATGAAATCATAAAAACACAAATTTCTCTTGATTTTATCAGAATATCACCATCAAAATCAAAATTTCGATATAACGCAACACCCAAAACAATAGATTTCGATTGGAAAACATTGATAATTAAGGAAGAAATAGAGGTGGATCTAGAGGGAATACCTTGGACGTAATGATACACGTGTGTGATTGCGCGACAACTGGGGAACCAACGATTGGATGCAGAGAATGACCGCAATGGTTGGAAGTATCAGGGAGGGAGGCTGGCTTGATCGTCATTTTGTGATAGATGGGGGGAAAACGTTATCTCTTAGCAAGTAACAACGTTAATATTGTCCATTCAAAATGTATTTTAATTATAATGATTTATTATTATGAAAAACAGTTATAAATTTAAAAAAAAAATATCAAAATAATTTATTTGGGTATATATGATATTAAAAAATATTAGGAAGGGTAAATACGATATTTGGAGTTTAGGCCTGGTAAATATGATATTTAGCTGTTTACGAACGACATATACGAAATTCTCTGTGTCATAAATTTGTTATATAAATTGTATAATATAGATACATATAAATTTCCACTCATATGTTTGGAATGTAACATTTATTAACTTGTTAAACTTTGTTTGTTAAATTACAAATTGACACAAATATTACGTAGGTTTATGAAATATATAAAGAATTGAAGATTTATACATATTAAGGTGCTGTTTGTTTTTTCTGAGGCAAAATGTCTGCAGTCTGCGGACCGCATTTGTAGACTTGTGCAGTAGAAGAAGTGGACCAAACGTCTGCAGTCTGAAAAAAGAAGGTTGTTTGTTTTTTTTCACATCTGCGGGCTACTAAAATAAACTGAAATTTAAATAAACTAGTTTTTTTAAAACATCAAAGTCAGTTTTTTATTATTTTTATGACTTTGTTATAAATAATTAACGGATTTAGATCAAATTTTATGTATTATTGTATAAAAAATAAAAAATACAAATGGTTTGCATTTACGTATACATTTGATAAAAACCAACAACTGTGGTTGCAAAGTATTAACTAAACATTATAATTAGTGATCAATGAATTTGATACATAAATGGATGAAAATAAATTTCGATTTTTTCAATTAAATCAATTAAAAATGTACCATAAATATTTTCTCGAGAAATTGACGATACTGCATTAAATAATGTTTTGCAAAATTTGGCAAAAAAATATAAAAATATATTATGATTTTTTTTCATAATTATATAAACAACTTCAACGACTATCATTGTAATACATTTTTATTTATAAATTTGTCAAAAATATTATGTTTGTACCGTCGAACGTTTTTTTTTTAAGTTTTGTATTTTTTTCAAATTGTTTATAACTAATAAAGTTGGAAAAAATATAAATTAAAAAAAAAAACTTAAATAGATAAAGATATATATGTTTTTTAGGCTAGAAGATGTTAGAAGACTGTGGTCCACATCTGCGCCAAGAAAAGGGCGCATACAATTTTAGGTCTGCAGTCTTCAGAAAAACAAACAATCTGCGAAAGATAATGTCTGCGCGTGGTCTGCGCGGTGCAGACGAAAAAGGCCCCGTAGATCTCCGGACAATAAACAAACAAGTAAACTAGGTCACCTGTAATCCAATCCATCTTGAATGTCTGTTTAGTGATTTCGTAAGAATACATGTAGTTTTGAGGGTAAACACAAGATTGGTGAGTGTTACAGGTTTTCTGCTAAAATCTGTAATACTTTTAATAAGTCTAAAAAGTATTATCCATGTACGTGTAACAATAGTTAAAACAATGTTTGCAAGTAGTCTTTAAAAGCCTAACATGTATTTCGGTATAAGTAATTCCATACTTTAAATTGTGTTTGCAATAAATTCTTGAAAGCCAAAATGTATCTTTTGTATAAGTAAATCCATACTTTAAACTAGGTTCATAATAAACCTTTGAATATCCTTAAAAACCAAACTGTTATGTAGCTAAGTAATTCCATACTTAAAAATAGTTTTAAAAGCAACCAAGCCCATGGTTGTTAGTGAGATATAGAGAGATATTCTAGTTAATGTTTATAGTGAGTCCTATAACCGAACTATATAACTAAGTGTACCCCCTACAACGCTTAATTGGACGTTGTAGTAAAAATTGTAGACACCGATCACCCGCTTCGATTGATCGGTTGAGGGTTGTAGCTAGCAACCGCAGGTGGGGATGTCAACCCCATATAGATCGATACATATGTATCTCGCTCCGAAGACTAACGATTATAGTAGAGTAGGTATGTTAAGTGTTTAAACTCAACTAATAAATGACGTCTCACAAAAAAAGCCCTTAACTAAAAAGTTTGTGAATAGCTCTCAACCCTAACTTAATTGTGATTATGTCACCAGGCATAATGAATATCGTTGTATAACGTTTATAAAAACCGACTATGTTTGACATATATGTAAAAGTGTAATGTGCTCAATTTTATAAAATTGAATGTTTCAAATTAATGAACATATGTACATGTGTAAACGTGGTATACTTAAACATATAAATATACATATTTATTAATAGCTTGAATCCTTAAAATACTAAGAAGTTTCATAATGTACTTGTTATAATATGCAATGTCACATAAAAATCAGTTAATTTTGTAACGTGTAGTATTTGTTGTGTGAAATGGCTATTTCACGATAAAATAACCATACTACTTATAAGAAAAATTTATACTAGTTTATTTGTAATAATATGGTAAATCGTTAAATAATAATATTTTTTATAAACTAGATTTATTGAATTTTCGCATAAGCAAAATATTTAAAGAAATGTATTCCCCCCACCCCCCCCCCCCCCCCCCCCCGCGGAAATTATTAAAATATTATAACGGGGCCGTAATCAATCACCCTTGAAGCGTGAGTTCGAGTTGTTCGAATTCAAATTCTTTTGAGAAACTTGTCGTGTGAACCGCAAATTCATAATTCTTGAACTTTGAAGTATTCTCGGAACCTTTCGTAACAAATATAATTTATTGGGGGTTGTTTGGTAATTTAATTATCCGAAAATAGGACTGCTTTAGTTAAAAAATTCAAGGGAGGGAATGATTTTGTAACTTGAACAAACAATAGGGGGCAACGTATGTAACTTTTTGAATAAATGGGACTATTATTTGGGAATTAGGACTGATTTTTATCGAGACATACCAAAGGAGGGACTGATTGGGTTACGATATCCAAATGCAGGGTTGAATATGATTAAATTTAATCAAAGTTTGGGTTTCTTGACTTTTAACTTGGTCAAGAACAAAAACACGTTTTTAGGTCTAGTCTCGTTTCATCCGATCAAAGGGCTCCAACAACGGGAATACGTGTCGCTTTCTTCAGACTGAAGGGACAATGGAGAAGGAACGGAAAAGAAAGCAGTGGTCGAACACAGCGAAACGGGATAATACGAAGGCTTGCAGGCGTGACTTTGTTGATCGCCCGCGAGACGGTTCATCTCCGGGGTTTGACGAGGCCAAGAAAGAAGGTGGGGAGAAGCAACGAGGCTGCCTTCGTCCTCTTCTGGCATTGAGGTGCGAAAGAGGGAAGGCCCGATGGGGCAAATCAAACAGCAAGGAGGGGAAATGTCGACCTCCGGTGAGTGACCAGACCGAAGAAGGAGGAGGTGTTCGGTGGTTTTCTATCCATCGTTGAGAAAGGGAGAAACACAGAGACAGAAGAGCTGCCGTCGATGGTCGCAGGTAAGTGGACGGGGCTGCTTCAGCAGTCCCGTGGTCTTTCTTTCTCTTTTTTTTTTTCTTTTTTTTTATTTATTTTTTATTTATTTTTTTATATTTATTTTTTTTGGTTTCCGATCAATCAATAGGTAAAAATGCTCTTTAGGGATGCTGTTTGTTTTATCATGAATCTATGGAATGAACAAGTTAGATATTTTGGCTTTGCTTTTGACAGAAAATCGATGGGGGAAAAGGATTGTTCTCTTGGTGTTTGACAGGAAAAGAAGAAGGAAAAATAAAGGGAAAGCTGTTGTTCTTTTTTGTTGCAGGTAAGCAAAACAACAAGAACAAAAGTGTTATTGGCTGGAAACGAAGAAGAAGGGGAAGAATAACAACAGCAAGTTCAGGGGGTTTTTGGCTTTTTTTCGATCAGCAGCAAGGGAAAAGGGCTGCTATCCTCTTGATTTCACATGTAAACAACGATCCACTGGTATGTTCTTTTATATTCAATCTTGGTCAATACTTTAACTTCAATTTGGTTGTTAATTGAAGCAATGTCAAAAACTCCCATTATGTATGTACTTGAGAAGAGAAAGAGTGTGGGAGAGTAGAAGGAAACGTGATTGGTGATTGTGTGTACCTTGAATAAGATTTAGAAGCTATAAGAAAATGATTTTGATGAGATTTTGTTGGGTTGGATTACTTGTGATACAAAGAGATTGTATGTGTACATAACATTCATACTTTATGTGTGATGTTTTGATTTTATTGGTATGTATTTGTGAGTATTTGTTTGATTTGGTATGTATTATTCATGTTTTCATTTGTATATGTATTCATACTTAAAACTTTTACAAACCATTTCTTAACAATTATAATATATTTTTATAAGGGAGAATTTCGTATATGCCCTCGTAAACAGCTAAGTATCGTATTTGTCCGGCTTAAACTCCAAATATCATATTTACCCTTTCCAATGTAGTTTAATATCATATACATACCCAAATGAATTATTTTGGTAATTTTTTTTATTTATAATTGTTTTTAGTAATATTAAATCATTATAATTAAAATACAATTTGAATGGACAATATTGCCCTTGTTACTTGCTAACACGTTATCTTTTCCCCCATCAATCACAAAATCACGATCGAGCCTGAACGAGCATGATAAGATAGTTTAAGGTCAATTGATATAGGGTGGTTGTGGTTGGGATTCATGAGGCCCGCATCATCTTAACACAAGAAGTTGTTTAAATATATGTGAAGCTTTTGCTCACATTCCCTTATGATCCCTCGACCAGAGGCTGTTGCACTTGCAGTTGTATGATTGTTTCCCACAAAGTTTATGTTATCCAGCGTACACCCAACTGGAACTGCATTTTGATTGTATCAAGATTGGAGATTATCAAAGACAGTAGATGAAGGTGAATTTTGAAATCGAAAAACTTACATTTTCCTAAGAGTTGAAGTTGAGGCAATGCAATCATGTCATACTATGAGTGTGATCAGTGATCTTCAGGGAAGGGAGGGTATCCCGAATGACCCCAAACTTGTTATTATTGCTTCTGACACATATCAATAATGGAATCGGATTCAATAAATCACACAAAAACGACTAAAAGATTGCATGTGCATCATAATAGAAATTTCAGTAATAATTATCCTAAATCATGCGACCATTTCAATACCAAATTACAAATCTATACGCAATAAAGATGAAATCATAAAAACACAAATTTCTCTTGATTTTATCAGAATATCACCATCAAAATCAAAATTTCGATATAACGCAACACCCAAAACAACAGATTTCGATCGGAAAACATTGATAAATAAAGGAAGAAATAGAGGTGGATCTGGAGGGAATACCTTGGACGTAATGATACACGTGTGTGATTGCGCGACAACTAGGGAACCAACGATTTGGACCAACGATTGGAAGCAGAGAATGGCCGCAATGGTCGGAAGTATCAGGGAGGGAGGCTGGCTTGATCGTGATTCTGTGATAGATGGGGGGAAAACGTTATCCCTTAGCAAGTAACAACGTTAATATTGTCCATTCAAAATGTATTTTAATTATAATGATTTATTATTATGAAAAACAGTTATAAATTAAAAAAAATATCTAAATAATTTATTTGGGTATATATGATATTAAAAAATATTAGGAAGGGTAAATACGATATTTGGAGTTTAGGCCTGGTAAATATGATATTTAGCTGTTTACGAAGGACATATACGAAATTCTCCGTGTCATAAATTTGTTATATAAATTGTATAATATAGATACATATAAATTTCCACTCATATGTTTGGAATGTAACATTTATTAACTTGTTAAACTTTGTTTGTTAAATTACAAATTGACACAAATATTACGTAGGTTTATGAAATATATAAAGAATTGAAGATTTATACATATTAAGGTGTTGTTTGTTTTTTCTGAGGCAAAATGTCTGCAGTCTGCGGACCGCATTTGTAGACCTGTGCAGTAGAAGAAGTGGACCAAACGTCTGCAGTCTGAAAAAAGAAGGTTGTTTGTTTTTTTCACATCTGCGGGCTACTAAAATAAACTGAAATTTAAATAAACTATTTTATGAGTTTGTTATAAATAATTAACGGATTTAGATCAACTTTTATGTATTATTGTATAAAAAATAAAAAATACAAATGATTTGCATTTACGTATACATTTGATAAAAACCAACAACTGTGGTTGCAAAGTATTAACTAAACATTATAATTAGTGATCAATGAATTTGATACATAAATGGATGAAAATAAACTTCGATTTTTTCAATTAAATCAATTAAAAATGTACCATAAATATTTTCTCGAGAAATTGATGATACTGCATTAAATAATGTTTTGCAAAATTTGGCAAAAAATATAAAAATATATTATGATTTTTTTTATATTTATATAAACAACTTCAACGACTATCATTGTAATAAATTTTTATTTATAAATTTGTCAAAAATATCATGTTTGTACCGTCGAACGTTTTTTTTTTTTTTTAAGTTTTGTATTTTTTCAAATTGTTTATAACTAATAAAGTTGGAAAAAATATAAATTAAAAAAAAAAAAACTTAAATAGATAAAGATATATATATGTGTTTTTAGGCTAGAAGATGTTAGAAGACTGTAGTCCACAACTGCGCCAAGAAAAGGGCGCATACATTTTTAGGTCTGCAGTCTTCAGAAAAACAAACAGTCTGCGAAAGATAATGTCTGCGCGTGGTCTGCGCGGTGCAGACGAAAAAGGCCCCGCAGATCTACGGACAATAAACAAACAAGTAAACTAGGTCACCTGTAATCCAATCCATCTTGAATGTCTGTTTAGTGATTTCGTAAGAATACATGTAGTTTTGAGGGTAAACACAAGATTGGTGAGTGTTACAAGTTTTCTGCTTAAATCTGCAATACTTTTAATAAGTCTAAAAAGTATTATCCATGTACGTGTAACAATAGTTAAAACAATGTTTGCAAGTAGTCTTTAAAAGCCTAAAATGTATTTCGGTATAAGTAATTCCATACTTTAAATTGTGTTTGCAATAAATTCTTGAAAGCCAAAATGTATCTTTTGTATAAGTAAATCCATACTTTAAACTAGGTTCATAATAAACATTTGAATATCCTTAAAAACCAAACTGTTATGTAGCTAAGTAATTCCATACTTAAAAATAGTTTTAAAAGCAACCAAGCCCATGGTTGTTAGTGAGATATAGAGAGATATTCTAGTTAATGTTTATAGTGAGTCCTATAACCGAACTATATAACTAAGTGTACCCCCTACAATGCTTAATTGGACGTTGTAGTAAAAATTGTAGACACCGATCACCCGCTTCGATTGATCGGTTGAGGGTCGTAGCTAGCAACCGCAGGTGGGGATGTCAACCCCATATAGATCGATACATATGTATCTCGCTCCGAAGACTAACAATTGTAATAGAGTAAGTATGCTAAGTGTTTAAACTCAACTAATAAATAACGTCTCACAAAAAAGCCCTTAACTAAAAAGTTTGTGAATAGCTCTCAACCCTAACTTAATTGTAATTAAGTCACCAGGCATAATGAATATCGTTGTATAACGTTTATAAAAACCGACTATGTTTGACATATATGTAAAAGTGTAATGTGCTCGATTTTATAAAAATGAACGTTTCAAATTAATGAACATATGTACATGTGTAAACGTGGTATACTTAAACATATAAATATATATATATATATATATATATATATATATATATATATATATATATATATATATTTATTAATAGCTTGAATCCTTAAAATACTAAGAAGTTTCATAATGTAGTTGTTATAATATGCAATGTCACATAAAAATCAGTTAATTTTGTAACGTGTAGTATTTGTTGTGTGAAATGGCTATTTCACGATAAAATAACCATACTACTTATAAGAAAATTTATACTAGTTTATTTGTAATAATATGGTAAATCGTTAAATAATAATATTTTTTATAAACTAGATTTATTGAATTTTCGCATAAAAAGTAAATTGATTTGTATAAGCAAAATATTTAAACAAATGTATTCCCCCCACACACCCCCCCACCCCCCCTGCGGAAATTATTAAAATATTAAATCGGGGCCGTAATCAATCACCCTTGAAGCGTGAGTTCGAGGTGTTCGAATTCAAATTCTTTTGATAAACTTGTCGTGTGATCCGCAAATTCATAATTCTTGAACTTTGAAGTATTCTAGAAACCTTTCGTAACAAATATAATTTATGGGGGGGTTGTTTGGTAATTTAATTAACCCAAAATAGGACTGCTTTAGTTAAAAAGTTCAAGGGAGGGACTGATTTTGTAACTTGAACAAACAATAGGGGGCAACGTATGTAACTTTTTGAATAAATGGGATTATTATTTGGGAATTAGGACTGATTTTTATCGACACATAGCAAAGGAGGGACTGATTGGGTTACAATATCCAAATGCAGGGTTGAATATGATTAAATTTAATCAAAGTTTGGGTTTCTTGACTTTTAACTTGGTCAAGAACAAAAACACGTTTTTAGGTCTAGTCTCGTTTCATCCGATCAAAGGGCTCCAACAACGGGAATACGAGTCGCTTTCTTCAGACTGAAGGGACAATGGAGAAGGAACGGAAAAGAAAGCAGTGGTCGAACACAGCGAAACGGGATAATACGAAGGCTTGCAGGCGTGACTTTGTTGATCGCCCGCGAGACGGTTCATCTCCGGGGTTTGACGAGGCCAAGAAAGAAGGTGGGAAGAAGCAACGAGGCTGCCTTCGTCCTCTTCTGGCATTGAGGTGAGAAGGAGGGAAGGCCCGATGGGGCAAATCAGTCAGCGAGGAGGGGAAATGTCGACCTCCGGTGAGTGACCAGACCGAAGAAGGAGGAGGTGCTCGGTGGTTTTCTATCCATCGTTGAGAAAGGGAGAAACACAGAGACAGAAGAGCTGCCGTCGATGGTCGCAGGTAAGTGGACGGGGCTGCTTCAGCAGTCCCGTGGTCTTTCTTTCTCTTTTTTCTTTCTTTCTTTTTTTTTTTATTTTTTTTATTTTTTTTTTTATATATTTTTTTTTTGGTTTCCGATCAATCAATAGGTAAAAATGGTCTTTATGGATGCTGTTTGTTTTATCATAAATCTATGGAATGAACAAGTTAGATATTTTGGCTTTGCTTTTGACAGAAAATCGATGGGGGAAAAGGATTGTTCTCTTGGTGTTTGACAGGAAAAGAAGGAAAAATAAAGGGGAAGCCGTTGTTCTTTTTTGTTGCAGGTAAGCAAAAGAACAAGAACAAAAGTGTTCTTGGCTGGAAGCGAAGAAGAAGGGGAAGAATAACAACAGCAAGTTCAGGGTGTTTTTGGCTTTGTTTCGATCAGCAGCAAGGGAAAAGGGCTGCTATCCTCTTGATTTCACATGTAAACAACGATCCACTGGTATGTTCTTTTATATTCAATCTTGGTCAATACTTTAACTTCAATCTGGTTGTTAATTGAAGCAATGTCAAAAACTCCCATTATGTATGTACTAGAGAAGAGAAAGAGTGTGGGAGAGTAGAAGGAAACGTGATTGGTGATTGTGTGTACCTTGAATTAGATTTAGAAGCTATAAGAAAATGATTTTGATGAGATTTTGTTGGGTTGGATTACTTGTGATACAAAGAGATTGTATGTGTACATAACATTCATACTTTATGTGTGATGTTTTCATTTTATTGGTATGTATTTGTGAGTATTTGGTTGATTTGGTATGTATTATTCATGTTTTCCATTTGTATATGTATGTATACTTAAAACTTTTACAAACCATTTCTTAACAATTATAAATATATTTTTATAAGGGAGAATTTCGTATATGCCCTCCTAAACAGCTAAGTATCGTATTTGTCCGGCTTAAACTCCAAATATCATATTTACCCTTTCCAATGTAGTTTAATATCATATATATACCCAAATGAATTATTTTGGTAATTTTTTTTATTTATAATTGTTTTTAGTAATATTAAATCATTATAATTAAAATACAATTTGAATGGACAATATTGCCCTTGTTACTTGCTAACACGTTATCTTTTCCCCCATCAATCACAAAATCACGATCGAGCCTGAACGAGCATGATAAGATAGTTTAAGGTCAATTGATATAGGGTGGTTGTGGTTGGGATTCATGAGGCCCGCATCATCTTGACACAAGAAGTTGTTTAAATATATGTGAAGCTTTTGCTCACATTCCCTTATGATCCCTCGACCAGAGGCTGTTGCACTTGCAGTTGTATGATTGTTTCCCACAAAGTTTATGTTATCCAGCGTACACCCAACTGGAACTGCATTTTGATTGTATCAAGATTGGAGATTATCAAAGACAGTAGATGAAGGTGAATTTTGAAATCGGAAAACTTACATTTTCCTAAGAGTTGAAGTTGAGGCAATGCAATCATGTCGTACTATGAGTGTGATCACTGATCTTCAGGGAAGGGAGGGTATCCCGAATGACCCCAAACATGTTATTGTTGCTTCTGACACATATCAATAATGGAATCGGATTCAATAAATCACACAAAAACGACTAAAAGATTGCATGTGCATCATAATAGAAATTTCAGTAAAAATTATCCTAAATCATGCGACCATTTCAATACCAAATTACAAATCTATACGCAATAAAGATGAAATCATAAAAACACAAATTTCTCTTGATTTTATCAGAATATCACCATCAAAATCAAAATTTCGATATAACGCAACACCCAAAACAACAGATTTTGATCGGAAAACATTGATAAATAAAGGAAGAAATAGAGGTGGATCTGGAGGGAATACCTTGGACGTAATGATACACGTGTGTGATTGCGCGACAACTAGGGAACCAACGATTTGGACCAACGATTGGAAGCAGAGAATGGCCGCAATGGTCGGAAGTATCAGGGAGGGAGGCTGGCTTGATCGTGATTCTGTGATAGATGGGGGGAAAACGTTATCCCTTAGCAAGTAACAACGTTAATATTGTCCATTCAAAATGTATTTTAATTATAATGATTTATTATTATGAAAAATAGTTATAAATTAAAAAAATATCAAAATAATTTATTTGGGTATATATGATATTAAAAAATATTAGGAAGGGTAAATACGATATTTGGAGTTTAGGCCTGGTATATTTAGCTGTTTACGAAGGACATATACGAAATTCTCTATGTCATAAATTTGTTATATAATTTGTATAATATAGATACATATAAATTTCCACTCATATGTTTGGAATGTAACATTTATTAACTTGTTAAACTTTGTTTGTTAAATTACAAATTGACATAAATATTACGTAGGTTTATGAAATATATAAAGAATTGAAGATTTATACATATTTAGGTGTTGTTTGTTTTTTTTGAGGCAAAATGTCTACAGTATGAGGACCGCATCTGTAAACCTCTGCAGTAGAAGAAGTGGACCAAACTTCTTCTGTCTGAAAAAAGAAGACTGTTTGTTTTTTTTTCACATCTGCAGGCTACTAAAATAAACTGAAATTTAAATAAACTAGTTTTTTTAAACTTCAAAGTGATTTTTTTAATATTTTTATGACTTTGTTATAAATAATTAACGGATCTAGATCAACTTTTATGTATTATTGTATAAAAAATAAAAAATACAAATGGTTTGAATTTACGTATACATTTGATAAAAACCAACAACTGTGGTTACAAAGTATTAACTAAACATTATAATTAGTGATCAATGAATTTGATGCATAAATGGATGAAAATAAACTTCGATTTTTTCAATTAAATCAATTAAAAATGTACCATAAATATTTTCTCGAGAAATTGACGATACTGCGTTAAATAATGTTTTGCAAAATTTGGCAAAATAATATAAAATATATTATGATTTTTTTTTCATATTTATATAAACAACTTCAACGACTATCATTGTAATAAATTTTTATTTATAAATTTGTCAAAAATATCATGTTTGTACCGTCGAACGTTTTTTTTTTTAAGTTTTGTACTTTTTTTCAAATTGTTTATAACTAATAAAGTTGGAACAAATATAAATTAAAAAAAAAACTTAAAAAGTTAAAGATATATATGTTTTTTTAGGCTAGAAGATGTCTGAAGATGTTAGAAGACTCTGGTCCACATCTGCGCCAAGAAAAGGGCGCGCAGACATTTTTAGGTCTGCAGTCTTCAGAAAAACAAACAATCTGCGAAAGATAATGTCTGCGTGTGGTCTGCGCAGTGCAGACAAAAAAGGCCCCGCAGATCTGTGGACAATAAACAAACAAGTAAACTAGGTCACCTGTAATCCAATCCATCTTGAATGTCTGTTTAGTGATTTCGTAAGAATACATGTAGTTTTGAGGGTAAACACAAGATTGGTGAGTGTTACAGGTTTTCTGCTAAAAGTTGTAATACTTTTAATAAGTCTAAAAAGTATTATCCATGTACGTGTAACAATAGTTAAAACAATGTTTGCAAGTAGTCTTTAAAAGCCTAAAATGTATTTCAGTATAAGTAATTCCATACTTTAAATTGTGTTTGCAATAAATTCTTGAAAGCCAAAATGTATCTTTTGTATAAGTAAATCCATACTTTAAACTAGGTTCATAATAAACCTTTGAATATCCTTAAAAACCAAACTGTTATGTAGCTAAGTCATTCCATGCTTAAAAATAGTTTTAAAAGCAACCAAGCCCATGGTTGTTAGTGAGAGATAAAGAGATATTCTAGTTAATGTTTATAGTGAGTCCTATAACCGAACTATGTAACTAAGTGTACCCCTACAACGCTTAATTGGACGTTGTAGTAAAAATTGTAGACACTGATCACCCGCTTCGATTGATCGGTTGAGGGTTGTAACTAGCAACCGCAGGTGGGGATGTCAACCCCATATAGATCGATACATATATATCTCGCTCTGAAGACTAACGATTATAGTAGAGTAGGTATGCTAAGTGTTTAAACTCAACTAATAAATGACGTCTCACAAAAAAAGCCCTTAACTAAAAAGTTTGTGAATAGCTCTCAACCCTAACTTAATTGTGATTAAGTCACTAGGCATAATGAATATCGTTGTATAACGTTTATAAAAACCGACTACGTTTGACATATATGTAAAAGTGTAATGTGCTCGCTTTTATAAAAATGAATGTTTCAAATTAATGAACATATATGTACATGTATAAACGTGGTATACTTAAACATATAAATATACATATTTACTAATAGCTTGAATCCTTAAAATACTAAGAAGTTTCATAATGTACTTGTTATAATATGCAATGTCACATAAAAATTAGTTAATTTTGTAACGTGTAGTATTTGTTGTGTGAAATGGCTATTTCACGATAAAATAACCATATTACGTATAAGAAAAATTTATACTAGTTTATTTGTAATAATATGGTAAATCGTTAAACAATAATATTTTTTATAAACTAGATTTATTGAATTTTTGCATAAAAAGTAAAATGATTTGTATAAGCAAAATATTTAAAGAAATGAATATAATAAAACGAGGCCGTAATCAATCACCCTTGAAGCGTGAGTTCAAGTTGTTCGAATTCAAATTCTTTTGAGAAACTTGTCGTGTGAACAGCAAATTCATAATTCTTGAACTTTGAAGTATTCTCGGAACCTTTCGTAACAAATATAATTTATTGGGGGTTGTTTGGTAATTTAATTAACCCAAAATAGGACTGCTTTAGTTAAAAAGTTCAAGGGATGGACTGATTTTGTAACTTGAACAAACAATAGGGGGCAACGTATGTAACTTTTTGAATAAATGGGATAATTATTTGGGAATTAGGACTGATTTTTATCGAGACATACCAAAGGAGGGACTGGTTGGGTTACAATATCCAAATGCAGGGTGGAATATGATTAAATTTAATCAAAGTTTGGGTTTCTTGACTTTTAACTTGGTCAAGAACAAAAACACGTTGTTAGGGGCGTGTTTGGCTTAGCTTTTAAAAGCTCAAAAGTTCTTTTCCAAAAAGTTACAAAAAGTTAGGATTTCCTGACTTTTCCAAAAAGTTGATTTTCCTTGTATTAAAACTCCAAAAGTTACTAGTTTGCCAAACATCTTTTTGTTTTTTTTTTCTTTTATAAAAAAGACTTTTGGCTGTGAAAAGCTAAGCCAATCACCCATAGGTCTAGTCTCGTTTCATCCGATCAAAGGGCTCCAACAACGGGAATACGAGTCGTTTTCTTCAGACTGAAGGGACAATGGAGAAGGAACGGAAAAGAAAGCAGTAGTCGAACACAGCGAAACGGGATAATACGAAGGCTTGCAGGCGTGACTTTGTCGATCGCCCGCGAGACGGTTCATCTCCGGGGTTTGACGAGGCCAAGAAAGAAGGTGGGGAGAAGCAACGAGGCTGCCTTCGTCCTCTTCTGACATTGAGGTGCGAAGGAGGGAAGGCCCGATGGGGCAAATCAGTCAGCGAGGAGGGGAAATGTCGACCTCCGGTGAGTGACCAGACCGAAGAAGGAGGAGGTGTTCGGTGGTTTTCTATCCATCGTTGAGAAAGGGAGAAACACAGAGACAGAAGAGCTACCGTCGATGGTCGCAGGTAAGTGGACGGGGCTGCTTCAGCAGTCCCGTGGTCTTTCTTTCTCTTTTTTCTTTCTTTTGTTTTTTATTTTTTTTATATATATATTTTTTGGTTCCCGATCAATCAATAGGTAAAAATGGTCTTTAGGGATGCTGTTTGGTTTATCATGAATCTATGGATGAACAAGTTAGATATTTTGGCTTTGCTTTTGACAGAAAATCGATGGGGGAAAAAGGATTGTTCTCTTGGTGTTTGACAGGAAAAGAAGAAGGAAAAATAAAGGGGAAGCTGTTGTTCTTTTTTGTTGCAGGTAAGCAAAAGAACAAGAACAAAAGTGTTCTTGGTTGGAAGCGAAGAAGAAGGGGAAGAATAACAACAGCAAGTTCAGGGGGTTTTTGGCTTTGTTTCGATCAGCAGCAAGGGAAAAGGGCTGCTATCCTCTTGATTTCACATGTAAACAACGATCCACTGGTACGTTCTTTTATATTCAATCTTGGTCAATACTTTAACTTCAATGTCGTTGTTAATTGAAGCAATGTCAAAAACTCCAATTATGTATGTACTTGAGAAGAGAAAGAGTGTGGGAGAGTAGAAGGAAACGTGATTGGTGATTGTGTGTACCTTGAATTAGATTTAGAAGCTATAAGAAAATGATTTTGATGAGATTTTGTTGGGTTGGATTACTTGTGATACAAAGAGATTGTATATGTACATAACATTCATACTTTATGTGTGATGTTTTGTTTTTATTGGTATGTATTTGTGAGTATTTGTTTGATTTGGTATGTATTATTCATATTTTCCATTTGTATATGTATGTATACTTAAAACTTTTACAAACCATTTCTTAGCAATTATAATATATTTTTATAAGGGAGAATTTCGTATATGCCCTCCTAAACAGCTAAATATTGTATTTGCCCGGCTTAAACTCCAAATATCATATTTACCCTTTCCAATGTAGTTTAATATCATATATATACCCAAATGAATTATTTTGGTAATTTTTTTTATTTATAATTGTTTTTAGTAATATTAAATCATTATAATTAAAATACAATTTGAATGGACAATATTGCCCTTGTTACTTGCTAACACATTATGTTTTCCCCCATCTATCACAAAATCACGATCGAGCCCGATTGAGCCTTCCCTCCCTGATAAGATAGTTTAAGGTCAATTGATATAGGGTGGTTGTGGTTGGGATTCATGAGACCCGCATCATCTTGACACAAGAAGTTGTTTATATATGTGAAGCTTTTGCTCACATTCCCTTATGATCCCTCGACCAGAGGCTGTTGCACTTGCAGTTGTATGATTGTTTCCCACAAAGTTTATTATCCAGCGTACACCCAACTGGAACTGCATTTTGATTGTATCAAGATTGGAGATTATCAAAGACAGTAGATGAAGGTGAATTTTGAAATCGGAAAACTTACATTTTCCTAAGAGTTGAAGTTGAGGCAATGCAATCATGTCGTACTATGAGTGTGATCAGTGATCTTCAGGGAAGGGAGGGTATCCCGAATGACCCCAAACATGTTATTGTTGCTTCTGACACATATCAATAATGGAATCGGATTCAATAAATCACACAAAAACAACTAAAAGATTGCATGTGCATCACAAGAGAAATTTCAGTAAAAATTATCCTAAATCACGCGACCATTTCAATACCAAATTACAAATCTATACGCAAATAAGATGAAGTCATAAAAACACAAATATCTCTTGATTTTATCAGAATATCACCATCAAAATCAAAATTTCGATATAACGCAACACCCAAAACAATAGATTTCGATTGGAAAACATTGATAAATAAAGGAAGAAATAGAGGTGGATCTGGAGGGAATACCTTGGACGTAATGATACACATGTGTGATTGCGCGACAACTGGGAAGCAACGATTGGGACCAACGATTGGAAGCAGAGAATGGCCGCAATGGTCGGGAGTTTCAGGGAGGGAGGCTGGTTTGATCGTGATTCTGTGATAGATGGGCGGAAAACGTTATCTCTTAGCAAGTAACAACGTTAATATTGTCCATTCAAAATGTATTTTAATTATAATGATTTGTTATTATGAAAAACAGTTATAAATTAAAAAAAATATCAAAATAATTTATTTGGGTATGTATGATAATAAAAAATATTATGAATGGTAAATACGATATTTGGAGTTTAGGCCTGGTAAATATGATATTTAGGTGTTTACGAAGGACATATACGAAATTCTATGTGTCATAAATTTGTTATATAAATTGTATAATACAGATACATATAAATTTCCACTCATATGTTTGGAATGTAACATTTATTAACTTGTTAAACTTTGTTTGTTAAATTAAAATTGACACATATATTACGTAGGTTTATGAGATATATAAAGAATTGAAGATTTATACATATTAAGGTGTTGTTTGTTTTTTCTGAGGCAAAATGTCTGCGGACCACATCTGTAGACCTCTGCAGTAGAAAAAGTGGACCAAACGTCTGCAGTCTGAAAAAAGAACACTGTTTGTTTTTTTTCACATCTGCGGGCTACTAAAATAAACTGAAATTTAAATAAACTAGTTTTTTTAAACTTCAAAGTGATTTTTTTTAATATTTTTATGACTTTGTTATAAATAATTAACTGATCTAGATCAACTTTTATGTATTATTGTATAAAAAATAAAAAATACAAATGGTTTGAATTTACGTATACATTTGATAAAAACCAACAACTGTGGTTGCAAAGTATTAACTAACCATTATAATTAGTGATCAATGAATTTGATACATCAATGGATGAAAATAAACTTCAATTTTTTCAATTAAATCAATTAAAAATGTACGATAAATATTTTCTCGAGAAATTGACGATACTGCATTAAATAATGTTTTGCAAAATTTGGCAAAAAAATATAAAAATATATCATGATTGTTTTTTTCATATTTATATAAACAACTTCACCGACTATCATTGTAAAAAAATTTTATTTATAAATTTGTCAAAAATATCATGTTTGTACCGTCGAACGTTTTTTTTTTAACTTTTGTATTTTTTTTTCAAATTGTTTATAACTAATTAAGTTGGAAAAAATATAAATTAAAAAAAAAGACTTAAAAAGTTAAAAATATATATGTTTTTTTAGGCTACAAGATGTCTGAAGATGTTAGAAGACTCTGGTTCACATCAGCGCCAAGAAAAGGGCGCGCAGACATTTTTAGGTCTGCAGTCTTCAGAAAAACAAACAGTCTGCAAAAGATAATGTCTGCGCGTGGTCTGCGCGGTGCAGACAAAAAAGGCCCCGCGGATCTGCGGACAATAAACAAACAAGTAAACTAGGTCACCTGTAATCCAATCCATCTTGAATGTCTGTTTAGTGATTTCGTAAGAATACATGTAGTTTTGAGGGTAAACACAAGATTGGTGAGTGTTACAGGTTTTCTGCTAAAAGCTGTAATACTTTTAATAAGTCTAAAATTATTATCCATGTACGTGTAACAATAGTTAAAACAATGTTTGCAAGTAGTCTTTAAAAGCCTAAAATGTATTTCGGAATAAGTAATTCCATACTTTAAATTGTGTTTGCAATAAATTCTTGAAAGCCAAAATGTATCTTTTGTATAAGTAAATCCATACTTTAAACTAGGTTCATAATAAACCTTTGAATATCCTTAAAAACCAAACTGTTATGTAGCTAAGTAATTCCATACTTAAAAATAGTTTTAAAAGCTACCAAGCCCATGGTTGTTACTGAGAGATAGAGAGATATTCTAGTTAATGTTTATAGTGAGTCCTTGTAACGACCCGTCTCCGGTATGATAATTCCATGGTTTTTATTTAGAAATTTTGCAAGAGGGACTCGGCGAGTTCATAGCCTGACTCGCCGAGTAGGGACGGGATTTCGAGCACGTGTTAGCCGGCGACTCGGCGAGTCCATATTCGGGACTCGGCGAGTCTGCTTGTCTGGAAGAAACCCTAAATCCCCGGGTTGCTCACTATTTAAGCCACCTTATAGCCTCCATTCTCGCCTCCTTCACCCTCAGCGAGCTGTGAGAAAACCCTAATCCATTCTTGAGTGATCTAAGTGCTCTTGTGTTATTATTTTGAAGGCTTGAAGAAGGAAAAGAAGAAAGGAACAAGGAGAAGAGTTGTAGAGCAAAGATTCAAGGGCAGACCAGAGTTCTTTGAGGTATTCTTCGGATTTCCTTCCCTTTTATGCTTTAAAACCCCATTAGAACTCTTCTAGATCTAGTTGATGCTTTTCTCAAGCCTTATGATGATATGGAAGCCCTATTATGTCGAGATATCCTTAGATCTGTTCATTTAAGAGTTGTAGAGCCCAGATCTATTGCCTTTATGGAGCTATTTTGCATAGTAACCCTAGATCTACCCTTTTAAGTGCCTTTTTAGCCTTTATCCCCTTTTTCATGTGTTTGTACACATAAAGTTGGAAACTTTACGTGGTAAATCAGCTTATTGGACTCAGATCTATCAATTGTATGTAATAGATTCAAGCAGAATCGAGTTTAGAATAGTTGCATGGTTGTGACTCGGCGAGTCGGAAGAACGACTCGGCGAGTCGAGTCGCGAGTCCCCGATTTCTTCCTTTTGAGCGATGTCGAGTGGGACCAGTGAGTAGTGGAGTGAACTCAGCGATTTCGAGGTCAGACTCAGTAATGGAGGGACTCGGCGAGTTGTTCATACAACTCGGCGAGTCCAAGGCAATCTCCTTAAGCTCAAGAACAACTCGTTGAGTTGTTCATATGACTCGGCGAGTCGGATGAAGATTGTCTGAGCTCTTGGATCGAGAGGGTACTCGTCGAGTCGATGTCATACTCGACGAGTAGCCACGAGTAGGGTTGAGAAGTGAGACTAGAGACTCGGCGAGTTGGCGGCCCAACTCGGCGATTCAGGTCAACTGTGGGTTGACTTTGACCGAGAGTTGACTTTGACCAAGGGTAAAAGAGTCATTTTACCCCAGTGCAGTGTATAGTATTTGATTGAGTGTGTTTATGGACTTGTAGCCGGGGAGATACCGGAGCAGCAACAGTTAGCTTTCAGATCCATTCACACAGCAGCCAGTTCACGAGGTGAGTTTCCTTCCAGTAGGATCAGGGTCTAAGGCCACAATGCCGGCCCGTTCAGTTAGTAGTAGTTTCGGGACTTCGGTCTAATGCAGTAGTTAGTATGTTTGACGCCTTCGTGGCTCAAACAGGATATATGTGTTTATGCTCGTTGACATGTTATGCTATGTTCAGTCAGTTAGCTTCGGACTTCAGTCCGATGGAGGGGACAAGGTCCCAGTCAGTCAGCTTCGGACTTCGGTCCGATGGAGGGGACAAGGTCCCGGTTAGTCACCTTCGGACTTCGGTCCGATGGAGGGGACAAGGTCCCAGTCAGTCAGCTTCGGACATTGGTCCGATGGAGGGGACAAGGTCCCAGTTAGTCAGCTTCGGACTTCGGTCCGATGGAGGGGGCAAGGCCCCAGTATGTACTTTATATGTTCTTGTATGGTATGCGGTAGTTTGGGGGAGCTCACTAAGCTTCGTGCTTACAGTTTCAGTTTTGGTTTCAGGTACTTCCGCAAGCAAAGGGAACCCGTTCAGTTAGTAGTAGTTTCGGGACTTCGGTCTAATGCAGTAATTAGTATGTTTGACGCCTTCGTGGCTCAAACAGGATATATGTGTTTATGCTCGTTGACATGTTATGCTATGTTCAGTCAGTTAGCTTTGGACTTCAGTCCGATGGAGGGGACAAGGTCCCAGTCAGTCAGCTTCGGACTTCGGTCCGATGGAGGGGACAAGGTCCCGGTTAGTCACCTTCGGACTTCGGTACGATGGAGGGGACAAGGTCCCAGTCAGTCAGCTTTGGACATTGGTCCGATGGAGGGGACAAGGTCCCAGTCAGTCAGCTTCGGACTTCGGTCCGATGGAGGGGGCAAGGCCCCAGTATGTACTTTATATGTTCTTGTATGGTATGCGGTAGTTTGGGGGAGCTCACTAAGCTTCGTGCTTACAGTTTCAGTTTTGGTTTCAGGTACTTCCGCAAGCAAAGGGAAGAGCTCGGGATGATGGCATCGCACACACCACAGCTTCAGTTTTTATCCTGGGAGTTGATTCAGTTTTTGTTTTTGATATGATATAGTTATGATACAGTTTTCCTCAAAGTGTTTTATTATGTTTGAGATGCATCACGTATGGTTTTATGACATGACACTCAGATTATGGTTTTTGGTGATATTGAAAAATGAAATTTTTGGGTCGTATTTTTGGGTTGTTTCAAGTTGGTATCAGAGCCTTGGTTTGAGGGATTCAGATACACTTCCGGGTGTATCTGAACTCAAACTAAGGGGAAGATAGAATGATTTTTTTAAAAAAGGAAAATGTTTTCTAAAGAGTTTTGAAAGCACTTATAAAGAAAGCAATTTTTTTAACGAGATAAGGGTGTGGTGCATGCGATCAGCCGAGCTCAAGTAAGTACTCCCAAATTACCCATACAAGTTATTTGTTCAGTTTCAGTTTTAGTAGAACAACATGATAGTATAGGACTAAGGATCTAGGAGGATGCCTTATGTGCCTGCTTTATGTGTTACAGCTTTATGAGTATTGCATGCTAGTATTGAGTAGACAGCAGTAGGATAGCCTGTTTAGGTTATGCCTGATAGTATGAGCTTAGCATTGTATGCTAGTGCAGTTTCCCTATTATGAGGATAGGATTGCTTGAGTGGTTCTTGTGTTCGAATGCTGCTTGCTTCGTGCTTTGTGGGATTCTGAGTGATGGGAGTTAGCCATTAGGTGAACACGTCACACCACATGTGATCAGGGTTGAATAATCCCAGAGTGCTGGAATTGGCTCTATTGCGCGGCTCTTGTTTGAGTCCAACCGTTATAGGGACGAGTCTTTTACTTGAAGGATTATCTGGGCCTCGTCACATGTGATGGTGTTCAGGTGGTGGCTAATTAGCATTATAAGGAGGCCTTCAGCAGCTGAGGACTAGTTGAGTTGAGTATGAGGTTTCCCTAGGGCAAGCCTAGGATGAGAGTAGCAGAGATCAGTAGTAGTAGAAGTGACTTGGTAGAGTCAAGGCAGTTCTTGAAGAAAGTACGGATAGATGTGGAAGGTAGTATGGGCCCGTACTACTGAAAGCAGAGGATCCGTAATCGAATCAAGAAAGGCTGAGACAAGACCAGGAAGCTAGTTGTAGTATCAATGATCCCTTGAGATATTTCAGTTTTCTGATGTAGTTGTGATGTGTTTCAGAATGGTGGTTTTGCGTTCGAGACCAGCAGCCGGCAGTGGAGGTGCCGGGGAGGGATCAGGTTCAGGCTCGGGGGACGAGCGCATGGATGAGCAGACCTGAGAGTTTCTTTCTTCGGAGATTACGCGCATCATTGTAGAGCAGACTCCTGTGATCTTCGGTTCGATCAAGGAGGGAATTCTAGAGCTGATGGATGAGAGATTGGGCACTTTCCGTGCCGAGGTGGCGGCCATGATGGGGTCGCGCACCCTTACATTCAGGGAGTTCAGGGCATGTGGAGCTCCGGACTATCATGGGGCGCGGGACCCCATAGCGAGTACTAGATGGTTGGCGGATGTGGCCAACGCTTTCCGCACTAGCAGGTGTCCCGAGGGGGACAAGGTCAGATTGGCATCCTGTCTTCTGAAGGACAGGCCACGGGATTGGTGGGAGGAGGTCGGACATACCATTGGAGACGATGCAGCATTGGACGCCATGACCTGGGCTGACTTCTCTACCAGGTTCAGGGCAGAGTTTGCACCGGTTATTGAGGTGCAGCAGTTAGCTAGGGAGTTTCAGGACCTCACCCAGACTACAGAGACAGTGGCGGAGATCACCGCCAAGTTCAGGGAGAGGGCTCTTCTCGTTCCTCAGTACGTAGCCGATGAGGAGATGAAGAAGGCCCGTTATCATGAGATGTTGTGGAGCGATATCCGCCAGTTTGTGAGCCGATCCAGCTGTAAAACGCTGGATGACATGATTGCTAGGGCTCGGGAGAGGGAGATTGATCTCGAGATGGAGAAGAAGAGGAAGCCGAAGGCGGTTTCGGGTACAGGTAGTTCGGGCAAAAAGCCCAAGGTTTCAGATCACAGGTCTAGGAGTCAGCCGAGCCACAGTCGATGTGGCAGGTGTGGGAAGATGCACGATGGAGTGTGCAAGGCAGGGAGTTCCGGCTGCTTCAAGTGCGGTCGGATTGGGCATTTGAGTAGGGATTGTACGGCCTCTGCTACTGCCGTTGCAGCATCAGATCTGATTTGCTTTCAGTGCAATCAGAGGGGACATAAAAAGTCCTAGTGTCCGAGTTTAGCCGCAGCAGGGAAGGTGGCTGCACCTGCCCCTGCTACCTTGAGGATTACAGATGGCCGGCAGGGCCGAGCCGAGACGCCAATGGTGAAGAGTAGGGCGTTTCAGATGACAGCAGAGGAGGCGCGAGCGACTCCTGATGTGGTGACGGGTATGTATCTTCCCTTCATCTCTTTATTATTATTGATTGAATATTGCTTATGATTGTATGTTTTATTTAGGGTCGTTCTCTGTGAACGGCATTTCTGCTATGGTATTATTCGATTCGGGGGCTACCCGATCATTTGTATCGCTTGCGCTTAGCAAGAGATTTAGTAGAGCTCCAGGGGAGCTGGATTGTCCATTAGAGGTTGAGATAGCAGATGATAGGACCGTGATGGTCGGCAGAGTGCATAGAGGGTGTTCTCTTCAGTTGTTTGATGAGTAGTTTTCAGTGGACCTGGTACCTATTCCCCTGCGAGGGAATAAGGTTATTGTGGGCACGGATTGGCTAAGCCCCAATGGGGTGGTGATTGATTGTGAGCTTCAGCTAGTGAGGATTCGCACTCCCAGTGGGGGAGAGTTAGTGATTCAAGGCGAGAGGCCATAGCGTGGACCGACCTTTTGTTCCGCCGCAAGGGCGAGGCGCTATGTTCAGCAGGGTTGCGCCGGTTTTGTAGCTTACATCCTGGATGCCCGGGAGAAGGGCAAGACGACAGTTGATGATGTTCCTGTAGTGCGAGACTACCCGGATGTGTTTCCCGAGAATTTGCCGGGGATACCTCCTGAGAGGCAGGTCGAGTTCAGGATCGACCTAATTCCTGGTGCGGCTCCAATAGCCAAGGCACCATATCGACTAGCTCCCCCTGAGATGCAGGAGCTGCTAGACAAGGGTTTCATTCGGCCGAGCAGTTCGCCTTGGGGAGCGCCGATCCTGTTTGTGAGGAAGAATGATGGGTCGCATCGTATGTGTATAGATTATCGGGAGTTGAATAAGGTAACGGTGAAGAACCGTTACCCACTTCCGAGGATAGATGATTTGTTTGATCAGCTGCAGGGAGCGTCTTGGTTCTCCAAGATCGATCTGCGCTCCGGTTATCATCAGATGCGGGTTAGAGATGAGGATGTACAGAAGACTGCTTTCAGGACCAGGTATGGTCATTATGAGTTTGTGGTGATGCCATTTGGGCTCACCAATGCTCCAGCCGCGTTCATGGATCTCATGAATCGCGTGTGCAGGCCGATGCTGGATCGGTCAGTGATAGTATTCATAGATGATATCTTGGTGTATTCCAAGACGCAGGAGCAGCATGAGGAGCACCTGCGAGAGGTGCTGGAGGTTTTGAGGAGGGAGAGACTTTTCGCAAAGTTCTCCAAATGCGAGTTTTGGTTGCGCGAGGTGCAGTTCCTTGGCCACCTCGTCAACCAGAAGGGTATTTTGGTAGACCCGGCCAAGATAGAGGCCGTGATGCAGTGGGAGGTCCCAGAGTCTCCATCTGAGATTCGGAGCTTCCTAGGGTTGACAGGGTATTACCGGAGATTCATTCAGGATTTCTCCAAGATAGTTGTGCCGCTCACCCGACTGACCAAGAAGTCGGTGGTATTTCGTTGGGGGCCTGAGCAGCAGACAGCGTTCGAGATCCTCAGACAGAGATTGTGCGAGGCTCCGATCCTTACCTTGCCAGAGGGAGTAGAGGACTTTGTAGTCTACTGTGATGCCTCGATCACAGGTATGGGAGCAGTGTTGATGCAGCGAGACCATGTGATAGCTTACGCTTCGAGACAGTTGAAGCCTCACGAGGCTAATTATCCTAACCATGATTTAGAGCTGGGGGCGGTTGTGTTTGCCCTCAAGATTTGGAGGCATTATCTTTATGGGGTCCGTTGTACTATCTACACGGATCACAAGAGTTTGAGGTACCTTATGGATCAGCCGAGTCTGAACATGATGCAGAGGAGATGGTTGGATGTGCTAAAGGATTATGATTGTGAGATCCTTTACCATCCAGGGAAGGCCAACGTGGTGGCCGACGCCCTAAGCCGCAAAGTGTCGGCAACCCCTATCAGGGATCTGTGTTTGAGGATGACAGTGATCACTCCATTGTTGGAGCGGATCAAGGAGGCTCAGGTGGAGGGCCTCAAGGAGGAGAGGCAGAAGTGTGAGAGGATAGTAGGCCGAGTAGCCTCGTTTGATTATGACAGCCGGGGATTGCTGACGCTTCACGGGAGGGTGTGGGTACCGTACTGGGGTGGAGTACGGCAGGTGTTGATGGACGAGGCTCATAAGTCTCGATTTTCTATCCACCCAGGGGCGACGAAGATGTATCGAGATCTTCGACCTGATTATTGGTGGCCCTGCATGAAGCGGGACGTCGCCTGGTATGTTGAGAGATGCCTGACCTGCAGGAAGGTCAAGGCGGAGCACCAGAGACCTCACGGCAAGATGCAGCCGTTAGACATTCCCGTGTGGAAATAGGAGGACATTACCATGGATTTTGTCACCAAGCTCCCCAGGACCGCACGAGGAGTGGATTCGATATGGGTAGTAGTGGATCGGTTGACGAAGAGTGCTCATTTTATCCCGATCCAGGAGAGTATATCGGCAGAGAAGTTAGCCGATATCTATGTGCGAGAGATTGTGGCACGTCATGGAGTGCCGATATCGGTGGTGTCAGACCGAGATGTCCGTTTTACATCCAAATTCTGGAAGCGGTTCCACGACGAGATGGGTACTCGTCTCCATTTCAGCACCGCTTTCCACCCTCAGACGGACGGGCAGAGCGAGAGGACGATTCAGACTCTCGAGGACATGCTTAGGGCATGTGTTCTAGATTTCGGTGGCAGTTGGGATACGTATATTCCGTTAGCAGAATTTTCATATAACAACAGTTATCATGCGAGCATTGATCGACCTCCCTTTGAGATGCTTTATGGGAGGAAGTGTAGGACCCCGATTTGTTGGGGCGAGGTCGGTCAGCGAGTCATCGGGAGCACAGAGGTGGTGCTCAAGACGACCGAGTTGATCCAGCAGGTCCGTAGTAGACTGCAGACTGCACAGAGTCGGCAGAAGAGCTACGCCGACAGGAGGCGTTCAGACTTGGAGTTCCGGGTGGGAGATATGGTCCTTCTGAAGGTCTCACCTTGGAAGGGTGTCATCAGGTTCCGGAAGAGGGGCAAGTTGGGTCCCAGGTTTATTGGTCCTTTCAGGGTTTGGGCCCGGGTGGGTCGGGTTGCTTATCGGTTAGATCTTCCTGAGGAGCTTAGTCAGATCCACAACACTTTCCATGTGTCTCAGTTGAGGAAGTGCTTGGTGGATGAGTCAGCAGTCGTTCCCCTAGAGGATATTCAGGTTGATAGCAGCCTGAACTATATAGAGAGGCCGATCGTGATTCTGGACCGGAAGACCAAGACCTTGAGGAACAAGGAAATTCAGTTAGTGAAGGTGTAGTGGCAGCACCGGAAGGAGTCTGAGTGGACGTGGGAGGCTGAGGAGGAGATGAGAGAGCACTACCCAGAGATATTTGCAGATTCAGCCGTAGCAGACTTCGAGGACGAAGTCTGAGATAAGTGGGGGAGAGTTCTAACAACCCGTCTCCGGTATGATAATTCCATGGTTTTTATTTAGAAATTTTGCAAGAGGGACTCGGCGAGTTCATAGCCTGACTCGCCGAGTAGGGACGGGATTTCGAGCACGTGTTAGCCGGCGACTCGGCGAGTCCATATTCGGGACTCGGCGAGTCTGCTTGTCTGGAAGAAACCCTAAATCCCCGGGTTGCTCACTATTTAAGCCACCTTATAGCCTCCATTCTCGCCTCCTTCACCCTCAGCGAGCTGCGAGAAAACCCTAATCCATTCTTGAGTGATCTAAGTGCTCTTGTGTTATTATTTTGAAGGCTTGAAGAAGGAAAAGAAGAAAGGAACAAGGAGAAGAGTTGTAGAGCAAAGATTCAAGGGCAGACCAGAGTTCTTTGAGGTATTCTTCGGATTTCCTTCCCTTTTATGCTTTAAAACCCCATTAGAACTCTTCTAGATCTAGTTGATGCTTTTCTCAAGCCTTATGATGATATGGAAGCCCTATTATGTCGAGATATCCTTAGATCTGTTCATTTAAGAGTTGTAGAGCCCAGATCTATTGCCTTTATGGAGCTATTTTGCATAGTAACCCTAGATCTACGCTTTTAAGTGCCTTTTTAGCCTTTATCCCCTTTTTCATGTGTTTGTACACGTAAAGTTGGAAACTTTACGTGGTAAATCAGCTTATTGGACTCAGATCTATCATTTGTATGTAATAGATTCAAGCAGAATCGAGTTTAGAATAGTTGCATGGTTGTGACTCGGCGAGTCGGAAGAACGACATGGCGAGTCGAGTCGCGAGTCCCCGATTTCTTCCTTTTGAGCGATGCCGAGTGGGACCAATGAGTAGTGGAGTGAACTCAGCGATTTCGAGGTCAGACTCAGTAATGGAGGGACTCGGCGAGTTGTTCATACAACTCGGCGAGTCCAAGGCAATCTCCTTAAGCTCAAGAACAACTCGTTGAGTTGTTCATATGACTCGGCGAGTCGGATGAAGATTGTCTGAGTTCTTGGATCGAGAGGTTACTCGTCGAGTCGATGTCATACTCGACGAGTAGCCACGAGTAGGGTTGAGAAGTGAGACTAGAGACTCGGCGAGTTGGCGGCCCAACTCGGCGAGTCAGGTCAACTGTGGGTTGACTTTGACCGAGAGTTGACTTTGACCAAGGGTAAAAGAGTCATTTTACCCCAGTGCAGTGTATAGTATTTGATTGAGTGTGTTTATGGACTTGTAGCCGAGGAGATACCGGAGCAGCAACAGTTAGCTTTCAGAGCCATTCACACAGCAGCCAGTTCACGAGGTGAGTTTCCTTCCAGTAGGATCAGGGTCTAAGGCCACAATGCCGGCCCGTTCAGTTAGTAGTAGTTTCGGGACTTCGTTCCAATGCAGTAGTTAGTATGTTTGACGCCTTCGTGGCTCAAACAGGATATATGTGTTTATGCTCGATGACATGTTATGCTATGTTCAGTCAGTTAGCTTCGGACTTCAGTCCGATGGAGGGGACAAGGTCCCAGTCAGTCAGCTTCGGACTTCGGTCCGATGGAGGGGACAAGGTCCCGGTTAGTCAGCTTCGGACTTCGGTTCGAAGGAGGGGACAAGGTCCCAGTCAGTCAGCTTCGGACATTGGTCCGATGGAGGGGACAAGGTCCCAGTCAGTCAGCTTCGGACTTCGGTCTGATGGAGGGGGCAAGGCCCCAGTATGTACTTTATATGTTCTTGTATGGTATGTGGTATTTTGGGGGAGCTCACTAAGCTTCGTGCTTACAGTTTCAGTTTTGGTTTTAGGTACTTCCGCAAGCAAAGGGAAGAGCTCGGGATGATGGCGTCGCACACACCACAGCTTCAGTTTTTATCCTGGGAGTTGATTTAGTTTTTGTTTATGATATGATATAGTTATGATACAGTTTTCCTCACAGTGTTTTATTATGTTTGAGATGCATCACGTATGGTTTTATGACATGACTCTCAGATTATGGTTTTTGGTGATATTGAAAAATGAAATTTTTGGGTCGTATTTTTGGGTTGTTTCAGTCCTATAACCGAACTATGTAACTAAGTGTACCCCCTACAACGCTTAATTGGACGTTGTAGTGAAAATTGTAGACACCGATCACCCGCTTCAATTGATTGGTTGAGGGTTGTAGCTAGCAACCGCAGGTGGGGATGTCAACCCCATATAGATCGATACATATGTATTTCGCTCCGAAGACTAACGATTATAGTAGAGTAGGTATGCTAAGTGTTTAAACTCAACTAATAAATGACGTCTCACAAAAAAAGCCCTTAACTAAAAAGTTTGTGAATAGCTCTCAACCCTAACTTAATTGTGATTAAGTCACTAGGCATAATGAATATAATTTATTGGGGGTTGTTTGGTAATTTAATTAACCCAAAATAGGACTGATTTAGTTAAAAAATTCAAGGGAGGGACTGATTTTGTAACTTGAACAAACAATAGGGGGCAACGTATGTAACTTTTTGAATAAATGGGATTATTATTTGGGAATTAGGACTGATTTTTATCGAGACATACCAAAGGAGGGACTGATTGGGTTACAATATCCAAATGCAGGGTTGAATATGATTAAATTTAATCAAAGTTTGGGTTTCTTGACTTTTAACTTGGTCAAGAACAAAAACACGCTTTTAGGTCTAGTCTCGTTTCATCCGATCAATGGGCTCCAACAACGGGAATACGAGTCGCTTTCTTCAGAGTGAAGGGACAATGGAGAAGGAACGGAAAAGAAAGCAGTGGTCGAACACAGCGAAACGGGATAATACGAAGGCTTGCAGGCGTGACTTTGTCGATCGCCCGCGAGACGGTTCATCTCCGGGGTTTGACGAGGCCAAGAAAGAAGGTGGGGAGAAGCAACGAGGCTGCCTTCGTCCTCTTCTGACATTGAGGTGCGAAGGAGGGAAGGCCCGATGGGGCAAATCAGTCAGCGAAGAGGGGAAATGTCGACCTCCGGTGAGTGACCAGACCGAAGAAGGAGGAGGTGTTCGGTGGTTTTCTATCCATCGTTGAGAAAGGGAGAAACACAGAGACAGAATAGCTGCCGTCGATGGTCGCAGGTAAGTGGACGGGGCTGCTTCAGCAGTCCCGTGGTCTTTCTTTCTCTTTTTTCTTTCTTTTTTTTTTTTTTATTTTTTTTATTTTTTTTATTTTTATTTTTTATTTTTTTATATATATATTTTTTGGTTTCCGATTAATCAATATGTAAAAATGGTCTTTAGGGATGCTATTTGTTTTATCATGAATCTATGGAATGAACAAGTTAGATATTTTGGCTTTGCTTTTGACAGAAAATCGATGGGGGAAAAGGATTGTTCTCTTGGTGTTTGACAGGAAAAGAAGAAGGAAAAATAAAGGGGAAGCTGTTGTTCTTTTTTGTTGCAGGTAAGCAAAAGAACAAGAACAAAAGTGTTCTTGGTTGGAAGCGAAGAAGAAGGGGAAGAATAACAACAACAAGTTCAGGGGATTTTTGGCTTTGTTTCGATCAGCAGCAAGGGAAAAGGGCTGCTATCCTCTTGATTTCACATGTAAACAACGATCCACTGGTATGTTCTTTTATATTCAATCTTGGTTAATACTTTAACTTCAATCTGGTTGTTAATTGAAGCAATGTCAAAAACTCCCATTATGTATGTACTTGAGAAGAGAAAGAGTGTGGGAGAGTAGAAGGAAACGTGATTGGTGATTGTGTGTACCTTGAATAAGATTTAGAAGCTATAAGAAAATGATTTTGATGAGATTTTGTTGGGTTGGATTACTTGTGATACAAAGAGATTGTATGTGTACATAACATTCATACTTTATGTGTGATGTTTTGATTTTATTGGTATGTATTTGTTTGATTTGGTATGTATTATTCATGTTTTCATTTGTATATGTATGTATACTTAAAACTTTTACAAACCATTCCTAAACAGCTAAATATCGTATTTGCCCGGCTTAAACTCCAAATATCATATTTACCCTTTCCAATGTAGTTTAATATCATATATATACCCAAATGAATTATTTTGGTAATTTTTTTTTATTTATAATTGTTTTTAGTAATATTAAATCATTATAATTAAAATACAATTTGAATGGACAATATTGCCCTTGTTACTTGCTAACACATTATGTTTTCCCCCATCTATCACAAAATCACGATCGAGCCTTCCCTCCCTGATAAGATAGTTTAAGGTCAATTGATATAGGGTGGTTGTGGTTGGGATTCATGAGGCCCGCATCATCTTGACACAAGAAGTTGTTTAAATATATGTGAAGCTTTTGCTCACATTCCCTTATGATCCCTCGACCGGAGGCTGTTGCACTTGCAGTTGTATGATTGTTTCCCACAAAGTTTATGTTATCCAGCGTACACCCAACTGGAACTGCATTTTGATTGTATGAAGATTGAAGATTATCAAAGACAACAGATGAAGGTGAATTTTGAAATCGGAAAACTTACATTTTCCTAAGAGTTGATGTTGAGGCAATGTAATCATGTCGTACTATCAGTGTGATCAGTGATCTTCAGGGAAGGGAGGGTATCCCGAATGACCCCAAACATGTTATTGTTGCTTCTGACACATATCAATAATGGAATCGGATTCAATAAATCACACAAAAACGACTAAAAGATTGCATGTGCATCATCAGAGAAATTTCAGTAAAAATTATCCTATATCATGAGACCATTTCAATACCAAATTACAAATCTCTATGCAAATAAGATGAAATCATAAAAACACAAATTTCTCTTGATTTTATCAGAATATCACCATCAAAATCAAAATTTCGAAATAAAGCAACACTTGAAACAATAGATTTCTTTCGGAAAAAATTGATAAATAAAGGAAGAAATAGAGGTGGATTTGGAGGGAATACCTTGGACGCAATGATACACGTGTGTGTTTGCGCGACAACTGGGGAAGCAACGATTGGGACCAACGACTGATTGGAAGCAGATAATGGCCACAATGATCGGAAGTATTAGGGAGGGAAGGGTTGCTCGATCGTGATTCTGTGATAGATGGGGGGAAAACGTTATCTCTTAGCAAGTAACAAGGTTAGTATTGTCCATTCGAATTGATTTGGGTATATATGATATTAAAAAACATTAGGAAGGGTAAATACGATAATTGGAGTTTAGGCCTGGTAAATACGATATTTAGCTGTTTACAAAGGGCATATATGAAATTCTCTGTGTCATGAATTTGTTATATAAATTGTATAACACAGATACATATAAATTTCCACTCATATGTTTGGAATGTAACATTTATTAATTTGTTAAACTTTGCTTGTTAAATTACAAATTGACACATATATTACATAGGTTTATGAGATATATAAAGAATTTAAGATTTATAGATATTAAATGTCCAAATTTGTCATATGTATTATTAATTAGTGTTTGGAAAATTCATATTATATATATATATATATATATATATATATATATATATATATATAGTGTTATATAATTTTTATTATATAATTTATATATACATTGTGATTACACAACTAATTTGGATCTTTTGAAATCGCATACGACATCAAACATATATATGCATATGTATTAGCCTGGTGATTATATATTATATAAACATTTTTCAAAATAATAACTACTATATATTTTTTTTGTATATTTAGTTATCGGGATGTATACCTCGATTCTCGTACTCCTTATCGATTCATTTAAATTATCTGAAAGTGCATGCTTAATGTTTAGGTCGTGGTGATTCCATAAATGCAGAAGGAATTGAATTTTGTTAAACTAATCTTCTTGAAATGACATTTAAAGATTCACATTTAATAAATCTCAAAACGTCTGAGTTTTCCACTTTTATAAATATTTTTACAAAAATATTATAAGTTTTAAATTAAATAATAGCTTATGACCTGAGTCCAAAGATGTTTTCGGAATTTTCATTTTAGTTGTGCAAGTTCCGCAACGGATAGAAACAATTTTAGCGGTTTTAAGAAAATCAATATTATACTGGTTTTTTGATTCTTAAAACGGCCGTATCTTTTGCATATGAACATTATTTGGATGTTCTTTATATTTTCGAAAACAGGGAAACACGTACTTCGAGACTTAAATGTTTGCTTTGCTCACAACTGCTTAATATGGAATTTCAATTTTTTATACAAATTCCTAGGGGCGTTGTTTGAGCTGTTCGATTTGTTTGTCATATTCACTACTAGAAAACAGCCCTTAATGACACACAAACAATGACACACGCTGATAGAGGACACACATTTGTGGGTGTCCTAAAAAATAATGTCAGTTTCACAAAATTTGAAGGATAGAGGACATGCATTTGTGAGTGCCCTAAAATTAGTGTCCAATAAAAAAATTACAAACCGGGAAGGTTCTTTTATTTTAAGTGTGTGTCGTCTACAGATGTCTCTTTATAATTTTTACTCAAACGCGCGTTTCTTATTACACTATTAATTGCTAGCGTTTTTTTTGAAGAACATCCTGTTAGATTAGGTGTCTAAGCCGATAACTATTATTGGTATGTATTCGACCCGAGAGTAGCATGGTCCATTTGGGGTGCATATCATCAGGACAATTTGTTAGGATGGACTTTTGAGAGAGGGTTATTTATGGTTTATTAATATACTATAAGTAATAATATATTAATATGAAATCATATGTTTTAATTAGTATTGATCAAGAATTAATTTGGAATTAATTTAGTGGTCGAAAGAGACTAATTAAATCTATGGGGACTAATTATGATAATTCGTTATATTTATATGTGTTGGGCTTATGATCCATGTTGGACCAAGTTTATGTATGGATACATAAAGAGTTGGGCCACATGAACCATGGATCATAAAACCCGTGGGTATGGATTTGGGTTATATCCATGACCCTAGAATTCCCACATATAAATAGATACTTCATTGCCCAAAATCGCCACTTGTATCTTTTTAGAGTTCATGATATCTTTTGTGTGCATGGAATTCTCTCTCAAGTTCATCCTTTGTCCATGGTGTGTTGTGATTCCATTTGAGGCTTCCACACTATTGGGGCTAAGCTCTTTAAGGCCAAATACACCAATAATTTAAGCTCCATCAAAAGGTATGTCATGCTAACTAGTATATTATATTTTTATGTTAAATGCATGCTAGTTGTAAGATTAATACCTTGGAAACCATTTGCATGTATAATTAGTGAAAACATAGATCCAAGGTATTTAGGGTTGTATGTGCACCATAGGATGTTGTAGTATACCAAAACCCAACAATGGTATCAGAGCCATGGGTTGTTTTCAATTATACTTGATGCAAGTTGCTAAAAAACTAAAAAAATCGAATTTTTTGCTGTCGGGACAACTGACTCGACGAGTCCAGTGATTGGACTCAACGATTCCATGCACAAATTCATCCGACTCATCAAGTTGGTTCATGCACTCGACGAGTTGGACCCCTGACAGCTTATCTTCGAGTTTTTTGGCATGTTTTGGATTAGAATCATTACCACAAAGTGTTTTTGTTCATAGAATTTGTTTTTTGATACTATGGTAATGTTTATTCTTATCCAAATAAAGGATAATAATCAAAGTTTCAAGTTTTATACATGTTTATATGATGCTTGAAAAATGTTGATTATGAATGTTCATGTTTATGAGTTTGTTTAGATTAATAGGAAAAATTATGAGATAGTTGTTTTCAATCCAAATTAATCTTGAAGTTGTTCATAATATTTGTTCTTGTAACTTGTCCTCAAGTTACATGAAAAGTCACATTTATGAATCTTAAAACTCATAAAATTTCCATAAGTTATGAAAAAATGAAGAGTCACATTTTTTAATGCTTTTAAAGTCTTCCATAACTTGTCTACAAGTTATGTAACTTGAAGGGTTTTTTCATTAAACTACTTTAAAATTCATAAGTTATGGAAACCATAAGTCTTTGAATTGTTCAAAACTTGTCCTCAAGTTTTGGAATTTGTAAAGTCAAACCCCATATACACTTTAATTCCAAACCCAAGAATTTTAAAAGTTAAACTTCAAACTTTATGGACTTCGTTAAATTAATTCAAATGTCTAATTAAAAGAGTTAATAATTCCATAAAGACATCGTGTAAGTTTAATTAAATTAAGAGTATAGTTTAATTAATAGATTAAACCACCAAATATTTTAAATGTTTAAAATACACCCTTATACTATTATAATATTAATAGTTAATACTTATATATATATATATATATATATATATATATATATATATAAACAAAGTCAGTCTTACCGTTAGTAGGCCTCATTCACGAAACCGGTCTATAAGGGGGTATAAGGTTACTGCTTATAAAATGGCAGTTTAATGGGTGTCCACTCTCACCCACCGCTTCCTTGATCGGTGGAGGGTCGTTAGCCGAACGTGTAGGACAAGGACTATAATTCTCCCTTCATTAAAAGTATTAATGATAAATACTAAGTAACCAAACCTTTTATAAATACCCAATCTTATTTACTTAGGAAAAAGTGAATAAGGTGCTAATCCAAGAAATTACACTTTGCACTTTGTTTAAGTCGGTTAGTGGAGCGTGTGTGGTTAACTGGCACACTAACTCATATTTAACAAGGTAGGCAAAGGGTAACTTAATGTTTATCATAGTATCGATGGAGCGTGTGTGGTTAACCGGCACATTGATTGAGGGGTAAACACTTAAGGGTACCAAGTAATTCACATGGTTATTTCACACCTTGTTTTGTGATCCTTGGCATCCCAGTCACAAAACCTGAAGGGCACACTCAAGATTGAAACATGCCATTGAACAGTTCAATGAATCTCAAAGATCTATGAGTTTCAAAAAACCAATTAAAACCAAATAATATATATTTCGTTTTCATGGTGGAAATTAGTGAATCGTCATTCGCCTACCTTCAAATATTTTATAGCTTGGATTACGACATCCCTCTTCCAAGTTATAAAAGTATTATGTTGGGTCCTAGCCTTAATATTTCATATTGAGTGTTATATTAAGGACGTTAAATCAACTATCTTGAATATCTCCCAAAAGATGTCTGGTTTAGACATTTATGATCTTCCCAAATCTCTTGAAATAAGTTTTCCTAAATGAAGATGATGACCCATGGAAATCATACTTCTTTCACGTCCTCCAATTATTCTCCCTAACCCACAAGTTCCTAAAAAGTTTACGGTCACTCAAGCCCTATTGGCAAGCAAAGGTCTATGTGTGATCACATCTTCGAGATGTAGTTACATATTGACAAGCCGAAAGAGTTGGGTGTCAAAGTCTTGAGAAAGTTGGTGGCTCAACTACTTTCGAAGTCACATAGTGAGCTCTTTTGGAACACCTATGAAACAGACTATGACAAGACCCTTAATGATATTATCTATTTGCTAATATCAACTTCCTAAAAACTTTATGAACATTGATAATGATGACACTGGAAATCCAGAAAAAGCATTCTCTTCCCAACGGAAAGGGATCGGCCATAGTCAACTCAGTTGACCAAATGGTAAATAGAAAAGCTAATTCTGAGATAGTCCCATTACCAAAGGGTCCATATGTTTATATTGCCAAAGAAAGGGGCATTGGTTGCGAAGCTGCCTAATTTACCTGAACAATCATAAGGTTGGTAAAGTCAAAGAGTTTGACTATACTTCGGGTAAAGTGCGCTATCTAACTCTATTAAGTTCCTATTTGAGATTCTTATACGTGGTGTGACCATATCACATTTTGATGTTTTGTAGAATCGAAGTGAGGAAGCTTAAAGGAAGTATATGCTGATTCTGATCGCGAAGATGGATTTCGATCGCATGGTTCGGTGATCAGAATTGTGAGTTGTTGCTTAAAAGTTATGATATATTGCTTAGGAATAGATAACAACAAAATTTTCATATGCATTTGCATTGTAAGGATAAGTTTTTCCGCAAGTTTTAAATAAAAGATAAGGTTTTATTTTATTTTTTTTAAATATCCTTACAGTTGCATTTGTGAAAAATGGTTGTTTATATGATTCCATTGATATCAATATTGGAAAATGGATTTGATTCTTTCGGATGTGGTAGTGTCATAATTTACCAAATAAGGAAAGATTCTCATCACCCAAGTTTCAATTGGACTGAAACTTGGAATCATACAAGTTGTATGATGAATGAGAATTTTCATCATTGGAAAATTAAGTCAAGTGAAAGGACTAAGGGATTGAGTACAGATTCGTGTGCACTGGTCAAGTCCACCACAAAGATCGATAAGACTATTCATCATGATTTACTAAAGTTTAGTAAATATGGTTATACTTACAAGTCTAACTATAATTTTGAAACATTGGAAAATATTCGATGTATGGCAGAACGAATGAGAAGAATCAAATTAGGCAGAAAGATAAAAGTTTCTCAAATCTGAAAAGATGGGAGAGTACTTTAGTATCATGTTTTAAGATCATCTTAATGATTAAGATACCATATCACAAATGATCCTCTAAGGACATCTTAGTGCTTTCTTATGGCTAAGAAGAGGAGTCATGAATTGTTGGAATGGTTAAACCAAGAAGATGAGTCATACTTCGTTCCAAAAGCAAAATCTTAGAGTCATACTCCAAGATTGTAACTTGAGTGACACATCTTAAAAAAAGGTTTATTAAGACTAGTCAAATGTAAGAGTAAAATGTTTTCTACTCTTGTACATTTGAAATTGGTAAGTTGTGATGTTTTGGATAAAAAGAGAGACCAACTTAGGCCAATTGTGTGAAGTGTTAGTCTTGATAACAATCCGCACTATCCCTTGAATATTTGTTTTGTCAGGGAATGGTTCTTGACAAGAGAGTCTTAGATGTCAAGAGGACAGTGGGAGTCTTAAAAGTCTTGAACGTTTCAAGAACTAATCAAGGATAAAACCTAGAGTTCTTCACTAGCACACAACTTGAGATTTATAACCTATCATGTTGACATTTCTATGCCCATAACTACTTGGAAGCAATGGCAGGCCTTTGGGCTGCCATGTGGCAAGAAGTTAAGACTGCATAAGTTCAATCCATATGAATTTAGAAGTGTCACTAACCTTGTCTTGTGATTATGGTTTTGACAAAATTCATATGGATAGGAACTCATACACCATAAAATTTAAGTGTCATAAGGTTTCTCTCCGATTCATGAAAATGATGGTGAGGAAATGCTTTCACTAAGTAGATTTTTAGTAGATAGCAATAGTGACATTTTCATTCTCAAAGTAGTTAGTGGACCGTGTATGGGTAACCGGCACACTAACATAGACTTGTGAGTAATGGCAAAGGTCTAAACAATTGAGACTATGATTACGGTATCCCTTTTCATAGTTCTATAAAATTGTTTAGATACACATGTGAGCTATCTAAGGAAATGTGTATGATTTTGATAAAGTTTTATCGAAGCATCTTGTATAAAAAATCTGAACTTTTGTAAGAAAGTCAATAAAGTATTGATTTCTAGAAGTCCAACTGTTTTATGAGTACATGTCAAAGCTAGTGGGAGCATAAGTGTTATGATAGTCATCATGTTAGTGGGAGCATGATTATTATGTTAAGTGTTAATTATATATAAAAAAAGGGTTTCAATTGGGAAAAGTTGTTTTGCTATAATTAAGGGAGAGGAAATTATACTTCATTTCAATTCTAAAAGCTTAGATTGAGATTTTGATCATCTTTAGTCAGGGATATATATATATATATATATATATATATATATATATATATATATATATATATATGAATTTTGTGTGGGAATGGTTCAACATAAGGAAATTCTATATATATTGTGTTTTTAAAATTCGATTATGATTATGACATACCTCTTCATAGTCAAAATTTGAGAACATGGCAAATAAAAAATATTGTAGCAAAAGATTGGTCTAGTATCATGTCTTTATGTGAGACATCATGAATCGTGTCCCATATGCTTCAGATATAGGATCGATTGCATGTGCTATATTATTTATCCTTTCTAAATTTTCTGAATGCCTAAGGCATTAAGATCTAGAATTGGATATGACAAAAATGATTAAACAATTGTCGAGGACAATCTAAGGTTTACCGAAGATTGGTTGCTCAAGGATAATTGGAAGTATAGTGTTAATTTTTGGAAAGGACCATAATTGACATATTCTGAAAAAGAGGCAACTCTTATTCAGAAGTGACAGTCAAAATGAGAATATGGAAATATTCCCAAAGGTAGAAGTTGTTCATTCAATCTGTGTAAGATTAGGAAATTTAATGCAAGAAGGTTGTTCAAAGCAATGTACTTTGAATTTGAGACTTTTAGTTCCATGGAATGCTCTCCATTGAGATACTCTGTAATGATTGTTGACAAGTCTTTATGACTTTATGCATAGTCATTACGAGAGGATCAATGCATATAAGTTTCGAATCTAACAGATTTCGTTAAATGGTAGGGATTTGGAATTCTTACATTTACGATAAAGATTTGGGATTGTGAAATGAGCATCATTGGAATCATGCTCAATTGATCTATTTCACAAAGTAAAGATCATAGATAAACATAGTGTGCATACTTGATGTATGGCATGACTAGTTTTTACAAAACATAGTTTACATGCTTGGAGCATGGGTAAACTATTGTTTTAATTCATGTATAAAGTTGATTATTTGAAACATTATACAATGAATAATGAGTAATCAATATGGTGTTTATGTTGGATTAATGTCTAAGTCCATAACTATAATTGGTATGACTTGACCCGACCTGGCATGGTCCATTTGGGTTGCATGGCATCATGCATTTGGATAGACTATAATGAGAGAAATAAGACACTTATGGTTATTAATATATTATAAGTTCTAGTATATTAATAATAAGAATAATAAGATTATTTAATTAGTATTGATCAAGAATTAATCTAGGATTAATTAAGTGATCAAAAGAAGACTAATTAAATATATGGGTTGATTGTGTAAATCATCCATACTTATATAGTGGGCTAATGCTCAATGGATTAGCTAGTTGGGCTAAAACCCATATGGTGCTTCATGGATGCTCCATGGTGTTTTTGTACCCATGGATCATGGAAATGAAAAGCCATGTCAATTTGGGTTTACATGGTGTAACCCTAACTATATATGCATCTTATTCTTGACCAAAATCGGCACTAGTATTATGCTAGAGAAGGGCTAGCCGATTTTCATGAAGTGGGGATTCTCTCAAGTTATTTCAAATGTATTTGGTGTTGTGTGAACCATTTAAGGTGTCACACTTGGGGCACTAGACACTCAAGCTTCATGAAGACTTTCTACATCAAAGAGGTATGTATTCTATCTTGTTAAATTCATTGTTTTATAGCTTAGATTAGGATAATACCTTGGATGTTCATATTTTCATGTATAATAGAGAAAACATAGATCCAATGTATTTAGGGTTGCATGTACACTTAGGAGTGTTAGAATGCTCAAAACCCAACAGTGGTTTCAGAGCCAGGTTTGTTTTCTTGTTATACTTGCAAAAGTAGATGAAAAATCGAGTTTTGATATTGTCTGCCCAAGAGACTCGCCGAGTCCAAGGCAAAATGCATCCAACTCGCCGAGTTGGTTCGTGCACTCGACGAGTTGGACCCCCAGACAGCATAAAACCGACTTTTTTTTGGCAGGAATTGGACTAGGAACATTACCCTAAGATGTTTTTGGACTTATAAACTTGTTTTTGATGTGGTAATGTTCATGCTAATTCAATTTCAAAGATAATGTCAATAGATTCATGTTTTGTATTAGTTTAAGGTTTAGACTAATTACATGAAAAAGTTTGATTTGAATTATCTTGTTCTTATGAGTTGCTTAGATTAATAGAAAAGTTGAGTGAAATAGTTGTTTTCAATCCAAATTAATCTAAGAGTTGATTCTAAAATGTGTTTTTGTAACTTGTCCTAAAGTTATATGAAAAGTCACATTTAAGTTTCATAAAACTCATAAAAGTTGGCAAAGGTTACAAAATGAAGAGTCTAGTTCTAATTAAGTGGTTTTATGACTCCATAACTTGTCCTCAAGTTATGGAGGATCAAGAGTCTCTTCATTAAATAATAAATAAATAAAAAAGTGTAACCTTAATTAATTCCATAAGTTATAAAATAAGGAAAAGTTAATTCTTTTATTAGTTTAAAGTCTTCCATAACTTGTCCTCAAGTTATGGAACTTGAAGAGTTTTTGGATTAAAACTACTTTAAACACATAAGTTATGGAATTAATTAGTTTTGAATAGTTTCAAAACTTTCCCTCAAGTTTTTGAATTTGAAAAGTTTTCACTTATGAGTACTTTAATTCCAAGTTAGCCCTTAGAATTTTAAAAGTTAAAATTCAACCCTTATACTTTATAATATTATAAGTTAATAATATTTATATATATGTATAAGAGCAAGTCAGTCTTACCGTTAGTAGGCCTCATTTACGAAGCCGGTCTATAAGGGGGTATAAGGTTACTGCCTATAAAATGGCAGTTTAATGGGTGTCCACTCTCACCCACCACTTTCTTGACCGATGGAGGGTCGTTAGCCGAACGGGTTTAACAGGACTATAATTCTCCCGTCATTAAAAGTATTAATGATAAATACTAAGTAACTAAACTATTAATAATACCCAATCTTAGTTGCTTAGGAAAATGTTAATAAGGTGCTAATCCATGAAATTACACTTTGCACTTTGTTTAAGTCCGTTAGTGCAGTGTGTGTGGTTAACCGGCACGCTAACTCGTATTTAACAAGGTAGGTAAGGGGTAACTTAATGTTTATCATAGTATCGATGGAGCGTGTGTGGTTAACCGGCACATCGATTGAGGGGTAAACACTTAAGGGTACCAAGTAATTTGCATGGTTACTTCACACCTTGTTTTGTGATCCTCGGCATCCCTGTCACAAAACCTGAAGGGCACACTCGAGATTGAAACATGCAATTGAACAATTCAATGAATCTCAAAGATCTAGGAGTTTCAAATCCAATTAAAACCTAATAATACATTTCGTTTATCTTGGTGGAAATTGGTGAATCGTCATTCACCTACCTTCAATTATTTTATAGCTTGGATTACGGCATCCCGCTTCTAAGTTATAAAATAGTTTGTTGGGTCCTAGCCTTAATATTTCATATTGGGTGTCATATTAAGGACTTTAGATCAACTATCTTGAATATCTCCCAAAAGATGTCTGGTTTAGACATCTGTGATCTTCCCAAATCTCTTGAAACAAGCTTTCGTAAATGAAGATGATGTCCTTTGGAAATCATACTTCTTTCACCTCCTCCAATTATTTCCCTAACCCAAAAGTTTAAGGTCACTCAAGCCCTATTGGCAAGGCAAGGTCTATGTGTGATCACATCTTGGAGATGTAGTCACATATTGACAAGCTGGGAGAGTTGGGTGTCAAAGTCTTGAGAAAGTTGGTGGTTCAACTACTTTTTAAGTCACATAGTGAGTTCTTTTGGAACACCTATGAAACAGACTCTGACAAGACCCTTAATGATCTTATCTATTTGCTAAGATCAACTTCCTAAAACTTTATGGACATTGACAATGATGACATTGGATATATAGTAAAGCTCTCTCTTCCCAGTGGAAAGGGATCGGCCATAGTCAACTCAGTTGACCAAATGGTAAAGAGAAATGCTAAGTCTGTGATAGTCCCATGTTCCATTACCAAAGCGTCCATATGATAAATTGCCAAAGGAAGGGACATTGGTTGCGAAGCTGCAAATTTGCCTTAGGATGTTAAAGTCAATAAGTTTGACTCTACTTCACGTAAAAATTCCACTATCTAACTCTGCTAAGTTTCTACCCTGAGATTCTTCATACATGATGTGACTGGGTCACATGGTGATGTTTTAAGAATCAAAGAAAAGTGAAGAAACTTAAAGAAAGAATATGCTGAATCCGATTGCCTAGATGGATTTCTATCGCGTAGTTTGAAGATCGGATTCTTGAGCTACTTCTTAGGAGTTATGAGATATTGCTTAGGAATAGATAGCGGCAAGTTTTCATATGGATTGAAAGGATAAGTTTTTCCGCAAAGTTTTAAAATAAAAGAAAATTTTTGATTTTATTTATTTTAAAATATCCTTACAATGGAATTTGAGGAAAAATTGCTGCTTATATGATTCCATTAATAGCAAGAGTGGAAATATGAAATTGATTCTTTCATTTGTGGTAATGTCTAAATTTACCAAATAAGGAAAGATTCTCATCACCCAAGTTTCAATTGGACCAGGACTTAGAATCATGCAAGGTGTATAGCATGATGAATGAGAACTTTCAAGTATTGGAAAATTAAGACTAATTACTTGTTCACATGGATGTGTGAGTCAAGTAAAGGACTAAGGGATCGAATACACATTCTTGTGCACTGATTAAGTCCACCAGAAAAGATTGATAAGACTATTCGTCATAGTTTACTAAAGCTCAGTAAATATGGTTATACTTAGAAACTTAAGTGTAATTCTGAGACATTGGAAAAGGTTCCAATGTATGGCAGAGCGAATAAGAAGAATCAATCTAGGCAGAAGGATAAAAGTTTCTCAAATCTGAAAAGATGGGAGAGTACTTTAGTATCAGTTTTATGATCATCTTAATGATTTAGAGACCTTATCACAATGCATCCTCTAAGTGCCTTCTTATAGCTAAGAAGAGGAGCAATGAATTGTTGAAGTGGTTAAATCAAGAAGATGATTAATACTTCGTTCCAAAAAACAATTCTTAGAGTCACACACTGTCACACCCCCGAACCAGGCGGCGGAAACGTTCGGGGGCTGTCGTGACTCAATTGAATACCATAACATTGAATATATATGAAACGTAACAACATTCGTCACCATGCATTAATATAGTACAACCAGTAGAGTTTACATGAAGTACATTGTTTAAACATTACATTCCCAAAAATAAATTGTTCAGTTCGTTAATAAATAAACTGCAAGCCATCACTGAGTACGATTTCCTTGAATTCACTGGTTCCCTGAGAATACAAGTATTTTGAAAAACGTCAACATGTGAAATGTTGGTGAGTTCATAAGCGGTATTTGAAGAAAAACAATGTTTCGTATCGTTTGAAAACCACCAGAAAATCCGATATTTTCTAAAAAGAAAAGCTTTTGAAAACGTTTGTGAAGATCCATAGGTATGCTTGTTTGTTTCTATACTTGTAAAAATTGTTCATTTAAGTTGTATGCATTTCGAATCTGTATGTATTGAAAACCCTAGGAAAACCCGATGTTTTCCTAATTCCTTGAATTCCATGAAGTCACATTGAAACCATTGCATAGCGTGTAGTGTTAGTCCCAGGCGACGTTGGATTATTTTTGAGCATGATTATTTGCTACAAACACGCATTACACAAACGACCAGTTTATAGCTATACTAACGATCCCGTAGGCGTCGTCCGTACTAATCACGTTATCCAATCGCCCTGACTATGTGTAGTCCCACATCCGAAGAGAAAGAGGACACGAAGGCCCCGATGACTCCATTAACCGGTTGGGGATAAAAATGTACGAGGGGTCCCAGACCCGCCTCGCATGAAATGTCGACTTTACTAGCAATACCAAAGGACCCTTGGGGACCAATAGTATACAAGCCATTGAAAGTCCTTTCACGTTGTGTTAGATCGGTAAAACCCAACACTTCGTAAGATAGAGGTCTTCGGGCCTTAAGATCAGGTCATTGGGCTAGCTAGGCCCAACAAACAAGATTTTACACTTTTGGGGCCCAAAGATGGTGCGTAGACGTCTGTGCACACTCGCATGTATATTGAATTCCCAAACGTTACTTGTATGAATCGTAGTGTCGTAGTGTCGTCGTGTTAGTAGTTTCGGATTTTTATTGGTTCGAGACCGAACCAATTCGTTTAACAACGACTTTTGGTATTGTAATGTATTGTATTTCGTCGATAGTCGCGGTGCCATTATTTGATCAAATTGCATGTATTGAATAAGCCTTGGAAGTTTTCTGTTTTCAGCCCCTCATTGTTTGTAAAATTTACTTTTCAACCCCTTAATTAAATAATTTTCCGGTTTGGTCCTTAAATCATTTTTCTTGACATTTTAACACCAAAAATTATTGAAATTGATATTTTTCAGCATATTTTTCAATGAAAACAGTTTAAGTCCCTGAAATTTCAGTTTTCTCGGTTATAACCCTTCTTTTTCGCAACTTTGACAATTTTGGCCCAAATTGTAAAATTTTTGCAACTTTGGTCCTTTTTAAATTTAGAAAGCATTTTAAACCTTTGAAAAGGACTTGGAACACTTATAGTCCACTGTTTTACAGAAAAACACAGTTTTGGCCCTCCAAAACAGAAAATCTCGCATAATGGGCCTCATTGGGCCGAAAATGTCATTTTTAGCCCATTAAGCTTGAAATTTATGTTTTTAATCCTCTAAATGAGTATATTTCCAGAAATTGTTTTATTGAAACTGTTTTGACACACCTCGTCCATCAGAATTCGTGATATGTCAATTTGGGCCCTTAATTTTGTATTTTTCACATTTTAGGTCCAAAAATTGTGTTTTTAGCCCAAAGAAATTGTTACTAAGCCATTTAGCTATTTTTCTAGAAACACTTTGTATGTAGAAATATATTTGATGCTAAAATCATTTAACATAAGGTATATCTCGGTTTTGAGGGGTTTTATGGCTAGATCCAACATTATAACACACAAAAGCACACATATAAGCATGGAAATCATACAAGGCATACAAAACACATATAGATCTACACTTTCACTTGTATTCCCCCCCCCCACAAAACTCATAAAAACAGAAAATAGGGGGTATGAAGCTCACCTTGGTGTGTGATTTCGGTTTTTGAAGAAAAGATGGAAGAAAACTTGGTGATTTTTGGCCTTAGCACTCTTTCCCTTGAAGATCTCGAGTTTGAGGTGCTTCTAGGATGTAAGATCACAATTTTTGCATGGATTAGGAAAAGATTTTGATAACAAAAAGAATCTAAGTCATAGATCCAAGCATAATCTTACCTTAGATGAAGAATTTGTGGAAATTTCCTCTTGAATGCTTCCTAAATTTCGAGATCTTTAAGTGGAGAGGGAGGAGTTTTCTTGAGTGTTCTTGAGAGAGTTTGTGAGATGTGTGTGTGTGTTTGAGATGGCCGAGAGTGAGGGAAGAGGGAAGGAGAAGTGATCTTTGAGATGATGTATGCATGGGTATATGTGATATGTTGCATGGATATCCAAAAGATAATAATGAGGTGGCAATGGCAAGTCAACTCTTCCATTTCCTCTTGGGCTTGGGCATTGGGCCGAGAATTTGGAAGGGAAAAGGAAAAATTTGGGCCTTTGTCCCTAAGCCCAATATTAGAGTTAATTTTGGGTATGTTTTAAGCCTAAAAGAATGTGGTAGGATTTTTATATTTTCATTGGACTAGTTTAGGTTATTCATGTATCAAGGCTTTTAATTCATTTCATTCTAGGCCCAACATGGCCCATAGTATTGAAATAAATTAGTGTGGGTCCAATTAGAGCCCAATTAGGGTTCTAAGCCCATGATAGTCTAATTGGAAGCTTATTGGTCCATTTGGATCCAATAAGGGAGTCCTAGTCCAAAATGGAATTAAACAAGGACTTCTAGGGTCTCCAATTGTTTGATGACTATTTGTAGTACTTGTATGATGTATTTGATTGAAGTTTTTGAAGTCATAATCATAGGTGTTACACATGTTCTTAAGTTTTTGATTCACATTAACTTGAGTGTATAGATCACATGACACAAAATTTTCAGTTGTGACATCATCCCCCCGTTAGAGGGAATTTCGTCCCGAAATTCTGTTTGAAAGCTAGATTTGAGAATGCTAGAATAGGTGAGGGTACTTTTGCTTCATTTGATCTTCGCGTTCCCACGTGAATTCTAGCCCACGCTTTGCGTTCCACCGTACCTTCACGATCGGGATGCGACTCTGCTTAGTACGCTTCACCTCCCTGTCCATGATTTCGATTGGTTCTTCGACGAATAGGAGATTCTCATTGATTTCGATTTCGCCAAGAGGAATGACAAGGGTTTCATCTGATAGGCACTTCTTCAGATTAGAGACATGAAACACGGGGTGTACACCGTTTAGCTCTGCGGGTAGTTGTAGTCTGTATGCTACTTGACCTATTCGGGCGACGATTTCGAAAGGTCCAATGTATCGTGGGTTCAACTTTCCCCGTTTTCCGAAACGTATAACCCCTTTCCAGGGTGAGAATTTCAACAGTACTCGATCACCGACCTGGAATTCTAAGGGCTTTCGCCGTTTATCGGCGTAGCTCTTTTGTCGGTCACGCGATGCTTGTAATCGAGCTCTGATCTAGACGATCTTTTCTGTGGTTTCGCGAATGATCTCTGGTCCTGTTAGTGTCCTGTCCGACGTATGCATTCTTGCTAGCTGGGTGTCACCTACTTCAGCCCAACATAACGGTGATCTACATTTACGCCCGTACAGTGCTTCGAAACGAGCCACCTTGATGCTCGAATGGTAACTATTGTTATATGAGAACTCGATCAACGGTAGGTGGGTATCCCAAGACTTTCCAAAGTCTATCACACATGCACGAAGCATGTCTTCAAGCGTTTGAATGGTTCGTTCACTTTGACTGTCCGTTTGTGGGTGATATGCGGTGCTCATATCGAGATGGGTTCCCATTGCCTTGTGGAGTGATTGCCAAAAGCGCGATGTGAACCTACTGTCCCTATCTGACATGATAGATTTTGGCACTCCATGGAGTCTTAAGATTTCTCGTAGGTACAAACGTGTCAGTCTCTCCATCTTGTAGGATTCTTTGATTGGCAGGAAATGGGCAGATTTCGTCAGTCGGTCGATTATTACCCATATGGTGTCCAGTCCGTCCGACGTCTTGGGCAGCTTGGTCACGAAATCCATAGAAATCCCCTCCCATTTCCACTCAGGGATTGCCGGTTGCTGTAACAATCCTGAAGGTTTCTGGTATTCCACCTTTACTTTGGCGCACGTAAGGCACTTACCAACATAGGTCGCGATTTCCGCCTTCATGTTAGGCCACCAATAGTGTTGTTTAATGTCCAAATACATCTTGTCCGAACCGGGATGAATGGAGTATCGTGTCTTGTGGGCTTCCTTCATAACGGTCTCCCTAAATCCTCCGATTTTTGGGACCCAAATACGGTTCATGAAGTAGTATACCCCATTCTCCCTTGCTTCTAGGTTCTTTTCCATCCCGCGCAATGCCTCGCTAGTTCTATTTTCCGCTTTCATAGCCTCTGACTGGACTGATGCAATTTGAGTGGCCAGATGAGATTGAATGGTTATCGAGTGTGTTTTCGTACGGCGATTAGAGTACTCCTTCCGACTTAATGCATCAGCTACCACGTTGGCCTTGCCTGGATGGTACTTGATCTCGCATTCGTAGTCATTTAGCAATTCCACCCATCTTCGTTGTCTCATGTTCAGCTCCTTCTGATTCAAGATGTGCTGGAGGCTCTTGTGGTCCGTGAAGATGGTGCACTTTGTACCGTACAGGTAGTGCCTCCAAATTTTCAGAGCGAAGACCACGGCTCCCAGTTCTAGGTCATGGGTCGTGTAATTTACTTCGTGCGTCTTTAGTTGGCGGGACGCATATGCTATCACTCTTCCACGTTGCATGAGAACGCAACCTAAGCCCTGATTCGACGCGTCACAGTAGACCACAAAATCTTCCGTTCCTTCAGGTAGAGATAGTACAGGAGCGCTACAGAGAGCTTGCTTCAAGGTTCGAAACGCAATCTCTTATCGGTCTGTCCACTTGAATGGCACGCCCTTTTGCGTAAGCGAGGTAAGCGGCTTGGCGATCTTAGAGAAGTCTTGGATGAATCTCCTATAGTAGCCTGCTAGGCCTAAGAACTGACGAATTTCTGTGGGCGTAGTCGGAGTTGCCCATCCTTCCACAGCTTTGACCTTAGAGGGATCCACATGAATTCCGTCTTGGCTAACTATGTGGCCTAGGAAATTCACACTCCGGAGCCAGAACTCGCACTTGGAGAGTTTGGCGTAAAGCTTTTCCGTTCGCAGAGTTTCTAGGACTTGTCGGAGATGTTGGCCATGCTCCTCTTTGCTTCGAGAATAGACGAGGATGTCATCGATAAACACAATGACGAAGTTGTCAAGGAACGGTCGACAAATTCGATTCATTAGGTCCATAAATGCGGCAGGTTCATTTGTTAGACCGAAGGGCATTACGACGAATTCATAATGTCCGTAGCGGGTTCGGAAAGCGGTTTTAGGAATATCCTCTTCTCGGACTTTGAGTTGGTGGTATCCGGACCTTAGATCTATTTTAGAAAAATAACTAGCTCCTTGGAGCTAGTCGAATAGATCATCGATTCGTGGGAGTGGGTAGCGGTTTTTAACAGTGAGTTTATTTAACTCTCTGTAATCGATGCACATTCTGAAAGATCCGTCCTTCTTTTTGACAAAGAGCACCGGAGCTCCCCATGGCGAGTAGCTAGGTCGGATAAATCCCTTGTCCAGAAGCTCATTGAGTTGGCTGGACAATTCCTGCATTTCAGCAGGAGCCAACCGATATGGTGATTTAGCGAGAGGAGTTGCTCCTGGAACGAGGTCGATTCGGAACTCAACCTGTCTCTCTGGGGGTACTCCTGGAAGATCTTCAGGAAACACGTCCGGAAATTCACACGCTACCGGAATATCTTGGATGTTAGTTTCTTCTTTGGTCTTGTCCACTATGTGAGCCAAGAACGCCAAATTGTTCTTTCGCAGATGTTTTTGTGCTTTGATGCACGAGATGAGATGAAGATTCGTACTGGGTTTGTCTCCGTAAATTACTAGGGTTTCGTGATTTGGGAGACGAAGGCGAACGGCCTTCTCGTGGCACATAATCTCAGCATGGTGGGGGCTTAACCAATCCATGCCGATAATCACATCGAAACTCCTAATTGATACTGGCATTAGGTCTATTCGAAAAACGTGTTGGTTGAGGGTTAGGGTACATCCGATGTAGATCTCCCCAGTGGATTCGGTTTTCCCATTGGCCATCTCCACCGTATAGGTTTCATTTAGCTTCTGGGGTTGTTGTTTTAATAAATGTTTAAACTTCTCGCTTACGAAACTTCGCTCGGCTCCGGTATCAAATAAGATGCATGCATAAGTGTGGTTTAGAAGGAACGTACAGGTCACAACTGCGGGGTCCTGAACTGCATCACTCTGACCCATAGTCAGCATTCTTCCTACTCCTCTATTTCCTGAGTTGTTGTTAGGGCAATCTCGACGGAAATGCCCCGTCCTTCCACACCCGAAACAGGTGTGGCTAGGCCCTGCATTGTTGCCGCCGGCATTGGTGTTGTTGTTATTGCGGTAGTTGTTGTTGTTGTTGTGGTTGTTTCCCTGACTTTGGTTCTGAGGAGGGTATGTCCTGCAGAACCTTGCAGTGTGTCCCCTTCGGTTGCAACTGGTGCAATGGAATTCCCTGCATTCGCCAAGATGGTGGAAACCGCACTTATTGCATTTGGGAAGATTACCGGAATAGGGTCTTGAAGCATTTGAAGCAGCTGAGGCTGGAGCATGTGGTGTGGCTGAAACCGGTGCGGTGACAGCGTTAACTGCCACTGTTTGCTGCTTTTTAGAGGTCTCGGGGCCCTGACGCCCCTTCCTCTTGTTGTTCTTCCCTTTCCTGCCATCACCCTCCTTTTTCTTCTCAGTCTCCACTGGCTTCTCGCCCTTCTTGTTGTTATGATCATATAACCTCTTTGCCAATCTCTTCGCACTGTCAAACGTTTCAGGGTTCGCAGCTATCACATTCCCTTGAATGGGGGATGTCAGTCCCCAGATGAATCGTTCAATCTTCTTTCCTTCTGATGTGATCATACCCGGGCACAACAGAGATAGTTCGCTAAATCTCGATACGTAGGCATCGATGTTCGCATTCTGCACAGTGAGGTTCCATAGTTCCTGCTCCATCTTTTGTATTTCGCCTCGGGGGCAGTACTCAGCCATTAACATTTCTTTCATCTCTGCCCATGGTATAGAGTTGGCTACAGGGAGCGTCATAGCTTCCACGTGTCCGTTCCACCAAGTGAGTGCTTGGTCCACAAAAGTACAGGCCGCGAACTTCACCTGCAGCTGCTCGGGGCAATCGCATATCTCGAATACCGACTCTACCTTCTCAATCCATCGCTTCAGAGTGATCACCCCTCCAGTGCCGTTGAAAGTCCATGGTTTAGCGTTTGCGAAGTCCTTGTAGGTGCATGTTTTAGTGGGTCCTTGATTCGTCCCGTTGTTCGAACTTCCGGATCCTTGCCCGTTGCCTCCTCCGTTGTTCCCTCGGTGAAGTTGTGCCATAGCTGCTATGACCGCAGCAGACACGGCTGCCTGGAAAGTAGTGGTGTCGACTTCGGGCGGGGTTGGTTCGGGATTTCCGTGAGTAGCTCGGCGAGGCATCTTTCTGTCATGAAACGGAAAGATGTTGAGTGTATGTGGTTTCTGTGAGGTTGTGATCCTACTAACTAGGTGTATGGTACGAACCTAAACATTACTACCATCGGGCATACAATCATAACGTCTCAACACATAACAACTGGTAATATCATAGCAAAACACACAAAAGTTCATTAATATTATCTGCATGTAATACAAGAAAATTTGCTCGTAAGAGCATACATAAGTGACACTAATCCGACAGCATAATGGCTCCATGAGTAGTGTAGTCACTTAAACATAGAGCCGGAGTACATAACATAGTCCCTAATGACCTACTATGATAAGTCTATCCCTAACCGCGATGAGCTGCGTCTGGAGGTGGTGCCGAAGATGTGGATGCTCCCTGAAGACGAGCCACTTGGCGTTCTGCGTCTTGAAGTCGAGACTCCCACCTTACCTGCCTCATGTGAAACTCCCGAAGGACGTCACGCGTCTCCTGCTCCGCACGCTCGACCCTAGTCCACAACTGGCGTACTTGATCAGCAGTGCCCTGAGCAAGGTCGCCGGTGTCCCGTAATCGTCTCACCATGACCGGTAGGGCTCGGTCGGCCGGTCCTCCGTCCCTCAGGTCAAAGAACTCACGTGACATGCCAAACGGGGGTCGCTGTCCCTGATGTCTGCTCCATCTCCAAAGATCAATGCCCCAAGGAGGGGTAGGCCCAGTGGGACCCACACGATAGGCGGGCACCCTGATCGGGTAAGGGGGGTTGATGACCTCGGACTCTGCGTCTGAATCACCCCCTTCGCTGTCATCGAGCTCCTCTTCGAAATGCTCTTCGTCTTCTTCGGGTTCGGCAGGCTCGCCCTCGACTTCTGCCTCTGGTTCCCCGTCAGATTCTTCTTCGGGGTCTTCCTCAGGTTCCTCTTCAGGCTCTTCCTCAGGCTCCTCCTCTTATAGCCACCCGTTGTTTCCCTGATTAGGGAAATAGGGGTCTCCAGGGTGATGAAAACCAGCCATGCTGTCTGCGAGTATGTAAATATGCTAACATTATTCCTAGGTGCTATGACTATTGTACAGACTAAGCGAACGTTCTCTTTTTGGTGATAAGGGTATAGTTTTAGGTTCCCTAGCTATCCCGATCTCATCAAGACGTGTGTTAGTTTTACTTTGGAGAGAATGTAGTTGATCAGGCTACATTCACTCCTTGGTATCACTAAGAACAGTCCCGAATTAACCGAGATACCAGCATTATTGTGTTTGATTCGGCGTTAGGTCCTTATTCCTAATGCAAGCAAGTGTGTTTTATTTACTTGTTTTGTTCAGAGTTATGTTAGTCCCTCTTTTTGGTTTATAGTTGCATATCAATGTGTGGCTCGACATGCTAGTTCACTATAAACAAAGCTCTGATACCAACCTGTCACACCCCCGAACCAGGCGGCGGAAACGTTCGGGGGCTGTCATGACTCAATTGAATACCATAACATTGAATATATATGAAACGTAACAACATTCGTCACCATGCATTAATATAGTACAACCAGTAGAGTTTACATGAAGTACATTGTTTAAACATTACATTCCCAAAAATAAATTGTTCAGTTCGTTAATAAATAAACTGCAAGCCATCACTGAGTACGATTTCCTTGAATTCACTGGTTCCCTGAGAATACAAGTATTTTGAAAAACGTCAACATGTGAAATGTTGGTGAGTTCATAAGCGGTATTTGAAGAAAAACAATGTTTCGTATCGTTTGAAAACCACTAGAAAATCCGATATTTTCTGAAAAGAAAAGCTTTTGAAAACGTTTGTGAAGATCCATAGGTATGCTTGTTTGTTTCTATACTTGTAAAAATTGTTCATTTAAGTTGTATGCATTTCGAATCTGTATGTATTGAAAACCCTAGGAAAACCCGATGTTTTCCTAATTCCTTGAATTCCATGAAGTCACATTGAAACCATTGCATAGCGTGTAGTGTCAGTCCCATGCGACGTTGGATTATTTTTGAGCATGATTATTTGCTACAAACACGCATTACACAAACGACCAGTTTATAGCTATAATAACGATCCCGTAGGCGTCGTCCGTACTAATCACGTTATCCAATCGCCCTGACTACGTGTAGTCCCACATCCGAAGAGAAAGAGGACACGAAGGCCCCGATGACTCCATTAACCGGTTGGGGATAAAAATGTACGAGGGGTCCCAGACCCGCCTCGCATGAAATGTCGACTTTACTAGCAATACCAAAGGACCCTTGGGGACCAATAGTATACAAGCCATTGAAAGTCCTTTCACGTTGTGTTAGATCGGTAAAACCCAACACTTCGTAAGATAGAGGTCTTCGGGCTTTAAGATCAGGTCATTGGGCTAGCTAGGCCCAACAAACAAGATTTTACACTTTTGGGGCCCAAAGATGGTGCGTAGACGTCTGTGCACACTCGCATGTATATTGAATTCCCAAATGTTACTTGTATGAATCGTAGTGTCGTAGTGTCGTCGTGTTAGTAGTTTCGGATTTTTATTGGTTCGAGACCGAACCAATTCGTTTAACAACGACTTTTGGTATTGTAATGTATTGTATTTCGTCGATAGTCGCGGTGCCATTATTTGATCAAATTGCATGTATTGAATAAGCCTTGGAAGTTTTCTGTTTTCAGCCCCTCATTGTTTGTAAAATTTACTTTTCAACCCCTTAATTAAATAATTTTCCGGTTTGGTCCTTAAATCATTTTTCTTGACATTTTAACACCAAAAATTATTGAAATTGATATTTTTCAGCATATTTTTCAATGAAAACAGTTTAAGTCCCTGAAATTTCAGTTTTCTCGGTTATAACCCTTCTTTTTCGCAACTTTGACAATTTTGGCCCAAATTGTAAAATTTTTGCAACTTTGGTCCTTTTTAAATTTAGAAAGCATTTTAAACCTTTGAAAAGGACTTGGAACACTTATAGTCCACTGTTTTACAGAAAAACACAGTTTTGGCCCTCCAAAACAGAAAATCTCGCATAATGGGCCTCATTGGGCCGAAAATGTCATTTTTAGCCCATTAAGCTTGAAATTTATGTTTTTAATCCTCTAAATGAGTATATTTCCAGAAATTGTTTTATTGAAACTGTTTTGACACACCTCGTCCATCAGAATTCGTGATATGTCAATTTGGGCCCTTAATTTTGTATTTTTCACATTTTAGGTCCAAAAATTGTGTTTTTAGCCCAAAGAAATTGTTACTAAGCCATTTAGCTATTTTTCTAGAAACACTTTGTATGTAGAAATATATTTGATGCTAAAATCATTTAACATAAGGTATATCTCGGTTTTGAGGGGTTTTATGGCTAGATCCAACATTATAACACACAAAAGCACACATATAAGCATGTAAATCATACAAGGCATACAAAACACATATAGATCTACACTTTCACTTGTATTCCCCCCCCACAAAACTCATAAAAACAGAAAATAGGGGGTATGAAGCTCACCTTGGTGTGTGATTTCGGTTTTTGAAGAAAAGATGGAAGAAAACTTGGTGATTTTTGGCCTTAGCACTCTTTCCTTGAAGATCTCGAGTTTGAAGTTCTTCTAGGATGTAAGATCACGATTTTTGCATGGATTAGGAAAAGATTTTGATAACAAAAAGAATCTAAGTCATAGATCCAAGCATAATCTTACCTTAGATGAAGAATTTGTGGAAATTTCCTCTTGAATGCTTCCTAAATTTCGAGATCTTTAAGTGGAGAGGGAGGAGTTTTCTTGAGTGTTCTTGAGAGAGTTTGTGAGATGTGTGTGTGTTTGAGATGGCCGAGAGTGAGGGAAGAGGGAAGGATAAGTGATCTTTGAGATGATGTATGCATGGGTATATGTGATATGTTGCATGGATATCCAAAAGATAATAATGAGGTGGCAATGGCAAGTCAACTCTTCCATTTCCTCTTGGGCTTGGGCATTGGGCCGAGAATTTGGAAGGGAAAAGGAAAAATTTGGGCCTTTGTCCCTAAGCCCAATATTAGAGTTAATTTTGGGTATGTTTTAAGCCTAAAAGAATGTGGTAGGATTTTTATATTTTCATTGGACTAGTTTAGGTTATTCATGTATCAAGGCTTTTAATTCATTTCATTCTAGGCCCAACATGGCCCATAGTATTGAAATAAATTAGTGTGGGTCCAATTAGAGCCCAATTAGGGTTCTAAGCCCATGATAGTCTAATTGGAAGCTTATTGGTCCATTTGGATCCAATAAGGGAGTCCTAGTCCAAAATGGAATTAAACAAGGACTTCTAGGGTCTCCAATTGTTTGATGACTATTTGTAGTACTTGTATGATGTATTTGATTGAAGTTTTTGAAGTCATAATCATAGGTGTTACACATGTTCTTAAGTTTTTGATTCACATTAACTTGAGTGTATAGATCACATGACACAAAATTTTCAGTTGTGACACACTCCCAGATTGTAACTTGAGTGACATGTCTTAAAGAAGGTTTAAAACACTTGTCAAATGTAAGAGTAAAAGTTTTATACTCTTGTACATTTGAAATTGGTAAGTTGTGATGTTTTGGATAAAACAAAGACCAACTTAGGCCAATTTTGTGAAGTGTTTGTCTTGATTAGAATCCACACGATCTCTTGAATAACTGACTAGAAAGTCTTATATGTCAAGAGGACAATGGGAGTCTTAAAAGTCTTGAAAGTCTCAAGAACTAATCAAGAATAAAACCTAAAGTTCTTCACTAGCACACGACTTGAGGTTCACAACCTTTCTTGTTGACATATTATGTGCCCATTCCAATTAAAGTTGGCTTTGCATATGAGTTCTTAGAGTTCTCAATTGGTTGCACAACAACTTGGAAGCAATGGCAGGCCCTTGAGCTGCCAGATGACAAGAAATTAAGATTGAGTTCAGTCCATATGAGTTTGGATTTGTCATTATCCTTGTCTTGTGACTATAGTTTTGACAATTCACATGGATAAGAACACATACACCTTTAAATCTAAGTGTCATAAGGTTTCTCTCTGATTCATGAAAATGATGGTGAGGAAACACTTTCACTATGTAGATTTTAGCTAGATAGCAATTGTGATATTTTCATTCTCAAAGTCGTTAGTGGAGCGTGTGTGGTTTACCGACACACTGACATGGACTTGTGAGAAGTGGCAATGGTCTAAACAATTGAGACTTTGATTACGGCATCCGTTTTCATAGTTCTTAAAAATTGTTTAGACACACCTGTGAGCTATCTAATGAAAGGTGTATGATTTTGATAAAGTATTATCAAAGCAATCTAGTATCAGAAATCTGAACTTTGGTAAGAAAGTCAATAAAGTATTGATTTCTAGAAGTCTAGCTGATTTCTAAGTACATGTCAAAGCTAGTGGGAGCATAAGTTTTGTACTAATAATCATCATGTTAGTGGGAGCATGATAATTATGATAAAGGTTGCAAGTTAGCAATGTTAATTACAGAAAACAAAAGTTTCAATTGGGAAAGAGTTGTTTCGCTATAATTAAGGGAGAGGAAATTATACTTCATCTCAAATCTATAATCTTAGATCATGAGGTTTTAATCATTTAGTCAAGGATATATATATATATATATATATATATATATATATATATATGAATTTCATGTTGGAATGGCTCAACATAAGGAAATTCTATATATGGGTCCATTATTTGCGTTCTAAAATTCGATTATGATTACGACATCCCTTTTCATAATCTGAATTATGTGAACTTGGCAAATAGAAATGGAAATGTTATAGCAAAAGACTGGTTTAGTCTTTATGCGAGACATCATGAATCGTGTCCCATATGCTTCGGATATAGGATCGATTACATGTGCTATATTTATCCTTTCTAAAATTTTCCAAATGCCTGGGGCATTAAGTAGGGAAAATGTATAAAATTGGATATGACTAAAAGGATTAAGCAATTGTTGAGGACAATCTAAGGTTTACCAAAGATTGGCTGCTCAAGGACAGTTGGAAGTACAGTGATAATTCTGGAAGGACCATATTGACATAATCTGTAAGGAGGCAACTCTTGTTCAGAAGTAATAGTCAAAATGGAATCTGGAAATGTTTCAAAGTTAGAAATTATTTAATCTGTGTAAGATTAGGAAACTTAATGCAAGAAGGATGTTTCCAAGGAGCTGATCTCCTTTGTAATGCTATGTAATGGTTGTTGTCAAGTCTTTCTGAGTTTGTGCATAATCATTATAAGAGGATCAATGCATATAAGTTTAGAATCTAACAGATTTTAGTAAATGGCATGAATTTGGAATTCTTGCATTTGCAGTAAGGATTTGGGACAGTGAAAAGAGGATCACTGGAGTTATGTTCAGTTGATCTATTTCACAAAGTAAAGATCATAGACAAACATAGTATGCATACTTGGTGTGTGGCATGACTAGTGTTTAGAAAACATAGTGTACATGCTTGGAGCATGGGACAACTATTGTTTTAAATTCAAGAATAAAGTTGATAGCTGAAACAGTATACAATGAATAATGTGTAATCATATGGTGATAAATAAAAGGTGTTTTATTTATGTTCATAGGTTTTGATACCATATTGGATTCAATTATTCTTGTGTTTCATTTTTCATGTTTTGACTTCCAGAATAAAGTAGGTTATTCTTCCGGAATGACTAAGTTATGCAAACCATCCACAGTCGGTCATATGTTGGAAGTAGATATGAATTAAGACTGTCATGGGTTGGCTTGTAGAGGTCCAAGGTGTTGGACAAAGGGCTACAACACTCATGAGTGCTCATAAGTTCTGAGTATTGGATTCAACCTACGCTCATTGGAATCACTTCATGGATTTTATCACGAGTGATCATGAGACGATAGTATCTTATATTCTTCAAACCTAGAGATATGAGTTGTTACTATGAGTTGGTTGTACATTGATTGCACGAAAACGCATTGGTAACTCGATGTAATAAAACGTGCCTTTGTGTATGATTCAACAAGTAATAGAACAAGCCATATGAGAGGAAGTTTATCCATTCATGTTACCTTCGGGATAAAAGCGATATCTGTGAGACCCTCGATGATTTGATGATGAAAAATAGAAGTGCTCGGCCGGGCCAGGATTAATTTGATTTATTCAATTAGTCAGTCATCGTGAATCGGAAATCGAGAAACAACAAATGGATAGAGAGAATGATTATAATCCATGTCTCAGTCCATATGATATCTAGAATGGAGGAATATATGATCCCTTATCTAATGGACAAGTCATTGACAAAGGTCATAGTTTATCTACAAGGTCAGAGTTTGACAGAAGGTTTTGAGCGCTACGATTGCCAGTCGGTTCCTGAAGTCATACGCAATAATAGTTTTAGACTTATCCAAGTGGGAGACTGTTGGATTAATGTCTAAGTCCATAATTGTAATTGGTAAGACTTGACCCGACCCAGCATGGTCCATTTGGGTTGCATGGCATCATGCATTTGGATAGACTATAATGAGAGAAATAAGACACTTATGGTTATTAATATATTATAAGTTCTAGTATATTAATAATAAGAATAATAAGATTATTTAATTAGTATTGATCAAGAATTAATCTAGGATTAATTAAGTGATCAAAAGAAGACTAATTAAATATATGGGTAGATTGTGTAACTCATCCATACTTATATAGTGGGCTAATGCTCCATGGATTAGCTAGTTGGGCTAAAACCAATATGATGCTTCATGGATGCTCCATGGTGTTTTTGTACCCATGGATCATGGAAATGAAAGGCCATGTCAATTTGGGTTTACATGGTGTAACCCTAACTATATATGCGTCTTATTCTTGACCAAAATCAGCACTAGTATCATGCTAGAGAAGGGCTAACCGATTTTCATGAAGTGGGGATTCTCTCAAGTTATTCCAAATGCATTTGGTGTTGTGTGAACCATTTGAGGTGTCACACTTGGGGCACTAGGCACTCAAGCTTCATGAAGACTTTCTACATCAAAGAGGTATGTATTTTATCTTGTTATATTCATTGTTTTATAACTTAGATTAGGATAATACCTTGGATGTTCATATTTGCATGTATAATAGAGAAAACATAGATCCAAGGTATTTAGGGTTGCATGTACACTTAGGAGTGTTAGAATGCTCAAAACCCAACAGTTTAAATAAAATATGCTTTATTTACTCTCAAAGGTGCTTGGGACCATAGATGATTAGGATTATTCTGGTGTTTCACTTTGCATGTTTTGACTTCTAGAATAACTAGGTTATTCTTTTCAAATGTCTAAGTCATTCAAACCATCCACAGTTGATAATACGTTGGAAGTAGGTATTAAGGCAAGACTGTCATGAATCGGGTTTGTAGATGTCCAAGGTAGTGGACATAGTAAGAGTTACTACAACATTCATGAGTACTCCTGGAATAGGGATTCGAGTATTGGATTCAACCCATGCTCATTTGAATCGCTTCATGGATTTTATCACGAGTGATCATGAGACGACAATATCTTATATTCTTCCAACCTAGAGATATGAGTTGTTACTATGAGTTGGTTGTACATTGATTGCACGAAAACACATTCGGTAACTCGATGTTATAAAACGTGCCTTTGTGTATGATTCAACAAGTAGTAGAACAAGCCATATGAGTCAAAGTTTATCCATTCCTTTTACCTTCGGGATAAAAGCGATATCTGTGGGCCCCTCGATGATTTGGTGATGACAAACGTAAGTGCTCGGCCGGGCCTGGACTGATTTGATTTGTTTAATTAGTCAGTCTTCATAAATCCGAAATCGGAAAACAACAAATGGACAGAGAGAATAATTATAATCCATGTCTCAGTCCATATGATATCTAGAATGGAGGAATATACGATCCCTTATCTAATGGACAGGTCATTTGATTTGTTCAGAGTTTGACAGCGGCTTTAAGAGCTACGATTGCTAGTCGGGATCTTGGAGTCATACTTGAATAATAGTTTTAGACTTATCCAAGTGGGAGACTGTTGGATTAGGTGTCTAAGCCCATAACTATTATTGGTATGTATTCGACCCGAGAGTAGCATGGTCCATTTGGGTTGCATATCATCAGGACAATTTGTTAGGATGGACTTTTGAGAGAGGGTTATTTATGGTTTATTAATATATTATAAGTAATATTAATATGAAATCATATGTTTTAATTAGTATTGATCAACAATTAATTTGGAATTAATTTAGTGGTCGAAAGAGACTAATTAAATCTATGGGGACTAATTATGATAATTAGTTATATTTATATGTGTTGGGCTTATGATCCATGTTGGACCAAGTTTATGTATGGATACATAAAGAGTTGGGCCACGTGAACCATGGATCATAAAACCCATGGGTATGGATTTGGGTATATCCATGACCCTAGAAATTCCACATATAAATAGATACTTCATTGCCAAAAATCGCCACTTGTATCTTTTTAGAGTTCATGGTATCTTTTGTGTGCATGGAATTCTCTCTCAAGTTCATCCTTTGTCCATGGTGTGTTATGATTCCATTTGAGGCTTCCACACTATTGGGGCTAAGCTCTTTAAGGCCAAATACACCAAGAATTCAAGCTTCATCAAAAGGTATGTCATGCTAACTACTATATTATATTTTTATGTTAAATGCATGCTAGTTGTAAGATTAATACCTAGGAAAACATTTGCATGTATAATTAGTGAAAACATAGATCGAAGGTATTTAGGGTCGTATGTGCACCATAGAATGTTGTAGTATACCAAAACCAAACACATCCGAACACTCACTCATACGTTACGTGCTCTCTATAACCGATTCGCCGCCGACTACCTGAGGTTCACTTCTTCTCCTTCTCCGACGATCTTAAGTAAATAGAGAACATTTTCATAGCTTATCATAAGAATAGGAAAGTAGGGAGGAGGAGTGGAACTGAAAAGTACAAAATCCACTCTCTTCTCGCCCCTCTTGTCTCTCTATTTTGTTCTCTTATATCTCCTTTCAATCCATGTCTCTGTCTCCGTGTTCCTCATCCACATCCACCGCCTCTAACCGTCACTTCCAGAGCCGACAAAGAAGATAAACAAATGCATTTCATAACTTCTATCCATTTGGGTGTGAGTTAAGAGAGGCATAAACTAGGGCAAATGAAACGTACTGGGTTCTAATGAGATGCAGGGATACATTAAGAAGGAAGTCACATTGGGGTATTACTACCGTGAACTAGATCGATTTGCCACAACATCCCAAAATTCTCATGTGAGAGAATCGATGAACTAGGGTTTCTCGTTCACAAAATCTCACCTCACGCTCTTATAGTTCTTTGTTTTGTGTGACTTGTTTCAAGGAGGCTCTTTTGCTAGTAATGATGATGTCTTTCAGTTGATGCATATTAATGCTTATTTGAAGAGTAGAAGTGTACACTTCTACTCTTCAATTTCATGTTTTTTTGTTAGTTGTAACTGATTCGTGCTTCAGAAATTTTGAAGTACTCTCAAGGTTTGTCTAATTTGACTTTTTTACATCTTGTATACAGAGATTTGTGAAAGGTTATATGTCCAGTAATGGGAAAGAAAAGAAATAGATGAGGTTGGAGTCAACTTCTCACCAATCGTCTTATCTTTCACTGTGTTCCTCATGTTGTACGCATAATTCTCCAAAGCATTCTTCGCCTCCAAATTCTTCCTGTGCTCCTCTTCTTTAGACTCATACTTATCAGCTTCCTGAACCATCTTCTCAATATCCTCCTTTGAAAGTATCCCCTAGCGATAATCCCTCACAAATCTTCACCTTGAAATTTTGTTTAATCAGTTTCAAAATCACATGATTTGGGTTCTAACAGGTAGGGTTATCAAAATCTAACAAATCCAATATCACGTGAGAACTTTGAAAAATACGGTCATCCTGATGGCAGACAGATAGCTAATCTTCCTTGTTTCCTGTTCTTACAATACCAAATTACCCTTGTAATTTAAATGTTGGATTTGGATTATGTTTCTTGGAAAATTGGTATTTATTGGTTCCTATGTTATTTTAATCCTTATTGTTTTCCTTGTTGAAGCACAAATTACTTACTTGATACTATATATTTAGAATATACTTGGTTGATTTTTTGATGCTTTTGTGGTTTGCACTGTGACCGGTAAGCATTGCTGAGTATAACAATGTTCGCAGTCAACTCAATGTAATTAATAGAAAGTAGTCTGGAAGGCAAAAATCTATTAATTACCTTCCTAACTCGTTGGACTAGTGCATCTATAGCAATCAGCTAAGCTTAATGAATATAAAACTACACAAGAAAGTTAAGAAATTGTTGTTTAATTATATAAGAAATGGTACATTGATGTCACATCTATTTTGAACCAATATCAAATAAATTTACATCTTTAATTTCTTATAGACTGACCTTTAAAAGTTATTCTATAAACCTAAACAAAATACCAACTATATATGCTTTCATATTTATATCAAATCAAGATCAGTGTGTGTGTTGTGTACACTTCTTTGCTTACACTAAAATTTTACTTATACCAAAAATTCATATAACAGTTGGGGTTCTTCAGCAAACCTATACTGTTTTGCCATATCTATATGCCTATGTGTTTGTAATGTCCGTAGATCAGGGCTAGTCAATTTAGAGACGATAAGGGTCAAAAATGTCTTTTTTGCGAAAGATTATTTAGAAGGAGTAATCTTAACTAAGATGTAGTTTATGTTATGAGGTTTCCGAATATATAAATAACGTCGAAATCCGAGTTATAACGAAGAAGTTATGACCTGTCGAAGTTTCACAACAGAAACGGCACGACACAGCGCGACGTAAATAGTGAATTTACATTAGAGCGATATTTATCCAAAACAATCTAAATGAGAATTGAATATCTCATCGATAGTAGTGCAACGGCAGAAAAACAGACGAAAACGGATGTCAGACGAAGGAGTTATGAGTTTATAATGGAGTTTTCCTGTCCCGGCCTACTAAAAATAATATATAAGTAATATAATTATGATATATTAAAAATAAATTCAAAATTAGCCAATGGAGTCTAAACGAGAGTTGTAGAGCATAATCTCACCTTCACGTTGATATAAAGAACGTCGAAAACGGAGTTCGTATGCGAAAGTAATGATTTTCTGAAGTTCGGGGCGCGAAACCCCAAAGCTGTCAGATACCACGACGTGGCAAGCAGTGTCACGACGTGGCCAGTCTTCTGACACCTCCGGGAGTCCCCCAGATGAAACTTGCGATGACGCATGCAGTAACAACCAAGCCCACGATGTGGAAAAAGGTGCCACGACGTGGCAAGGGCCAAATTTGCCCTATAAATATATTTGAAGGGCCAACCGAGTTTGGTTGCTCATTCTCTCATCTCTCACCCATATTACCTCGATTTACGTGCAAAGAAGTACCCCCGAAGCCCTGGTATCAACCCCGAGACCCAAAGCAAGTACCGATGCCCGAAGATCCCGAGAAGTGCAATTCCCGCGCCGAAGCTCTGCCCGCGAGGAGCCCGGTTTTTGTGAAGATCTTCCAGATCTACCGAAGAATACTACTTTTGCAAGTCGTAGTGCTGTCCGATCATCTTCTGATCAAGTGAGTGTATAGTCCCTTTCATAACACGATTTTAATACAAGTATTGTGTGAATGTATTAAGTATATGTTTTGGGTGATTATGTGATCACTTTCTTCTAACATATATATATATATATATATATATATATATATATATATATATATATATATATATATTAAGTATTTTCTATGAAATACGTGCTATATGTTTTTATATTGTTGTTTATTTGAGATGAGTGTGGAATGGATGTTTTATATAGGTGTTAAATGAGTTAATCTGTATATGTATTTTATATCTACAAATATGTTGGGTAGAACATGGGTAGATGAATTAGATGATGTGTGATGATAATTAGGTGATGAGAAATAGGTGATGAGAAATAGGTGATGATAATTAGGTGATGAGAAATAGGCGATGGTAATTAGGTGATGATAGATAGGTGATGATAAATAGGTGATGTGAGATGAGAGCAGATACCATAACCTTGACCGGCAATGTGGCAATTTGGCGATGTAGTCATCTACCAGAGTATAGATGGCGACCACGGTCTATTCTAGATAACCCCATGGAAACACCAGCAAGCTCATAACCTGTAGGTGTTGAATTACGAGTTTAGGCGATGTTGTAACTACGTATTCATGCGATGTTACTCTAACCCTTACAATGAATTACGAGTGCAGGCGATGTTGTGACTACGTATTCATGCGATGATAGCCTAACCCTTACTATGAGTTACGAGTCCAGGCGATGTTGTGACTGCGTATTCACGCTTTTGGAACGAATATATATAAAGGAAAGATGTAAGAAGATGAGAGGTAAATACGATGTAGGAGATGACCCTTAGGATAATTCCTTAGGGAAGGTACTTAAGAATAAACAAAGATAATGGGGATGGGTAATTGGGTTGATTGTTTGATGATTGAATATAATAATTATATTATTGTGGCTTGAAAACCCTATATGCTCACCAGGCTCCCAAGCCTGACCCACTCAGTTTTCTTTGCATTACAGGTAATGGCACAAGGGTATAAGTTGGTGGACTTAACGAGAGAATTTGGATTATAGATCAGTAGTTATAAATAACTGTTGCAAGGTCTATTTTATATTGTTTATGCTTTTGGTCTGTATCGGAACATGACATCCCGAGGTTTTATTATTTAATGAAAATACATTCTCTTTGAGAATTGTTTTGATACATGGTTATCATATTTTGTTTTGGGAACAAATTCCGCAACCGTTTTCTTTAAACGATCACTCTGATTTATAAAACAAAGCATAAACAAATCAGTCTTTTCTGGCCGTGAAATTGGGGATGTCACAGTTGGTATCAAAGCATTAGTTTAAGCGAACTAGGAATTTGTAGGATTTCTAGACTTAAACATAGAATGCTAAGTGATGATTGTGAGATGAGTGTCTACCATATTTTAAGACACGAGCACTAGTATATTTTAGGAATGATGCCTAAAATGCTTTTATGTGCTAAATGTTATTTGTTTTCCGTATATGCTATTATTTTTTTTTGGATCTATGGTCTGTTGACGACCGGATCTGGAGACCTTATGTGTTTAGGATTCTAAGCGTTTGATACGATATTAGAACTAGCATGTAAACGTTTCGGAGTGATAAGGAGATTTATACGTCTATCATAAATAAAGCTTCCTTATTTTAAATTCTCGCCCGGTGCACCGAACGTCTTCTTGGATGTATAAAACGTTATGGTGAAGACTCGTAGAGAATTGAGTAAATGGAGGAAATGAAAAGCTTATGATAGTGAGTGACACCTATCGGAAGATATCGTAAGAGTGGTGTCTTGCCTTTAGTTTATGTTTGATAAAATAACAGAACGTTTAGAGGAGTACGGTACGTCTGAAGTACACCTTCGATTGGCAGGATGATGGAACGATTGGTGTAATTCTTGAAGTTGTCTTATAATCTAGAATTTCCATCACCAATCGAGTTGAAGTATGATTGATGATAGAAGATACGCATGGAAGAAGTCCTAGTAGAGTCTAGGAAAATTTTTATGATTAATTGAACACATTCGTATGTGTTAAATTGTTTGGTAATTTTAGGACTTGGGGACTGCGAGACAATACTTGGGACGAGTATGAGTAGGTGTGAATGGTAGTAGAGATCTATACTACTGGAAGCACAGAACTCACGCTTGGATCAGGGAAAGTCACAAGGTTACCAAGAAGCTAGTGATTGGTCTCGTTTTATTCAAGTATGTCGTTACCATTATTTCGGTAATGACTATTGTGATGATTGTTATTCCGACCCTAATGGTCATATCAATTGAGTCCGACTACGATGAGAGGTCATCAGGACACGACCCATCGGTCTGTTACAATAGATAAAGGAATGTACTTATCCTAAGAAGAAGGAGTCCTTAAAAAGGATTTATTTTGTAACTCGAAGGTTATGATTGAAAGTCCAACATAGTATGAAGAGCAGATGCAGGATTGAGCATCAAGGTTATTACTTAGGATGCAGAGATAACTTATGGAGTCAGTATACGAATCCGATTTCGTTGATGATTCCGGGACGTAATCATCCTAAGGGGGAGATAATTGTAATGCCCGTAGATCAGGGCTAGTCAATTTAGAAACGATAAGCGTCAAAAATGACTATTTTGGGAAAGATTATTTAGAAGGAGTAATCTTAACTAAGATGTAGTTTATGTTACGAGGTTTCCGAATATATAAAGAACGTCGAAATCCGAGTTATAACGAAGAAGTTATGACCTGTCGAAGTTTCGCGATAGAACCGGCACGACACAGCGCGACGTAAATAGTGAATTTACATTAGAGCGATATTTATCCAAAACAATCAAAATGAGAATTGAAGATCTCATCGATAGTAGTGCAACGACGGAAAGACGGACGAAAACGGACGTCAGACGAAGGAGTTATGAGTTTACAACGGAGTTTTCCTGTCCCGGCCTACTAAAAACAATATATAAGTAATATAATTATAATATATTGAAAATAAAATCAAAATTAGCGAATGGAGTCTAAACGAGAGTTGTAGATCATAATCTCACCTTCGCGTCGATATAAAGAACGTTGAAAACGGAGTTCGTATTCGAAAGTTATGAATTTCTGAAGTTCGGGGCACGAAACCCCAAAACTGTCAGATACCACGACGTGGCAAGCAGTGCCACGACGTGGCCAGTCTTCTGACACCTCCGGGAGTCCCCCAGATGCAACTTGCGATGACGCATGCTGTGACGACCAAGCCCACGACGTGGAAAAAGGTGCCACGACGAGGCAAGGGCCAATTTTGCCCTATAAATAGATTTGAAGGGCCAGCCGAGTTTGGTTGCTCATTCTCTCATCAATCACCCATATTACCTCGATTTACGTGCGAAGAAGTACCCCCGAAGCCCTGGTATCTACCCCGAGACCTGAAGCAAGTACCAAAGCCCGAAGACCCCAAGAAGTGCAATTCTCGAGCCAAAGCTCTGCCCGCGAGGAGCCTGGTTTTTCTGAAGATCTTCCAGATCTACTGAAGAATACTACTTCTGCAAGTCGTAGTGTTGTCCGATCATCTTCTGATCAAGTGAGTGTATAGTCCCTTTCATAACACGATTTTAATACAAGTATTGTGTGAATGTATTAAGTATATGTTTTGGGTGAGTATGTGATCACTTTCTTCTAACATATATATATATATATATATATATATATATATATATATATATATATATATATATATATATATATATATATATATATATATATATATATATATATATATATATGGTTGTAGAAATCGGGATTAATCGACGATAAATCGTTTGGCGTTCTCCAACCGTCGAGGATTAGTGCATTAATCGGAAATTTAGGATTAATCGGGTTTGGCGAGATTAATCGGCCTTGGCGGGATTAATCGGTCAACAAAAGTAAAAAAAATCGAAAAAAGTTAAAAAAAAGTTAAAAAATGTAAAAAAAAAAGGTCAAAAAAAGGGTAAAAAAAATCTTAAAAAATTCAAAAAACCAACTTTATTTTTTTACTCCAAAATTTTCATATTTTTGTATTTCCAAATTTCCAAATTACAATTTTTCTTATTTTCTAATTTTGAAGTACTTGTTTTTCTTAAGACATATTAATATTTAATTAATTTTAATATTTTATTAATAATCTATGGTCCCCGATTAATCCTTGATTAATCCCCGCCAAGACCGATTAATACCTTAACACCAGTCGACTGTCGAGCTACCGTCAAGCGATTTTTACAACCTTGATATATATATATATATATATATATATATATATATATATATATATATATATATATATATATTAAGTATTTGCTATGAAATACGTGCTATGTGTTTATATATTGTTGTTTATTTGAGATGAGTGTAGATTGGATGTTTTATATAGGTGTTAACTGAGTTAATCTGTATATGTATTTTATATCTACAAATATGTTGGATAGAACATGGGTAAAGAATTAGATGATGTGTGATGATAATTTGGTGATGAGAAATAGGTGATGATAATTAGGTGATGAGAAATAGGTGATGATAATTAGGTGATGAGAAATAGGTGATGATAATTAGGTGATGATAGATAGGTGATGTGAGATGAGAGGAGATACCATAACCTTGACCGGCGATGTGGCAATTTGACCATGTAGTCATCTACCAGAGTATAGATGGCGACCACAGACTATTGTAGACAACCCCATGGAAACACCAGCAGGCTCATAACCTGTAGGTGATGAATTACAAGTTTAGGCGATGTTGTAACTACGTATTCATGCGATGATACTCTAACCCTTACAATGAATTACGAGTCCAGGCGATGTTGTGACTACGTATTAATGCGATGATACTCTAACCCTTACTATGAGTTACGAGTCCGATCGATGTTGTGACTGCGTATTCATGCTTTAGGAACGAATATATATAAAGGAAATGCGATGTAAGAAGATGAGAGGTAAATACGATGTAGGAGATGACCCTTAGGATAATTCCTTAGGGAAGGTACTTAAGAATAAACGAAGATAATGGGGATAGGTAATTGGGTTGATTGTTTGATGATTGAATATAATAATTATATTATTGTGGGTTGAAAATGCTATATGCTCACCAGGCTCCCAAGCCTGACCCACTCAGTTTTCTTTGCATTACAGGTAATGGAACAAGGGTATAAGTTGGTGGACTTGACGAGAGAATTTGGATTATAGATCAGTAGTTATAAATAACTATTGTAAGGTCTATTTTATATTGTTTATGCTTTTGGTCTGTATTGGAACATGACATCCCGAAGTTTTATTATTTAATGAAAATACATTCTCTTTGAGAAATGTTTTGATAAATGGTTATCATATTTTGTTTTGGGCACAAATTCCGCAACCGTTTTCTTTAAACGATCATTTTGATTTATAAAACAAAGCATAAACAAATCGGTCTTTTCTGGCCGTGAAATTGGGGATGTCACAGTGTTGGAGGCCTGTTGACATCTATCTCACTAAAAAAGTAAGAATTTTGACTTAAATCTTGACCCAGTTCCACTTATTTCTCTTTATCTTCCTGTATACAGTAATAATTAAGTGCATGCACTATTTACGTACAGACGGAGTTAATTCATGAGCGGCCACCAAAACATTGTGAACGCATATATGCAAAGTATTTCAGTTTGGACTCTTTTTGTATTTGTGTTTGGGGTGAATAGACTTTCCGTGTTAAAAGAGTAAATTTACTACTAACTAAGGAGAAATTAGTAATTTACTATGAATATTGGTTAATTTACTATGAATATTGGTTAATTTACTGACAATATTGGTTATATAGGTGCCTAGTACTTAACCTTTCTATATATATCATTTTGCTAGTCAAAAGTCACATACATTATTGTTACTGTTTCTTTATTCTTGTGCAGAGTCTTAAATAGTGAACATTTTGTCAGAGATAATCAATTCTAAGTTCAATCATTCTGTAACAAATGAGATTCAAGTTGATCAGAGTGACACCATTGTTGTAAATATGCCCGTTGCATTGAATTAGGCAAATAACAATGAAGGAACCAAAACACCCCACACAGAGACTTTATGTACTCAAGAAACACCAATTACTCCTGCAGTGAATCCACCTGTAGACATAACTCAAACACATGGTAGCTAAAGTTCCTTTACTTAAAAAAAATTTGTTGCTAATATGTTCGTAGGAACAGTAGCGACAACATGGTAAATGTTAATCTATATAATAGATTGTTTTATATAATAGAGTGTTTTAATCTTTTACATTAATGACAAATGCTAATATGTTCGTAGGAACAGTAGCCACAACACTTGGAATAATCTTGAGAGAATTTCACTAACACTCAAAATTTGGCTAGCCCTCTTTTACTTGCTTGTAGTGCCGATTTTTGCTAGTCAAGGGGTCTTTATATAGTTGTGACACAAGTAGGGTTACACCATGTAAACCCTAATTATCATGACTTTCCATATTCCATGATCCATGGGTTTGTAACCTCCATAGACTATCCATGTAGCACCTTATGGGTTTTAGCCCAATCCATAGAAACCATGGATCATTAGCCCACTATACAAGAATAGATGATTTACACAATCAACCCCATATATTTAATTAGTCTCTTTTTGATCACTTAATTAATTCCAAATTAATTCTTTGATCAATACTAATTAAATAATATTATTAGTATATTAGAACTTATAATATATTAATAAACCTTAAGTGTCCTTTCTCTCATTTAGTCTATCCAAGTGTTGCAATGCCATGCAACCCAAATGGACCATGCTAATCGGGTCAAGTACATTCCAAAAATAGTTATGAACTTAGACACCTAATCCAACAATGTCCCTATATAAAGGATATGATGGCCTCATTCCTGGCCACCATCCTCAGACAAACAACCGTCTCAAACCCTAAATACTCATCTATTGAGAGATCTTTTGTTTCTTTGGAGTGAAGAAGGAGCCTTGAAGAAGAAGGAATGGGATTCCAGGATTTGGATCTGAGCTTACCTGAGTTTGGAGCTTCATTTTGAGGTATAAAGCTCAAAAATTTCTCACTCTTCTGATTTGTGCATCATGTTAGATCATTTTAAGGTTTTGATCCCAAAGTTGGATGCTTTATGAGATATTAAGCTCCAGAGACTATGATTAGCTCCTTTGAGTGTCTTTAGTGATATAGTGTCATAAAAATCGAGACTTGGATGTGTGAATCAACCCATGCATGAGATATGAGCATTTTGAGATAAGAGAATGAGAGTTTTAGGTGTTTGTGACTTTATCAGCCATGAAAAGGCTTAAAGTCACAAACTTCATGGAGTAAGAGCCTTTAGGGAGTCCAAATCTGTGATTTGAGCTAAGGTCTTAAGGAATTAAGACCAAACAAGTAGGAAGATCAAAACTGGGACGTACGTTGAGTGTAATACCAGTATGCGCATTGTAGGGTCGGGAATCCCCAATGCATGCATGGCATTAGAGTACGCCCAACGTAGAGGTCTAGTACGTGCGGCGTACGCACTGCCGTTGACTTTTAGGGCTTGGTCAATTTGTGTACTAGTAAGGCCATGGAGGGGTAAAATGGTCTTTTACCCTTCTGTGAGCTTGTAGAAGGGTTAGTCTAGCTTCTTTGAGTGCCTTTATTAATTTGAGATAATTATCGTATATGATAGGCGGAGGCTAGACCGGTGATTTGAGTTCGAGATTATCCGATTTCTTACGAGGTGAGTCTTCTCACTATACTTACCATAAGTGGTATATATGTGTGACCGGAGGGTCTTATGTGCTTACTTGATTTATTTGATATTATGTATTTTGTTTGTGTGATATATATGCTATATTCTTTGCTTACTGAGATAGGACCGAAGGGTCCAAACCGAGTTGTGGGACCGAAGGGTTTCCACTGAAACAAGACCGGAGGGTCCAAACCGAGCTGTGAGACCGGAGGGTCCACACCGAGACGCATGATACTGGAGGGTCCATGCCGAGTTATAGCCATGAGAGGCTTATTACTTGTGTATGTGGTATTTTGGGGAACTCACTAAGCTTTGTGCTTACCGTGGTGTGTGATGTGTGTTTTAGGTACTTCTCAAGACCGCGGGTGGGCGACGACATGATTGTACACACATGTTCGAGAATTTGTTGAGGATACCGGGATTGACTTTTATTTCTGGATTTATGTTAACATTTGAGACACTTGTAGTTTTATGAAATATAATATATGAGTGTTATGTGTTTTGAAAATGAAAATTTTGGTTTGATAATTTTCATCGTTACAATATATGTTGGAATCAGACTGAGTGAGCTCTCACGAAGTGACTAAGGGTTGGTTATGACGTGAGGATGAATAGATGACATTATGGACTGTTGACTTTGACTTTGACCATTGACTTTTGGCTTGGGTTGACTTTTGGTCAATCTCTATTTTTAGAAGGTAGACTTAGGGTTTGGCTTGTGTGGATTGTTAGGAACTGTTTAGCACCCATCTTTTGGCGTTGAGAGTTGTTGGTAGTGATCAGTGTGACGTTGCATGAGGTTTTAGTCAACATTATGATTCAGGTGAGTCTCCTCACCGTACTCGGGGGTCAAAGGCACCAATGTCGGCCCGCTGGTTTATGTTATATAGGAAGACTTGGGGTGATCCATGGTATTTATATGAAAGGCCTGGATACGAATCTTGGAATATTATATGTAAGACAAGGGTTTGGGCCTTGGTAGTTATATTTATTATGCTAGGTGTCTTTGTGATACTTGCATGGAAGACCAGGAGGTGGCTCCTGGCACTTATCTGTAAGACCCAGGGTTTTGGCCTGTGACCTGGCAAGGAGAGACTAGGATACAACTCATGGAAGAATGGCAAGGCTATGGTTGGCACATAGCAATCTCTATTTTATTTATGGTATGTTGTATTTTGGGAAACTCGGTAAGCTTTTCGGCTTACAGTTTTATGTTTATGGTTTCAACTACTTCTGATACAATAGGAAATGAGACGACGTGACTGCACCGTATCCAGTAGAGTTTTCGCATTGGTAATTTATGATATGTACTCTGATGTTTAAATAATTGTCACACCCCCGGCCGAGGCGGTGGAACACGTTGGGCAATGCGACTATGTTCATGGGTCATAGGTAAATTGAATATATAGCACAAGTACAACAATAAAAAATATAACATTCGTCTTTCCATCTTGATGTTTGAATACAAGGAATTTTATAGATAATAATAATACATTAAGTTCCTTAATAGATAGTCATATAATACAACAACAAGTAAACTAGGTCACCTGTAATCTAATCCATCTTGAATATATGTTTAGTGATTTCCAAAGAATACATGTAGTTTTGAGGGTCAACACAAGGTTGGTGAGTGTTACATGTTTTTTACAAAAAGCAGTAATACTTTTAGTAAGTCTAAAAAGTATTATCCATGTACGTATAACAGTAGTTAAAACAATGTTTTCAAGTAGTCTTTAAAAGCCTAAAATGTATTTCGGTATAAGTAATTCTATACTTTTAGATTGTGTTTGTAATACATCCTTGAAAGCCAAAATGTATATTTTGTATAAGTAAATCCATACTTTAAACTATGTTCATAATAAACCTTTGAATATCCTTAAAAACCAAACCGTTATGTTGCTAAGTAATTCCATACTTAAAAATAGTTTTGAAAGCAACTATGCCCATGGTTGTTAGTGAGAGATAGAGAGATATTCTAGTTAATGTTTATAGTGAGTCCTATAACCGAACTATGTGACTAAGTGTACCCCCTACAACACTTCATTGGACATTGTAGTAAAAATTGTAGACACTGATCACCTACTTCAATAGATCGGTCGAGGGTTGTAGCTAGCAACCGCAGGTGGGGATGTCAACCCCATATAGATCGATACATATGTATCTCGCTCCGAAAACTAACGATTATAGTAGTGTAGGTATGCTAAGTGTTTAAACTCAACTAATAAATAACGTCTCACTAAACAGCCCTTAACTAAAAAGTTTGTGAACAGCTCTCAGCGTAACTTAATTGTGATTAAGTCACTAGGCATAATGAATATTGTTGTACAACGTTTATAAAAACCGACTATGTTTGACATATATGTAAAAGTGTAATGTGCCCGCTTTTATAAAAATGAATGTTTTAAATTAATGAACATATGTACATTTATAAATGTGGTATACTTAAACATATAAATATACATATTTAATAATAGCTTGAATCCTTAAAATACTACAAAGTTTCATAACGTACTTGTTATAATATGCAATGTCACATAAAAATCAATTAATTTTGTAATGTGTTGTATTTTCGCATAAAAAGAAAATTGATTTGTATAAGCAAAATATTTAAGCACATGTATTCCACCCCCCCCCCCCTCCCGTGTAAATATTTAAAATATTAAAATGGGCCCATAAGCAGTGACCCTTGAAACGTGAGTTCGAGTTGTTCGAATTCAAATTCTTTTGAGAAACTTGTCGTGTGAACCACAAATTCATAATTATTGAACTTTGAAGTACTCTTGGAATCGTTCGTAACAAATATAATTTATTAGGGGTTGTTTGGTAATTTAATTAACCAAAAATAGGACTGCATTAGTTAAAATAATTCAAGGGATGGACTCATTTTGTAACTTGAACAAACTATAGGGGCAAGTATGTAACTTTTTGAATAAATGGGATTATTATTTCGGAATTAGGACTGATTTTTATCGAGACATACCATAGGAGGGACTGATTGGGTTACAATATCCAAATGCAGGGTTGAATTTGATTAAATTTAATCAAAGTTTGGGTTTCTTGACTTTTGACTTGGTCAAGAACAACAACACGTTTTTAGGTCTAGTCTCGTTTCATCCGATCAAAGGGCTTCACCAACGGGAATACGTGTCGCTTTCTTCAGACTGAAGGGGCAGTGGAGAAGGAACGGAAAAGAAAGCAGTGGTCGAACATAGCGAAACGGCATAATACGAAGGCTTGCAGGCGTGACTTCGTCGATCGACTGCGAGACGGTTCATCTCCGGGGTTTGACGAGGCCAATAAAGAAGATGGGGAGAAGCAGCGAGGCTGCCTTCGTCCTCTTCTGTCCTTGAGGTGCGAAAGAGGGAAGGTCCAATGGGGCAAATCAGTCAGCGAGGAGGGGAAATGTCGACCTCCGGTGAGTGACCAGACCGAAGAAGGAGGAGGTGTTCGGTGGTTTTCTATCCATCGTTGAGAAAGGGAGAAACACAAAGGCACAAGAGCTGCCGTCGATGGTCGCAGGTAAGTGGACAGAGCTGCTTCAGCAGTCCCGTGGTCTTTCTTTCTCTTTCTCTTTCAAAAGAACAGGAACAAAAGTGTTCTTGGCTGGAAACGAAGAAGAAGGGGAAGAATAACAACAGTAAGTTCATGGGGTTTTTTGCTTTGTTTCGATCAGCAGCAAGGGAAAAGGGCTGCTATCCTCTTGATTTCACATGTAAACAACACTCCAGCGGTGTGTTCTTTTATATTCAATCTTGGTCAATACTTTAACTTCAATTTGGTTGTTAATTGAAGGGATGTCAAAAACTCCCATTATGTATGTACTTGAGAAGAGAAAGAGTGTGGGAGAGTTGAAGGAAACGTGATTGGTGATTGTGTGTACCTTGAATAAGATTTAGAAGCTATAAGAAAATGATTTTGATGAGATTTTGTTGGGTTGTATTACTTGTGTTACAAAGAGATTGTATGTGTACATAACATTCATACTTTATGTGTGATGTTTTGATTTCATTGGTATGTATTTGTGAGTATTTGTTTGATTTGGTATGTATTATTCATGTTTTCCATTTGTATATGTATGTATACTTAAAACTTTTACAAACCATATCTTAACAATTATAATATATTTTTATAAGGGAGAATTTCATATATGCCCTCCCTAAACAGCTAAATATCGTATTTTCTTGGCCTAAACTCCAAATATCATATTTGCCCTTTCCCAATGTTTTTTAATATCATATATACCCAAATCAATTATTTTGGTAATTTTTTATTTATAATTGTTTTTCATAATATTAAATCATTATGATTAAAATACAATTTGAATGGACAATATTGCCCTTGTTACTTGCTAACACATCACGTTTTCCCCCATCTATCACAAAATCACGATCAAGCTAGCTTGATCGAGCCTTCCCTCCCTGATAAGATAGTTTAAGGTCAGTTGTGATACAGGGCGGTTGTGGTTGGGATTCATGAGGCCCGCATCATCTTTACACAAGAATTTGTTTAAAGATATGTGAAGCTTTTGCTCACGTTCCCTTTTCCCTCCCTGATAAGATAGTTTAAGGTCAGTTGTGATACAGGGTGGTTGTGGTTGGGATTCATCATGATGCCCACATCATCTTGACACAAGAAGTTGTTTAAATATATGTGAAGCTTTTACTCAAGTTCCCGTTTGATCCCTCGACATGAAGTTGTTGAAGTTACACCTGTATGATTGTTTCCCACAAAGTTTATGTTATCCAACGTACACCCAACTGGAACTGCATTTTGAGTGTATGAAGATTATCAAACACAGTAGATGAAGGTGAATTTTGAAATCGGAAAACTTACATTTTCCTAAGAGTTGAAGTTGAGGAAATGTAGCCATATCATACTGTGAGTGTGATCAGTGATCTTCGGGGAAGGGAAGGTATCCAGAATGACCCCAAACATGTTACAGTTGCTTCTAACACAGATCAATACTGGAATCGAATTCATTAAATCACACAAAACGAATAACAGATTGCATGTGCATCATAAGAGAAATTTCAGTAAAAATTAACCTAAATAATGCAACCATTTCAATACCAAATTACAAATCTATATGCAAATAAGATGAAATCATAACAACACAAATTTCTCTTGATTTTATCAGAATATCACCATCAAAATCAAAATCGAAATAACGCAACACCTGAAACAATAGATTTCGATCGTAAAAACATTGATAAATAAAGGAAGAAATAGAGGTGGATCTGGAGGGAATACCTTGGACGCAATAATACATGTGTGTGTTTGCGCGACAACTGGGGAAGCAATGATTGGAAGCAGAGAATGGCCGTAATGGTCGGAAGTATCAGGGAGGGAAGGCTGGCTTGATCGTGATTCTGAGATAAATGGGGGAAAACATTATCTCTTAGCAAGTAACAAGGTTAATATTGTCAATTCAAATTGTATTTTAATTATAATGATTTATTATTATGAAAAACAGTTATAAATAAAAAAAACTATCAAAATCATAGATTTGGGTATATATGATATTAAAATACATTAGGAAGGGTAAATACGTTATTGGAGTTTAGGCCTGGTGAATACGATATTTAGTTGTTTACGAAGGACATATACGAAAGACTCCCCGTCATGAATTTGTTATATAAATTGTATAATACACATACATATAAATTTCCACTCATCTGTTTGGAATGTAACTTTTATTAATTTGTTAAACTTTGTTTGTTAAATTACAAATTGGCACATATATTACATAGGTTTATGAGATATATAAAGAACTGAAGATTTATACATATTAAATGTCCAAATTTGTCATATGTATTATTAATTAGTATTTGGAAATTTTACTATATATATATATATATATATATATATATATATATATATATATATATATATTGTGTTATATAATTTTTCTTATATAATTTTTATATACATTGTGATTGCACAACTAATTTGGATCATTTGAATTCGCATACGACATCAAACATATATATACATATGTATTAGCCTGGTGATTATATATTTTATAAACATTGTTCACAATAATAATGTAACACCGTGAATTTCAAAATAATTTTTCACATAATATAAAAACATTTTCATTTAATTTTCATAAAAACATCAATGTTTTAAGACTCCAATCCATATCATACAAAATCCCAAGATCATATATCATAAAAATCCCATGCGTGTGTACAGATCAAGCCGGCGCCTTCCCACGGTCATCACTAGTACCTGAAACAAACAACAGTAACACTGTAAGCACAAAGCTTAGTGAGTTCCCCAAAATACCACACATAACACATATTAGCCACTCGAGGCTATAACTCTGTGGGTCCGTAGACCCTACTCTGTGAACCCACTGGTTCTAACTCTGGGAACCTTCCGATTCCAACTCTATAAACATACACAGCATAAATCACATAGAAATAATGCAGTACAACACATAACATACATATATCATACAAATACTCTGTCACATAACTCTGATTACCTACTCAAGGTAAGGTATAGTGAGAAGACTCACCTCGCGTATCTCGATAACTCGCAAATCCCGGAAATTACTCGCGCTCGATCCTCCGAGCTATAATCCTCCTATAACACAATATATCTCTAATTAACACTTTCTCAACTAGGGTTGACTGCCCCTATCAAGTCAACACTTGTCAACTCTGGTCAACGGTCAACGGTCAACTTTGATTGGACTCGGCGAGTGCACTAGAGCGACTCGGCGAGTCTATACATGTTCACTGACTCCCTAGGATCCTCTTTTGACACGTCGAGTACTTCCCAGACTCGACGAGTTCCACCTGGCATGAATCGCGGGGCCACCACGACTCAACTCGCCGAGTCTCAAGAATAACTCGGCGAGTTCAACTCGACTCAGTCCACCTGACAACCCTCTCTAACTCTCCCTGACTCACTGAGTCAACCCTTAACTCGGCAAGACCACTCGCTGAGTGGTTAAGGACAATCTTCATGCTACTCGCTGAGTCTGTTCTTCGGACTCGGTGAGTCCATGCCATGCATCAACTCAATCTTGCTTCTGAGGTCAGATCCGCTCCAACAACTCATAGATCTGGCCCTCCCAAGCACATTCATCATGTAAAGTCACAATCTTGGCTACCATGCAACGCCTTTAAGGCTTCTTTTGAAGAAATGACCTCTAAAATGGTAACCTAAGTCTCCAACTCAAAAGGAAAGGCATAAAGCATGGCATTTAGGACTCTCTGTACCTTCTAAGGTCCAGATCTAGGTACCATATCCCCATGGGACCTCTCACACTCCAAACACAAGGCAAACAAGGCATGAAGAAACCCTAGATTTGACCATATCAAGAAAAATACAAGAATAAGCTCTGAATGTTACCTCAAATAGCTTCTTCTGCCGAAATGGGAGTAGATCCTGTTGGATAAGGTGTCTAAGTCCATAACTATTTCGGGTCAGTACTTGACCCGACCCGGCATGGTCTATTTGGGTTGCATGGCACCATGCAATTGGATATACTAAATGAGAGTAATAACACTTGGAGATTATTAATATATTATAAGTTCTAATATATTAATAATATTATATGATTAGTTTGATCAAGAATTAATTTAGAATTAATTAAGTGATCAAAGGATAACTAATCAAATATATGGGTTGATTATGTAAATCATTCATATCTTGTATAGTGGGCTAAGAGGCTCCATGGATTATCAAGTTGGGTTCCACCCATAGGATGCTCCGTGGATGCTCCATGGGAGTTACAAACCCATGGGTCATGGAAATGAAGAGTCATGACACATTAGGGTTTACATGGTGTAACCCTAGATGTGTCAACACTATATAAGAGTCCCATTCTCCACCAAAACAGGCTACACATAAGAAACTAGAGGGCTTGGCCGATTTTAAGAAGTGTGTATTCTCTCAAAAGTCTTTCCAAGAGCATTTGGTGTTGTATGAAGCATTTGAGGCATCACACTTGGGGTGCTAGGCTCACAAGGTTTCAAGGAACATAAGCAACAACAAGGTAAGTTATTCTATCTTTCATTCAAGTTAAAATTGTTCCCCATGTATGCTAGATAGGAATATAACCTTGGAAATTCAACTTTGCATGATAATTAGACAAACATAGATCCAAGGTTATTAGGGTTGCATGTACACTTAGGAAGTGTTAGAATGCTCAAAACCCATCAGTGGTATCAGAGCCTAGGCTTGTTTGTTTGTTATTTGTGCTAAAAAGTTGAAGAAAGTCGAAAAACTTACTGTCTGACTGCTGGACTCGTCGAGTCCATGGGGGGACTCGTTGAGTTCACTTGTATCTTCAACCTACTCGTCGAGTAGGTTAATGCACTCGGCGAGTAGGGTCGACATAGTGCAAATTTTTGACTTTAGTTGCTGGAAATGGATTAGAAACATTACCCTAAACTGTTTTGGTACTTGAAAACTTGTTTTAGGTGGTGTAATGTCTTGCTAATTCATTTACAACAACTAGTTATCAAAATTACAAAGTTTTAAGTGTAGTTTTGATTCATGAAAGTGCTTATGTTCATGTTCTTGATCTTATGATGTTTAGATGGTCATAGGAATTATTTGTAACCTATGTGGTAGTTTAATTCTTGATCATAATGTGTTTTAATGGTATCCATAACTTGTCCTCAAGTTATGGAAAACCAAAAGTCACTTGAGTTAAAGAACCATTAAAAGAACACAAGAGTTAGAAAAATGAAGAGTCTTCATGTTATTACTCTATTAAACTCATAAGTTACAAGAAGTGAAAAGTTTTGAAAGTTTACAAAACTTGCCCTCAAGTTTTGGAACAAGTAAAGTCAAGCTAAAAACTTTAGTTCCAACCCTTAGAATTTTAAAAGTTAAAATTCAACCCTTATACTTATATTATTATGATTTAATAATTATATATATATATATATATATATATATATATGTATATATATATATATATATATATATATATATATATATATATATATATATATAAGAACAAAGTCGTCTTACCGCTAGTACGCCTCATTCACGAAACCGGTCTATAAGGTGGGTATAAGGTTGTTGCCTATAAAATGGCAACTTAATGGGTGTCCACTCTCATCCACCGCTTGCTTGACCGGTGGAGTGTCGTTAGCCGAACAGGTAAGACAAGGACTTATAAATTCTCATTAAAAGTATGATGAATATTATAAAGTAACTAAATGTTTTATTAAATTCCCAATCTTAGTTACTTTAGGAAAAATGTGAATAAGGTGCTAATCCATGAAATTACACTTTACACTTTGTTTAAGTCGTTGGTGGAGCGTGTGTGGTTAACCGGCACACTAACTTGGACTTAACAAGGTAGGTAAAGGGTGACTTAAGGTTTATTATAGTATCGGTGGAGCGTGTGTGGTTTACCGGCACATTGATTGAGTGATAAACTTTAAGGGTACCAAGTGATTTGCATGGTTACTTCACACCTCGTTTTGTGATCCTCGGTATCCCAGTCACAAAACTTGGAGGGCACACTCGAGATTGAAACATGCCTTTGAAAAGTTCATTGAATCTCAAAGAATCTAGGAATTTCTAAGAACCAATCAAAAACCTAATATCTAATATTTTGGTTTTCGTGGTGGAAATTGGTGAATCGTCATTCACCTACCTTTCAAATATGTTATAGCTTGGATTACGGCATACCTCTTCCAAGTTATAATATATTGTGATTGGATCCTAGCCTTAATATTACATTTGGGTTTTTTATTAAGGACTCTCCTAATATCTAAACTAATCTTGTCCATTTCTTTCAGATGTCTTCAAACAATGCTGCTTCTGGCTCTAACCCTAATATCTCCTTTACCCTTATGAACTTGTGTGGGAAAGTCACTTTTGATGGATCCAACTTCAATGAGTGGATCAGAAACATCAGGATGATTACCCGCTTCAAGGACAAAGAATACATCCTTGACAAGGAGCTTAAGGAGATTGATGAGACCACTGCAACTCCTCAGGAGATCGCTGACTTTCAGGCACATGAAAGGGATGCTACGAAAGTGGCATGCATCATGATGGCCACGATGACAGCGGAACTCCAAAAGTCTTATGAGGATTTCTACCCTTATGAAATGCACCAGGATTTGATGGAAAGATACCATCAAAGTGCACGACAAGAGAGGTATGAAATCATCTGCTCCATGATAACAACCATGATGAAGGACGAGGAATCCGTCACGAGCCACATGCAGAAAATGCAAAGGTATGTGGATCGTTTGCTGAAGCTTAATGTGAACTTCCCTGAGGAGCTTGCAATAGATATCATTTTGCACTCCTTACCATCGTGCTATGATCAATTCCGCATGACATATCACATGAATAAGGAAGAGGTCACACTCAGCAAACTTCAGGGACTTCTCAAGACCATAGAAACAGGTCTTAAGGGGAAGTCGGTTGTTAACACTCCTACTCAAAACTCTACTCCGGTTTTGGCAATCGGAAAAAGTCGAGGGAAGAAAAGAAAGAGCTCTTCGAAGGGTACCAAGGCTCGGACCCTTGATGGCTCTTCTTCAAGTGGAACCAAGAAAGGTTTCATCACTCCTTCTTCGGACCCAAAAGAGGCTGAATGCTTCTATTGCCATGAAAAATCACATTGGAAGCGAAACTGCCCAAATACCAACAAGATGTGAAGGATGGGAAAGTTAAACCCAACCATGCAGGTATTTACACTATCATTTCTAATAACTCACCCCATTCTAAATCTTGGGTCCTTGATACCGGTTGTGGTATTCATATTTGTTGTGACTTGCAGGGACTAAGAAGAAGTGAGAATGTGGAGCAAGGAAGAATAAACTTAATCATGGGGAATAGGAAAGCTTTACCTGTTACCAAGATTGGAGTTTATACTTTATCGCTAAGTAGTGGGTTTAATTTAGATTTGAATAAATGTTGTTATTCGCCAGGAATGGCAAGAAATATTATTTCCTTTCATGCGTTGTACAAACAAGGGTTTACCTTTTCGTTTAATAATGAAGTTGGTTCTATTGATGCTTTCTTTAATAATGTTCTTTATTTTAAAGCATTACCTTGTGATGGTGTGTATGAAGCTGTATCTATTATAGATAACTTAGGAAATAATGTTTTGTGTATTGATTCTATTAATAATTATAACTTGGATAAAGCATCATTATGGCATTGTCGTCTTGGACATATAAGTAAGAAACGCATAGGCCAACTCCAAAAGGATGGAGTCTTGGAGTCATTTGACCTAAAGTCAGATGATAGTTGCGAATCATGCTTACTTGGAAAGATGACAAAGTCACCCTTCACAAGTTCTTGTGAGAGGGGTGAAGGTTCGTTGGACCTTGTACACACGGATGTGTGTGGACCATTCAAACATGCCACAAGGGATGCTAATCGTTATTATTTGACTTTTACTGATGATTACAGTAGATATGGATATGTCTACTTGATCAAGCATAAGTCAGTGACTTTCGAAAGGTTTAAGGAATTTAAACAGGAAGTCGAGAATCAATTGGGCAGGAACATTAAGATGCTTTGATCCGATCGTGGTGGTGAGTATCTTAGTTCAGAGTTCCTTGACTATCTAAGGGAATGTGGGATAGTCTCACAATTGACACCTCCCAGGACACCACAGTTGAATGGTGTGGCTGAGAGGGGTAATCGAACCTTGTTAGATATGGTTCGTTCCATGATGAGTCGAGCTTCGCTAGCAATCTCATTCTGGGGGTATGCCTTAGAGACTGTCGCCCATATCCTTAATCTAGTCCCTACAAAGAAAGTTGCCAAAACTCCTCACGAGATGTGGACTGGTAAATTACCCAAACTAGACCACATCAAGATTTGGGGTTGCGAGGCTTTCATGAGATGCGAGACTCATGATAAGCTCGAACCCCGAAGCGAGAGGTGTATTTTCATCGGCTACCCACAACAATCCTTTGGTTACCTCTTCTACAGACCTAGTGAAAATGTGGTCTTTGTAGCTAGGAGGGCTTTCTTTAGAGAGAGAGAGAGTTCATAAGCCAAGGAAACAGTGGGAGGCAAGTTGATCTTGAAGAAATTCAAGAGTCAAGCGGTGAAGGAACTTCAAACCCTAGCACTCAACTTGAGGAGGAAACTCCTGTTGAGCCAATTGACAAGTCTATACCTCTGAGGCGTTCCACAAGTGTTAGGAATGCTCCTGAGCATTACTATGGATTCCATATTACTGCAGAAGGAGATACACTTATCAGTGATGAGACACTGATAGGTCTGGATGAACCTAACAGTTACGCGGAAGCCATGGCAGGCCCTGAGTCAGCCAAGTGGAAAGAGGCAATGGACAGCGAAATACAGTCCATGTATGACAATCAAGTTTGGAACTTGGTTGAGAATGTACCAGGTCGTAAGACAGTAGGGTACAAATGGGTCTTCAAGAAGAAGACCGACATGGATGGTAATGTACACACATATAAGGCTAGACTGGTTGCAAAGGGTTTCTCTCAAATTCCTGGAGTGGACTATGATGAGACCTTTTCTCCAGTAGCCAAGATTAAGTCTATTCGGGTTCTGTTAGCCATAGCTGCATTTCATGACTATGAAATATGGCAAATGGATGTCAAAACCGCTTTCCTTAATGGAAAGTTGGCTGAAGATGTTTACATGAGTCAGCCAGAGGGTTTTGTCAGCAACAAGTACCCTAATAGAGTGTGTAAGCTTGAGAAATCCATTTATGGATTGAAGCAAGCACCTCACAGATGGAATCTTTGCTTTGATGAAAAGCTCAAGGAATTTGGCTTTTCTAGGAGTGAAGATGAGTCATGTGTGTATGTCAAGGCTAGTGGGAGTATAGTTAGCTTTTTGGTGTTGTATGTGGATGACATACTACTCATAGGAAATGACATCCCAACTCTGTAGGAAGTTAAGTCCTGGCTTAGGAAGTGTTTCTCTATGAAGGACCTAGGAGAAGCTACCTATATTCTAGGGATAAGGATCTTGAGAGATCGGAGTAAAAGACTAATTGGACTTAGTCAGAGAACCTACTTGGATAAGGCGCTGAAGAGATTCGGCATGCAGGATTCCAAGAAAGGAGAGTTACCCATCCAGAGCAACACCAGATTGAGTAAGACACAAAGCCCTAGCACTGAGGCTGAGATAGAAGAAATGAGTCGAATACCTTATGCTTTAGGCTGTAGGATCGATCATGTATGCTATGACGTGTAGTCGACCTGATGTAGCCTTTGCCCTGAGCATGGTTAGCAGGTATCAAGCAAACCCTGGAAAGGCACACTAGACTGCGGTAAAGAATATCCTCAAGTACCTACGGAGGACTAAGGACTGGGTCCTTACCCTCGGTGGGAGTGATGACTTGAGAGTTGTAGGGTATGGTGATGCTAGCTTCCAGACTGATAGGGATAATTTCCGCTCTCAGTCAGGCTGGGCCTTTACCCTAAATGGATGAGCAATTTCTTGGAAGAGTTCCAAGCAAGAGACAGTGGCTGATTCAACTTGTGAATCAGAGTATATTGCAGCTAGCGAGGCGGCAAAGGAGGCGATATGGCTGAAGAACTTCATTGGAGACCTTGGAGTTGTACCAGCTATTAAAGAGCCAATGGAGATTTTCTGTGATAGTGAAAGTGTTGTTGCCTTAGCCATGGAACTAAGGGATCACGGGAGCAAGATCTCGATCTGCAGACTCCATCGTGACCCTTGCCACACTTCCCACAAGTGCGACCCTTCTGGCTCCCTAGTTTGGGATCAGCGGGCTTGGCCCGCTTGGCTGCCGGCTGCGACTGTGCCGGCCGCCGATCCCTCCCTTGAGACTCCGCCTCCTCCCTGGCCTGAGTCTCTAGCTCAATCTCCCTCTTCCGGGCATTTGCCTGACGCTCGGCAAATGTCCGGTACGAGGAGTTCGCCGCGAACTCCCGAATGTCTCTCCTCAAAATACTCAGATATCGGCTCATACGTGCCTGCTCAATGGACACGTGCTCAGGGCAGAACATCACCCTCTCATGGAACATCCTGGTAATCGCCGTCACAGACTCAGTACCCTGCTTGAGGGTCAGAAACTCCTGGGCCAAACGCTCCCTCTCCACCTGGGGAACGTACTCATCTCGGAACATGGCAGTGAACCTCTCCCAGGTCACTGCCGCAAGCTCAGCAGGTGTAAAGTGCACCGTCACAAACTTCCACCAGTCCTTCGCTCCAAGCGAAGCTGGTTCAGCGCGAACCGAACCTTCAGATGCTCAGGTGATGAGCAAGTGAAGAAACACCCCTCTATCTCAGAAATCTACCTCATAGCTGCCACCGGGTCCTAGGTCCCATCAAACTCTGGCGGTTTTGTGTTGTTGAACTCCCGGAACAGCAACAAATCACCACCTTGCGGCCTCGCGGCAGCAATAGCTGCGGTGGCCGCTGCAACAGCAGCCTCAGAAAGAGCGGCATAACGCTCATCGAAGGTCTCAATAAGCGTGGTCTTAATAGACCCGAACATCTCTGGTATCTCTGCCCTGATAGCCGCAGCCACCTCCTCATGGATGATCCGGCGGATCTCCTGATCACTGGTATCACTGCTCTCAGGCATCAAACGTGTCCTCACCATGATCTACCTCTGAAATACAACATACGATAAATTAGAATCCATTCGAGCATACTCACACTCGACAACTCATCCCTCCTTGACCCTTGGTATTCCAAAGATTCTTACTTGGACGGTACACCGCTCCGGTGCTTTCAATAGTACGGGCCCAATACTACTATCCGCACCGTATCATAATACACCCCAAGTCCTCCTCTTCGGATCCCAATTCCCAAGTACTCTATCATGCATAATCCACTCTCTAATAGATCTCTCATAAGCCCCTTGCTGCTACCTACTCACTCTTAAGCATCTCATAGCAGCTCACCTCTCCCTAGGCTAAGGCATCACAAATCAGGCCACTCTAGTCCTAATAGGAGTACCTAGCCTACTCTAGCATGAGAATACATCATATCAATATTAATATCACATAACATGAGGGTATTTTGGGAAATCACCGTCCGGGCGCGGACTGATCGTACACACAACTCTGCTCTGCGTTTTTCCAAAAATCTTTTACTCTTTTTGAAAATACTTCTCAAATGCTCAGTTTGAGTTCAAATACGCCCGAAGGTGTACTCGAATCCCTCAAACCAAGGCTCTGATACCAACTTGTAACACCGTGAATTTCAAAATAATTTTTCACATAATATAAAAACATTTTCATTTAATTTTCATAAAAACATCAATGTTTTAAGACTCCAATCCATATCATACAAAATCCCAAGATCATATATCATAAAAATCCCATGCGTGTGTACAGATCAAGCCGGCGCCTTCCCACGGTTATCACTAGTACCTGAAACAAACAACACTAACACTGTAAGCACAAAACTTAGTGAGTTCCCCAAAATACCACACATAACACATATTAACCACTCGAGGCTATAACTCTGTGGGTCCGTAGACCCTACTCTGTGAACCCACTGGTTCTAACTCTGGGAACCTTCCGGTTCCAACTCTATAAACATACACAACATAAATCACATAGAAATAATGCAGTACAACATATAACATACATATATCATACAAATACTCTGTCACATAACTCTGATTACCTACTCAAGGTAAAGTATAGTGAGAAGACTCACCTCGCGTATCTCGATAACTCGCAAATCCCGGAAATTACTTGCGCTCGATCCTCCGAGCTATAATCCTCCTATAACACAATATATCTCTAATTAACACTTTCTCAACTAGGGTTGACTGCCCCCTATCAAGTCAACACTGGTCAACGGTCAACGGTCAACTTTGACCGGACTCGGCGAGTGCACTAGAGCGACTCAGACTCGGCGAGTCTATACATGTTCATTGACTCCCTAGGATCCTCTTTTGAGACGTCGAGTACTTCCCTGACTCGACGAGTTCCACCTGACATGAATCGCGGGGCCACCACGACTCAACTCGCCTAGTCTCTAGAACAACTCGGCGAGTTCAGCTTGACTCAGTCCACCTGACAACCCTCTCTAACTCTCCCTGACTCACTGAGTCAACCCTTAACTCGGCAAGACCACTCGCTGAGTGGTTAAGGACAATCTTCATGCTACTCGCCGAGTCTGTTCTTCGGACTCGGCGAGTCCATGCCATGCATCAACTCAATCTTGCTTCTGAGGTCAGATCCGCTCCAACAACTCATAGATCTAGCCCTCCCAAGCACATTCATCACGTAAAGTCACAATCTTGGCTACCATGCAACGCCTTCAAGGCTTCTTTTGAAGAAATGACCTCTAAAATGGAAACCTAAGTCTCCAACTCAAAAGGAAAGGCATAAAGCATGGCATTTGGGACTCTCTGGACCTTCTAAGGTCCATATCTAGGTACCATATCCCCATGGGACCTCTCACACTCCAAACACAAGGCAAACAAGGCATGAAGAAACCCTAGATTTGACCATATCAAGAAAAACACGAGAATATGCTCTGAATGTTACCTCAAATAGCTTCTTCTGCCGAAATAGGAGTAGATCCAAGCTCCCCAACTCTCCTAGTTTGGCCTTCCTCTTCCTTTCTTGCAAATACACACAAAAATGGTAAATAATGGCCTCTTATCTCACTCACAAGAACTCTCAGCTGCTCTCAGGGTCGAAGGTAGCCGCAATGGAGGGGTTTAAGGTCCTTTAAATAGGGCTCAAGGCCGGGAAATTAGGGTTTCATTAAACAGCACGGACTCGCCGAGTCCATTCCTTGGACTCACCGAGTCCAGGCACGAACCCGCGTCCAAATCCGCGATCATACTCGGCGAGTCTAGGCTCCAACTCGCCGAGTCTCCTTACAAATTATCAAAAATAAACAAATGAATGATACCTGGGAATCCGGGCTGTTACAAATAACTACCATATATTTTTTTGTATATTTATTTATCGTGATGTATACCTCGATTCTCGTGCCCCCTTATTGATTCATTTAAATTATCTAAAAGTGCCTGCTTAATGTTCAGGTCGTGGTGATTCCAAAAATGCAGAAGAAATTGAATTCTGTAAACTAATCTTCTTGAAATGACGTTTTAAGATTCACGTTTACTAAATCTTAAAACGTTTGATTTTTCCACTTTTATAAATATTTTACAAAATTATTATAAGTATGAAATTAAATAATAGCTTATGACCTGAGTCCAAAGATGTTTTCGGAATTTCCATTTGAGTTGTGCAAGTCCCGCAACGGATAGAAACAATTTTAATGGTTTTAAGAAAATCAATATTATACTGGTTTTTTGATTCTTAAAACGGCCGTATCTTTTGCATTTGAACACTATTTGGATGTTCTTTATATCTTCAAAAACAGGGAAACACGTACTTCGAGACTAAATCGTTTGCTTTGCTCACAACTGCTTAATACGTAATTTCAATTTTTAATACATATTCCTAGGGGCATAGTTTGAGTTGTTCGATTTGTTTGTCATATTACATATTTGGAAGTAAGATACCATCTGGTATCTAATAATAGTTGAAATGAATTTATTTAGTTTACATAAGATGCAATAGAATTCAATGAATCAAATTACAAAGAGACTTACTGTGAATTGACCATTCACAGTCGTTCATCATCCCGGAATTATTAGGTTATAGAATACTTTGTTCCACTATTATTTTGTACCATTATCATTTCGTTCCACTAGTGGAGGGAACACCGTTGAATAGTTGTGAATACTTTTGTTTCATCTAGTCCTCACGTTTCTAAGTAAAACTTTAGCTCTCTACGAGGGTTCCATCGGGCATTTATTATAGGTATGTGGCTTTGTTTGAGCTTTTTGATTTCTCGATCCATGATCTCTACCAGTTCCTTCATGAAATGAAGGTTAGTGTTGACCTAGATCTCATCGAGAGGCAAGACAAGGTTCTTATTAGACAGTTGCTTTTAAAATTATATACGTGGTAGGTGTGTTGAATTTTGTTGAGTTCTTGAATTAGATTAAGTTTGTAAGGTACCAGACCAACCCTTGCTAGGTTTTCAAAAGGTACTATGTAACATGGGTTTAGTTTACCCCTTTTCCAAATGTAATGACACCTTTTCATGGTGCAACTTTTAGTAGGACAAAGTCTCTTATTTTGAATTCTAAGGGTCTGCCTTTTGTGTCAGCTTAACATTTTTGATGATTACGTGCGACATTTAATTGTTCCTTGATTTGAATGACCTTCTGTGTTGTTTCATGATTGCCCTAGGGCCAGTGTGTATAATATCTTCAGCATGCCTTATAGCTAACTAAGTATCTCTAGCTTCTGTACACCATATCGAAGAACAATATATGTGTCAGTACAATGCCTCGACTGGAGTGGCCTTTATGCTAGTGCGTTAACTTTTGTTATATGGAAACTCAAATAGTGGTGAGTGTGTACCCCATGAATTGTTGAAGTATATCGCCCAAGCACGAGGCGTTTATTCTAAAGTTAGTATCGTTCCTTCACTATAGTAATTTGTTTGAGGATGGTAGGTTGTATTCATATCGAGTTTGGTTCCTAGGAACCTTTGCAATGATTGTCAGAATATAAAAGTGAATCTATATCTTGGTCCAAGATGATAGATATTGGCACACCATGTAGCCTGACTATTTCTCTAAAATAGGTCCTAGTGAGTTTCTCCATCTTGTCAGTCTCTTTGGCGGCTAGGAAACGGGCAGACTTGATTAAACAGTTAACCATTATCCATAGGATGTCATAACTGTTTGAAGTTCTTTGCAACGTCATTATGAAGTTCATTGTCATCTGCTCTTATTTCCATTCTGGGGCTGACGGTTGTTGAAGTAGACTAGACAGCTCCTGGTACTCTACTTTGACTTTGGAGCAGGTCAAGCAGTTTCTGTTATAAGTAGCAATCTCTAGCTTCATGTTGGGCCACCAATACAGCTTCTTAAGATCGATATTCATCTTATCTGATCCAGGATGTATTAAATATCTCAACTTATGAGCTTCATTTAAGAGTAGACTCCTGACTTCCCCAAACTTTGGGTCCAAATTCGGTTCATGAAATATCGTGATTCGGCTTCCTTGAGGTCGAACCGTTTACTTTGCAGGTTTTCTTCTATGATATTCACAGGTTTGAGTAATTATAGCTGAACATCTTGAATTCGTGTGGTGAGATTGGTGTGGGTGGTTAGGGTAAGAGCCTTTACACAAATTGGATTTGCTTGTTCTTTCCTGGTTAAAGCGTTTACTACGACATTTGCTTTACCAAATTGATAACGAATTTCGCATTCGTAAGCATTTAGCAATTCGATACACCTTTGTTATCTCATGTTGAGCTCCTTTTGTTCAAAGATGTGTTGGAGGATTTTTTTTGGTCAGTGAACACGACACAAATCGTTCCATAGTGGTAGTATATCCAAATCTTTAAGGCAAACACTGCAGCTCCCAACTCTAAGTCATAGGTAGGGTAGTCGGTCTTGTTTGGCTTGAGTTGTCTGGATGCATATGCAATGACTTTATTCCTTTGTATCAGTACACATCCTAACCTTTGGTGTGAGGTATCACAGAATACTACGAAGTCTTTTGTTCCTTCTGGGTGACATAAAATCGGTGCATTGCACAACAACAATTTCAATTTCTAGAAGGCGGACTCTTGGCTGTCTCCCTAATTGAAAGTTTTGTCTTTCTGGATTAAAGCATTGAGAGGCTTGGCTACTTTTGAGAAGTTCTCGCCAATCTCTAAAAATAGAATGTGAGCCTTAAGAATTATTGTTCTTCGGTTGGTGCCGTTGCTCAGTCCGAATGGCATAACTAGAAACTTGTAGTGATTGTACCAAGTCCTAAATGTCATCTTTGGAATGTCTGCTTCTTCTACTCTAAGTTGATCATAGCCGGATTTTAGATCGATCTTTGAGCAGTAACATGGTCCTTGTAGCTGGTAGGTCATCGATCCTCAGGAGTGGATATCGGTTATTGATGATGAGTTTGTTCAAATCTAGACAGTCGATGCATATCCTGAATGATTCATCCTACTATTTGACAAACAATACCGGAGCTCCTCATGGAGAGAAGGTTGGTCAGATAAAGCCTTTGTCAAGACGTTCTTGGAGTTGAATGGATAGTTCTTGCACTTCCGATGGAGCTAGACGATAATGAGATCTTTCCACTGGTGTTGCACTCGAAATCAGGTCGGTTCGAAATTCGACCTATCAGATGGGAGGAACCCTAGGTATCTCTTCTGGAAGTACGTGCGGGTAGTCGCACACTTGTGGTATGTCTTTTAGTCCCTTACCCTTGTCTTGCATATCCACCACGTGAACCACGAAACTGAAGCATTTCTTCTACAAACACCTTCTTGCCTTCATGCAAGTAATGTCTCTTAGGTTCTTTCGTGATTTGCCTCTGTAAATCACGAAGGCTTTGTTGTTAGGTAAAGGTAGTCAAACAAATGTTTCGTAACATAAGATCTCTGCTAGATGAATCGATTACCTATCCATTCCAGTGATTACATAGAAATTTCTAATGTTCATATGTATTAGGTTGATGTAAAAGACGTGGTTATTTAGGGTGAGAAGATAACTTATTAGTATTTCTAAGGTGCTTTCTAATTGGTCATTTGCTACTTCTACCATGTAAACTTTGTTAAGTTTGCATGCTTTATGATTAATCATGCTTCTAAACTTATGGGAAAATAAAGCTTCTATCGACACCAGTATCGAATAGTACGAAAGCATAAATATTGTTGATAGGAAATCTACTGGTAACCAAAGTTGGTTCCTAACGAGCATCTCCAGTGCCTATCACGAATGCTCTTCTTTTTCCACCTTGATTCTTCAGTTTCGTGTAGTCCTTCTTGAAATGCCCCAGTTGATTGCACTCACAACAACTTCCTCTTCTTTATGCACCAGCGGTTGAGGTTGTGTCTTTTGGGACCTTTCTACAAAACTTAGAGGTGTGACCTCTTAAGATAAAGATGCTGTCATTGATGGTCGCAGGTATGTTGACAGGGCTGCTTCATCAGTCCCGTGCTCTTTTTTTTTTTTTTTGGGGGGGGGGGGGGGTTCGATCAATCAATAGGTAACAAGGACTTTTGGGATGTTGTTTGTTTTATCATGAATCTATGGAATGAAGAAGTTAGATATCTTGTGTTTGCTTTTTTGACAGAAAATCAATAGGGAAAGGATTGTTCTCTTGGTGTTTGACAGGAAAAGAAGAATGAAAAATAAAGGGGAAGCTGTTGTTGTTTTTTGTTGCAGGTAAGCAAAAGAACAAGAACAAAAGTGTTCTTGGCTGGAAACGAAGAAAAAGGGGAAGAATAACAACAACAAGTTCAGGGGGTTTTTTGCTTTCTTTCGATCAGCAGCAAGGGAAAAGGGCTGCTATCCTCTCGATTTCACATGTAAACAACACTCCAATGGTGTGTTCTTTTGTATTCAATCTTGGCCAATTCTTTAACTTCAATTTGGTTGTTAATTGAAGCAATGTCAAAAACTCCCATTATGTATGTACTTGAGAAGAGAAAGAGTGTGGGAGGGTAGAAGGAGACATGATTGGTGATTGTGTGAACCTTGAATAAGATTTAGAAGCTATAAGAAAATGATTTTGATGAGATTTTGTGGGGTTGTATTATTTGTGATACAAAGAGATTGTATGTGTACATAACATTCATACTTTATGTGTGATGTATTGATTTCATTGGTATGTATTATTGAGTATTTGTTTGATTTGGTATGTATTATTCGTGTTTTCATTTGTATATGTATGTATATTTAAAACTTTTGCAAATTATTTCTTAACAATTGTAATATGTTTTTATAAGGGAGAATTTCGTATGTGCCCTTCCCAAACGACTAAATATCGTATTTGCCCGGCGTAAACTCCAAATCTCGTATTTGCCCTTCCCGATGTTTTTTAATATCATATATACCCAAATCAATTACTTTGGTAATTTTTTTTATTTATAATTGTTTTTCATAATATTAAATAATTATAATTAAAATACAATTTGAATGGACAATATTGCCCTTGTTACTTGCTAACACATCACGTTTTCCCCCATCTATCACAAATAGGGATGAGCAAAAGGACTGAACCGGCCCGAACTGGAACCGAACCAGGAACCGGCTTCGGCCAAAATCAAGAACCGTACCGGCCTGACGGTTCTACCGTTTCCCGGTTCCTACCAGTTCTTGTCGTGTCTTCAAATGTTAGAACCAGTCCTCGAAAAATAGCTTCATACGGTTCCCGGTTCCTAAAATCCACAAAATAACGTCCCGGTTCCGGCCCGACCGGTTCCATCAGGTTCTGGGTCCGGTGCCTGTTCCGGTTCTAGTACCGGTTCCAGCCGGTTCCTCGGTCCATATCCTCATCTCTAATCATAAAATCACGATCGAGCCTGATCGAGCCTTCCCACCCTGATAAGCTAGTTTAAGGCTGGTTGGGATTCTTGAGGTCCGCATCATCTTGACACAAGAAGTTGTTTAAAGATATGTGAAGCTTTTGCTCGCTTTCCCTTTTGATCCCTCGACCAGAAGTTGTTGCAATTGCAGTTGTATGATTGTTTCCAACAAAGTTTATTTTATCTAGCGTACACCCAACCGGAACTGCATTTTGATTGTATGAAGATTGATGATTATCAAACACAGTAGGTGAAGGTGAATTATGAAATCGGAAAACTTACATTTTCCTAAGAGTTGAAGTTGAGGCAATGTAGTCTTGTCGTACTATGAGTGTGATCAGTGATCTTCAGGGAAGGGAGGGTATCCCGAATGACCCCAAACATGTTACTGTTGCTTATGACATGGATCAATAATGGAATTGAATTCAATAAATCACACAAAAACGACTAAAAGATTGGATGTGCATCATAAGAGAAATTTCAGTAAAAGTTAACCTAAATCATGCGACCATTTCAATACCAAATTACAAATTTATACGCAAATAAGATGAAATCATAAAAACACAAATTTATCTTGATTTTATCAGAATATCACCATCAAAATCAAAATTTCCAAATAACGCAACACCCGAAACAATAGATTTTGATCCGAAAACATTGATAAATAAAGGAAGAAATAAAGGTGGATCTGGAGGGAATACCTTGGACGCAATGATACACGTGTGTGTTTGTGCGACAACAGGGGAAGCAACGATTAGGACCAAGGACTGATTGGAAGCAGAGAATGGCCGCAATGATCGGAAGTATCAGGGAGGGAAGGCTGCCTCGATCGTGATTCTGTGATAGATGGGGGGAAAACATTATCTCTCAGCATGTAACAAGGTTAATATTGTCCATTCAAATTTTAATTTAATTATAGTGATTTATTATTATGAAAAGCAGTAATAAATAAAAAAATATATCAAAATAATTGATTTGGGTATATATGATATTAAAAAACATTAGGAAGGGTATATATGGTAATTGGAGTTTAGGCCTGGTAAATACGATATTTAGCTGTTTACGAAGGGCATATATGAAATTCTCCCTGTCATGAATTTGTTATATAAATTGTATAATACATATACATATAAATTTCCACTCATATGTTTTAAATGTAACATTTATTAATTTGTCAAACTTTGTTTGTTAAATTACAAATTCACACATATATTACGCAGGTTTATGAGATATATAAAGAATTGAAGATTTATACATATTAAATGTCCAAATTTGTCATATGTATTTGGAATTTTTACATTATATATATATATATATATATATATATATATATATATATATATATAGTGTTATATAATTTTTATAATATAATTTATATATACATTGTGATTACACAACTAATTTGGATCTTTTGAATTCGCATACGACATCAAACATATATATACATATGTATTAGCCTAGTGATTATATATTTTATAAACATTTTTCACAATAATAACCACCATATATTTTTTGTAAATTTATTTATCGGGATGTATACCTTGATTCTTGTGCCCCCTTATCGATTCATTTAAATTATCTAAAAGTGCATGCTTGATGTTCAGGTCGTGGTGATTCCAAAAATGCAGAAGGAATTGAATTCTGTTAAACTAATCTTCTTGAAATGACGTTTAAAGATTCAGATTTAATAAATCTTAAAACGTCTGATTTTTCCACATTTAAAAATATTTTTACAAAAGTACTATAAGTATGAAATTGTAACGCTCGCAGATCCGGGTTAGTCAAATTAGAAGCAATAGGGGTTGAAAACGACTTTTCGACAAAAGATTATTTAGAATAAATAATCTTAACCAAGTTGTAGAATATGTCATAAGGTTTCCATACATATAAAGAGCGCCGATATCCGAATTATAACGAAGAAGTTATGACCCGTCGAAGTGTCGCGACAGAACCGGCACGATACCGGGAAGCGTAAATAGTGAATTTACGATAAAGCGAGATTTAGCCTTAGCGATCTAAACGAAACTCGTATAATATGTTAAACTAAGAACATCGATAAAAAACGCCCAAATCTGACTTCGTATGAAGAAGTTATGATTTTTCGAAGTTTCGAATTAGTAGTTTACAGCCCAAAATTCGAATATTAGATCGAGCGATTTTTAGCCGACACGGACTGAACGAGAATCGAAGATCTCGTTAAGAGTAGCGTAACGAGAAAAATATGGGAGAAAACGGACGTCGGATGAAGAAGTTATGAGAATTTAACGACCAATCCTGTCCCGGCCTGTTAATAATATATAATTTAAAATTGATTCAAAATTAGCCGACGAAGTCTAAACAAAAGTTGTAGAGTACGTTCCCGCCTTCGCGTGGATATAAAGAACATCGAAAACGGAGCTCGTATGCCAAAGTTATGATTTTTAGAAGTTGGAAGGTGAATTTACGAGACCTGTTGCGAGATTGCTGACGTGGCACGATCCCAACCGTTGCTTGCTGCCCAAGGCCTCGCTTCGGATGATGACACCTGGTGCGAGGGTTATGCCCAAGGTAACTGAGGAATGCCTCGCGTATGAGGTACGCCCTGCATGCGAACAAGGAATGCCCCGCGTAGTCGATCTGCTTGATCCGAAGAGTAGCCACGTCGCCCTATCTGAAGCTCGCCATCTGGCATCCTTATCCGAGGAGTACGCGCCGCGTAGCCAAGGATTACGCCCAGCGTAGTCCGAGGCCTCGCAGCTTAAACAAGGGGGGCGAGCGTCTCCGTATTTTTCACACATTTTCACACCATTTCCTTTCTCTCTCTAGATTTCTTTCTCTTTAGCCTATTTTGAGCCCCCAAAACCCTAGATAAAACCCCTAGCTCCCGAGGGAAGCCCCGAGGCTCCTGGAGTCCCGAGAAAATGAGTCTTTTCGTTTCGAAACGCTGCTCCAAATAAAGTTCCGGTTTTCGATAAAATTCACTGTAAGTGTGCTATGCTTACGTAACTTTTAATATAGCTTTCAAATAATTATAGGAATGTTATTAGGTCCTTAAAATAATTATTTGGGCTATTATTATGAGTTATATTGAGTGTTATTAACGCTTATATAATAATAATAATAATAGTCAGACTAATTAACTTGTCGCGGTTATCGTTAGATTAAACCCTAGTGGTATTGATACTAGGATTTATCGAAGGAAAGTTGTTTTGAGAGTATCGAAGCGCTGCTCGAGTGATGAGTCGCCAGCTTTCAGGTCAGTGCATAGTCCCTTTCATCTTACACATAGATATGAAGTATTTTATATAAACTACGTGCTATGTATGCATATTATCTGAATACTTGCTGTCTATGCTGGATGAACGTTTTTATACTTGTTTTTGTTGGGTTTTGAGCAATCTAACACTTCCTAAGTGTGCATGCAACCCTAATAAACCTTGGATCTATGTTTGTCTAAATACATGCAAAATAATAATTTTCCAAGGTTCATAACCTATCTAACATGGCATGGGGTACTTTTAAACATAAAAGAATTAGATGAGATTACATATCTTTTGATGATGAGTTTGATTCCTAAGGAGTTTGAGGGCCAAGCACCAATAGTGTGAATGCCTCAAATGGAATCACAAATCACCACAAACTCTTGGAAAACTTTGAGAGAGTGTATACACACATAAAAAACGGCCACACACACAAAAACCACACTAGTTCACTAGTTGCCATTTCATGCTCCATAAGCATGCTTATATAGTGTACATGATTAGGGTGAAACCCTAATAACCCATGACCTTTCCTTTTCCAAGGATCCATGGGTTAAAAGCTTCATGGATCATCCATGGACTTCCATACAAGCCTAGCCCATTAACAAATGAGTGCTAGCCCACACTATATAAAACCAATAGCCCACAATCTAATTAGTCTTCCTTTTAATCTCTAAATTAATTCATAATTAATTTAAGACTAAGACTAATTAAATAACATGACTTCATATTAATATATTATAACTTATAATATATTAATAAACATATGTGTATAACTCTCATAAAATTATCCATAAATAGTTCGGGTGAGATGCAACCCAAATGGACCATGCCGGGTCGGGTTAAGTATATACCAAATAAGTTATGGACTTAGACACCTTATCCAACAGACTCCCACTTGGATAAGTCTAATAACTGTATTTGCCTATATAACTTTAGGAACCAACCAGCAATCGTAGCTCTCGAAAACTCCGTTGAACTATGAAGCGCCATTTTAAGTAAATGATCATATAATCCTCTGTTCTCATGATATCAGCCGGACAAATACATGGAACAATGTCGTACTTATTGTCCAGCAGTTTGTTTCCCGATTTTCGATTTGTTTGACAAAGAACTTAATCGAACACATCAATTTAGTTCTGACCGGCCGGTACATAGGTCACAACAAAATCATCGAGGGGCCCAGATATCGCTTCTATTTCTAGAAGGAACAGATAAACTTCGACTCATATGCTTGTTCTACTACTTGTTGAATTGTACACAAAGACACGTTTTATAACATCAAGTTACTGATGCGTTTACGTGCAATCAATGCACAACCAAATCATAGGTAACAACTCATATCTCTAGGTTTGAAGATTTATATGATATTACCGTCTCACGATCACTCGAGATAAATTCCATGAAGTGATACAAGTGAGCGTGGGTTTATTCCAATACTCATAACTTATGAGCACTCATGAATGTTGTAGCAACCATTGCTATGACTAAACCCATTTAGCCATCTACAAACTCGATTCATGACAGTCTTGATTCATACCTACTTCCAACATATGAACAACTGTGGAGTGTTTAAATAACTTAGTCATTCGGAAATAATAACCTAGCTATTTTGGAAGTCAAAACATGCAAAGTGAAACACAATAATAATTGAATCCAATATGGTCTCGGAACCCTTTTGAATATAAATAGAACCACCTTTTATTTATCACCATATTCATTACACATTATTCATTATAAATGTTTCAAACAATCAACTTAAGACTCGAATAAAAACAACAGTCGTCCCATGCTCCTGGTATGTACACTTTGTTTTTCTAAACAATAGTTATGCCATACTCCAAGTATGCACACTATGTTTGTCTATGATCCTTACATTGTGATGTAGATCAATTGAACATGATTCCATTGATACTCACTTCACAATCCCAAATCCTTATTGTAAATGTGAGAATCGATTCCTATCATTTACCAAAAGATCTGTTAGATTTTAAACTTTTATGCAATGTTCCTCTTGTAATGATTATGCACAAACTCACCAAAACCTTGTCACTAGCCATTACAGAGTATTCCAAAGAAGGTCAACGTCTATGGAACGGAAGTCTCATATTCAAAGTACATTGCTTTGAACATCCTTCTTGCATTAAGGTTTTCTAATCTTACATAGATTGAATAACTTCCACCTATGGAGACATTTCCATAGTCCCATTTTGACTATCACTTCCGAACAAGAGTTACTTCTTTTCAGAATATGTCAATATGGTCCTGCCAAAATTAACACTATACTTCCAAATGTCCCTGAGCAACCAATCTTTGGCAAACCTCATATTGTCCTCGACAATTGCTTAATCACTTTAGTCATATCCAGTTCTAGACTTTCCCTTCTAAATGCCCTGAGCATTTGGAAAATTTAGAAAGGATGAATATTATAGCACACGAAATCGATCCTATATCCGAAGCATATGGAACACGATTCATGATGTCTCACATAAAGACCAGTCTCTTGCTACAATATTTTTTATTTGCCATGTTTTCAAAATTTAACTATGAAGAGGGATGCCGTAATCATAATCGAATTTTGAAAATGCAATATATATATATATATAGAATTTCTTCATGTTTGAACCATTCCAACATAAAATTCATATATATATTCTTGACTAAAGATGATTAAAATCTCAGTCTAAGCTTTAGAATTGAAATGAAGTATAATTTCCTCTCCCTTAATTATAGCAAAACAACTTTTCAACCCCTGTAACTTCATGAATTAAAACTTTGTTTTCTATAATTAACATTGCTAACTTGCAACACTAAACGTAATAATCATGCTCCCACTAACATGATGATTATCAACATAACACTTATGCTCCCACTAGCTCTGACATATTTCCAGAAATCTGCTGGACTTCTGACATTTAGATTCATACACCCTTTCTTAGATAGCTCACATGTGTGTCTAAACAATTTTCAGGACTATGAAAAGGGATGCCGTAATCATAGTCTCAATCGCTTAGGCATTTGCCATTTCTCACAAGTCCATGTTAGTGTGCCGGTTAACCACACGCGCTCCAGTAACGACTTTTGAAAATGCAAATAACACAATTGATATCTACGTAAAATCTACTTAATGAAAGCGTTTCCTCACCATCATTTTCATGAATCGGAGAGAAACCTTATGACACTTAGATTTTATAGTGTATGAGTTCCTATCCATGTGAATTTGTCAAAACCATAATCACAAGATAAGATTAGTGACAAATTCAGCCTTACATGGATTAAACTTGTTCAATCTAAGTTTCTTGTCACCTTGGTAGCACAACGCCCGCCAATGCTTCCAAGTTGAACTCTGATAACTCACATCCAAATTCAACTTATTTGAAGTAGGTACAGAAATAAGAATTATGTCAACACGATAGGTTGCAAACCTTAAGTCGTGTGCTAGTGATAAGTTACAGGCTTTACTCTTGATTAAATCTTGAAACTCTTTCAGGATCTTTAAGGCTCCCACTGTCCCCTTGACATATAAGTTCCCCCAATCAAGAACCATTCATTGACAAAACAAATATTCAAGGGATAGTGCGGATTCTTATCAAGACTAACACTTCACACAATTGGTCTTAGTTGGTCTTTGTCTCATCCAAGACATCACAACTTACCAATCTCAAATGTACAAGAGTAGAAAACATTTTACTCTTACATTTGATAAGTGTTTTAAATCTTCCTTTATGTCACTCAAAGTTACAATCTTGGAGTATGACTCTAAGAATTGTTTTGGAACGAAGTATGACTCATCTTCTTGATTTTAACCAATCCAACAATTCAGGACCTCTCTTATTAGCCATAACAATGCACTAACACGTCCTTAGAGTACGAATTTGTGATATGGTTTCATAATCATTAAGATGATCATGAAATATGATACTAAAGTACTCTCCCATCCTTTCAGATTTGAGAAACTTTTATCTTTCTGCCTAATTTGATTCTTCTCATTTGTTTTGTCATACATTGTAACCTTTCCAATGTTACAGAATTATACTTAACCTCACAAGTATAATCATATTTACTAATCTTTAGTAAATTATGACAAATCAATCTTTGTGGTGGACCTTGACCAGCGCACACCCAGTGTACCTAATTCCTTAGTCCTTCAATTGACTCACATATACATGTGATCAAAGAATTAGTCTTAATTTTCAAAGATGAAAATTCTCATTCATCATACAATACAACTTGTATGATTCCAAGTTTCTGTCCAATTGAAACTTGGGTGATGAAAAACTTTCTTCATTTGGTAAATTCAGACACTACCACAAATGAAGGAATCAAATCCACTTTCCAATATTGCTATTACTGGAAACATATAAGCAACAATTTTCCACAGATGCCATTGTAAGGATATTTTTAAAATAAATAAAATTAAAACCCTTTTTTCTTTTATTTTAAAACTTTGCGGAAAAACTTATCCTTACAATCCACATGAAAACCTTGTTGTTATCTATTCATAAGCAATATATTATAACTCTTAAGCAACAGCTCAAAATTCTGATTACCGAACCATGCGATCGAAACCCACCTTCGCAATCAGAATCAACATATACTTACTTTAAGCTTCCTATCTTTTCTTTGATTCTTAAAAACATCAACGTGTGACCCATTCACATTATGTAATAAGAATCTCCAAATAGAAACTTAATAGAGTTAGTAAGTGGACTTTAACAGAAGTAGAGTCAAACTTTTTGGCTTGATCAATCTTATGATCTTTTAGGTAAATATGGCAGCTTCGCAACCAATGCCCCTTCCTTTGGCAACAAAACGCATGGACCCTTTGGTAATGGCACATGAGACTATCTCAGACTTAGCCTTTCTCTTTACCATTTGGTCAACCGAGTTGACTATGGCCGATCCCTTTCCATTGGGAAGAGAAATCCTTTTCTAGATATCCAGTGCTACCATTGTCAATGTCCATTTAAAGTTTGGGAAGTTGATCTTCTAACAAAATTTGCTTTATTAGTGTTCCAAATCATTGCTGACTCCGCAACACCAAGCAAATAGATAAGATCATTAAGGGTCATGTCATAGTCTGTCTCATAGTAGTCCCAAAGAGACTCACTATGTTACTAAGAAAGTGATTGAACATCCAATTTTCACGAGACTTTGACACCCAACTCTCCCGGCTTGTCAATATGTGACTTTATCTCCAAGATGTGAGCACACATAGACTATGCTTGCCAATAGGGATTGAGTGACTTTAAACTTTTCAAGAACTTGTGGATGAGGGAGAATAATTGGAGGAGGTGGAGGAAGTGAAACATGATGTTGAGGGACACCATCTTCAAGAGATTTGGGAAGATCATAGTTGTCTGAACCAGACATCTATAATGGGAGAAAATCAAGTTAGTTGATTCAAAGTCCTTAATATAACACCCAATATGAAATATTAAGGCTAGGACCCAACACAATATTTTATAATTTGGAAGAGGGATGCCGTAATCCAAACTATAAAATATTTGAAGGTAGGCGAATGACGATTCACCAATTTCCACCATGGAAAAACGAAATAATTTATTAGGTTTTAATTGGATTTGAAATTCCTAGATCTTTTGAGATTCATTGAACTTTTCAATGGCATGTTTCAATCTCGAGTGTGCCCTCTCAAATTTTGTGACTGGGATGCCGAGGATCACAAAACAAGGTGTGAATAACCATACCAGTTCACTTGGTACCCTTAATATTATCACCCAATCAATGTGCCGGTTAACCACACACGCTCCATTGATCTATGACAAACATTAAGTCACCCTTCGTGATCCTTACGAGTACAAGTTAGTGTGCCGGTTAACCACACACGCTCCACCAACGACTTGGTAAGGTACAAAGTGTGAATTCCATGGGCTAGCACCAAATTCACATTTTTCCTAAGGTAACTAAGATTGGGAATTAAATAAAAAATATTTAGTTACTTTATAATAATCATTATACTTTAATTGAGAATTTAAAGTCATTGTCCTACCCGTTCGGCTAATGACCCTCCACCGATCAAGCAAGTGGTGGGTGAGAGTGGACACCCATTAAGTCGCCATTTTATAGGCAACAACCTTATACCCACCTTATAGACCGGCTTCGTGAATGAGGCCTACTAACGGTAAAATGACTTGTTCTTATACATATATATATATATATATATATATATATATATATATATATATATATATATATATATATATAATTAACCATTAATGTTATAATAGTATAAGGGTAGAATTTCAACTTTTAAAACTTCTAGGGTATGGAATTAAAGTTTGTGTGAGACTTTACAAATTCCAAAACTTGAGGGCAAGTTTTGTAACTATCCAAAACTTTTCATTTCATAAATTATGAATTAAAGGTTCATAAAAATGAAGACTCTTCATTTTCATGTAACTTATGTGTTTTAAGTGTGTGTTAAAGAAAAGTGACCTTTGGATATCCATAACTTGAGGACAAATTATGGACTCCATTAAAACACATAAATGATCAAAAATTAATTCTAAACAATTCAGCAAATAATTCCTATCATCTTCTAAATTCATAAGAACATGAACATGATCATCAAAACTTCAAGAATTATATGAACACAAAAAATCATGGAATTTTGATATATGCTATTGTAAATGGATTAGAACCACCATTACACCAACTAAAACAAGTTTTTAAAACACCAAAACAGTTTAGGGTAATGTTTCTAGTCCATTTCCAGCAGCTAAAGTCGAAAATCTGCACTCTGTGGCTCCTACTCGTCGAGTGTATGAACCTACTCGGCGAGTAGGTTGAAGATACACATGAACTCGGCGAGTCCCCCCATGGACTCGGCGAGTTCATCAGTCAGACAGCAAGTTTTTCGACTTTTTCAACTATTTTGCATCAAGTATCAAACAAGCAAGCCTAGGATCTGATACCACTGTTGGGTTTTGAGCAATCTAACACTTCCTAAGTGTGCATGCAACCCTAATACACCTTGGATCTATGTTTGTCTAAATACATGCAAAATAATAATTTTTCAAGGTTCATAACCTATCTAACATGGCATGAGGTACCTTTAAACATAAAAGAATTAGATGAGATTACATACCTTTTGATGATGAGTTTGATTCCTAAGGAGTTTGAGGGCCAAGCACCGATAGTGTGAATGCCTCAAATGGAATCACAAATCACCACAAACTCTTGGAAAACTTTGAGAGAGTGTATACACACATAAAAAACGGCCACACAGACAAAAACCACACTAGTTCACTAGTTGCCATTTCATGCTCCATAAGCATGCTTATATAGTGTACATGATTAGGGTGAAACCCTAATAACCCGTGACCTTTCCTTTTCCAAGGATCCATGGGTTAAAAGCTCCATGGATCATCCATGGACTTCCATACAAGCCTAGCCCATTAACAAATGAGTGTTAGCCCACACTATATAAAACCAATATCCCACAATCTAATTAGTCTTCCTTTTAATCTCTAAATTAATTCATAATTAATTTAAGACTAAGACTAATTAAATAACATGACTTCATATTAATATATTATAACTTATAATATATTAATAAACATATGTGTATAACTCTCATAAAATTATCCATAAATAGTTCGGGTGAGATGCAACCCAAATGGACCATGCCGGGTCGGGTCAAGTATATACCAAATAAGTTATAGACTTAGACACCTTATCCAGCAGTTTTAAATGTTTTAAACTGTATACAAATTTTATATCTACGAATATGTTGGGTATGACATGGGTAGATGAATGATGTGAGATGTGAGATGATGTGAGTATACATTGGCAGCTATAGACTTAGTGCCTATGGGACAAACACCGGTAGCTATGGACTTAGTACCTGTTAGACGCTGGTAGCTATAAACTTAGTACCTATTAGTTAGACGCTGGTAGCTATGGATTTAGTACCTGTTAGACGCTGGTAGCTATGGACTTAGTACCTGTTAGTTAGACGCTGGTAGCTGTGGATTTAGTACCTGTTAGGAACTGGTAACTATGGACTTAGTACCTGTTAGGAATTGGTAGCTATGGACTTAGTACCTATTAGATAAACACTGGTAGCTATGGATTTAGTACCCGATGAATAGACTATAGTAGCTATGGAATTAGTGCTTTACGAATGAACATTGGCAGCTATGGACTTAGTGTCAGTCCTATAACCCTGGAAGTAAGGGACTTCGGAATAAACGAATGCAGGATAGATGACTCTTAGGATAAATCCTTAAGAGTAAAGAAGATAATGGGGATGGGTAATTGGGTTGATTGTTTGATGTTTAAACATAATAATTATATTATTGTGGGTTGAAAACCCTATGTACTCACCAGGTTTCCCAACCTGACCCACTCAGTTTATTTATATCACCGGCGATGATATGAAGTCACATTACATTGAGAGCTTTAAAGGGATATAGATCACTTGTGTAAATAAATGTAAGTTCTGTTTATGCTTATGTTTCTGTATTAACGATGACATCCCAAACGTTTTAAAATGAATAAAATACGTTTCTTCGAAAATGTTTTAATAACGTATTTATCATGTTTTTCTGGGAACAAATTCCGCAACATTTTTATTAAAAGTACTCTGATTTTTATAAAGCATAAACAAAATCGGTCTTTTCTGTCCGTGAAAGTGGGGATGTCACAGTTGGTATCAGAGCATTAGTTTAAGCGAACTAGGAATATGGATTTATTTCTAGAATTAAACTTAGAATGCTAAGCGATGATTGTGAGATGTGAGAACTAGCTTATTTTAGGAATTATGCCTAAAATGCTTTTATGTGCTAAATGCTTTATGCCTTATATGTTGTTATTTATTCGGATCTATGGTCTGTTGTCGACCGGATCTGGAAACCTTACGTGTTTAGGATTCTGAATATACGACTATGATATTAGAACAAGCATGTAAATGTTTCGGAGTGACAGGGATGATTTAAATGTCAATCCTAAGTAAAGGTCTAGATTCACCTTATTCGGTGTATAGATCAAGATGGCAAGGACCCGTAGCGGAAACGTGAATGCAAATGAGAATAGGAACCAACCCCCAGTGGTTCAGCAAACACCTGTTGTAGAAGAAGTTGCACCTCACCATGGCTGGATTTCAAGCCATGGTTTAGGCTATGCTAGCTGAACAAAGGGAAGAAATGAGGCGGATGTTGAATAGGGACGAACCTACTATGCCCACTGAGCAACCGAGCTGATTCTCGAGCAATCGAAGGAAGGGAACTAGAACCGCCAAGTGAGTCAAGTGGGGACTCAAGGTGATCAAAGGGATGGCCCGGAGAGGAGAAACGACAAGGATGGGCGAATGTACAAGAATTTATTGGGTGCGAAACCACCAAGTCTCTCAGGAAGCCCGAAGCCGGTTGAGATTATGGATTGGATCTCTGAGATGGAGATGGTGTTTGAGAGTTGCAGCTGCAATGAGAAACGGAAGACTGTCTTCGCAGTAAGACAGCTGAAAACTGGATTCTTGAGCTGGTGGAAGCTATTGGCAGATACAATGCCACGAGGAGAATCCATAAGGATGTCATGGGAGGAGTTCTTGGAATAGTTGAAAATGCAATACTGCTCGGAGATAGATCTGATAGACCTAAACAACGAGTTTCAGAACCTGAAGAAAGGGAAGATGAGTGTTGATGAGTATGCCACCGCATTCATCGAGAGGATGAAGCTATTCCCCTATTTGGTGCCTACTGAACTCTCTAAGATTGATAGGTTTGCTAACGGACTGCCCACTGACTTTGGCCTAATGGTCAAAATGGCAACTACCTTGAAAACAGCTGTTAAGGCAGCTAAGAACGTAGAGGCCCAGATAAGAGAAAAGGGTCTAGAAAAAGATAAGGCAGGAGAGAAGCGGAAGTTTGAAGGATCTTCAAGGTCCAACAAGGAAAGAAAATCCTCAAAGCTTGGAGGAGGAGATGGAGGTGAAGCGAGATGGTGTGATAAATGCAAGAAGAAGCATTGTGGGAAATGCAACGAAGAAGTGACTTGTTACAAGTGTGGGAGGACTGGTCACTATTCCAAGGACTGCACACATAATGATAAAGTATGCTACAGATGTGGAGGCAAGGGGCACATGTCCAGAGACTGCCCAAGGAAAATTAAAGCAGCAAGACCAGAAACACCACCAAGGCCAAGAGCATTTCACATGATCCTCGACGAAGCAGAAAACCATGCGAGGAATCAAGGATGAGGACTTTATACCCGAAGATCAAGTTATGCAGTAGCCATAGTATCGTATGATGTAGGCTATTAGAGGCATAGTCCAGGGTGAACTTGAACACCCATGTAATAGTTTCAAGGAACAATAAAAACCTTCGTTTTGATATTTGATGTGTTAAGCTGTTCTGTGATTTTTCTTGTTTGGTGACTTGGAAAAGACTGCGGGACAATACTTGGGACGAGTATGAGTAGGTGTGAATGGTAGTAGAGGCCTATACTACCGGAAGCACAGGACTCACACTTGGATCAGGGAAAGTCACAAGGTTACCAAGAAGCTAGTAAATTTTTTCGTTTTATTCAAGTATGTTGTTACCATTGTTTCTGTAATGACTAAAAATATTTTTGATATTTCGACCCAAGTGGTCATATCGAATTGAGTCCGACTACGATAAGTATGTTACGTGGTTCAGAGAACCAAGTTTGATGTAGCACCGACTTACGACAGAAGAATTAATCAAAACAATCAGTAGAAGTATTGCGATGGTTGCTAGAAATGCTACCTTTTAAGATGTGACTAGAACATGAAGGAAGGTATATGTGACATCCCCAAAATCATGGCCAGAAAAGACCGATTTCATTTGTGCTTTTTAAAATAATTTCGGAGTAAATCCTTTTGATTTAAAAGTGTTGCGGAATTTGCTCCCAAAACAAAACGTGATAAAATAATATTTATCAAAGCATTTCATCAAGAGATGCATTTTCATTATATAATCAAAACTCGGGATGTCATGTTCCGATACAGACCATAAAGCATAAACGATAACATTACAAGTCATACAACTTGATGATTCAACAATCTTATGCCCTCGCGCCACTACCTGTAATACAATTAAAACTGAGTGGGTCAGGCTTGGGAGCCTGGTGAGCATATAGGGTTTTCAACCCACAATAAATAAATTATATTTAATTTTCACCAACCAATCACTATCCCGATTACCCATTCCCGTTATCCTCACTTTACGTCCCTAAAACAACATCTATCTCAAGGGACCTAATCTAGGATTTTCATCGGGACGGACATCACTGCTAAGGGGTTTCCTCAACAATAGATATCCTAAAGGCAACCATGAGGGGAATAGAGTACACCGGTGAACACATCGTTCACAACACCTACAGGTTATGAACCTGCTAGCGTTCCACTGGACTATCTAGAAAGAGTCCGTGGTCATTATCCATACTCCGCTGAATAACTAGATCAACAACAACAACAACAACATCGAGGCCTCTCATCTGTTTATTACACACCAACTATCTACCCATGTTCTACCCAACATATTAGTAGATAAAAATATATATTTTCATACATAGTTTAAAACCTGTATAGCATTTTCATTCAATATATATTCCACATAACAGATGAGGCATACCCACGTAACACGTATTTCGTAGAAAGCAATTCTGATCTATGAGATAGAATAAAGTGAATATCCATTCACGCATATAACCACAAAATATACACATAACAAGTATATCGTATAAAATACTTCATAGTTACGCGTTAGAAGAAAGTAACTACGCACTCACACATATAAACAACAATATACTTAATACACTCGAACCATACTTGTATTATTATCGTGTTTATGAAAGGTAGTATACACTCACTTGATCAGAAGATGATCGGACAAAACTACGACTTGCAGAAGTAGTAATCCTCAGCAGATCTGGAAGATCTCTACAAAAATCGAACTTCTCGCGGGCAGAGCTTCGGCTCGGGAACCGCACTTCTCGGGATCTTCGGGATCTCGGGACTTGCCTCAGGGCTCGAGAATAATACCGGGGCTTCGGGGTATTTCTGGCACGCAAAACGATGCAAAACGGGAGAGAGAAGAGAGAAAATGAACAAAAGAACCGGCTGCCCTCGTATCCTATTTATAGGAGGCTGGAGCCTCGGAGTACGCGGGGCATACTGCTTCCGAAACGCCACTGCATGCGTCATCCGAAGCCACTTGCTGCGAGTGTCGACATCTTCGGAGTACGCGGGGCGTACTTCGGATCGGATCACTGACTCCCCTTCGGATAATGCCGGATTTAAAGATTTAATTTAAATACAAAATATTTAATAAACTTCAGAAATTCATATATTCTCCATACGAACTCCGTCTTCGACGTTCTTTATATCCACGCGTAGGTGAGACTACGCTCTACAACTTTCGTTTAGACTCCGTTGGCTAATTTTGACTTTATTTTTATTATTTATTTTTAATAGGCCGGGACAGAAAAACTTCGTTATAAATTCATAACTTCTTCGTTTGACGTCCGTTCTCGCCTAACTTTTTATCGCTTCGATACCAACAACGAGACCTTCGATCCTCGTTTAGATTGCTTCGGCTAAAAACCACTCAATCTCAAATCGAGTATTTCAGGCTGCATACCGCTAAGTCGAAACTTCGATAAATCATAACTTCCTCTTACGAAGTCAGATTTGGGCGTTCTATATATATTCGGAAACCTCGTTTCAATTACTACAACATTAACCAAAGATATTAAGTTTATTTTACACTTAAATTTTGACGCTTATTTTTATTCTTAATTAATCAAACCACATACTTAAGCAATTAAGCACAAAACACATAATACTCAAATAATACACTCTTATTATTTCAAAACGGGTTACAAAGGTTAACCTAGACTATTATATCAACATTAATGACAAGCCCAGAAACACAGGCGTTACAGTATAGACTGTTCCGGAATTTGACTCTAAGAGACCTGAGTCTAAACGTGCATCACATGATGATAGGTCATTATTTGGAGTCTAACCTGAGGTAGAGAGCAGGTACACGATCAAGTACTGCTTACAGTCAATAAGTCTAAGAGATAGACTTGAAGCAATATAGAAGTTATAATTATTACCTAGAATGAAGAGATGACGTATGGAGTCATTATACGACCTTGTTTCGTTGATGATTCTGAGACGTAATCATCCTAAGGGGGAGATAATTGTAACGTCCGCAGATCCGGGTTAGTCAAATTAGAAGCAACAGGGGTCGAAAACAACTTTCCGACAAAAGATTATTTAGAAGAAATAATCTTAACCAAGTTGTAGAATATGTCACAAGGTTTCCGTACATATAAAGAACGCCGAAATCCGAATTATAACGAAGAAGTTATGACCCGTCGAAGTTTCGCGACAGAACCGACACGATACCGGGAAGCGTAAATAGTGAATTTACGATAAAGCGAGATTTAGCCTTAGCGATCTAAACGAAACTCGTAGAATATGTTAAACTAAGAACATCGATAAAAAAAACGCCCAAATCTGACTTTGTATGAAGAAGTTATGATTTTTCGAAGTTTCAGATTAGTAGTTTACAGCCCAAAATTCGAATATTAGATCGAGCGATTTTTAGCCGACACGGCCTGAACGAGAATCGAAGATCTCGTTAAGAGTAGCGTAACGAGAAAAATATGGGAGAAAACGGACGTCGGATGAAGAAGTAATGAGAATTTAACGGACCAATCCTGTCCCGGCCTGTTAATAATATAAAATTTAAAATCGATTCAAAATTAGCCATCAAAGTCTAAACGAAAGTTGTAGAGTACGTTCCCGCCTTCGCGTGGATATAAAGAATGTCGAAAACGGAGCTTGTATGCCAAAGTTATGACTTTTAGAAGTCAGAAGGTGAATTTGCGAGACCTTTTGTGAGATTGCTGACGTGGCACAATCCCAACCGTTGCTTGCTACCCGAGGCCTCGCTTCGGATGATGACACCTAGTGCGAGGGTTACGACCATCATAACCGAGGAACGCCTTGTGTACAAGGTACGCCCTGCGTGCGAAGAAGGAACGCCCCACGTAGTCGATCTGCTTGGTCCGAAGAGTAGCCACGTCGCCCTATCCGAAGCTCGTCATCTGGCATCCTTATCCGAGGAGTACGCGCCGCGTAGCCAAGGATTACGCGCCGCGTAGCCAAGGATTACACCCAGCGTAGTCAGAGGCCTCGCAGCTATAAAAAGGGGGGCGAGGGTCTCCGGATTTTTCACACATTTTCACACCATTTCCTTTCTCTCTCTAGATTTCTTTCTCTCTCTAGCCTATTTTGAGCCCCCAAAACCCTAGATAAAACCCCTAGCTCCCGAGGGAAGCCCCGAGGCTCCCGGAATCCCGAGAAAAAGAGTCTTTTGGTTTCGAAACGCTGCTCCAAATAAAGTTCCGGTTTTCGATAAAATTCGTTGTAAGTGTGCTACGCTTACGCAACTTTTAATATAGCTTTCAAATAATTATAGGAATGTTATTAGGTCCTTAAAATAATTATTTGGGCTATTATTATGAGTTATATTGAGTGTTATTAAAGCTTATATAATAATAATAATAATAGTCAGACTAATTAACTTGTCGCGGTTATCGTTAGACTAAACCCTAGTGGTATTGATACTAGGTTTTATCGAAGGAAAGTTGTTTTGAGAGTATCGAAGCGCTGCTCGAGTGCTGAGTCACCACCTTTCAGGTGAGTTCATAGTCCCTTTCATCTTACACATGGATATGAAGTATTTTATATAAACTACATGCTATGTGTGCATATTATCTGAATACTTGCTGTGTATGCTGGATGAACGTTTTTATAAATGTTTTAAATGTTTTAAACTGTATACAAATTTTATATCTACGAATATGTTGGGTATGACATGTGTAGATGAATGATGTGAATATACATTGGCAGCTATAGACTTAGTGCCTATAGGACAAACACCGGTAGCTATGGACTTATTACCTGTTAGACGCTGGTAGCTATGGACTTAGTGCCTATTAGTTAGACGCTGGTAGCTATGGATTTAGTACCTGTTAGACGCTGGTAGCCATGGACTTAGTACCTGTTAGTTAGACACTGGTAGTTATGGATTTAGTACCTGTTAGGAACTAGTAGCTATGGACTTAGTACCTGTTAGGAATTGGTAGCTATGGACTTAGTACCTATTAGATAAACACTGGTAGCTATGGATTTAGTACCCGATGAATAGACTATATCAACTATGGAATTAGTGCTTTACGAACGAACATTGGAAGCTATGGATTTAGTGCCAGTCCTATAACCCTGGAAGTAAAGGACTTCGGAATAAACGAATGCAGGATAGATGACTCTTAGGATAAATCCTTAAGAGTAAAGAAGATAATGGGGATGGGTAATTGGGTTGACTGTTTGATGTTTAAACATAATAATTATATTATCGTGGGTTGAAAATCCTATGTACTCACCAGGTTTCCCAACCTGACCCACTCAATTTATTTATATCACAGGCGATGATATGAAGTCACATTACACTGAGAGATTTAAAGGGATATAGATCACTAGTGTAAATAAATGTAAGTTCTGTTTATGCTTATGTTTCTGTATTAACGATGACATCCCAAACGTTTTAAAATGAATAAAATACGTTTCTTCGAAAATGTTTTAATAACGTATTTATCATGTTTTTCTGGAAACAAATTCCGCAACATTTTTATTAAAAGAAGTACTCTGATTTTTATAAAGCATAAACAAAATTGGTCTTTTCTGGGCATGAAAATGGGAATGTCACAGAAATTAAATAATAGCTTATGACCTGAGTCCAAAGATGTTTTCGGAATTTCCATTTGAATTGCACAAGTCCCACAACGGATAGAAACAATTTTAGCGATTTTAAGAAAATCAATATTATACTGGTTTTTTGATTCGTAAAACGGTTGTATCTTTTGCATATGAACACTATTTGGATGTTCTTTTTTTTTTGTTGAAAACAGGGAAATAGGTACTTCGAGACTAAAATGTTTCATTTGCTCAAAACTGCATAATACAGAATTTCAATTTATACGCATTCCTAGGGGCGTAGTTTGAGCTGTTCGATTTGTTTGTCATATTCACAAACAATGAGACGCGCTGATAGAGGACACACATTTCTGCGTGCCGCAAAAAATAATGTCACTTTCGCAAAATTTGAAGGATAGAGGACACGTATTTGTGAGTGCCCTAAAATTAGTGTCCAATAAAAAAAATTACAAACACGAAAGGCGTTTTTATTTTAAGTGTGTGTTGTCTACAGATGTCGCTTTATAATTTTTACTCAAACGCGCGTTTCTAATTACACTATTAATTGCTAGGGTTTTTTTGAAGAACATCCGAACACTCACTCACACGTTACGTTCTCTTTATAATCGATTCACCGCCTACAACCTGAGGCTCACTTCTTCTCCTTCTCCGACGATCTTAAGTAAATAAAGAACATGTGTTCTCAGAGATGATCATTAGAATAGGAAAGTAGGGAGAAGGAGTGGAACAGAAAAGTACAAAATCCACTCTCTTCTCGCCCCTCTTGTCTCTCTATTTTGTTCTCTTATATCTCCTTTCAATCCATGTCTATGTCTCCGTGTTCCTCATCCACATCCACCGCATCCAACCCTCACTGCCAGATCCGACAAAGAAGATAAAGAAATGCATTTCCTAACTTCTATCCATTTGGGTGTGAGTTGAGAAAGGCATATAGTAAGGAAAATGAAACGTACTGGGTTCTAATGAGATGCAGGGATACATTGAGAAGGTAGTCACATTGGGGTATTACTACCGTGAACTAGATCGATTTGCCACAACATCCCAAAAATTCTCATGTGAGAGAATCGATGAACTAGGGTTTCTCGTTCACAAAATCTCACCTCACGCTCTTATAGTTCTCTGTTTTTTGTGACTCGTTTCAAGGAGGCCCTTTTGCTAGTAATGATGACGTCTTTCAGTTGATGCATATGAATGCTTATTTGAAGAGTAGAAGTGTACACTTCTATTCTTCAATTTCATCATCAATTACTATTCTATTTCTACACTTCTACTCTTCAATTTCATGTTTTTTTGTTAGTTGTAACTGATTCTTGCATCAGAAATTTTGAATTACTCTCAAGGTTGTCTAATTTGACTTTTTTTACATCTTGTATACAGAGATTTGTGAAAGTTTATCTATCGATTAATGAGAAAGAAAAGAAATAGATGAGGTTGGAGTCAACTTCTCACCAATCGTCTTATCTTTCACTGTGTTCCTTATGTTGTACGCATAATTCTCCAAAGCATTCTTCGCCTCCAAATTCTTCCTGTGCTCCTCTTCTTTAGACTCATACTTATCAGCTTCCTGAACCATCTTCTCAATTTTTCCTTTGAAAGTACCCCTAGCGATAATCCTTCATAAATCTTCACCTTGAAATTTTGTTTAATCAGTTTCAAAATCACATGATTTAGGTTCTAATAGGTAGGGTTATGAAACTTTAACAGATCCAATATCACGTGAGAACTTTGAAAAATATGGTCATCCTGATGGCAGACATGTACCTTATGTACCTTGTTTCCCGTTCTTAAAATACCAAACTACCCTTGTAATTTAAATTTTGGATTTGGATTATGTTTCTTGGAAAATTGGTATTTATTGGTTCCTATGTTATTTAAATCCTTATTGTTTTCCTTGTTGAAGCACAACTAACTTACTTGATACTATATATTTGGAATATACTTGGTTGGTTTTTTGATGCTTTTATGGTTTGCCCTGTGACCAGTACGCATTGCTGAGTATAACAATGTTTGCAGTCAACTCAACGTAATTAATAGAAAGCAGCATGGAAGGTAAAAATCTATTAATTACCTACCTAACTCTTTGGACTAGTGCATCTATAGGAATCAACTAAGCTTAATGAATAGAAAAATACACAAGAAAGTTAAGAAATTGTTGTTTTATTACATAAGAAATGGTACATTGATGTCACATCTATTTTGAACCAATATCAAATAAATTTACATCTTTAATTATTTACAGACTGGTCTTTGAAAGTTATTCTATAAACCTAAACTAAATATCAACTATATATGCTTTCATATTTACATCAAATCAAGATCAGTGTGTGTGTGTTGTGTACACTTTTTTGCTTACACTAAAAGTTTTCTTATACCAAAAATTCATATAACAATTGTGTAACATCCCGAATTTCAAGTGCGTCTCTTAGGCCCTTCTCCTTTTCCAAGATTATCAAATTAAGCCCTTAATGCTAATGTTTAGGTAAATGAGTACGCTAGGCGTACTGAAGAGAACGATGCGCATACTCATGCGCTTAAATTAGACGTGGACTCGCCTAGGTACGCTGGGCGTACCTAGGGTTATGTTGGGTGTAGCGGGCCCTGATGCAAACCCTAATTTGTGGCTTGTGCACTATAAAAGGAATGCTAAGGCCTTATCCTCAGCCACCATTTCATAAAGTGAAACCCTAAGAGAGCATTTCCTTTGTCCTAAAGCTTGTTTGTGAGTGTTTTGAAATAAAAGTGCCTTTGTGTGTGTTAGTGAGGAAAAAGGGAGGTGCTTGTGGAGGCTAAGATTTGGAGTTCAAGCTTGAATCTGAGTTCTTCAGAGGGAGGAGCTTCACTTAGAGGTAAAAAGCTCAGAACTTTCCTCTTCATATTGGTTTGGTGTTTTATGGTCCAGTTCTAGGGTTTAAGTCCCAAAGGTGGAGACTTTGTGAGCAAAAGGGGATCTATGGACCTAGATCTGTCCCATTTCAGTGTTATGTGTGATGTTGATCCATAAAAATCCTAGCTTGGTCGTCATTATGAAGTCATGTTTGAGTTATGGGCTTTAAAGTGTTGGAAGTGGAATGATTTGGGTGTTGGTGACTCTCACAGCCATGCAAAGGCTTAAAGTCACCAACTTTATGGATTAAGAGGCTTAGGGGTAGTCAGATATGGGAGTTGGACATGTGTCTTAACCGTTTAAGACCTCAAAAGCAAAGGAGCATGAAACTGGGATTTAGCGGGGCGTAATCCCAGTACGCACATCATAAGGGGTCGCGTTCCCCGATTCTGTGAGGTTACCGGGTACGCCCAACGTACAATTTTGGTACGAGCAGCGTAACTCGGAGAGTTGAGTTTTGTTGACTTTTAGGTTTTGGTCAATGTTTGGGTCTTTGAGCCATGAGAAAGGTAAAATGGTCTTTTACCCTTCTAAGAGTTCTAAGAGAGGGATTTAGTCTAGCCTTGAGAATTGTATTGATTAGAGTACTTATTCTATGTGATTAGGCGGAGGCCAGACCGGATTTTTACCGAGTTCGAGATTTATCGAGTTACTCGAGGTGAGTCTTCTCACTATACTTTACCTAGAGTGGTAATTAGAGTTATATGACATAGTCTCTTGTATGCTATTTATGTGATTGTGATACACTGCATTATTTCTATGTGATTCATGCCGTGGATGTTCCAGAGTTTACAAAGTTAGAATAGGAAGGTTCACAGAGTTAGAACCGGAAGGTTCACAGAGTTAGGACCAGAGGGTCCACAGAGTTAGGACCGGAGGGTTCACAGAGTTATAGCCTCGAGTGGCTAATATATGTTGTATGTGGTATTTTGGGGAACTCACTAAGCCTTTGTGCTTACAGTGTTTTGTGTTATGTGTTTTAGGTACCAGTGAGGATTGAGGGAAGGCGCCAGCATGATCAGTACACACTATTGGAGTTTCATACATTTTGATCTTGGGATTTGTTTTATGGATTTGTTATGTGATACTGTCACACCCCGAAAACCGAAGGCGGAAACATTTCCGGGGTTGACTCCACGTTGAGTATCAAATCCAATGTACATAGTAAGTAAAGTGAAACAAACATTACATTACATATTAAAATTTTTACAATTTGTTTCAAAAGACACAGTTTATATAGTTGTGATACATAAAATAGATATAAACAAAATGAACGAGCCTTGCACGCACACGATCCTTAACCAAGTAAGTCTTCGGGTACCTGTACTATCGCTGACCTGAGAACACAAGTAATTTGAAAATCAGCATAACGCTGGTGAGTTCATAAGCAGTTTTGTTTTGTGAAAATGTTTATGTTTCCTTTCTGTTTCTGAAAATGTAACACACACCAAGAAAATCCCATATTTTCTTAAAAGTTGGTTGTTGTTTCATAAGAGTAATGTATGGTTTAGTTATCCGGTACATTGTTTATGTCTTTAATGTATCAGTGTATTCACAGGAAAGTCCCATACTTTCCTGAAGTGTAGTTATTGTAAAAGATGTAATGTTATTCAGTTGGTTACTCTTGTCTGATTATGTGTATGTTACCCAGGAATGCCCCATGCTTTCCTGTATGTTTGTTTTCAATGTAAAAGATGTATTCTATTAGACCTGGTTGTGTACAAGATTTCCCAGGAAGGTCCCATACCTTCCTGAAGGTTGGTTATCATATGTAAAAGATGTAAAAGGTGTAAAAGATGTAAACTGAATCCTGGTTATCTGTAAAATGTAGTATGTGAATCATTATTACTATTAGTAAATCTCTGTTATCCTAGTTGCGAGTTCCATAACCATACTAAAGACTGAACCTGTGGCAATAAGTAGTCCACAGCCTTGTGGCAATAAGTAGTCCACAAACCCTATGACTTTCGTCACCCTTGAACCATTTTGGTTCGGCTGTAGCTAGCAGCCAGGTGTGGGGTAGTCAGCCCCATATAGATCTATACACTCAAGTCACGCTCTCTAAATCCCAGAGATTCTGGTTACGGGTGTAGTCCTCCACTCGCGTATCTCTGTGGAGTGTTCGCCGAGGACGTGTCTCCAATCATACGGAATAACAAATTTACTAGTAATAATAGGATAATCCTCCATTCGCGTATCTCTGTGGAATGTTACCGAGGACTAGACAGTGTACGAATTATATTATTCATGTGTTATAATGTCATGCTTTTAACTGATAAAATGTGGAAACCATTAGTGAAATATATAAAACATAACCGTTTATAAAATCCATTTCACAAGTAAATGTTAAATGAACTGTATGATCTACTGGTTATCAGTTACGTATATCAGTATTAAAAGCATAAGAAATATGAAACATACACACGAAAAATTAAGTTTTGAGTACAAGAAAACCCTTGTACTTTGCTTGTGTTCCCCCCCTGAAAACAGTGAAAAACAGTGAAAAAGGTAGGGGTATGAACTCACCGGACTCGGAAACGTGTCGGTTTTGAATGCTAGACGTTGATTCGGGGTTTGATTACTCGTGATGACCCTATGTAAAATGAAATAATGTCCATATATATACATTTAGAGATACATTCACTAATCATATGGAACATTACACTCTAATGAGGTTAAACACCTCAAAACGAGCGTTTGGAGTGACCCGGGTGACATCTTCGGACTTGTAATGGCACTAGGGACTTGGGACTTGAGTTTACTCTCCATAAGCAAACATTTAAATGAGTTTACAACCATAAAACACACCCACACATGAGTTTACAGCCGTAAACTCATGTTGATGTGGTTTTGATGATTTAAGGGCTTAAATGGACATGGGGATTGCTAGAATGGATTTTCTAAAATGCATTGGAACACTTGGAATGAATTTAAATCATCAAAATGATTATTTTATGGGAGTTTACGGCCTAGAATAGGCTCCTGGCCGTGAACTCCTTAATCTTCATGAAAATGTTGTTAAATGTTGTTAAAACAAATCACATGTGATTAATAGGATTATTACAAGACCTAGTATGAGTTTTATGGGACATATGAAGGGTTGCTATGGAGTTTACGGCCCATGAGACCCTCTTCATGCCCGTAAACTCTTATATAGGGTGATATAATGTGTTTCAAGGTCTAAAACTTGCATAGAAGGGTCTCTAAAATTCATCTAAAGGCTTTAGGGGTGTTTAGTTTGCATTCTAACACCAAAAATTTTGGAGTTTACGGCCCAAGAACAAGCCTTGGCCATAAACTCTTAGAAATCCCTCAAATGATGTGATTAAGTCCCTTAAACTATTTTTGGTTGGTCCTTTGATTTATTCCAAGGCTTTTGGTGGTGTTGGATGGCTTTCTAACACCTTAGAAATGAAATTATGCCTTGTTTTTGGGGAGTTTACGGCCCAAGCACTCACCTTGGCCGTAAACTCACATAAGTCCCTCAAAAGTTATGTTTTAAGTGTCCAAATGCTAAAGCCAAGGTCCTATAATTCATATCTAAGCCATAGAAATGATTTGGAAGGGTTTAAGGGCATGAAAAACCCCTTTAGCATGAGTTTACGGCCCAAGCTTATGCCTTGGCCGTAAACTCCTTCAAATGGCTCAAAATCAAAGTTTCAAATGTTCTAAGTCCATATCTTGAAGTCCCATAGCCATATCTAAAGTCCAATTGAGTATAGGAAGGAGTTTAAGGGCTTAAAACCCCATTTAATGGAGTTTACGGCCCAAGCCTGCTCCTTGGCCGTAAACTCATGTTCTTGGTCCTAAAACTCAATTAGTTCATCAATTTGAAGGCTAAAGGTGTTGAATAACATGCTAGAGAGGTTACCTTAAAGATTTGAAGCCTTAAACTTGTGATTTGGACCTTAATTCTAGCTTGGAGGAGAGAGGTTGTAAGAGTTTAGTGAGAATTTGGCCAAAGGATTCAAATGGAGTCTTAAAAATGTTTATATAATGTTCGGGAATTGGACACGATAGAATTCTACCCGATACCGACGTTAAATGAGGTTTTTGGTCGTACCCGATTGAGTTACCGTAACCCGATATGGTAATTTCTAGAAATATTCCGATCACTAAAGTTAGGTGTTTAAAATGATTTCTAATATATTAAGACACCCATTAAGTCATTTTAGGTCAATATAAACTAATGAATTTAATAAAATGGTGAAATTGGAAACGAAATTGAAAATAACGTTTGGTTGATCGGATCGGATTACAAGTTGTGATACAAGAAGTGATATGAAATTTCGGGTTGTTACATTATCCCCCCGTTAGAGGGAATTTCGTCCCGAAATTCAAGACAAGAAATTAGATAACATACAATTCATTGACCTAGAAAGAGTTGTGGATATTTTTGTTTAATCGAGTCTTCTCGCTCCCAAGTGAACTCCGGTCCCCGCTTGGCATTCCAGCGAACCTTCACCAACGGGATGCGACTCTGTTTTGTACGTTTGACTTCTCGATCCATGATTTCGATTGGTTCCTCCACAAGGTTGAGGTTTTCATCGACCTTAATATCGTCTAACGGAATCACTAGGGTTTCATCGGATAGGCACTTCTTGAGGTTTGAAACATGAAAGACGGGGTGGATGTTACTAAGTTCGTGAGGTAAATGAAGTTTATAGGCTACCGGACCAACTCTGGCGATGATTTCAAATGGTCCAATGAATCTCGGATTAAGTTTTCCACGTTTACCAAAGCGTACAGTGCCTTTCCAGGGTGAGACCTTCAACAGAACACGGTCCCCAACCTGGAATTCTAGTGGTTTCCGACGATTATCAGCGTAACTCTTCTGACGATCACGTGAGGCCTTTAGTCGTTCACGGATTTGGATAATTTTCTCAGTGGTTTCACGGATGATTTCAGGACCGGTAAGTGCACTGTCGGGGACTCGACTCTTGGCTAACTGTGTATCTCCTACCTCGGCCCAGCATAGAGGGGATCTGCACTTGCGACCGTATAGGGCTTCGAACGGGGCAGCCCTAATGCTGGTATGGTAACTGTTGTTGTATGAGAATTCGATCAATGGTAGATGTGCGTCCCACGACTTTCCAAAGTCAATGACACATGCCCTAAGAATGTCCTCCAGAGTTTGGATTGTTCTCTCGCTTTGACCATCAGTTTGAGGATGGTATGCCGTGCTCATGTCTAGTTGGGTTCCAAGGGCTTTCTGAAGAGACTGCCAAAAGCGGGAAGTAAACCTGCTATCTCGATCAGAGATAATGGATGTAGGTATGCCGTGTAGTCGGACTACCTCTTGAATATATATCCGTGCGAGTCTTTCCATCTTGTATGATTCTTTAATTGGCACGAAGTGAGCTGATTTTGTCAAACGATCGACAATCACCCAAATGGTATCATACCCATTCAAGCACTTGGGTAGTTTGGTGATGAAATCCATGGTGATCATCTCCCATTTCCATTCAGGTATCTCAGGTTGCTGGAGCAGACCCGAGGGTTTCTGATGTTCAACTTTTACCTTGGCGCAAGTCAAACACTTGCCCACATATGAAGCTATCTTAGCCTTCATATTTGGCCACCAATATTGCTTCTTGAGATCTAAGTACATCTTGTCAGAGCCCGGGTGAACAGAGTATCTGGTTCTTTGTGCTTCCTCCATGACTAACTCTCTAAATCTTCCGGACTTGGGAATCCAGATTCGATCCATAAAACAATAGACTCCGTCACTTCTGATCTCAAGTTTCTTTTCCATTCCTCTCAAAGCTTCAGTTGTCATGTTCTCAGGTTTCAGGGCTTCTAACTGAGCTTCTCGGATTTGCACGGGTAGATTGGAATGGATGGTTATCGACTGACTCTTCACTTTGTTGCTGGTACTCTCCTTTCAACTAAGGGCATCTGCTACCACATTGGCCTTGCCGGGATGGTAGCGGATTTCACACTCATAATCACTGAGTAGTTCTACCTATCGCCTTTGTCTCATGTTCAGGTCTTTTTGGTCGAAAATATGTTGCATGCTCTTATGATCAGTAAAGATCGTGCACTTGGTTCCGTAAAGGTAATGCCTCCAAATCTTTAATGCAAAAACTACGGCTCCTAGCTCCAAGTCGTGTGTGGTATAGTTGACCTCGTGTGTTTTCAACTGTCTAGAGGCATAAGCAATCACTTTTCCTCTCTGCATAAGCACACAGCCTAAACCTTGAGTAGACGCATCGCAGTAGACAACAAAGTCCTCTGTCCCTTCGGGTAGGGATAGGACAGGCGCGCTGCACAGAGCTTTCTTCAACGTCTGAAATGCGGTCTCTTGTTTATCACTCCAACAAAAGGGTACACCTTTCTGTGTTAGAGTGGTTAGAGGTTTGGCGATTCGGGAAAAGTTTTGGATGAACCTTCGATAATAGCCAGCGAGACCCAAGAATTGTCGGATTTCTGTGGGTGTCTTCGGTGCTGACCAATTCTCTATTGCCTTAATCTTGGAAGGATCAACATGAATACCCTCCTCACTTATCACATGACCAAGAAAAGTTACCTTCCGTATCCAAAACTCACATTTTGAAAACTTCGCGTATAATTTCTCGGATTTCAGGGTCTCCAACACTAACCTCAAGTGTTGTTTGTGGTCTTCTTCACTTCGGGAATAGACGAGTATGTCATCGATGAATACTATGACAAATTTATCCAAATAAGGACGACACACCCGGTTCATCAAATCCATAAACACTGCCGGTGCGTTGGTTAGACCGAAGGGCATCACTACGAACTCGTAGTGTCCATATCGAGTCCTGAAAGTTGTTTTGGGCACATCACTTTCATGAACTCGCAACTGATGGTACCCTGACCGAAGGTATATCTTAGAGAAGTAACTGGCTCCCTGGAGTTGATCGAAAAGGTCATCTATTCGAGGAAGTGGATATCGGTTTTTGACAGTCAACTTGTTTAGCTCACGATAATCAATACACATACGAAAGGATCCATCCTTCTTCTTGACAAACAAAACCGGAGCTCCCCAGGGTGAGGAACTCAGTCTAATGAATCCTTTGTTAAGCAACTCGTTAAGTTGACTGGATAACTCCTGCATCTCTGATGGAGCTAAGCGATACGGAGACTTCGCTACAAGAGTAGCCCCAGGAATTAGGTCAATACGGAACTCGACCTGACGTTCTGGAGGAATTCCTGGAAGCTCTTCGGGAAACACATCAGGAAAATTGCAGACCTCGGGGATGCTCGCGAGGTCTTTAACTTCTTGTTTTTCATTGATTACATGGGCTAAGAATGCAATACACTCCTTTCGCAGGAGTTTCTGAGCTTTGATGCAGGAAATGATATGAAGGTTGGAACCGAGTTTATCGCCATAGATCACTAAAGTTTGACCCGAAGGAAGGTTAAGACGGATGGCTTTTTCGAAGCAAAGGATATCTGAATGATTGGGACTCAACCAATCCATGCCAATAATAACATCAAAGCTCTTTATGGATACGGGCATAAGATCGATAGGAAATGAATGGTCGTTCAAGGTGAGAATGCAATTTACGAATACCTCACTTGCACTCTCTTTCTCTCCGTTTGCCATTTCGACGGTAAACATTTCGGTTAGAGGTTGGGAATCATGTTTTAGGTTATGTTTGAATGCATGGCTAATAAAACTTCTTTCAGCGCCCGAATCAAAAAGAATATTAGCATACGAGTTGTCGAGAAGAAACGTACCCGAGACAACATTGGGATCGGCAACTGCTTCTTCTCGTCCCATAGCAAGGACCCTTCCTGTGTTGCCAGCAACAGTCTTCTTTGGGCAATTCCTTTTAAAGTGCCCGACTTCACCACAGTTATAACAGGCTTGACCAACACCTGTTCCAGAGGATTGATTTGCTGACTGAGTCGGAGCTTTGCAATATCGAACAGTGTGCCCCTTCTTACCACAATTGGTACAGGATAGTTCTCGACAGGGACCAGGGTTATGGTGATACCTGCATTTTTCACAAAGAGGGAGGTTACCAACATATCGGTTGGTAGGAGTTGGTGCTGTGGATCCCACAACAGAAGCAGCAGCTACGGGGGTAGTAGCAGCATGAATTGCTACTGTTTGTTGTCTTTTGGAGGAGCCTTGGGAAGATTGACCCTTCTTTTTCTTCCAGAATTTTCTTTTCTCGCCACTGCTTTTGGTCGACTCAGGGGTAGCAGTGGTGGCTTCCTCAATATCATCACTGTGATGAATTATAGCTTGGGCTAGAGTTTTAGCACTGTCATAAGTATCTGGGCGAGCAGCTAAAACATGACCTTTGGTCGGATTGGTTAACCCCCAAATAAACCTCTCGATCTTTTTGCTTTCAGGAGTGACTAGTCCAGGGCAGAGAAGGGCAAGATCCTCAAATCGGGAAGTATAGGCAGCAATGTCGGAACCTTTCATCTTTAGGTTCCAGAGCTCGTGCTCTAGCTTCTGCATTTCGCCTCTGGGACAATATTCGGCAATGAGGAGTTCTTTCATAGTCTCCCAGCCCATGGCATTGGCTACGGGGAGAGTTAAGGATTTGACTCGGCCATTCCACCAAGTCAATGCTTTATCAAGGAAGGTACAAGCTGCGAACTTGACCTTATCGGACTCATCACAGGCACAAATTTCGAAGATGGATTCGATTCTCTCGAACCATCGGGATAAGGAAATGACACCACCAGTGCCATTGAAGAAAGAAGGCTTCGCATTCATGAAATCCTTATAGGAACCCTCCTTATGGCGTTCCTAATTACCATCTTGATTTTGATTACTACCTCCTGAACCACCGGTATTTAGCTGGGACATGGCAGCTGCCACCGCGGCGGTAATAGCTGTTTGAAATAACACGGGATCGATTTCAGGAGGAGGTGGTGGAGGGTTGTTGGAGTTGGATCTTCTTCTGGGAGGCATCTTGATCTAATAAGATCAATAAAGAGAGAGGATGATAAGTCCTCTGAATCGAGAGATATGACAGGTATTAACTCCAATTAAGCGGTAAAGCAGGAAAGAGTTATTGAAGCAAGTAAACTATCGATAATGGAATGTTCGGGGGTCTAAACATGTACGATGGTTTGAGAAATACTCCCATAGTATTTCATGGTTTTCTACGATACTAGTTCGATGTTTGTGGTATTAGGGTAAGTTTTAGGCATGCCGCATATCACAATCACTCCCAGGCACATGTTGGTCGTGTCTCGAATGAATATAGTTGGCCAGGCTATATTGACCCAAGACACGACTAGATAATTGCCCAGGTTTAACTGCAATACACAACACCCGTTTACTTATGTTTTGTTCTACTTATAGATACGAATCTCGACGGTTCGGTATACTTGTATATTTTTGAAAATACTTGTAGTGTGAAGATACTTTTATTTCAGAGCACTTAGGCCCTTTTAGTGTTTATAGTTTTATACCATGTAAGGTTTGGTATACTTTATTCACTATAAACAAGGGCTCTGATACCAATCTGTCACACCCCGAAAACCGAAGGCGGAAACATTTCCGGGGTTGACTCCACGTTGAGTATCAAATCCAATGTACATAGTAAGTAAAGTGAAACAAACATTACATTACATATTAAAAGTTTTACAATTTGTTTCAAAAGACACAGTTTATACAATTGTGATACATAAAATAGATATAAACAAAATGAACGAGCCTTGCACGTACACGATCCTTAACCAAGTAAGTCTTCGGGTACCTGTACTATCGCTGACCTGAGAACACAAGTAATTTGAAAATCAGCATAACGCTGGTGAGTTCATAAGCAGTTTTGTTTTGTGAAAATGTTTATGTTTCCTTTCTGTTTCTGAAAATGTAACACACACCAAGAAAATCCCATATTTTCTTAAAAGTTGGTTGTTGTTTCATAAGAGTAATGTATGGTTTAGTTATCCGGTACATTGTTTATGTCTTTAATGTATCAGTGTATTCCCAGGAAAGTCCCATACTTTCCTGAAGTGTAGTTATTGTAAAAGATGTAATGTTATTCAGTTGGTTACTCTTGTCTGATTATGTGTATGTTACCCAGGAATGCCCCATGCTTTCCTGTATGTTTGTTTTCAATGTAAAAGATGTATTCTATTAGACCTGGTTGTGTACAAGATTTCCCAGGAAGGTCCCATACCTTCCTGAAGGTTGGTTATCATATGTAAAAGATGTAAAAGGTGTAAAAGATGTAAACTGAATCCTGGTTATCTGTAAAATGTAGTATGTGAATCATTATTACTATTAGTAAATCTCTGTTATCCTAGTTGCGAGTTCCATAACCATACTAAAGACTGAACCTGTGGCAATAAGTAGTCCACAGCCTTGTGGCAATAAGTAGTCCACAAACCCTATGACTTTCGTCACCCTTGAACCATTTTGGTTCGGCTGTAGCTAGCAGCCAGGTGTGGGGTAGTCAGCCCCGTATAGATCTATACACTCAAGTCACGCTCTCTAAATCCCAGAGATTCTGGTTACGGGTGTAGTCCTCCACTCGCGTATCTCTGTGGAGTGTTCGCCGAGGACGTGTCTCCAATCATACGGAATAACAAATTTACTAGTAATAATAGGATAATCCTCCATTCGCGTATCTCTGTGGAATGTTACCGAGGACTAGACAGTGTACGAATTATATTATTCATGTGTTATAATGTCATGCTTTTAACTGATAAAATGTGGAAACCATTAGTGAAATATATAAAACATAACCGTTTATAAAATCCATTTCACAAGTAAATGTTAAATGAACTGTATGATCTACTGGTTATCAGTTACGTATATCAGTATTAAAAGCATAAGAAATATGAAACATACACACGAAAAATTAAGTTTGGAGTACAAGAAAACCCTTGTACTTTGCTTGTGTTCCCCCCTGAAAACAGTGAAAAACAGTGAAAAAGGTAGGGGTATGAACTCACCGGACTTGGAAACGTGTCGGTTTTGAATGCTAGACGTTGATTCGGGGTTTGATTACTCGTGATGACCCTATGTAAAATGAAATAATGTCCATATATATACATTTAGAGATACATTCACTAATCATATGGAACATTACACTCTAATGAGGTTAAACACCTCAAAACGAGCGTTTGGAGTGACCCGGGTGACATCTTCGGACTGGTAATGGCACTAGGGACTTGGGACTTGAGTTTACTCTCCATAAGCAAACATTTAAATGAGTTTACAACCATAAAACACACCCACACATGAGTTTACGGCCGTAAACTCATGTTGATGTGGTTTTGATGATTTAAGGGCTTAAATGGACATGGGGATTGCTAGAATGGATTTTCTAAAATGCATTGGAACACTTGGAATGAATTTAAATCATCAAAATGATTATTTTATGGGAGTTTACGGCCTAGAATAGGCTCCTGGCCGTGAACTCCTTAATCTTCATGAAAATGTTGTTAAATGTTGTTAAAACAAATCACATGTGATTAATAGGATTATTACAAGACCTAGTATGAGTTTTATGGGACATATGAAGGGTTGCTATGGAGTTTACGGCCCATGAGACCCTCTTCATGGCCGTAAACTCTTATATAGGGTGATATAATGTGTTTCAAGGTCTAAAACTTGCATAGAAGGGTCTCTAAAATTCATCTAAAGGCTTTAGGGGTGTTTAGTTTGCATTCTAACACCAAAAATTTTGGAGTTTACGGCCCAAGAACAAGCCTTGGCCATAAACTCTTAGAAATCCCTCAAATGATGTGATTAAGTCCCTTAAACTATTTTTGGTTGGTCCTTTGATTTATTCCAAGGCTTTTGGTGGTGTTGGATGGCTTTCTAACACCTTAGAAATGAAATTATGCCTTGTTTTTGGGGAGTTTACGGCCCAAGCACTCACCTTGGCCGTAAACTCACATAAGTCCCTCAAAAGTTATGTTTTAAGTGTCCAAATGCTAAAGCCAAGGTCCTATAATTCATATCTAAGCCATAGAAATGATTTGGAAGGGTTTAAGGGCATGAAAAACCCCTTTAGCATGAGTTTACGGCCCAAGCTTATGCCTTGGCCATAAACTCCTTCAAATGGCTCAAAATCAAAGTTTCAAATGTTCTAAGTCCATATCTTGAAGTCCCATAGCCATATCTAAAGTCCAATTGAGTATAGGAAGGAGTTTAAGGGCTTAAAACCCCATTTAATGGAGTTTACGGCCCAAGCCTGCTCCTTGGCCGTAAACTCATGTTCTTGGTCCTAAAACTCAATTAGTTCATCAATTTGAAGGCTAAAGGTGTTGAATAACATGCTAGAGAGGTTACCTTAAAGATTTGAAGCCTTAAACTTGTGATTTGGACCTTAATTCTAGCTTGGAGGAGAGAGGTTGTAAGAGTTTAGTGAGAATTTGGCCAAAGGATTCAAATGGAGTCTTAAAAATGTTTATATAATGTTCGGGAATTGGACACGATAGAATTCTACCCGATACCGACGTTAAATGAGGTTTTTGGTCGTACCCGATTGAGTTACCGTAACCCGATATGGTAATTTCTAGAAATATTCCGATCACTAAAGTTAGGTGTTTAAAATGATTTCTAATGTATTAAGACACCCATTAAGTCATTTTAGGTCAATATAAACTAATGACTTTAATAAAATGGTGAAATTGGAAACGAAATTGAAAATAACGTTTGGTTGATCGGATCGGATTACAAGTTGTGATACAAGAAGTGATATGAAATTTCGGGTTGTTACAGATACATTGAGAATTGAGAATCTTTATGAATGAAATTACATTTTAAAAAGTGAAAATTTATTTTGGAACTTACGTTGTTACAAGTTGGTATCAGAGCCTTGGTTTGAGGGATTCGGGTGCACCTTCGGGCGTATCTGAACTCAAACTGAGGATTTGACAGATTTACAAAATAAAACCACAAATTTTTCGAAAAGAGTAAAAGGTTTTAAAAAGAGCAGAGAAGAGAAGTGTGTACGATCAGCCAGTGCCCGAACGGTGATTTCCCAAAATACCCTTATATTATGTGTTATGAGATATGATATGATATTTTGTGCATGTTAGAGTAGGATAGGTATTCTTATTACGAATAGAGTGGCCTGATTTGTGATGCCTTAGCCTAGGGATTTTGCTGCTAGGAGACGCTTGAGAGTGAGTAGGTAGCAGCGAGGAGCTTATGAGAGGTCTGCTAGAGAGTAACTTATGCATAGTGAGAGTAAAGTACTCGGGATTTGGGATCCTACGAGGAGGACTTGGGGTAAATACTGATGCGGTGTGGACGGTAGTATTGGGCCCGTACTACTGAAGACACCCGATCAGTGCGCAGCCCAAGTAAGAATCCTTAGGGTACCAGGGCTCGAGTAGGAATGTGATATCGAGTGTGTGCATACTCGAGCGAGTCTCTGATATTTTGTGTTGTATTTCAGACACATCATGGTTGGGACAAGCCACAGACCTGAGACCAGCGGAGTGAGTGATGAGGAGCTCTGCCAGATGATCCACGAGGAGGTGGTTGCGGCGATCCACGCAGATATACCAGAGATGTTTGGGTCTATTAAGACAACCCTGATTGAGACTTTCGACGAGAGATACGCAGCGGTTACTGAGGCTGCGGCCACTACGGCTGATGCTGCTGCTAGACCTCAGGGTGGCGATTCATTGCTATTCGGGGAGTTCAGCAACATGAAGCCACCAGAGTTTGATGGGACGCAGGATCTGATTGCTGTGATGAGATGGGTTTCTGACATCGAGGGATGCTTCTATATGTGTTCTCGTCCGGAGAATCTGAGAGTTCGGTTCGCGCTGAACCAGCTTCGCTTGGGAGCGAATGACTGGTGGAAGTTTGTGACAACGCACTATTCTTCTATAGAGCTTTCCGCAGTGACGTGGGAGAGGTTCACCACTGTGTTTCGTGATGAGTACGTTCCCCCGGTGGAAAGGGAACGTGTGGCCCATGAGTTCTTGACCCTCAAGCAAGGTACCAAGTCTGTTACAGTGATCATCAGGATGTTTGATATCAGCATATATAGTTATAAAAAGCATGCATTATCTTAATACTTTATGTTGATTTTATCTCATTTAATAAAGACATGCTCGGAAGGAAAAGGAAGTGGAATTGGCAATTGGAAGCTTGGATCTTGGATTTTGAAGAAAGAAGGATGTTGCTGGACAACTTGACCCCTCGATTGACGAGATTCAAAATGTTATGAAAACTAGAGACAATTTCAGACGACTTTCGTGTTTTGAGAAAACGTTGATTCCAAGAGAACTCGACGAGTTGGGCCTAAACTCGACAAGTTGGTTAGAATGTTCCGTATTCGAAGATGCCTTGCCATACACGTTGTATATGCGGATTAAAAAAAACTCGACGAGTTTGTGGTGAAAACTCATCGAGTTGGCCTTGTTTTCAGAATTTAGATATAGAAACACTTCTCATTCGAACCCTAACTTTTCCTGGAGGCTAGCTGCGATTATTGAAGACCAGAAGGGTTCTTGAAGCTTTAGTTTTCGAGATTGCAACCTAAGAGACAATTTAGAAGAGAATCAAAGGAAAATAATCATTCTTCTTTTCTTAATCTTTGTCTATAACCATGTTTGAATCATTATATTTTGATTTTAGATTATTACTTGCCGTAGATATGAGCTAAAAGCCTTTTGCTTCTGTTTGGATGAGATACTCTTATGAACATGGTTTGATTTAGTGGTTGGATTAATATTAATTTGGTAATTCATCTTGTTAAGCTTGTTAAAGATCCTCATGTATTGATGATAAATGTTTTCTGTTATTAAGTAAGTTATTGAGTTGCATAAACATCTTCTTAATTACTTGATTCATATATTTTTGTGAATACAAGATTGTATGCCTAGGAATAGTAAACATGAAACTAGGGTTAACTAGAAAATATGTAAATCAATGTGTGAGCATGTGTGATGAATAACCACATATGAGTTGATTGAAATGAACAAATTTGATATGCTATTATTACAAGTCTTACTTGATATGAACTGAACACTAGGAAGCTTGTTAGTTTAATCAACTGGCCAATGTTTGAATTAATTTGTCTACTAAAGGATTGGTAATAGTGAACATGAACCCAATCACATATCGATCCATTGCACTTGCCACGAAATCAACCATTGGAATAAGTGAATCAAATCTGAACAGAAGTCTCTTTTATCATTGAATCTAGTTGTCCTTTCATATTCTTCTTAGTTGTTAATTGTCTTTGTTGGAGTGTTAATTGATTATTTAAGTTTCCAGTCTTGCAAAACTAGATAAACCTTATCTTTTATTACTTGTTTTATTTAGATAATATTAGCATTTATTTTAATTGTTTACCGTTCCCTATGTTTGATACCCTACTTACCTAAACTAAACTGCTAAACGATAGGTAAACTGCCTTTCGTGTGTTTGTCTTTGTGTTTAAGTTAGTAGGATTAAAACTAGTGTGTTTCACACACATCAATGTTCCATTAGAGGGCGATGTTCTGCCCTGAGTACGTGTCTATAGAGCAAGCACGCATGAGTCGGTATTTGAGCATTTTGAAGAGAGGCATCCACGAGTTCGTGGTGAACTCGTCGTACCAGACATTTGCCGAGCTTCAGGAAAATGCCCGGAAGAGGGAGATTGAGATCGAGACTCAAGCCAGGGAGGAGGCAGAGTCTCAGGGGAGGGATCGGCGACCGGCACAGTCCTAGCCGGCAGCAAAGTGGGCCAAGCCCGCCGATTCGAGATCAGGGAACCAGAAGGGCTGCACTTGTAGCAAGTGTGACAAGAGTCATGAGGGGATTTGCAGAGCAAGGTCTTGCTACAAGTGTGGCAAGGAGGGGCACATGGCCTAGGATTGCCCCAAGGGGTTTGCATTTTGTTTTCACTACAATCAGACCGGACACCAGAAGGCCGAGTGTCCGCAGTTGTGGGGGTCAGCACAGGATCTGCCCCCGCTACTGTACGATCTACCGAGTGTCGGCCAGTGAAGGCCGAGGCGCCAAAGGCTCGCAGGAGAGCCTTCCAGTTGATAGAAGAGGAGGTCCGTGCAGCGCCCGATGTTGTGGCTGGTATGTATTATTTCATGTATTTATTTTGAGTTTAAGATATTATGCTTATATTATGATATGCGTAGGTACATTTCTTGTGAGTTATGTACCTGCTTTGGTGTTATTTGACTCGGGTGTGAGTCTGTCTTTTGTGTCGTTAGCCTTTAGTCAACACATCAGTATCTGTCGGGAGGCATTGAGTCGGCCTTTGTGAGTATCCATAGCTGACGAGAGAGCGGTGTATGCCACTGATGTGATTCGAGGATGTATACTCGAGATCTTCGGCGTCGAGTTTGCGATTGATTTGGTCCCGATTGCGATGGGAGATGTCTGTGTCATCGTGGGCATGGACTGGTTGAGCATGTTTGGAGGGGGTTTCAACTGCGAGTGATAGCTGTTGACCATACGAGACCCTAGTGGGGGAGTTCTTACGGTTTATGGCGAGGGTACCCGTTCTGCTTCAACATTTTGTTAGGCCGCTAGAGCGAGGCAGAGCCTACAACAGGGATGTAGTGGGCTTATGGCTTATGTGGTGGATACAAGAGTAGATGCAGAGAGGCCGAGGTCGTTCGATGAGGTCCCGATAGTGCGTGAGTTCCTGGTCGTTTTCCCCGAGTAGTTGCTGGGAGTGCCTCGCGAGAGGCAGGTAGAGTTTCGTATCGATTTGGTTCCAGGGGCAGCGCCTATCGCCAAGGCGCCCTATCGCCTTGCGCCACCAGAGATGCATGAGTTATCCTCACAGCTGCAGGAGCTGCTGGGGAAGGGGTTTATTCGGCCGAGTAGCTCGCCGTGGGGAGCGCTAATCCATTCTGTCAAGAAAAAAGATGGTTCACACCGGATGTGCATTGATTACCGAGAGTTAAACAAGCTAACGGTCAAGAACCATTACCCCTTACCGAGGATCGACGATTTGTTCGATCAGTTGCAGGGAGCGTCTTGGTTCACCAAGATTGATCTGAGGTCTGGATATCATCATATGAGAGTGTGTGATGAGGATATCCAGAAGACAGTGTTCATGACTCATTATGGGCATTACGAGTTCGTGGTGATGCCTTTCAGGCTCACCAATGCACCAACGGCGTTCATGGATCTCATGAATAGGGTGTGCAGGCCGATGTTGGATCGTTCGGTGATCATGTTCAATGATGATATATTGGTGTATTCGAGATCCAAAGAGCAGCATGAGGAGCATTTAAGGGAGATCCTCGGAGTTTTGAGATTGGAGAGGCTTTACGATAAAATCTCCAAGTGCGATTTCTGGTTACGAGAGGTCCAATTCCTAGGACACCTCGTCAACCAGAATGGGATATTGGTCGATCCGGCCAAGATTGAGGCTGTGATGAGTTGGGATGTGCTGAGGTCCCCTTCCGAGATCAGAAGTTTTCTGGGGTTGGCCGTTTATTATCAGAGATTTATCAAGGATTTCTCCAGGACTACTGTTCCTCTCACCAGGTTGACCCGGAAGGGCGTGCCTTTCAGTTGGGGCCCGGAGCAACAGGCCTCATTCGAGACACTTTGCCAGAGATTATGCGAAGCCCCAGTGTTAGCCCTTCCGGAGGGGATGGAGGATTTTGTGGTATATTGTGATGCGTCGATATCGGGATTGGGTGCGGTGCTGATGGAGAGAGGTCACATGATATCATACGCATCGAGGCAGCTGAAGCCTCATGAGACGAGGTATCCTACTCACGATCTGGAGTTGGGGGCTGTGGTGTTTGCCCTCAAGATCTGGCATCACTATTTTTATGGGGTTCAGTGTACTATATACACGGACCACAAGAGCTTGAAGTATCTGATGGATCAGCCCAACTTTAACATGCGCTAGAGAGATGGTTGGATGTGGTAAAGAATTATGAGTGCGAGATCCTGTACCACCCGGGCAAGGCTAACATTGTAGCTAATGCCTTGACTCGTAGGACGGAGAGTGCCCCAATACGGGATGCTTGTATGAGGTTGACGGTGATGACTCCGGTGTTGGACACCATTCAGGAGGCCCAGGTAGAGGCCATGAGACCGAAGAACCGCAAGAGAGAACGGGTGATCGGGCAAGTATCTGAGTTCATTGCCGATAGCCGAGGACTTATGACCTTTCAAGGTTGGATTTGGGTGCCATTTGAGGGCGGGGCACGTACCATTTTGATGGAGGAGGCGAACAGATCAAGGTTTTCGATCCATCTTGGGGCCACTAAGATGTATTTGGACCTAAAGAGAGACTATTGGTGGCCCTGTATGAAGAGGGATGTTACGTGGTTTGTTGAGAGGTGCTTGACCTGTCGCAGGGTTAAGGCCAAGCACCAACGACCGCATGGAAAGCTGCAGCCACTTGAGATTCCCCAGTGGAAGTGGGAACAAATTTCCATGGATTTATCACCAATTTGCCTAGGACTACGACAGGTGTCGATGCATTTTGGGTGATCGTTGACCAGCTGACGAAGAGTGCTCATTTTCTTTCTATCAGTGAGAGCTCTTCTGCGGAGAGGCTGGCAGAGTTGTATGTGAGAGAGGTGGTATCGCGGCATGGAGTACCGATCTCGATCGTGTCGGATCGAGATGTGCGTTTCACTTCCAGGTTTTGGAAGTAATTCCACGAGGAGTTGGGTACGAGGCAGCATTTCAGTACCGCATACCACCCACACACGGACGGTCAGAGCGAGCGGATGATTTAGATGCTCGAAGATATGCTTAGGGCGTGTGTGTTGGACTTCGGAGGAAGTTGGGACATGTATCTGCCATTGGCTGGGTTTTCTTATAACAATAGCCACCATTCGAGTATCGGTATGCCTCCCTTCAAGTTGTTGTATGGGAGGAGGTATCGGACTCCCATTTGCTGGGGAGAGGCCGGGCAATGAGTGTTGGGCAGCACTGAGTTAGTACTTCAGATGACAGAGCAGATACAACATGTTAGACAGAGGTTGTTGACAGCTCAGAGTCGCCAAAAGAGTTATGTGGATAGGCGATGGTCCGAGCTTGAGTTACAGGTGGGAGACTTCGTACTCCTGAATGTATCTCCTTGGAAAGGAGTGATCCGATTCAGGAAGAGGGGCAAGTTAGGGCCCCGGTACATTGGTCCATTCAGGGTGACTGCGAGGGTGGACAGGGTAGCATATCGTTCGGAGCTGCCTGCGGAGCTGATTCAAATTCATCATACCTTCTACGTGTCTCAGCTGACGAAGTGTATAGCCGACTAGTTAGTAGTGGTGCCGTTGGAGGATATCCAGGTGGATGCGAGTCTGAATTATGTTGAGAGAACGATGACGATCTTGGATCGGAAGATCAAGGTTCTGAAGAAGAAGGAGGTGCCTCTGGTTCAGTTCCAGTGGCAACATCGAAGAGGGTCCGGGATGACTTGGGAGCCGGAGTTAGAGATGCGGGAGCAGCATCCTGAGTTGTTTGCGGCATGAGACTTCGAGGGCGAAGTCTGGTTCTAGTGGGGGAGAATTGTAACATCCTGAATTTCAGGTGCGTCTCTTAGGCCCTTCTCCTTTTCTGAGATTGTCAAATTAAGCCCTTAATGGTAATGTTTAGGCAAATGGGTACGTTGGGCGTACTGAAGAGTACGCTAGGCGTACTCATACGCCTAAATTGGACGCGGACTCGCCAAGGTACGCTGGGCGTACCTAGGGTTACGTTGGGCGTACCCACGGTTATGCTGGGCGTAGCGAGCCCAGATGCAAACCCTAATTTGTGGCTTGTGCACTATAAATGGAATGCTAAGGCCTTATCCTTAGCCACCATTTCAGAGAGTGAAACCCTAAGAGAGCATTTCCTTCGTCCTAAAGCTTGTGTGTGAGTGTTTTGAGATAAAAGTGCATTTGTGTGTGTTAGTGAGGAAGAAGGGAGGTGCTTGTGGAGGCTAATGTTTGGAGTTCAAGCTTGGATCTGAGTTCTTCAGAGGGAGGCGCTTCACTTATAGGTAAAAATCTCAGAACTTTCCTCTTCATTTTGGTTTGGTGTTTTATGGCCATTTCTAGGGTTTAAGTTCCAAAGGTGGAGACTTTATGAGCAAAAGGGGCTCCATGGACCTAGATCTGTCCCATTTTCTGTGTTATGTGTGTTGTTGATCCATAAAAATCTCAGTTCACGCATCATAAGGGGTCGCGTTCCCCGATTTTGTGAGGTTGCCAGGTACGCCCAGCGTACAGGTTTGGTATGCGTAGCGTAACCCGGAGAGTTGACTTTTGTTGACTTTTAGGGTTTGGTCAATGTTTGGGTCTTTGAGCCATGAGAGGGGTAAAATAGTCTTTTACCCTTCTGAGAGTGCTAAGAGAGGGATTTATTCTAGCCTTGAGAATAGTATTGATTAGAGTACTTATTCCATGTGATTAGGCGGAGGCTAGACCAGATTTTTACCGAGTTCGAGATTTACTGAGTACCCGAGGTGAGTCTTCTCACTATACTTTACCTAGAGTGGTAATTAGAGTTATATGACAGAGTATCTTGTATGCTATTTATGTAATTGTGATATACTACATTATTTCTGTGTGATTCATGCTGTGTATGTTCCAGAGTTACAGAGTTAGAACCGGAACGTTCACAGAGATAGAACTAGAGGGTCCACAGAGTTAGGACTAGAGGGTCCACAGAGTTATAGCCCCGAGTGGCTAATATGTGTTATATGTGGTATTTTGGGGAAATCACTAAGCCTTTGTGCTTACAGTGTTTTGTGTTATGTGTTTCAGGTACCAGTGAGGATCGCGGGAAGGCGCCGACATGATCAGTACACACTATTGGAGTTTCATACATTTTGATCATGGGATGTGTTTTATGGATTTATTATGTGATACATTGAGAATTGAGAATCTTTATGAATGAAATTACATTTTAAAAAGTGAAAAATTATTTTGGAACTTACGTTGTTACAAATTGGGGTTCTTCACCAAACCTATATTGTTCTGCCATATCTGTATGCCTATATGCTGGAGACCTGTTGACTTCTATCTCACTGAAAAAGTCGGGATTTTAACTTAAATCTTGACCCAGTTCCACTTCTTTCTCTTTATCTTCCTGCATATAGTACTAATTAAGTGCATGCACTATTAACGTACAGACGGAGTTAATTCATGAGCGGCCACCAAAACATTGTGAAAGCATATATGCAAAATGTTTCAGTTTGAACTCTTTTTGTATTTGTGTTTGGGGCGGATAGACTTTCCGGGTTAAAAGAGTAAATTTACAACTAACTAAGGGTAAATTGGTAATTTACTGTGAATATTGGTTATATAGGTGCATAGTACTTAACCTTTATATATATATATATATATATATATATATATATATATATATATATATATATATATATATATATATATATATATCATTTTGCTAGTCAAAAGTCACATACATTATTGTTACTGTTTCTTTATTATTGTGTAGAGTCTAAAATAGGGAACATTTTGTTAGAGATAATCAAGTCTAAGTTCAATCATTCTGTAACAAACGAGTTTCAAGTTGATCAGAGTGACACCAATGTTGTAAATATGCCCGTTGCATTGAATGAGGCAAATAGCAATGAAGGAACCAAAACACCCCACACAAAGCCTTTATGTACTCAGGAAACACCAACTACTCCTGCAGTGAATCCACATGTAGACATAACTCAAACACATGGTAACTAAAGTGCCTTAACTTAAAAAAAATTTGTAGCTAATATGTTCCTAGGAATAATAGCAACAACATGGTAAATGTTAATCTATATAATAGATTGTTTTATATAATAGAGTGTTTTCATCTTTTACATTTATGACTATAAGAGAGTGTTTTCATCTAGAGCTATGAATTAAATGAATGGTCAATATTGTTCAAGTCGACCTATGAGAATTGGTGTTGCAACTCCTAAGAAGGCGTCTACTTTACAACAATATGAACAACAACAACAACAATATTCATCACAAGGTGTGTTTTCTTGATTCTTGCTTGTGATTTGTTTGATTTTCTTGATTTATTTTGATGAGTGTAGACTCCTTATTATGAATACTTTTAGCTGTGATATTGGCTGGTGGAGGTGGATTTGGTGCCATGCCTTAAAGCTCTCAGTCTGAAGAAGATTCTTCCAATACAACAGCTTATCTACATCTGATCTTCAATTGAGTCCTCCTCCAGCTCCTGCTACTCAAAAAAGCTCATCTACATCTGATCTCTTATCCTTGACTCAACTTAATAATAAATCCTCACACAACACCACAACACTTGGAATAACCTTCATAGAATTTCACTAACACTCAAAATTCGGCTAGCCCTCTTTTACTTGCTTGTAGTGCCGATTTTTGGTAGTCAATGGGTCTTTATATAATTGTGACACAAGTAGGGTTACACCATGTAAACCCTAATTATCATGGCTTTCCATATTCCATGATCCATGGGTTTGTAACCTCCATAGACTATCCATGGAGCACCTTATGGGTTTTAGCTCAATCCATACAAACCATGGATCATTAGCCCACTATACAAGAAGAGATGATTTACACAATCAACCCCATATAATTAATTAGTCTCTTTTTGATCACTTAATTAATTCCAAATTAATTCTTTGATCAATACTACTTAAATTATATTATTAATATACTAGAACTTATAATATATTAATAAACCATAAGTGTCCTTTCTCTAATTTAGTCTATCCAAGTGTTGCAATGCCATGCAACCCAAATGGACCATGCTAATCGAATCAAGTACATTCCAAAAATAGTGATGAACTTAGACATCTAATCCAACACTGTCCCTATATAAAGGATATGATGGCCTCATTCATGGCCACCATCCTCAGACAAAAATCCCTCTCAAACCCTAAATACTCGTCTATTGAGCTTGTATGTCTATTTGTGAGCTATTGAGCGATCTTGTGTTTCTTTGGAGTGAAGAAGGAGCTTTGAAGAAGAAGGAGTGCGATTCCAGACTTTGGATCTGATCTTACCTGAGTTTGGAGCTTCATTTTGAGGTATAAATCTCAAAGCTTTCTCACTCTTTTGATTTGTGCATCATATTAGATCCTTTTAGGGTTTTGATCCCAAAGTTGGATGATTTATGAGATATTAAGCTCCAGAGACTATGGTCAGCTCCTTTGAGTGTCTTTAGTGATATAGTGTCATAAAAGTCGAGATTTGCACGTGTGAATCTACCCATGCATGACATATGAGCATTTGAGATAAGAGAATGAGAGTTTTGGGTGTTTGTGACTTTATCAGCCATGCAAAGGCTTAAAGTCACAGACTTCATGGAGTAAGAGCCTTTAGGGAGTCCAGATCTGTGATATGAGCTAAGGCCTTAAGGAATTAAGACCAAACAAGTAGGAAGAGCAAAACTGGAACGTACGCTGAGTGTAATCCCAATACACGCATCGTAGGGTTGGGAATCCCCAATTCATGCATGGCATTGGAGTATGCCCAACGTAGAGGTCTGGTACGTGCGGCGTACGCGCTGCCGTTGACTTTTAGGGCTTGGTCAATTTGTGGACTATTAAGGCCATGGAGGGGTAAAATGGTCTTTTACACTTCTATGAGCTTGTAGAAGGGTTAGTCTAGCTTCTTTGAGTGCCTTTATTAATTTGAGATAATTATTGTATGTGATAGGCGGAGGCTAGACCGGTGATTTGAGTTCGAGGTTATCCGATTTCTTACGAGGTGAGTCTTCTCACTATACTTACCATGAGTGGTATATATGTGTGACTGAAGGGTCTTATGTTCTTACATGAGTTATGTGATATTATGCATTTTGTTTATGTGATATATATGCTATATTCAGTGCTTACTGAGATAGGACCGAAGGGTCCAAACCGAGTTGTGGGACCGAAGGGTTTCCACTGAGACAAGACCGGAGGGTCCAAACCGAGCTGTGAGACCGGAGGGTCCTCACTAAGACACATAACCGGAGGGTCCACTCCGAGACGCATGAGACTAGAGGGTCCGTGTCGAGTTATAGCCATGAGAGGCTTATTATTTTTGTATGTGGTATTTTGGGGAACTCACTAAGCTTTGTGCTTACCGTGGTGTGTGATGTGTGTTTCAGGTACTTCTCAGGACCGCGAGAGGGCGACGACATGATTTTACACACAGGTTCGAGACTTTGTTGAGGATACTGGGATTGACTTTTATTTGTGGATTTATGTTAACATTTGAGACACTTGTGGTTTTATGAAATATAATATATGAGTGTTATGAGTTTTTAGAATGAAAAATTTGGTTTGAAAATTTACATCGTTACAAGATAATTTGGAATCAGACTGAGTGAGCCCTCACAAAGTGACTCAGGGTTGGTCATGATGTAAGGACGAATAGCTGACATTATGGACTGTTGATTATGACTTTGACCGTTGACTTTTGGCTTGGGTTGACTTTTGGTCAATCTCTATTTTTAGAAGGTAGACTTAGGGTTTGGCTTGTGTGGATTGTTAGGAACTGTTTAGCACCCATATTTTGGCGTTAAGAGTTGTTGGTTGTGATTAGTGCGGCGTTGCGTGAGGTTTTAGTCAACATTATGATTCAGGTGAGTCTCCTCACCGTACTCGGGGGTCAAAGGCACCAATGTGGGCCTATTGGTTTATGTTATATAGGAAGACCTGGGGTGATCCCTGGTATTTGTATGAAAGACCTGGATACGAATCCTGGAATATTATATGTAAGACCAGGGTTTAGACCTTGGTAGTTATATGCATTATGTTAGGTGTCTTTGTGATACTTGCATGGAAGACCAGGAGGTGGCTCCTGGCACTTGTCTGTAAGACCCAGGGTTTTGGCCCATGACCTAGCAAGGAGAGACTAGGATACGGCTCATGGAATAATGGCAAGGCTATGGTTGGCACATAGCAATCTCTATTTTATGTATGGTATGTTGTATTTTGGGGAACTCGGTAAGCTTTCTGCTTATGGTTTTATGTTTAGGGTTTCAACTACTTCTGGTAAAAAAAAAGAAATGACACGACGTTACTACACCGTATCCAGTAGAGTTTTCGCATTGGTAATTTATGATATGTACTCTGATGTTTAAATAATTATCACACCCCCGATCGAGGCGGTGGAACACGCCGGGCTATGCGACTAAGTTCATGGGTCACAGGTAAATTGAATATATAGCACAACTACAATAATAAACAATATAACATTCGTCTTTCCATCTTGAATGTTTGAATACAAGGATTTTGCAGATAATAATAATACATGAATTTACTTAATAAATAGTCATATAATACAACAACAAGTAAACTAGGACACCTGTAATCCAATCCATCTTGAATGTCTGTTTAGTGATTTCCTAAGCATGCATGTAGTTTTGAGGGTCAACACAAGGTTGGTGAGTGTTACAGGTTTTCTGCTAAAAGCAGTAATACTTTAATAAGTCTAAAAAGTATTATCCATGTACGTGTAACAATAGATAAAACAATGTTTGCAAGTAGTCTTTAAAAGCCTAAAATGTATTTCGATATAAGTAATTCCATACTTTAAATTGTGTTTGTAATAAGTCCTTGAAAGCCAAAATGTATCTTTTGTATAAGTAAATCCATACTTTAAACTAAGTTCGTAATAAACCTTTGAATATCCTTAAAAACCAAACTGTTATGTTCCTAAGTAATTCCATACTTAAAAATAGTTTTGAAAGCAACTATGCCCATGGTTGTTAGTGAGAGATAGAGAGATATTCTAGTTAATGTTTATAGTGAGTCCTATAACCGAACTATGTGACTAAGTGTACCCCCTACAACGTTTCATTGGACGTTGTAGTAAAAATTGTAGACACCGATCATCCGCTTCGATTGACCGGTTGAGGGTTGTAGCTAGCAACCGCAGGTGGGGATGTCAACCCCATATAGATCGATACATATGTAGCTTACTCTGAAAACTGAGGATTATAGTAGAGTAGGTATGCTAAGTGTTTAAACTCAACTGATAAATAACGTCTCACTAAAAAACCCTTAACTAAAAAGTTTGTGAAGAACTCTCAACCCTAACTTAATTGTGATTAAGTCACTAGGCATAATGTATATCGTTGTATAACGTTTATAAAAACCGACTATGTTTGACATATATGTAAAAGTTTAATGTGCTCGCTCTTATAAAAATGAATGCTTCAAATTAATGAACATATGTACATGTATAAACGTGGTATACTTAAACATATAAATATACATATTTAATAATAGCTTGAATCCTTAAAATACTACAAAGTTTCATAACGTACTTGTTATAATATGCAATGTCACATAAAAATCATATAATTTTGTAACGTGTTGTATTTGTTGTATGAAATGGTTATTTCACGATAAAAAAACCATACTACGTATACGAAAAATTTATTCTAGTTTATTTGTAATAATACGGTAAATCGTTAAATAATAATATGTTTTATAAACTAGATTTATTAAATTTTCGCATAAAAAGGAAATTGATTTGTATAAGCAAAATATTTAAGCACACGTATTCCAACCCCCCCCCCCCCCCCCCCCCCCCCCCCCCGCGGAAATAATTAAATTATTAAAACGGGGCCGTAAGCAGTCACCCTTGAAGCGTGAGTTCGAGTTGTTCGAATTCAAATTCTTTTGAGAAACTTGTTGTGTGAACCGCAAATTCATAATTCTTGAACTTTGAAGTATTCTTGGAACCGTTTGTAACAAATATAATTTATTAGGGGTTGTTTGGTAATTTAATTAACCAAAAATAGGACTGATTTAGTTAAAATAATTCAAGGGAGGGACTGATTTTGTAACTTGAACAAACTATAGGGGCAACCTATGTAACTTTTTGAATAAATGGGATTATTATTTGGGAATTAGGACTGATTTTTATCGAGACATACCAAAGGAGGGACTGATTGGGTTACAATATCCAAATGCAGGGTTGAATTTGATTAAATTTAATCAAAGTTTGGGTTTCTTGACTTTTGACTTGGTCAAGAACAAAAACACGTTTTTAGGTCTAGTCTCGTTTCATCCGATCAAAGGGCTCCAACAACGGGAATACGTGTCGCCTTCATTAGACTGAAGGGGCAATGGAGAAGGAACGGAAAAGAAAGCAGTGGTCGAACACAATGAAACGGGATAATACGAAGGCCTGCAGGCGTGACTTCGTCGATGGTCGCAGGTAACTTGACGGGGCTGCTTCAGCAGTCCCGTGGTCTTTCTTTCTCTTTTCTTTTATCTTTTATCTTTTTTTTTTTTTTTTTTTTTTTTTGGTTTCCTATCAATCAATAGGTAAAAATGGTGTTTTGGGATGTTGTTTGTTTTATCATGAATCTATGGAAAATAATTGTTCTCTTGGTGTTTGACAGGAAAAGAAAAAGGAAAAATAAGGGGGAAGCTGTTGTTCTTTTTTGTTGCAGGTAAGCAAAAGAACAAGAACAAAATTGTTCTTGGCTGGAAACGAAGAAGAAGGGGAAGAATAACAACAACAAGTTCAGGGGGTTTTTGGCTTTGTTTCGATCAGCAGCAATGGAAAAGGGCTGCTATCCTCTTGATTTCACATGTAAACAACACTCCAGTGGTGTGTTCTTTTATATTCAATCTTGGCCAATACTTTAACTTCAATTTGGTTGTTAATTGAAGCAATGTCAAAAACTCCCATTATGTATGTACTTGAGAAGAGAAAGAGTGTGGGAGGGTAGAAGGAAACGTGATTGGTGATTGTGTGTACCTTGAATAAGATTTAGAAGCTATAAGAAAATGATTTTGATGAGATTTTGTTGGGTTGGATTACTTGTGATACAAAGAGATTGTATGTGTGCATAACATTCATACTTTATGTGTGATGTATTGAGTTCATTGGTATGTATTTGTTAGTATTTGTTTGATTTGGTATGTATTATTCATGTTTTCCATTTGTATATGTATGTATACTTAAAACTCTTACAAACCATTTCTTAACAATTATAGTATATTTTTATAAGGGAGAATTTCGTATATGCCATTCGTAAACAGCTAAATATCATATTTGCCCGGCTTAAACTCCAAATATCATATTTAAACTTCCCAATGTTTTTTAATATCATATATACCCAAATAAATTATTTTGGTAATTTTTTTATTTATAATTGTTTTTCATAATATTAAATCATTATAATTAAAATACAATTTGAATGGACAATATTGCCCTTGTTACTTGCTAACACATCATGTTTTCCCCCATCTATGACAAAATAACAATTAAGACTGATTCGAGCCTTCCCTCCCTGATAAGATAGTTTGAGGTAGTTGATACAGGGTGGTTGTGGTTGGGATTCATGAGGCCCGCATCATCATGACACAAGAAGTTGTTTAAAGATATGTGAAGCTTTTGCTCACATTGACTTTTGATCCCTCGACCTGAAGCTGTTGCAGTTGCAGTAGTATGATTGTTTCCCACAAAGTTTGTGTTATCCAGCGTACACCCAATTGGAACTGCATTTTGAGTGTATGAAGATTATCAAACACAGTAGATGAAGGTGAATTTTGAAATCGGAAAACTTACATTTTCCTAAGCGTTGAAGTTGAGGAAATGTAGTCATGTCATACTGTGAGTGTGATCAGTGATCTTCGGGGAAGGGAGGTTATCCGGAATGACCCCAATCATGTTACTGTTGCTTCTGACACAGATCAATAATGGAATTGAATTCAATAAATCACACAAAAATGACTAACAGATTGCATGTGCATGATAAGAGAAATTTCAGTAAAAATTAACCTAAATCAGGCGACCATTTCAATACCAAATTACAAATCTATACGCAAATAAGATGAAATTTTAAAAACAAAAATTTCTCTTGATTTTATCAAAATATCACCATCAAAATCAAAATTTCGAAATAACGCAACACCCGAAACAAAAGATTTCGATCGAAAAACATTGATAAATAAAGGATGAAATAGAGGTGGATCTGGAGGGAATACCTTGGACGCAATGATACACGTGTGTGTTTGCGTGACAACTAGGGAAGCAACGATTGGGACCAACGACTGGAAGCAGAGAATGGCCGCAATGGTCGGAAGTATCAGGGAGGGAAGGCTGGCTTGATCGTGATTCTGTGATAGATGGGGGAAAACGTTATCTCTTAGCAAGTAACAAGGTTAATATTGTCCATTCAAATTGTATTTTAATTATAATGATTCATTATTATCAAAAACAGTTATAAATAAAAAAAATATCAAAATAATTGATTTGGGTATATGTGATATTAAAAAACATTAGGAAGGGTAAATACGATATTTGGAGTTTACGCCTGGTAAATACGATATTTAGCTGTTTACGAAGGACATATACGAAATTCTCCGTGTCATGAATTTGCTATATAAATTGTATAATACACATACATATAAATTTCCACACATATGTTTGGAATGTAACATTTATTAATTTGTTAAACTTTGTTTGTTAAATTACAAATTGTCACATATATTACGTAGGTTTATGAGATATATAAAGAATTGAAGATTTATACATATTAAATGTCCAAATTTGTCATATGTATTATTAATTAGTATATGGATATTTTACATTATATATAAATATATATATATATATATATATATATATATATATATATATATATATATATATATATATAGTGTTATATAATTTTTTTTATATAACTTATATATACATTGTGATTACACAACTAATTTGGATCTTTTGAATTCGCGTACGACATCAAACATATATATACATATGTATTAGCCTGGTGATTATATATTTTATAAACATTTTTCACAATAATAACTACCATATATTTTTTGTATATGTATTTATCGTGATGTATACCTCAATTCTCGTGCCCCCTTATCGATTCATTTAAATTATCTAAAAGTGCCTTCTTAATGTTCAGGTCGTGGTGATTCCAAAAATGCAGAAGGAATTGAATTCTGTTAAACTAATTTTCTTGAAATGGCGTTTTAAGATTCACGTTTAATAAATCTTAAAACGTCTGATTTTTCCACTTTTATAAATATTTTTACAGAAATATTATAAGTATGAAATTAAATAATAGCTTATGACCTGAGTCCAAAGATGTTTTCGGAATTTCCATTTGAGTTGTGCAAGTCCCGCAACGGATATAAACAATTTTAATGGTTTTAAGAAAATCAATATTATACTGGTTTTTTGAGTCTTAAAACGGCCGTATCTTTTGCATATGAACACTATCTGGGTGTTCTTTATACTTTCGAAAACAGAGAAACACGTACTTCGAGACTAAAATGTTTGCTTTGCTCACAACTGCTTAATACAAAATTTCAATTTTTTATACGCATTCCTAGGGGCGTAGTTTGAGCTGTTCGATTTGTTTATCATATTAAATATTTGGAAGTAAGATACCATCTGGTATCTTATAATAGTTGAAATGAATTTATTTACTTTACATAAGATGCAATAGAATTTAATGAATCAAATTACAAAGAGACTTACTATGAACTTGACCACTCACAATCTTTCACCGTCCCGGAATTATTAGGTTATAGAATATTTTGTTCCATTATTATTTTGTACCACTATCATTTCGTTCTACTAGTAGAGGGAACACCGTAGAATAGTTGAGAATACTTTTATTTCATCTCGTCCTCACGTTTCTAAGTAAAACTTTGGCTCTCTACGAGGGTTCCATCGGGCATTTATTATAGGTATGCGTCTTTGTTTGAGCCTTTTGATTTCTCGATCCATCATCTCCACCAGTTCCTTCACGGAATGAAGGTTAGTGTTGACCTAGATCTCATCGAGAGGCAAGACAAGGTTCTTATTAGAGAGACGCTTTAAAAATTATATACGTGGTAGGTGTGTTGAACTTTGTTGAGTTCTTGAGGTAGATTAAGTTTGTAAACTACCGGACCCACCCTTTCCAGGATTTCAAAAGGTCCTATGTAACACGGGTTTAGTTTACCCCATTTCCAAATGTAATGACACCTTTTTATGGTCAACCTTTAGTAGGACAAAGTCTCTTGTCAGCTTAACTTTTCTGATGATTACGTGTGACATTTAATTGTTCTTTTATTTGAATGATCTTTTATATTGTTTCATGATTGCCCTAGGGCCAGTGTGTATAATATCTTCAGTATGCCTTATAGCTAACTAAGTATCTCTATCTTCTGTACAACATATCAAAGAACAACATATGTGTCCGTACAAGGCCTTGACTAGAGTGGCCTTTATGCTAGTGTGTTAACTGTTGTTATATGGGAACTCAACTAGTGGTGAGTGTGTATCCCATGAATTGTTGAAGTATACCGCCCAAGCATGAGGCATTTATTCTAAAGTTTGTTTCGTTCGTTCACTCTAGCCATTTGTTTGAGGATGGTAGGTTGTATTCATATCGAGTTTGGTTCCTAGGAACCTTTGCAATGATTGTCAGAATATAAAAGTGTTGGGCTTATAGTGTTGCGTCATGGGCTCGGTCCTTAGCCCAGTTTTGGAAGCCGGTTTGGGCCTGTCCAACCGTGCATTATTTTACTCTAGGGTTTTAGTGTTTAAGGTACATGCATGCATCATTAGTAAGTAACGCTTTTATTATTTTTCTCATCAGTATTGTAAACCCTAGCTCGCCTCTACAGTGGAAGTTCTTCATCGAGCTCTGCTGAGGCGTGACTATATTTGAATCATAAGCTTTACATTGATTCCATACTGTGTTCATAATTGTATTCTGTTTGAATTGTTTGTTCTTCATCAATATACCTGTGAAAGATCTAAACAATCTGAGATTTGTTCCCATCAATTGGTATCAGAGCAGGAGACTGTGTAATTCATACACGTCTCTTATGTTGAAGAAGTTATTAGGGTTTTTCAGCATTGATTGATATTAATTGAGTTGTCATTCCGTAATGGGATATCTCATTAATTGTCGATCTTACTCTAACGATAAATTACAAGTTTGATCTTAAACAGGTTATCGATCTAACTTCATCACAATGTCCATGAATGATTCGCAAACCAATCTAATCAACATCTCTATCAGTATTGGATCAACGACAAGGATTCCAATCTTATACACTCAGGATTATGAGGTTTGGACGCACCACTTCGAAGATTATGTGATCGGCTCAGAAGTTAATGGGTACTTGATTTGGGAAGCAATCACAGTTGGCCCATTTGCTCACTCAAGCACCTCAAAGGTTGTCAAAACTCAAAAGGAGTACAATCAGCTTGTGAATGATGTGGAATACATTCCTCAAGACGAGAAAGAGAAGTTTCAATGCAACATCAAGGCCTTAAGAATGATTAGGTTTGCTTTGTAGTCATATATGTTTTGATTGGTGAGCTATTGCGCTACAGCTAATGAGATATGGGACAGGTTGACATAATTGTATTCCACTGATAAAGATCTGGAACATTCGATACAGGCCTTGCTGCTTTCTGAATTTGTTGATTTCAAACAGAAGCCAGAAGAAAAACTTGTTCAGGCTTTTGATCGGTTTAATCATCTTTTAAGTAAGATGATAAAGCACGGGATCGAAAAGAAGGTTATTGAACAGAAGGTTACCTTCATGAACGGTCTTAGACCCGAATGGATGGCAGTTGTGTCCACGGTAAAGGCACACAAGCAGTTTAAATCATACTCTCTAGCAAAACTGGTGGGAATTCTGAAGTCCCAGGAAAGTGCAGTGTCAAAGGTAACGAACGTGGTTTCCAGTTTGGGTTCGTTAGCTCTTGTTTCAAAAGGGAAAAGTGATGTTGAAGAAGAAGAAGAATTAGATCTTGCTGACTATGATCTAACCAGTGAAGAGTATGCCCTGATGGTTTCCAACCCTATAAAGTTCACCAAAAGAAAGTTCCCAGCCAACAAGAACCGAAACTGGTAGGGAAGTTACAGTTCTGAAAAGGTGAAGGAGGAACCGCAGATAGGTTCGAAGTCAGAAGAATCCAAAAAAGAGGCGAAGAGTGGTGGTGACTCAGGATTTAATTGCCATTATTGTGGAGGCAAGAATCACTTTGCCAAGGACTGCAGGCTGAAGAAAAAGGCAGAAAAGATTGATAAGGATGATGAGGAAGCGAACCTCTTGAGATGATTGGAGGAGATCAAGAAAAGAAAATCAGCAGCTAACAATAAAACCATGAATGCTTTGATTGTACAGGATACAGGTAACAATGATGAATTCGGTGGAGTGGAAGTGTGGTCCATGGATTCAGAGGACGATGAAGTAAGAAAGCCGACTCATGGCAAGGCGATGCTGATGAAAGAAGAATATGCTGCAGGAAGGTGTTTGATGGTGACAGAAGAAGTATCTCAGATGAGAGGATATACAACAGATGGTGGGCTGGAAGATAAGAAGGAGCGAGAGGACAAGTGTTTTGTTGTGAAAGCTATCAGTGCACAGATCAACGAATGTGATGAGTTGATCAAGAAGGTACAAAATATTCTTGCTTCTCTGAAAATACCTGTTACTAACTATGAAAAGGAACTAAATAGCTTAAAATCTAAATTTTCTAGTATAAGTAGTAGTCTTACCCAAACTCGTGTCACAAACTCTAACCTGACTGATAAAATTAGCAGGATATCATCGAAGAGTGAGGAGAGGAGGATGTAGATTGAGAAGAAGGAGAAAGAGTTAATTAGGTCTAAGGATGAATCAATCTATTTGCAACGAGACAATCTTAAGCTTTTAAAACACCGAAACATTTTTTGTTTAATTGCTAAAAGACTCTATTTTAATATCACTCAATTGCATCTCGATTGTGAAATAGGAAAGAAGATACATCGCATGATTTTACCCTTCCTTGAGTTAAAGGAGAATGAAGTCGATGCCGAAGCTTACAACTGTGAAAGTGTTGTATCTTCTGACGAAGTCTCTCTTGCCTACAAAATTGGTCTTGACAAAATAGAGTCCTACATAAATTCCAAAGACCATAAGGACATGATCAAAAATCTATTAGATGAAAATGATAGATTGAAGTTAAGAACCGAAACTGTACAGAAATTTGACTCATTGAATGCCAAACTAAGTTCAGAAAATAAAATTGATGTTGAAAATGCATCTGAACTTAATGAGGATGATGACATGAGTGAAATCTCTGTAGAGGATGTGGTGGACTGTTCAGAATTTGTCAAAAATGAACCTAAAACTCACAAAAATCTGATTTCTAAAAACTCTGCTGAGTTCGCTCGCTCGTCGACAGACAAGACCAAAATTCTCAAGGCAAAAGCTGTTGTGTATCAAAAGGTTCAAACCACTCCAAATCAACTCTACACAGCTCAAGGAGTCACTCCTCAACAAACAGTAGAACTGAAAGCTATGTTAGAAGAAGATAATGCAGCTGGATGTGAAGAGTTCTTCTGGTAAGCACCAATAGATAACGCTGATGAAACAAAAGGCCTATCTCAGAAAACCTCATGGAGAGTGAAGGATAGGTACGTGCCGGAACCACTTAATGAGCCTGCAAGATATGATGTGCCAAGCACAAGTGGCACCAAAACATCTTTGGGCGAACCAGTGATAACTTCCAGTGAGACATCTTCGTCAAAGAGCGAAAGCCATGCTCAAGTTCCAAAGAAAAACGCCAACATTCATAAAAATCCAAAACAAGTGGCAAAACAAAAACACCAACGAAATCTGAGATACAAGAAGAATCTCTCAGAAAGAAAACAGTTTTGGAGATCTCAAAATACTCATTAAGTCACGAGGAGAATCAAGAAGCAACCGACAGGAGGGTTTCAGTCCTTGGAATGAAAGGAACCGCAGCAGGTAAGGAACCGAAAGAAGGGTTTCGGTCCACAACAAGTAAGCAACCGAAAGGAAAGCTTCGGTCCACAGAGCGTAAACAACCGAAAGAATGGCTTCGGTCCTTAACATAATAACAACCTAAAGGATGGGTTCGGTCCCAAGTTTAATCAGATGAATAGAAGGGAAGAATGTTCCCTTTCTCAACCAAGGAAGAGTAATAATCAACGATCTAATATCGCCTCTAAACCCTATTCTTCTCATTCTCATTCTAATTCTTATCCTTCAAAAGATTTAAAGGGGAAAGGAAAGCTCTTTCCAGAAGACAACAAATGCCCGAAAGAGATCCAAAAGAATGCAGACGTCAAAATCTCAAACCCTACGTCTAATGAATCTAAGCCAAACAAAATTAAAGTTTTTACAATAAAGAGAAAAGATGAGACAACTCTAATTAAAAGAACTTATATGGTTGATGTTTCACTTACTATTCCCTGTCCTGTAAAAGGCTCACAAGGACCCAAGAAACTTTGGGTTCCTAAATCTGCTTATTATGTTGCAGGTTATTCGTGACGAGCAGTTTGACAAAGAATGGTATATTAATAGTGGCTGCTTGCATCACATGACAGGACGAAAGGAAGAACTAAGGGAGTTTTGGTCTCTCAAGGATGGTGGAATTGTTGTGCAGTATGGCAACAATTCGTTTGGAACTTGTTGGGCTGAAAAGAGTTTTTATGTTGCGTCTTTTGGGCTCGTTAGATTAGCCTTTTATTCTCCGGTTTGGGCCTGTCCAACCGAGAGCCTTTTATGTATAGTATTTAAGTTAATGCTTGCATGCATATTAGGTTAAGATTGATAAGATTCTAGAGATCATCGATTTAGCGATTTATCAAGAGAACAATATTTTCAGTAATCATTCTTGTAATCTTCCAATCCTTTACAGTTGATGTTCTTAATCGAGCTCTTCTAAGGATTTTATTTAATCATTCAACACGATTGATTCAAGCTGTTTGTTCTTATTATTGCGTTCTGCCTTGTTATTAATATTGTGTTCTTGCTGTTTAATATTCATATACTTGTTCAAGATCTAATCGATCTTCATAGATTAAAAGTCTGTTTTAATCTTATCAATTGGTATCAGAGCAGGAGGCTGTGTAATCGATACACATCTTTTCTGTGAAAAAGATTTCCATTAGGGTTTTCCGCAATCATCGATATTTATTGAGCCGTCATCTTAATTGACGTATCTTAGTATTTATTGTTTTGCCCTAATCTGCTTTATTACAAGTCTGATCTTTGAACAGGTTATTACGATCATTATGGACTCAACGCAATCAAACCCTATTAATATTTCCAACAGCATCGGTTCGACGACAAAGATTCCAATCTTGTATACCCATGACTATGAAGTATGGGCACATCATTTTGAAGACTATGTGATTGGATCGGAAGATAATGGTTTTCTCATATGGGAAGCTATCATCAACGGACCGTTTTCTCATTCCGCGACTTCCAGAGTTATTAAGACGCAAAAAGAGTACAACGATCTGCTCAAGGACGTGACGAATATTGCGCAAGATGAAAAAGACAAATTCCAGTGCAATATTAAGGCACTAAGGTTGATCAGATTCGCCCTTCAGTCCGACACATTCAGACTGGTCAGCTCATGCACTACGGCGAAGGAAGTGTGGGATAGGCTTCGCGAACTGTATTCCACAGACGAAGATCTTGAACATTCCATCCAAACCTTGCTTTTATATGAATTTGGTGAATTCAGGCAAGGGGCCGAAGAAACTGTGACCCAGACGTTTGATCGCTTCAATCATCTTCTCAGCAAGATGATCAAACACGACATTGAAAGGAAGCTCATCGAACAAAAGGTTACTTTCTTGAACGGACTGCGATCTGAATGGAGAGCAGTTGTTTCCACAGTCAAAGCCCATGAACAGTTTAAATCATATTCTTTGGCGAAACTGGTGGGTATTCTAAAGTCCCAAGAGAAGATTGTGGTTCAAGAGAAGAATGTTGTCTCCAGTCTTGGTTCGTTGGCCCTCCTATCTAAAAGTAAAGTTGTGGTGGAGGATGAAGAGCTCAACTTGGAAGAATATGACCTCACAACTGAGGATTATGCCATGATGGTATCCAATCCTAAGAGGTTCATAAAGAAGAGATTCCCCAACAACAAAAACAGAAACTGGCAGGGGAGTTACAGCTCAGAAAAAGCGAACAATGAACCGAAAGCTGAGGAGCCCAAAAAGGAACCGAAAGCAGATGGCGATTCCGGAGTAAGCTGTTTCTATTGTGGTGGCAAGAACCACTACGCTAAGGACTGTGTTCTTAAGAAGATGGCTGAAAAGGACAATGGAAATGATGAGGAAGCTGTGCTGCAGAGGAGATTGGATGAGTTGAGAAAGAAGAAGTCTACCGCTAACCCTTCTATAAATGCTCTTATTGTGCAGGGTTCGGTCAATGACGATGAGTTCGGTAGCACCGAAGTTTGGTCTACTGACTCAGAAGACGAAGAAGTGAGGAAGCCTACTCATGGAAAGGCATATGTGGCTAAGGAGGAAAGCAGTGGTGGAAAATGCTTCATGGTGACCGAAGTGTCTCAAATGAGGGGATACAACACCGATGGAGGAGGCAATGGACCGAAGGTGCAGGAGGATATGTGCTTTACGGCCAAACCACTAAGCCAACAGTTCAATGAGCTCGATGAACTGATAAAGAAGGTACAATCTGTTTTTATTTCATCTAAAGTACCATCATCCTCATATGAGAAAGAACTAAAAAATGTAAATACAAGAATTTCTCATTTAGATAGTAGCTTAACTCAAACTCGAGTCACCAATTCTAACCTGACTGATCAATTAAGCAGGGTGGCATCGAAGAGTGAGGAGCGGCGAATGTGGATTGAGTTAAAAGAGTCGGAATTAATTAAAGTTAAAGACGAAAACATTTATTTGCAGAGAGACAATTTGAAATTGTTAAAACAACGAAATGTTTTTTGTTTAATAGCTAAACGTTTATATTCCAATATTACTCAACTTCACTTGGACTGTGAGATAGGCCAAAAGATCCATCGCATGATTTTGCCCTTCCTAGAATTTAAGGAGGATGAAATCGATGCCGAAGCCTACAATTGTGAGAGTGTGATATCGTCTGATGATGTCAACCCAACTTATAAAATTGGACTGGACAAAATTGAGTCCTTTATTAATTCCAAAGACCACAAGGACATGCTCAAAAACCTTTTGGATGAAAATGACAGACTTAAACTGAGAACCGAAACCATACAAAAGTTTGACTCTCTTAACACCAAAGTAAGCTCAGAAAATAAAATCGATGTTGAAAATGCATCTGAGCTTAACGAGGACGAAAACATGAGTGAAATTTCTGTAGAGGATACGGTTGACTGCTCAGAATTTATTAAAAGCGAAACTGAAAATCACAAAAATCTTATTTCTGAAAATTCTGTGGAATTCGCTAGATTGTCCCAACAAAAGTCCCCGAAATTAATAGAAAAAGTTGTTGTATATCAAAAGGTCAGGACCACACCAAATCAAGTATACAAGGTCACTGGAGTAACCGAACACCAAACAGCTGAACTCACCGCTATTGTTAATGAAGACAATGCTGATGGCTGTGATGAGTATTTCTGGGAAGCTCCTATTGATAATGGAAACGAAACCGTCGGTCTGTCTGAAAGAACCTCCTGGATGAAGAAAGGGAGATACATACCTGAACCCTTGAACAAGCCTGATAATTTCAGTGAACCAAGCACAAGTGGTACAAAAGATACTCCTCAAGAGGTTGATCGGTCAGCAAAAGAAGACATTCCTTCAACGCCAACAGCTCAAAGTGAAACTTCATCAGATACTCCTTCCACTTCCTCAGGGGAAACTGAACCTTCTTCAGATATTCCCTCTGCTCCCTCGGCTCAAAGAAAAACTCCTCAAGTTCAAAAGGAACCAGCCAAGGAGACATCAAAAGCAAAAGCGAACGTTCATCATCAACCTAAACAGATGAGGGATAAAAAGATAGAGAGGAACCTAAGATATAGGAAAAACCTTTCTGAAAGGAAACAGTTCTGGCACTCCCAGAATGCATACTACTCACACAAGGACAAGAATCTGAAGTATGAAAATCATCCCGTAAGAAAGCCTGATAATTCCAACAACCGAAAGACAAGGTTCGGTTCGCAAGAAAACAACAACTGAAAGCCAAGGTTCGGTTCGCATGAAAATACCAACCGAAAGCAAAGGTTCGGTTCTGAAAAGGATTTCAACCGAAACCAAAGGTTCGGTTCCAAGAACAATTCCAACCGAACTCAGAGGTTCGGCTCTGAAGTCAGACGAGAACAAGACTCAAAGGTTAATCCCACCAACGATCAAAAGCAAAAGGGTCACCTAGAGTCATCAGCAAGGAAGACATCTCCATCCAAATCCAAATCCTCTCTTCCTAATTCTTCTCGTTCATCTCCATCTTGCTCTAACGCTAACTCCATTGGTTCTCAAAAACCTTGTCCATCTGCTGAACAGAAGGGAAAGCAGAAGGTCGATGAATCCACACCTGAGTCCAAAGAGAACAAACCCAATCCTAACAAAATAAAAGTCTTCACCATTAAAAAGAAAGATGAAACAACTCTAATAAAATGAACATATCTTGTTGACATCTCTCTTACTATTCCTGTTCCCATGAAAAACTCACATGGACCCAAGAAACTTTGGGTTCCTAAATCTGCTTAATTTTTGCAGGTTATAAGTGACGAGCAGTTTGACGAAGAATGGTACATCGACAGTGGCTGCTCGCGTCACATGACTGGGAGGAAAGAGGAGCTTAGGGAATACAGATCTCTTGCAAATGGTGGCAATGTTAAGTTTGGAAATAATTCTTTCGGCACCATAAAGGGATATGGGATGATAACGAATGGTGATTTTACCATAAGAAAGGTGGCCTATGTGGAAGGACTTCAACACAACCTCATCAGTGTAGCTCAGCTTGTTGGAGGTACAGGTCTCAAAGTTTCATTCGACGATGAAGGTTCTGAAATCATAGAGAAAAAGACAAAGAAAGTGATTCTGAAGTCAGAGCGAAAGGGTGAAATGTTTCCTCTGAACATGAAACCCATCAAAGGAAACCCAGCCACATGTCTGCTATCAAAAGCTCAATCCGACGAAAGCTGGTTGTGGCACCGAAGACTCTCTCATCTCAATTTCAAAGATATCAACCGACTTGTCACTGGAGGTCATGTTAGGGGTCTTCCATTGCTCAAGTTTGACAGAGAGCATTTGTGTGCTGCATGCGAAATGGGAAAGCAGAGTCGTCAAAGTCACCCATCCATAATTAACACAAAAGTTGTTGAACCACTCGAATTGCTTCATATCGATTTGTGTGGTCCTTCATCTATTGAAAGCATCGGTGGTAGCAAGTACATTCTTGTTATCGTTGATGACTTCTCTCGATTTACATGGGTGTTCTTTCTAAAGCTCAAATCTGAAGCGACTCAAAAGCTGAAAGTGTTTATCAAGCAAATTGAAGTCCAGCTCAAGAAGGTCGTTCGCAACATAAGGAGCGACAATGGTCTCGAATTCAAGAACAAAGAGTTTGAAGAGTTTCTTGCAGAAAAGGGAATCAATCATAATTTCTCAGCTCCCTACACACCACAACAGAACGGAATAGTCGAAAGACGAAACCGATCGTTGTGTGAAGCTGCCCGAACTATGTTAAGTTTCGCTTCCTTACCTCTTTATTTTTGGGCTGACGCTATTTCTGCTGCTTGTTATACACAAAACAGGTCCTATCTCAACAAGCGATTCACGCTCACACCATATGAGAATATAAATAACAGAAAACCCAACGTGAAATTTTTCCACGTGTTTGGCTCAAGGTGTTTCATCTTTAACTCTAAAGAACACCGCAACAAGTTTGATGTCAAGGCTGACGAGGGAATCTTTCTGGGTTACTCACTCAATTCAAAGGCGTACAGGGTCCTAAACAAACGATCAAGAAGGATTGAAGAGACATACTATGTGACCTTCGACGATAGCTATGTCAAGAAGCTACAGGCCATAGATGACACTGCCAGGGAAATATTTCCTCAAACTGGTCAAGTCACAGTCTCAATCGCCAATATGTACGAGAACTTTCTGGATCTCTTTCACGAACCGGAAAAAGCTTCTCTCTCAGAAGCAGGGGCAGCCGACAACAAAATAGATAATATGAAGCGGATAGTCGAAGATGCTGCAAGAAGAATGCATGAAGGAGAATCGCCCACTAATGAATCTCCAACCAACAATGCATCAGTCGAGGGGGAGCCAAGCTTACAAGTCCAGGGGGAGCCATGCTCTACTACTTCAACCGAAGGTCCTTCAACAACCGAAGGTACCTCTCCTACCGAAGATCCCTCTCCAAGCGAAGGTGCTTCAACGCCTGAAAATCCAGCACCACAAGAAACCCTTGAACCTCGTGTTTCTCAAGACTCATCAATTGAGGGGGAGCATGATGATATGACACTTGATTTCGATAGCCAATCTGAGCCAGAAGAGATGATCAACGCCGAACTAGATCCAACCTTCGATCCAAATTACCCTCCTCTTACCAAATGGACCAGAGATCATCCCATCTCTCAAATAGTTGGTGATGTATCTGAAAAGGTTCTGACACGATCTCAACTGAAGGCAAAACAGACATCCTTATTCTCAAAGGTTGAGTTTTGTATGTTTAACTCATTCGTATCAAAAGTTGAACCGAAGACAGTGAATACTACCCTCGATCACTCTGATTGGGTTCAAGCAATGCAAGACGAACTGAACGAGTTTGAAAGGAACAAAGTCTGGCGTCTCATTCCAACGCCTCCAGATGCTTCAGTTGTTGGTCTTAAATGGGTTTTCAGAAATAAAATGGACAAGGAAGGTAATGTCATAAGGAACAAGGCTCGCCTGGTGGTCAAGGGATACTGTCAGGAGGAAGGAATAGATTATGAAGAGACGTTCGCTCCAGTAGCTAGGCTCGAATCTGTTAGAATATTTCTGGCTTATGCTGCTCACAAAAACTTTGAGGTTTTCCAAATGGACGTCAAATGTGCGTTTTTCAATGGAGAACTTGAAGAAACTGTGTATGTGGAGCAACCTCCTGGGTTCATGAATGAAAAACATCCAAATCATTGCTACATTCTGGATAAAGCTGTGTACGGCCTCAAACAAGCTCCGAGAGCCTGGTATGAAACGCTTACAAAATTTTTAAAGATGTCCAAATTCAAACAAGGTTCGGTTGACCCAACCTTCTTTCGCAAAAAGGAAGGTAACCACCTTATGATAGTTCAAATTTATGTCGATGACATCATCTTCGGCTCCACGAATCCCAGCTTAACAGCTGAATTCAGAAAGTTGATGGAGACTAAGTTTGAAATGAGCTCAATGGGTCCTATTAACTTTTTCCTTGGTTTAAACATAAGACAGGGACCCGAAGGCATCTTTATCAATCAGGAAGCTTACACGAAGACTCTCCTAGCGAAGTTTGGAATGATGGGAGACTCAAAAGTCAAAGTCCCAATGGCATTCGGCACCAAGCTGACCCCTTCACTAGATAAACCGGCTGTTGACATCACGCTCTATCGTCAAATGATAGGCTCATTGATGTATCTAACTGCTAGCAGGCCTGATATCATGTTTTCTGTGTGTTATTGTGCTCGATTTCAGGCTAACCCACGCGAACCTCACATGCTGGCAGTGAAGAACATCCTACGCTATCTCAAGCGAACCGCCTCCTTAGGTCTATGGTATCCATCCAATTCAGGCTTCTTCGTTCAAGCCTATTCTGATGCTGACCTTGGAGGATGTGGACTCGACCGCAAAAGCACAACTGGTGGCTGTCAATTTCTTGATGGGAAGTTGGTTAGCTGGCAGTCCAAGAAGCAAACATGTGTGTCGCTGTCTACTGCTGAAGCGGAATACATTGCCGCTGCATCCTGCACATCACAAGTGATTTGGATCCAGAGTCAACTTCGAGACTATGGACTCAATATGAAGAAGATCCCACTATATTGTGACTCTGAAAGTGCAATTAGGATCTGTCATAACCCAGTGCAACACTCTAAAACCAAACACATAGCACTGAGGTATCACTTCATCAAAGATCATGTGGAAGATGGAAATGTCGAAGTTCACTTCGTAAGAACCACTGATCAACTGGCTGACGTCTTTACCAAAGCTCTTCCAGAAGCATCGTTCAATAAAATTTTGCAAGGGCTAGGTATGATGGAATCAGAGTCAGTTCCTCACACTACCTCTCAATCTCAAACGTAAGAAGCGAAACCAACCGAACGTTCGGGTTCGGTTCAACCACTTCACTTGCTCATTACTTCAAAGGTAGTTTTTCTGTGTTGTATATCTATTGTGCAAAATTTGTTTTTCTTTATGTAAAAAGTTTTTTTTTATTGCATATCTAAACTCCTTGGTTTCTTAAAAATTTTCCAAAACCGAAACCAACCGAAGGTTCGGGTTTGGTTTTTCAAAATTTTCAAGAACCGAAACCAACCGAAGGTTCGGGTTCGGTTTTTCAAAATTTTCCTGAACCGAAACCAACCGAAGGTTCGGGTTCGGTTTTTCAACTTTTTCCAACCGAAACCAACCGAACGTTCGGGTTCGGTTTTCCAATTTTTTTTGAATCAAAAGTTTTTTTCTTGTCTTATTTTTTTTTATCTTTTCTATTTTTTATTTTTATTTTTTTTATCTTTTTTAAATTTCAAACACTCCAAAAATATGTTTTTATTTTTTTTTGTATGTTCGTTTACTTATGGGGATATATTTGCTGAATTACTTAAGTGTCCCAAGCCTCATAAGATTTTGAATAATTGCCTTCACGACTTGGTATACACAAACCTTGTCTTCCCAATAAGGCTAACTTATTTATTCTAATCGTGAGCTACCTCACACTCTTCTCACATGAGTTAAGAGTCTTCTGCTTGGTCCTTTCTTTCGCAGCAGAGGTACTATGTCTTCTTTCACCATCCCCATTACACTTCTCCATAACATTCGTTTCATCACTGTAACCCTTGAGACTCTCAGAAACTACCACTGAGGTTTATGGTTACACAACATCTGTGTTTATGATCTTAGTTTCGTGCCACTACGAGCTAAGTGAAACCCAAAATTCAACACCAAAGAATTGACGGTGACAAATTAATTTGATCAAGTTTTCACCAATGAATTGACGAATGTACCTTCATGAAATCTCATTTTTTTTCTGATTCCAATGAAATTGTTACACACCATAACATTTCTTCCCATGGGATCCAGTTCTATTTTTTTTTATCTGAGATTTTATACTTATCCAAGTCACTCAAAAATCAGCTCCAACCTACTTGTTCAACAGACTACACCGGTCTCACAAGTACTTTGTTCACATTCGTTCTTATATCAAGAATTGAATTGTTGAATCAAAGCGTAACCACCCTTAATTAGCCTTATTAAAAGAAGCCTTTCAACATTTATTAATAAATGTTTGATCGTAATTCAACGGGATTCCACACTAACACTTTGAGGTCTCTCTTGATCTTGAAGGCAAAGATTCGTGCCCGGGATCATCAGTTTCGTGTCATAATTGACATCACAGATAATCCCAAAAAGAGTTGCTTTATTTCCTTATCTTTTACACTCTTTGCACGAAAATCCTAGATTTTCAAAATTCCGTTACTAATTATTTTACAGGCTGGTTTATTACTGAAGAATTACTATTGAGGTAGTGGTCAAAAATTAGCCACGTGGGTCCTAAATTGAATACAGCTGATTAAAAAGGGGAAATGACAAAAAGTTGCTGACGCGGCGGAAGTTCAAAGGATAGAAATTCAAACGACGGTAAAAAGGAGGGCGCGTGAATTTGAAGCGGCCGCGCTTTTTCTGACACTTTTGGACGCGTGTGCAGTATTGAAGTGTCATCCATCAGGCATTAATGGCGCGTGTGGAAATGGAAACGGTTCCTCTCTCTGAACCGGCGCTTATTGGGCGGCGTGATCCTAGGAATCTGACGCTCTCTCTCCTACGTGATCATCGCACGTCCCAACTGTCACCAATCAGTCACTCAAAAACCCTTCCGTATTTCCATAAGAGATTTGTATCGATCTTTCTCTCTCCTATCACCTACTATAAAAACCCATCCACACCACCTTTTACCTCTTTACTGCCCCATAATTTCCAAAGCAAAAATACTTCCACACTCTCTCCCGGTTATGTTCTTCTCCAACCTGCAACAATGGCTGAATCCTCTTCCGTCCATGCTACTTCTCAGATTCTTCCAATCCGTCCTCAGCAATGCCTCGTAATTGATCTGAACCCACTGGCCTATGATCCCTACATGTCGCCGGTCATCGAGTGTCTCAAATACTCCCAGCTTGCTCCGGCACTGTCACGGATTGAAACGGTGCCAATGGTGGCCCTCTCTCAGGTCTACGCAACGGCTTATTACGACAAGGCCGTTGACAGGGTCTTTTTCGAAGTGGCGGAACACAAGACGTCGATTTCTCGTTCCCGCTTCTGCTCTATGCTTGGGTTTGCTGCTGACCCATCGCGTGTTCACCCGGAGACAATTCCGGTTGGTATGCTCTACAGCATGTTCTACAACATGGGCTACACGGAAGTTCTCACCTCCGTCGCCAGATTCAAGAAGTCATGCCTACCGCCCCAATGGAATGGGTTATTTACAGTTCTCTTCAAGGGACTGTCAGAACGAAGCTCAGGATCGGACGGGGCCAGTCGTCTTTTCCTGTCGATTATGTATGCGGTGTACAACGGGATCAATCTGGACTATGGTTTTGTCCTTTGGCAACAACTGATTCAGAGCCTCTCTTCCGCTTCCCGACACTCCGAGGTGTCACTAGCCCGGTTCTGGATCTTGATCACAAGATGGGCTATGGACAGGTTCGATGTTCAAACTGCTGACGGTGCACCGATGTCTTCAATTGGTACGTTCCACACCAAGAAAATCATCGTCTCGGATGCATCAAAATTCTCCTTCATTGGCTCCATCCCGGAGACTATGTATGGAAGTGTGCCTTCAGAGAGCAGTATGATCAAGGCGATCAAGGAGTTAGGGCCCTCTGGTCCGAGGGAACTGACACCAGACATGTTGAGATCGATTCATGATGCCGACAAACCGGTGGCCAGGGGTAAGAAGGCAGACAAGGGGAAGAAACCATCCAAAGCCCCAAAACCTACTCCCAAGAAACGCAAACAACCGAAGACTGCCTCTTCCCCACAACCGAAAAGGAGGAAGACCCAACCGAAGCGAAAGCTCCTCATACCCTCCTCTTCAAGCGAATCCGAAGGTGGGAGTTCGGACTCTGAGGGCTCCCAAGGCGACGAATCTCCTCAGCGAGGTAACACACCCCCTCGGTCCCCAACCCCGAAGATGGAACTTCACCAATCCCCAGTTCCTTCCCCTCCACCCACAATACCTATTTCCATTCCCACCATAACCCCCACTATACCACCAACCTCCTTCCCTATACCTCCACCCATATTCACCACATCAACCGAAACACCACCTGTAACCGAAACCCCTCCCGTAACCGAACCTCCACAAACCGAAACCCATACACAACCACCACCCGAAACTAACCCCCCACCTACTCAACCTGAACCAACTAAACCCATAACACCCCCAGCTTCACCACCACCTCAATCTCCTGAAGACGCCTCCGATGGCGATGATCAATTCCTTGGTGGTGATCACATGAACTTTGATTCGGTCTATTATAGTCCGTTTCAAGTTCAAAGTGATGAGGAGGATGATGCTCCAGTGACAAAGAAGCATCTCCGCGAGCTGAACGAGAAGGTTGATCAACTTCTCGCCTCCTCTTCAAACCAGCAGTCCACCTTATCTAAAGCTGCCCTTCAGAGGATCGTTGATGCCTTCTCCAGGGCTCAACATGACTCAGTAGCCTCAGCAACTGCTGCGATAGACGCCTCCACCCGAGCCTGTGAGGCAGCGACCGAAAAAGTCGATAAACTATTCTCCGACGCTTCGGACCTGCTAAAGTCTCTGCAGGAAAGCGCCAATGCCACAAAGACGACTCTTGAACCGATTGTTCAACAATTGGCCAAGTTCGTCTCGACGGAGTTGACTTCGTTCGCTACCCTCCGCCAAAACCTCAGCGACGACAACTCGGCACTCCGTGCCTCCATCGATGCCCGCTTGGCAAAGCTACAAGAGGATCTTGCGGCTGAAAATTCCCTGATGGACGTCCTGGCGAGTAAGACTACTGCTCTTAAGGTCAAGAGCACACAGCTTTCCAACTCTCAAGAACAATTGGAAGCTCTTTGATCCGAGAGGGAAGTCATAAAAACGTGTGTTTCGGATGTCCACGCAGCTCTATCCAACATCCTGGAAGCACACGACCCCATCCTTAATCATTCAGTGAGGCGCACCCTCGCTGAAAATCTCTCCCCGGCCATGGACCTCCTAAGCAAAATTGAAGGCCTGCCGAGTTTCGTGTCCATTCCGAAACAAGGGGGAGATGAGAAGAAAGGATCGAAACCACCTCCGTCCTCCAAAGCTACTCACACAACCGAACCACCTCCAATTGGTCATGCCTCGGGTTCGGGTGTGAAGAACAAGGGCAAACACATAGCAGAGGATGGAGATGAAGATGAAGATGAAGACAAGGAGACTATTGCGGACATGTTAAAGAGAAAGAACAGTCGCAATACTGATGACGATGTCAGTCGTGTGGCACGTGAAGCTGAAGAAGCCGAACGTAAACAAAAAGAAGCCAACGATCTCCTTGAGAGCCGAAAGTTGCTCTTCCCTGCCTGGACCAAGGATCGGTTGATAAAAGAGGCCATAAAGACTCCATGCATACTATGGCTCGAGCCGGTGATATCGTTCGACTGCAACAACACCATTGATTCGCAGTTCGATATGCCACTGACTCGAAAGGCGTTCATCTTCCACGCCTTCTCTAACATTTCTGAAGTCCCGCATCCGAACGATGAGCTTGACAAGGAGCTCATTGACTTCTACCTGGAGGCCGCTCGCCCTCAATACCTTACATGGAGCGCCCAGAAGATTGTCAATGTTCGGGTGATGAAGCCTTTTGCCGTGGGGAGATTTACAAACGTCAAGTTCAAGCTTATCCGAGGATCTGCAAGAACTGCTCACATGATCTCTCTGGCGGATCTGCCCAATCTGAACCCTCATGATTGGATAGTCTTGTACAACATCCTGCTGACAAACGAAGCCGAATATGGTCCCATCTTAGACCATGTCAAAAGGATGCTGGCATGCTACATCATGGAGGTGGCCCTAATGGATCAGGAGGTTGCCACAGTTTTTAAGAAGAAACCGAAAGTCAAGCCTGTGGGATCGGCCAGTGATCTGAATCAAATGCTAATGGGCAAGATAGATTCGAGGCGAAACTCTGTGATGTTCACTAGAGCCGAAGGACAGAAATGTCTCTTCGCTTTAGCTGACAAACATCTTTACACTACAACTTGCTTGGAGCACATCTTATTCATCATCAAGCAGTGTAAAGACAATTCGGCTGATGATATCAAGTACTTCAACGATATGATCAATTGGTACATCCGGTTTAGACAGACCATCCTTTCCATAACCAAGTGTCTGTTTAGTACTGTGAAGAAGAAGGTACCAGCTTCAGCCGCCGGCCCAAGTAGAAAGTGAAGGTCTCGCTCCAAATTGACGCAAAGGGGGAGATTGTTGGGCTGAAAAGAGTTTTTATGTTGCGTCTTTTGGGCTCGTTAGATTAGCCTTTTATTCTCCGGTTTGGGCCTGTCCAACCGAGAGCCTTTTATGTATAGTATTTAAGTTAATGCTTGCATGCATATTAGGTTAAGATTGATAAGATTCTAGAGATCATCGATTTAGCGATTTATCAAGAGAACAATATTTTCAGTAATCATTCTTGTAATCTTCCAATCCTTTACAGTTGATGTTCTTAATCGAGCTCTTCTAAGGATTTTATTTAATCATTCAACACGATTGATTCAAGCTGTTTGTTCTTATTATTGCGTTCTGCCTTGTTATTAATATTGTGTTCTTGCTGTTTAATATTCATATACTTGTTCAAGATCTAATCGATCTTCATAGATTAAAAGTCTGTTTTAATCTTATCAGAACTATCAAACGCCGTGGAATGATTACGAATGGTGATTTCTCAATAAGAAAGGTCGCATATGTTGAAGGATTGCAGCACAACCTTATCAGTGTATCACAACTATTAGTTGGGACCCGATTGAAGGTCTCTTTTGATGATGAAGGCTCATAGATAGTCGAAAAGAATTCAAATAACATTCTGTTGAAATCAAAGCGAAAGGGGGAAATGTACCCTTTAAACCTCTATCCAATTCGAGGGAAACCAGCAGTCTGCTTGCTTACGAAGGCTCACTCAGACGAAAGCTGGTTATGGCATCGAAGGCTCTCTCATCTTAATTTCATGGATATCAACAAGCGTGTTTTAGGAGATCATGTTCGAGGTCTTCTAGTTCTCAAATTCGACAAAGAATGTCTATGTGCAGCTTGTGAAATGGGAAAGCAAAGTCGACAAATTCATCCTTCTATTATCAACACAAAGGTGATAGAACCATTGGAGTTGTTGCATATCAATCTATGTGGTCCCTCCTCTATTGAAAGCATTGGAGGGAACAAGTACATTCTGGTCATCGTTGATGACTTCACTCGCTTCACATGGGTGTTTTTCTTGAAGCAAAAATCAGAGGCTACTCCTAAGCACAAGCTCTTCATAAAGCAAGTTGAAGTTCAATTGAGGAAAGTGGTTCGTAATGTAAGAAGTGACAATGGCTTGGAATTCAAGAACAAGGATTTCGAAGATTTTCTAGATGAGAAGGGAACAAATCATAATTTCTCGGCTCCATATACTCCATAGCAGAATGGAATCGTCGAAAGGCGAAACCGATCTCTATGCGAAGCAGCTCGAACTATGCTAAGCTTCGCTTCCTTGCCTTTGTATATCTAGGCTGATGCTATTGCTGTTGCTTGTTACACTCAGAACAAATCATATCTAAACAAGCGATTCTCTATTACTCCCTACGAGATCTTGAACAATCGCAAGCCAAATGTAAAATTCTTTCATGTGTTCTGTTCAAGATGCTTCGTCTTCAATTCATAAGAGAATCGAAACAAGTTTGATGCTAAGGCTGATGAAGGAATATTTTTAGGCTACTCCTTGCACTCAAAGGCATATAGAGTTCTTAACAAGCGCTCTAAGAAGATTGAAGAAACATACTATGTCACTTTTGACGATAGCTATGTCAAGAAAATGAAGACAACTGAAGGTGCAATTTAGGAAATCTTTCCAAAGACCAGTCAAGTTACAGCTCCTATCTCAAACCTTTTCGAGCAATATATGCTTCTTTTTGATGAACCTGAAAAGGCTATCGATTCTGAATCAAAGACGGAAGATAACAAAGTTGACAATATAAAGCAAATCATTGACGATGCTACACAGAAGATGGTTGCTGATCAACCAAAGGCAACCGAAAGGCCTGACTGAAGCAAACCTTCTGATGACCGTCCTTCTGTCCAGGGGGAGGGTCCGTCTCTACCAAAGGATCAAGGTCCTTCATTCCAGGGGGAGAATTCAACATCACAATCATCTAGCTCAACCGAAAGTCCAAACAAAGGGGAACATTCTGATCCATATATTGAACTCGTGTCATCATTCGAGGGGGACAATACACATGTCAATGATGATGATACACTATCAGAATTGGAAGAAGAAATCAATGCAGAACTAGATCCCTTTTGTGATCTGAATTACCCACATCTCATTAAATGGACCAAAGATCATCCTCAAAGTCAAATCATTGGGGAATCTTCAGAAAAGGTATTAACTCGATCACAGATCAAAGCAAAACAAGTTGCACTATTCTCTCAAGTAGAATTTTGCATGTTCAACTCTTTTTGTCTCCAAAGTTGAACCGAAGACTGTGAATTCGGCTCTTGATCATTATGATTGGTTTCAATTCATGCAAGAGGAGTTGAACGAGTTTGAAAGCAACAAAGTATGGCATCTAATTCCAACTCCAAAGGATGCTTCGGTTGGCGGTCTCAAGTGGGTATTCAGAAATAAGATGGATAAGGAAGGGAATGTGATTCGTAACAAGGCGCGGTTGGTTGTAAAAGGCTACTGCCAAGAGGAAGGTATTGATTATGAAGAGACATTCGCTCCTGTATCAAGATTAGAGTCGGTTCGATCTTTCTTGCTTATGTTGCACATAATAACTTTGAAGTCTATCAGATGGACGTAAAGTGTGCCTTTCTCAACGGAGAACTTGAGGAAAATGTGTATGTTGAGCAACCCACATTCTTCGTGAACGAGAAGCACCCAGATCACTGTTACATCCTAAACAAAGCAGTATATGGCCTAAAGCAGGCTCCCAGAGCATGGTATGAAACTCTCACCCGATTCTTAAAAATGTCTAAATTTAAACAAGGTTTGGTTGACCCAACCTTCTTTCGTAAGAGAGAGGGTAACCACCTTATGATAGTCCAAATTTACGTTGATGACATCATCTTCGGCTCCACGAATCCCAGCTTAACAGTTGAATTCAGGAAGTTGACGGAAACTAAATTTGAGATGAGCTAAATGGGTCCAATTAACTTTTTCCTTGGCTTAAATATTATATAGGGACCCGAAGGCATTTTTATCAACAGGAGGCATATACAAAGAAATTGCTTGCTAAGTTTAGCATGATGGGAGACTCCAAAGTGAAAGTTCCAATGGCTTTTGGGACAAAGCTTACACCTTGTTTGGAGAATCCAGTCGTTGACATGACACTTTATCGTCAAATGATTGCGTCACTAATGTATCTTACAACTAGCAGACCCGACATCATGTTCTTAGTTTGTTACCGTGCCTGATTCTAGGCTAACCCATGCCAACCTCGTATGCAAGCCGTTAAAAACATCTTTCGCTATCTGAAGCGAACCTCCTATCTCGGTCTACGGTATCCAGCCAACTCAGGTTTCTTTGTCCAAGCGTTCTCCGATGCTGACTTAGGTGGTTGTGGATTGGATCGTAAAAGCACCACTAGAGGATGCCTATTTCTCGATAGTAAATTGGTCAGCTGGCAATCAAAGAAACAAACCTATGTTTCTCTCTCCACGGCAGAAGCTGAATACATAGCTGCCGCCTCATGCACATCTCAGGTTGTATGGATACAGAGTAAACTTAGAGATTATGGGCTGAACATGAAGAAAATCCCACTATATTGCGACTCTGAAAGTGCAATTAGGATTTATCATAACCCAGTGCAACACTCGAAGACAAAACACATAGCACTGAGGTATCACTTCATCAAAGATCACGTGGAAGATGGCAACGTGGAGATTCACTTCGTGAGGACAACTGATCAACTGCCAGATATATTCATTAAGGCTTTACCTGAAGTAAGTTTCAACAAAATATTACAAGGCCTAGGAATGATGGAAGCAGAATCAGTACCAAAATCGCCTTCGCTTCAATAAATGTAAGAAGCAAAATAGAGCGAACCGAAATGAACCGAACGTTCAGTCTATTTCGGGTTCAATTCAAAAAAGAACCGAACGCTCGGTCTATTTCGGGTTCGGTCCTTCTGAACTCGTTAGCTTCTTTTTCATAGCAAGGCAATTTGATTGTATTCTTTTGTACACTCTTTTAAATACTCATTTTTATGTTTCTTTTCATTTTTTTTCATAAAATCCAAAAATATGTTTCTTTTTCGTTTTATTAAAAATTTTCACAAAATACAAAATATCTTTTATTTTATTTTATTTTTATCTAATGCTTTCCTTTCTATAAATGTTACTCTCGATGGTGAAGATCCAGCAGGTATAACCTCTTTTCTATAAATTAGTTAAGTGTCCCTAGATGCATGCTGTTGCATGTTGAATAAAGCCTCTACAGATTTTGAGTGAAGCCTTAATAACATGATATATACAAATCATGTTTTCCCAAACTAGGCTGTTTCATGCACTCTAATTGTAACATCCTGATTTTCCCAGGTATATTATTTTATTTAATTATTTTGGAATTTGTGGAGGAACTCGGCGAGTTGGAGCCAAGACTCGCCGAGTAGGGCCGCGGATGTTCATCCGGGTTCACATCCGGACTCGGCGAGTCCATTAGTGGACTCGGCGAGTCCACGTTGTTTAATGAAACCCTAATCCCCCAGGTTTGGAGCCTATTTAAGGGCACTTATAGCCTCCCATTGCGGCTACTAGTCCCTAAAGAGAACCCTAAGTGAGCCAAATCGTTGTGAGGGAGAAGAAGTCACTTTTTGATCCTTGTACCTTTGATTTAGCAAGAAGAAGGTGACAAGAGCAAAGAGGAGGTGCGATTCAAGTAGTTCCAGAGTTCAGAGACTTCATTTTGAGGTAATAGTTCGAACCTCCTTTAGTTTTGGAGTTGATCATTAGAGTTAGGGTTTTCTAACCCCTTTGGAGAGTGATTATGTGGAGCAAATGGTTCCTCTTCGAGTTTGTGCCTTAGATCTTGACTCAAACAGGTCCAGAGACCTTGACCCTTGGAGCTTTATGGATCAAATTGGGGTTATTGGACTTAGGTTGCCATTTTTGGGACTAAATCTCCTTTTGATGCCTTGTTGTGGTTATTCAAGCATCAAATTTCAAACTTTACGTGACATTCATACTTGGGGAGGGCAGATCTATGGTTTGGGGAAACAGATCTGACCTCAGGAGGTCAGTAGAGTTTGTGCATGGCATGAACTCGCCGAGTTGTTCTTGAGACTCGGCAAGTAGGGTTAGGGTTTCACGTAAATTGCTCAGTGGGTAGACTTGCTGAGTTGGGGGATGACTCAGTGAGTCAGGAGGGGGGTTAGAGAACTGGAGTTCAAGGCGGTACTCGCCGAGTTGTTCTTAAGACTCGGCGAGTTGAGTTGGGGTGGCCCCGTGATTCATGACTGGTATGACTCGTCGAGCATAGGGAGGGACTCGGCGTGTCAAGCGGCACAAAGAGTTAAAGGACATGTGTGAACTCGCCGAGTCACCAGGTTGCACTCGGCGAGTAGGGTCAAAGTGTTACCCTTCTGAGGGTGCCAATGGCAGGTTGAGTCTAGTCTCGAGAGTTATATTTATAAGAGTATTTATTTATGTGAATAGGCGGAGGCTAGGCAATATTTTCCATCGACTCAGAGATTTACCGAGACACTTGAGGTGAGTCTTCTCACTATATTTTACCTAGTGTGGTAACAGAGTTATGTGACAGAGTACTATAGAGTTATATGCCAGTGTATTTGCATGTTATTTATGTGTTGTGATTTATTGTGATATGTGATATGCATGATTCAGAGTTACAGAGTTAGGACTTTCAGGTCCCTAGAGTTAGGGCCAGAGGGCCCACAAAGAGTTGGGGCTGGAGGGCCCCACTGAGACACATTGACCAGAGGGTCGACAGAGTTACAACCTCGAGTGGCTATTATGTGTTTGAGTGGTATTTTGGGGAACTCACTAAGCTTATGCTTACAGTGTTATGTGTTATGTGTTTCAGGTACCAGTGATGACCGCAGGAAGGCGCCAGCTTGATTCGTACACACACATGGTATTTTATGTATTTTGATCTTGGGAGATATTTTGTGAAACAAAGACATGATACTATGACATTTTATGAATGAATGAGTTTGTAAAAATGTGTTTGAAAATGCGAAAATTTGTTTTAATTTTACAGTGTTACAAGTTGGTATCAGAGTCTTGGTTTGAGGGATTCGGGTGCACCTTCGGGCGTATCTGAACTCAAACTAAGGATTTGAGGAAATTTTGATAATAAAATAAGTTTTCGAAAGAAGAATTTATGAGACAAACAGAGCAGAGTCGTATGTACGAACAGCCAGCGCCCGAACGGTGATTTCCCAAAATACCATTACGATAAGTGTTATTAGATATGATGTGATATGTTATATGATGGGCTATGCTATGCATGCTAGAGTAGACTAGGTATTCTTAATAGGACTAGAGTGGCCTGATATGTGATGCCTGAGTCTAGGAGTCTTGCTGCTAGGAATACTTCAGAGTGTTTAGGTAGCAGCGAGGAGGTTATGAGAGATCTGCTAGCGAGTATCATATGATTAGAGAGAGTAGAGTACTTGTGATTTGGGACTATGGGAGGAGGACTTCGGGTGGATGTTGATGTGGTGTGGATGGTAGTATTGGGCCTGTACTACTGAAGACACCGGGTCAGTGCACAGTCCAAGTAAAAATCCTTGGAGTACCAAAGGACAAGTAGGGTGTAGTATTCGAGTGTGAGCATACTCGAGTGAGTCCCTGATATTTATTCTTGTGTTGTATTTCAGAGAGAAGGAGATCATGGCTGGGACGCGCCACACACTAGGGACCAGCGGTACGTGTGATGAGGAGATCCGTAGGATCATCCAGGAGAAGGTGGCTACGGCCATCAGGGCAGAGATACCAGAGATGTTCGGGTCTATCAAGACCACGCTGATAGAGACATTTAATGAGAAGTACGCTACTCTTTCTGAGGCTGTTGTTCCTGCGGCCACTGCAGCTATAGCTGCGACTAGGCCGTAGGGTGGTGATGTGTTGCTGTTCTGAGAGTTCAGCAACACAAAACCACCGGAGTTTGATGGGACCCAGGATCCAATTGCGGCGATGAGGTGGATTTCAGTCATAGATGGGTGTTTCTTTACTTGCTCATCTCCAGAGCATTTGAGAGTTCGGTTCGCGCTGAACCAGCTTCGCTTGGGAGCAAAGGATTGGTGGAAGTTTGTGACGGCACACTATACGCCTACTGAGCTTGCTGCAGTGACCTGGGAGAGGTTCACTGCTATGTTTCGAGATGAGTACGTTCCCCAGGTGAAGAGGGAACGTTTGGCCCAGGAGTTTCTGACCCTCATGCAAGGTACTAAGTCTGTTACACTGATTACGAGGATGTTTCATGAGCGGGCGATGTTCTGCTCGGAGCACGTGTCCTTCGAGCAGGCACGTATGAGCCGATATCTAAGCATTTTGAGGAGGGATATACGAGAGTTCGTGGCGAACTCGACGTACCAGACATTTGCCGAGCTTCAGGAAAATGCCCGGAAGAGGGAGATAGAGCTGGAGACCCAGGCTAGGGAGGAGGCTGAGTCTCAGGGGAGGGATCGGCGACCGGTACAGTCTCAGCCGATAGCCAAGCGGGCCAAGCCTGCTGATTCGAGATCAGGGAACCAGAGGGGCCACACTTGTGGCAAGTGCAGCAAGAGCCACGATGGGGTGTGCAGAGCAGGCTCTTGCTACAAATGTGGCAAGGAGGGGCATATGGCCAAGGACTGCCCCAAGGGGTTTGCAGTATGTTTTCACTGCAACCAGACCATACACCGGAAGACAGAGTATCCGCAGCTGCGGGGATCAGCACAGGGAGCATCTCAGGGATCTGCCCCTGCTACCATCAGAGCTACTGAGAGCCGGCCAGTGAAGGCCGAGGCACCGAAGGCACGAGGGAGAGACTTTCTGTTGACCGCGGAGGAGGTCCGTGCAGCGCCCGATGTTGTGGCTGGTATGTATTCTTTCGTGTATTTATTTTGATGTTGAGATATTGTGCTTATATTATGTTATGCGTAGGTACTTTTCTTGTGAGTTATGTACCTGCCTTGGTGTTATTTGACTCGGGTGCGAGTCGGTATTTTGTATCTTTGGCTTTTAGTCAGCACATCAGTGTTAGTCGTGAGGCGTTGAGTCAACCTCTGAGAGTTTCCATAGCTGACGAGAGGGCGGTGTATGCCACAGAGGTGATCCGAGGGTGTGAGCTCGAGATTTTCGGTGTTGGGTTCCCGATTGATTTAGTTCCTATTGCGATGGGAGATGTCTGTGTCATCGTGGGCATGGACTGGTTGAGCAGATTTGGAGCGGTTATCGATTGCGAGCGACAACTGGTGACCATATGAGACCCTAGTGGGGGAGTTCTTATGGTGTACAGCGAGGGTACACGTTCTGGGTCAACATTTTGTTCAGCCGCTAGGGCAAGGCAGTGTCTACAGCAGGGCTGTAGGGGTTTTGTAGCGTATGTGACGGATACGCGGGTTGATTCAGAGAGACCGAGGTCAGTTGAGGAGGTTCCGATAGTGCGTGATTTCCCGGACATATTTCCAGAGGATTTGTCGGGCGTGCCTCCCGTGAGGCAAGTGGAGTTCAGTATCGATTTGGTTCCGGGGGCCGCGCTTATCGCCAAGGTGCCCTATCGCCTTGCACCTCCTGAGATGCAGGAGATATCCTCGTAGCTTCAGGAGTTTCTGGGAAAGGGATTTATTCGGCCGAGCAGCTCGCCGTGGAGAGCGCCTATCCTTTTTGTCAAGAAGAAGGATGGTTCACACCGGATGTGCATTGATTACCGGGAGTTGAACAAGCTGACGGTCAAGAACCATTACCCGTTGCCGAGGATCAACGATTTGTTCGATCAATTGCAGGGAGCATCTTGGTTTTCCAAGATCGATTTGAGGTATGGGTATCATCAGGTAAGGGTGCGAGATGAGGACATTCAGAAGACAGCGTTCAGGACTCGTTATGGGCATTACGAGTTTGTGGTGATGCCCTTCGGACTCACCAATGCCCCGACAGTGTTCATGGATCTCATGAACAGAGTGTGCAGGATGATGTTGGATCGCTCGGTGATCGTATTCATCAACGACATTTTGGTGTATTCGAGATCTAGAGAGCAGCATGAGGAGCATTTGAGGGAGATCCTCGGAGTTCTGAGATCAGAGAGGCTTTATACCAAATTCTCCAAGTGTAATTTCTGGTTGCGAGAGGTCCAGTTCCTAGGGCACCTCGTTAACCAGAAAGGGATATTGGTCGACCCGGCCAAAGTTAAGGTAGTGATGAGTTGGGAGGTGTCGAGGTCACCCTCCAAGATCAAGAGTTTCTTAGGGTTGGCAGGCTATTATCGGAGATTTATCAGGGATTTCTCCAAGATCGCCGTGCCACTCACCAGGTTGACCCGGAAGGGTGTCGTTTTTTCATGGGGCCCAGAGCAGTAGGCCTCCTTTTAGACGCTTTGCCAAAGGCTATGCGAAGCCCCGGTATTAGCCCTCCTAGAGGGAATGGAGGACTTTGTGGTGTATTGTGATGCGTCGATATTGGGGTTGGGAGCGGTGCTGATGCAGAGAGGGCATGTGATAGCATACGCATCGAGGCAGCTGAAGCCTCATGAGACGAGGTATCCCACCCACGATCTAGAGTTGGGGGCAGTGGTGTTCGCCCTCAAGATCTGGCGTCACTATCTGTACGGGGTTCGGTGTAAGATATACACGGACCACAAGAGCTTGAAGTATTTGATGGATCAGCCCAACCTAAATATGCGACAGAGGAGGTGGTTGGACGTGGTTAAGGATTATGATTGTGAGATCCTATACCATCCGGGCAAGGCTAATGTTGTAGCCGATGCACTGAGCCACAGGGCAGAGAGCGCCCCATTGCGAGATGTATGTTTGAGATTGACCGTGATGGCTCCGGTGTTGGACACCATTCGTGGGGCCTAGGCTGAGGCCGTGAGATTAGAAAAGTAGAAGAGAGAGCGAGTTGTCAGGTTGGCATCGGAATTCGTTACCGATAGCCAGGGGCTTATGACATTTCAGGGTCGTATCTAGGTACCGTTTGTGGGAGGGACGCATATCATTTTGATGGAAGAGGCTCATCGGTCGAAGTTCTCAATCCATCCTGGGGCCACTAAGATGTATTTAGATCTGAAGAGGGAGTATTGGTGGCCCTGTATGAAGAGGGATGTCGCGTGGTTTGTTGAGAGGTGCTTAACCTGTCGTAGGGTTAAGGCCGAGCACCAGAGACTGCATGGTAAGTTGCAGCCGTTGGAGGTTCCCGAATGGAAGTGGTAACAGATTACCATGGATTTTATCACCAAATTGCCAAGGACAGCTAGGGGAGTCGATGCAATTTGGGTGATTGTGGACAGGTTGACGAAGAGCGCCTACTTCCTTGCTATCAGTGAGAGCTCTTTCGTAGAGAAGTTGGCAGAAATGTACGTTCGGGAAGTGGTATCGCGGCATGGAGTGCCGATCTCGATTGTCTCAGACGGAGATGTGCGTTTCACTTCCAGATTCTGGAAGAAATTTCATGAGGAATTGGGTACTAGGCTGCATTTTAGTACCGCATACCAACCCCAGACTAACGGACAGAGCGAGCGGACGATTCAGACGCTCGAGGATATGATCCGGGCATGTGTGTTGGATTTCGGTGGGAGTTGGGACACGTATTTGCCCTTGGCAGAGTTTTCCTACAACAACAGCCATCATTCGAGCATTGGTATGCCACCCTTTGAGCTGTTGTACGGGAGAAGGTGTCGGACCCCCATTTGCTGGGGAGAGGTCAGGCAGTGTGTTATGGGTAGCACCGAGATCGTGTTTCAGACGACTGAGCAGATACAACAGGTCAGGCAGAGGTTATTGACCGCTCAGAGTCGTCAGAAGAGTTATGCGGACAGGCGCCGGTCCGAGCTCGAGTTCCAGGTCGGCGACTTTGTACTCCTGAAGGTCTCTCCTTGGAATGGAGTGATCCGATTCAGGAAGAGGGGCAAGTTGGGGAACCGATATATCGGTCCTTTTCGGGTGATCGCAAGGGTAGGCAGGGTAGCCTACCAGTTGGAGCTACCTGTAGAGCTAGGTCAGATCCATGACACTTTCCATGTGTCACAGCTGTGAAGGTGTATAGCCGATGAGTCGGTAGTAGTGCCATTAGAGGATATTCAGGTGGATGTGGGCCTGAACTACTTTGAGAGACCGGTGGCTATTCGGGATCGAAACATCAAGGTTTTGAGGAACAAAGAGGTGCCTCTGGGGCAGGTCCAGTGGCAACACCGGAAAGGGTCAGAGCTTACTTGGGAGCCGGAGCGCGAGATGCGTGAGCAACATCCGGAGTTGTTTCCAGAGTGAGACTTCGAGGGAGAAGTCTGATTGTAGTGGGGGAGAATTGTAACATCCTGATTTTCCCAGGTATATTATTTTATTTAATTATTTTGGAATTTGTGGAGGAACTCGGCGAGTTGGAGCCAAGACTCGCCGAGTAGGGTCGCGGATGTTCATCCGGGTTCACGTCTGGACTCGGCGAGTCCATTAGTGGACTCGGCAAGTCCATGTTGTTTAATGAAATCCTAATCCCCCGGGTTTGGAGCCTATTTAAGAGCACTTATAGCCTCCCATTGCGGCTACCAGTCCCTAAAGAGAACCCTAAGTGAGCCAAATCGTTGTGAGGGAGAAGAAGTCACTTTTTGATCCTCGTACCTTTGGTTTAGCAAGAAGAAGGTGACAAAAGCAAAGAGGAGGTGCGATTCAAGCAGTTCCAGAGTTCAAAGACTTCATTTTGAGGTAATAGTTCGAGCCTCCTTCAGTTTTGGTGTTGATCATTAGAGTTAGGGTTTTCTAACCCCTTTGGAGAGTGATTATGTGGAGCGAATTGGTTCCTCTTCAAGTTTGTGCCTTGGATCTTGACTCAAAGAGGTGCAGAGACCTTGACCCTTGGAGCTTTATGGATCAAATTGGGGTTATTGGACTTAGGTTGCCATTTTTGGGACTAAATCTCCTTTTGATGCCTTGTTGTGGTTATACAAGCATCATGTTTCGAACTTTACATGACATTCATGCTTGGGGAGGCCAGATCTATGGTTTGGGGAAACATATCTGACCTCAGGAGGTCAGTAGAGTTTGTGCATGGCATGAACTCGCCGAGTTGTTCTTGAGACTCGGTGAGTAGGGTTAGGGTTTCACGTAAATTTCTCAGTGAGTAGACTTGCTGAGTTGGGGGATGACTCAATGAGTCAGGAGGGGGGTTAGAGGACTGGAGTTCAAGGCGGTACTCGTCGAGTTGTTCTTGAGAGTCGGCGAGTCGAGTCGGGGTGGCCCCGCGATTCATGACTGGTATGACTCGTCGAGCATAGGGAGGGACTCGACGTGTCAAGCGGGACAAAGAGTTAAAGGACATGTGTGAACTCGCCGAGTCACCAGGGTGCACTCGGTGAGTAGGGTCAAAGTGTGACCATTGACTTTTAGAGTTTGGTCATCAATGGAGTCCTTGTGACAAGAGAGGAGGGTAAAATAGTCTTTTACCCTTCTGACGGTGCCAATGGCAGGTTGAGTCTAGTCTCGAGAGTTATATTTATAAGAGTATTTATTTGTGTGAATAGGCGGAGGCTAGGCAATATTTTCCATCGAGTCAGAGATTTACCGAGACGCCTGAGGTGAGTCTTTTCACTATACTTTACCTAGTGTGGTAATAGAGTTATGTGACAGAGTACTATAGAGTTATATGCCAGTGTATTTGCATGTTATTTATGTGTTGTGATTTATTGTGATATGTGATATGCATGATTCAGAGTTACAGAGTTGGGACTTTCGGGTCCCTAGAGTTAGGGCCAGAGGGCCCACAGAGAGTTGGGGTTGGAGGGCCCCACTGAGACACATTGACCAGAGGGTCGACAGAGTTACAGCCTCGAGTGGCTATTGTGTGTTTGAGTGGTATTTTGGGGAACTCACTAAGCTTATGCTTACAATGTTATGTGTTATGTGTTTCAGGTACCATTGATGACCGCGGGAAGGCACCGGCTTGATTCGTACACACACATGGGATTTTATGTATTTTGATCTTGGGAGATATTTTGTGAAACAAAGACATGATACTATGACATTTTATGAATGAATGAGTTTGTAAAAATGTGTTTGAAAATGCAAAAAATTGTTTAATTTTACGGTGTTACACTAATCATGAGCTACCTTACTCTTCTCATATTGAGCTTAGAGTTTTCTTCTTGGTCCTTCTTTTATAGCAGAGGTACTTTTGCTTCATATACCACATATATCATTTTTCTTCATTACACTTCATCTCACTTATGTAACCCTTGAGACTCTCATCATTTACCACTGAGGTTTATGGTTATACAAAAGTATGTGTTAATGATCTTAGTTTCGTGTCATTACGTATTAAGTGAAACCCACAATTCAACACCTTTAATGAATTGATGGTGCACCATTACTATGATAAAGTTCTTGAATGCAGTCTCTTTTTATTTTGAGTGATCCTTCTAAAAATGTCTATTACCTAGATTTTTCTTCCCCAAGGATCCAGTTAAGTTTTTTTTTGAGATTTCTCATTTGTCAACAAGTCACCGAATATCTTACCTACCTACTTGTTTAACATGCCACATTGTTCCCACAAGTACTTCATTCAGTTTCGGTCATATATCAAGTATCAAAATCATGAATTGAAGCGAAAGCCAACCTTTATAGCTTTAATTAAAAAGATGCCTTTCAATACTTCTCAATAAGTACTTGATCGTTATATAATGGGAAGCCACACAAGCACTTTGAAGTCTCTCTTGACTTTGAAGGATGAGATTTGTGCCCAGAATCAGTTGCTTTATGTCTTAACAAGACATCACAAATTCCCATAAAAAGTTTGCTTTATTTCTTTATCATTCACACTCTATGCATGAAAATCTTTGATTTTCCAAAATCTGGTTCTATTAACCATGACCTAATTGGTACAACTTCGTTTCTAAAAGTATTCCAGTGATCGATAAAGATAAAGGTGATGACGGTTCATGTAAAATATGTGGGTGACGTTTGGGATAAAGTTCTTGGCTGAGTCAGCAGTTATCCAATCGTTTTGACGATTTGAAAAAGGCATTTTTTATGGAAAGGCGCGTAACAGTGAAACGTCCTTTCTCTCTCTCTTGTGTCATCATCGGGGTTGCCAACTGTTCACTCTGTCACATCAGGAATGGTTTCTAATAAATCCAAGATTTCATCCGGATATTTCTCTCTCCTACTTGTACGTATAAAAGGATTTGGTACACTACTCTTTACTCTTTTATCACTTACAAATTCTCTCAAAGAAATAGGGGGATTTCTCTTAATGTTCATCTTCTTCTTCTCAAGCTTCATCAATGGTAGAATCATCTTCTGTTCAAGATACATCAGCTCACTCCAACCTTCTCACCATCAAGCCTCAACAAAACCTCATCATTGATCTTACACCCTTCATCTATGAACCCTACATGTTGTACATCGTCGAATGTCTCAAGTACTCACCTCTTGTCGATGCTCTTACAAAGGTCGAAGTTGTTCCCATGACCTACATCTCACACATCTATTCAACCGCTTACTATGAAAAGGTTTCTGAGAGGATTCACTTTGAAATTCACAACGAGAAGACCTCCATCTCTAGGAATCGCTTCTGTGCCCTAATTGGTCTTGCTCATGAACCCACTATGGTAAACCCCGACTTGATTACTACTGGTCAACTGTTCTCCATGTTCTATCAAATGGGACTCACACCCCAAAACCGGAATGGAGGAAACGTTCTGGGGTGGATGACGTCATGTCAAGTATCACAACATATGCAGTATAGTAATCAAAGTACAACAACCATTGCATTAATAGTAATAGTTTAACATGGTTTACATTACATAGAAACATCAAAGTAATACAAGTAATAGTAGGTGCAGCTTGGTACTAAACTGTCTTCATCAAAAGCTCCTAGAATGTACCTGTCTATAGCTTACCTGAGAATACAAGTTATTTGAAAGCGAGTATCAGCATTTTTACAAATGCTGGTGAGTTCATAAGTATTTAGTGTCATTTTATCCAAATAACTTTATATAAGTAGTAGTTTTAGAGTTTATAGTGTATTAGGGTCCTTTCCAGAAAATCCTATATTTTCTAATTAAAAACAGTCTTCTACCAAGACTGGACAGAGTTATGTTGTAAAAAGTAGTTTTTCCTTAAACACTATCATTATAAAAATACGGTGTTTGACTTTAAAGAAAGTAGGAGAATATCCGGGAAAATAACATATGCCTCAGCAGTGAAGACTGTTGACTAAGGCAAAGAAATCATAGACTCCAAGAGAGTGTCGAATGGTCGACACACCTGGCTTAGTCTAACAAAAGGAGACACAGACCCCAGACGGTATCAAATGAAAGATACGTCTAGCAAGGCCTAAAAACAGTGAACACAGACCCCAGACAGTATCAACTGAATGATACGTCTAGCAAGGTCTAAAACAAAGTGAAAAACACAGACCCCAGACAGTATCAAATGAAAGATACGTCTAGCAAGGTCTAAAACAAAGAGTGAATGTGAACTTGTATGTAACCATGCTGATCGGCAATAGAGTATCCGGTGACCCTCCAGGTCACGCGTAGTGGTAGTGGCAGTAGTAGTGACAGTAGTAGTAGTGGCTTCATGTCACCCATGGGCCTTACCGGCGCAGACTGTAGCTAGTAGTCAGGGTGTGGGAGTGTCAGTCCCGTATAGATCTATACACATGATGTTTCCTCTCTTTCCCAGAGACTCTGGTTACACGGCGTTGGCGCAATGAAGCGCCGTAGTAGGAAATAGTGTGTCACATTCTAAAGTAAGAGAACTGGATTAATGATAGAGACTAATAACTGAACTGACTAATGTAACCCTATATGTCTATGCTTATATACATAATATATAACTAATGATCAAACGACCTTCGGACGGACATCCGATCCCACCAGACCACATCTCAACGAAGAAAAGGAAATAGGGCGAACAAGCCTTCCTAAGTCCTTTGAACATTATATATATATATATATATATATATATATATATATATATATATATATATATATATATCTATACAAGCACAGGCATACATTTAACTAAGTTTAAGTGTTTAACAAGTAGAAGCGTATCGTGAAGTAGAAGCGTATCGTGAAGTATAAGTGTATCGTGAAGTATAAGCGTATCGTGAAGTAGTAGCGTATCGTGAAGTAGTAGTGTTCCTCGAGTGGGAGTGTTAATAAAGTACAAACGTTTGTGATGTAGTAGTATTAATAAAGTAGGAGTGGTTTGTGAAGTAGTAGCATAATTAAAGTAAGAGCGTTAATAAGTGGAAACATTAATAAGTAGGAGCGTGTACAAAGTAGGAGCGTATCACTAAGTAAGAGTGTATCACAAAGTAAAAGTGTAAAAAAGTATAAGCGTATTTCAAAATAGAAGTGTTAATAAAGTAATAGTGTTTAACTAAGTAGGAGTATAAAAACATGGAAAAAAACTTTGGAAAAAAAACCTTTATGCTTAAGAAAATCATAACTTGGTATTCTTATGTAAAATCAGTTTGAAAACCTTTAGAATTCCTTTGGAAACCTTTCATAAACAAGCTTTAAGGGAAACTTTGATAAAACATTCAGTGCGAAAGTCAATTTGAGGAAGCCTTGTACAAGTAAAAACGTTTTAGAAAAACCATTTGTTGTATCATATATAGTAAAACAGTTGACAGTGTAAGAAATCCTTATGCATGCGGGTTATCAATCACATGTGATTGACATGATAACTGGCATGTTTAACTTGTATCCCCCCCATAAAATTATGTAAAAACATTGAAAAGGTTCATTCTGGGGTATGAACTCACCTGATGTAAGTGGATCCGACGAAGGTGCCGGTTGGGTGTTCGGTGTCAAGTAAAGACTTGAACACACTTAGTGACCTATTAACATATGATAACATATGTTTACATACAATTAGTACATATAATACTAATTAAACAAGTATACGCATCCTAAAGTGCGAAAAACACTTTGATAAAGTGCTAAGGGTGTCCCGGGTAACATCTATGGGTGTGTATGGCTTAGATAAGGAGTTTACTCTTCAAGAGTAAACTCTTTATAGAGTTCACAGCCCTGGGACTAACTCCCCATGAGTTTACGAACGTAAACTCATGGTGAGGGTGCTCTAGGATTCTAAAAGGTCTCATATCACTTGTAGATTTATGCTAAGTGCAAATATAAGGCACATGAGTGGATTTAAGGCATCTAAATGGACGAAATAGGAGTTTACGGCCCTAAACAAGGAGTTTACGGCCGTAAGATCCTATGTACATACTCCTTTGGTGTTTTAAGGGCTTAAATGATAGAGAATAAAATCCTATGCATTTTTCTAAGTGAAATGGGGAGTTTAGGACACCATTTGGGCATTTTCTAGGAGTTTACGGCCCATGGACCTTTCCTAGGGGGGTTTATAGCCGTAAACTCCCATTTCCTTGGATTTATTGAAGTTTAATGCCTTTACTTCAATGGGATTGCTTCTAGACATTTTTCCAAGGCCATAGGAGGTGTTTGTGGGCATTTCTAACACATAAAATCGAGTTTACTCCCCATGAAGAGGAGTTTATGGCCCAAGCATGTTCTTGGGCAGTATACTCATGTTTACTCCCCAAAATGCTAGTTCAAGGTGTTCTAAGTCCGAATGTGTAAGCCTACAAGTTATATCTAAGCCTTAGGGGCAATTTGGAGGGGTTTTGGGGCTTAAAAACCCCATTAAATGGTGTTCACGGTCCAAGAGTGTTCTTGGGCCATAAACACCTAATCTTGCCCCTAATTTATGTCTTAAACTCGAATTACATGCTAGATAAGCTATACAACAAGTTAGGGTAGATTTCTTACTTGTTTGGGGCTCGAAACGGACGATTTTTGGCTCGAAAATAAGTTGTAGAGAGATAGTGTAGAGAGAGAGTAAAAAGGTGGAAATGAAGTCCACTCCCCTTTATATAGGGGCTTGAGTTGAGTGGGAATCTACCCGATACTGCCGTTAAACGGGGCTTTTGGTCGCACCCGATTTAGTGGTCGTATTTTGACTAGGTTGAAACTAAAATTTTTCCAAGGGATTAATGAGGGTGTTTTTAATTTGTTTCAACCCTAACAAAGTCATTTAAAAAGTCTCCAAATTAATTAACCAGTCCAAAAGTTAAGGGGCAGTTAAATAAAATGAGGCTTAGTAAAGGAAAAAGGGGCTTAAAAATGACGGGATAAATTTCGGGTTGTCACATCATCCCCCCGTTAGAGGGAATTTCGTCCCGAAATTCAGGTTTAGGCAAGGAAGTAGGTATGAATGACCGAGTAGAGGCAGGTGGGTACTTCATATTCGGTTTTTCCTTGCACTCCCAAGTGAACTCTGGCCTGTGTTTGTCATTCCAACAAACCCTCGCCTATGGGATGCGGATTCCGTGTCGTGCAGTTAGCGATTTCCTACAAGTATGTCTACGAAGTTAGGGTTCTCAATGGTTTCTATCAAGATGAGTGGGTTACGAAGGGTGACATCGGGCAAGCACATATCAAGTCTAAGGAGTGGATCGATCTGTTGTGAAACTTGTGGAGTATCCGAAAGTAGTAGCGGTCTGACAAGGGTTGGACTGATCTCCGTGAGGATTATCAGATGGTCCTAAGCTCTCGGAAGGCTAGAGATTTTCAGTACTTAGAACATAGTGTACTTCTATGGCAAGATCATCACTAGCGTGATCGCCATTCCGAAGTTCCTAACGTTCTCTCTCATACTGGAAGTGTAGTCCTTTAGGTTGGTTCTTAGGAAGCTCGGGTTGTCCTTGGTTTCACATTTCCTATCAATTGGCTTTTAGAGACTTTCTAGATCATCGGATGGATTGCGTGTCTATGGTTATCTGTTTGCTGTAGAGTGTCTATCTCAAGCTCGTGCAAAATGAACCTGCACTTCTGATTCTTGAGATATTTCTAACGGAAACCCTCAGGGTCGGGGAGATAGGGTTTCACCAGACGAGTGTTGGACTATCTCAGGAGGTGGTTCTACTATTTCTGCGCAAGATAGTATTCATGGTGTTGGAATAGTGTCTAAGGCTGCAACTATATTAGGCAAGTATTTGACCCGGTTGTGCATGGTCCTTTTGGGTTGCCTTCACCATAGCAACTTGATAGGATGATTTATTATGTGAGAGTAAATATTATTAATATATTATGAGAATAATATAATGAATAATATATTTGTTATTTGATTAATATAAGTCATAGAATTAATTAGAATTAATTTGGTGACTTAAAGAGATTAATTAAATAAAGGGGTATAAACTGTCAATTGTTTGATAGTTAAGCTTTAGACTGTAAATCCTTATGGACATGCTAGGGACGGATTCTAGAAGCTAGGATAGCTTCAAAATCGTCCAAGGCTTATCTATGGAAAGGATATGGATAGCCTTAAGAGAAGATTATCCAATTAGGGTTTAGGTTGTAACCCTTAAGGAGTCTACAAGTATAAATAGACCCCATGGCATAAGGAAATCGGCACCTCTCCTAAAGTAAGAGAACCCTGACCGATTTCCTCCCCTCTCCTCTCTCCTAAATCATCTTCCTTGCTATTGGTGTTTGTAAGCCATTAGAGGAGTGACATTTGTGACTCTAGAAGCTCCAAGACCTCAAGATCAACAAGGAACTCAAAGGTATGATTCTAGATCTGTTTCAATGTTGTTATTTAGCCTAATTAGTCATTAGAAGTCTTGGATTCAAAGCATGTTTATTAGAAAGCCTAGATCCAAGCATTAGGGTTTTGCATGCGCACATAGGAAAGTTCTTATGGCTAAAACCAATCAGTGGTATCAGAGCCTAGCTTGGTTTTCTTTAAATTGTTGCTTGATTAACTGAAACAAACCTGCAAAATTCGATTTTTTAGGTTTCTGAGTCATGGACTCGGCGAGTTCCAATGTGGACTCAGCGAGTAGGCCTGACTCGGCGAGTCCCCTTGTGCACTCGGCGAGTCCAGGCGTCAGGAATGGCCAGATTCGGGATTTTTTCATAATTATCTTATGGAAACTTACCTTAATCATAATAGATCAATCTAAACCCGATTTTTTGATATATATGACTATTATCTTGATCTAGTTAAAGGTATTTATCAACTAATAAAATATTTAATTTCCTTATATGATAATTAATTAATTATTTTAATTATTTTGGTAATTATCTTTCAAAGAAATCTTGAATAAAATCAAATATAGATAATTAGGATATTAATTGTTAATTGTAATTATTTGTTATTTGATCCTTCATGTTTTAAATGTTTAAAACTCACCCACGAGTTTTGAAATTTATATTTGTGATTAAAAGTTTTAATTTAGACAACTTAAATTTCAAACCCTAGATTTTAAAAGTTTTAAAATATAGCCCTATACTAATATGATATTACTAGAATAATATATATATGTATAACTAAATGCTAGTCTTACCGTTAGTAGGCCTCATTCACGAAGCCGATCTATAAGGTGGGTATAAGGTTGCAGCCTATAAAATGGCGCTTAATGGGTGTACACTCACACCCACCGCTTGCTTGATTGGTGGAGGGTCGTTAGCCGAACGGGTAGGGTAGGGCAACCTCATCCTCTCATTCAAAGTATAATAAGAAATATAAAGTAACTACACATATTTTAAAAATTTCCCAATCTTAGTTACTTTAGGAAAAGTGAATTGATGCAATCCCATGAAATTACACTTTGCACCTTGCTAAGAAGTTAGTGGAGCGTGTGTGGTTTACCGGCACACTAATTGGTTCTAAGCGAAGGTGGCAAAGGGTGATTCATTGTTTATCATAGTTCGATGGAGCGTGTTTGGTTTACCGGCACATCGAATAGGTGATCGTTACAATGAAGGCACCATGTGAATTTGCATGGTATTTCACACCCGCTTTGTGATCCTAGGTATCCCAGTCACAAACTAGAGGGGCATATCGAGATTTAAACATGCCATTGAATAGTTTCAATGAATCTCATCCGAACCTAGGAATTCTCAAAAAACACTTAGGACTAATAGTTTAAGTTTTGTGATGGAGAATTAGTGAATCGTCATTCACTTACCTTCAATTTATTTGCATGTTAGATTACGGCATCCCTTTTCTAGTATGTAAATGTTATTGTTGGATCATAGCCCTAATTTTTCTTATTGGGTGATAATTAGGGATTCTTATTCTAATCTATCTTTGTCCTTTCTAATTGTAGATGTCGAACGCAAACAACGTTGCTGCTAGTTCTTTCACGTTGATGAGCCTTTGCCAAAAGGTCACCTTCGATGGAACGAACTTTAGCGAATGGATAAGATACATTCGCACCATTGCTCGCTATGAGGATAAGGAGTATGTCCTCGATGAGAAGCTCGAGAAAATCAACCCGGAAATTGCTACTCCCGCTGAAATCACTGCTTTTGAGACTCATGAACGAGATGCAACGAAGGTACATTGCATCATGATCGCTACCATGAACTCCGAATTCCAAAAGTCCTACGAGGACATGTACCCGTACGAGATGCACCAAGACTTATTGGAGAGATACCACCAAAACGCGAGACAAGAGCATTATGAGATTTTCACTAACATGATTTCCGCTAAGATGGGTCATGGAGAATCTCTTACCGTGCACCCGCAAAAGATGCAAAGGTATGTCGACCGCCTTCGCAAGTTAAATGTTGACTTCGGTGAAGACTTGGCGATCGATATGGTGCTTCACTCTTTGCCTCCGATGTACAACCAATTTAGGATGACCTACCACATGAACAAAGAAGAGGTCACCCTAAGCAAACTCCAAGGTCTCTTGAGGGTCGCTGAGAGCAACTTCAAGGACAAGTCTGTTGCACCTACTCCCAATCCGCCCGCTGCTCCTGTCTTGGCTATTGGTCAAGTAAAGGGAAAGAAGAGGAAAGCTTCATCGAAGAACTATCGCAAGGTGAAAGCCCGAGATGGTGCCTCTTCTAGTGGGACCAAAGTTGATCCCGCTAAGGCCTGTCCTAACCCAAAGGAGGCAGAGTGCCATAACTGCCACAAGATAGGGCATTGGAAGAGAAGCTGCCCAGATTACCTGCAAGCAATCAAAGAGGGAAAGATCAAGCCATCTTTCGCAGGTATATACACAATCAAATCTAACGATTCTAATCATGCTATTTCTTGGGTTCTTGATACCGGTTGTGGTTATCACATTTGTTCTAATGTGCAGGGACTAAGAAGAAGTAGGGATGTGGAGCAAGGAAGGATCAATCTAATCATGGGGAACAGAAGATCGTCGCCTGTGACCAAGATTGGAGTGTATTCTTTAGTGCTTAGGGATAGTTTGGTTTTAGATTTGAACAATTGTTGCTATTCGCCAGAAATGGCTAGAAACATCATTTCATTTCATGGTTTATATAGACAAGGATTTAGATTTTCTTTTAATAATGAGAATGGTTCTATTTTGGCTTATCTAAATGGTGTCTTTTACTTTGAAGCTATACCATGTAATGGAATATATGAAACCGTTATGATTGTTGATAACTTAGGAAATGATGTTTTGAATATTGATTCTTCCACTAGTATGGATAAAGCATCCTTGTGGCATTGTCGTCTTGGACATGTCAACAAGAAACGCAAAGCCCAACTCCAAAAGGATGGAGTGTTGGAGTCATTCGACCTTAGGGAAGATGACACATGCGAGTCTTGTTTGCTTGGAAAGATGACTAAGTCACCCTTCACGAGTACATGTGAAAGGGGCGAGGGTCTATTGGACCTAATACATACCGATGTATGTGGACCGTTTAGATCAACCACGAAGGATGGGAACCGCTTCTATGTGACTTTTACCGATGACTATAGTAGATATGGGTATATCTACTTAATCAAGCAAAAGTCAGACACCTTTGAAAAGCTCAAAGAGTTCAAGAATGAAGTGGAGAATCAATTGGGCAGGAAAATCAAGATGCTTCGATCCGATCGAGGAGGAGAGTACCTAAGTCTTGAATTCCACGATTATCTCAAGGAGTGTGGAATAGTTTCACAATTGACGACTCCTAGGACACCGCAGTTAAATGGTGTGGCAGAAAGGCGTAATCGAACCTTATTGGATATGGTTCGCTCTATGATGAGTCGTGCTTCACTACCTATCTCTTTTTGGGGGTATGCCTTAGAGACTGCCGCCCATATCCTTAACCGAGTCCCTACTAAGAAGGTTGCCAAAACACCTCACGAGATGTGGATAGGGAAAGCTCCCTCGTTGGCACATATCAAGGTTTGGGGTTGCGAGGCTTTCGTAAGACAAGATACTCACGACAAGCTTGAACCTCGAAGTGAGCGATGTATTTTCATCGGCTACCCGCAGACATCCTTTGGATATCTCTTCTATAGACCAAAGGACAATGTTGTCTTCGTTGCGAGGAGAGGAGTTTTCCGAGAGCGAGAACTCATGAGCCAAGGAGATAGTGGGAGGCAAATCGAACTTGAAGAGATTCAAGATTCGATAGATGAAGGAACCTCTGCTGCTGGCATTCAACCCGAGGAGGAAACTTCGGTTGAACCGATTGACGAATCCTTACCTCTTAGATGTTCCGATAGAGTTAGAGTTCATCCCTAGTTTTATGGCTTTCATATTACTACCGAAGGGGACACGTATATTAGTGATGGTACACTAGTAAACCTTGATGAACCTAATAGCTATAAGGAAGCTATGGCAGGCCCGGAGTCTGCAAAGTGGAAAGAGGCAATGGATAGCGAGATCCAATCCATGTATGATAACCAAGTTTGGAATTTGGTTGATTACGTGCCCGGACGTAAGACCGTGGGGTGCAAATGGATCTTCAAGAAGAAGACCGACGTGGATGGAAACGTACACACGTATAAAGCACGATTGGTCGCGAAGGGCTTTACTCAAACTCCCGGAGTTGAATATGATGAGACCTTCTCACCAGTTGCGAAGATTAAATCTATTAGAGTGATGCTAGCAATTGCCGCATTTCATGATTATGAGATTTTGCAAATGGATGTCAAGACCGCTTTCCTTAACGGAAAACTGGCTGAGGATGTTTAGATGGCTCAGCCAGAGGGGTTTGTGGATCCGAAGCATCCGAATAGAGTGTGTAAGCTTGAGAAGTCCATTTATGGACTTAAGCAAGCGTCTCGCAGATGGAATCTTTGCTTCGATGAGAAAGTCAAAGAGTTTGGTTTTGTACGAAGCGAAGACGAATCTTGTGTATATGTCAATGCCAGTGGGAGTATAGTAAGCTTCCTCGTTCTATATGTCGATGACATATTACTCATAGGAAACGACATGCCGACTCTACAGGAGGTTAAGTCCTGGCTCGGGAAGTGCTTCGCTATGAAGGACCTCGGAGAGGCTTCTTACATTTTGGGAATAAGGATAGTAAGAGAAAGAAGTAAGAGACTAATTGGACTTAATCAAAATACTTACTTAGAGAAGGTACTAAAACGTTTTAGTATGGAAAACTCAAAGAAGGGAGAACTACCGATACAAAGTAATGCCAAATTGAGTAAGACTCAAAGTTCGAGTACCGAAGCTGAGATAGCAGAAATGAGCCGAGTACCATACGCTTCCGCAGTTGGCTCAATCATGTACGCTATGACTTGTACTCGCCCTGATGTAGCCTTCGCTTTGAGCATGGTTAGCAGATATCAAGGGAATCCTGGCAAAGCACATTGGATTGCGGTGAAGAACATCCTTAAGTACCTTCGGAGGACGAAGGAATGGTTCTTAGTCCTCGGATGGAGTGATGACTTGAAGGTGCGAGGGTATAGTGACGCCAGCTTTCAGACCGACAGGGACAACTACCGTTCGCAGTCGGGCTGGGTCTTTACCCTAAATGGAGGAGCAGTGACATGGAAGAGTTCCAAGCAGGAAACCGTAGCTGATTCAACGTGCAAATCAGAGTATATTGCAGCGAGCGAAGCGTCGAAGGAGGCAATATGGCTAAAGAACTTCATCGGTGATCTTGGAGTTGTACCTGCCATAAAGGAGCCAATGGAGATTTTCTGTGATAACGAAAGCGCGGTTGCCTTGACCAAGGAACCGAGGGATCATGGTAGATCAAGACATATCGACAGAAAGTATCACTTCATTAGACATCGTGTAGAAGAAGGACAACTCGTAGTAAAGAGGATATCATCAGAAGATAACCCAGCAGATCCACTTACGAAGGGACTGAGTAGGGTTAAGCACTTGCAGCATGCTAGGAGTATTGGGCTAAAGGATGATATTAGCATAGATTATATAGTATTAGAAACGTGTAATAGATAAATGTTATTGACATTTGATGATTAAATAAAGGAGTTTTATTTATGAGTAATGTTACTATCTTATGTTAATTGTTTAGCTATTGTTTCATTTTGCATGTTTTGACTTCCAGAATAATTAAGATTATTAAGAATAATAGAAATTGTTCAAATGGTCCACAATCCTTCATATGTTGGTAGTAGATATGAATGAAGATTGTCATGAATTGGTGTGTAGAATGTCTAAATGGTGTTAGACATAGCAAAGGATTGCTGCAACGTTCATGAGTGCTTATGAACTAGTTTTGAGCATTGGAATAAACCCGCGCTTGCTGGAATCACCTTACGGAATACGATATAAAAGGTGATCGCAAGACGATAATATCATATGGTCTTAAAACCTAGATATATGATTTGTTATTTGTTAATTGATTGTACATTGATAATACGAAAACGCATCAGTAACTCGGTGTTATAAAACATATTGTTGTGTATAGTTGGTTAATGAATAAGTAAATGCATATAAGTCGGAGTTTATCTGTAACTTTTATCTAAGAAGGTAAAAGCGATATCTCGGCCGCTCGATGATTTGATTTGACTTATGTGCCGGGCCCGGTCAGAACTGAATTGATGTGTTCGATTAAGTTCTATGTAAAATAAATCAGAGATCGAGAAACCTAAATGCTTAACTAACCATTCCATAGGATTGTCAGCATGATATCTAACAGAGGACTGTACGTTCCCTTATCTAAAGGACAAGATTGATTAGATCAGAGTTTGACAGCGTCTTTGAGAGCTACGATTGCAAACCGAATTGTACTTGTGAATATAGTTACTAGACTTATCCAAGTGGGAGACTGTTGGAATAGTGTCTAAGGCTGCAACTATATTAGGCAAGTATTTGACCCGGTTGTGTATGGTCCTTTTGGGTTGCCTTCACCATAGCAACTTGATAGGATGATTTATTATGTGAGAGTAAATATTATTAATATATTATGAGAATAATATAATGAATAATATATTTGTTATTTGATTAATATAAGTCATAGAATTAATTAGAATTAATTTGGTGACTTAAAGAGATTAATTAAATAAAGGGGTATAAACTGTCAATTGTTTGATAGTTAAGCTTTAGACTGTAAATCCTTATGGATATGCTAGGGACGGATTCTAGAAGCTAGGATAGCTTCAAAATTGTCCAAGGCTTATCTATGGAAAGGATATGGATAGCCTTACGAGAAGATTATCCAATTAGGGTTTAGGTTGTAACCCTTAAGGAGTCTACAAGTATAAATAGACCCCATGGCATAAGGAAATCGGCACCTCTCCTAAAGTAAGAGAACCCTGGCCGATTTCCTCCCCTCTCCTCTCTCCTAAATCATCTTCCTTGCTATTGGTGTTTGTAAGCCATTAGAGGAGTGACATTTGTGACTCTAGAAGCTCCAAGACCTCAAGATCAACAAGGAACTCAAAGGTATGATTCTAGATCTGTTTCAATGTTGTTATTTAGCCTAATTAGTCATTAGAAGTCTTGGATTCAAAGCATGTTTATTAGAAAGCCTAGATCCAAACATTAGGGTTTTGCATGCGCACATAGGAAAGTTCTTATGGCTAAAACCCATCACATGGAACACCTAGTAGTCCAATAAATCTCTAAGACGTTGGTTTATTTCAGTGCGAAAAGCGGTTGCTCTTGCATAACCCATCGACTAACACCTGGACTGGTGTCGAGTCTATAATCTCTTCTGGATCTGGATTATTAAGACCTAACGCAACTACTTTTGCACTTTGATCAAGTATTCTTGGCTGCGAAGGTTATCTTGTGGTTCTCGGTATTCTAGTGTTCGCTTCGGAGAATGCAGTCTATCGCCTACAAGGCGGCGGTGACTTCCTCCATGCGATGGGGTGGAGGATCCTAGGCACTACTCGTCTGTAACGGGGTGGACGAAGTGCCTAAGTAGTATGAACATCTTCTGCAACTACTATTATGAACGTTCTGAGTTTTCTCGGTCTATGTCAAATCTAGTGAGTATAGGGTTCCGTCACTCGGAACTTTAATCTTCTCATCCACTCTTCTCAGAGTTTAATTTATCGTAGCTCTCAGGTTTCCGGGATATCCGCTGAGATGCTTAATTCGGTGGATTAAGCATGAATGGATGGTCGTAGTCAATGTCCTTGACTCTTACGACCCAAATTTCTTTACCAACCGAGGGTGTTTAGCTACTATGCTGGCTTAACCGGGATGACAACAAACTTCGGATCTGTGGTCATTATAGTAGGTCAACCCGCAAGTGTTCTCTTGACTCTAGCTCCTATTCTATGGAACATGATGAAGGGTCTTTCTGAGGGATCCACGAGGTATGCTTCGGGTGGTTATCGTCTTCTGGAATGCCTGCAGTGTCTTTCGCTTCGGTTTCTATCTGTCTAAGGAGGGTTGGTTAACAGCACGCGGTACCCCTCTCCTGGGTACTTCGGAAGGTTTAAGATAAGAGTGACGACTGGCGGATCGTATTAGTCTTTATTATTTTTATTTTTTTAGGTTCGGAAGAACCTTTATTTACCGGAATGGCTATGGTGAAAGTTCTTTTTACACAGCACTAAGGATTCACACATGGTTGCACGAAGTCAAAACATGATCGATAGAGGCGTCGAAGTTGGCATACATCGTCATGACATAAAATGAGGATCGATAGAGTCATGTGCCGAACAGGCACACAAGTTCTAGGCGTCTAGGGTTTCGTACCGTGTATCACTATCGCGGATACTTGGACCGATAGAGTCGACACAGAACTATAGAGAGTCCTAAGTGTTTCTGAGTAGTGTACCTTTTCGTGAATGTATTTTCACGAGGCATTTCTATAATCGCCTCACATATACTAGTCATGTATAGTTAAGGTGGGGACGACTGTTGACTGAGCGACTCCGCCTTAAATCCACAACCAAACGAGGAACAGGAAATGAGGCGGCCTTCACTCACTCTAGGTCTATCCATCTCAATTATACATGGTCGTAACGTATATATTTAGCCATTATAGTTTTACCTGATGAATTTTAAATTTTATAACAGTGCTACGACTTTCGCCTTAATGGGAAATAATTACACTTAGTATTAGTCTTTTTATGTTCTCGGTTAGTTATCTGAATTTGAGAGACGTACTTAAAGTTCTACCGGGTTCTTGGATGCTTCTCCCTAAGCAGTAGAGCCAGACTCCTCCTGAGTCTTTGTTGTTTCCTTCAGTTTGGATAATTCTTCTTGAAGTGTCCATCCTTACCACATAGGTGGTAAACTGGGTTGTCTGCCACATTGGTGGTTGATGTAATAAACTCAACCGGAGTTCTGCAGACATGAGCATCATGGCCCTTCATATGGCACATAGCACCATAGGGCTCTCGGCGTACACCATGATGATGGTAGCTACAGTTGCTGCAGTGGGGAAGGTTTCCTAGGTATGGTCTCCTAGGTGTAGGGATGGAAGGGTTGGCAGGGAATTTGACCGTCTCAGCTCGTTGCCCTTCGGAAGGTCCTTGAGCCGAGGTACTTCCCTCCTCGATCTTGATCTTTCTCTTCAGTGGATTTGAGTGAGGTTCTTGGGTGGCTGGGTATGTAGAGGTTTATTGTTGCTGTCCATTACTAGGATCGGAATTTCCGATAGGGCTCTTGCTAACATTGGCGTTGTTAGCATTCAGTTGAGCCATGGCAGCTGCAACGGCTACCGAGACTGCAGTCTGGAAGGTAGCTGCATCGAGTAGGAGAGTAGGTTTCTTGCTAGTTGATTGGTTACGCTTGCTCGGAGGCATGGTTTTTCCTATACGGAAAGGAACTCAAGCGGATGAGTGACGATGGTTAACCCTGGACATATCTATCCTTGCTATGTTAGGCCTAAATTTTTCCCGTGCTTCGGGTATTGTTTGTCTGAGTGTCGACCTACAACCCTATGATGTAGTCCTGGTGTACAAAGTAGGAGTGTGAGTATCAGAAAAGCCATAAAATGCGATTCGTTCCTACTAAGTTGCCTTTATACTGGGAAAGGTTTCACTCTCCAACCTGGAAAGATTTGAGAATAGTTCGGAACGAAGACCGCTGGAAGAAAAGCTCATGAAGACTTAGGGCTAAACAACCTCAATAGAGGTGTGGGGATCTGCTCTAATCATATTACTTTCAACAGGAAAAAGGCGATTTACCTAACACATAGCGTGAGTAGTGTAGCCACTAACTCACTAACTTGTATAATTTTATGGGTGTATTAGCGTGACGAACACGAGGATAAGACTCTTCTCGGGTTCCATGTACTGGTTCCCTCTGTCTACCTCGTATCTTTGACTGGGACCGGCATTGGTTTCCTTCGGTTAGTTACCTAGGGTTCTCTTCTCCTATATACATATTGAATTTCTACTCCGCCTTACTTCCGAATCCGACTCTGGGTGTCATCACTTCGTGATGGATGACTGGAAATCTCCGAAGTTTAGGCGAATTTCCCACCGATGTCCCTAAAAAGATATAGGCACTTGGTGATTTCAATAGTCTAGACCCAGTTCATTCATTTCCGACTGAAAATCTTCTCAATGAACCTCTTCTAGGTCTGAATCAACTCTTCTGTCAAGCACTAAAGTGGATAGGGTTTTCTACAGGGTTCATGCGAGAATGGAAATGTCTAAAGAATCCTAAGAGATTATTAGCATTTCACTGTATGATCTGTATCGAGTCCAGCTACGATTACACAGGGTATATAAATCATATATAACTTAGATCTGATAGGCCTTCGAATATGTGATACTACTCGATATCCACATCCAAACAAGGAAAAGGAAGCAAAGCGAAACCACACATTCTTAGCCTATGGGATCCTTATTATATATAACCTTGGGAGTATACTATCTATAATTGTAGGTATATCAATAAGGATCTTTTTAGTTCTTCACACAAGGTCGTCTATGAATCCTAAAATACCCCTATGGTATTTTAATTTCTTGTTTGTTTCTTATCTTCTAAATATGATTTTGGGATTAATGTGAGTCTTTTAGTATTCCAAAATACTCCTATAGTATTTTAACTTTATGTTTGGCTCTAGCATTCCTAGTTGGTAAGTTTCAGACCTGTTGCAACACCACTATCACTCCCGAGCACACGTTCATCGCATCTCAAATAAATGTAGTTGATCTGGTTACATTTATTCAAACTTACGATTACATAGCTGCCCAGGTTTGACGGTAATGCTCAACATCCGAAGACTTTTATTCTTGTTCTTCTTGTGATACTTGTGTTTGAGTGTTTAGATTCTGGATGCTCTTATACTTTGGTAAAATATGGTTATATTTTAAAGTATAATTCTTGGTCAGAGTGTTTTATCCCTATATATTTATAGGTTGTATATCTTTTATGAATTGATATATTTAGCTCACTATAAACAATGCTTTTATACCAATCTGTCACACCCCAAAACCGGAACGGCGGAAATGTTCTGGGGTGGATGATATCATGTCAAGTATCACAACATATGCAGTATAGTAATCAAAGTACAACAACCATTGCATTAATAGTAATAGTTTTACATGGTTTACATTACATAGAAGCATCAAAGTAATACAAGTAATAGTAGGTGCAGATTGGTACTAAACTATCTTTATCAAAAGATCCTGGAATGTACCTATCTATTGCTTACCTGAGAATACAAGTTATTTGAAAGCGAGTATCAGCATTTTTACAAATGCTGGTGAGTTCATAAGTATTTAGTGTCATTTTATCCAAATAACTTTATATAAGTAGTAGTTTTAGAGTCTATAGTGTATTAGGGTCCTTTCCAGAAAATCCTATATTTTCTAATTAAAAACAGTCTTCTACCAAGACTGGACAGAGTTATGTTGTAAAAAGTAGTTTTCCCTTAAACACTATCATTATCAAAATACGGTGTTTGACTTTAAAGAAAGTAGGAGAATATCAGGGAAAATAACATATGCCTCAGCAGTGAAGACTGCTGACTAACGCAAAGACATCATAGACTCCAGGAGAGTGTCGAATGGTCGACACGCCTGGCTCAGTCTAACAAAAGGAGACGCATACCCCAAATGGTATCAAATGAAAGATACGTCTAGCAAGGCCTAAAAACAGTGAAAACAGACCCCAGACAGTATCAACTGAGTGATACGTCTAGCAAGGTCTAAAACAAAGTGAAAAACACAGACCCCAGATAGTATCAAATGAAAGATACGTCAAGCAAGGTCTAAAACAAAGAGTGAATGTGAACTTGTATGTAACCATGTTGATCGACAATAGAGTATCCGGTGACCCTCCAGGTCACGCGTAGTGGTAGTGGCAGTAGTAGTTGTGGCTTCATGTCACCCATGGGGCTTACCGGCGCAGACTGTAGCTAGTAGTCAGGGTGTGGGAGTGTCAGTCCCGTATAGATCTATACACATGATGTTCGCTCTCCTTCCCGGAGACTCTGGTTACACGGCATTGGCGCAATGATGCGTCTTAGTGGGAAATAGTGTTTCGCATTCTAAAGTAAGAGAACTGGACTAATGATAGAGACTCATAACTGAATTGACTAATGTAACCCTATATGTCTATGCTTATATACATAATATATAACTAATGATCAAACGACCTTCGGACGGACATCCGTTTCCACCAGACCACATCTCAACGAAGAAAAGGAAATAGGGCGAACAAGCCTTCCTAAGTCCTTAGAAAATTATTTATATATATCTATACAAGCACAGGCATACATTAAACTAAGTTTAAGTGTTTAACAAGTAGAAGCGTATCGTGAAGTATAAGCGTATTGTGAAGTATAAGCGTATCGTGAAGTAGTAGCGTTCCTCGAGTGGGAGTGTTAATAAAGTACAAATGTTTGTGAAGTAGTAGTATTAATAAAGTAGGAGTGGTTCGTGAAGTAGTAGCATAATTAAAGTAAGAGCATTAATAAGTGGAAACGTTAATTAGTAGGAGCATTTACAAAGTAGGAGCGTATCACTAAGTAAGAGTGTATCACGAAGTAAATGCGTAAAAAATTATAAGCGTATTTCAAAATAGAAGTGTTAATAAAGTAATAGTGTTTAACTAAGTAGGAGTATAAAAACATGGAAGAAAAATTTGGGAAAAAAACCTTTATGCTTAAGAAAATCATAACTTGGTATTCTTATGTAAGATCAGTTTGAAAACATTTAGAATTCCTTTGGAAACCTTTCATAAACAAGCTTTAAGGGAAACTTTGATAAAACATTCAGTGCGAAAGTCAATTTGAGGAAGCCTTGTACAAGTAAAAACGTTTTAGAAAAATCATTTGCTGTATCATATATAGTAAAACAATTGACAGTGTAAGAAATCCTTGTGCATGCGGGTTATCAATCACATGTGATTGATACGATAACTGGCATGTTTAACTTGTATCCCCCCCCCCCCATAAAAGTATGTAAAAACATTGAAAAGGTTCATTCTGGGGTATGAACTCACCTGATATAAATGGATCCGACGAAGGTGCCGGTTGGGTGCTCGGTGTCAAGTAAAGACTTGAACACAGTTAGTGACCTATTAGCATATGATAACATATGTTTACATACAATTAGTACATATAATACTAATTAAACAAGTATATGCATCCTAAAGTGCGGAAAACACTTTAATAAAGTGCTAGGGGTGTCCCGGGTAACATCTATGGGTATGTATGGCTTAGAGAAGGAGTTTACTCTTCAAGAGTAAACTCTTTATAGACTTCACGGCCCTGGGACTAACTCCCCATGAGTTTACGTCCGTAAACTCATGGTGAGGGTGTTCTAGGATGCTAAAGGGTCTCATATCACTTGTAGATTTATGCTAAGTCTAAATATAAGGCACATGAGTGGATTTAAGGCATCTAAATGGACCAAATAGGAGTTTACGGCCCTAAACAAGGAGTTTACGGCCATAAGCTCCTATGTACATACTCCTTTGGTGTTTTAAGGGCTTCAATGATAGAGAATAAAATCCTATGCATTTTTCTAAGTGAAATGGGGAGTTTAGGGCACCATTTGGGCATTTTCTAGGAGTTTACGGCCCATGGACCTTTCCTAGGGGGGTTTACGGCCGTAAACTCCCATTTCCTTGGATTTATTAAAGTTTAATGCCTTTACTTCAATGGGATTGCTTCTAGACATTTTTCCAAGGCCATAGGAGGTGTTTGTGGGCATTTCTAACACATCAAATCGAGTTTACTCCCCATGAAGAGGAGTTTACAGCCCAAGCATGTTCTGGGGCAATAAACTCATGTTTACTCCCCAAAATGCTAGTTCAAGGTGTTCTAAGTCCGAATGTGTAAGCCTACAAGTCATATCTAAGCCTTAGGGGCAATTTGGAGGGGTTTGGGGGCTTAAAAACCCCATTAAATGGTGTTCACGGTCCAAGAGTGTTCTTGGGACGTAAACACCTAATCTTGCCCCTAATTTATGTCTTAAACTCGAATTTGCATGCTAGATAAGCTATACAACAAGTTAGGGTAGATTTGTTACTCGTTTGGGGCTCAAAACGGACGATTTTTGGCTCGAAAATAAGTTGTAGAGAGAGAGAAAAAAGTTGGAAATGAAGTCCACTCCCCTTTATATAGGGGCTTGAGTTGAGGCTCAGTGGGAATCTACCCGATACTGCCGTTAAACGGGGCTTTTGGTCGCACCCGATTTAGTGGTCGTATTTTGACTAGGTTGAAACTAAAATTTTTCCAAGGGATTAATGAGGGTGTTTTTAATTTGTTTCAACCCTAACAAAGTCATTTAAAAAGTCTCCAAATTAATTAACCAGTCCAAAAGTTAACGGACAGTTAAATAGAATGAGGCTTATTAACGGAAAAAGGGGGTTAAAAATGACGGAATAAATTTCGGGTTGTCACAATGGGGTACACAGAAACCCAAGCCACAGTTACCAAATTCAAGAAGTCTTGCCTTTCTCCACTATGGAACAGCCTCTTCACTCTTCTTTTCAAAGGTTTCTCAGAGCATAGCGCCGGCTCAGACGGAGCAAGCAAGTCATTTATGACTGTGCTTTATGGGTTGTATCACGGGGTTACCTTGGACTATGGGGCAGTCATATGGCAACAACTGGTTCAGAGTTTGTATTCTTCATCACGACATTTAGATTTTTCATGTGGTAAGTACTGGTACATTATTACAAAGTGGGCGATGGATCGTCTCCACATTCCAATCATGGCGGACTCTCTTCTTTCATCTATCGCAACCTTTCACACCACGAAGATCATCATCACAGATCCTTCCAAGTATTACTTCATTGGATTGATCCTAGCAACTATGTATGCCTGCGTGTCTGACGCAAGCAATGTTATTCGAGAATACACAAAGCTTTCTTCTTCGGGCCCAAGGGAACTCACTCTTGTCATGATTCGCTCTATCAAGGAAGCAGACAAACCTGTGAAGAGGGGCAAGAAATCGGAAACACAAAAGGAGGTGAGGGTCACTAAACCAACCAAGGGAGATAAAGGGGGTCAGGTCTCCGAAGTTCAAACACCTAGGAAGCGAAAGTCAGAGAAAGCAGCCCCAGCTCAACCTAAGCCGAAGAAAGTCAAGAAACCAGATCGACTACTAATTCTTCAATCTTCAAGTGATTCTGACTCAGAGTATGTTCCACCTACTCAACCCACGCCTATTCAAAGTGAATCTGACAGCAAATGCTCAGAGGATGAGGGTTCGACGCGTGGTGATACACCGCCTCGCTCGCCTGCACCAGAGGTATCTGTTTGGTCCAAAGCCCCTTCTCCTCCACCAATTTCTGTTTCTGTTTCTATCCATCCTATTTTTCCCATCACTACATCTTAACCATCAACTACTATTCCGATTTCTACTCCAATCTTTACTGAAACTACAACTAACACCACTACTGGATTTCAAACCAAGGTATCTGATACGGGAGCTCGTTCTTCAGCACCCACTCCTCCAGTCACAACTGAACCACCAGTCACTACCGAACCTCCTGTAACCACCACACCACTTTCTCCTACCCAATCCACTAAAACCAAAACAGTTCTTGGAGGTGAGGATTTGGAGTTTGATTCCACTTACTTCAGTCCCTACCGTGTCCAAAGAGATGACAATGAAGATGCTCTAGTAACCAAGCGCCATCTCAACGCTGTTACTGAAAAGCTTGATCAGCTGCTTTCCTCCTCCTCTACTAGTGCTTATTCTGAAGCCGCTCTTAAAGCTTTGTTTTCTTCGGTTGTTAAAGAGCATGATGCTTCTCTATCTGCTGCAGCCAAGGCTATCGAAGTGTCTACTTCTCAATGTCAGAAGGCCTCGTCTGCTGTTGAGGCTTCAACGAAGGACTGCAAAGAAGCGACTGCAAAAGTCGATAAACTAATTTCTGAGGCTCAACTATTCCTTGATTCTTTGCAGGCTGCTGCTCAAAAGAACTCTCAGACAGTGAATGCTTCGGTTGATAATCTTCAGCGTTCTCTTCAAGCTGAAAGGACTAATCTTGAAGCCGCTCGTAAGGCCATTGAAGCTGCCAATGCCACCCTTCACGCTGATGTCAATGATCATCTGACACAACTGGAAGCAGAGTTGGCTGTAGAAAATCGCATAATGGATGAGTTAGACAAGCGTACATCTCAGCTGAAAATGCAAAACCTCAAGCTTCGCACTGCAACAAACGAGCTTAATGATTTAAAGTCTGAAAGGGAGGTAATTCGAAGCTCTATAGGTGATGTTCATCCCATTCTACTTTATCTTCTTGATGCACATGATCCCATTCTAACTATATCCATCAGACGCCATTTGGCTGACAAACTCATACCTACATTGGATATCCTTAGTCGGATTAAGGGTGTTTCAGTGACTAGTGTCCAACCGAAACAAGGGGGAGAAAAGGTAAAAACTCAACCTCCTCCCGAACCTCAGTCAACAGCTGAACCGAAGGATAATGAAGCTTCGGTCAGCAAAAGGGATAAGAGGAAAAAGAAAATTGGTCAAGATGATAAAAATAATGATGATGATGATTTTGAAGATACTTTGGGTGAATATCCCTCTAAGCCTTTTCAGAAAACAAAACTTTCTGACAAAGAGTTTGCAGAAAAGATCAAGAAGGAAACGGCTGAGCAGGAGAAGAAGCAAAAAGAAAAGGAGCTCTTGGAGAAAAAGAAGTCCATTTTTCCAGAGTGGACCATTGATTCGCTTCAAAGAGATGCTATAGATGAACCGAGTACTCATTGGCTCGAACCTGTCATGTCGGTCGGCCTGGAAAACTCAAAGGATGCGTAGTTTGACATGCCAATCACTCGAAAGGCATTCATCTTTCATTGCTTCAACTCAAATGATGTCATCCCTCTCAGGACCCGAAGGTGGATCAGGATCTGTTAGAGTTTTCTCTGGAGTTTGCTCAGCCACAGTACTTGACCTGGAGCTCACAGAAGTTACTACTGTCAAAGTACTAAAGCCTTATTCAGCCGGGAAGCTCATCAACGTCAAATTTAAAGTGACTCGAGGCTCTGAAGGCTCAATCCATATTTCTCCCTGGCTGATCTTCCGAATCTCAACCCTCACAACTAGATACTCCTCAACAAAATTTTGCTGTCGAATCCTCAGGAGTATCAGCCGATAATAGACCATATCAAGCGAATGCTTGTTTGCTACATTCATGAAGTAGCAAAGATGGATCAAGAAATCACCTCGGCAATTCACAAGCAAACCACGATCATACCAATCGGAAGAGCTGGTGATATAAACTCAATGATCAAAGGGAAAATTGACTCAAACTATCACACTGTGATGTTTCTCAGCGGCGAAGGTCAAAAATGCCTATTCGCTCTTGTTGATAAGCACCTGTTCTCAACTGCTTGCTTGGAGTATATTTTAGAGATCATTCAGAGGTATAGTCAGAACTCAGCAGCCGACAAGAAGTTATTTATTGACATGCTGAGATGGTATATTCAATTTCGGCAGACTATTCTTGCTAACATTCCTCGGTTATTCAAAGTTGTGAAGACAGTGAAGCCTACTCAACAGAAATAATCTCTCGCCTCATTTGACGCAAAGGGGGAGATTGTTGGGCTTATAGTGTTGCGTCATGGGCTCAGTCCTTAGCCCAGTTTTGGTAGCTGGTTTGGGCCTGTCCAACCGTGCATTATTTTACTCTAGGGTTTTAGTATTTACGGTGCATGCATGCATCATTAGTAAGTAACACTTTTATTATTTTTCTCATCAGTATTGTAAACCCTAGCTCGCCTCTACAGTGGAAGTTCTTCATCGAGCTCTACTGAGGCGTGACTATATTTGAATCATAAGCTTTACTTTAATCCCATACTATGTTCATAATTGTATTGTGTTTGAATTGTTTGTTCTTCATCAATATACTTGTGAAAGATCTAAACAATCTAAGATTTGTTCCCATCAAAAAGTGAATTTATATCTCGGTCCAAGATGATAGATATTGGCACACCGTGTAGCCTGACTATTTCTCTAAAATAGGTCCTGGTGAGTTTCTCCATCATTTTAGTCTCTTTGGTGGCTAGGAAACGGGCAGACTTGATTAAACCGTCAACGATTATCCATAGGATGTCATAACCGCTTGAAGTTCTTCGCAACATCATTATGAAGTCCAGTGTCATCTGCTCTTATTTCCATTCTGGGGCTGACGGTTGTTGTAGTAGACTAGACAGCTCCTGGTACTCTACTTTGACTTTGGAGTAGGTCAAGCACTTACTATTATAGGTAGCAATCTCTAGCTTCATGTTGGGCCACCAATACAACTTCTTAAGATCGATCTACATCTTATCTGATCCAGGATGTATTAAATATCTCAACTTATGAGCTTCATTTATGAGTAGACTCCATACTTCACCAAACTTTGGGTCCAAATTCGGTTCACGAAATATCCTGATTCAACTTCGTTGCGGTCAAACCGTTTACTTTGCAAGTTTTCTTCTATGATATTCACAGGTTTGAGTAATTATAGTTGACCATCTTGAACTCGAGTGGTGAGATTGGAGTGGGTGGTTAGGGTTAGAGCCTTTACACATATTGGATTTGCTTTTTCTTTCCTGGTTAAAGCGTTTACTACGACATTTGTTTTACCAGGATGATAACGAATTTCGCATTCGTAAGCATTTAGCAATTCGATACACCTTTGTTATCTCATGTTGAGCTCCTTCTGGTCAAAGATGTGTTGGAGGATTTTTTGGTCAATGAACACGACACAGTTTGTTTCGTAGAGGTAGTATATCCAAATCTTTAAGGCAAACACTACAGCTCCCAACTCTAAGTCATAGGTAGTGTAGTTGGTCTTGTTTGTGTAACATCCGGTTTTCCAAGTATATTGATTTATGTTATATTCCTTTAATTATGTGACGTGACTCGACGAGTTGGTGCTTAGACTCGTCGAGTCTGGTCGCGGCTGGATGACATGGTTAAGGAGGGGACTCGACGAGTCAGGGGAGCGACTCGCCGAGTCAGAGCTGACGGAAGAAACCCTAATTTCTCGGGTTTGGGGCCTATTTAAAGGCCCTTATGGCCTCCATTTGCGGCTACCAGTTCATAGAGAGAAACCCTAGAGTGTGTGAACGTTTTGATAGAGAAAGGAAGCCATTCTTGACCTTTGTGGTGTTGTTTAGCAAGAAGAAGGACGTTCTAGCCAAGAGGAAGCAAAGAAGGTAGCTACTCTGTGGATTTAAGGCTAAGATCATCTCATTCGAGGTACCATTTCGATCCATCTTCTGATTTATGAAGTAGTTATGGATTTAGGGTTTCTTATGCCCTTTTGTTAGGATGAGTTGATGTCCAAATAGTCCCTTATGGCGATGAGGCTTTAGATCTGGATCCATAGAGGTCCAGGGAGCCTTACTCATCAAGCTTTATGAAGAGCAAGGAAGATTAGGACATTCGGTTGAAGTATTTGGGGCTAAATCATCATATATGGTCATTTAGACGTTGCATGTGCATCAAGATAGAGACTTTACGTGATTGTTGAGCTAGGGGAGGTTAGATCTAAGGATTAGAGGAAAAGATCTGACCTCAAGAAGTCTCTTGAGTTTCTGAATGGCATGAACTCGCCAAGTCTAGGAATAGACTCGACGAGTAGGAGCGGGTTTCCCCGAGGATCACAAAGTTGATGACTCGCTGAGTTGAGGGAATGACTCGGTGAGTCAGAGGGGATTTAGGGGACTTGAGTTCACGAATGAACTCGTTGAGTCAAGAGCCGGACTCGACAAGTTAGGACGGGTTGTCCCACGATTCATGATTAGTGTCGAGTTGAAGAGTGGGGGATTGACTCAGTGAGTCAAGTGAGTGCCAGGATTATAAAGGACACGCATGGACTCGCTGAGTCACATTGGTGCACTCGCCGAGTCTAGTCAAAGTTTGACCGTTGAATTTCATGACTTTTAGGGTTTGGTCGACAATTGGACTAGTGGACAGTTTGAAGGGTAAAATGATCTTTTAGCCTTCTTAGAGGATATATGGGAGTCTAGTCTAGCCTGGAGAGCTGATACTAATTGAGATGATTGTTATGTTTTAGGTTGAGGCTAGATCAGTCTATACGCGAGCGAGATACTACCCGTGATGAGATTTGGAATCGAGTTTGAATGTAATTCTAATATGAATTGAGTAAAGTATTAACAATGAAAACGAGAGTAAATAGAATATTTGATCAGCTCATATTATGCTTTTTGTGTTTACAGAATACAAAGATTAAACTGTAAAGATTGTGTGAAAAGTTCACCGAGATCACTAGTACAGACCCCTATTTATAGGAGAACAAAAGCATAACAGTACTAAGGACTAAGAGTTAAGACTTGACTTTATAATGCCTTAGTAAAATAACAATACATCCGAAGACCTACATATACGAAGACAACAGATACTTCGTAACAATCAAACTGACCCTTCGACTATTACAACATTTTAGCCCTAACAATCTCCCCCTTTGGAATCAAGGTCGAAGTCTTCAAGACGTCAGTGATTGAACGACATACATCAGCACTCTTCGGATTTCCATATACCAAGAGATAACTTTCTTTATCTCTTTCTTGTCTCCCTCAGAGTTTTTCTTGTAGTGGTTCATACGAACAATTAAGTTTGTATATTGCGAGTTAGTGTATCTCTCCACTTCACAAGTTTGAAATAAAAATCGTTTAGCTCTTCCAGCTTTATCTTTTCCTACAAAAACAATTCCCAGTGGTTTTAAACAAATTTCACCATCTTCATACTTATTCAGCTCATTCTGCTTCTTCGTTGGTGCCATTGGTGCGGTTATGTCGAAGCCTTTGACAGTAGCAAGTTCGACATCAGTTTGAGCCAAACACTCGAAGTAATTCTCCAAAAATATTTGATGTGCTTGCACCCACGATTAAAAACATCTGGCTCAGTGTCTTAAAGAAAAGATAATGATTTGTCTTTGAGCATCAGGGCGATATTGATAAGATCATATGTATTCATCAAAGGAAAATCTGCTATTGAAAATTCTTGTAGCTTTCCACTTGCTATTGTCACAATGTACTTGAGATTTTCAAACTTCCCTTCGAACATGACATCCCTTTTGATGGAAATCACATTTTTAATTTTCTCCGAAAACCAAACTTCTTCCTGAGCTTTAGCCAAAACTGCATGAAATCTTATTTTGATCTTCTTTCCCTCTTCGGATTCCAATGATTTTATTTCAGCTTTGAATCGTGGCATAACAAACATCATTTCATTGACCGGAAAAACAAGTTGACCAAAATCTATGTTTGTAACCACATAGCTCTTTTTCGGGACCTTCTCAAAAGAATACATGTGATCAAACATCACCCTGGATTCTATGGTTTCGTAGTTATAAACTTTCGAAGGATCACCCTTGTCAACTTTCAAATTATTCAAAGCTCTTTGTCTCATTATGCTCTGAACATGTCTCATTCTTTCAACCTCAGCTGCCACCTCAGCTTTCTTCTCTTTATTTGACTTCTTAATTATAATTCCTTTTCCCTTATCTTTGATATTTGATGAAGCCATATTCTTTGATGAAGAGACATCAATTTGTTTCCCAATTACAATACCTTTTGAGATAGGTTTTTAAATTGGAACTGTTGTAATCACAGTCGAAGTGACTGGATCAGCTGAAACAATAGTTGGCTTTGTCACCACCTTAGTAGGATATACTTTTCCTACTACCTTTGCATCTTCTGTTGTCTTCATTTGTTCCCCAGCCTTTGTTTGATCAATCTTTTCTCCCCCTTGCACCCTTGTGAAAGCAGGTGGGGCATCTGATACGTTTGGTAAAAGGCATGAAATGCGAAGTAGTGGAGCCAAATTCCTGTGTAAGATGGCTTCGAATTGAGAAAATTCTTGAGACAGAAATTCTTGAGAAATAATCGAAGAGACATTCTTCGAAGATAAGTCTTGTAATTCTTTCAACAACCTGACCCGTTCTCCAAAACTTTGTTCTTCTTTGGCTGAAAGAGTTGTCAGTTGTGGATTTATCTGCTCAAACATTTTGACACATTTGACAACAGCATCACAAATAATGTCAATTTTCTGATTTGCTGAAGCGTAATCCTGTTGAACTATCTGAACTTCCTTCTGCATGTCTTTGTGAAGTTCTCTGATCTGTAAATTGACATCCTCTCGTACCTTCTTGACTTCCTGTATGAAGAGCACATGACGCTCCTTCGTAACCATTTTTAGATCTTCCAACTCTCGTACAAAATCATATCTCTGAGAATTAATACGATTCTCAGTCGAAATATCATGCTGATCAACTTTTACGAGAACACGACACTCTGAATCCCGAATCAGCCCAGATGCCTTCGAAATCACACGTCCTTCCATCATCTTGATTAATGAATCAACTTCCAAACTTGTAACCCCACCACTACCCACATCTGCTTGTGATTACAAGATTGAATTCAATTTTGAATTCAAAATCTTGAATTGCTTCATTGTCATCAGCATGTGGTCTGGAAAATCTTCTTCGGCATTATCAAAATGAAGAGCTTCGAATGTACCTCCAAAGCCTTCAGTATCAGTTTCAACATCAGCATCCATAGTTTCATCAATTGGTGAAGATGGGTTCGGTGGATCAGTTGATTGAGTTGAAAATATGGTAGTGAATGGTTGATCCATGATAGATTGAAAAGTAGGAGAATCAGTAGTCGATGTAACCTGAGGTAACGAAACAACAGGACTTTGTTCAGTAGGCTTCGAAAGACCAACATACACACTAGTCTTCGCTTCTTCATGAATTCGAATCTCCGGTGTTTCAGGAACTTGCTCTACTTCTTGTGTTCTTTGATTCTTCTTTAGAAACTTTGCAAGATCTTCAGCGCTTCGCTTTTTGGATGATGGAGACACCGGAGCTGGAATTTCCCTAACAGTTACACCCTGATGTGTAACTTGAGTTTTCTTAACAAGCTGAGATGAAGACTTTCGCTTGATTTTTATTCGAGGAAAAACCCCTGTCTTCGATGGAATAGTTTCTTTCGAAGGAGATGCTTCAATAATGGGTGTATCAGCAACTGTTGTTAAAATGAGAGAAACGTCTTCAATTGTAGCATTTTTAGTTATTGGATATTTTTTCTTCTTCTCATCCTTCACCACTTTTTCCGAAGACCCAACATTTGTCTTCTTCGATTTCTTGGATTTCTTCTTTTCTTCTTCATGTAACATTCCTGTAACAACTGTTGTGTCAATTGATTGCAGATATGACACCAAAACTTCATTTGTTGGATCCACCTTCTTGAGCATCGCATCCGGAATGCGAGCTATGGATGTAAAGACCTCAGGATCATCAGCAACTTCCTTCGGACTGCCATACATGTGAAACACTGCTTTTTCTTCAAAATCGGGAACTTCTATCCTCTCCTTGCTGTAAACATATTAAATAATCAGACTCCAATATCGATCACATTAGATTCCCTGCTTAGCACTTGTCTTGGAAATACTTGTTAAAAACTCTGTCCACAACTGTTCAGAGTAATCAATGTTCAGATCATAATATATCCCTCCCACCATTGCATAAACTTCCATTCGTCCTTTGTCGAGACCTACGGTTCTTCCAGTAAGACATCTAAGAAAAATGCCGAATAAGAAATTCCATACCGTAGGTAATCCAGACTTCTTAAAGTCACTGATACGCGTCAATGGAGGTTGATGGCCCATTTCGTCAAACGTGAACACTACTTGAGATGATGAAATTTCGTCATACATACCAGTATTCGGAATCCCCAAAATTTTGCAAAATAACCTCTTAGATACCCTAATATGAGTATCATTCACCATTGTAAATTCCATGCAAGCGGTCTCCTTGTTGTACGTTGCAGTGGAAGCAGCCTTTGATAACCATGACATTGGAACGGCAAAGAAATCAAACATCGCTTTGGACAGAACCGAATTCTGTAAAGCAACCACCATCATTTTGAGTTCATCTGGATATTTCGATAAATTAGACTCCACTTGGTAATTAGAACCCTGAATCTTTGAAATAGGAACACTAACGACTTCTTCAGTTGTTGGTGATGATGTAACAGAGTCTTGCTTGTGAGTCGCCATTGTTGAGTATGATCAAGAAGATGATTGAAGAAGATGACTGTTTAAGAGATGAATTGTAGAGAGAATTTGTATGACAGAGAATGTTTGATCGCATAAAGTGTTATAGACCTCTGAGTTCCCTTTTTATATGTAACCCTAGAATTTTGAATTTGAAGCGGGATGCATTAAATGCTTGCTGACATGGCGCCTTGAAATACGTGCCGTACTCATCAAAAAGTAAGAATCATAACTATCAGCACGCCTAAAACTTGTATCGTATACCATACGTCACCAAGAGACAACCCAAAAGAAGTGTAACCGTCGGATTCCTTCGAATAGAGGTAAGGCTCTTTCGCTTTTGGGTTGAAAAAACGAAGTCATATGGCAGAGATTTGAAATCATCAGTTTGAATTGGTAACACTCAAACCTCAAGGATTTCGTGTGTGTTGTGTTCCAAAAAATTAGAGAAGAAACAAATAAAAAAAAAATTGGAAACCTGTGATGTCAAAAATTTAATTTGACACAAAAACAATTGAATCCGGGGCAAAAATTTCTTCGAAAATTATCAAGAGATATAATTAACAGCTTGCATGGTTTCCCGTGAATTACAATCGATAACTTGTAGAGAAGTTTCGAAGGGTTTCTTTTATAAGGCAAAAGTGTGGCTTCGAAAATTTCGTTACATATCAACCTTAACATAAGATGATGAATTGTAACCGAAATTATTTGTGTGACCAATGTAGTCAGTGACAAATTGGTTTCGAATGATATTCAAAGTAACTAGGATTTTTGAAATATACTCACACAGAAATCATATTCATGAAAAAAAATTATGCTGGATCTTGTTCGGAACAAACATCGTAGGTTTCGAATGCTTCATTAAGACCACTCAAAAAAAAATGAATATGATTTTGAGTATAGAAGGTACTGAAACAAATGTTTTGTAAGATCTGGAACATAGTTCCCCGTTAATTCCTTAAGGTTTATGATATTTGGGTTTCAGCTCCATCACGGACTCATGATGTTAGATCATAATCACAGACTTGAGATTTGTCTAGGTTTTGATTGGTTTGATCAAAAACCTCAAGGAGAAATCTCTTCAAAAATTTGGATTGAAAGAATTGTTTGGTATAAAAAGATTGGATAAGAATCGAAGTGTACCTCTGTTATAATGGGCAAAACAGAAAACTCTTAACTCATTTGAGAAGAGTAAGGTAGCTCTATTGACTAATGCGAATACAAGCCTGGTTGGGAAGAAATTTTCATGAGATAATTTCATCAAGGCTTTCATTTCTCACACATAGAGTCATATGAGGCTTGAGGCAACATGCAGCAACATGCTTCTAGGGACATCCTAACTAGTATACAGTTTATCGAAAGCATACCTTCCCATAGAAGACACAAACATGAGCTCTTCGCATTTTTCTCTTGACTAAACTCACAATACTACACAATGTTATAAAAACCAAAGAGAACAAAAATATTTTTGTGATTTTTTGAATTTTTCAAAAAAATAACAAAACAAAATAAAATCTTTTTGAATTTTGAATTTTTCAAAAAATAACAAAACAAAATAAAATCTTTTTGGATTTTTAATTTTTAAAAAAATGAATCATAAGAAAATATTTTTGATTTTTCAGGTTTTTCGAAAGAGAAAGAATAACAAAAAAAAATGAGAATTCTAACCTTAGTTGAGATATGTATTATCTTCTAAACATACGAACACGAAGCATTCAAACCGTTGACTTGAAACAGTAGTTTCTGAATATGAACGGCAACAATGAACAAATCATACGAATGCGAATCATTCGAAGCGTTGACCATGAACAGTAACCTCTTAACACTTAATATGTTTTAAGCACCCTGTTCGTCAGTTCTCCAAATCATTTACACCCATCACTCTTCACTTTTATCATATGTAAGTGAATTTCCATCAATCATACCCAATCCTTCTAAAATACGAAGAAATGATTTTTCATCCAGTGCCTTTGTGAAAATATCTGCCAATTGTTCCGTTGTTTTCACAAAATGAACTTCAATATTTCCTTCTTCCACATGATCTTTTATGAAATGATATCTGAGATCAATGTGCTTAGTCTTCGAATGTTGCACAGGATTATGACAAATTCTTATTGCACTTTGTGAATCACAATATAAAGGAATCTTTTTCATATTTATAGCATAATCACATAATTGACTTTGAATCCAAATAATTTGTGATGTACACGCAGCTGCAGCAACATATTCCGCCTCGGCCGTAGATATCGAAACACATGTTTGCTTCTTCGATTACCAACTGACCAATTTTCCATCTAGTAATTGACATCCACCAGTTGTGCTTTTTCGATCAAGACTGCATCCTCCAAGATCTGCATCCAAATAAGCTTGTACAAAGAACCCTGTTTTCGAAGGATACCACAAACCTAACGAAGTAGTGCCTTTCAAATATCGAAAAATATTCTTCACTGATGTTAGATGTGGTTCACGTGGATTCGATTGATACCTTGCACAATTACAAACAGAAAACATAATATCAGGTCGACTTGCAGTTAAGTACAATAAAGACCCTATCATGCTTCTATACAGAGTGATATCAACAGCAGATTTATCTAACGAAGGAGTTAGCTTTATGTCCATTGCCATTGGTATTCGTAACCTTGTGCTATTCGTCATTCCAAACTTTTCTAACAAATTCTTCGTATATTTCTCCTGATTAATGAAGACGCCTTCTTTGCTTTGACGAATATTCAACCCCAAAAAATTATTAATTTTTCCCATCATACTCATTTCGAATTTGCTTTTCATCAAGTCTTCAAATTCTTTAGATAAAGCAGGGTCAGTAGAGCCAAAAATTATATCATCAACATAAATTTGAACAAGCATCAAGTGATTCCCAACTTTCTTTCGAAATAAAGTGGGATCAACTAATCTTTGTTTAAATTTATATTGTTTCCAAAATGATGTTAATGTTGCATACCATGCTCTTGGTGCTTGTTTCAACCCATACATAGCTTTATCTAAAATATACACATGATCAGGATGTTCGTTATTTATAAAACCTGGTGGTTGTTCAACATAAACCGTTTCTTCGAGTTCACCGTTTAAGAATGCACATTTGACATCCATTTGATAAACTTCGAAATCTTTATGAGCTGCATAAGCCAGAAAAATACGAACAGCCTCGAGTCTCGCGACAGGGGCAAATGTTTCCTCATAATCAATTCCTTCTTGTTGAGAATATCCTTTAACAACAAGTCTGGCCTTATTTCGAATAATGTTTCCATCTTCGTCAGTTTTGTTTTTAAAAATCCATTTAAGTCCAACATTTGAAACATCAACACGTTTAGGAATTAATCTCCAAACCTTGTTTCTTTCGAATTTAGACAATTCAGCTTGCATAGCAACAACCCAATCAGAGTGTTCCATTGCAACTTTAATTGTCTTTGGTTCGATCTTGGAGATAAAAACATTAAACATGCATAACTCTTGGTGAGTATTTAATACCTCATTTCTTGCATGAAGTTAAGCCCTTGTCAATACTCCCGCTTGTGGATCTCCAAGAATTTGTTCTTTTGGATGATTTCTTGTCCATTTTTCTAATGGTGGATAATCAGGATCAAAATCCAAAGGTGCATCTTCAAACATAGCATCATTTTCTGATCCATTTATTGAACATGCATCCTCAGCATCATCGAAATGTTCTTCTTCAATAATTGGATCCTTCTCAAGTATTGGCTCCCCCTCGAGTATTGACTCCTCTTCAAATATTGGCTCTTCTTCGTGTATTGGCTCCGCTTCGACGATTGGCTCCCCCTCAACATCAACATTGGTAGACATAACATCTGCTTCCTAAGAATGCTCCCTTTCAACAAAAATGTTCGAATCCAAGTGCTCCCCCTCCATTTGACCACCAGATATTACATTTGTGTTTTGATTCGAACACGAAATTGAGTCATTATCAAGCTTCGAATTTTCTGATTGTTGATTATCTTTTGCATTTCTCTCTGCATCAATTGCTTGATCTGAAATACCAAAAATTGATTCATAATTAGCATCATCCATTTCAATTGGTTCATTTTCATTCAAAGAATTTTGCAAAATAGGATAATTTGCAAATTGAAGATTAGTCTTTTTAATGTAATTATCATCAAATGTCAAATTGAATGTTTCTTCCACTTTGTGAGTTCGCTTATTTAACACTCTATAAGCAACAAAATTATATGAATATCCCAAGAAAATTCCTTCATCAGCTTTTGTTTGGAACTTCGAAAGATTATCTTTAAGATTCATTATGAAACACCTGCATCCAAAAACATGGAAAAATTTGACATTAGGTTTTCGATTATTGATGATTTCATAAGGAGTAACATTAAACCGTGTATGAATGAAGGATCTATTCTAAGTAAAGCAAGCAGTTGAAACAGCTTCGGCCCAAAGATATTGAGGTAAATTCGAATAGGCCAACATTGTTCTTGCAGCTTCGCATAATGATCGATTTCTTCGTTCAACTACACCATTTTGTTGTGGTGTATATGGAGATGAAAAGTTATGCGGAATGCCTTTTTCCACCAGAAATGAATCTAAAACCCGATTTTTGAATTCAGTTCCATGATCACTTTTAATTTTTTAAACTGGCTTCTTCAACGAAATTTCCATTTTCTTGATAAAATCAATCATCATTTGTGAAACTTCGGATTTTAACCTGAGAAAATAAACCAACGTAAATCTTGAAAAATCATCTACAATTACTAGAATGTACCTTTTCTTGTTAAGAGTAGCAACTGTTGAAGGACCACATAAATCAATATGCAAAAGTTCGAGGGTTCAACAATCTTCGAATCTATTGTGATTGGATGACCTTGTTTGTGTTGTTTTCCTACTTCGCAAGCTGCACACAAACTATCATTATCATATTTAAGAATAGGTAAACCTCTTAGCAGATCTTGTACGACAAGTTTGTTGATGTTTCGAAAATTGAGATGTGATAACCTCCTGTGCCATAACCAGCTAATACCGGCAGCAGCCTTCGAAAGTAAACACACAGCAGGTTTGCCAACAATGGGAACTATATCCAATGCAAACATATCACCTTTTCGTTTTGATTTGAGTAAAACTTCATTTGTGTCAACATTCAAAATGACACTGCCTTCTTCATTAAAAAGAACTTGATTTCCAGTTCCCACAACAAGTTGTGAAACACTTATCAAATTGTGTTGTAAGCCTTCAACAAATGCAACTCGATTGATAGTGAATGTTCCATTCGTTATCTTTCCATAACCCTTGACTTTGCACTTGTGATTATTGTCAAACTTAACCACTCCACCATTCTCTAGACTTCGAAAATCATGTAAGTTTTCCTTCTTCCCAGTCATGTGACGTGAGCAACCACTATCAATATACCACTTGTTATCATATTGCTCGTCACAAAGTACCTGCAATTATTGGAAAATTTTAGGTACCCAAAACTTGTTGGGTCCATTCATATTAGATGTCTTTTCAATTGTAAAATACAACCATTAACCCAATCATAAACCCTTGTTTTGAAACTGCCAACAAATTTAACATTTTCATTCAAAGGGTTAGATATATGAGTTTTATTGTTTTCAAATTTTCACTGATATTCCCCTTCGCATGTTGAGTTTGTGATATGTCACTTTTCGCTTTTGTGACTGATTTCCAGGCTTTAACTGTAATGTTGGATTCCTTGGATGATGAACTGCCATTCATTGAAGGATTTGCATACTTGTCATACACCTCATGTATCTGTTCTTTCGAAAACTTACTTGATTGATACATTTTTCCCTTTCCTTCCAACCAATGATCAATATTTCTTTTAGTTGTTATACCCTTCGCATATGAGACTTTGTCAGCTTATTTCTTCGAAGGATTATAACATTTTGCTGAACTTGGAACATAATCCACTTTTGGTTTTGAAAGATATGATTCATGATAAGACGTATTGATTTGTGATTTTGAAATCTGTTTTTCAACCTTTTTCTGAAAACTTTTTCTTGGAAGTATTGTTTTTGTTTCTTTAGAAAATTTTGTTTGAATATTTGAAAATGAAGCATTTTTCTTTTCAAAAATTTGAGTATTTGATTTTCCTCTAAAAACTTTTCCTCCTTTTGAAAAATTTAATGATTTCTTATTTAATGACTCAATAGTTTGCCAAAAAATTGTTGTTCTTGCTTGACGTTTAGAAATATTATTTTCTTTTGAGAAGTTTTCAACTTGAGCTTTAAACTCTTTTGAATTTAATTTTATTGCTTTGTTGACTTCTTTAATTTCTGGTTTAACATTGTCGTGCTTTGTGAACACATTTTCAGTTGTCTTAACTATCTTTTTTTCAAGTTTCGACTTTTCAACCCATATTCGTTTTGGTTTTTGACGTTGAAAGATATATGAATTCTTTGTTAGATTGTTATCAACTGTGCTTTGATTCGAAAAGAAACCCTCATCAGAAATTTTCTTATTGTCTTCCTCTACCAAATTTTTGAATTCAGGATTTATATTTTCAACATTACCTGTTGTTACAAAGATTTGGTGTGGGAATACAATATCATCAGTGCATTTGAAGATTGGATAAACCACAGTATTTGTTTCAAGATACTGAGCACCTTTTTCACAAAGAATTTTCTCAAACTCTTGTGAATCCATATAAACTTGATCAACAACCACTCGAGGAATTTCAACTTCTTTCGAACTTTTATTTGTCTTCGAATTTTTATTTTCTTCCTCATTATCACTATCATCTGTTTGACTATCATGTATTTCCACAAATTCCATATCACAAACTTTCGAAGTTGAAGGTTGATCAGTGTCAATTTTTACCAATAAATCTTCACATTTTTCTTTCCCTTTAAAAGAATTTGCTACATTTATTACAAACAATTGAGAACAATCTACATCCTCTAAATCACTAATTTCACTAATATTATCAGAATTATCTTCAATATCAACGAAATTAGATTCTGAATTAGATGTAGAATTCTCAGTTTTTTCAAAAGTCGAATCTGTTCAGATTTAGTTAAGGTTTCATTCACAATGTTTACTAAATCATTAGCATCAAGACAATCTTCGACTTTAGCAATTCCATATCTAAACCTATCATCTGGAACTTTGTTAAAATCATAAATTTCTTTTTCACAATCATATGAAATACTATCTACCTTAGCTCTGTCATAAGCTAAAAATGGTAGCAATTTTCTATGTTGTTCCTTACTTATCTCACTTGAATGATGTAATTCAGTTAATTTTCCATATAGTCTTTTTGCAGAATTACAAAAAATATTTCTCTGAGCTAACAACAAATTTATTTCTTTTGACAAATTCTCCCTATCTGCCATAATATTCGATACTTGCAATTCTAAGTAATCAATCCTAGTGACTTTTGAATCTAACTTCTTTCTTGTCTCTAGTAATTGATCACTTAACTTTTTCGCTTCATTGCTAGCAGACACAACAATTGAATCAAAGTAAGTAACAGTTTCATCAAAAGATATTAATTCAGAATTATATGCAGAAACAGGAATATTAAAGGATTCAAGAATATTACGTACCTTTGTTGTCATAGGTGACTTGTCAGTAGACTTCGATACGAAGAATTGTCCACGCACTTTGTAAGTATGTTCTTCGTCTGAATCCTCTTCAATCTTTGCAAACATGGCTCCATGTGATGGATTTTTCATCTCTTAATCGTCAGAACCTGAAGACCATATTTGATATGTACCATCTGATTCAGTTTCTCCATGACCTACCAGAGATAAATTTTTTTCCTTCAACTTCACTTCCTCCAGCTTCTCTGTATAATAAGCTTCATCCTTTGTTTTATTTTTCTTTTCTTCCTTCTTTCTTAACAAGAAATCTATTGCCAAGTGATTAGCACCATTGCAATAATGGCAATTAATCCTCGTATCACCTTTCAACATCTTTTCCATTTTCTCCATTTCGCTCTTCGAATCCTTCTTTACTTCTTTTAGTTTTTCATCCGCTCTATTTTTGTTCTCAAAATTACCCTTCGAATTTGATGACTTGTTCTTTGTATTAAAAGGTTTCTTAAAAAATTTCTTTACTCGATTGTTTGAGTAAAATGCAACAGCCTCATCATCAGAATTCATCAGAAAACCTTCTTCTTCATCAAACTTCAATTTTTCACTCTCTCTTTCTAAAACCTTCGAAATGAGTGCCAATGGGCCACCAAGACTTGCCATTGTTTCCTCATCTATTTCATTAACCTCATTTTCATGAGATTTCAACTGATTGTATAAGTCATTTAACGTCGAAGTGTCAAAACTCTGTTGATTTTTCACCATCATACTTACACTTCTCCATTCCTTTCGAAGTCCCATTACAAAAATCAAGTTGAACTCCATTGATGACCTTATGATACCATGACGATTACAACGATAGATTAACTCATTGAATCGATCATAGTAAACTTCAATGGATTCAGATTCCTTCTGTTTGAAATCCTTGAGTTCCACTAGACATTGTTTCACAGATGTGATCTTTGTCTTTTCACTGCCTTGAAATTTGTCTTTGAGATTGTTCCATATTTCTTTAGCTATTGTACATGTCCTGACATAATTGTACACAACAGGAGGCAAAGCACCTCTTAATTCCCTCATGCATTTCTTCTCCAGTTGTTTTAAACGATTGGATTGATTTTCAACCTCTGAACTTCTTGAAGATACACCGATTGACTGAACTGTTGTAGGTGGATTTATTTCACCTGAAATGCAATTCCATAAATCCTCATCCAATCCGTTCAAGTAGTCTTGCATACGATCTGCCCACTGATCGTAATATTCTGGAATTAGCATCGGAATCTTTGTGGATGATCCAAGTAAATGAGAAAATGATGTCATTGAGTTAAGATTGAATGACGCCATTGTTGTACGGAACAAAACTTCAACAATAATATGAAAACATTGAGAATTTGAAATCAAATTGTATATTTCAGATTAGAATCACACTACGAACAACCGATTCACAAAAATTCACAGAATCAAATCCTAGACCTAGATCAAGAAGATTTTTTCACACATAAAAATAACAGAAACTTTTTGAATCAAACAATAGATTCAAAAATCTTTTTGAACGTATGAAAATCAGATCACAGAAAGGATTCCTGCTCTGATACCAATTGATGAGATTTGGAATCGAGTTTGAATGTAATTCTAATATAAATTGAGTAAAGTATTAACAATGAACACGAGAGTAAATAGAATATTTGATCAGCTCATATTATACTTTTTGTGTTTACATAATACAAAGATTAAACTGTAAAGATTGTGTGAAAAGTTCACCTAGATCACTAGTACAGACCCCTATTTATAGGAGAACAAAAGCATAACAGTACTAAGGACTAAGAGTTAAGACTTGACTTTATAATGCCTTAGTAAAATAACAATACATCCGAAGACCTACATATACGAAGACAACAAATACTTCGTAACAATCAAACTGACCCTTCGATTATTACAACATTTTAGCCCTAACAACCTGAGATATCCAAGGTGAGTCTTCTCACTATACTGTACCTGGAAGGGTACTTATGTGTGACCGGAAGGTCTTGTATGATATGATATATGTGTTATATGTGGATATGTGATATGTATGTGTTATGTATGCTATGTAAGATGAGGACCAGAAGGTCAAGATGATATGGATCGAAAAGGTCAGGATGTTACGGACCGGAAGGTTGATATGGGTAGGACCGGAAGGTCTACCGGGATTCAGGATGGAAGTCCCCTAAAACACTTGGACCGGAAGGTTCCATAGAGTTATGGCCTGGAAAGGAGTATGTGTTGTATGTGGTATTTTGGGGAACTCACTAAGCATTTATGCTTACAGTTGTTGTGTTGTGTTTCAGGTACTAGCGAGGACCGTGGGAAGGCGCCTGCGTGACCCGTGCACACAGAGAGAAGACTTGATTTTGATCTTGGGATATGTTTTGAATTGATAACAATTGTGGAACACTTTCGAGAATGTTTGTTATATGAAAATTTTGGTTGTTGAAAAATGAAAATTTTGTTTTGAAAATCACATTGATACAAGTTCGTATCAGAGCCTTAGTTTGAGGGACTCGGGTGCACCTTCGGGCGTATCTGAACTCAAACTGAGGATTTGAGAAAATTTTCAAATGATAAAACTAAATTTTTTTTAAAAAAAGAGCAAGAGATTTTGAGACAACCAGAGCGGAGCAGTGTGTACGGACAACCAGCGCCCGAACGGTGAATCCCCAAAATGCCCTTACGTTATGTGTTATGAGAGATGATATGTTATGTTATGCATGCTAGAGCTAGCTAGGTATTCATATTAGGACTAGAGTGGCCTGATTTTGTGATGCCTTAGCCTAGGAAGGACTGTGCTGCTATGTGATGCTTGAGAGCGAGTAGGTAGCAATGAGGGGTTGATAAGAGGTCTACCGAAGGGTAACCTATGCCAGTGATATATAGAGTACTTGTGATCTAGGATCCAAGGAGGAGGACTTAAGGTGAATACTGATGCGGTGTAGACGGTAGTATAAGGGCCCGCACTACCGAAGACACCGGAGCAGTGCGCACTCTAAGTAAGAATCCTTTGGGTACTAAGGAACAAGTAGGGTCGAGTTATTGAGTGCGAGCTTGATCGAACAGGTCTTTGATGTTATTATGTTATATTTCAGAGTCATCATGGTTGGGACACGCCACAGACCTGAGGCGAGTGGTGTGAGTGACGAGGAGCTTCGTCAAATGATCCACGATGAGGTGGCGGCAGCGATTAGGGCCGAGATTCCGGAGATGTTTGGGTCTATCAAGACCACACTGATTTAGACTTTCGATGAGCGGTACGCCGCGGTGACTGAGGGTGCAGCCGCTGCAGCTACTGCAGCTGTGGCTGCTGCCAGGCCTCAGGGAGGTGACTCGTTGTTGTTTTGGGAGTTCAACAACACGAAGCCACCTGAGTTTGACGAGACGTAGGATCTGATTGCTGCGATGAGATAGATTGCTGATATTGAGGGATGCTTCTATACGTGTTCATGTCCGGAGCATCTAAGGGTTCGGTTCGCATTGAACCAGCTTCGCTTGGGAGCGAAGGACTGGTGGAAGTTCATGACGGCAAGCTTTATAGTGGCAGAGATCTCAGAGGTGATCTGGGAGAGGTTCACCACCATGTTCAAAGATGAGTATTTTCTCCCGGTGGAGAGGGAACGGTTGGTTCAGGAGTTGTTGACCCTCAAGCAGGGTACTGATTCGGTCACTGTGATTACGATGAAGTTTCATGAGAGGGCGATGTTCTGCCCTGAGCAGGTGTCTACTGAGCAGGCACATATGAGCCGGTATTTGGGCATTCTGAGGAGAGACATTCGGGAGTTCGTGTCGAACTCGACGTACCGAAAATTTGCTGAGCTCCAGGGAAATGCCCGGAAGAGGGAGATTGAGTTGGAGACTCAGGACACGGAGGAGGTTGAGTCTAAGAGGATGGATCGGCGGCCGGCTCAGTCTCAGCCGGCAGCCCAGCGGACCAAGTCCGCTGATTCGAGGACTGGAGGCCAGAAGGGCCGCACTTGCGGGAAGTGCGGCAAGGGACATGAGGGTGTCTGTCAATTGGGTGCTTGCTACAAATGTGGCAAGGAGGGGCATATCGCCAAGGATTGGCCCAAGGGATTTATGGTTTGCTTTCATTGCATCCAGACTGGCCATTGAAATGCCGAGTGTTCGCAGTTGCATCAGGGGTCAGCACAGGGATCTGCACCGCTGCTAGGGTTACCGAGGTTCGGCCAGTGAAGGTCGAGGCTCCGAAGGCTCGTGGGAGAGCTTTCTAGTTGACTGTGGAGGAGGTCCGTGCAGTGCCCGATGTTGTGGATGGTATGTATTCTGTTTTTATCTTGTTTTTGAGTTGAGATATTGTGCTTATATGATGATATGCGTAGGTACTTTTATTGTGATTTCTATACCTGCTTTGGTGTTATTTGACTCGGGTGCGAGTCGGTCATTTGTTTCCTTGGCATTTAGTCAACACATTAGTATCCGTCGAGAGGCATTGAGTCGACCTCTGCGAGTTTCTATAGCTAACAAGCAATTGGTGTATGCTGCGGATGTGATTCGAGGATGTATCCTTGAGATCTTCGGTGTAGAGTTCTCGATTGCGATGGGGGATGTGTGTGTTATAGTGGGCATCGATTGGTTGAGCCGATTTGGAGCTATTATAGACTGCAAGCGTCAGTTGGTGACGATACGAGACCCTAGTGGGGGAGTACTTACGGTGTACGATGAGGGAACCCGATGTGGGTTAGCATTTTGTTCGGCTGCCAGGACGAGGCAAAGTTTGCAGCAGGGATGCAGTGGATTCGTAGCCTATGTGATGGACACGCGAGTGGCCGCTAGGAGGCCAAGTTCGGTGGATGAGGTTCCGATAGTGTGCGAGTTCCCGTATGTTTTTCTCGAGGAATTTTCGGGTGTGCCTCAAGAGAGGCAAGTGGAGTTCCATATCGATTTGGTTCTGGGAGCAGCACCTATCGCAAAGACGCCGTATCGCCTCGCGCCACCAAAGATGCAGGAGTTATCCTCGCAGCTTCAGGAGCTGCTAGGGAAGGGGTTTATTCGACCGAGTAGCTCGCCTTGGGGAGCGCCGATCCTTTTTATTAAGAAAAAGGATGGTTCACACCGGATGTGCATTGATTACTGGGAGTTGAACAAGTTAACGGTCAAGAACCGTTATCCGTTACTGAGGATCGATGATTTGTTCGATCAGTTGCAGGGGGCGTCTTGGTTTTCCAAGATAGACTTGAGGTCGGGTTATCATCAGATGAGGTTTCGGGATGAAGATATCCAGAAGACGACGTTCAGAACTCGTTATGGGCATTACGAGTTCGTGGTGATGCCTTTTGGGCTCACCAATGCGCCAGCAGCATTCATGGATCTCATGAACAGGGTGTGCAGGCCAATGCTGGATCGGTCGGTGATCGTGTTCATTGATGATATTTTGGTGTATTCGAGATCTAGAGAGCAGCATGAGGAAAATTTGAGGGAGATCCTTGGGGTTCTAAGATCGGAGAGGATTTATGCCAAATTCTCCAAGTGCGAGTTCTGGTTATGAGAGGTCCAGTTCTTGGGGCATCTCGTCAACCAGAGTGTGATTTTGGTCGATCTGGCCAAGATTGAGGCGGTCATGAGGTGGGAGGTGCCGAGATTGCCCACCGAGATCAAGAGCTTTCTAGGATTAGCCGGCTATTATCGGAGATTTATCAAGGATTTCTCCAAGATCGCCGTGCCACTCACCAAGTTGACCCGGAAGGGTGTCGCTTTTTCCTGGGGTCCGGAGCAGCAGGCCTCATTTGAGACACTTCGCCAGAGATTGTGCGAAGCTCCGGTGCTCGCACTCCCGGAAGGGATGGAGGATTTTGTGGTGTACTGTGATGCATCGATATCCGGGATGGGATCAGTGCTTATGCAGAGGGGGCATGTGACAACGTATGCCTCGAGGCAGCTGAAGCATCATGAGACGAGGTATCCTGTCCACGACTGGGATGGGATCGTTGTACCATATACACGTACCACAAGAGTTTGAAGTACTTGATGGATCATCCCAACCTGAATATGCGCCAGAGGAGATGGTTAGATGTGGTAAAGGATTATGATTGTAGCCGATGCCTTGAGTCGTAGGGCGGAAAGCACCCCGATATGAGACGTTTGCATGAGATTGACAGTGATGAATCCGGTGTTGGACACCATTCGAGGTGCCCAGGAAGAGGCCTTGAGACCGGAGAACCGTAAAAGGGATCGGGTGATCGGGCAGGTATTGGAATTCGTTACCGATAGTCGAGGACTTATGACCTTTCAAGGACGGATTTGGGTACCGTTTGTGGGCGGAACGCGTACCATCTTGATGGAGGAGGCACATAGATCGAGGTTCTCAATCAATCCCAGGGCCACTAATATGTTTTTGGACCTAAAAAGGGAATATTGGTGGCCCTGTATGAAGAGAGACGTCGCAAGGTTCGTGGAGAGGTGCTTGACCTGTCGTAAGGTTAAGGCCGAGCACCAGCGTCCACATGGTAAGTTTGAGCCTTTGGAGATTCCCGAATTGAAGTGGGAACAAACTACCATGGATTTCATCACCAAATTGCCAAGGACTGCAAGAGGTGTCGATGCGATTTGGGTGATCATGGACAGGTTGACGAAGAGTGCTCACTTTCTTGCTATCAGTGAGAGTTCTTCTGCTAAGAGGCTGGCAGAATTGTATGTGAGGGAGGTGGTATCGCGGCATGGAGTACCAATCTCGATTATTTCAGACCGTGATGTGCATTTTAATTCCAGATTCTGGAAGAAGTTTCACGAGGAATTGGGTACTAGGCTGCATTTTAGTACCGCATACCACCCACAGATGGACGGACAGAGTGAGCGGACGATTCAGATGCTCGAAGACATGGTTCGAGCATGCGTATTGGACTTCGGAGGAAGTTGGGACACGTATTTTCCTTGGCTGATTTTTCCTATAACAACAGCCATCACTCGAGCATTGGTATGCCACCCTTTGAGCTGTTGTATGGGAGGAGGTGTCGGACTCCCATTTGTTGGGGTGAGGTAGGGCTACGTGTGATGGGTAGTATGGAAATAGTGCTTCAGACAACAGAGCAGATACAACGGGTCAGACAAAGGTTGTTGACCGCTCAGAGTTGCCAGAAGAGTTATGAGGATAGGCTACGATCCAAGCTCGAGTTCCAGGTCGGGGATCTTGTACTCCTGAAAGTGTCTCCTTGAAATGGAGTGATCCGATTCAGGAAGAGGGGTAAGCTGGGGCCTCGGTATATTGGGTCGTTGAAGGTGATCGCAAGGGTGGGCAGAGTAGCATACCGTTTGGAGCTACCAGCGGAGTTGGACCAGATTCATGTTCCCTTCCACGTGTTGCAACTGAGGAAGTGTATAGCCGACGAGTCGGCAGTAGTACAATTAGCGGATATCCAGGTGGACGCGAGTCTGAATTATGCTGAGAAGCCGATCACAATCTTGGATCAGAAGATCAAGATTCTGAGGAACAAGGAAGTGCCCCTGGTGCAGGTCTAGTGTCAACATCAGAAAGGGTCCGAGCTGACCTGGGAGCCGGAGTCGGAGATGCGGGAGCAACATCCGGAGTTGTTCGCAGCATGAGACTTTGTGGGCGAAGTCTGGTTTTAGTGGGGGAGAATTGTAACATCCAATTTTCGAGGTATATTGATTTATGTTATATTCCTTTAATTATGTGAGGTGACTCGACGAGTTGGTGCTTAGACTCGTCGAGTCTGGTCGTGGCTGGATGACATGGTTAAGGAGGGGACTCGACGAGTCAGGGGAGGGACTCGCCGAGTCAGAGCTGACAGAAGAAACCCTAATTTCTCGGGTTTGGGACCTATTTAAAGGGCCTTATGGCCTCCATTTGCGGCTACCAGTTCATAGAGAGAAACCCTAGAGTGTGTGAACGTTTTGATAGAGAAAGGAAGCCATTCTTGACCTTTGTGGTGTTGTTTAGCAAGAAGAAGGAGGTTCTAGCCAAGAGGAAGCAAAGAAGGTTGCTACTCTGTGGATTTGAGGCTAAGATCATCTCATTTGAGGTACCATTTCGATCCATCTTCTGATTTATGAAGTAGTTATGGATTTAGGGTTTCTTATGCCCTTTTGTTGGGATGAGTTGATGTCCAAATAGTCCCTTATGGCGATGAGGCTTTAGATCTGGATCCATATGGTGATGACGCTTTAGATCTGTATCCATAGAGGTCCAGGGAGCCTTACTCATTAAGCTTTATGAAGAGCAATGAAGATTAGGACCTTGGGTTGAAGTATTTGGGGCTAAATCATCATATATGGTCATTTAGACATTGCATGTGCATCAAGATAGAGACTTTACGTGATTGTTGAGCTAAGGGAGGTTAGATCGAAGAATTAGAGGAACAGATCTGACCTCAAGAAGTCTCTTGAGTTTTGAATGGCATGAACTCGCCGAGTCCAGGAATAGACTCGACGAGTAGGAGAGGGTTTCCCCGAGGATCACAAAGTTGATGACTCGCTGAGTTGAGGGAATGACTCGGTGAGTTAGAGGGGATTTAGGGGGCTTGAGTTCACGATTGAACTCGCCGAGTCAAGAGTCGGACTCGATGAGTTAGGACGGGTTGCCCAACGATTCACGATCAGTGTCGAGTCGAAGAGTGGGGGATTGACTCAGTGAGTCAAGTGAGTGCCATGATTATGAAGGACATGCATGGACTCGCAGAGTCACATTGGTGCACTCGCCGAGTCTGGTCAAAGTTTGACCCTTGAATTTCATGACTTTTAGGGTTTGGTCGACATTTGGACTAGTGGACTGTTTGAAGGGTAAAATGATCTTTTTGCCTTCTTAGAGGACATATGGGAGTCTAGTCTCACCTGGAGAGCTACTATTATTTGAGATGATTGTTATGTTTTAGGCTGAGGCTAGATGAGTGTATACGCGAGCGAGATACTACCCGAGATATCCGAGGTGAGTCTTCTCACTATACTATACCTGGAAGGGTACTTATGTGTGACCGGAAGGTCTTGTATGATATGATATATGTGTTATATGTGGATATGTGATATGTATGCGTTATGTATGCTATGTATGATGAGGACAGGAAGGTCAAGAGGTTACGGACCAGAAGGTCGATACGGGTAGGACCGGAAGGTCTACCGGGATTCGGGACGGAAGTCCCCTGAAACACTTGGACCGGAAGGTTCCACAGAGTTATGGCTGGAAAGGCGTATGTGTTGTATGTGGTATTTTGGGGAACTCACTAAGCATTTATGCTTACAGTTGTTGTGTTGTGTTTCAGGTACTAGCGAGGACCGTGGGAAATCTTTGGATATGTTTTGAATTGATAACAATTGTGGAACACTTTCGAGAATGTTTATTATATCAAAATTTTGGTTGTTGAAAAATGAAAATTTTGTTTTTAAAATCACGTTGTTACAGTTTGGCTTGAGTTGTTTGGATGCATATTCAATGACTTTATTCCTTTGTACCAGTACACGTCCTAACCTTTGGTGTGAGGTGTCACAGAATACATGTCGCCTTCATCAGACTGAAGGGGCAATGGAGAAGGAACGGAAAAGAAAGCAATGGTCGAACACGGCGAGAGGGGATAATACGAAGGCTTGGAGGCATGACTTCGTCGATCGACCGCGTGACGGTTCATCTCCGGGGTTTGACGAGGCCAAGAAAGAAGATGGGGGAGAAGCAGCGAGGCTGCCTTCATCCACGTCTGGCCTTGAGGTGCGAAAGAGGGAAGGTCCGATGGGGCAAATCAGTCAGCGAGGAGGGAAATGTCGACCTCCGGTGAGTCACCAGACCGAAGAAGGAGGAAGTGTTCGGTGTTTTTCGATCCATTGTTGAGAAGGGGAAAAGCACAGAGGCAGGAGACCTACCATCGATGGTCGCAGGTATGTTGACGGGGCTGCTTCAGCAGTCCCGTGGTTTATCTTTTTTTTTTTTTAATTTTTTTTATTGGGGGGGGGGGATCGATCAATCAATAGGTAAAAATGAATACAAAAGTTTGTTTTATCATGAATCTATGGAATAAACAAGTTAGATATCTTGGGTTTGCTTTTGACAGAAAATCGATGGGGGAAAATGATTGTTCTCTTGGTGTTTGACAGGAAAAGAAGAAGGAAAATTAAAGGGGAAGCTGTTGTGCTTTTTTGTTGCAAGTAAGCAAAAGTGTTATTGGCTGGAAACGAAGAACAAGGGGAAGAATAACAACAGCAAATTCAATAAAAATTAACCTAAATCATGCGACTATTTCAATACCAAATTACAAATCTATACGCAAATAAGATGAAATCATAAAAACACAAATTTCTCTTGATGTTATTAGAATATCACCATCAAAATCAAATTTTCCAAATAACGCAACACCCGAAACAATAGATTTCGATCGGAAAACATTGATAAATAAAGGAAGAGTTAGAGGTGGATCTGGAGGGAATACCTTGGACACAATGATACATACGTGTGTGTTTACGCGACAACTGGGGAAGCAACGATTGAGACCAACGACAAATTAGAAGTAGAGAATGCTCGCAATGATCGGAAGTATCAGGGAGGGAAGGCTGGCTCGATCGTGATTCTGTGATAAATGGGGGGAAACATTATCTCTTAGCATGTAACAAGATTAATATTGTCCATTCAAATTGTATTTTAATTATAATGATTTATTATTATGAAAACAGTTATAAATAAAAAAAATATCAAAATAATTGATTTGGGTATATATGATATTAAAAAAAAATAGGAAGGGTAAATACCAAAATTTGAGTTTAGGCCCGGTAAATACGATATTTAGCTGTTTACGAAGGTCATATATGAAATTCTCCATGTCAAGAATTTGTTATATAAATTGTATAATACAGATACATATAAATTTCCACTCATATGTTTGGAATGTAACATTTATTAATTTGTTAAACTATGTTTGTTAAATTACAAATTGACACATATATACGTAGGCTTATGAGATATATAAAGAATTTAAGATTTATACATATTAAATGTCCAAATTTGTCATATGTATTATTAATTAGCATTTGGGAAATTTTACATATATATATATATATATATATATATATATATATATATATATATATATATATATATATATGTATATATAGTGTTATATAATTTATATATACATTGTGATTACACAATTATTCGGGGGTGGATGACTTCACGTAGTATCACAACAATTGAATATTGTAACGAAAGTAACACAACCATCATATATATAATAAAAATGTATATTGTTGCGTTATACATATTTGCAAAAGAATATTACAATATGATGATATAAATGTTTAATAATAAACGTCCTTAGCGTTCCTTCTTCAAAAGCTGGTGGTTACATGTATTACTGATTCCCTGAGAAATACAAGTGGTTTCGAAAAAGTGTCAACAATTAAGTTGGTGAGTTCATAAGTGTTTTGTATTGAAAAGGGTGTTTTTTTGGTAGAAAATCGATGAACGAGGTTTTCAGAAAATCCAATATTTTCTATAAATAGTTTGAAAAGTTCCCAAAGTTGGAGTGCGTTAGTATTTTTCGTACTTGAATGATAAAGATAAACTTTGTGCTCAAAATAATGTAGAAACTGAATGCATATATGAATCTCGTAAATCAAACTTGTTTTTATACTTTCGCGTGTGTCTTATAACCATACTATTGACACAGACTGCCTGTAACAACATTCTTCAGGTGTTGTAGTGTTATGACATTTGTCACCCCAGACCTGCCGGTCTAACTGTAGCTAACAGTTTAGGTGCGGGGTTGTCAATCCCGTATAGATCTATACACAAGTATCACGCTCTCCTTCCATGAGATTATGGTATATAATACAGGACTTGAAATGCATACATAAGAGTACGTTGAAGTTTGAATATCTCACATCGCTTAGTATAAATAGATTTATGATAAGAAAGACTTTACTTCATTTTTGTTGAAAGTATTTCGTTTTTCAAGATGTATACGTAAGAATGTATGAATAACTAGCTAACTATACCCATTATAGTTTTCCAGAAAGTGTGTTCCATTTGGTGAAAATAACTTGATGATATACTAAACTTTATACGTAAAGTAAGATGTTGGTATCGATAAATAATAAGATGGATGTTGCATTTGTGTTTATAAAACGATACGTTTACTTGTAATGTACTTGTATTTCCCCCCTAAAACATGAAAAGACTTGAAAGGTAGGGGTATGAACTCACTTGTTTGGTTTGAATAGGGTGGGGCTAGAGTCGAGCAGAACTTCAACCTCGGAAAGCTGCGTCTTCGAGCTCTTCGGGGATCTCGGTAGCGTAGAATCTTTGTCGGGGGATCGGGTGCGGAAACCGAGGGCGTCGGGATAGCTTCTGGTGCTTGAAAGTATGTGGGAGTAAGTGGGAGTTTGAGAAGGTGTTCCAAAACCCGTAGCTCATGCCTTCTATTTATAGTGCTGGAAAGGCGAGTACGCTGGGCGTACCACCGGAGTACGCTGGGCGTACACGTTACGCTGGGCGTACTTCGGTTACGCTAGGCATAACTTTGCGTTATGGCTTACGACTCGAGTCTAGCTAGGCATAGAGTTGTAGCCGAAGGGACTCGACCCTGCACCTGAGTACGCTGGCCGTACTCCTACATTACGCTGGGCGTAATCCTGGCTTCCGTCTTCTAAATTCCGTAACTTTCTCGTACGGGCTCCGTTTTTCGCGTTCTTTATATCCACGCGTAAGTGAGATTATGCTCTACAACTTTCATTTAGACTCTGTCGGCTAGTTTTGACTTTATTTTTAATGATATGTTTTTAATAGGTCGGGACTGCTAAAGTCCGTTAAAAATTCATAGCTTCTTTATTCGACGTTGGTTTTCGTTTGTCTTTTTATCATTTTACTCCTATTGTGGATACCTTCAACTTTCGTTTAGGTTGCGATAGCTAAATAACGCCCGATCTTCAATTTGAGTTTTTAGCCCTCTACTACTGTTACGAAACTTAGAAAATTCGTAACTTCTTCATACGAATTTTCTAATTTGGTTCAATCTTTTATATTCAATCTTGGTATGTTCTTTTATATTCAATCTTGGTCAATACTTTAACTTCAATTTGGTTGTTAATTGAAGCAATGTCAAAAACTCCCATTATGTATGTACTTGAGAAGAGAAAGAGTGTGGGAGAGTAGAAGGAAACGTGATTGGTGATTGTGTGTACCTTGAATAAGATTTAGAAGCTATAAGAAAATGATTTTGATGAGATTTTGTTTGGTTGGATTACTTGTGCTACAAAGAGATTGTATGTGTACATAACATTTATACTTTATGTGTGATGTTTTGATTTCATTGGTATGTATTTGTGAGTATTTGTTTGATTTGGTATGTATTATTCATGTTTTCCATTTTTATATGTATGTATACTTAAGACTTTTCCAAACCATTTCTTAACAATTATAATATATTTTTATAAGGGAGAATTTCGTATATGCCCTCCTAAACAGCTAGATATTGTATTTGCCCGGCTTAAACTCCAAATATCATATTTTCCTTTCCCAATGTAGTTTAATATCATATATACCCAAATGAATTATTTTGGAAATTTTTTTTATTTATAACTGTTTTTCATAATATTAAATCATTATAATTAAAATACAATTTGAATGGACAATATTTCCCTTGTTACTTGCTAACACATCACATTTTCCCCCATCTATCACAAAATAACGATCGAGTAGAATGAGCCTTCCCTCCCTGATAAGATAGTTTAAGGTCAGTTGGTTGTGATAAGATAGTTTAAGGTCAGTTGGTTAACCAACACAGGGTGGTTGTGGTTGGAATTCATGAGGCCCGCATCATCTTGACACAAGAAGTTGTTTAAAGATATGTGAAGCTTTTGCTTGCATTCCCTTTTGATCCCTCGACCTGAAGCTGTTGCAGTTGCAGTAGTATGATTATTTCCCACAAAGTTTATGTTATCCAGCGTACACCCAACTGGAACTGGATTTTGATTATATGAAGATTCAAGATTATCAAACATAGTAGATAAAGGTGAATTTTGAAATCGGAAAACTTACATTTTCCTAAGAGTTGAAGTTAAGGCAATGCAATCATGTCGTACTATGAGTGTGATCAGTGATCTTCAGGGAAGGGAGGGTATCCCGAATGACCCCAAACATACTACTGTTGCTTCAGACACAGATCAATAATGGAATCGATTCCAATAAATCACACAAAAACGACTAAAAGATTGCATCTACATCATAAGACAAATTTCAGTAAAAATTAAATTAAATCATGCAACCATTTCAATACCAAATTACAAATCTATACGCAACTAAGATGAAATCATAAAAACACAAATTTCTCTTGATTTTATAAGAATATCACCATCAAAATCAAAATTTCGAAATAACGCAACACCCGAAACAATAGATTTCAATCGGAAAACATTGATAAATAAAGGAAGAAATAGAGGTGGGTCTGGAGGGAATACCTTGGACACAATGATACACGTTTGTGATTGCACGACAAATGGGGAAGCAACGATTGGGAGCAACGATTGGAAGCAGAGAATCGCCGCAATGGTCGGAAGTATCAGGGAGCGAATGCTGGCTTGATCGTGATTCTGTGATAGATGGGGGAAAACGTTATCTCTTAGCAAGTAACAAGGTTAATATTGTCCATTCAAACTGTATTTTAATTATAATGATTTATTATTATGAAAAACAGTTATAAATTAAAAAAATATCAAAATAATTTATTTGGGTATATATGATATTAAAAAACATTTGGAAAGGTAAATACGATATTTGGAGTTTAGGCCTGGTAAATACGATATTTAGCTGTTTATGAAGCACATATACGAAATTCTCCCCATCATGAATTTGTTATATAAATTGTATAATACAGATACATATAAATTTCCACTCATATGTTTGGAATATAACATTTATTAACTTGTTAAACTTTGTTTGTTAAATTACAAATTGACACATATATTACGTAGGTTTATGAGATATATAAAGAAGTGAAGATTTATACATATTAAATGTCCAAATTTGTCATATGTATTATTAAATAGTATTTGGAAATTTTACATTAAATATATATATATATATATATATATATATATATATATATATATATATATATATATATATATAGTGTTATATAATTTTTATTATATAACTTATTTATACATTATGATTACACAACTAATTTGAATCTTTTTAATTCGCATACGACATCAAACATATATATATATATATATATATATATATATATATATATATATATATATATATATATATATATATATATTAGCCTGGTGATTACATATTTTATGAACATTTTTCACAATAATAACTACCATATATCTTTTTGTATATTTATTTATCGTGATGTATACCTCGATTCTCGAGCCCCTTATTGATTCATTTAAATTATCTAAAAGTGCCTGCTTAATGTTCAGGTCGTGGTGATTCCAAAAATACAGAAGGAGTTGAATTCTGTTAAACTAATCTTCTTGAAATGACGTTTTAAGATTCACGTTTAATAAATATTAAAACGTCTGATTTTTCCACTTTTATAAATATTTTTACAAAAATATTAAAAGCATGAAATTAAATAATAGCTTATGACCTGAGTCCAAAGATGTTTTCGGAATTACCATTTGAGTTGTGCAAGTCCGGTAACGGATAGAAACAATTTTAATGGTTTTAAGAAAATCAATATTATACTGGTTTTTTATTCTTAAAATGGCCGTATCTTTTGCATATGAACACTATTTGGATGTTCTTTATATTTTCGACAACAGTGAAACACATACTTTGAGACTAAAATGTTTGCTTAGCTCACAAATGCTTAATACGGAATTTTAATTTTTTATACGCATTTTTAGGGGTGTAGTTTGAGCTGTTCGATTTGTTTGTCATATTCACTACTTGAAAACAGCCCTTTAATGACGCACAAACAATGTCACGCGCTGATAGAGGACACACATTTGTGCGTGCCCTAAAAAATAATGTCAGTTTCGCAAAATTTGAAGGATAGAGGACACGCATTTGTGAGTGACCTAAAATTAGTGTCCAATAAAAAAATTACAAACACGGAAGGCGCTTTTATTTTAAGTTTGTATCGTCTACAGATGTCACTTTATAATTTTTACTCAAACGCGCGTTTCTTATTACACTATTAATTGCTAGGGTTTTTGTTTTAAGAACATCCGAACACTCACTCACACGTTATGTGCTCTCCATAATCGATTCGCTGCCGACAACCTGAGGCTCACTTCTTCTCCTTCTTCGACGATCTTAAGAAAATAGAGAAGATTTCAGAGCTTATCATCAGAATAGGAAAGTAGGGAGAAGGAGTGGAACATAAAAGTACAAAATCCACTCTCTTCTCGCCCCTCTTGTATCTCTATTTTACTCTCTTATATCTCCTTTCAATCCATGTCTCTGTCTCCGTGTTCCTCATCCACATCCACCGCCTCCAACCCTCACTACCAGAGCCGACAAAGAAGATAAAGAAATTTTTTTTAACTTCTATCCATTTGAGTGTGAGTTGAGAAAGGCATAAACTAGGGCAAATGAAACGTAATGGGTTCTAATGAGATGCAGGGATACATTGAGAAGGTAGTCACATTGGGGTATTACTACCGTGAACTAGATTAATTTGCCAAAATGTTGGATTAGTGTCTAAGGCTGTAACTATATTTGGTAAGTACTTCATCCGATTATGCATGGTCCTTTTGGGTTGCCTTCACCATAGCAACTTGATAGGGTGATTTAGAGAGAAGAGATATTATTATTAATGTATTATAGGAATAATATGTTAAAAGAATAATAATATTATTTGATTAATATAAGTCATAAATTAATTAGGAATTAATTTGGTGACTTAAAAAGATTAATTGAATAAAGGGGTATAAACTGTCAAATGTGTGAAAGTTGTATTTTGAGCTGATAATCCTGATGGATATAGGGTTGGACGATTTTAGGGATTTGGATCACCTAGAAATCGTCCAAGGCCTTATCTAGGAAAGGATTTGGATTGCTTTGAGGCTAAGTTATCCAATTAGGGTTTTAGGGTGAAACCCTAGGAGCTCACAGTATAAATAGACTCATAGGGTTGAGGAAATCGGCACCCTTATGATTGGAGAAACCCTAGAGCCGATTTCCCTCTTCCTCATCTCTCTCAAATCATCTTCTTGCTAGTTGGTGTTTGTAAGCCATTAGAGGAGTGACATTTGTGACTCTAAGCTCCAAGAAGAAGAAGGTTTTCAAGCAAGTAACTCAAGGTATCATTCTAGATCTCTTTTCATATGTTTTAATTGTTAGTTTACATTAGATCTAGCCATGAAAGTCTTGGATATGTTGCATGTTCAATTAGTGAAACCTAGATCCAAGCTATAGGGTTGTATGTGCACATAGGTAAAGTTCTTTTGTCCAAATCCCATCAGTGGTATCAGAGCCATGATTGGTTTCAATTGAATATGATGCTTAACTGATTTACTTGCTGAAAATCGTTTTTTCTTGCCCTCTGTCGACCCAACTCGGCGAGTCAGTGTTTGGACTCGGCGAGTTGGCCCTACTTGGCGAGTCCAAAGCTTGACTCGGCGAGTCTGAACGTCAGACAGAGGATAATTCGGGATTTTGTTGCTGTTTTGTCTTGGATTGATACCTAAATTGTTTTATTATGTAAAAATTCGAATTACTTAATTTAATGATTATCCTTGACATAAATATAGATAATTTCAAATCTTTTAAATATTGATTATTTGTATGATAAATATTGGACTATTTAAGATTATCTGGTAATTATCTAATGACTAAAATTGGATTAGGTCAAATATAGATAATTATGAAATTAATTGTTTAATTTGAATTATTTGTTATTTGATCCCTATTGTTTTGAAAAGTTCAATTTTATCCCGAAGTTTTGAAATTTGAATTTTGTGATTAATAGTTTAATTTAGAAGAATTTAAATTTCAATCCCTAGAGTTTTACAAGTTTAAAATTCAACCCTATACTATTATATTATTAAAAGCTTAATAAATATATAAGTAAAATTAAAATGCTAGTCTTACTGTTAGTAGGCCTCATTCACGAAGCCGGTCTATAACGTGGGTATAAGGTTGCTGCCTATAAAATGGCGATTAATGGGTGTACACTCACACCCACCGCTTGCTTGACCGGTGGAGGGTCGTTAGTCGAACGGGTAGGATATGGCAACTCTCTCTCATCATTAATAAGTATAATGAACTTATAAAGTAACTAAACTATTTTATAAAATTCCCAATCTTAGTTACTTTAGAAAAAGTGAATTGATGCAATCCCATGAAATTGCACTTTGCACCCTTGCTAAGAAGTTAGTGGACCGTGTGGGGTTTACCGGCACACTAATAGGTTCTAAGCAAAGGTGGCAAAGGGTGATTCACTGTTTATCATAGTTCGATGGAGCGTGTGTGGTTTACCGGCACATCGAATAGATGATTGTAACAATGAAGGCACCATGTAGATTTGCATGGTAATTCACACCCGCTTTGTGATCCTCGGTATCCCAGTCACAAACTAGAGGGGCATATCGAGATTTAAACTTGCCATTGAAGAGTTCAATAAATCTCTAAAATCTAGGAATTCTCAATAAAACTTAAGGTTATATTTTCGTGGTGAAGAATTAGTGAATCGTCATTCACTTACCTCCAAATTATTTGCATGATTGGATTACGGCATCCCTTTTCTAATATGTAAATAATGTTGTTGGGTCCTAGCCCTAATTTTTCATTTTGGGTGTTTAATTGGGGATCCAAATTCTAATCAAACTTTGTCCTTTATATTTGTAGATGCGGAACGCAAACAACGCTGCTGCTAACTCATTCACGTTAATGAGTCTTTTCCAAAAGGTGACCTTCAATGGTATGAACTTTAGCGAATGGATAAGATACATTCACACCATTTCATGCTACGAGGACAAAGAGTATGTCCTCGACGAAAAGCTCGAGAAGGTCAACCCGAAAATCGCTACTCCCGAAGAGATGGCTGTCTTTGAGACACACGAACGTGATGCAACGAAAGTTCATTGCATCATGATAGCCACTATGAACCAAGAATTCCAAAAGTCCTATGAGGACATGTATCCGTATGAAATGCATCAAGACTTGATGGAGAGGTACCACCAAAGCACGAGGCAAGAGCGCTACGAGATCATCACTAACATGATCACCGCTAAGATGGGAAATGGAGAATCGTTGATTGTGCACTTGCAAAAGATGCAACGATATGTTGATCGTCTTCGCAAGTTAAATGTTAACTTTGGGGAGGATTTGGCCATCGACATTGTTCTTCATTCCTTGCCTTCATGCTACAACCAATTTAGGATGACCTACCATATGAACAAGGAAGAGGTCACCCTAAGCAAACTCCAAGGACTCCTAATGACTGCTGAGAGCAACCTAAAGGACAAGTCTGTTGCACTAACTCCCGCACCAACCGCTGCTCCTGTTTTGGCTATAGGGCAGGGAAGGGGCAAGAAGAGGAAGGCTCCATCAAAGAGCCACCGCAAGGGAAAGTCCCAAGATGGTTCCTCTTCTAGTGGGACCAAAGTTAATCCTGCTAAGCCTAACCCTAACCCGAAGGAGGCAGATGCCATCATTGCCACAAGATAGGGCATTGGAAGAGAAGCTGCCCGAAATATCTGCAAGCCATCAAGGATGGAAAGATCAAGCCATCTTTTGCACGTATATACACAATTAAATCTAGTAATTCATCTCACAATATTTCTTGGGTTCTTGATACAGGATGTGGTTACCACATTTGTTCTGATTTGCAGGCACTAAGAAGAGATAGAGATGTGGAGCAAGGAAGAATAAATCTAATCATGGGAAATAGAAGATTGTCGCTTGTCACCAAGATTGGAGTATATTCTTTAGTGCTTAGTAATGGATTAGGAATAGATTTAAACAATTGTTGCTACTCGCCAGATATGGCAAGAAACATCATTTCATTTCATGGTTTGTTTAGACAAGGATTTCGATATTCGTTTAATAATATGAATGGTTCTATTTATGCTTATCTAAATGGTGTTTTATACTTTGAAGCAATGCCTTGTAATGGAATTTATGAAAATGTTATGGTTGTAGATAACCTAGGAAATGATGTGTTGTGTATAGATTCTTCCAATAGTATGGATAAAGCATCTTTGTGGCATTGTCGTCTTGGACATGTCAACAAGAAACGCATAGCCCAACTCCAAAAGGATGGAGTGTTGGAGTCATTCGACCTTAGGGAAGATGACACATGCGAATCTTGTTTACTTGGAAAGATGACCAAGTCACCCTTCACTGGCACTTGTGAGAGGGGTGAGGGTTTATTGGATCTCATACATACCGATGTATGTGGGCCCTTTAGATCCACCACAAAGGATGGAAACCGCTTCTACATGACTTTCACCAATGATTATAGTAGATATGGGTATATTTACTTAATCAAGCACAAGTCTGAAACGTTTGAAAAGTTCAAAGAGTTCAAGAATGAAGTGGAGAATCAATTAGGCAGGAAAATCAAGATGCTTCGATCCGATCGAGGAGGAGAGTACCTAAGTCTTGAATTCCATGACTATCTCAAGGAATGTGGAATAGTTTCACAATTCACGCCACCTAGGACACCACAGTTAAATGGTGTGGCAGAAAGGCGCAATCGAACCCTGTTGGACATGGTTCGTTCTATGATGAGTCGTGCTTCACTACCTATCTCATTTTGGGAGTATGCCTTAGAGACTGCCGCCCATATCCTTAACCGAGTCCCTACAAAGAAGGTTGCCAAAACACCTCACGAGATGTGGACAGGGGAATCTCCCTTGTTGGCACATATCAAGGTCTGGGGTTGTGAAGTTTTCGTAAGACGAGAAACTCATGACAAGCTCGAACCTCGTAGTAAGCGATGTATTTTCATCGGCTAGCTGAAGAAATCCTTTGGATATCTCTTCTATAGACCGAGTGACAATGTTGTCTTCGTTGCAAGGAGAGGGGTTTTCCGAGAAAGAGAACTCATAAGCCAAGGAGACAGTGGGAGGCAGATTGATCTTGAAGAGATTCAAGAGTCGAGTGATGAAGGAACCTCTACCGCTGGCGCTCAACCCGAGGAGGAAACTCCGGTTGAACCAATTGACGAGTCATTACCTCTTAGACGTTCCGAAAGAGTTAGAGTTCAACCCCAGTTGTATGGTTTTCATATTACTATCGAAGGGGACACGTATATTAGTGATAGTACACTAATAAATCTAGATGAACCTAATTGCTATAAGGAAGCCATGGCTGGCCCGGAGTCTGCAAAATGGAAAGAGGCAACGGACAACGAGATTCAATCCATGTATGACAACCAAGTTTGGAATTTGGTTGACAATGTGCCCGGACGTAAGACGGTTGCGTGCAAATGGATCTTCAAGAAGAAGACCGACGTGGATGGGAATGTGCACACATATAAGACGCGATTGGTTGCGAAGGGATTTACTCAAACTCCCGGAGTTGACTATGATGAGACCTTCTCACCAGTTGCAAAGATTAAATCTATTAGGGTGATGCTAGCTATTGTTGCATTTCATGATTATGAGATATGGCAAATGGATGTCAAGACCGCTTTCCTTAATGGGAAGCTGGAATGAGGATGTTTACATGGCTCAGCCAGAGGGTTTTGTCGATCCGAAGCATCCAAATAGAGTGTGCAAGCTTGAGCAGTCCATTTATGGACTTAAGCAAGCATCTTGCAGATGGAATCTTTGCTTTGATGAGAAAGTCAAAGAGTTTGGATTTGTACGAAGTGAAGATGAATCACATGTGTATGTCAAAGCCAGTGGGAGCATAGTTTGGTTTCTCGTTTTGTATGTCGATGACATACTGCTCATAGGAAACGACATCCCGACTCTGTAGGAGATTAAGTCCTGGCTCGGGAAGTGCTTCGCTATGAAGGACCTCGGAGAGGCTTCCTATATTTTGGGAATAAGGATAGTGAGAGAAAGAAGTAAGAGACTAATAGGACTTAGTCAAAATACTTACTTAGATAAGGTACTAAAGCGTTTTAGTATGGAAAACTCGAAGAAGGGAGAACTACCGATACAGAGTAATACCAAGTTGAGTAAGAATCAAAGTCCAAGTACCGAAGCCGAGATAGTTGAGATGAGCCGAGTACCTTACGCTTCCGTAGTTGGCTCAATCATGTATGCTATGACTTGTACTCGACCTGATGTGGCCTTTGCTTTGAGCATGGTCAGTAGATATCATGGGAATCCTGGTAGAGCGCATTGGATTGCGGTCAAGAACATCCTTAAGTACCTTCGGAGGACCAAGGAATGGTTTCTAGTCCTCGGATGGAGTGATGACTTGAAGGTGCGAGGGTATTCTGACGCCAGTTTCCAGACCGACAGGGACAACTACCGTTCGCAGTCGGGATGGGTCTTTACCCTTAATGGAGGAGCGGTAACTTGGAAAAGTTCCAAACAGGAAACTGTAGTTGATTCAACGTGCAAATCAGAATACATTGCAGCGAGCGAAGCGTCGAAGGAGGCAATATGGTTGAAGAACTTCATTGGCGATCTTGGAGTTGTGCCTGCCATAAAGGGTCCCATGGAAATTTTCTATAATAATGAAGGAGCAGTTGCCTTGACCAAGGAACCGAGGGATCATGGTAGATCTCGGCATATCGACAGAAATTATCACTTTGTTAGGCATCGAGTAGAAGAAGGACACCTCGTGGTTAAGAGGATATCATCAGAAGATAACCCAGCAGATCCGCTTACAAAGGGACTGAACAGGGTTAAGCACTTGCAGCATGCTAGGAGTATTGGGCTGAAGGATGATATTAGTTTAGATTAGATAGTATTAGAAACGTATAATAGATAAATGTAATTGACATTTGATGATTAAATAAAGGAGTATTATTTATAAGTAATGTTACTGTCTTATGTTAATTGTTTAGCTATTGTTTCACTTTGCATGTTTTGACTTCCAGAATAATTGAGTTTATTAAGAATAATCGAATTATTCAAACTGTCCAAAATAGTTCATATGTTGGAAGTAGGTATGAATGAAGATTGTCGTGAATTGGTGTGTAGATTGTCTAAATGGTATTAGACATAGCAAAGGTTTGTTGCAACGTTCATGAGTGCTTATGAACAAGTTTTGAGCATTGGAATAAACCCGCGCTTGCTGGAATCATTTTGGAGTGATCGCAAGACGATAATATCATATGGTCTTAAAACCTAGATATATGGCTTATTATTTACTAATTGGTTGTACATTGATAATGCGAAACCGCATCAGTAAATTGATGTCATAAAACGCATTGTTGTGTATAGTTGGTTAGTTGATAAGTAAATGCATATAAGTCAAAGTTTATATGTTACTTTTATTCTAAGAGGGTAAAAGCGATATCACGGCCGCTCGATGATTTGATTTAACTTATGTGTCGGGCCTGGTCAGGACTGAATTGATGTGTTCGATTAAGTTCTATGTCGAATAAAACTGAGATCGAGAAAATAGTTGTTGGACAATGAGTATGACAATGTAAAGTCCCGAAAAACAAATCTACCAATGATCAAAGATAATAACAGATGCAAACACGAATTAATAAGCAAATATAGAACAAAAGACCAAGCTTGCATACGCTTCAATGCTATAAAACGTCTGATACAACTTGGGAGAATACGAAAGCATCAACAACGAATAAAGACTGACACAACTCGCTATTTAAAGGCTTGACTTAAAACCGTAAGGTGTTTACGGCCGTAAGGAGTTTACGGCCGTAAACACATTCTGACCGTAAACTCATGACAAAACAATCATAACTACACATCTACTGCTATCAACAACTATGCCTAGACCAAACCACTATACAGTGTCTTTCAATCTCCCCCTTGGTTTGGACTAGCTTGGCCCCATTCCTTTCTTTACCAGCATGACATCCATTTGGCCCATAGCGCCATTCCACATCCGTTTGCTCAAGATCTCAGCAACCGTCCTGGTATACGCCTTAGCTCCCTCCTCATAGATATCTTTAACCACCTTGATCTGACAATTGCTCAGGTAATGAATATCCTACTTCCTGAACTGCAGTACGTCTCTTCGATCATACAATCGTATACACCCATTCTTGAGCTTAATGACTGCACCACAAGTACTCTCATCATAAACCCAGCACTCCATAGAACCGAGCGATCCATCTGGATAACCTTGAACAATGGGAAATTGTTTCACTTGAGTCGTGGGAGGCCACATAACCACTTGCAGAGGTTTATCAGAAGAAGCTTCAAACACATCTAGATGTTCTAGAATGACTGACTCGGCAGTTGGCATTGTTGGAAAGCCCTTCTTGACTTGCTCATCTAGAAAGAATTTGAACTACGAAACCTGAGGATTGTTTAATAGATTGATAAAAGGATGTTGTGATAACTCCGTAAGATCAACCCTTGTCAACGAATTAAAAGCACGAATATCTTTATACAAATCTGAGTTACCACTCTTGCGAATAATAATCCAAAGACGAAGAGGATCGTGAAATCCCCAAGCAGCCACACCCGATTGATCCCCAAAAGTATCTCTGAACCGAACAATTTCAAGATCAGTGACAGTGATCAAAGGTCCTCCTTTAGAAGTGCTTTAAGTAACATTTCTCTTGAATAACAACTGCCCCTTTTCAGTATCATCTTCTTGATTTTTCCGAATGATCTCTTGAATATGAGAAGCCATAGGAGGAACAACTGCAATACGTTCAGCAGAACCAGATGATTGACCAGTTGGCACATCTACTAGATATGCTTACACATGTAGATTTATTCTTTGTTCTTCTATGCTTGTTTTATACTTCTCTCCAAAATCATCCTCCAATTTCTTTTTCAATTCGAAGTAGCTCGAAGTCAGCAGATTGAAATGTTCTTGAAGATCAGAAAGCTTCTTATTTTTCACTTTCTTATCCCTTTTAACTTCTGCCAGCTGTCCACCAAGATAAGTTCTATCTGACTGAAGCTTAGACACTTGAGTACGAAGCTCAATGTTCTGAGCACGAAGTTCAGCTACTTGAATGTCAAGCTCTATGTTCTTCTGACTTAGCACACAGATATGCTTTCGTAAACTAGCAAGAGATGGATCATCATCTGGAGCACCCCCTTCGTTTATAGAAATGTTCTTTCCTTGAGGACTTGGCGAACGAAGCTGTTCTTCAGCCATGTGCAAAGCCAGCCTCTCAGAAGCTACATCCCTATTGAATCTTGGAACAGGAAAACCGGGCGGAGCTGAAGGGCCACCAACATCAAAAACTGAACTAGGTCCAGTTGCAAACATCTTTGTTGCAGAAAGTCGTGTAGTAGCAGTAGTAATTGGTGGTGTAGGAAGACCACTGACCAAACTAGTAATTAGCTCGGATTGTCTTTCATCAAGTCTTCTCCTCTTTGATTGAGGTTGGTCAGCTTGTGGAGGTATTACACTAACAAATGGTTCAGTTGTAGGAGAAATAGACACGGGAGGGGAACATCCCACAACTATCTCCATTGGAATCGAAGTTGACACCATCTGCTCAGAAGTTGGAGTAAGAGTTTCGCTTGGATTCCTCATCTCAGTTGTCGGCAAAACACCATCATCGACATTTTGAAAAATTGTGTCAAGAATCTCATTGGACACAACATTGGCGCTACTAGCTAAGGAAGCCGCGATATCATCATTATCAAATCCCGTAAGATCAAGATCTTCAAATGAATCATGTCCATCATCACCAGTAACCATTTCCCTTTCATCTTGTCTTTCATTCAATTCGTGTTCATGACTAGAAGCACTTTGGTCTCTCGGAGTTGGTGAATCTTCATCATCTTCAGTCACATCTATCACTATGTTTGCTGGTGTCGAGCCCTCAGTAGAAGTTTTCTCAGAGGAAGTCGGTTCTGACGATTCGTATGACACTGGCGTCTCATCTAATTCTGTAAATTTTCCAAATTTCTCCAATGGATAACGCCCTCGGAAGACAACTTTTCCTTTTCTGTTTTGCTTAATGAGTCCCACAGTGTGTGGACCCAAAGATTTCATATCCAAAGTGTCTCTCGCCTTTCTAACCTCAGGAAACTGCATCTCGACAAACACTTGAATGAAGCGGGGATATTGGAGAAAGGTATCCCTCGTAGAAGCTCGGATGTTTATTACAAATTCCTCTAGGATGAACTTCGAGAAATTGAAATGAATTCCTGCAGCCAAAGACACCAACGCACCAGTTGTGCATTGAGAAATTTCATCAGCCCCACTCCTTCTACCCGATATGCAACTCACGAACACATGAGCTAGAAATCTCCAATACGGATGGAGCAGCTTTTTCAACGTTGGCGGGTAGGTTCCCTCATAACTCATCTGTCGTAGTATTCTCTGAACATCTTCTATACCAATTTCCGTCGGATAGTTACATTGATCGTCAATCAACAACGCGTCTCGAACAAAACTTTCATTGATCACGATGTCTCGTCCTTGCACCTTCGCTGCAACCGTGAAATTTCCATCATCGTCCATCTGCGTCCTCGCCGTCTCCCAAAATTCACGAACAATGTTCTGATATATCACCGGATTGACTGTTAATGCTGACGCAACACAACATTCACGCAACCTGTGAACCATTGATAGCATGTCGGAATGTATGACAGGTGGATCAGCAAGAACGATTGCCAGATTGTGCATGTCTGCAAACTTGAGATTTGCCATTTGTCTTCACGATGATGTATTTGTTTTTCTGAAAATCGAAGATAAATTTTTCAGCAACTTGAGAGCTTTTGAGAGAGTTTGCGGCCGGAAACTGTTGAGTGGGGAGATTCCGGCCGGGAACTCCCCCTTTTTTACCTTTTTACCTTTCTACCTTCTCACCTGATAGCTACCCAGTATTTCCAATTTTCGCCAGTTAATTTTTTAAAAAAACTTTTGAGGATTAATTTAATTTTTTTTTAAAAAAAACTTTTTAATTTAATTTAAAATAAAAACTAACACACCATAATTTTAAATGCTAGAAAATAAAACAAATTGAAACAAAACAAAAAAAATAAAATAAAATAAAATAAAATTTGAAGTTGCAAATAAAAATAAAAAATAAAAAATAAAAATAAAAATAAAATTAAATTAAAATCAAAGAAAATTAAGAAAAACTTTAACTACTACTTCTTTTGTGATGCTTGGATCAAAGTTATTGGACGGCCTTATTCTACTTATCGGTACCCTTATCTTCACGTCTTCGTCTGACCGATTGCCAGTATTGTGGTCCACTTAAGCGCGAAGGATTTGTGACATTTTTGGACCTTTTACCAATGACATGATTTGGGTATATACCTAATTGTAAATTTTTGGTAATTATGATAACTCCTAAATCTTAAGTGAAATCACCTTATGACCATTTAATTGACTACAACCAGGGATATTGTTGTCCACCTAAATCGAGCAGCGAGATCTACAGACAATCTGTATGAGTTCAATTTTCAGGTGTACTGGAACGTGTTTCCCGCTTCCTGATATGCCCCAGCCATCAAGAACTTCCAGAGTACTCCTTACACCGGGTGAGCAGACAACCATTCAGAGAGAGAAGAGATACATAATTCTATTGCTAACTAATTCAGAGGGGTTGAGAAGAAGAAGGTTGCATATGCTGTGTAACAGGTCGGATTACAAGTCGCGCAAAGGAGACAGCATATGGCTAACATATGAGAAGTTTTTCACACATATATTTCACGCACATATATATTTCCTACAGAGAAATAGAGTTGCATATGTTGTGTACCAGGTCGGATTAGAAGTCGCGCAAAGGAGACAACATATGACTAATAGACGGTAAGAAAGAAAACGATTTTCTACAGACCTAATTTATCGGAATTTACAAGTCGCCCAATCCAACCGGAATTAAGGACAGAATCCGCACATTGAGGAAAAGTTAAGCCACGGTTCCAAGTACGGGTTCAATTAATGTGACGAGTAGATTATCATGTTTATCTCCCTCCTCAACCTATCTGAGCGTCGTGATGTCAGATTAAACGGATCTAACTAGGTCAAAATTTGTCGAGTCCTCAAATTCATTAGGTTCAACTTTCCTAGTCAAGTCCCTTTTTAACATCTTTCGCGCCTACCAGCACATCGAGTACAGAGCGTAGACAATTCAACTTAGGTACGTTACGCCGATTCAGGTTGTCCTTTATCACTTATTAATATCATTTCCCATCATAGTACTTACAACCGAGGTTGTTAAAAAAAAATTAAAATGCTGAACTGAAATGACTCTATTTTTGGATTTTTGTGTAATTTTTGTTGTTTTTGGATTTTATTTCTCCCCTAAATTTGTGCATGGTTGAGAATTTAAATAAAAGAAAATGCGCAAATTTAAACAAACCTAACAAAAATTGAATACAAACCTACTAAAAAAATTGAAAATATAGACTAAGAAAACCAAAAAAATAAAATTGAAGAATAATAAAAAAAAACAAAGAGAGAAAAAAAATTAATCCTCAAAACGTATCATTTTCAGAAATCCCACAAGCACATCAAAACGTGCTTTGTTAAAAGGCTTTGTGAACAAGTCAGCCACATTGTTATCAGTGTGGACTTGTTCGATTCGAATTAAAGATCGTTCATAACAGTCTCTGATAAAGTGAATTTTAGTATCGATGTGCTTGTTTTTAGAGTGTTGGACTGGGTTCTTAGCAATTTGTATGGCAGCCTCATTATCACAATAGATAGGGTTTTCTAAGTAATTCAAACCGTAGTCCAACAGCTGATGTTGGATCCAAATAACTTGATAACAACAAGCTGATGCTGCCACATATTCCGCCTCTGTTGTCGAAGTCGAGACAGTGTGTTGCTTCTTGCATTGCCATGAAACTAGTCTGTCACCTAGGTATTGACATCCTCCTGAAGTTGATTTCCTGTCAAGCTCACAACCTCCATAATTACTGTCAGTAAAAGCATAAAGATTAAATTCAGAATTCTTCGGATACCAAAGACCCAATTTAGGGCTTCCTTTGATATATCGAAAAATTCTTTTAACAGCAATAAGATGGGTGAGTTTAGGATTAGCCTGATAACGTGCGCATTGACAAACTGCAAACATAATGTCTAGTCTACTTGCAGTAATATACATCAGGGATCCGATCATCGATCGATAAAGAGTTTGATCTACGGGTTCCCCTTCTGGATCTGGAGTCAGGAGAGGTCGTTCAGCCATCGGTGTTGAAGCAGATTTAGCATCATGAAGTGCGAACTTCTCAAGAATATCCTCCACATACTTGGCCTGATGGAGAAGGATGCCGGTGGAATTCTGTTTAACCTGAAGCCCTAAAAACATGGTCATTTCTCCCAAAGAGCTCATTTCAAATCTTTTCTTCATTACACTTTCGAACTCCTTGCAAAGTTGTTGGCTGGTTGATCCAAATATTATGTCGTCGACGTATATTTGAACAAGTATCTGGTCCTTGCCGACATGCTTTATAAACAATGTTTGATCGATAGTACCACGTGTATAACCATGTTCGAGCAAATGCTTAGTTAGAGTTGCATACCATGCTCTAGGAGCTTGATGCAGCCCATACAACGCTTTGTCCAACTTGTAAACATGATTAGGAAACTTCGGGTCGACAAACCCTGGAGGTTGATCAACGTAGATTTCTTCCTTCACCTTGCCATACAAGAAGGCAATCTTGACATCCATTTGAAAAACAGTAAAGTTCATATACGAAGCATACGCTAAGAAGATACGAATAGCCTCCAAGCGAGCTACAGGAGCATAAACCTCAGTGTAGTCAAGACCCTCGACTTGTCGAAACCCGCGAACTACCAGTCTAGCTTTGTTTCGCACAATGACCCCTAAATCGTCCTGCTTGTTACGATAGACCCACCGTGTGTCAAGAGACTTTTTTCCCTTTGGTAACTCAACTAACTTCCAAACACCGAGTTTTTCAAATTGATGCAATTCTTCATGCATTGCATCCACCCAGCTAGGTTCATTTAGAGCCATTTCTACATTCTTGGGCTCAATTTGAGAGATAAAGCAAGAATACAGACATGTATTCACGTCTCCACTTTGACTTCTAGTTTGAACACCACTATCTAGCTGGCGGATAACATTCTCGATCGGATGATCCCGTTGAACCCTAGAGGGTATTTCTTGGCTGATGTCATTGATAGAGACAGGTAGAGTGTGAATGTTAAGACCCCCTTCATTTGCTTGTTGAGTAGAACCAGATGGTTCTGCAACATACTCATCTGTAATGAGGTCAGGAAAGAGTAATTCCATCAGGGTTGAAGAGACAGCGGAAGCATCATTTGGAACGAACTCTTTCTCTAACGATGTGAGAGGTCTCGATTCAGCATCAGAAGAATCAGTGTGGTCTGATTGAGGACTGTCATGTTCCAAGAACAACCTCCCCTTAGAGGTAGCAGAGGACTCCCCCTCAATTGCAGCAGAAGGCTCCCCCTCAGATGAAGCAGAAGGCTCCCCCTCAGATGAAGCAGAAGGCTCCCCCTCAGATGAAGCAGAAGATTCTCCCTTGCGCGAGTCAGAGGACTTCCATTCGATTGAAGCTTTAGACTTTCCTTTCGATGAATTAGAAGGTTTAGATATAGGCTTGTATATAACTTCTTCGTCTTCATCTTCAGAGATACTCCTCCAATGCGAATTAGTTCTTGATACATCATTTGAATACACGTTTAAGGATTTGAAAAGTGACGTGTAATCAAACAACCAGTCCGGACCCACTCTTGCGTCTGTCTCATTCTCTTCCAACCAACGCACGTCATAGGATTCCACAATCTGTTTGGTTTTCTTGTTATAGACTCTATAGGCGGTACGTGCAGCATACCCAACAAAATAGCAGTCATCAGCTTTGGCATTGAACTTCGGATTGGCATCTAGGTGAAGAAGGGTGCAAGGACAGCCAAATACCCGAAAATGACTGACTGACGGTTTGTAACCATAGTAAATTTCATATGGAGTTTTCATTTGAGCTTTGTTGATGAGTACTCGATTCTGAACATAACAGGCAGTGTTTATGGCCTCTGCCCAAAAGAAAACAGGAAGCTTGGAGTCACACAACATCGTCCTTGCAGCATCTTTAAGTGTTATGTTTCGTCTCTCAGCAACACCATTTTGTTGAGGTGTGTGAGCTGAACTAAATTGACGCAAGATCCCCTTCTCAGAGCAGAAGTGATTGAGAACATAATTCTTGAATTCTGTTCCATTATCAGTGCGAAGTGCCTTCACCCTTTGATTGGTCTGATTCTCAACAAGTATGATGAACCTCTTGATCAATTCAGTGATGCCAGCTTTGTTGGATAGAAAGAAAACCCACGTAAAACGAGAAAAATCATCAATCACAACTAAATAGTAAGAACTTCTATTGATGCTTAGCACGTTCACTGGACCAAATAAATCCATGTGAAGAAGTTATAGAACCTGACTTATTGAGTTAACTTGCTTCGGCAAATGTGGCTTTCGATGATGCTTTCCTTGAGCACAGGACACACATTTCTCAAATGTGATAAAATCTTTGACAGGTAATCCACGGACCATCTCATTCTTTGCAAGACGATTGAGATTTTTGGCGTTAGCGTGACCTAATCTTCGGTGCCACAACATTGTAGTTTGCTCAGAGATCTTTGAGAACAAACAGGTAACTTGCTCTGGTAGATTGCTATTCATATCGATAATATAAGCATTTCCATCCCTTTTTGACTTTACGAGAATCCATTCTTCAGGGATGACAAAGCCTGGCTTTAAGATCATGCATTCCTTGTCAGTGAAATGCGTAGAATAGCCCTTGTCACAGATCTGCGAGACACTTAGCAGGCTGTGTTTTAGCTCTGGAGCAAAATTCACATTTTCAAAACTCAGAACTCCATTTGTTACCGTGCCCTTTTGTGTAATTTTTCCTCCATCTCCACCCGCAAAAGAGACGAATCCCCCATTAAATGATTGAATGTTGTTCAATTGGGTGATGTCTCCTGTCATGTGCCGGGAACAGCTGCTGTCGACGAACCATGGTCTGACGACATTTCCCCACAACTGCCCCTGCAAAAAATGCGGGTTTAATTAGATTTGGGCACCAAGGTCATGATCTTCCTGGGTGATCCCGATGCCTTTTCAGATTTATTGCACATGAACTTCTCTGAGGATACAGATGATGTATTGGGAGTAGATTTGGGCTTCCATTTATAATTAGGTTTTTTGAATAATTCAGTCAACTTTGTCATTTTATGTTTAACAATCTGCTTAAAGCATGTGTTACTTCTACCAGAATTGGTTGAAGATCCACTATTGCTTTGGGATGAGCTTGACCTTGGCGTGGCTATGCTCCTTTTTGGCAGACTGTTCAAGACAAAGTGATTAAAAAACCTTTTATGACTGTGAAAAATATCCCTTTTTCTATTTCTTTTATCTACCCAATAATCATTTCTAGAACGACTTCTAGAGGAATTTCTATTTAAGGACCTTCCTCTGAACTCGGTCTCTCCTCTTGGAAGATTATAACTCACAAACATTCGATTAAGACAATTTCTAGCAATATGACCCTTAGTACCACAATTAAAACAGATCTGATTGTTATTGTTAGAACTTGTGCTGCATTTAACAGATTTGTTTTCCCTACAAACACCCTTGCTTGTCTCACAGAAACATGCAATGTTATTAGGTTGTGAGGCAAGTGAGGGTGCTATATTTATTGAGGGTTGTGAGACTAGTGGTATCTCAACATTTTTATCACAAACATTCAAATTGTCAACCAAACTGTTCAAAGATTTATCAGACATATTAGAAACACTCAAAACTGTATCAGAGGTAGCAGCTACTGTATCAGAATAATTAAAAACACCACAAGAGAAATTGTCACTTAAAACATTTAACAAAGAATTATCTTTATTTAAAATGAAAACTTCAGGTTTGGACTCGATTTTATTTTCAGAAACACATCCTTCAACTTTGTGCTTTGACTGATTCAAGGATTGATCTGCAGGAGAAGTAGAAATGTTAGTACTTTCAACATTAATAAATCCTCCCGAAAAAAAACTGGAGGGCTTGCCATAAATCATAAATGATTCATTGGCAATCTCTTCTTTGGACAAAGGCTTGGACACGTATGAATGATTGAAAGGAGGAGGTACATGATTATACCCTAGACCTTTTGATTGATTTCTTTTAAACTGCATACTTTGGTCTATCATATTTGCAACCACCTCACTTGAGAAATCATATTTTCTAACATCAAGTTTGGCGGTCTCAAGTTTTCCTTTCAAGGATTCAACTTCAGCTATCAGTTCAGCATTTTGTTTGACTACATAATCGTAGTTTTCACATTTGTTGTTGTAGTCTTCCTGGAGTCTCCTAAAGTCTTTAATTTTTTATTCTAGTTGAGCTTTAAGTGGTTTTTGTCCTTTTCGAAGTCGGTACCCTTCATATCTAAGGTCTTCTACGTCTCTTATTAATTTGTCATTGAGTTCACGAAGAATCCTATGATTTTCTGCCTCATTTCCTAATGTCTCAATTTTATAATATAAAGTTTTCACATAATCTACACAAGCTTTAGAGTACGATAGAAGACTTACCTTGGACGAATTAGGTGCATGGGAAGAAGATACCATCAAGCCAAATTGTAGCTTCATCATATTGTCTTCAGCTACTGCAGTCCCTGCTTGAGTGTCATCCCTCACTTGTGCTAGGTGAGCATTTTCTGGTCCAGACAAATTTAGAGCTTGTATTTGATCATCCCAATCAAATGATTGTGCAACCATAGCCTTTTCATTGTTTGCTTGACCACTGCTTCGGTTGTTCCCAACTGCAACCATTGTTCTGTCATTATTAACCCTTCTATCAGGGTGTGGGCAATCACGAGCAAAATGCCCTGGCTCATGGCAATTGAAACATCGAAGCTTTCCTTTGTTGAATCCAACCTTCTTATCAGCACTCATTCCCCAATTGTTCTTTCCTATCTTTTTGGCAAACTGTTTTGCCCTAAATACAGCCATGGCAATTTGCCATGTGATGTCCATTTCCTCAACGTCCTCTGGATGGATTTGATCAAGATCTGCAAATGACAATTGAGGTGGAAGTTCCCCAGCTACAAGAGCATTGTAGCAATTCACAAGCCCTGTTGCAAAGACAAGGTTTTCATCACCCTCCTTTCCCTTTGAAGAGGAAGCCACATTTGAGGATAAAGCAGTTTGGGTAGACATTAGAGGCTGACTTTGTGGGTAAGGAATGAACGGTGCAGAGGAAGATGAACCTGTAGGAGTATAAGAGAAAGAAGAGAGAGCATTATTAGTTGAAATGCCAAGATTGGCAGCTGAGTAGGAGTTCACATGATTGATCTCTCGCTGCTTGTCATCAATATCACATGCTTTGATGACAGCCATCACTTCAGCTAGGGAAAGGCGATTGAGATCCTTAGTCTTCTTAGTTACTGCTACATTCATGTCCCAAGATTTTGGGAGTGCATTTAGTAGCTTCTTATTAATTTCTGACTTTGTATAAAAGATCCCTGCCACAGTCATCTCTGTGTTGAGAGTTGTAAATCGCTGCAGTTGAGCTTTGAGAGTCTCTCCGGGAACATAATTAAACATATTGAAGCGTTGTCTCAGCATATCTTGGCGACTTTCTCGCATGTCTTCATTTCCCTCATATACTTCAATGAGAGCTTCCCACAGTGCTTTAGCAGAAGTATACTCTCTGAATCCTTGTGCAATGTCTGGAGATAAAGCCATAGTCAAAATGGCCAATGCCTTTTCTTGTTCTTCTACACTCTCAAAGTCTTCATCAGTGTAGTTTTCGATTTTCTTGTCGACCACCTGCCCCCCAACTATAGTGGTGATTCTAACTGGATCCTTTAAAACACATTTCCAAATCTTGAAATCCTTCATCTTTATATACTTTTCAATTCTATATTTCCACTCGGGGAAACCATCAGCAGACATAAGTCTTGGAATGCGCGTGGTTGTTCCCATCACAACATCAAATTCTTGGTATTGAGTTGAGTTTTGTGTTTCCATTTTAAAAAAAAATTATCTGTAGTAAATTTTAAGGCTGTAAATTTAATTTTAATTATTATTTTTTAATAATTTTTTTAATTCAGGAATTAATTTCAACTAATATATGGTAACTGACTTAGCCGTAAACTCAATAGGCCGTAAACTCGTTGGCCGTAAACCTTAGGCCGTAAACTCGAGTTTACGGTCCAAAGATACCTTTTGATTTAAATTACGAAAATTAATGGTGTAGTTATCGTTTAACAGAAAATCGATTTTTCGTGAATACTCGAGTTTACGGTCAATGAAAATCATATATAAAAGTTTGATTTTTATTTTAAAAACAACTCAATTAAATGCCAGAATCAAAATTTGATCACGAAAGCTTGAATGATGTGTAAAATAATCGTTTTCGTGGAATGAACTTGTGGCTGTGAAGAGGAGTTTACAGCCGTAAACTTCGAGAAACTTTGATTTTGACTGGAATGAATCCCTCTATACTGCTTGAATATCGATTTAGTTGAAAACGCAGTTGTTGAATGCCTTTGACACTAGTATAGCTCTGATACCAATTGTAAAGTCCCGAAAAACAGATCTACCAATGATCAAAGATAATAACAGATGCAAACACGAATTAATAAGCAAATATAGAACAAAAGACCAAGCTTGCATACGCTTCAATGCTATAAAACGTCTGATACAACTTGGGAGAATACGAAAGCATCAACAACGAATAAAGACTGACACAACTCACTATTTAAAGGCTTGACTTACAACCGTAAGGTGTTTACGGCCGTAAGGAGTTTACGGCCGTAAACACATTCTGACCGTAAACTCATGACAAAACAATCATAACTACACATCTACTGCTATCAACAACTATGCCTAGACCAAACCACTATACAGGGTCTTTCAGACAATGTTTCATGAAATCGTCTGCATGATATCAAAACAGAGGACTGTACGATCCCTTATCTAAAGGACAGGTTATTGATAAGATCAGAGTTGACAGTGTCTTTGAGAGCTACGATTGCTAATCGGATTGTGTTTTCGTTTATAGTTACTAGACTTATCCAAGTGGGAGACTGTTGGATTAGTGTCTAAGGCTGTGCATGGTCCTTTTGGGTTGCCTTCACCATATCAACTTGATAGGGTGATTTAGAGAGAAGAGATATTATTATTATTGTATTATAGGAATAATATGTTAAAAGAATAATAATATTATTTGATTAATATAAGTCATAAATTAATTAGGAATTAATTTGGTGACTTAAAGAGATTAATTGAATAAAGGGGTATAAACTGTCAAATGTGTGAAAGTTGTATTTTGAGCTGATAATCCTTATGGATATAGGGTTGGACGATTTTAGGGATATGGATCACCTAGAAATCGTCCAAGGCCTTATCTAGGAAAGGATTTGGATTGCTTTGAGGCTAAGTTATCCAATTAGGGTTTTAGGGTGAAACCCTAGGAGCTCACAGTATAAATAGACCCATAGGGTTGAGGAAATCGGCACCCTTGTGATTGGAGTAACCCTAGAGTCGAATTCCCTCTTCCTCATCTCTCTCAAATCATCTTCTTGCTAGTTGGTGTTTGTAAGCCATTAGAGGAGTGACATTTGTGACTCTAAGATCCAAGAAGAAGAAGGTTTTCAAGCAAGTAACTCAAGGTATCATTCTGGATCTGTTTTCATATGTTTCAATTGTTAGTTTACATTAGATCTAACCATGAAAGTCTTGGATATGTTGCATGTTCAATTAGTGAAACCTAGATCCAAGCTATAGGGTTGTATGTGCACATAGGTAAAGTTCTTATGTCCAAATCCCATCAAAAACATCCCAAAATTCTCATGTGAGAGAATCGATGAACTAGGGTTTCTAATTCACAAAATCTCACCTCACGTTCTTATAGTTCTCTGTTTTTTGTGACTCGTGTCAAGGAGGCTCTTTTGCTAGTAATGATGACGTCTTTTAGTTGATGCATATTAATGCTTATTTGAAGAGTAGAAGTGTACACTTCTATTCTTCAATTTCATCATCAATTACTATTCTATTTATGCACTTCTACTCTTCAATTTCATGTTTTTTTTGTTAGTTGTAATTGATTCTTGCTTCAGAAATTTTGAAGTACTCTCAAGGTTTATCTAATTTGACTTTTTTACATCTTGTATACAGAGATTTGTGAAAGTTTATCTATCTATTAGTGAGAAAGAAAAGAAATAGATGAGGTTGGATTCAGCTTCTCACCAATCATCTCATCTTTCACTGTGTTCCTCATGTTGTACGCATAATTCTCCAAAGCATTCTTCGCCTCCGAATTCTTCCTGTGCTCCTCTTCTTCAGACTCATACTTATCAGCTTCCTTAACTATCTTCTCAATATCCTCCTTTGATAGTATCATGTAGCGATAATCCCTCACAAATATTCACCTTGAAATTTTGTTTAATCAGTTTCAAAATCACATGATTTGGGTTCTAACAGGTAGGGTTATCAAACTCTAACAGATCCAATATCACGTGAGAATTTTGAAAAATATGGTCATCCTGATGGCAGACAGGTACCTTATCTTCCTTGTTTCCCGTTCTTAAAATACCAAATTACCCTTTTGTAACATCCGGATATCCAGGTATAGGAATTTGATTATGTTATATTGGGGAATGAGGAGACTCGGCGAGTTGACGCCTCAACTCGTCGAGTAGGATCGCGTTTTGGGGACCAGTTTAATGAAGGGACTCGACGAGTCGGGTATTTGGACTCGCCGAGTCATTGCTGTCAAGGAAAACCCTAATTGTCCGGGTTTGAGACCTATTTAAAGGCGCTTGTAGCCTTTAGTGGCGGCCACCTACACCCTTGAGAGACTCCTATCGAACCAGAGAGCTGAGAGAGTGAAGAAGAGCCATTTTGGAGCATTCTTGAGGTGGTTGTGCAACGGAGTAGTCATTTCCAGCAAAGGGAGGTCAAGGGGGGTCGATTCAGAGCTTCTGAGCTTGCATCTTCACCATGGAGGTATCAAATCGTTCTCCCTTTTCTGTTTTGGGTAAGATTGGTGCTTTTAGGGTTTTCTAGCTTCTTTTATGGCATGATTTGTGGAGATTAGTGTCCCATTGAGTGTGAAGCCATAGAATGGGACCCAAAGAGGTCCAGAGAGTCCCTTCCATCCTGCTTTATGCATTCTATTTGGAGTTTTGAGCTAGGGTTGTTATGTAATGAAGGTTTTCACCCCAAATGAGCTTGTAGAACCTTGCATGAGTGCCCAAGGTTCGACCTTTTCATGGTTATTGGCTTTGAGGGAGTTAGATCTATGGTTTGGTGAAGCAGATCTGACCTCAGAAGGTCAGATGAGGGTTGTCATGGGAGCAACTCGCTGAGTCCATAGGCAGACTCGACGAGCCGAGTCGGGGTTGCCCCGTGATTCGTTGCCGAGTAACTCGACGAGTGGAGAGGGAACTCGTTGTGTCTAAGAGGTTTAAAAAGGATTTAGAGAACCCGTATGGACTCGTCGAGTCACTCTTGTGTACTCGCCAAGTCTGGTCAGTGTTGACCGTTGACTGGAGTTATGTTATGTTGACTTTAGGAGTTTTGGTCAACAGAGGTAATAGAGGTCAGGGAGGGGTAAAATGGTCTTTTACCCATTACCTAAATAGAGAGGGAAAGAGTAATCGTCGGTTAATTAGAGTTGGGACTTCGAGTATTAATTAAGAGATATTTGCCATATGTGTTAGGCGGTGGCGAGTTCGAGGTTCGCATGTGCAGATAATTGCTTTTTGATTGTCAGGTGAGTCTTCTCACTATACTTTACCTTGAGTAGGTAACCAGAGTTATGTGACAGAGTATTTATATGTTGTGTATGTTATGTGTTGTACTGCATTATTTCTATGTGATTTATGATGTGCATGTTTACAGAGTTAGAACCGGAAGGTTCCCAGAGTTAGAACCGGAAGGTTCACAGAGTTAGAACCAGAAGGTTCACAGAGTAGGGTCCACGGACCCACAGAGTTATAGCCTCGAGTGGCTAATTTGTGTTATGTGTAGTATTTTGGGGAACTCACTAAGCTCCATGCTTACAGTGTTTTGTGTTATGTGTTTCAGGTTTCTCTCAGGATCACGGGATGGCACCGGCTCGATTGTACACACCAAAGAAAGAGTCATGTTTTGAGGATCCTGGTTTATTATGCAAGTGAAAATGGAGTTATGTTTTGTAATTTGATTATGAATGATATTTTAAGAAAAGTGTTTTTAAGAATTAAACGATTATTTTTAAATGAAAAATTGTTTTGAAATTTTCGGTGTTACAAGTTGGTATCAGAGCCTTGGTTTGACGGATTCGGATGCGCCTTCGGGTAAATCTGGACTCAAACTGAGGAAGTAAGAAAAGTTTTCAAAGAAATAATTTTCTAAAGCGAATAAGAGTTCAAAGAGAAAGCGAGAAAGAGCAGTGTGTACAATCAGCCAGAGCCCGAACGGTGATTTCCCAAAATACCCTTACTTTTGTGTTATGAGATATTTATGATGCACTTTACGAGATATTATTGCATGCTAGAGACAGGCTAGGTATTCCATATCTTAGGACTAGAGTGGCCTGATTTGTGATGCCTTAGCCTAGGAATTGCTATTATATGCAATGTGCTTTTGAGTATGTGATGAGTGAGAATAATTGGTTGGAATTCTTTAGGGGATTTGAGTAGAGGAGTAATCTAGGGGAGATATCTAGATAAGTACCGTGGTACTTAGCGAAAGAATACTTAGAACCCACGAGGGGAAGAGTTGTAGAGTTCGGTGGTACTTTCAAGGATGAGCAGAGCAAGCGGAGTTATCACCCAGAGTGAGTCATATACATTCTTCGATGCTCGAATGCTGCTTGCTTCGTGCTTTGTGGAACTCTCGATGATGGGAGTCAGATACCAAGAGAATATGACGATATTCAGGAGGTAGATGGCTGGCATCATTAGGAGCTCTTCAGCAGCTGATGGCAGAGAAGTGTGGGAATCTAGGAAGAGCCTAGGGAGTAACTTTAGCCAGATGAGTGCGCTGGCAGAGTAGAGAATTTTGCTGGGGAGCGAGCGCGCAACGAAATTGGTGAACGAGAAGGTCGAGCAGCTACTTAGGAGCTCCAGGATAGTCCGTGTGGAAAGTATGGGTAGATGTGGCAGGTAGTATGGGCCCGTACTACTGAAAGTAGAGGACCCATACTTGATACAGGGAGTATTCTGAAGGTTCTAATGAGCGTATTGAGGAGTGATGTTATGGTTCGAGTACCATACATCGGAGCGGATTGAGGAGTGATGTTATGGTTCGAGTACCATACATCGGAGCGAATTGAGGAGTGATGTTATGGTTCGAGTCCCATACATCAAAGTAGATGGAGGAGTGATGTTATGGTTCGAGTACCATACATCAGAGTGAATTGAGGAGTGATGTTATGGTTCGAGTACCATACATCGGAGCGAATTGAGGAGTGATGTTATGGTTCGGGTACCACACATCAGAGCAGATGGAGGAGTGATGCTATGGTTCGAGTACCATACATCGGAGCAGATTGAGGAGTGATGTTATGGTTCGAGTACCATACATCAGAGCAGATGGAGGAGTGATGTTATGGTTCGAGTACCATACATCGGAGCGGATTGAGGAGTGATGTTATGGTTCGAGTACCATACATCAGATCAGATGGAGGAGTGATGCTATGGTTTGGGTACCATACACCAGTGAATATTGAGAAGAGATGTCATGGGGTGGGTACCATGGTTCGTAGCGAATGATGCTTGTGGTTCTCCGGTTATCCGGTCACGATTGATGAGGTAGAGATTGGACGCTATGGGTTTTAGGCCTGTGGCGCATGACTGAGTTCGAAGAGGCGTCCCTTGAGAGGGAGGTCGAGAGCCTTTCAGAGTATTTTGGTAAGGAGTCAGAGGGAGGGGAGAATTTCGGTATGAGTTGAGCAATCAGTCGATAGAGGAGATGTCACTTTCTATGACCTGGGTGGTGCTAATTATGTTCATGTGTGGAACATGAGAGGCATGATGTTTAAGTTTTGGGTTTAGGGGTAAACCATGCAAGTTGTCATTGATGATGATTTTCCATCAGAGTATCAGGTAGCATGTGTGCCGCGAGGCAGTGATTTACCATGAGCAGATAGTCAGTTGGGACTGAGATAGTCGAGGACCATGTTACACCTATTTGAGTATAGTAGGGCGTATTGTAGAGGTATCGGTGGAGAGTCCAGTCGAGTTAATCAGTGTAGTGGTTTTTCTATCTATGTTGGGTATTGAATATGGGAGTGGGTCCCTGTTCTTGGGATGATCCATGTGTGGTAACATCGGTTGATGAGACGAGGTGGGGGAGTATGATGATTTCATGGTCCAGTCTATGAGTCAGTGATGTTTTTGGACAGTTGAGTTGGTTGGTATTGGATTGGTACGAGACTTGGAACGACTAGAGGCAGTCGTTATGAGAAGTTCTTGAGGATTTCATCTGAGGTTTAGAGTTATGAGATCGATTGATTTCCTTAAGGGGGATTATCAGTCGTTGCGTAGCACTGTCCAGGGGCAGGTGCGTTATTGCTGGTGAAATTAGTTTGTGAGGTTATTGATGGTTCGAACCCTAAGTGGGGGAGAACCGGGTGGTTTATTGAGAGAACCAAAGATTTGTGCAAGAGCGGTTAGGGTTGGATACAGAAACCAGCGGCTTGAATTCATGAGATCAGGGTCATTGGTGATCAAGGAAAGGTGCAGGGCGAGATAATGCATGTGCTATATGTCGAAGAGAAGGATGGGTGTCTCCACGGCAGGTTGTCAATGGTCAGGAATCTGGTGGTGGTTAGAGTCGTTTCAAGTGGAAGACTCGTAATGATGGCATGGGCAGTTGAGAACTTCTGAGTTGAATTATGGGTAGAAGATTGTCGAGTAGCCAACTCCCGGGTTGGGATGTGTATTCTTGCTTGGATTTTGAGCAGTAGTGGAAAGGGTTTCGGAGGATCATCAGTGTGTTCTGAAGAGTTAGCGCCTTCCTTGTATTCCAATTGAGTGTTTGGATGCACTGAAGTTGCACATTGAGTGAAATAGGAAATTATTATGGAATTCAGAGGAAGTGTATTGTTATATGTGTATGGTGTTGGGAGTAAGGGGATCAGTGGTAGAGGCAGGACATTGTGATGCTTTGTTAGGGTGTTCCGTGGTTTCCACGTATAGCGTCCCGATTTCGGAGTTATTTAGAGTCTTGGGTTTAAGATGACTAGTGATGTATCATGTATCCACGGTTCCAGTGGGAGCCCTTCGTGTATTGTCATCAAGGGAGATTATTTAAGGAAGTGGATCTCCGCAGAGGTAGGTTCTGTGTTATGGCGGTTGCCGCCAGAGTCTGTAATGCATATCGGGGCAAGTGTGTGTGTAACTATCTTTGATAGTCTTCGGTGCATGAGTTAGTGAACATAGTGGGGCGTTGTAATGAGAATGAGAGTATAGGGTGAAGCTATGGGGAGCCGTAGTATTCACCAGTCAGAGGGTGTTGTGATGCTACGGGGAGCCGTAGTACTCACAAGTGAGAGAGAGAGAGAGAGTCATGATGCTATGGGGAGCCGTAGTATTCGCCAGTCAAAGGGTGTTGTGATGCTACGGGGAGCCGTAGTACTCACAAGTGAGTGAGAGAGAGAGAGAGAGAGAGAGAAAGAGAGAGAGAGAGAGAGAGAGAGTCTTGATGCTACGGGGAGCCATAGTATTCGCCGATCAGAGGGTGTTGTGATGCTACGGGGAGCCGTAGTACTCACAAGTCAGAGGGAGGGAGTCGTGGTACTACGGGGAGCCGTAGTACTCATTAGATAGTTGGCATTGTGATACTACGGGGAGCCGTAGTACTCACTAGTTAGAGGTTGTCGTAATGTTGCGGGAAGCCATAGTACCCACTAGATGGCAAGAGAGTGTGATGTTGGAGTGTTCTCCGATAAGTGCATGATGCAGAAGAGTTTTAGGCTTGAGTAGCCCTAGTGTTGAGTTTTGGAGCCTAGTGGTTAAACCGGGGCGAGACTGGGGTCTCTGTCTCTATCGGGAGGGTCAGCGAGGTGCGCGAGAGAATGTGCGCAGCAGACGCCAGAGGTTAGAGCTGAGTCAATGTTCGATTGGATTGTTTTTTTTATGAGGAAAAGGGAATTTCGTGACTTGCGTGTCACTGGGCCGTGATAGTGGTCACGGGGAGGAAGTTAGTGAGATATTTTGGATCATGTTATGTGTGACCTTTGGGGGTTTAGTTGTGGGGCCAAAAGCTGACCTGGTGCTCGGTATCGAAGATGAATATGAGAAATGACCTAGAGTTTACCATGGTGATGTCTGTGGACACTTCAGAGCAAGCGAACGATTCAGACGCTCGAGGATATGTTTCAGGCATGTGTATTAGATTTCGGGGGGAAATTGTGGCCCGTATTTTCCCTTGACCAAGTTTTCCTACAACAACAGCCACCATTAGTGCATCAGTATGCCACCCTTTGAGCTGTTGTAGGGAAGGGGGTATCGGACCCCATTTGCTGGGGAGAGGTAGAGCAACGTGTGATGGGAAGTACAGATATCATGCTTCAGATGTCAGAGCAGATACAGCAGGTCATACAGAGGTTGTTGACCGCTTAGAGTCGCCAGAAGAGTTATGCGGACAGGCGCCGGTCCGAGCTTGAATTTTCGGTCAGTGACTTTCTACTCCTGAAGGTCTCTCCTTGGAAAGGAGTGATCCGATTCAGGAAGAAGGGCAAGTTGGGGCCCCGATATATCGGTCCTTTTCGGGTGATCACGAGGGTAGGCAGGGTAGCCTACCGGTTGGAGCTACCTGCAGAGCTAGGTCAGATCCATGACACTTTCCATGTGTCGCAGCTGCAAAAGCGTATAGCCGAGGAGTCGACAGTAGTGCCATTAAAGGATATTCAGGTGGAACACGATCTAATAGATCGTTGTATCGAGTAGTTGGATCATAGTCTCTTACCATAAAAATGGCTGCATGCGCAGCAGCACCAACTATGAGAAATCCACCAATCCACATATGATGTGTGAACAATGACAGTTGTGTACCATAGTCAGTAGCTAGATATGGATAAGGGGCATGGCATACATATGGTAAGCTACCTGCTAGGTGATCGAAATCGCTCAGGTCAGCGAGGACTCACTCACCTACTCCTTATCTAATACTTTCTTCTATCTACTGAATTAAAAAGGCGACCCGCCGCGCCGGGCTATAAGATAAGAGACAGCTGTTGTACTACTTGACTGGTAAGAAAGAGCTTCCGTAAGAACTAGAAGACTCTTGTATGTACGGTAACCCTATCTTCCACTACTGGTGGACTGTTGCACATAAAGGCCGACAGAAGCAACCTTTCATAGAAAGAAAAAAGTAAAGAAAGATCAAATTCACTAGTAAATACTAGAAAACTGGGCTTTCTACATATGCATCGTCTAAAACAACGATTTTTATCAGATGTAGAAAAGAAACTTCATAGAAGTTGAAATATGAAGAAATAGATATGCCTAGCTGTTTTATTCTATGGGTAAAGGATCTAATTGATAGAGTAAGCACCGTAAAGATCAATTAGCGATGTGGGCCTGAACTGCGTTGAGAGACCGGTGGCTATTCGGGATCGAAAGATCAAGGTTCTAAGGAACAAAGAGGTGCCTCTGGTGCAGGTCCAGTGGCAACACCAGAAGGGGTCAGAGCTTACTTGGGAGCCGGAGTGCGAGATGCGTGAGCAGCATCCAGAGTTGTTTCCAGAGTAAGACTTCGAGGGCGAAGTCTGATTCTAGTGGGGGAGAATTATAACATCCGGATATCCAGGTATGGGAATTTGAGTATTTTATATTGGGGAATGAGGAGACTCGGCGAGTTGACGCCTCAACTCGTCGAGTAGGATCGCGTTTTGCGGACCAGTTTAATGAAGGGACTCGATGAGTCGGGTATTTGGACTCGCCGAGTCATCACTGTCAAGGAAAACCCTAATTGTTTGGGTTTGAGACCTATTTAAAGGCCCATATGCCCTTCAGTGGCGGCCACCTACACCCTTGAGAGACTCCTATCGTACCAGAGAGCTGAGAGAGTGAAGAAGAGCCATTTTGGAGCATTCTTGAGGTGGTTGTGCAACGGAGTAGTCATATCTAGCAAAGGGAGGTCAAGGGGGTGTCGATTCAGAGCTTCTGAGCTTGCATCTTCACCATGGAGGTATCAAATCGTTCTCCCTTTTCTGTTTTGGGTAAGATTGGTGATTTTAGGGTTTTCTAGCTTCTTTTATGGCATGATTTGTGGAGAATAGTGACCCATTGAGTGTGAAGCTATAGATCTGGACCCAAAGAGGTCCAGAGAGTCCCTTCCATCCTGCTTTATGCATTCTATTTGGAGTTTTGAGCTAGGGTTGTTATGTAATGAAGGGTTTCACCCCAAATGAGCATGTAAAACCTTGCATGAGTGCCCAAGGTTCGACCTTTTCGTGGTTATTGGCTTTGAGGGAGTTAGATCTATGGTTTGGTGAAGCAGATCTGACCTCAGAAGGTCAGATGAGGGTTGTCATGGGAGCAACTCGCTGAGTCCATAGGCAGACTCGACGAGCTGAGTCGAGGTTGACCCGCGATTCGTTGCCGAGTAACTCGACGAGTGGAGAGGGAACTCTTGTGTCTAAGAGGTTAAAAGGATTTAGAGAACCCGTATGGACTCGCCGAGTCTGGTCAGTGTTGACCGTTGACTGGAGTTATGTTATGTTGGCTTTAGGAGTTTTGGTCAACAGAGGTAATAGAGGTCAGGGAGGGGTAAAATGGTATTTTACCCATTACCTCACTAGAGAGGGAAAGAGTAATCGTCGGTTAATTAGAGTTGGGACTTCAAGTATTAATTAAGAGGTATTTGCCATATGTGTTGGGCGGTGGCGAGTCTGAGTTTCGCATGTGTAGATAATTGCTTTCTGATTGCCAGGTGAGTGTTCTTACTATACTTTACCTTGAGTAGGTAACCAGAGTTATGTGACAGAGTATTTATATGTTGTGTATGTTATGTGTTGTACTGCATTATTTCTATGTGATTTATGTTGTGCATGTTTATAGAGTTAGAACCGGAAGGTTCACAGAGTAGGGTCCACGGACCCACAGAGTTATAGCCTCGAGTGGCTAATATGTGTTATGTGTAGTATTTTGGGGAACTCACTAAGCTTCGTGCTTATAGTGTTTTGTGTAATGTGTTTCAGGTTTCTCTTAGGATCACGGGACGGCACCGGCTCGATTTTACACACCAGAGAAAAAAATCATGTTTTGAGGATCCTGGTTTATTATGCAAGTGAAAATGGAGTTATGTTTTGTAATTTGATTATGAATGAGATTTTAAGCAAAGTGTTTTTAAGAATTAAACGATTATTTTTAAATGAAAAATTGTTTTGAAATTTTCGGTGTTCCACCTTGTAATTTAAATGTTGGATTTGGATTAGGTTTCTTGGAAAATTGGTATTTACTGGTTCCTATGTTATTTAAATCCTTATTGTTTTCCTTGTTGAAGCACAAATTACTTACTTGATACTCTATATTTGGAATATACTTGGTTGGTTTTTTGATGCTTTTATGGTATGCTCTGTGACAGGTACGCATTGCTGAGTATAACAATGTTCGCAGTCAACTCAATGTAATTAATAGAAAGCAGTCTGGAAGGTAGAAATCTATTAATTACCCACCTAACTTGTTGGACTAGTGCATCTATAGGAATCAGCTAAGCTTAATGAATAGAAAAATACACAAGAAAGTTAAGAAATTGTTTTTTTATTACATAGAAATGGTACATTGATGTCGCATCTATTTTGAACCAATATCAGATAAATTGACATCTTTAATTAGTTACAGACTGGTCTTTAAAAGTTATTCTATAAACCTAAACAGAATACCATCTATATATGCATTCATATTTACATCAAATCAAGATCAGTGTGTGTGTGTTGTGTACACTTCTTTGCTTACACTAAAAGTTTTCTTATACCAAAAATTCAGATAACAATTAGGGTTCTTCACCAAACGTATATTGGTCTGCCATATCTTTATGCCTATCTGTTGGAGACCTGTTAACTTCTATCTCACTGAAAAAGTCAGGATTTTGACTTAAATCTTGACCCAATTCCACTTCTTTCTCTTTATCTTCCTGCATATAGTAATAATTAAGTGCATGCACTATTTACGTACAAACGGAGGTAACTCATGAGCAGCCACCAAAACATTGTGAAAGCATATATGCAAAGTGTTTCAGTTTGGACTCCTTTCGTATTTGTGTTTGGGGCGGATAGACTTTCCGGGTTAAAAGAGTAAATTTACAACTAACTAAGGGTAAATTAGTAATTTATTGTGAATATTGCTTAATTTACTATGAATATTGGTTAATTTACTATGAATATTGGTTATATAGGTGCCTACTATTTAACATTTCTATATATATCATTTTGCTAGTCAAAAGTCACATACGTTATTGTTACTGTTTCTTTATTCTTGTGTAGAGTCTTAAATAGGGAACATTTTGTTAGAGATAATCAAGTCTAAATTCAATCATTATGTAACAAATGAGATTCAAGTTGATCAGAGTGACACTAATATTGTAAATATGCCAGTTGCAATGAATGAGGCAAATAGTAATGAAGGAACCAAAACACCCCACACAGAGCCTTTATATACTCAAGAAACACCAACTACTCCTACAGTGAATCCACCTATAGACATAACTCAAACACATGGTAGCTAAAGTGCCTTCACTTAAAAAAATTATAGCTAATATGTTCCTAGGAACAGTAGCGACAACATGGGAAATATTAATCTATATAATAGATTGTTTTATATAATAGAGTGTTTTCATCTTTTACATTAAAGACTATAATAGAGTGTTTTTATCTAGAGCTATGAATGAAATGAATGGTCAATATTGTCCAAGTCGGCCTTTGAGAATTGATGTTGCAACTTCTAAGAAGGTGTCTAATTTACAACAATATGGACAACAACAACAACAACCATGTTCATCACAAGGTGTGTTTTCTTGATTCTTGCTTGTGATTTGTTTGATTTTCTTGATTTAGTTTGATAAGTGTAGACTCATTATTGTGAATATTTTTAGCTGTGATATTGGCTGGTGGAGGTGGATTTGGTGCCATGCCTCAAAGCTCTCAGTCTGATGAAGATTCTTCCAATACAACAGCTCATCTACATCTGATCTTCAATTGAGTCTTGCTCCTGCTCCTGCTACTCAAAAAAGCTCATCTACATATGATCTCTTATCCTTGACTCAACTAAATAATAAACCCTCACACAACACCACAACACTTGGAATAACCTTGAGAGAATTTCACTAACACTCAAAATTCGGCCAGCCCTCTTTTACTTGCTTGTAGTGCTGATTTTTGCTAGTCAAGGGGTCTTTATATAGTTGTGACACAAGTAGGGTTACACCATGTAAACCCTAATTATCATGGCTTTCCATATTGAATGATCCATGGGTTTGTAACCTCCAAAGACTATCCATGGAGCACCTTATGGGTTTTAGCCCAATCCATACAAACCATGGATCATTAGCTCACTATACAAGAATATATGATTTACACAATCAACACCATATATTTAAATAGTCACTTTTTGATCATTTAATTAATTCCAAATTAATTCTTTGATCAATTCTAATTAAATAATATTATTAATATATTAGAACTTATAATATATTAATTAACCTTAAGTGTCCTTTCTTTCATTTAGTCTATCCAAGTGTTGCAATGCCATGCAACCCAAATAGACCATGCTAATCGGGTCAAGTACATTCCAAAAATAGTTACAAACTTAGACACCTAATCCAACAGTGTCCCTATGTAAAGGATATGATGGCCTCATTCCTGGCCACCATCCTCAAACAAACAGCCCTCTCAAACCCTAAATACTCGTCCATTGAGCTTGTATGTCCATTTGTGAGCTATTGAGTGATCTTGTGTTTCTTTGGAGTGAAGAATGAGCCTTGAAGAAGAAGGAGTGGGATTCCAGGCTTTGGATCTGAGCTTACCTGAGCTTGGAGCTTCATTTTGAGGTATAAAGTTCAAAGCTTCCTCACTCGTTTGATTTGTTCATCATGTTAGATCATTTTACGGTTTTGGTCCCAAAGTTGGATGCTTTATGAGATATTAAGCTCCAGAAACAATGATCGGCTCCTTTGAGTGTCTTCAGTGATATAGTGTCATAAAAATCGAGACTTGGACGTGCGAATCAACCCATGCATGAGATATGAGCATTTTGAGATAAGAGAATGAGAGTTTTGGGTGTTTGTGACTTTATCAGGCATGCAAAGGCTTAAAGTCACAGACTTCATGGAGTAAGAGCCTTTAGGGAGTCCAGATCTATGATATGAGCTAAGGTCTTAATGAATTAAGACCAAACAAATAGGAAGAGAAAAACTGGGACACACGCTGAGCGTAATCCCAGTACGCGCATCGTAGGGTTGGGAATCCCCGATGCGTGCATGGCGTTGGAGTACGCTCAGCGTAGAGGTCTGGTACGTGTGGCGTATTGTAACATCCTGAAATTTCAGGTAAGCTCTCAAACCCTTATTCTTTTCCAAGATGTCGCATTTAGCCCTTAAAAGGAATAATGAAGCAAATGAGTATGTTGGGCGTACTGAAGAGTACACTACGCGTACTCATGCGCCTTATTTGGACGCGGACTCGATGGAGTACGCTGGGCGTACATTGGGCTAAGTTGGGCGTAATCGGCCCAAACTCAAAACCCTAATTAATTGTTGTTCACTATAAATAGGATGCTATAGTCTTATCCTCAGCCTCCATTGTCACAGAAAGAAACCCTAAGAGAGTGTTCCTACGTCCTAAAGCTTGTGAGTGTGTGATTTGAGCTATTTTGCTTTTGTGTGTTAGAGAAGAAGAAGGAGAAGTGCTTGTGGAGATCAAGGCTTGGAATCAGGACTTAGATCTAAGATCTACAGAGAAAGGAGTTTCTCTTAGAGGTAAAAAGATCAAAACTTTCCCTTGATAATTGATTTGGTGTTCATGAGTCATTTCTAGGGTTTAGGTCCCAAAGGTGGAGACTTTATGAGCAAAAAGGGTTCCAAGGACCTAGATCTGTCCCATTTCAGTATTTTGAGGGTAGTTGATCCATAAAAATCCTATCTTGGTCGTTACTTTGGAGTCAAGCTAGAAGTAGGAGCCCAAAAGTGTTGTTTATGGAATGGTTTGGGTGTTGGTGACTCTTTCAGCCTTGCAAAGGCTTAAAGTCACCAACTTTATGCATTAAGAGACTTAGAAGTGGTCAGATCTATGATTTGGACGTGTGGCTTAACCGATTTAGACCAGAATGAAAAGGAGGAGAAAGCTGGGAGTTACAATGGGCGTACTCCCAGTACGCGCGGCATAAGGGGCTGCGTACCCCGATTCTGTGAAGCCACCTGGTACGCTCAGCATACAGATCTGGTACGCGCTGCGTACCCCAGAAGGTTGACTTTTGCTGACTTTTAGGGTTTAAGTCAAAGTTTGGACCTTTGGGCCATTGGAGGGGTAGAATGATCTTTTACCCTCCTGAGAGATCTTAGGAAGAGATTTATGCTGATTTTGAAAGTTGTACTGATTAGAGAAACCACCTTATATGATTAGGAGGAGGTTAGAGCAGGATTCTTGAGTTCGAGATTTATCGAGATATCCGAGGTGAGTCTTCTCACTATATTGTACCCAGAAAGGTACATATGTGTGACCAGAAGGTCTTGTATGCTATGAGATGTATGTATTGTATGCTATGCGTTGCGTGTTCTGTATGTGTTATGTATGTGATATGTATTCTATGTATGATATGGGCCGGAAGGCATTATGACGTGGACCGGAAGGTCAGGGAGTCATGGACCAGAAGGTCGATATGAGTAGGACCGGAAGGTCTACTGGGACTGGGATGGAAGTCCCCTGAGACACATGGACCGGAAGGTCATGTAGAGTATGGACTGGAAAGGCGTATGTGTGTAAGTGGTATATTGGGGAACTCACTAAGCTTTTATGCTTACAGTGTTATGTGTAATGTGTTTCAGGTACTAGTGACGATCGCGGGAAAGCGTCGGATTGACTCGTACACATACCGATGGATTTGGATATGATTTGATCTTGGGATTTGATACATTTGTTATGACGATATTAATACATTGGATTTATGTTTTTATTTACGGATGAAAATACATTTTAGAAATGAAAAAAAAATGTTTTGAAAATTTACGTTGTTACAATAACTGACCTACCGGCCCACACTACCCACCCATCCACCAACTGTCACACAACCCTCCATTGGTGCCAATTAACTATTGAATGAATACAATAACATACCGCATAGCTTAAACAATCTTAGACTAAAAGATTTAATCACACAAGGATTGGACTCATACGAGAGTTGCGCAGTAGGACCAAATCCCTTACCCTAAGACCATTTAACCCTTGTAGCATGTGACTTGGAGTATTCACCCAATAGTTAATTCACACGTGAAAGAGTCATAGAACAATTAATGAGGTACACTACATAAGATAAGACATCAAAGATCAGGAAATTCTATCATACGGCTCCTGAGGATCCCTATCTTATCACTAGCATGATGTTCTAACATATTACATAATCAAATAATTGCATGGTATTTTGGGGTCTACTTATTGGCTCCGGCTGATCGTACACTTCGCATCCTCTTTTACTTATTTTGAAAACCATTTAAAATTATTTTGAAAATCTTTCCTTGATTTGAGACTGGATTTACACGAGTGTTCCTCCAATTCACTAAAACCAAGGCTCTGATACCAACTTGTAACATCCATAAAAATCAAGCCAATTTAAAACTTTTTAAATATCCAAAATAACATTAATTATTACAAAGTGTCTTCAAATAGTTTAAACATCAAAGTTCCCAGAAATCATAAGCATAAATCGAGGAAGTGTGCGATCACGCCTTCGCCTTGTTACGGTCATCCGCTGCACCTGAAACATTAATCGATAAATGTAAGCTCGAAGGCTTACTGAGTTACCCCCAAAATACCCATACACACAACAATACACATACAATAACAAACAACATATTATGGGTCCAATCATCCATCGGGATCGAATACCCCAGGACCTCAACAATCGGTTTGGAATGCCCACATACTAAGAGTCCAATCATCCTTGGGATGGAATACTCTTGGCCTGCAACCATCGATTTGGAATGCCCACACACAATATATATATATATATATATATATATATATATATATATATATAACCGATACTATGGGTCCAATCATCCATCGGGATGGAATACCCCAGGCCCCTCAACCATCGGGTTGGAATACCCCAGGCCCTCAACCATTGGGTTGGAATGCCAACATACTATGGGTCCAATCAACGATCGGGTTGGAATACCCCAGGCCATCAACCATCAGGATGGAATGCCAACATACTATGGGTCCAATCTACCATCGGGTTGGAATACCCCAGACCCTCAACCATCAGGCTGGAATTCCCACATACTATGAGTCTAATCATCCTCGGGATGGAATACTCTCGGCCCACAACCATCGGGTTGGAATTCCCGCATAACCAATGAAACATGTGCACCTATATCAAATAATCATATAACAGTCTAAAAAGATAACATACTAGGGTCCTATCATCCTCGAAATGGAAGAACCTCAACTACCAATGTAGGCAAGTGTCTGACTTGCGCCAAGGTCAAGGTTGCTACCTATGTAGGCAAGTGTCTGACTTGCGCCAAGGTCAAGGTAGAGTACCAGAAGCCCTCGGGATTGTTATAACAACCTGAAATACCCGAGTGGAAGTGGGAGCGGATAACAATGGATTTCATAACCAAGTTACCCCAAACAGCAAGCAGACTTGACACCATCTGGGTGATCGTCGATAGATTAACCAAATCCGCCCACTTCCTACCAATAAAGGAAACTGATAAAATGGAGAAGCTAGCCCGAACATACGTCTGAGAGATTGTGCGACTGCATGGTGTACCAATATCCGTTATCTCCGATAGAGACAGTAGATTCACCTCAACGGTTCTGGCAGTCACCACAAAAATCTCTAGGGACGAGAGTAGACATGAGTACTGCTTACCATCGACAAAATGACGGTCAGAGTGAGAGGACCATTCAAATCTTCGAAGATATGCTAAGAGCTTGTGTGATCGATTTTGGTAAGGCATGGGATACCCATTTACCACTAGTCAAGTTCTCGTACAACAATAGCTATCACACTAGCATCAAGTTTTCTCCATTCGAAGCCCTCTACGGTCGCAAGTGCAGATCACCTGTGTGTTGGGCTGAAGTGGGCGACATGCAACTAGCTAAAGGACAAATACCTGACAGCACTCTCACCGGCCCGGAAATCATAAGAGAAACGACCGAGAGGATTTTCCAAATCTAGGAATGACTAAAAGCATCAATATACAGACAAAAGAGTTATGCGGACAAAAGACGGAAGCCCTTGGAATTTCAGGTTGGAGACCGAGTGCTATTGAAGGTCTCACCCTGGAAGGGATTAATATGTTTTGGTAAACGTGGTAAACTAAATCCAAGGTATATCGGACCATTCGATATCCTTGCCATGCTATCACACTCCAAAACCGAGAACGGCATAAACGTTCTGGGACGGAGGACGTCATGTAATGTATCACAACAATGTAAAGTAGTAAACAAGAAACAACATCATTCATTGCATTAATAGTATAATTTTAATTACAAGTGTGTTCTTTCTAGTATAAGACAACATAATAAATAATCAAAATAAAATAGCAGTCTTGATTTCTCCGTCTTCACAAAACCTGGTCGTCATACCTGTCTATTTGTGACCTAAGAATACAAGTTATTTTGAAAGCGAGAATCAACAATAAATCTGGTGAATTCATAAGTATTAATGTGTCTTTGATTTGTAAAAACTATAAAGTAAAGACTTGTAAACATTTGGAGAAACGTATGAAAATGTTTGTAAGTAATTGTAAACGTTTGAAAACCCTAGAAAATCCTATATTTCCTACTAGTATAAAAGTAGTCTTCTACCAAGACTCGACTGTTTTGAAAGTAGTCTTCTACCAAGACCCGACTGTTTTGTAAGAAAGCATCATTGTAAATGTGACGGTTTTTCTCTGTTTAACTATTATTATAAAAGTTATAGTCTACCTTGTCGATTATGTGTATGAGTCACAATATAAAGGTAATAAGGAAAAATAGTTTATCTATATCAAATATATCCTACCTCGTCGTTCATGTGAATGTGTCACAAAATAAAGGAAGGAGAATAATATAATAACTAAAGATGTATCCTTTTGCATTAGGATATTCACGGCGTGGAAACTCGCCGAACAGTACAACCATGGACACCCGTCGACGCTCCTTTTCCCTACTGTAGCTAACAGCTTTGGGTTTGGAATGGTAAGTCCCGAAACTTTTGTAACATATCCTATTTAATAGTACCTATTAAACGTATTAATGTAGACGTGTTCATGTAAGCGTTTCTCTGTAAACGTATCAATGTAAACATATCTCTGTAAGCGTATCTATGTAAACGTATTCATGTAATCGTATATATGTAAATGTACTCATGTAAGCGCATCTATGTAAACGTATTCATGTAAGCGTATATATGTAAACATATTCATGTAACATGTAATGTATTAATATAGACTCATGAATGAACTGACTCTTGTGTGATTCCTTGTACTTGGGATTGTAAGTAATATCTCCTAACTATACCTATTATAGTTACTAGTAATGTACGAGTATAACCGGAAGTATACCTTTGCTACCCAAAGGTATTGAACTGACTAATGGAACCTTTATACCTATATATGTATATATGTTATATAAATAATATTTAGACGACATTCGGACGAGCAACCGATGCCCTAAGGCCACATCCCAACGAGGAAAAGGAAATAAAGCAAGCTAACTGTCCTAAGTCCTTTAAACATTATTTATATAACTATACATATGTAGGCATGCATTTGACAATATAAAAGCGTAAAAGAAGTTTTGTAGAACCTTTGAAAAGTTTAATACTAAGAAACGATGACCTGATGTCAGGTTATAAAACGATTGAAAGTATTTTGTTTGATAAGACAGTTTTAGTATAAGGAAAAACTTTGTTTGAAAACACCTTTGTAACAGAGTTTGAAAGGAAACTTACAGTGTGTAAGGCAGTTTGATAAAGAGTTTTAAACATGTAAAAACATTTAAGAAAGTCATTTGAAGAAATCTGTTTGATAAAACAGTTAACGTATAGTAGATCCATTTGCATGCTAGTTATTAATCACATGTGATTGATATAATAACTAAACATGATTCAACTTGTATCCCCCCTCTCCCCCCCCCCCCCCCCCCCAATAAAGCATTTATAAACATTTAAAAGGTTAATTAAGGGGTATGAACTCACTTGATTAACGGGAGAAAGCGAGATGATAATCGAGCAGAACTTCGACTTGGAAGAGTTGATTTTCTCGGGAATCTCGGGAATCTCGGAAATCTCAAGAGTGTAGAACCTTCCTTCGGAACTTGAGTGTGAAAACCGGGGCTTCGAGATGGCTTTTCGAGGTAATTACGCAAAGTAACAGCACTTAGATGGAAAGAGATGAGTACCAAACCCGACACCCTTAAGCTTCTATTTATAGGAGCAATTCTGGTGTGTCACGTCATGGTGAGAAAGATATTATCCTCTTCCATTGATGGGACGCCCTCAGTCACTTTCCGGGTCGTGGCAAACTGTGCCACGTCGTGACAAGCCTGACAGCCTCCGGTTTTGAGCCTTAAACTTGTAAAATTCGTAACATTTGCGTACGAGCTCCATTGTCGACGTTCTTTATATGCATGTGTAGGTGAGAATATACTCTACAACTCTCGTTTAGACTTCGTTGGCTAATTTTGAATTTATTTTTAATTAATTATTTCTAACAGGCCGAGACTGGAAAAGCCCGTTAAAAATCTATAACTTCTTCATCCAGCGTCCGTTTTTGCCAGACTTTTTACCGTTGTGCTAATTTGGTTGAGACCTTCGATTCTCATTTAGGTTGTTTTGGCCAAAAATCTCTCGCTCTCTATTTCGAGTTTTTAGCTGTCTACTGCTATATCTGGATCTTGGAAAAATCATTACTTCCTCATACGAATTCAGATTTGGACGTTATTTTTACGCATGTTTACGGTTTAATGATATCTACAATTTTCATTTAGATACGTAAGGCTAAAAACTATTGTATTGAAACTTCGCGTTTTTCATTTAATCGATGTTGCCGGTTTTGTCAGAAATCTTAGAATGGTTATAACTTCTTCGTTATAACTCGGATTTTAGTGTTCTTTATATGTATGAAAACCTTGATACGATTCCTACCACTTTATTTAACCCAAATTAGATTTTAGGAAAGTTATATTTTGACCTAAATTTGACTTGTGTTACATTACATTGTCTCGAAATATCGGGTTGTCACATCATCCCCCCGTTAGAGAGAATTTCGTCCTAAAATTAGAGTTTAAGCAGAATTGATAATCACGCTACAGATAGAAGTTTTATTTTCTCCTCGTGTTCTTAAGTGAACTCAGGTCCTCGCTTGGCATTCCAGCGAATCTTTCACTATCGGGATACGGCTTTGCTTCTTTCGTTTGACTTCACTGATATGATAACTCTTCTTGGTCGAATGTATGTTGAATGTTTTTGTGGTCTGTGAAAATAGTACACCTTGTACCCTACAAGTAGTGTCTCCAGATCTTCAGAGCAATTACCGCTGCTCCTGACTCAAGATCATGTGATGTATAGTTAACTTCCTGTGTCTTAAGCTATCTTGAGGTATAGGTAGTGACCTTTCCTCTTGCATAAGAACACAACCAAGCCCTTGGTTGGATGCATCACAATACACCACAAAATCTTCTATCCCCTTTTGGGAGGGATAATATCGGTGGGGTGCACCGAGCTTACTTTAGCGTTTGGAACGCTCTTTCTTGTTTACAGACAAGTCCGGTGCTCCTCAAGGTGAGAAACTTGGCCTAAAGAATCCTCTTCTGAGGAGTTCGTTAAGTTGTCTAAGAAGTTCCAGTATCTTAGTTGGAGCTAGACGATAAGGTGATTTGGCTACTGGGTAGCCCTTGTAACTATGTCGATTCTGAACTTGAATTGACGTTGTGGTGGTAATCCAGGTAGTTCTTCTAGAAAGGTGTCGGGAAAGTCACGTACTTTTGGGATGTTCTGAATGTCCTTCGCTTCTTGGCTCGCATCGACGATGTGTGCAAGGAATGTGTGATATTCCTTTCGTAAGTGCTTTTGAGCTTAAATACACGAAACGATGTGAAGGTTCATACTTGATTTGTCTCCGTAAATAACAAGGGTTCTTTGATAGGGAGGTTAAGATGAACTGCTTTCCCAAAGCGCTTGATATCGGCTTGATGTAGACTCAACCAATTCCTACTGATTATGACGTCAAAACCTTGTGGTTGATTAGATGTCGTGAAGGTCTAAAAGAAAGTATGATTACTCCTGAATTAAGGAAAAAGGATAGGTACTTCTAAGTTTCTTCGCATGGCAGCACGATCACTCGTAGTCTTAGGCAATCTCCATCCTGAAGTTCATATTAGAACTCATACCTGGTTCATCAATCACAGTTTCGCGTATACGAGTCGAATATAATTAAGATTGAAGAGGTAGTAATGATTCTTCTTTAAGCCCACATCCCAACGAGAAAAAGAAGTTAAAGTGGAATCATCAATTCTAAACCTGTAGAACCTTGATTATATATTGTGACAACCCGATATTTCGACTCTATGTAATGACCTAAAAAGTCAAGTATTGTAACCACTTTTGAAATAATGAAATTAACTTTGAAAATAAAATGTACAAAAGTCTCTATTGGGTTACCTAATATGTTAGATATTGTGTCAAGGTTTACAGGAATACTAAGAACACTAAAATCCGAGTTATAACGAAGAAGTTATGACCATTCTAAGATTTCCGACAAAACCGACAACACCGATTAAACAAAAACGCGAAGTTTCAATACAATAGTTTTTAACTTTAAGTATCTAAATGAAAGTTGTAGATATCATTAAACCGTAAACGTACGTAAAAAGAACGTCCAAATCTGACTTCGTATGAGGAAGTTATGATTTTTCCAAGATCCGGATATAGTAGTAGACAGCTAAAAACTCGAAATAGAGATCGAGAGACTTTTGGCCGAAACAACCTAAATGAGAATTGAAGGTCTCAACAATAATAGCGCAACGGTAAAAAGTCTGAAGAAAACGAACATCGGATGAAGAAGTTATGGAATTTAAACGGACTTTTCCAGGTCCGACCTATTAAAAATAATATAATAAAAATAAAGTCAAAACTAGCCGATGGAGTCTAAACGAGAGTTGTAGGTCCTTTTCACACCTACGTGTATATATATAAAACGTCGAAATCGGAGCTCGTACGCGGAAGATACGGATTTTACAAGTTTAAGGCACGAAAAAGATAGCTGTCAGATGCCTCACGAGGTGAGTTTCTGACTGATGTGTTCCAGAGTGTCAGCCACGTCCAATCGTCGAAGAGGATCAGGCTGACTAAGCCTCACGACGTGAGACACCCAAAACTCACGACGTGAGACCCCAAAACTCAGCCTATAAATAGAAACCGATGGTTTCGAGTTCTAGTGCTCAATTCTCTCTTCTCTTGTCCTGAAACTCAGCTTCTAAGCCTCCGAGACCCTCCCGAAGCCCCGGTTTTCACGTACAAGTCCCGAAGGAAGGTTTTGCATTCCCGAGATTCCCGAGAATCCCGAGAAAATCGACTTCACAAGCCAAAGTTCTGCTTAATTTTCATCTCACTTTCTTCAATCAACCAAGTGAGTTCGTACCCCTATAATCTACACTTTTAAAAGTTTTATAAATGTTTTTATACGCTTTTAAGGGGGGGAATACAGGTAAACACACGGTTATTATCATGTGTTACATAAAAGTTTCATTATACACTTTTTATCAAGTGAATCGTATGTAATTCATAACTACTATATGGAAACTTTCGTACGCAAAATATATCACGATAACATCTTGTCTTTTGAAATGAAATATGTTGTTATATATATACAAATCAAACACTTTATTTATACTTTAAGTATATGTGATCATTTATGTCACTTTAAATGTTATACTTTACATAGCAAGTGAGCATTACACTAGGGTTTACTATACAAACGAAACACGCATTTTGAAAAACTATAATAGGTATAGTTTACGAGAAAATCATGAACATTTACATATTAACGAATACTATATCAAGGAAATACTTTCATATACAAGAACAAATGGACATTTTCATACATAAATCTGTTTTATACTAAGTTTTGTGAGACATTTCACGTACTTTCGAGTATGCATTTTAAGTCCTATATTACATACCATAATCCCTTGTAGGGGAGCGTGATACTTGTGTATAGATCTATATGGGATTGACAATCCCACACCTAAGCTGTTAGCTACAGCTAGGCCGGCAGGCCTAGGCTGACAAACGCCATAACTTTCCAATGCCTGAAGAACGTTGTTATAGGCATCCTGGTCAAATAGTATGGTTATAAGACTCACTTGGAGTATTAAAACACATTGATTTACGGGGTTTTTCAAATGCCTTAGCGATTTATACATAACCTACTATTTTAGGCATGAAAATCACTATTGCATTCCAGTTTTGGAACAATTAAACTACCATCCACTATAGTAGAAAATATGGGATTTTCTAGGAATATTTAAACATGTACAAACCATTTTCATTCTATTACATACAAACATTGTCACTAAATACTCATGAACTCACCAACTTAAATGTTGACCTACTCTTTCAAAACAACTTGTAATTCTCAGTAATACAGGTAAACTACTGCTTTTAAAGTGCGGTGTTAATTTAATTTCATTTTGACATCATATTGTAATTTCTTTTGGAACAAGTACTTTCTACAATGTAAACTTTCAAATTATATATATGATGGTTGTGTTACTTTCTTTACTATGTATTCAACTGTTTCGATACTACATGAAGGCATCCGCCCTCGAACGATTCCGTCGTTTTGGTTTGGGGGTGTGATAGAATGGTATCAGAGCATTGTTTATAGTGAACTAAGTATATCGAACCACATAAGATATACAAACTATAAATGCATAAGGGACTAAAACTCTCTGACAAAATGTTTTTACACCTAAAACCTCGTTTCATTTAATTTAGATTATTTTGGGTCATAAAAGTACAAATACATGCATACAAAAATATATTTTCATGGTTAGAACTATACAAGAAGTATTAAGACAAGTTGGACACTACGATTAGGCCTCGAAATATGTAATCGGATTTGGGACCAATATAGCCTGATCAACTATATTTATCCAAGATTGGACTAACGTATGTCGAGGAATGGTCGTCGTGAGCAACAAGTCAAAACTTACCAAAATAAACCCTAGTATCAAACATACAAATTTAAATACTATAGGAGTATTTGTTACATGCAATAGTTTAATCGACATGTTTAAGTTTTACATGTTTCGAATTTTGTTCAATTCTTGTAACCCTATTCTCATATAGTCAAATGGTTGGATTCTATCCACCAGGAGATCCCTAGTACCCGAATCAAGGCAATGGTGGATGGGTAGAGGAGGAACCCGAAGAGGATGAAGAACCTATCGAGTTGGATGAAGGGGATGACTCTAGGACAGACTCAGAACCAGAGGTAATCAACCCACCAGTCGCTCAACCTCCTGCAGTTAGGAGAAACTTTCAGGGACCCACTCCCGTTTGGGGAAGTCACATCCACCATTGGAGTCAACAGCAAGGAGTGCGTCCTCCCTACGGCATGTGTCGAGACTTCTACGATGTCAGTAGAGGAGGTTCAGCCGATCGAGCACTCCCAATCATGGTGGGCAAGCTAGCCAACCAGTCCTATCAATCTGGGGTTCAAGCTAACCGGATTCATGAAGTCAACGTGGAAGTACAAGTTCACACTTCCGACATCCGTCGACTGGACAGGGCACGGGATAATGCCCAACTCCGAACCCACACGTTCCAAGCACAACTGATTTCAGCCCTCTCTGAGATAAGGGAACAGCAAGCTGCCTTCGATAGGCGTCTTATGGAAGCAAAGCAATCAGATGCAGAGTCAAGCTCCAAGCGTAATCCGCGCAGCAAGTAGTGCTCGCATAACTCCCAAATTTTGATATAAAATAGGACCATCGGCTAAAAGTCTTACCTTCATTAACTTCCTGTTATCAGAGACCTTTAGAAAGGTCAAAATTTTCTAACTTCGGATGTAACGCAACCATATGTTTAATATATATTTGGCATACATCTTTTGTGTGTTAATTCTATGCATTTCATTCGAGTGCATAAGTTTGTTTATTGTTATTCAAAGTCCATTGGTGAATCAAACTCAAAGCCCTGTGTTGGTCAAACCAAATTTTTGAACTATTAAAGATAGTTAACTCATTATCATTCAACTCTCAACCACCAAAACTTATAATCTTTTATTTTTATTTCTTGGCAGCATGATGCCTCCTCGTCCAAACCTAAGACTGTCACACCCCAAAACCAAGAACGGCGGAAACGTTCTGGGGCGGAGGACGTCATGTATAATATCAACATAATGTAAAGTAGTAAACAAGCAACAACATCATCCATTGCATTAATAGTATAATTTTAGTTACAAGTGTTTTCTTTCATAGTACAAGACATGATGATAACTTATCAAAATAAAAGACGAGTCTTGACTGCTCCGTCTTCTCTAAACCTTGTATCGACACCTGTCTATTTGTAACCTGAGAATACAAGTTATTTTGAAAGAGTAGATCAGCATTTAAGCTGGTGAGTTCATAAGTATTTAATGTCATTGCTTTGATTAGTTGATATGAAAAACTGGTAAATGAATGATGAAACATTTAGTATAAGTATGAAAAGCTCTAGAAAATCCCATATTTCCTACTAGTATAAAAGTAGTCTTCTACCAAGACTCGAATGTTTTGAAAGTACGCATCTCTTGAAAATGTGATGGTTTTTCCTTGTTTAACTCTTATTAGTAGCCCCTTAAGTATACCTGAAATGGTATCAACTTTAAAACATCCGTAGATTGTTCATTTACCTCTGTTGCTAACAGTCGGGTTTAGGAATAGTTAGTCCCTTATGTATACCCACGATGGTATCAACCTAGAACATCCGTAGATTGTTCATTTACCTCTGTAGCTAGCAGTGGTTGTCGGAATGGTTAGTCCCTCAAAGTATGATGTGGTACTAGGAGATAAAGTCCCAGTCTACCTCGTCGATGATGTGATTGAATCACAAGGTAAAGATAGAAAGGCGAACAATATAACCGTATCTAGACATATAACATGTAATATTAAATTTCCATATAATGTCTATGTAAAAGTATTCATGTATAAGTATTCATGTAAGAGTATTCCTTCATATAACATGTAGTAGTAATTTGCCATATAATGTTTATGTAAAAGTATTCATGTATAAGTATTCATGTAAAAGTATTCCTTCATATAACATGTAGTCTGGACTCATGAATGAACTGACTCTGGTGTAATTTCTTGTAGTAGTGAAAATGTTTTGTTTACTCTAAACTACTCCTATAATAGTTTACTAGGATGTAATTGATGAGTGACCAAGTAGGTTTATACACCATTGATATCTATTTGTATCGGAACTAAATTAACTGATGGAACATTTATGACCATATATGTATACATGATATATAACTAATATTTAAACGACTTTCGGACGAATACCCAATATCCCACCAGACCACATCTCAAGGCGCGAAAAGGAAATAGGGTGGATAGCCTTTCTAAGTCTTTTAAACATTTCTTATATAACTATACATATATAGGCTTGCAATTTATAATATAAAAGCATAAAGAAGTTTTGTAAAACCGTTGAAAAGTCTAATAAAGATTTGTGACTTGATGTCAGTTTATAAAATGATTGAAAGTATTTTGTTTGATAAGACAGTTTAAGTACACGTAAAACCATTGTTTGAAAACACCTTTGTAACCGATTTTGAAAGGAAGCTTACAGTATGTAAGACAGTTTGATAACGAGCTTTAATCATGTAAAAACGTTTAAGAAAGTCATTTGAAGTAATATGTTTAGTGAAACTGTTGAACTTGTAGTGAATCTATTTGTATACTAGTTAAAAATCACATATGATTGATTTATTAACAAGAAGTATCCCAAAATAATCGTATGTTTGTAGTATAAAAGGTGGACACATATACATACAGTATAAGCGGAGTGTTTGATTTATATATAAATAACAACACTTTTCAATTTCCGAAAGATATGATATTATCGTGATACATTTTGCACACGAAAGTTTCTTTATAATGATTATAAATCACATGCGATTCCGTTGATAAAAAGTATAAAACGAAACTTTATATAACATACGATAATCATCGTGTGTTTTACTTGTATTCCCCCCCTTAAAATCATATAAAAATATTCATAAAACATTTAAAAGTATGGATTATAGGGGTATGAACTCACCTGAAAGTTTGAAGATAGCGAGATGGAAAACCGGGCAGAGTTTCGTCTCGGGAAACGGATTTTCCTCGGGATTCTCGGGAATCTCGGGAGTAAAATCGACCTTCGGGACTTGAGCCAAAAAGACCAGAGCTTCGGGTTTGAACGGACACGGAAAACGAGGCAAAGTTGAGAGAGAGAGAAGAGAAATGAGCCCTTTCTTTGGAAACCCTCGCATCCTATTTATAGTAAGGCTGAACCGCCTCGGTACGCAGGGCGTACGCTCGTACACAGCGCGTACGCATACGTCATGCATGACCGAAGCCTCGACTGCCTCGGCTCGGATGGGACGGGTTGCTGGGTACGCGGGTCGGATGGGACGTCGGGTCGGACGGGTCGGGGCTTCGGACGGGTCGGACGGGTCGGATGCCTCGGATAGGGCGACGTGGACGATCCGAGGCCCTTGATCTCAGTACGCGGGGCGTACGAAGGTACGCAGGGCGTACTTCGGTCCTATCCGATGACTCCCCTTCGGATAATACCGGGGGTTTTTAATTAAATTTATAATTATTTTAATTAAACTTCAAAAACTCATATCTCCTTCATACGAACTCCGTTTTCGACGTTCTTTATATCCCCGCGAAGGTGAGACTATGATCTACAACTTTCGTTTAGATTCCGCTGGCAAATTATGAAATAATTTTTATTATTTATTTATTAAAATGACATGATTAAGAAATTTCTTTAAAAATTCATAACATCTTTATTTGACGTCGGTTTTTGCTAGACTTTTTACCGCTGAAATACCATTGACGAGACCTTCAATTCTCGTTTAGGTCATTTCGGCCAAAAGTCGCTCGATCTCCGATTCGAGTTTTACGTAACTTCGTATTGTCGTTTTTCGGTCGGAAAAACTTAGAATGGTCATAACTCCTTCGTTATAACTCGGATTTTAGCGTTCTTTATATGCTTGGAAACCTTGATACGATTCCTTCTACATTATTTAACCCAACTAAGATTTTAGGAAAGTTAAATTTTGACCTTAATTTGACTTGCGTTCCATCATATCGTCTTGAAATATCGGGTTGTCACAAAGACCCAGGTCGGGCACGATACCTCCACCACCACCACCTCCATTGACGGAAAATGTTGCATTGATAGCTGCTGTAACGGCTGTAGTAACAGCGGCAATGGCCCAAATGAGTAACAATGGTTCTGGTGGGGGAGTAAATAGTTCTATGAATGGCCAACGTCCAGGTCATTCAGGGGATTGTACATATAAGGATTTCATGAATAGCAAACCCATTACTTTTAATGGGGCCGGAGGGATAATGCCTCTATCACAGTGGATAGAGAAAAATGAAGCAGTTTTCGAGATTTGTTCTTGTCCGGAAGGGAACAAAGTGAAGTTCGTTGCCTGTACTTTCTCTGAGAGAGCTCTGACATGGTGGAATGGCCATGTCAAGTCACTAACGCTAGTAGTGGCTAACTCTATGGGCTGGGAGAATCTAAAACAAATATTACTACAAGAGTACTGTCCACGGGGCGAATTACAAAAGCTAGAGCAGGAACTTTAGGGCCTTATTATGGTAGGCTCGGACATCACGACCTATACCAATAGGTTTAGTGATTTGGCAATCCTTTGCCTTGCTCAAGAGAGCAAGAAGATCGAACGATACGTCTGGGGACTGTCACCCTAGATTTGAGGAAGTGTACTAGCTTCCAAACCAGTCACTTTCGATAGCGCCAAACAGTTGGCACAAGCTCTCGTTGACCATGGAATCTGTCAAGGCTTCGCGATTGCTGTCCTGGAGCAAACCATAGGAAACAACAAAAACAACACCAGTACCAACAACAACAGCAAGAATAAGTTTTGGAACAAGAGGAAGGGTCAGTCTTCACAGGAACCTTCCAAGAAACAACAGATTATGGCGGTCCATGCCGCTACTGCCCCCACTGCTGCTCCAATTAGCACTACACCAACAAAGCCATATGCTGGAAACCTGCCGAAGTGCGCCAAATGCAATTTCCACCACAATGGAAATTGTCGGGAGATGCACTGTAACAACTGCAACAAGAAAGGGCATACAGCACGTTTCTGTAGAGCACCAACACAACTGATCACCCAAGTCCAAGGAGTCAGTGTGGATCAAGCATGTTACGGGTGTGGTGAAGTTGGGCATTACAAACGAGACTGCCCTAAGGCAAGGAATGCGGGTGGCACGGGACGAGTGCTGGCAATAAGGTAGAACAAAGCGATAGATGATCCCACGGTGGTTACGGGTATGTTTCTCCTCAATAACGTTTATGCCTGCATACTCTTTGATTGTGGTGCGGAGAGGAGCTTCGTGAGTCATAAATTCAAGCACGTACTAAAATAGAACCCTAAATCACTCAATAAGATATTCACAGTAGAAACGGAAAACGGTAGAACAGAAAGCACAAATGATATGTACACAGGCTGCACACTAACTCTAAACGAACATTCATTTCAAATCGATCTAATGCCGATCACTATAAAGAGCTTTGATATCATCATCGGTATGGATTGGTTAAGCCGACACCATGCCGATATACTTTGTCACAAAAGGGTCGTTCGCCTGAATCTGCCAAATGGCGAAACTCTTGTCATTTATGGTGACAAACCCGGTACCAATTCACAAATCATCTCTTGCGTCAAAGCCCAGAAATACCTACGTAAGGAGTACCATGCCTTCTTAGCCCATGTGGTAGACAAGGAAAAAGAAACGAAAGACATCAAGGACATTCCGGAAGTCTGCAACTTTGCCGACATTTTCCCTGAAGATCTTCCCGGAGTTCCACCAGAATGTCAAGTCGAGTTCAGAATCGACTTAATTCCCGGAGCTACACCAGTAGCTAAGTCGCCATACCGTCTAGCACCGACAGAGACGCAGGAGTTATCCAGCCAATTGAACGAACTACTCAACAAAGGATTCATCAGGCCAAGCTTCTCACCTTGGGGAGCACCAGCCTTGTTCGTAAAGAAGAAGGATGGATCTTTCCGCATGTGCATCGATTACCGAGAACTCAACAAGCTCACTATCAAGAACCGATATCCCTTACCATGCATTGACGACTTGTTCGACCAACTCCAAGGAGCGAGTTATTTCTCGAAGATCGAATTAAGGTATGGGTATCACCAACTACGAGTCTTGGAAGGAGATGTTCCCAAAACATCTTTTCGAACTCCTTATGGTCACTACGAGTTTGTAGTGATGCCCTTTGGATTAACAAACGCACCAGCGGTGTTCATGGACTTAATGAACCGGGTGTGTCATTCGTTTCTAGACAAGTTTGTGATCGTATTCATAGATGACATACCCGTCTATTCGAAGACTAAAGAGGATCACAGTCAACACCTCCGACAAGTCTTGGAAACGCTAAGAAAAGAGAAGCTATACACAAAATTCTCCAAGTGCGAATTTTGGATTCGGAAGGTAGATTTCCTAGATCACGTGGCTAGCAAAGACGGGATACATGTGGACCCTTCCAAAATCAAAGCAATTGAGAACTGGTCAGCTCCAAGAACCCCAACAGAAATTTGACAATTCTTGGGCCTTGCTGGCTACTACTGAAGGTTTATACATAACTTCTCAAAGATTGCAAAACCACTTACCACCCTGATCCAAAAGGGTGTTACTTTCAATTGGGAAGAATGACAAGACGCTGCATTCCAAACACTAAAGCAAGCTCTATGCAACGCACCTATATTGTCCTTGCCAGAAGGAACAGAAGACTTCGTGGTCTACTATGATGCATCTATTCAAGGTCTTGGATGCGTACTAATGCAACGAGGTAAGGTCATCGCTTACGCCTCAAGACAACTCAAGATGCATGAAGTCAACTACACTACCCACGATCTTGAACTAGGAGCAGTCGATTTCGCGCTAAAGATCTGGAGACACTATCTTTATGGCACGAAATGCACGATCTTCACCGATCATAAGATCCTTCAGCACATTCTCTACCAAAAAGAACTCAACATGAGGCAGAGACGATGGGTTGAACTACTGAATGACTATGAATGTGAGATTCGCTATCACCCAGGAAAAGCGAATGTAGTAGCTGATGCTCTTAGTCGAAAAGAATACTCAAGTCGCCGAGTGAAATCCTTAGCCATGATGATCCATTCACATATGTCCACTTAAATCAAGGAAGCTCAGAGGGAAGCCTTGAAAACAGATAACGTGGCAGGTGAAGCCCTAAGAGGAATGGACAAGAATCTTGAAGTCAAGGGTGACGGAATTCGTTATTTCATGGATCGGATCTGGACACCGAAGTTTGGTGGATTCGGAGACATGGTCATGAACGAGGCACATAAGACTCGATACTCTGTACATCCAGGTTCAAACAATATGTATTTAGACCTCAAGCAAATGTATTGGTGGCCAAACATGAAAGCGGAGATCGCTACCTACGTGGGCAAGTGTCTGACTTGCGCCAAAGTCAAGGTAGAATACCAAAAGCCATCAGGATTACTACAACAACCCAAAATACCCGAGTGGAAGTAGGAACGGATAACCATGGATTTCATAACCAAATTACCCAAGACAGCAGGTGGGCTAGACACCATTTGGGTAATTGTCGATAGGTTAACAAAATCCACACAATTCCTACCCATAAAGGTAACCGATAAGATGGAGAAGCTAACTCGAACTCACATCCGAGTGATTATACGACTGCATGGTGTACCAATATCCATTATCTCCGACAGAGATAATAGGTTCACCTCGCGATTATGGCAATCGTTACAAAATCTCTAGGAACGAGGCTCGACATGAGTACTGCTTACCATCCACAAACCGACGGTCAAAGTGAGAGGACCATACAAACCTTGGAAGATATGCTAAGAGCTTGTGTAATCGATTTTGGTAAATCCTGGGATACCCAATTATCACTAGCGAATTTTCATACAAGAATAGCTATCACTCCAACATTAAAGTTGCTCCATTCGAAGCCCTCTTTGGCCGAAAGTGCAAATCACCATTGTGTTGGGCTGAAGTGGGTGACACGCAACTAGCCAAGGGACAAGTACCCGACAGCAATCTCACTGGCGCGGAAATCATAAGAGAAACAACTGAGAAGATTATACAAATTCGGGAACGACTAAAGGCTTCAAGAGACAGACAAAAGAGTTATGCAGACAAAAGACGGAAGCCCTTGGAATTTCAGGTTGGGGACCAAGTGCTATTGAAGGTCTCGCCCTGGAAAGGACTAATACGTTTTGGAAAACGTGGGAAACTAAACCCAAGGTATATCGGACCATTCAAGATCGTTGCAAAGATCGGCCCGGTAGACTACAAACTTCGTCTAACACAGGAACTTGATAACGTACATCCTACCTTTCATGTGTCGAACTTGCAGAAATGTTTGTCAGATGAGACCCTCGTCGTCCCTTTAGACGAAGTCGATAACAACGAGAGTCTCCACATTATTGAAGAACCAATTGAAATCATGGATAGGGAAATTAAAAGAACAAAACAAATTCTCTATTGGGTTACCTACTATGTTATATATTGTGTCATGGTTTACAGAAATACTATGAACACTAAAATCCAACTTATAACGAAGAAGTTATGACCATTCTAAGATTTCCGACAAAACTGGCAACACCGATTAAACAAAAAAAGCGAAGCTTCAATACAATAGTTTTTAGCTTTAAGTATAAAAATGAAAGTTGTAGATATCATTAAACCATAAACGTACGTAAAAAGAACATCCAAATCAGATTTCGTATGAGGAAGTTATGATTTTTCCAAGATCCGGATATAGCAGTAGACAGCTAAAAACTCGAAATAGAGATCGAGAGACTTTTGGCCAAAACAACCTAAATGAGAATTGAAGGTCTCAATAATAGTAGCGCAACAGTAAAAATTCTGAAGAAAACGGACATCGGATGAAGAAGTTATGGAATTTAAACGGACTTTTCCAAGTCCGGCCTATTAAAAATAATATAATAAAAATAAAGTCAAAACTAGCCGACGGAGTCTAAACGAGAGTTGTATATCCTTTTCACACCTACGCGTATATATAGAACATCGAAATCGGAGCTCGTACGCGGAAGATACGGATTTTACAAGTTTAAGGCACGAAAAACAAAGCTGTCAGATGCCTCACGAGGTGAGTTTCTGACTGATGTGTTCCAGAGTGTCAGCCATGTCCAATCGTCGAAGAGGATCAGGCTGACTAAGCCTCACGACGTGAGACACCCAAAACTCACGACGTGAGACCCCAAAACTCAGCCTATAAATAGAAGGTTTCGAGTTCTAGTGCTCAATTCTCTCTTCTCTTGTGCTGAAACTCTGCTTCTAAGCCTCCGAGACCCTCCCGAAGCCCCGGTTTTCACGTACAGATCCCGAAGGAAGGTTTTGCATTCCCGAGAATCCAGAGAAAATCGACTTCACAAGCCGAAGTTCTGCTCAATTTTCATCTCACTTTCTTCAATCAACCAAGTGAGTTCGTACCCCTATAATCTACTCTTTTAAAAGTTTTATAAATGTTTTTATACGCTTTTAAAGGGGGGAATACAGGTAAACACACGGTTATTATCATGTGTTACATAAAAGTTTCATTGTACACTTTTTATCAAGTGAATCGTATGTGATTCATAACTACTATATGGAAACTTTTGTACGCAAAATATATCACGATAACATCTTGTCTTTTGAAATGAAATATGTTGTTATATATATATATATATATATACAAATCAAACACTTTATTTATACTTTAAGTATATGTGATCATTTATGTCACTTTAAATGTTATACTTTACATAGCAAGTGAGCATTACACTAGGGTTTACTATACAAACGAAACACGCATTTTGAAAAACTATAATAGGTATATTTTACGAGAAAATCATGAACATTTACATATTAACGAATACTATATCAAGGAAATACTTTCATATACAAGAACAAATGGACATTTTCATACGTAAATATGTTTTATACTAAGTTTTGTGAGACATTTCACGTACTTTCGAGTATGCATTTTAAGTCCTATATTATATACCATAATACCTTGTAGGGGAGCGTGATACTTGTGTATAGATCTATATGGGATTGACAATCCCACACCTAAGCTGTTAGCTACAGCTAGGCCGGCAGGCCTGGGGTGACAAACGCCATAACTTTCCAACGCCTGAAGAGCGTTGTTATAGGCATCCTGGTCAAATAGTATGGTTATAAGACTCACTTGGAGTATTAAAACACATTGATTTATGGGTTTTTCAAATGCCTTAGCGATTTATACATAAACCTACTATTTTAGGCATGAAAATCACTATTGCATTCCAGTTTTGGAACAATTAAACTATCATCCACTATAGTAGAAAGTATGGGATTTTCTAGGAACATTTAAACATGTACAAACCATTTTCATTCTATTACATACAAACATTTTACTAAATACTCATGAACTCACCAGCTTAAATGTTGACCAACTCTTTCAAAACTACTTGTAATTCTTAGGGACTCAGTAATACAGGTAAACTACTGCTTTTGATGAAGGGACGCTGCGGCGTTAGTTTAATTTCATTTTGACATCATATTGTAATTTCTTTTGGAACAAGTACTTTCTACAATTTAAACTTTCAAATTATATATATGATGGTTGTGTTACTGTCTTTACTATGTATTCAACTGTTTCGATACTACATGAAGTCATCCGCCCTCGAACGATTCCGTCATTCTGGTTTGGGGTGTGAAATATACCACCCCTATGTATACATTCTTTAGCAACAGATCAACCATATAGGTCTTTGGATTGAACGTGATGTACTGTACGAGTGGTACTTCGGGGAGGTTTGCTGAGTTTTTCTTCGGAAGTGATAAGAAACATGAGGCACTCTATGCATGAGTACTTCAGTGTTTTGGAATGATGGCTTCGCTAGAAAGACGTTTTCGGAGAAGGAGACGTACGCACGAAACTGGTATTGTGTGGATCGAATTGACTCAAGTTGTATGATAATTTCGAACTTACTTAGAAGTAAAAGATATCGTATTTGAACATAAAGGCATTATAGACAATACACAACGGTTCAACTTTTAACAGAGTTACAGTACTTTAGAGTAACTACATGAATACTGCTGCGAACAAAGTATACTGCAAAAGGCAAGTATACGCAGCACGAGGGTCCCTAAACTGACGGGATCTCGCAAAAGATAAGACTCTATTTGCACTAGTTTTAAGCATGTTTTTAAAACATACATAACACTGACGATTGGAAGTGAACCTATACTATAGTAGGGTCCTTCGTTGCCTCTTTCCATTCTGAGGTCAAACTCCTACGGATTCGTTGTCGTTCTTCTCTGTTGGACAGACCCCCTTAAAGTGCCCCATTACGCCACATAGATGGCATATTCGAGAGATTTCGACATTGGTTGTTGAAGTAATGTGTTGGGTCCGAGTCCTGCAACAATTGGTAGTATGTCCGTTCTTGTTGCATTTAAAGTAGTGTAACGAACGACAACTACCCAGATGATGGAAGCTGCACTTATTGCATTTTGGTAGGTTTTAGACATACTGCCTAGCTGGTGTAGGGACAATTAGGATACCAAAAGGGATGGTAGCAGGAGGTACAAATGTCGTGGCTGCGAAGGTTGCCACAGGTTGTTGTCTTTTGCTCGCCCCTTGAGGTGACTTGCCTTTAGCTTTACCCCAGAACTTTTGTTTGTTATTCTTGGGCTCGGGATTCGGGGTGTCATGGTAGTTTGTTGCTCGTTGAGGTACTTGATTGTTACTTGGATTTGAATTATTGTTAACAATCCCACTAACATTCGCGTTGTTAGCGTTAAGGTGGTTCAGAACAGCTGACACGACAGCCGAGACTGCAACTTGAAAGGTAGCTGCATCAATCTGAAGAGTTGGTGTTTGGTTGATGGGTTGATCGTTTTTCTTCGGCGACATGATTCTGTTACACAGAAAGCAAAATTAATTTGTGAGCGAGTATGCTTGAACCTAGACGTAGTTTGATCGTTCATGTAAAGAGTGGAAGTATGTTCTTGAAGGTTTGACCTACATCCCTATAATGCAGTCCTAGTACATATTAGAAGTAAATTAATAGAATGGTCTCAAAACATTTATCGTCCAAACCAGGGTATTATTGGTTGGTGGATAACATGGTCCAACCTTTGAAAGAGACTTGGAAATGATTCCGGAGATAAATTACCATAGTCCAATAACTTGACTAGATGGGGTTTCACATAGACTCCAATGAAAGCATGATGAAAGCATTTGAACAAAGATTGACACGGAAGTTAGCCAACCATCGATATCATTGATGTTTAAGATGTAATAGGTTTGGGGAAATTGACCTTGTTGTAGGTCTTACATCATATTCGGAGTAGAAAAGTCTTTGACAGCATAAAGACTTAACTAAAAGTACTTACAGTACAAGGTAGTCACATAGAAAGTACTACACAAAACATAAACAGGAACACGATTCTTTAAAACAAAAAAGGAAGTAGCGTATCTCCTACTGACGATGGTCACCCCTATGGTGAACCCTTAGTTCGGCTAGTTGACGTTCCATATCAAGCAGGTATCTTTCGTACACCCTCTGGTGTACTTGGAGCTCTATGACATCGGCTCGGGTTTCAGCTAGTGCTTGCAGTAGGGTCTCATGGTTTCTCTCAGATCTCTCACTTGTGTTGTCAAGGCGATTAGTGCGAATGGTATGCATTCTTGCATTGGCATTAACCTCTTCGATACGTTAGAGAGTCGTCCTGCCCTGAATTTCGTTTCGGGCAACTCTACGGATCAGTATTGGTAGAACTCTTTCTGCTGAGTTCCCTTCGTTTACGTTGTAGAAGCTTCGGTCTCCATTAAACGACATAAGTTGATCTTGCTCTTCGCTCCATGTTTCCAAGCATTCTACCCAAGGAGGCGTCGGGCCATGAAAAGCGAGACGAGGGTTAGGATTTAGAAATGGAGCTACCGGGGGTAGGTTCTCAACCTCGGATTCAGAGTTATCCCCATCCGAAAGGTCTTCAGCATGGTGATCATTCAAAGGGATTGGATGATCATTCTCGGGTTCTTCTCCAAACCATCCAGCAATGCCTTCATTCGGAAGGTACGAGTTGCCGTGGAGATGGAGTCCAAACTTGTTATCTATGTGAGAATTGGAGTAAGGAAATAGTTATTAGACGAACTAACTAGATAATTATTAAGCGGTCTTCATTAGTTACATCACTATTTGTAAAGTGCATACCAGTTATATGTAATCAAAACAGGATAGGCCTTCGAATAAGTGACCTTAACTCCAAATTCACAAGGAACAGAGGTAAATAAAAATTTCATAGATTCTAAGTCTATGACATCCGAGTTACATATAACCTTAGTGCATCCACTTAGCAACTATTGACCTAGTAATGAAGATCTTTTTAGTTCTCAAGTAAGTAATTATAGTAACTCGAAATACTCCTATAGTATTTTAGACTTATGTTATGTTCTAGTGTTCTCATTGTGGTAGTGTTGGTAAGTTTTTTTAGACTTATTGCCACATCACAACCATTCTTGGGCACGTGCTAATCACTCCTCGGACCAGCATAGTTGATCAAGCTATTCCACTCCCAAGATTGACCATACATCCCCGAGCTTACCTGTGATATTCAACAACCGTAATACTTTTGTTCTTGTCATTGTGACACGTATTTTAGTATGAATGCAGGCACGTATACGTAGTTAAATATTTTATTATCTAAAAGTATAAACTCTTGGTCAGAGTATTTTAATCCCATTGTGTTTATAGTTCGTATATATTTTATGGGTTGATACACTCAATTCACTATAAACAATGCTCTGATACCAATATGTCGCACCCCAAAACCGAGAATGGCAGAAACGTTCTAGGGCGGAGGACGTCATGTAATGTATCACAACAATGTAAAGTAGTAAACAAGCAACAACATCATCCATTGCATTAATAGTATAATTTTAATTACAAGTGTGTTCTTTCTAGTATAAGACAACATAATAAATAATCAAAATAAAAGAGGAGTCTTGATTTCTCCGTCTTCACAAAACCTGGTCGTCATACCTGTCTATTTGTGACCTGAGAATACAAGTTATTTTGAAAGCGAGTATCAACAATAAAGCTGGTGAATTCATAAGTATTAATGTGTCTTTGATTTGTAAAAACTATAAAGTAAAGACTTGTAAACATTTGGAGATAAGTATGAAAATGTTTGTAAGTAATTGTAAACGTTTGAAAACCCTAGAAAATCCTATATTTCCTACTAGTATAAAAGTAGTCTTCTACCAAGACTCGACTGTTTTGAAAGTAGTCTTCTACCAAGACCCGACTGTTTTGTAAGAAAGCATCATTGTAAATGTGACGGTTTTTCTCTGTTTAACTATTATTATAAAAGTTATAGTCTACCTCGTCGATTATGTGTATGAGTCACAATATAAAGGTAATAAGGAAAAATAGTTTATCTATATCAAATATATCCTACCTCGTCGTTCATGTGAATGTGTCACAAAATAAAGGAAGGAGAATAATATAATAACTAAAGATGTATCCTTTTGCATTAGGATATTCACGGCGTGGAAACTCGCCGAACAGTACAACCGTGGACACCCGTCGACGCTCCTTTTTCCTACTGTAGCTAACAGCTTTGGGTTTGGAATGGTAAGTCCTGAAACTTTTGTAACATATCCTATTTAATAGTACCTATTAAACGTATTAATGTAGACGTGTTCATGTAAGCGTTTCTCTGTAAATGTATCAATGTAAACATATCTCTGTAAGCGTATCTATGTAAACGTATTCATGTAATCGTATATATGTAAATGTACTCATGTAAGCGCATCTATGTAAACGTATTCATGTAAGCGTATATATGTAAACGTATTCATGTAACATGTAATGTATTAATATAGGAGCTTCTATTTATAGGAGCATTTCTGGTGTGTCACGTCATGACCATTTGTGTCACGTCGTGGTGAGAAAGATCTTATCCTCTTCCATTGATGGGACGCCCTCAGTCACTTGTCGGGTCGTGGCAAACTATGCCACGTCGTGACAAGCCTGACAGCCTCAGATTTTGAGCCTTAAACTTGTAAAATTCGTAACTTTCGCGTACGAGCTCCGTTGTCGACATTCTTTATATGAACGTGTAGGTGAGAACATACTCTACAACTCTCTTTTAGACTTCGTCGACTAATTTTGACTTTATTTTTAATTAATTATTTTTAACAGGCTGAGACTGGAAAAGCCCATTAAAAATCTATAACTTCTTCATCCAACGTCCGTTTTTGCCAGACTTTTTACCGTTGTGCTAATTTGGTTGAGACCTTCGATTCTCATTTAGGTTGTTTTGGCCAAAAATCTCTCGCTCTCTATTTCGAGTTTTTAGCTGTCAACTACTATATCCGGATCTTGGAAAAATCATAACTTCCTCATACGAAGTCAGATTTGGACGTTCTTTTTACGTACGTTTACGGTTTAATGATATCTACAACTTTCATTTAGATACTTAAGGCTAAAAACTATTGTATTGAAACTTCGTGTTTTTCATTTAATCGATGTTGTCGGTTTTGTCGGAAATCTTAGAATGGTTATAACTTCTTCGTTATAACTCGGATTTTAGCGTTCTTTATATGTATAAAACCTTGATACGATTCCTACCACTTTATTTAACCCAAATAAGATTTTATTAAAGTTATATTTTGACCTAAATTTGACTGGTGTTACATTACATTGTCTCGAAATATCGGGTTGTCACACATACAAGCTTCGATTACCGCAGGAACTCAGTAACATACATCCTACCTTTCATGTGTCAAAACTTAAAGAAGTGCTTGTCCGATGAGACCCTCCTCATCCCTCTGGACAAAATTGAAATCAACGAGAGTCTTCACTTTGTAGAGGAACCAGTAGAAATCATGGATAGGGAAATTAAAACAACAAAACAAAGTCGCATACCTACTGTGAAGGTTCGCTGGAATGCAAAGCGAGGACCTGAATACACCTGCGAGCGCGAAGATCAGATGAAACAAAAATACCCGCATCTTTTCCCTAGTCCATAAATACTTATCTTAGAATAAATTTCGGGACGAAATTCTCTCTAACGGGGGGATGATGTGACAACCCAATATTTCAAGTCAATGTAATGACCTAAGTTAAGTATTGTAATCTATTTTGAATTTATAAATAAATAAAAATAGCAGCAGAAATGAAATGTTCAAAACTATCAATTGGGATACATAAACTAATAGATATCGTAACAAGGTTTTTATAAATATAAAGAACACAAAAATTCGAGTTATAATGAAGAAGTTATGACCAATCGAAAATCCACAGCAAAACCGCTAAAACACTATTAAGCGTAAAATGAGAAATTTCAATAAAATTATTTTTAGCCTTAGGTATCTAAATGAATGTTTTAGATATCATTAAACTGTGAACGTACATAAAAAGAACGTCCAAATCTGACTTCGTATGAGGAAGTTATGATTTTTCTAAGTGTCGGAGTAGCGGCAGACAACTAAAAACTCGAAATAGAGACCGAGCGATATTTAGCCGACACGAACTAAACGAGAATTGAAGATCTCGACAATAGTAGTACAACGGTAAAAAGACAGACAAAAACGGACATCGGATGAAGAAGTTATGGATTTTTAACGGACTTTTCCTGTCCCGACCAGTTAAAAATATATAATTCAAAATAAATTCAAAATTTTCCAACGAAGTCTAAACGAAAGTTGTAGATTATATTCTCACCTACGCGTGGATATAAAGAACGTCAAAAATGGAGCTCGTATGTGAAAGTTACGCATTTTAGAAGATCGGGGCACACAAACTAAGGGGGTACGCTATAGCGTACGACGGTACGCCCAACGTACCCGATGTAAGGCCTCGGATCGACCACGTATCCCCTATGCACCCTAGCCCGTCCCATCCGAAGTCCAGCATCCGAGGGTGACATCATCGCTGACGTACGCCCAACGTACGCGCGTACGCCCAACGTACGAGGGCCAGGTTCCCCTCCTATAAATAGGATGCGAGGGTTCCAGCTTCATTTGCTAATTTACACAATTTCTCTCCCATTATCTCACTTTCAAGCCTCTCGAGACTATCCCGACATCCCGGTTCCATATCCAAGCTCTGATAAAGGTTCGAAGCCCCGAGATTCCCGAGAACTTTTCCACTTTCCGGTCGAAATGCTACTCGAGAAAAGTCTTGTTTTCGTCAAATCATCACACTTTCCAGGTGAGTTCATACCCCTATATTTTCACGTTTTTACTATATTTTAGGGGGGGAATACAAGTGAAACGCAAGAAAAAACTTACGTAAAAATGCAAATCGTTACATACAGTTTCAAATACTTTATCTACATTTTGTGTATAAATGTTAAATACATAAAATAACATTATTACAAATGTTATACTTTACATGCAAAGTTAGTAACACAATAGGGTTTATCATGCAAATGAAATACATTTTTGGAAAACTATAATAGGTATAGTTTATGTGTAGAGTCTAGATATTGTAAGAGTCGAAGTGTTTGTTTTCTTTAGTTTCGCGTGTTAGTTATTTTACTAAGTCTTTATTTATGCGAAGCGTATTGTTTAGGACTTGGTATATTTTTTGTACACTCAGGTTTCCTATAAATAGGAACTGAGGTTAGAAGTAGAGAGATTGAATACACGAGTGATTCATTAATCATTCGCATGTTTTCTCTGCCTAAGTATGTAGTCAGTTTCTTCATCAATATAAGATCTGATTAATATTTACTTCTTGTGTTCTTACTTTTCATTCATATAATTGTTGGATTAGTGTCTAAGTCCATAACTATTTTGGTATGTACTTGACCCGATGGTGCATGGTCCTTTTTGGTTGCCTTCACCAAAGCAACTTGATAGGATGAATTATGGAGAGAAAGGATTAAATATGATTTATTAATATATTATAAGAATAATATATTAAAGGAGAAATCATATTGTTTAATTAATATTAGTCAAGAATTAATAAGAACTAAGTTTGTGGCTAAAAGAGATTAATTAAACTTAAGGGACTGGAATTGTAATTATAAGATAATTGCAATTGGGCTATGGATTGCCTTATATTATAAGGTTGGACGAATTCTATGGGGAAACCCATTGGAAATCGTCCAAGGCCTTTAAGGAAAGGAGTCCATGAGTTGCTTAGGGCTTAAGCATCCAAATTAGGGTTTCCTTGTTAGATAACCCTAATAGCCTCACTATATATAGAACCCTTATGCTCCAAAAACGTGGTGAACTAATTGTCTAGGGTTTCCACACGTTTTGGGCAGCCTCCTTCTCTTTTCCTCTTCATCCTCTTGCTCTTAAGCTTTCTAAAGTCAATACAAGAAGGATTTGAGATTGTTATTGCTATATAACAATCAAGGTTTGATCTAAAACCTTATTTATATGTTATATTGATTAACATATGCTAGATCTAGGGTTTATAGTCTTGGATGAATTGCATGTACAATAGAGAAACCTAGATCCAAGCATTAGGGTTTGTATGAGCACATAGGATGTTCTTATAGCTAAAACTCATCAGTGGTATCAGAGCCTTGATTGGTTTCTATTGTATTGATGCATTATGTAGCTGAAAATCGAATTCTTGCTTACTGTTTGACCTGACTCGGCGAGTTCCAAAGTGTGACTCGGCGAGTCGGAGCGTCAGATAGAGGAAACATCAGATTTTGTTGTTGTTTTGCTTAAGGATTATTACCATATTCGTTTTAAACCTATAAAATACGAATTTTATTGTTTCTTAAAGAATATCCTTGCCAAACCACAAGATAATTACCAATTGATTATATAATAACTTCCTTATATGATAAAGATTAGATTATTTGTATTAATTGGGTAACTTATTTCGCAAGAAATTGAAAATTAGGTCAAATATAGATAATGATGAAATTAATTGTTTAATTTGTATTATTTGTTATTTAATCCTTGAGTTATGAAAAGTTTCAATTTTTCCCTTTTAGGTTTTATAGTTTAAATTTGAACTCAAAAGTTTAGTTTTGAAATTTAAATAGTTGAAACCCTAATGTTTTGAAAAGGTTTCAATACTTGCCCTCAAGTTTTGGAATTTAAATTTTGATTAAAAGTTTAATTTTGATGTATATTTAAATTCTAAACCCATACGTTTTGAAATGTTTCAAAACTTGCCCTCAAGTTTTGGAATTTAAGAGTTGATTAAAAGGTTTAATTTAGGAATGTTAAATTCTAAAACCCTAGTATTGTTTTGAAAAGTTCAAATCACACCCTTATGGTTTTATTAATTAATTAAGGTGTATAATTAAAAGAGGTTTAATAAATCCATAAAATTTTAGGTTTACAATTTAATTGAATAAAAAGTATAATTGTTAAATTTGACCTCCTAGTATTTTAAAAGTGTAAAATACACCCTATACTATATATAACATTAAAAGTCTAACATTATATATATGTATGAGTAAAGTCAGTCTTACCGTTAGTAGGCCTCATTCACAAAGCTGGTCTATAAGGGGTGTTTAAGGAAATTGCCTATAAAATGGCGATTGAATGGGTATCCACTCTTACCCACCGCACTCTTGACTAATGGAGGGTCGTTAGCCGAACGGGTAGGATAGGACAAAACCTTCCATTATAAGTATAATGAAGTACAAAAGTAACTAAATGTTTTACAAATTCCCAATCTTAGTTACTTAGGCAAAAGTGAATTGATGCAATTCCATGAAATTACACTTGGTGCCCTTGCGAAGACGTTAGTGGAGCGTGTGTGGTTAACCGGCACACGAAATGGTTCTAAGCAAAGGTAGCAAAGGGTGACTCAATGTTTTTCATAGTTCGGTGGAGCGTGTGTGGTTTACCGGCACATCGAATAGGTGAATGTAACATGTGAGGGCACCATGTAAGTTTGCATGGTTATTCACACCCGCTTTGTGATCCTCGGTATCCCAGTCACAAACTAGAGGGGCATATCGAGATTTAAACATGCCATTGAAAAGTTCAATGAATCTCAAAGGATCTAGGAGTTTTCATAGATTTAAAACTTAAATTTCTTTTTCGTTTTTTAATGGTGGAAATTAGCGAATCGTCATTCACTTACCTTCAAATATTATACTACTAGATTACGGAATCCCTTTTCTAGGTTGTAGCGTATTGTGTTGGGTCCTAGCCTTAATATCTCATTTGGGTGATTTATTAAGGACTCAATCAATCAACTAACTTGAATTCGTTTTCTCCCGTTTTGTAGATGTCAAAGTACGACAACTATGGTCTTCCCAAATTCCGTGGAACAAGCATTCCACATGAAGATGATATTCCACGATTTGATCGAGGAACAAGAGATCATGCTTCTCTTCCTCCACCTCCTCCAATTATTCTCCCTAACCCACAAGTTCGAAGGCTTGAAAAGTTCAAGCTCACTCAAGCCCTTTTGGCAAGTAAACATAAAGAAGGAAAGTCGGTGTGTGCACATGTCCTAGAGATGAAGTCACACATTGATAAGATAAGAATGTTAAGATCCGTTGTCTGTGAGTAGATGGCTGTTGACTGGGTTCTTCAGTCACTTCCTAACTCGTATAGTGAGTTCGTAAGAGAGTACTATATGATGAACCACAACGTGACCCTTATAGATCTCACTTATATGCTTATTGCTGCTGACTCAGCAATGGTTTAGCGCAATAGAAAAGCAAAGTTAGTTGGTGAATCTACCTTCAAGACCTCTATGGATATAGACAATGGCAACGAAAGACATGCTATGATCGAAAAGTTTGATCATAAGAGAAAGGCGATGTCTGAACTAGTCCCATGTCCTGTTCCAAAAGAGTCAATTTGCTTTTATTGCCAAGAGAAGGGGCATTGGAGACGAAGCTTCCCTATTTACCTAAGAGATCTAAGAGATGGGAGAGTCAAAACGTATGGATCTGCTTTAGGTAAAATCCATTGACTAACTCTTTTAAGCTCCTATTCTAGATTCTTAATACATAAAGTGATAAGATTACAATTGATGTTTTGTAGGATCGAAGAAAAGAGAGGAAGCTTAAGAGAAGAAGTGAGCAGAATCTAACCGTGAAGAAATGGATTTCGATCGCATTACTTGAAGATTAGATTCAGAATTAGATTGCTAAGAAAGATGTATTAGTGTAGTTTTTCAATGAATTTCATTGTAAGGACAAAATTTTTCCGCAATAAAATAAATTTTGATTTTATATTATTTATTTATCCTTGCAATGGCGTGTATGAAAAATTGATGTTAGAATGTTTCTAATATTAACAATAATGGATTTGATTCTTAATTATGTTGTTTGCGGAAATGTCAAGAATTTACCAAATAGGGAGAGTTTCTCATCGCCCAAGTTTCAATTGGACAGAAACTTGGAATCATGCAACTTGATTGCACGATGAATGAGAAATTTCATATTTGGAAATTAGACTAATTCATTGACAAAGTGTCAAGTGAAGGACTAGGATATCGAGTAGACAAAGTTGTGTGTTGATCAAGTCCCCATAAGAGTAACAAAGATATTCGTCATGATTTACTAAAGGTTTAGTAAATATGATTATACTTATAAGATTAAGCGTAATTCTGAATTGATTGAAAAGGTTAAAATCAATAACAGAACGAATAAAAAGAATCAAGTAGGCAAAAAGATAAAAGTTTCTCCATTCTAAGAAGAAGGGAGAGTACCTTTATGCTTTATGATAGGTCTTAATGATTAAGAACCATATCTCAATTGATCCTCTAAGTGAGTCTTAGTACAATTGTATGTCTAAGAAGAGGAATCAAGAATTGAAGAAATGGTTAAATCAAGAAGTCAATCATACTTCGTTCCAAAACAAGTCTTAGAGTTAAGATTGTGAAATTGAGTGATAAGTATTAAGAAGGTTTATGACATTCATTAAATGTGGAAAGTTGTGATGTCTTGGATAAGACAAAGACCAACTAGGACCAATTTATGAAGTGTTTTGATAAAAACTACACTAACTCTTGAATATTTGTTTGTCAAGAAATATTTATTAACAAGAGAATCTTATATGTCAAGGAGTCAGTAGGAGTCTTAATGGTCTTGAAAGGTTTCAAGAACAAATCAAAATAAACCTTATCGATCATCACTAGCACACGAGTTGAGGTTTACAACCTATCGTGTTGACACTATTTTGTTTCTATGACATTCCAATTGAGTTAATTATGCATGTGAGTTCTATGAGTTCTCATTTGAACGCATAAAAGGCAGGCACCTTGATCAATGGAAAGTACATTGATAGGAAAGGGTGAGCTGCTTAACTACTTGGAAGACATGGTGGGCAGCTGTGTTACCATAAGGCAAGAAGTCAAGATTAAGAAAGTTCGGTCCATATGAGTTTGAATTTGTCGTAAACTTTGGTTTTGACAAATTCACATGGATAGGAACACATACACCATTAAAAATCTAAGTGTCATAAGATTCCCTCCTTCATGAAAATGACTGTGAGGAAATGCTTTCACTAATAGAGATTTTAATAAGATAGTGACTGTGAAATTGTATTCTTGAATTCGATTATGGTTACGGTATCCCTTTCCATGATTCGAATTGTGATATTTGGCAATTGGTCTGAATTGATTAGATACACATATGAACTGTCTAAGGCAAAGGTATATAAGTTTAAGAAGACAAGATAAAAGATTATCAAAGCATTGGGTATTAGAAACATGAACTTAAGAAATTCAATAAGTATTGTTTTTCTGGAAGTTAAGCTGGTTTCTGAATACATGTCAAAGCTAGTGGGAGCATAAGTGTTATGTTTATAATAATCATCATGATAGTGGGAGCATAAATGATATGATTGTATGATTATTATGGAAAGTATTGCAAGTTAGCAATATTAATTATAGAAAACAAGAGTTATACTTTGCAAAGTTGTAAGGGTTAAAAAGCTGTTTTGCTATAATTAAGGGAGAGAATATTATGCTTCATTTCAAATTTAAAGGTTTACGTTGTGAAATGTTAATAAATTTATTCAAGGAAACATAGTATGTTCTCAAATTTCGATTATGATGGCAGAAGATTGATAAAGTATCGAATCTTCATGTAAGACATTATGCATCGTGTCCCATACGCTTCGGGTATAGGATCGATTGCAAATGCTATAATATTTGACCATTCTAAAAATTTTCCAAATGTCTAGCGCATTTTGAGGGAAAAAGGACAAGAATCGGTTTGACTAAAATAATTAAACAACTATCAAAGGACAATCCAAAGTTCTCCTAGGATTGTCGCTTGTGAGTAGTTGGAAGTATAGTATTGGATGGACCATATTGACATTATTATGAATAGATAAGATTCTATTGAGAATGAGTTGTCATATGGTAAGTATGGAAAGTTTTCCATATTGGGAATTGAATATTGAAAATCTATGTCTAGATTAGAAACTTTTATGCAAAAGGATGTACAAAGGAATGTACTTTGAGTGAGAGACATCATATCTAAGGAATTGTCTTGTAACAATCTCCGATAGAGGACTTTGTAATTTCATTGGCAATAGTCATTGTGACTTTAGTGCAGTGACATTACAAAAGGATCATTGCATAAAATGTTAGAATCTAGCATATTCCATAAGTGACAAGAATTTAATATTCTTTCACTTGTGAAAAGGATTGGGAGTTGTGAAATGAGTATGATTGGAAATGTGTTCATTTGATCTATTTCACAAAGTAAGAACCATAGGTAAACATTGTGTGCATGCTAAGAGCATGGGACAAGTGTTGTAATAATTCAAGTAAGAAGTTGATTACCCGAAACAACAAATAATGAGTAATCGATATTGTGATAAATAAAAGGTGTTTTATTTATGCTCAAAGGTTTGAGGCCATATGGGATTAGTATTATTCTTGTGTTTCACTTTGCATGTTTTGACTTCCTGAATAATTTAATTGGTTTATAACAGTCAAATTATTCGAACGGGCCATAGTCGTTCATATGTTGGAAGTAGGTATGAATGAAGACTGTCGTGAATTGGTGTGTGGATTGTCTAAAGAGTATTAGACATAAACAAATGTTTGCTGCAACGTTCATGAGTGCTTATGTATATGATTTGAGCATTGGATTAAACCTACGCTCACTTGGATCACTCCATGGATTTTATCATGAGAGATTGGTGAGACGATAATATCTTATGTTCTTGAAACCAAGATGTGTGAGTTGTATCTTGCGAATCGGTTACACATTGATAATATGTAAACGCACCAGTAACTTGGTGTCATAAAACATATTGTTGTGTGTGATTCGGTGAGTGAGTGCAAGCGAGCATTGAATCAAAGTTTATCCGTTCCTTTTATCCAAAGAAGGATAAAAGCAATATCTATGGGCCCCTCGATGATTTAGTGATGACAAACGTAAATGCTCGGCCGAGCTAGGGCTAATTTGATTTGTTCAATTAGTCAGTCATCATAAATCGGAAGTCGAGAAATAGTACAAAGAGAATGATTAGAAATCATGTCTCATACGGTATCTAGAATGGAGGAATATATGATCCCTTATTTAAAGGACACGCGTATCTGATAGGATCAGAGTTGACAGCGGCTTTGGAAAGCTACGATTGCAGATCAGGATCTGAAGTCATACGCATTATAGTTGTTAGACTTATCCAAGTGGGAGACTGCTGGATTAGTGTCTAAGTCCATAACTATTGTGGTATGTACTTGACCCGATGGTGCATGGTCCTTTTGGGTTGCCTTCACCAAAGCAACTTGATAGGATGAATTATGGAGAGAAAGGATTAAATATGATTTATTCATATATTATGAGAATAATATATTAAAGGAGAAATCATATTGTTTAATTAATATTAGTCAAGAATTAATAATAATTAAGTTTGTGGCTAAAAGAGATTAATTAAACTTAAGGGACTGGAATTGTAATTATAAGATAATTGCAATTGGGCTATGGATTGCCTTATATTATAAGGTTGGACGTATTCTATGGGGAAACCCATTGGAAATCGTCCAAGGCCTTTAAGGAAAGGAGTCCATGGGTTGCTTAGGGCTTAAGCATCCAAATTAGGGTTTTCTTGTTAGATAACCCTAATAGCCTCACTATATATAGAACCCTTATGCTCCAAAAACGTGGTGAACTAATTGTCTAGGGTTTCCACACGTTTTGGGCAGCCTCCTTCTCTTCTCATCTTCATCCTCTTGCTCTTGGTGTTTGTGAGCCATTAGAGGAGTGACATTTGTGACTCTAAGCTTTCTAAAGTCAATACAAGAAGGATTTGAGATTGTTATTTCTATATAACAATCAAGGTATGATCTAAACCCTTATTTATATGTTATATTGATTATCATATGCTAGATCTAGGGTTTATAGTCTTGGATGAATTGCATGTACAATAGAGAAACCTAGATCCAAGCATTAGGGTTTGTATAAGCACATAGGATGTTCTTATAGCTAAACCCCATCAATAATCATGATTACTTTCTAAATCTTGAGTACAATTCACATCAATTGGTATCAGAATAGGATTCAAACTGCATTTATCTGATTTTCATTTTAGAATCATTTGCTTTTTGAGTAGTGATTTTACTCAAAAAATTTCCGCGTATTTTGGTTCTGAAAATCTCTCTTGATCTTTAGATTTGAATCAATTCTGCATTTGAATTGTTCAGTCGAGTGATCGAATAGCAATCAGTGATTAATTCATTTGATCAATTCACAAATTCATCAAGTTTTTAAAGTTTTCTGAAAAATTCTCGTCTTCATCATTGGCGAACTTCAACATGAATACCATGACTTTTTTCTCTTGCTTACTTGGTTCTTCAACCAAAATTCCAATGTTAATCCCTGAATTCTATGACCGGTAGGCTGATAGGATGGAGGATTACTTAAATGGAATTGATGAAGAGCTTTGGAATTGTATCAGTGGAAAAGGTCTACTTCCTGATAATGTTCAATCAATTGGACAATCTGCTTCTTCAGAAGAAGTTGCTGAACAACAGATTCGCCTAAAGAAAAATGAGAAAAGGTGCATGAGAGAACTAAGAGGTGCTTTGCCTCCTGTGGTTTACAATTACATTCGTAGTTGTAAAACAGCCAAGGACATTTGGATCACACTGAAAGAGAAGTATCAAGGTAGCGAAAAGACGAAGATCAATTATGTTAAGCAATGTCTTGTTGAGCTTAAGGAATTCAGACAAAAGGATGCTGAAACAATTGAAAACTACTATGATCGTCTGAATGAGCTTATATATCGTTGCAACAGGTATGGAATCACAAGATCTCTCATGGAATTCAATCTGAAATTCATCATGGGCCTTCGCAAGGAATGGCGTAGTGTAAGTATGATGATAAAGAACCAACAAAGTTTTGATACTTCCACCTTGAATGATCTCTACAACCAGCTGAAAACACACGAAAGCGAAGTTACAAAAATGTTTGAAGAATCGAAACAGAGTCTAGGAGGTCCTTTGGCCTTAGTTTCAAAGGTTACTAAAATTGATACTGGTGAAAAGGAAGGATCAGACAATGAAGGTTTCTTAATGAATTCTGAGGATGAAGCAGTTGCATTTTATTCAAACAACAGAGTTAAGAAATTTTTCAAAAAGCCTTTCAATCCAAAAGGAAAGCCAACTGATGCAAAGAGTGGTTTCATAAAAGATAGAGGTGAGGAGAAGAAGAAATTTGAGAAGGTTGAAGAAAATCAGAAAGATGCGAAGGCAGAGAAGAAACTAAAAGGTGATTCTGGAATTGATTGTCATTACTGCAATGGTGCAAATCACTTCGCAGTTGATTGTATGCTGAGAAAGAAAGAGGATAAGAAAAGCAAAATCAAAGATGAAGCCTACTACTCAGAGAAGCTTGAGGAGGTGCGTGCGAAGGCAAAAGGATTGTCTTTGGTTGCAAAAGGAGAGTCTGGTGAAGAAAAAAGTGGAAATTATCAGATCTGGTCTTCAGGATCTGATGATGAAGAGATGAGGCACCCAACTCATGGTGCAATGTTCGAAAGTTATGAAGATAATTGCGAAGAGAATGTTTCTGGACGATGCTTTGTGTCCAAGTCCACTGATAAATCTCCAATGACCACTAGGGTACGTGCTATTCTTGAATCCTTTAATATTCCGTTATCTGCTTATGATGCTGAAATATCTTCATTTGATGATAATGTTGCTTATTTTGATTCTGTTATTGTGTCTGCTAGTACAGAAGCACAAAATCTAAAATTGCAACTAGTTTAGACAAGAAGACAATTAGAAATAAAACGAAGCAGATTAGATAAACTTGAATTACAAATGAAAAATGTAAATTGTGATAGGAACAATCTTGATAAAGATGTTAGGTTGTTACTAGAATAAAGAAACATTTATTGTAACTCTGCTAAACGTTTATATGCGAAGTTAACAGCTTTACATCATGCATCGGAGATAAGCAAAGAACAACATAGGAAACTTTTACCTTTTCTTGAATATGAACGCAAAAAAGTTGATGTTGTTTCTTATGACTGCGAAAACACAATTGCTCAATTTGACAAAATACCTGATGATAGATTCGCATATGGTATTGTCAAAATTGATGAATTTTTGAATGCGGATGAATTGGTTAGTATTGTTAATGAAAGTTTGACAATGAATGAACAAGTGAAAATCTTAAAGAAAACTGAAATTTCAACTCTTGACTCTCAACACAATTATGCTGATGTTGATGACAATTCAGATAATGTGAGTGAAATCAGTGAGATCGAAGATGAAGAAGAGGTTGATTGTTCTAAATTGTCTATCATTAATATAATATCTAAGGTCATAGGTAAAGAAATTATAGTTGATTCGATAGTAAAGGATGAAAATGATAAACCCTCTACTTCACAAACTTGTGACTTTGATAATGTGGAATTTGAAAGCTGTAAGACTAATGACAGTGATGAAGACAAAAAAAAAAGTCAAGGATTCGCATGAAAAACCTCAACGAGTTGTTGTTAATCAAGTGTTTGGTGATACAAAAGAATTCGACAAAATTCTTAATGACAAAGGTGCGCATTATTTGGAAACCAACACTGTGGTTTATCCAAATTTTACATGTACAGATAACACAATTTTTCCAAATCAAGTCTTTGTCACAACTGGAAATGTTGAGAAAATTAAACCTGAATTCAACAAAATGGTTGAAAATGACAACCAAAGGTCAACTACTGAAGGTTTCTTTGCAAATCAAAATACAGTAGAAAACAATTTAACTCAAAATTCTTATGTTTTTCAAAGTCAAAAATCATCACAAAAATGGATGGTTATAAGTGAAAAAGAAAACAAAGTTTTTGAAAGAGATGAAAAACCAAAGATGGAAGTGAAATTAAATTCTCATGAATTCAAGTTGATGGTTGGACAGTATTCAAAAGAAAACAATGTTTCAAAAAGAAAAGCAAGAAAAGCAATCTTTTGGCAAGTTGTCTCTAATGATAAACCAAAAGTTGAGAAAGCACAAATTTCAAAGACAAAACCATCAAAATTTCAGAGAATAAACAAACAAAAGGATACAAGTTTTCACAAACCAATATATTCTGTTGACAAAATTTCAATGAAAAATAACGACAAATCTGTTCGGAAATTTGACAACATTAGAAAATTTGAGACTTCGCAAATTTTGTGAATGATCGTAAGTTTCAAAATGTTGAAAAATTAACGAATAATTCATCAACTTTGAATGTCAAAACTCAAGCAAAACCAAAGTTTTCACCCAAACAACCAAATTTTCCAAATCCTTCGATCTCAAAACCGACCAAAGTTTCGTATACAAAAGGAAAATCTGATGTATATACGATTAACAATTGGCTTGAAGGGAAAGGAAAACAATACCAAAATGGGAAGTTTTCAAAGCAACAGATAAAGACTGCATTTGACAAGTTTGTGAATGAGTCTTCTACTGGTAGTTCATCATCTCATGATTCGCAAGTTCCTGTACAAAAGTGGAAACCAGTTATGAAAGTTGCAAAATTTGTGAAGGATGAGATGAAAGTCAATGGAAATCCAAAACTATTGAACAACTATATTTCAATATCTAGATCTGATGATGTTGATTTAATTGATAGTGTCACAGAAAAAGTGAAAACATGGTTTTTAAATTCAAAGATTTTGTTCAATACTACTAATGAAGGACCCAATAAGTCTTGGGTTCCTAAATTCTTTCAATAAATGCAGGTGATATGTGACGAGCAATATGATGCGAAATGGTATATTGATAGTGGTTGCTCTCATCACATGACTGGAAGAAAGGAAAACTTGCGAGATTATAGAAGCTTGGAAAATGTTGGAGTAATCAAATTTGGAAATAATCACAAGTGTCAAGTGAAAGGTTATAGAAAAGTCACAAATTGACAATTCACAGTTAACAGGGTTGCTTATGTCGAAGGTCTTCAACATAACTTGATTAGTGTTTCGCAACTTGTTGTGGGTACTGGAAATCAGGTTGTGTTTAATGAAGAAGGAAGTATCATTTCAAAAACAGAGACAAATGAAGTACTTCTGTAACGACCCAAATTTCATGTCTAAAAATTTCGTTTTTAAAACATTACTTTAGGAAACATTAATAATTAAAACATTGATTAGTTAAACCATTTCACATTGACAACCAAGTTAAAATCCATAATAGATAAACATTCAAAATATCAGAGTATCAATCCCAGGTAAAACACATAATCGCGGAATCAAGGAGTGTGTGTGTGATGAGCCGCTACCGCGCCTGCTCCTTTCCCCTAGCTGAGGAAGTACCTGAAACAATAACTGAAAAACGTAAGCACAAAGCTTAGTGAGTTTCCCCCAACCTACCACATACCATGCAAACACATAACACAGATATTGCCAGGCTATTCTGGGGTGCCTGACTACCCGGTACGGCCATTCTGGGGCGCCGACTACCCGTGCGGCCATTCTGGGGTGCCGTCCTACCCGTGTCAAGCCATTCTGGGGTGCTGACTACCCGTCGGTCCTGACAACCGATCCTCGAGGACTAGTCCCCTCCTACTACCTCTATCGCGCATAACATAACAAGCCAGCATGAATACATATCATCATATATTGTCAGACATTTCTGGGGTGTCTACACTACCCTTCGGTCCTAACAACCGAACTCTATTCTATCACATAAACAGATCATGCTAGCACATAACATATCAGGTAGTAACAAACCAAGATGATATCACAAAGACAATCATCTAACAACAACTTCTACTGGTGGGTCGGCATTGTGGCCATAGACCCACCGCTACTGGAAGGTAACTCACCTCGAATAGGCTGCTGGTCTGCATGGGAGTTGACTGTCTACTGCTACTGCTGCTAACGTCCCCCGGCTATAATTCCCACAAAACGATCGGTCAAACACCGCTAGATGTTCTTAGGGTAAAATGACCCTTTTACCCCTTACCAAGTCAAAACCAAGTCAAAGTCAACTTCCAGTTGACTGGACTCGTCGAGTCCTGCGAGCAACTTGTCGAGTCCATCCCTAACTAATCTGGTCCCACTCACCAAGTCCCTCTTTTCACTCACTGAGTCACCCATGACTCGTTACCCAGGATTATGGGGCCGACTCGAGTCCCAACTCGCCGAGTCCTGCGAGCGACTCACCGAGTTCCTCGAGCAGATCCCCTGATTGCTTCCAATCCACACCAAAACGCCCCATACGAGGGCTTGGGGGTTTCGGGACTACATTATACAGTTAGTTCTGTGCACAGGTACGAAGGGTTGAGCCTTCGATGCTTAAACCCCTCGTGTTCTGTGGATGTTCATATTACTCGCCGAGTCTGAAGAACTACTCGGCGAGTTCCAGGCAATCTTCATAGGACTCGCCGAGTTTGTTCATCTGACTCGCCGAGTCAACGACCATCTTCATAGAACTCGCCGAGTTCCACTTTGGGACTCGCCGAGTCCTTCGACCCATTTCCTGAGTAGGCCAGATCTGGGACATGCAACACTTCCAGACCACAGATCTGTGGTCCTAGGGCTCATTTACCACGTAAAGTTGTAAACTTCACGTGCATGCATGGCCTTATGAGCTCAAACATGCACTTCCAAGCTATACAAGAGGTTCTACACTCAAAGGGGACTTCTACTACCTCAACCACAGAGACTTTATGCTATTATGAAGTCCAAAAGGTCCAAATCCGAAGTCCTTACAGAACATTAACCATAAACACATGGAGATTTAGGTTTTTAGGGCTTAAAACCTCTTTTCTTAGGGACAAAAGGGGAACTAACGAGCTAAAGATCAAGTTAGGGTCTTTTCTACCTGAATAGAAGCCCTTCACAGAGTAGTTTCCGGATCTTCTTCTCCCCTTCTTGCCTTCTTCCCTTCTCCTTCTTCTCCCAAGCTCCAAACCACCTTCAAAATGCTAACAATCACCCACAAGGACACAAATGAGGCTAGGGTTTCGTTCTATAGGTCTCTGGAAGTGCTAAGGGAAGTGGAGGCTGGGTTAGATCCATTAAATAGGGTGCAATCACCCGGGTTAGGGTTTCAGTCCATACAGGGTCTACTCGCCGAGTCTATCGGACCAACACGCCGAGTAGACCAAGCAGATCCCGCATCTAATCTCGCTTCGACTCGGCGAGTTAGTCCTTCGACTCGCCGAGTCCAAGGCTAATTATGCAAAATAAAAGATTTAATAACCAAGAATACATACCAGGAACCAGGTGCTACAAATCTCCCCCACTTATTTTAGACTTCGTCCTCGAAGTCTGCTGCTCTATCCTGAAACAGCTCGGGATAGTGCTCCATCATCTCGCCCACCGGCTCCCAAGTCCATTCTGAACCCTTGCGGTGCTGCCATTGCACCTTCACTAGCTCCACCCTCTTGTTCCTCAAATCCTTCGACTTCCTGTCGAGGATTGCGACTGGGCGCTCAATGTAATTCAGGCTGTCATCAACCTGAATGTCCTCCAATGGTACAACCGCTGAATCGTCCACTAGGCACTTTCGCAGCTGAGATACATGGAAAGTGTTGTGGATCTGGATGAGCTCGGCTGGCAGATCCAACCTATATGCCACCTTGCCCACCCGGGCTACAACCCTAAACGGCCCGATGAATCTCGGGCCCAACTTGCCCCGCTTCCTGAATCGGATGACGCCCTTCCAAGGCGACACCTTCAAGAGAACCATATCCCCGACTTGAAACTCCAAGTCGGATCGACGCTTGTCAGCGTAACTTTTCTGCCGACTCTGAGCAGTCTGAACCCTGCTCCGGACCTGCTGGATCCTCTCGGTCGTCTTGAGCACCACTTCGGTGCTCCCCAAGACTCTCTGGCCAACTTCACCCCAGCATATCGGGGTCCTGCACCTTCGTCCGTACAACAACTCAAATGGAGGACGATCAATACTCGTGTGGTAGTTGTTGTTGTATGAGAACTCGACCAGGGGAAGATAGGTATCCCAGCTACCACCGATGTCTAGCACGCATGCCCGCAGCATATCCTCCAAAGTCTGGATGCTCCGCTCGCTCTGACCATCCGTCTGCGGGTGGAAAGCGGTGCTAAAATGCAAACGAGTGCCCAACTCGTCATGAAATCTCTTCCAAAATCTGGAAGTAAAATGCACATCCCTGTCCGAGATAACTGATACTGGCACCTCATGCCGTGCCACAATCTCCCTGATATAGATGTCGGCCAATTTCTCGGCCGATATGCTCTCCTGAATCGGAATAAAATGAGCACTCTTGGTCAATCTATCCACGATGACCCAAATCGAATCCACTCCACGCGCGGTCCTGGGAAGCTTCGTGATAAAATCCATCGTGATATCTTCCCATTTCCACAGTGGAATATCCAACGGCTGCATCTTGCCATGCGGTCTCTGATGTTCGGCCTTGACCTTCCTGCAGGTCAAACACCGCTCGACGAACCATGCCACATCCCGCTTCATGCAGGGCCACCAATAATCTAGACGAAGATCCCTATACATCTTTGTCGCCCCGGGATGAATAGAGAATCGGGACTTGTGTGCCTCCTCCATCAAAGTCTGGCGCACACCTCCGTGATACGGCACCCACACCCTACGGTGTAAGGTTAATAGTCCTCGGCTATCATAATCAAAGGAGGAAACCTGACCCACCACATGCTCGCTCTTCCGATGTTCCTCCTTGATAGCCTCCTGTTGAGCCTCCTGGATTTTCTCCAGCAGGGGAGTCACCACGGTCATCCTCATGCAAACGTCCCTGATCGGCGCCGCCTTGCGGCTAAGCGCATCGGCCACCACGTTGGCCTTCCCCGGGTGGTAAAGGATCTCTCAATCGTAATCCTTCACCACGTCCAACCACCGACGCTGCCTCATGTTCAGATTCGGCTGATCCATGAGGTACCTCAAACTCTTGTGGTCTGTGTAGATGGTACATCAAACCCCGTAGAGGTAATGTCGCCAAATCTTGAGGGCAAAAACCACCGCCCCCAACTCCAAATCATGCGTCGGGTAGTTCGCCTCGTGAGGCTTGAGCTGCCTCGAAGCGTAGGCAATGACATGCCCCCTCTGCATCAGTACCGCGCCCAACCCAGAAATGGACGCATCACAATAAACCACAAAATCCTCTACGCCCTCTAGCAGGGCTAAGATCGGCGCCTCACACAATCTCTGTCTCAGCGTCTCAACCGCAGCCTGCTGCTCGGGTCCCCACCGAAAGACCACAGTCTTCTTCGTCAGTCGCGTCAAGGGCACGGCTATCTTGGAGAAATCCTGAATAAATCTCCGATAGTAGCCTGCCAACCCCAGGAAACTCCGAATCTCAGATGGAGACTTCGGAACCTCCCACCTCATCACGGCCTCGACCTTGGCCGGATCGACCAGAATCCCGTTTTGATTGACGAGGTGTCCAAGAAATTGCACCTCGCGCAACCAGAACTCAGACTTAGAGAACTTGGCATACAAGCTCTCCCTCCTCAGGGTCTCCAACACCTCCTTTAGATGCTCCTCCTGAGTCTTGGAATAGACCAAGATATCATCGATAAAGACTATCACAGACCGATCCAGCATCGATCTGGACACGCGGTTCATGAGGTCCATGAACGCGGCAGGAGCATTGGTGAGCCCAAACGGCATCACCAAAACTCATAGTGGCCATAGCGCGTCCGAAACGCGGTTTTCTGCACATCCTCCTCCTTGACCCTCATCTGATGATAACCCGAACGCAAGTCGATCTTGGAAAACCAAGATGCTCCCTGAAGCTGGTCAAAGAGGTCATCAATTCTCGGGAGTGGGTAACGGTTCTTCACCGTTACCTTGTTCAACTCCCGATAATCTATACACATACGATGCGACCCATCCTTCTTTTTCACAAATAGGATCGGGGCTCCCCAAGGCGAACTGCTCGGACGAATAAATCCTTTGTCTAACAGCTCCTGCAGCTGCGTAGACAACTCATGCATCTCGGGAGGAGCCAGCCGATATGGTGCTTTGGCTATCGAAGCCGCACCAGGGACAAGGTCAATCCTGAACTCCACCTGTCGCTCCGGAGGTATCCCTGGAAGCTCTTCTGGGAAAACGTCTGCAAAATCTCGAACCACTGGAACCTCGCTCATCGTCGCCTTACCCACCTCCCGGGTATCCATCACATACGCGACATATCCTGCGCAACCCTGCTGAAGATAGTGCCTAGCCCTCGCTGCTGAACATACAGTGGGTCTGCAAGGTGGCCTCTCACCATGAATCACTAACTCTCCCCCCCCCCTGGGGTCCTGACTCGCACCAGCTGTTGTGCGCAATCTATCACTGCTCCATTAGGGCTCAACCAATCCATGCCTATAATCACCTTGTTCCCACGTAGCGGAATGGGAACCAAATCTACCAAGTAGCGCTCCTCAAACAAACGCAGCACGCAATCTCGAAATACCATCGATGCTCGCACCGATCGATCATCAGCAATCTCCACCTCCAAAGGGCAATCTAACTCACCCGATGACTCATGAAACTTCTTGCTAAGCGCAAGGGAAACAAATGATCGGGACGCACCCGAGTCGAACAGAACCTGAACTGGAATGCCGTTCACATGGAACAATCCTAAAGCAAACATATACATATAGAGCTCATATCAATAACATAACATCATAAAAATAAAATAGAGGGAAAGAATCATACCCATCACCACATCGGGTGCGGCGCGTGCCTCCTCGGTAGTCAGCTGAAATGCTCGGCTCCTCACCACTGGAGCCTCTGCCTTGTCCTACCGGCCATCCGTGATCCGCAGGGTCGCTGGAGCTGGCGCCCTCACTGTCAACTGGGGGCAATTGGCCTTCTTGTGACCCCTCTGGTTGCAGTGGAAACACAGCAACTCAGTCGTCTGATAACTGCTGCCGGAGCAGTGCAATCCCTGCTAAAGTGCCCAGACTTGCCGCACTTGTAGCAGTCTGATGATCCCAACCTGCACGCCCCCTCGTGCGGCCTGCCGCATTTCCTGCAGCGGCTCGGTACCGACTGGCCTTTCGGCCTCCCGTCTGATCCCTTGGGCTTCTTCCCCGAAGCCCCTCCTGTCTGACCCTCCTCTGATTTCCGTTTTCGGATGTGCTCCAAATCTATCTCCCTTTCCCTTACCCTGGCAATCATAGAGTCCAAGGTAGGGCAAGCCGAAAAGCTAACATGCTCCCGGATGTCAGCTCATAGCATATTGTGATAACGAGTCTTCCTCATATCCTCGTCCTCAGCATACTGAGGCACCAACAAGGCCCTCTCCCGGAACTTGGAGGTGATCTCCGCCACAGTCTCCATCGTCTGTCTCATGTCTAGAAACTCCCTAGCCAGCTGCTGAAGCTCGACAGTCGGCGCAAACTCTGCCCTGAACCTGGTCACAAAGTCCGACCAGGTCATAGCCTCAATAGCTGAGGCTCCCAACGAGTCACCCACTAACTCCCACCAATCCCGGGCTCGGTCCCATAGACACCCTGTTGCATACCTCACCTTCGACCCCTCGAGGCAGAAGCTAGTCAACTGGGCAGACTCGATGTCTGCAATCCATCGCCTGGCAGCAATGCGGTCTTTCACCCCATGGAAATCCGGCGCACCACTGCCCCTGAAGTCCTTGAAGGATAGTGTACGAGATCCCGACTGGCTAGATGTCAAATCACTCCTGAATACCCGCAGGCGATCCTCCATCAACTCCATGATCCCTTCCTTGATCGACCCAAAGAGGATGGGGGTCGACTCAAGGATGCCTCTGGTGATCTCTGACGCGATGAACTCGCGTAGTCCCTCATCTATCGGCTCGGAACCTGATCCCGAACCTGACCCCTCTCCTGAACCGCCATCTACCGGCCTCGATCGAAGTACCACCATTCTGCAATACATCATAACAATAATTAGAGATACTGATACTTCCTGAGGGATCACAACTACTTACAAGTTCCCTGGTCTTGTCTTGGCCTTCGTTGGTTCGGGTACGGATCCTCTGCTTTCAGTAGTACGGGCCCATACTACCTTCCACATCTATCCGTACCTTCTTCAAGGACTGCCTCGACTCCACCAGATCCCTTTCCCTATTGCTGATCACTACTATACCCATCCCAGGCTCGCCCTAGGAAACCTCCGACTCCACTCGATTCAGTCCTCAGCTGCTGCAGACCTCCTTGTAATGCCAATTAGCCATCACCCGAATACCATCACACGCGACGAGACTTAGATAATCCTTCGAGTACCCGACTCGTGCCTACAACGGTTGGACTCAAACAAGAGCTGCGCAGTAGGATCAAATCTGGTACTCTAAGATTATGCAACTTTGATCACATGTGACGTGACGTATTCGCCTAATGGCTAATTCCCATTATTCGGAGTCCCACATAGCACGAAACAAGCAGCATTCAGACAAGGGAAACAACCTCAAGCAATTCTGCTCTCTTGGAGGGAAGCTGCACTAGCACACGGTGCTAACTCATACTATCGGGCACAACCCTAACAGGCTACCCTACTGCTGTCTACTCGATACTAGCATGCAATTCTCATTCAGCGGGAACACATAAAGCAGGCACATAAGGCATCACTCCTAGATCCTTAGCCCTATTCTAGCATGCTGTTCTACAAAAGCTGATAAGCATAACATAAACTGGTATGGATACTTTGGGGAATACTTACTTGAGCTCGGCCGGTTGCGCACATCACACACTTCGTTCTTTCTTAAACTCTTTTCTCGATTTTTAGAAAACATTTTCTTTTAGAAATTCTTTTAATCCCTCGATTTGAGTTCAGACACCCCCGAAGGTGAGTCCGAATCCCTCAAACCAGGGCTCTGATACCAACTTGTAACGACCCAAATTTCACGTCTAAAAATTTCGTTTTTAAAACATTACTTTAGGAAACATTAATAATTAAAACATTGATTAGTTAAACCATTTCACATTGACAACCAAGTTAAAATCCATAATAGATAAACATTCAAAATATCAGAGTATCAATCCCAGGTAAAACACATAATCGCGGAATCAAGGAGTGCGTGTGTGATGAGCCGCTACCGCGCCTGCTCCTTTCCCCTACCTGAGGAAGTACCTGAAACAATAACTGAAAAATGTAAGCACAAAGCTTAGTGAGTTTCCCCCAACCTACCATATACCATGCAAACACATAACACAGATACTGCCAGGCTATTCTGGGGTGCCTGACTACCCGGTACGGCCATTCTAGGGCGCCGACTACCCGTGCGGCCATTCTGGGGTGCCGTCCTACCCGTGTCAAGCCATTTTGGGGTGCTGACTACCCCTCGGTCCTGACAACCGATCCTCGAGGACTAGTCCCCTCCTACTACCTCTATCGCGCATAACATAACAAGCCAGCATGCATACATATCATCATATACTGTCAGACATTTCTGGGGTGTCTGCACTACCCTTCAGTCCTAACAACCAAACTCTATTCTATCACATAAACAGATCATGCTAGCACATAACATATCAGGTAGTAACAAACCAAGATGATATCACAAAGACAATCATCTAACAACAACTTCTACTGGTGGGCCGGCATTGTGGCCGTAGACCCACCGCTACTGGAAGGTAACTCACCTCGAATAGGTTGCTGGTCTGCGTGGGAATTGACTGTTTACTGTTGCTGCTGCTAACGTCCCCCGGCTATAATTCCCACAAAACGATCAGTCAAACACCGCTAGATGTTCTTAGGGTAAAATGACCCTTTTACCCCTTACCAAGTCAAAACCAAGTCAAAACCAAGTCAAAGTCAACTTCCAGTTGACTGAACTCGTCGAGTCCTGCGAGCAACTCGCCGAGTCCATCCCTCACTGATCCGGTCCCACTCACCAGGTCCCTCTTTTCACTCACTGAGTCACCCATGACTCGTTACCTGGGACTATGGGGCCGACTCGAGTCCCAACTCGTCGAGTCCTGCGATCGACTCGCCGAGTTCCTCGAGCAGATCCCCTGATTGCTTCCAATCCACACCAAAACGCCCCATATGAGGGCTTGGGGGTTTCGGGACTACATTATACAGTTAGTTCTGTGCACAGGTACGAAGGGTTGAGCCTTCGATGCTTAAACCCCTTGTGTTCTGTGGATGTTCATATTACTCGCCGAGTCTGAAGAACTACTCGACGAGTTCCAGGCAATCTTCATAGGACTCGCCGAGTTTGTTCATCTGACTCACCGAGTCAACGACCATCTTCATAGAACTCGCCGAGTTCCACTTTGGGACTCGCCGAGTCCTTCGACCCATTTCCTGAGTAGGCCAGATCTGGGACATGCAACACTTCCAAACCATAGATTTGTGGTCCTAGGGCTCATTTACCACGTAAAGTTGTAAACTTCACATGCATGCATGGCCTTATGAGCTCAAACATGCACTTCCAAGCTATACAAGAGGTTCTACACTCAAAGGGGACTTCTACTACCTCAACCACAGAGACTTTATGCTATTATGAAGTCCAAAAGGTCCAAATCCGAAGTCCTTACAGAACATTAACCATAAACACATGGAGATTTAGGTTTTTAGGGCTTAAAACCTCTTTTCTTAGGGACAAAAGGGGAACTAACGAGCTAAAGATCAAGTTAGGGTCTTTCCTACCTGAATAGAAGCCCTTCACAGAGTAGTTTCCGGATCTTCTTCTCCTCTTCTTGCCTTCTTCCCTTCTCCTTCTTCTCCCAAGCTCCAAACCACCTTCAAAATGCTAACAATCACCCACAAGGACACAAAGGAGGCTAGTGTTTCGTTCTACAGGTCTCTGGAAGTGCTAAGGGAAGTGGAGGCTGGGTTAGATCCATTAAATAGGGTGCAATCACCCGGGTTAGGGTTTCAGTCCATACAGGGTCTACTCGCCGAGTCTATCGGACCAACTCGCCTAGTAGACCTAGCAGATCCCGTGTCTAATCCCGCTTCGACTCGGCGAGTTAGTCCTTCGACTCGCCGAGTCCAAGGCTAATTATGCAAAATAAAAGATTTAATAACCAAGAATACATACCAGGAACCAGGTGCTACAACTTCTCAAATCCAAAAGATATGGAGACATGTTTACACTAGACATCAAACCGATTGTAGGCAAACCTGCAGTGTGTCTACTGTCAAAGGCCTCTAATGATGTTTGTTGGCTCTGGCATAGAAGATTGTCTCATTTGAACTTTCACAATATTAACAAGCTTGTCACTGAAGATTTGGTTCGAGGTTTACCTATACTAAAATTTGACAATGATACTTTGTGTGCAGCTTGCGAACAAGGAAAACAACATAGAAATAGTCATCCAATTGTGATAGATTCAAAGATCGTGGAACCATTGGAACTTCTTCACATTGACTTATGTGGACCGTCGACTGTTGCTACAATCAATAAAAAGCGATACATTTTAGTTATTGTTGATGATTTTTCTCGATTTACATGGGTATTTTTTCTCAGGTTAAAATCTGAAGTTGCTCAGACGATAATTGATTTTATCAAAAAGATTGAGATTAGTCTTAAAAAGAGTGTTCGCAGAATTAAAAGTGACAATGGTTCTGAGTTTAAAAATCAAACGTTGGATTTATTTCTCACAGCCAAAGGCATTTCGCATAATTTCTCATAACCATATACTCCACAACAAAATGGTGTTGTTGAAAAAAGAAATAGGTCTCTATGTGAAGCAACAAGGACCATGCTAACATATGCGAACTTACCTCGATATCTTTGGGCTGAAGTTGTGTCGACTGCCTGTTTTACTCAGAATCGTTCATTCATTCATCGAAGATTCAATGTCACTCCATATGAAATACTCAAAAATCGAAAAACTAATGTAAAATTTTTCCATGTTTTTGGTTGCAGGTGTTTTATAATGAATCTAAAAGATAATTTAACCAAGTTCCAAGCTAAAGCTGATGAAGGCATATTCTTAGGATATTCGCAAAATTCGGTTGCATACAGGGTGTTAAACAAGCGAACAAGAAAAGTTGAAGAAACTTTCAACTTAACCTTTGATGATTACTATCTTAAACAAATGGATAGTAAATTTGAAAATAAATCAATTCTTGTTGATTCAGATACTCAAATTGAAAATTCAAATATCAATGATTTTGATTATGACTTAATTTTCGGAATTCCTGACAGGGCAATTGATGCGGAAGCTCATGCTCCTGATAATCAAACATCAGAATCCTCAAAACATACTGATGATTCAACACTTACTACGAATTCAATATATTGCGAAAGTGTTCCTGAAATTCGTATGGAAGAGCAAACATTCGAGGGGGAGAATGAAACTATCAATCATCAAGTTGAGGGGGAGCATTCGCAATTTCAACAGGAACATCATTTTGAGGGGGAGCATCAAGATGAACATCATGTTGAGGGGGAGCATGATGCAACATAGACAATTAATCTTGACGGAAATGATGAATTTCATGAATTAAATGATAATTTTTCTGTTGCAGGATCTGAAAATGAAGATATGGAAGATGCACCATTAGAATTTAATCCTGATTTTCCACCACTTGAGAAATGGACAAGGAATCATCCCAAAGAACAGGTGATTGGGAATCCACAAGATGGTGTGTTGACAAGAGCTCAAATTCGTGCGAAAAATGAGGTACTGAATGCGAACCAAGAATTATGTATGTTTAATGTTTTTATTTCGAAAATAGAGCCAAAGAGAATAAAGAATGCTATGGAACACTCAGATTGGGTTGTTGCTATGCAATCTGAACTGGCTGAATTTGAATGAAATAAGGTTTGGAGATTAATTCCTAAACCTTCTGATGTTTTGATTGTCGGATTAAAATGGATTTTTAAAAATAAAACCGACAAATATGGCAATATTATTTGAAATAAAGCTAGATTAGTTGTTAAAGGCTATTCGCAACAAGAAGGAATAGACTATGAAGAAACATTTGTTCCTGTCGCAAGACTCGAAGCAGTTCGCATATTTTTAGCTTATGCAGCTCACAAAGACTTCGACATTTTTCAAATGGATGTTAAGTGTGCATTCTTAAATGGAGAACTAGAAGAAATAGTTTATGTTGAAAAACCACCAGGATTTATAAATGAGGAACATCCTGATCATGTCTACATACTAGACAAAGCATTTTATGGGTTAAAACAAGCACCAAGAGCCCGATACGCAACACTTACAAATTTTTTGAAACAATCTAAATTTAAACAAGGATCAGTTGACCCCACATTATTTCACAAGAGAGTTGGAAATCATCTTATGCTTGTTCAAATTTATGTTGATGATATTATTTTTGGCTCAACGGACCCAGCATTGTCTATTGAATTTGAAAATCTCATGAAGAGTCAATTTGAAATGAGCATGATGGGAAAAATTAATAATTTTCTTGGTTTAAATACAAGACAGAACAGGGATGGAATTTTAATCAACCACGAAAAATATACAAAGAATCTGCTCAAAAAGTTTAGAATGACAAACAGCACGAAGCTAAGAGTACCAACGGCAGTGGGAACAAGACTAACTCCTTCATTAGATACTCCTGCAGTTGATTTAACCCTTTATCGAAGCATGATAGGGTCTTTATTGTACTTAATTGCAAGCAGACCTGATATTATGTTTTCAGTATGTAATTGTGCTAGGTATCAAGCTAATCCCAGAGAACCTCACTTAACTGCAGTGAAAAATATTTTTCGCTATCTTAAGGGGACAGTTTCGTTAGGACTTTGGTATCCTTCAAAATCGGGATTCTTCATTCAAGCTTTTTCAGATTCTGATCTAGGAGGATGTACTTTGGATAGAAAAAGTACAAGTGGTGGTTGTCAACTATTAGATGGAAAATTGGTGAGTTAGCAGTCAAAGAAGCAAACTTGTGTTGCTATATCAACTGCTGAAGCTGAATACATTTCAGCTGCTGCTTGCACTTCGCAAATCATATGGATTCAAAGTCAACTTCGAGATTATGCTATAAATATGAAAAAGATTCCATTGTGTTGTGATTCTCAAAGTGCAATTCGCATTTGTCATAATCCAGTACAACACTCAAAGACAAAACATATTGCTCTTCGATATCATTTTATCAAAGATCATGTGGAAGATGGGAATATCGAAATACATTTTGTTAAAACCACTGAACAACTTGCTGATATTTTTACTAAACCTCTTGATGAAAAATCATTTGTGAGAATTTTAGCAGGTTTAGGGATGATCGATACAAATTCAGTGCCAAAATCAATAACTCAAGAATGAAAGGTCCATTCAGCAGCTCTGAATCAGAATCATTCAGAAGTTACTGTGCGTTAAGAGGCTTCGCATTGCTTCGCATTCGCACATTTGGTAACTGAGGTTCAATTTAATTTTGTTCTTTTATGCTTTGCGAAAAACATGAAAAACCAAAAATATTTTCATTTGTTTTTCATTTTAAAAAAAATATTTTGTATTTCATTTTTGCAAAATACAAAATCACAAAAATATTTTTTTTGTTCTTTAAGTTTTGTGTATTTTCATTATTAGTCAAGAGCAAAATGCGAAGAGGTCATGCTTATGTTTCTATGGGAAGGTGTCATTTCTTTCAACTTTGTACTAGTTAGGATGTCCCTAGAAGCATGTTGCAGCATGTTGACCCAAGCCTCATATGACTCTATGTGTGAGAAACAAAAGCCTTAATGGAATTTTCATATGAAAATCTCTTCCCAATCAGGCTTATATTCGCATTAGTCAAAAGATCTACCTTACTCTTCTCAAATGAGTAAAGAGTTTTCTGTTTGGTCCACAAATAACAGAGGTACATTCGATCTTATAACCAATCTTTTTCATCACAAAATTTCTTAACACGATACACACACAAAGTCACATGTCCATGAGATCACTTGATCAAACCAATCGTGATTTAGACATGTCATCATTATGTGTTAATGATATTGTTTCATGAGTCCATGAAATAAGTGAAATCCACAAACTTCAAACATTAAGGGATTGACGGGGAACTATGTTCCAGATTTTTACGAAACACTTGTTTCAGTACCAAATATTTCATATACTCCAAATTATATTCGTTCTTATGAGTGATCCTGATCAAATTTTCGAAATCCACGAAGTTTGTTTCCCAACAGGATCCAGCACTTAAATTTTTTTTTGAATATAATTTCTGAGTGAGTATATATCTGAAATCCTTGTCACTTTTCAAAATAATCCAAAGCAATCTTGTTCCTGAACACAATGTTCAAACAAGTAATTTCGGTTACAATTACTCACCTTATGTTTAGGATGATATGTAACGAAATTTGCAAACCACCATATTAAGCCTATAAAAGAAGCCCTTCGATACTTTTCTATAAGTATTCGATTGTATGTCATGGGAAAATGCGAAAGCAGATTATTATCTCTCTTGGTAATTAATGAAGTAACCTTTGCCTGGGGTTTTACTGCTTTATGTCAATAAATTTTGACATCACAGAATTCCAAAAAAAAAATTAAACTTGCTTCTTATCTCATTTCTTTGAATCACATGCACTCACGAAATCCTTGAGGTTCTAAGTAATACCAACTTAGGCTGGTGATTTCGCAAGACTAGTAAATGACTTCGTTTAAAATCCCATGAACGAAAGAGCCCAACCTCGATACCGAAGGGTCTTCATTCACACAGTTGTACTCATGAACAGTTTCCAGTAACCGTTGGCCCTAGTTTCAACGCACTTTATGGGGCATGATCATTACAATGGCTATTGATTGCAAGTTTCCAAGAACACGTAGCCTACTCTATTTTCTGGAAACGGTTCATCTTTGAGATTAACATATAAAAGGGATAATCTTTTCTGATAATCATTATGCGATTCAAAATTCTCAGACGAACAAAAAGCCCTAATTTTTCTTTCAAGAAATTTCTCAAAATAACAATGGTTGCTACTCAATCCAACACAGAAGAAGTTATCTCACAGTCCCTTATGAAGATTCAAAGCACAAACTACCAAGTTGATCCTAATGTCTCATCCTACCCAGAAGAATTGAAGATGTTGATCGTTGCACTGAAAAGATCACCATTATCAACTGCTATGTTCAATTCTTTTCCTGTTCCTATGACTTGGTTGTCAATGGCGGCATCAACTGCGTCATACAACTATGCAACAGACGTCATAACCTTCAATCTGGTGAATAACAAGAGGGTTCGTCTTAACAAGAACATGTTCATTGACTTCCTGAACATTCCTCATAACCTACTGTTCTTTAAACCAACAAACTCACAGATTATCTTTATGTTCAATGAGATGGGACATCAACCCACTCTTGAAAAGATAAGTGATTTCAGGAAATCAAGCTTACCATGTATTTGAAATTTCTTTTTTGGTATCTTTCTAAGATGTTTGACCGGAAGGAGTGTAGGTCTAGACAGGGGAAGAATGGAGGTTTATGCCATGGTTATGGGTCTTTACTACGATTTAAGTGTCAATTATGGAACTCAGCTTTGGAAGGAGTTCAACAAAAGCCTAGAAAACACAAGTGTTGATAAGGGGATTTTTTGTGCAAGGTACTGGAGTTTGATTTTAGAAAAGGTATATGAAAAAGAAGGCATTCAAGTTCCTGAAGAAGGAGAACTTGCAGAATTTTCTTTGTACCAATTTCCCAAAGTTGTTGAAGATGATGAAAATATCTTCACAAGTGTCGCAAGAATTCCTGATGCAATGCTTCGCAAAGTGTCCTCTACTCACAAGGTGTTAGTTCGATACATGAATACTTTTGATCCTAATGTGCGAACTGGAGTGTTACTTGAAGTCAGTGTTGAGTCATCAAAGAAGAAGAAGATGAAGACTCAAAAGGAAGAAAAACACGAATCTCCAAAAGTATCAAACGCTGAAGAGGTTGAGAAAGTTAAGCTTTCTACCAAAACTATGAAGGAGATTATACCGACAAAGTTAGGGGTATTAAAGAAGCTTCGCAAATCATCACATAAGACGACTACTTCTCCTACTATTCGCAAAACTATGGTGAGTAGTAAGGGGGCTATGTTTAGAGACATTACGGCTCCTGTTTCTCCTAGTTCAAAGAGAAGAAGAGCTCAAGATGTTGCGAAGCATATTACTCAAAAGTTGTACAAGAAAAGGAAGATGATTATTCGTAATGAATCATCAGATGATGAAGTGGTTCCTGAGACTCCACCTATTTCCACTTCACCAATGGTAACCATCTCTCTTCCCATTACTTCGCAAATTTCCTCTACCACACCCATTCCACTCGAAGTAGTCACTACCAAATCAGTTCATGAGGAGGTACCTACTTCTGATATGGTTGTTAACGTATCTGATACGGGGACACCTATCATGATACAGGGACACCTATCACGAGTGTTGATCTTACAATGCCAATCATTTTATCTACTTCTTTACCCATCTCATCTGAGAATTTATCTACTTCATTACCACCATTCCTTATCACGAATACAAATATAACCACATCATCCATCTTTGATCATCCTTTACAACATCCCTTCACCACATTGTTTCCATCTCAATCCCCTGAAACACCACAACCTATACCTCCGCAAGCTCAATCTGATGAAGAAACCGAAGGAGGAGGTTTTGGAGGAACATTTGAAGCTTTACACTTTGATTTAGAGGAGGAGAAAATACCTGATCATATGCTTAAGTCAGGTAAGCAATTTAAAATCCTGAATCAAAAGTTGAATGCAATTATTCAATCACAAGCTGATTCTGGTACAAAGTCTTTTGTATCAAGTTTGGAGGTTGAAACAATGATAAAAGCTGCAGAGAAACGAATAACTGCCAAAGTTGATGATTCAGATAAGAATAATGAGCTTCGCATTCAAGCTTAAGGAAAATCTTTTGATGGTGTTATAAAAGATTTGACAATTGTTACAAAAGAACGACATGTTCTTTTTGTACAAGATGTGAAGAAGGTCCGAGAAGATGTCAACTTCAAGGTTGAGGAGTTAAATAAGGAGATTGCAAAAGAGCTTCAAGAGCTTAATTCGCAAAATTTGGACGTGCAAAAACGTGTTTATGTTGTTGCTGAAGCACTTACCAAGATTGCTACTGATTATCAATCATCTGCTCCAACTATCGAAGCCAAGCACAAAGAAGATAAGGAGCAGTTCGCAAAATTAATTCACTTGGTGACTGAATTAAAAAGTTGCGTTTCAAAGCCTTCTCAACAATCAATTCTTACTCCAGAATTTTTAACGCTTAAAGTCAACACTTTGGAGCAATCTATTCAGAAGGCATTGGCCCCGATTACAAATTTTACTTCCGTTTTACCGAAGAATGCCCCGCCTACTTTCACAGGGGTGCAAGGGGGAGAATCAAAAGGAAGTAAAGGAGAGGATGCAAAAACTATTGGAAAGATACATTCAACTCAGCTTAAAACAACTTTGCCTGTAATCACAAAACCAATTCCTTCAACAATAGTAACAACAAAGCCAATTACGAAGTTAATTTCTAAGGGAATTACAATTGGTTCAACAGAAGGAGGGAGTTCAAGTGCGAAACCTCAAACAGTGAATACTGGAAAAGGCAAAGAGGTGGTTTTTGAAAAGTCGAAAGAAGAAAAGAAAGTTGAGGCTGAAGCTGAAATGAAAAAACAAAGACAAATTCAGAGCATACTAAGGCAAAGAGCAAGTGATCCACCAACTTTGAACAAGGGTGATCCTGCAAAGTTGTACTCATTTGAAACCATTGAATCCAAAGTTTTGGGAAATCACTTGTACGAGTTTGAGAAAAAGCCTAGAAGAAGTTATGATGTTGCGAATTCAGACAGATTTTCCAATAAATGAAATGATGTTTATTACAGCACAGTACAAGATCGGTGAAAATTTTGAAAATGTTGATGAATACACTTACATGAAGATCAGATTTCATGTTGTACTTGTGAAGGATCAAGAGGAAGTTTGGTCTTTAATGAAAATCAAGAAAGTACTAACAATCAATAAGGATGTAATGTTCGAGAACATGCTTCAAAACTTTCGATATTTCATTGTTCGTGCAGATAACAAGGCATTTGATTTTACCATTGCTAATTTTCCCTTGATGAATCCAAATGATCTCATTCAAGTGGCATTTATCCTTAAAGACATGGAAGAAAACAAGCTCAAAGGATATGATACTGATGTGTTCAGATTTGGTTTCGCACATATCAAGATATTCATAGATAACTACTATGATTGCTTGGCATTGACTGATGAAGAACTTGCATCAGACCTTGGTAGAAAAGTTACAGTTTCTTGGGAATCAACACTGCCTCAAACTGAATCGAAGAAGTATGCAGACGGGGAAATATGTCTTAAACCTTTTGGCATGGTTTTCGCAGGCAAAGATACGAAGGGGAAGCCTAAGAGATTTTTGTTTAAAGTCTCAGAGATAGAAAGATACACCACTTCGCAATATACGAATTTCATTGTTCGTACGAATAATTGCACGAAGAATAATGAAGGAGACAGGAAGGAGCTTAAAAAGATCATCACTTGGTATTCAAAAATCCGAAGAACAATGCATTCAGCTGTTCAGAATCTCACAAACTAAATAGCTTCGACTGTTTACAAAGGGGGGAATGTAGAGTCTAGATATTGTATAATTCGAAGTGCTTGTTTTCTTTAGTTTCGCATGTTAGTTATTTTACTAAGTCTTCATTTGTGCGAAGCGTATTGTTTAGGACTTAGTATATTTTTTGTACACTTAGGTTTCCTCTAAATAGGGACTGAGGTTAGAAGTAGAGAGATTGAATACACGACTGATTCATTAATCATTCGCATGTTTTCTCTGCTTAAGTCTGTAATCAGTTTCTTCATCAATATAAGATTTGATTAATATTTACTTCTTGTGTTCTTACTTTTCATTCATATAATCATGATTGCTTTCTAAATCTCGATTAAAATTCACATCATTATGAGATATTCATGATATTTTACACTCTATAAACACTATAGAAAGGAAATACTCACATTTACCAGAACAATGGACTTTTCATACGTAACTCTATTTGATACAAACTTTGTGAGATATTTGACTTCACGTACTTTCACATACGCATTTTAATTCCTGTATTATATACCATAATATCTTATAGGGAAAGCGTGATACTTGTGTACAGATCTATACGGGATTGACAATCCCGCACCTAAATTGTTAGCTACAGCTAGACCGGCGGGTCTGGGGTGACAAACGTCATATCATTCCAATGCCTGAAGAACGTTGTGACAAGCAATCTGGGTTAATAGTACGGTTATAAAATCACATGAAGTGTTGAAACATTTGATTTACGAGGCTATCAAACTCCTTAGTGATTATATATACATATATAAATCTACTTACACTATTTTAGGTATGGAAAACACTTATGCATTTCGGGTTTTGGAACTTTTAAAACTACTATTCATTTATGGAAAATATTTGATTTTCTAGGAACAAACTCAGTTACTTTATACAAAATGTCATACAATTCTTATACAAAAACACTTATGAACTCACCAACTTAATTGTTGACACTTTTTCAAAACTACTTGTATTTCTCAGGGATTTATTAATACAGGTAAACATCAGCTTTTGCAGAAGGGACGCTAAGACGTCAATTTCAAAACTTATTAAACCATCATTTTGTAATTTATTTTGAGACATGTATTGTATTCAACAATGTAACTTTTAAATTATATTTATGATGATTGTGTTTACTTTCTTTACAAATATTCAACTGTTATGATACTACATGAAGTCATCCGCCCTCGAACGATTTCGCCGTTCTGGTTTGGGGGTGTGACACTTGACTGGATGAATAATAGAGAAAGAGGTTTTTATGATTTATTAATATATTATAAGAATAATATATTAAAAGAGAAATCATATTTATTTAATTAAAATTAGTCAAGAATTAATTAAGAATTGATTTTGTGGTCAAAAGAGGTTAATTGAATAAAGGGGACTGGATTTGTAATTATGTGATAGTTGTAAAGTTGGGTAAGGAAACCCTAGAGTATAGGGTGGACAAATTCTAAGGATAAGGCCTTAAGAATTCGTCCAAGGGGCTTCTAGAATTATCCTTGGGCTGGTTGATGGCTAAGTAACTAGATAAGGATAGTCACTGAAACCCTAATTTCCACACATATATAAGAACCCCTTGGGCATCAGATTTTGGCTACACTGAAACCCTAGAAGTCTTGGAGCCGGTTTTTCCCTCTCTCCTCTCTCTCTTTTTCTTCATCCAATTGCTTGTGGTGTTTGTGATTCATTAGAAGCACAACATTTGGGGTGCTAAGATTCTCAAAGCTTCAAGATCTACAATCAACAATCGAGGTATTCATCTAACTTGTTTATTTGGTATTAAATTAGTTTTTTTGTATGCTAGATTAGGGTTTACAAGCTTTGGATAAATTTGCATGTACAATAGAGAAACCTAGATCCAAAGCTTTAGGGTTTTGCATGTGCACATAGGATGTAACACCCATAAAATTCATGCCAAATTTAAAATTTCAAAAGCATTTAAAATGCCAATAGTTATTACAAAAAGCATTCCAAAACTGTTCCATATCAGAGTTCCCAAAAATCATAACCATAAACCGAGGAAAGTGTACGGTCACGCCTTCGCCTTCCCACAGTCATCCGCCAAACCTGAAACAATAACCGATAAATGTAAGCTCGAAGGCTTAGTGAGTTACCCCCAAAATACTAACCTCATATAACCATAATCATATTGTATCAACAAGTACAGAATAGCCATCCATATCGAGTCTACAGTGTGACTGGTCCGCCCGCATCGGGCCTTCAGTCCACTTGGTCCACTCTCTGAGTCTATAGTATGACTGGATCGTCCGCACCGGCCTACAGTCTGTCTGGTCCACTCTCCGAGCCTCGGCACGTCTGGACCGCCCTCTTGGGGCCTCCAACCTATCCGGACCGCTCGTTGGGCCTTCGGCCTGACTAGGTGCCCTCCCAGGTCTGCAGCCTATCCGGTCTGCCCTGGGTATGTTGGCCTACAGCACCAACCAGGTCCCGCCTCAACCCAACCCCCATACCAAACAATCATATGCACAAATCACAGATCATCACATAACAGTCCATACACAAACAAACCGATCTAGCAGATCACATAACATAATAACATCCTAACCAAGAAACCGACCAAACCGGTCACTAACATAGCATCATTCTATTTACCAGGATACCGACCTAACCCAGGTCATTAATATAAACCATCCTAATTCCTAGGATGCAGATCTAATAGATCAATAAACACCTCAAGCAAATACCCGGATACTAATCCGATAAAGGGTCGGCCTTGGTGCGTTAGACCCTGTTAATATAGTGAGGATAACTCACCTTGAAATTGCCGACCGGAGAGATAAGATCAGCTACTCCGACCACCATCACGAACTCCACCACCGAACTAGGGGTACAAATGAGCCAAGTTACTCGCGAGCTACTCGGGATCGGCTCGTTAAAAGCTCGACTCAAAACCGGTTTTAAACGAGCCCGAGTCGAGCTCGAACTTAATATTAAGCTTGTTTATTAAACGAGCTCGAGCTAGATCCTATGTAACTAAGCTCGATTATGCTCGCGAGCCTAAACGAGCCTTTATATAATATATTTTATTATTATTTTCATATATTAAAATAAAAACATATTTAGGAAATTATGAATTTCGGGTATTAGTAAACAAGCTTCTTAACGAGCTTGAGCCGAGCTTAAGCTTATTTAGGCACATCAAACGAAAAACGAGTCGAGCCCGATCCCGAGCCGAGCATGTATAATTCTTTACGAGCTCAAGCCGAGCTCAGTAAAAGAAAGCTCGAATCGATCCGAGCTCGAGCTCGAGCCTCGTATAACTTAAACGAGCCCGAGCCGAGCCTGGCCAGGCTCGGGCTCGGCTCGACTCGTTTGCACCCCTACACCGAACACTACCATTGAACCAATTCCATAAGTGCCCAAATTACCAAAATACCCTTGGAAGTCAAGCTGGTCAACTCTTGGTTAAAGTCAAAGTCATGGTCAAAGTCAACCTTCCTGGTTGACCCTACTCGCCAAGTCATCCTAGTGACTCGCCAAGTTCATGAACTCGGAACCCCATATTTCGCGACTGGACTCGTTGAGTCCTTCAATCCGAGTCCTAGCTTGATCAACTCACTAAGTCCACTCAACTCACTGATCCGCATCATGACCAGATGGGTTAGGGTTTGCGACCCAACTCGTCGAGTCCACTTAATCCATCCCTATTCAGATGATTCCAGACCATCTCACTGCTTCCAACTCATAGATCTGGACTCCTAAGGCTAAATTTACACGTAAAGTTTCCAACTTTACGTGCATATAAGATGATTTTGGCTCAATACAATCTAGAGGGAAAGTTCAAGACATGAACGCTCTCATTTATGCACAAATGTTGATGCTTTATGCTTCCATGGACCAAACCAGCCTAGATCTGAAGTTGCAACCTCAGATCTAGTCCTAAAACCCGAAGTGGATCCCAATCAAGCTAAAAAGCCCCAAAATCTCAACCATGAATAGATCTAAAAGGGAAAAGCTCAAGGTAACATCTTGTTACCTCAGAAATGTGCCCAAGATGAAGTAGATTCTGGATCTACAATAACTCCTTGATGCTAGCCTCTTGATCTACAAGCTTCCTTAACTATATTCCTCTTTCAAAGCTCAATTCTCTTCCACAATGGAGGTTTGCATGTTTTAGGGTTTACTGGCTCTTAAAGGGTAACAAGGAGGCTGGGGTGAGGACTTAAGGTCCTTTAAATAGGGTGCAAACCCTAAAATTAAGGTTTTCTCTTCCCAGCATCGACCCGTCGAGTCCAGTCGCTGACTCGGCGAGTCGGCTCACGTAACACGTGCCCATCACCTGCTCCGACTCAACGAGTTAAGACACCTACTCGTCGATTCTACTCCTTTATTTACGCATAGCACCCTAAACTTATATTCCTGCACTTGGGATGTTACATAGGATGTTCTTTTGCTCAAAACCCATCACTATCTACATGGATCACAAGAGTTTGAGACATATTATGGATCAACCAAACCTGAACATGAGGAAACATAAGTGGATGGATTTAGTCAAGGATTATGACTGCGAAATCCTTTACCATCTAGGTAAAGTGAACATGGTAGCAGATGCTTTGAGCCGCAAGTCGGCAGGGGGTTCAGATAGGGTGACGTTTATGAGGATATCTGTTGATTCCCCGGTTTTGGGTTTGAACAGGGAGGCTCAGGTCGAGGGAGTTCGGAAAGAAAACTGGAAGAAATAGAGGATCAGAGGTGAGATCGACAAATTTATCTCGGATGGTAGTGGGTTGTTGACCCAGTGTGGTCGGGTCTGGGTTCTGATGTCCGGTGGGGTCAGACAGATTATGTTAAAGGAGGCTCATAAGTCTCGCTTTTCTATTCATATGGGGGCCACCAAGATGTATCGGGATTTGAGATTGAGCTATTGGTGTCATGTGTGAATAGGGAGATAGCGTGGCATGTTCAAAGATTCATGAACCGTAGAATGGTCAAGGCTGAGCATCAAAGGCCGCATGGCAAGTTGCAGCCTCTGGATGTTCCCATGTGGAAATAGGAACAGATTTCGATGGATTTTATCACAAAGTTTCTGAAGACATCAAAGGGTTTTGATGTTATTTGGGTCATCGTGGATTGATTGACCAAGAGTGCCCACTTTTTGGCTATACGAGAGAGTTCTTTAGTCGATAAATTGGCCGATGTGTATGTTTGCGAAATCGTTGCTCACTATGGGGTTCTGGTCTCCATTGTTTCAGACCGTGATGTTCGGTTCACCTCAACACTGTTTATCATCTGCAGACTGACAGCTAGAGTGAGCGGACGATACAGACCCTTGAGTATATGTTATGGGTCTGTGTTATTGATTTTGGTGGGAGCTGGGATTCCTACCTACCTTTTGTGGAGTTCTCCTACAACAACAATTATCATTCCATCATTAGTGCTCCACCGTTCAAGCTCTTTTTTGGGCGAAGATATCATACCCCGATTTGTTGGGGTGAGGTTGGTAACAGGGTTATGGGACGGACTGAAATGGTCCTTCAGACCATGGATCTCATTCAGTAGATCAAGCAGAGACTGCAGACCACTTAGAGTCAGCAGAAGAGCTATGTCGATCGGCATCGATTCGACTTGGAGTTCCAGGTTGTTGATATGGTATTACTGAAGGTCTCACCTTGGAAAGGTGTGATACGCTTCAGGAAGAAGGGGAAGTTGGGTCCCCGGTATATTGGGCTATTTTGGGTGATTTTCAGGGTTGGCAAGGCTGCATAAAGGTTGGGGCTACCTGAGGAGCTCGATCAGATTCACAACACTTTCTATGTTTTGCAACTGTGAAAGTGAGTATTATACAAGGATGCAGTGGTTTCCTTGGATGATATTCAGTTTGATGAGCGCATGAACTATGTCGAGAAGTCGGTAGCTATTTTGGAAAGAAGGATGAAGTTCTTGCGCAACAAGAAGGTACCTTTAGTAAAGGTATAATAGCAGCGTCGGAGAGGCTTCGAGTGGACTTAGGAGACAAAGGCTAAGATGCGGGAGCATTAACCAGAGTTGTTCACCTCAGCAAACTTCGAGGAAGAAGTCTAGTTCAAGCGAGGGAGATTGTAACATCCCGGTATTCAGGTACTTCTTAATTCATCCCTATAATTTTATTCCATGTCATTTTGGTCCCTAAGTCCAAGAAATTATGTTTTGAAGCCCTAGTGGCAATTTCGTAATTAAGGAAAGAGGAGTGTGTCATGCGTACATGTGTATACGCTGAGCGTACTAGGGCGCGTCCTAGTACATTAGGTGTACACCTATGTATGCAGGGCGCACTAGCTTCAGGAGGAAAACCCTAATTTTTAGTGTTTAAGTGGTAATTAAGCAACATTAAGCCTCATTGTCCCTCACCTCTTCAGCCTTCATTCCCTTTGAGACATTTTTGCAAACCCTAGCCCTTTCAGTTTGTATTTTGAGCTTAAGTGTGTGTTCTTGGTGTTGAAGGAGGAAAGAAGATACATTGAGGAGCCTTTGGTGTGGAAGCAAGCTTGTGGATCTGAGATCTTTGCCTTCTTGAGAAGCTCTAAAAGGTATAAAGTTCATTGCTTGATAACTTATTTACTAGATCTCATTCTTGGGTATTTTATGTTACTTTTTGGTACCAATGGTCTCATCTTGTGCATGGTTTGTTCTTGTCATTTTAAGTTGTCCTTTCAAACCCTAGGAAGGGTCCTAAACCATAAAAATGAGGTCCCATTAGTTAGATTTGCTTCATGCATATTGTAGAAAGTCGTAATGGATTAAGACCTTGTGTTAAGCACTTTTTGGACTTGTAAAGTCATAAAGTTGGAAACTTTATGACTCTGGAGTGTATTTGGACCTTAGATATAGAATATGGACTTAAGTGCTTGAGCCATAAAGCACTTAATAGAATTTGAAGGCTGTGAGGGTACGCCCCACGTACGAAGGAGTACCTCCCGCGTACTTGGTCAAACACTCTGATGGGTGGTCAACTACGAGGTTTCGCATACGCCCTGCATACCTCCAAAGTACCCCCCCCCCTTGTGTACTCGCATTGGGTCAGCCTTGTTGAGTTGACTCGACTGGGTTGACTCAGTTGACTCATGGGGGTTGACCAGCTGACCGTGACTTTGACTAAGTATGATCCTGCGGGTATTTTGGGATTTTGATGGAATTGGTCACTTAGTGGAAATATATATCGAACAGAGAGTTGAGATTTGGGGTCGGAACTCACCAGTTATGTTTAGTTTGCGAAGTGAGTTTTCCTCACTGTACTTTCAGGTCGACGACACCAAGGCTAACCCTTCATATTGTTATCCTGGTTTATCGTATGATCGTATGTTGTAGTGATCTATTAGATCTGTATCTTGGTATATATGATGATGCTTTGTGTAGTGATCTGTTAGATATGTATCCTGGTATATAGGATGATGCTATGTTTAGCGACCTATTAGATCTGTATGACTGTCTGTATATGCTATCTAGTGTTTGATATGGTATATGTTGATATTGATGGGTTTTGGTCATAAGACATCCTATGTGCTCATACAAACCCTAATGCTTGGATCTAGGTTTCTCTATTGTACATGCTTTGAATCCAAGACTATAAACCCTAATTCTAGCATATGGAAATCAATATTAACATATAATTAGGTTTAAGATATTACCTTGATTGTTATGTAGCAATAACAATCCCTATTCCTCCTTTGAATTGACTTTGGAAGGCTTAGAGTCACAAGTGTCACTCCTCTAATGGTTCACAAACACCATAAGCAAGAGGATGAAGAGGAGAGAGGATGGAGGCTGCCCAAAACGTGTGAAAACCCTAGAAGGTTGCTTGTCCACGTTTTTTAGGCATAAGGGGTCTTTATATAGTAAGGCTATTAGGGTTATCTAACAAGGAAACCCTAATTTGGTTGCTTAAGCCCTAAGCAACCCATGGAGCCCTTTTCTTAAAGCCTTGGACGACTTCATATGGGCTTCCCCCATAGAATTCGTCCACCTTATAATAAAAGGCAATCCATGGCCCAAATTGCAATTATCTTATAATTACAATTCCAGTCCCTTAAGTTTAATTAATCTCTTTTAGTCACGAAACTAATTACCAATTAATTATTGACTAATATTAATTAAACATTATGATTTCTCCTTTAATATATTATTCCCATAATATATTAATAAATCATATTTAATCCTTTCTCTCCATAATTGATATGTGTATATTTAGTGTGTATTTAGTATAGTTTTTTATTCATATATTAGCTAACTTATCGCATATTATGGACAAAAGGTACTTAAAAGTGTTAAATTATGTTTTTCAGTCCAAAGATGAAGCTCGGAAGCAAAAGGAAGCAAGAGAAACAGTTAGAAGATTGAGAGTGGAATGAAGAAGGAAAAGCACTTAAAAAAGCTTCTACTCGTCGAGTCAGATAGCTACTCGACGAGTCCGGTCGAGGAATCAGAAGGATAATGACTCGGGATCCCAGATAGTTATCGCAATACGGAGAATGTGAGAGGGACTCGACGAGTCACCACTTTGAGTCGGATAGCTTATTTAAAGATAATTCCACAGATCGAAAAGAAGAGAATTCTGGGAAGTTTCAGAAGTGCTAGCTGCGAATAAGAAGCCAGAAGAACCCTAGAAGTCGACCAAGGAAGCTAGAATCCAATTCCGGGAGTAATTAAGATAATTTCACCATTCTACTTATTTCTTTTGTTTTGTCAACATGATTAAGCAACTTGAACTTATTTGTTTGCTGTTATTTACCTTAGTTATGAACTAAATTCTTTAAACTTCTATTTGGGGATACAAAATTGGTAATATGGTTTGATTCTTGGTAGGATTAATTCTATGCTGGTTAATTTAGTTATTTTAGCTTGCTAAAGAACCTTGTGTGTGAGTGATAATTGATTTTCTGTTAATAGGGAGATAATTAATTAGCATGAACATCTATTAGTTATCAATCTCATATGCTTAGTGAACACTTTTTGTCATATGTCTAGTGTAGTGAACATGAAACTAGGATTAATAAGAAAATCAAGTAAATTTATGTGCAAGCTTGTGAGATGACCATTAAACAAGAAGTTAATTAAAAGATAAATTAATTAGCTATTGCAAGTCTAACTTAACCCGAATATTATATCTAGTAAATTTAATTGAAATAGACAACTGGCCATTGTTTAAATTGATTTATTTGCTAAGGATTAATGAAGTGAATACGGAACTAATCAATTGAATCGGTAACTAGCCAAAAGAATTAATACATTGCACTTTTACCTTGAAATCAACCATAGGATCAATTAAGTTGAACTAAATAGAAGTACTTCTCCGTTATTGAATCTAGTCAAAGTCGTTATTTTCTAGCTTAAATTAGTAATAGCTAGTAAGTTTCTAGTCTTGTAAAACTAGAGAACAACCCCTGCTTTTTAATTAACCTAGATTAAATAAGTTTTTAGTTTAATTTGCCGTTCCCTGTGTTCGATACCCTACTTGCTTGAACTATACCACAATTGATAGGTTCACTGCCTTTTGGTGTGTTATTTGATAATTAAAAGTAGGTTTAAAACTAGTGGGTTTTACACACATCAAGTTTTTGGCGCCGTTGTCGGGGAACGGTTCTAAATAGTTAATTTTATTTGCTAATTGTTATTATTTTTTTTTATTTGTTGATTAATTTTTTTTATTTAGTTTAATGTTTTATTTTTAATTTTAATTTTGATTTATTATGTATTTTCCAAATCTCGATGCTTTTGATGCTTTTCTTGAGGAAGTAGTGCAGGAAGATGAGGATTATGACTCAGATGATGATTTGAAGAAATTTGGAAGAAGGTTAGATAACTTCTTGTCTAACGAACAAGAACAATCCGAGTCACAAGAGCTAGAGTTACAAGATGAAGAATTTAATCCAGAAAAAGATTTGGAGGAGCTGGAAAGGTTGCTAGAAGAGAGGTCAGACGAAGAACAAGAACAAGCTGAATTGCAGGAACCAAGTTGTGGTTTGACCATTACCACGACATGGTCCCCTGTTCTTCCGGTTTGTGTTTCGAAGCATGGGGTGACGATTCCAACTTTGGAGAAAGTTCTGAAGCGCGATCCATTTATGATTAGTACCCGACCGGTCCCAACTCTTGTCAATATTCTTGGGTTTTATGAATTCAAGCTCGTTTGGCCAATTTTTGAAGCAAAGAGTCGAATTTTACAAATTGGTCCAAAGAAAATATTTAATGCAATGGATGGATGGGCATTGATTTTATTAGAAGTTTATTAAGTTGGGAGTCCAGCTAAAGACTCGCACAAAAAGAAGCGCTTGCGGGAGGCAACCCGTCATTAGAGTTTGCTTTTCTTTTTCTTTCTAAACTTCTAGTGTTTAAGGATAATTTAGGATTTTTTTTATTTTAATTTTTTTTATTTATTATTACTTGGTTTTTTTTTTGATCTTTTCAGTTTGAGTGTAAGGATGAATGTGAGGGTCTAGAGTCAAGGTTGACGAAGCGAGAAATCGAGTCTAGGCGAGAGAGGAAACGAAGTTTTGAGTCAAGCTATGAGTCCAATTGATAGAAGGGTTATAGAGTGTTTATTCCCTGAAGAAAAATGAGGGAAATTATTCGTTTATATAACCCCCATACATCAGAAACGGACTTGGGTAGATTAAAATTTTTGTCGCACAGCGGTCTACTCGCCGAGTGCATCTTATGGACTCGCCGAGTCCATGTGAAAATTCACGATTCTTCTGCCATTTACGCTTCAACTCGGCGAGTCTACATACTTACTCGACGAGTCGCTCATTCTTCTTACTTTTGAGCTGAAGATTTGATGACATTTGATATGGGCATTGGTTCTATTCTTTGAAGATCATTTTCCAAGCATTTCCAAGAGTTTTTCCCATATATTTTGGAGCTGTCAACCACACGAGATGAATGACACCCAAGACATGGATGAGCTGTTCCCATGTCTAAAGTCAGCTGAAGATGGAGCTTTAAATAAAGAAGATCAACCTCGCAACTACTATCCCAGGGGAGTTTGTTCCAATTCCCTCTTTATTTTATTGTTCTTTATCATGCATAATATTCAATGGAGACATTGCATAAATTAAGTGTGGGGTAGCGGGTTGGTTAAATTAGTTAAAATTTTAGTTAAATTTCGAAAATCTTGAAATTTTAGTTAATTTTGAAAATTTTGCATTAAAATTGCTAGGATTAATTTAGAAAATTTTGGTAAAGCAATTAGGGATCATGCTAGTATTATATTTGATGATTCTATGAAGACCCAAATGTTTAGTTGAGCCTATATACGTTCTAGTGCATTTGTGGCTTCCTTATTCCAGTGAAATCATGGGACAAAAACACGACCTCGCTTAGCCTGAGGGATGCAATATGTTTAGCAGCCTAAACCTGAAATGTATCCAGTAAAATTGTTATCATTAGCCAATAAAGGTTGAATTTGAGCGCCCCTGCTTAAGCATGTAGGATTTGAGTGAAAAAAGTGAGTTACATGTTAAAAAAAAAGAGAGAGAGAATTGCAAGAAAATTTGTAAGAATTTTGGAGCAATTAAAGTGAAGATCAAAAGATCAAAATTCCGAAGATTCAAAAGGTTGAATATACCAAAAATCAAACAACAAGGTGGTGAATTCAAAGAAATTAAAGATCAAATGTCAAAGAAGTGAAGAATTCCAAAGAGCTCCAATGTGGTATCATAAATTGTAATTGTCTAGATTATGTATGCTTGGGTTGCTCAACCAAAAATACCTTGAGGTTAAGAGGTTTTCTGAGGATGGATTCGGAGGGTTGCATAAAATGAGTATAGTTCGGGGTGAGTGGGTGAATGTTTATGAGGATTGTGAGTATTTGGAATATGGGGGGTTCTTTAGGAAAAATTTTAGACACAAATGCATGCGTTGCGGTCTTGGCATAATGGCTGGGTTAGATTGGAGTTGTTATACATAATTCTAATGTGTTAAAATTCAGTTTTGCTTGAGGGCAAGCAAAAGACAAGTGTGGGGTATTTTGATATGTGTATATTTAGTGTGTATTTAGTATAGTTTTTTATTCATATATTAGCTAACTTATCGCATATTATGGACAAAAGGTACTTAAAAGTGTTAAATTATGTTTTTCAGTCCAAAGATGAAGCTCGGAAGCAAAAGGAAGCAAGAGAAACAGTTAGAAGATTGAGAGTGGAATGAAGAAGGAAAAGCACTTAAAAAAGCTTCTACTCGTCGAGTCAGATAGCTACTCGACGAGTCCGGTCGAGGAATCAGAAGGATAATGACTCGGGATCCCAGATAGTTATCGCAATACGGAGAATGTGAGAGGGACTCGACGAGTCACCACTTTGAGTCGGATAGCTTATTTAAAGATAATTCCACAGATCGAAAAGAAGAGAATTCTGGGAAGTTTCAGAAGTGCTAGCTGCGAATAAGAAGCCAGAAGAACCCTAGAAGTCGACCAAGGAAGCTAGAATCCAATTCCGGGAGTAATTAAGATAATTTCACCATTCTACTTATTTCTTTTGTTTTGTCAACATGATTAAGCAACTTGAACTTATTTGTTTGCTGTTATTTACCTTAGTTATGAACTAAATTCTTTAAACTTCTATTTGGGGATACAAAATTGGTAATATGGTTTGATTCTTGGTAGGATTAATTCTATGCTGGTTAATTTAGTTATTTTAGCTTGCTAAAGAACCTTGTGTGTGAATGATAATTGATTTTCTGTTAATAGGGAGATAATTAATTAGCATGAACATCTATTAGTTATCAATCTCATATGCTTAGTGAACACTTTTTGTCATATGTCTAGTGTAGTGAACATGAAACTAGGATTAATAAGAAAATCAAGTAAATTTATGTGCAAGCTTGTGAGATGACCATTAAACAAGAAGTTAATTAAAAGATAAATTAATTAGCTATTGCAAGTCTAACTTAACCCGAATATTATATCTAGTAAATTTAATTGAAATAGACAACTGGCCATTGTTTAAATTGATTTATTTGCTAAGGATTAATGAAGTGAATACGGAACTAATCAATTGAATCGGTAACTAGCCAAAAGAATTAATACATTGCACTTTTACCTTGAAATCAACCATAGGATCAATTAAGTTGAACTAAATAGAAGTACTTCTCCGTTATTGAATCTAGTCAAAGTCGTTATTTTCTAGCTTAAATTAGTAATAGCTAGTAAGTTTCTAGTCTTGTAAAACTAGAGAACAACCCCTGCTTTTTAATTAACCTAGATTAAATAAGTTTTTAGTTTAATTTGCCGTTCCCTGTGTTCGATACCCTACTTGCTTGAACTATACCACAATTGATAGGTTCACTGCCTTTTGGTGTGTTATTTGATAATTAAAAGTAGGTTTAAAACTAGTGGGTTTTACACACATCAATAATTCATCCTATCAATTTGTTTTGGTGAAGGCAACCCAAAAGGACCATGCACCATCGGGTCAAGTACATACCAAAATAGTTATGGACTTAGACACTAATCCAACAGTCTCCCACTTGGATAAGTCTAACAACTATTCTGCATATGACTTCGGATCCCGATCTGCAATCGTAGCTTTCCAAAGCCGCTATCAACTCTGATCCTATCAGATACGCGTGTCCTTAGATAAGGGATCATATATTCCTCCATTCTAGATATCATATGAGATATGATTTCAAATCATTCTCTTTGTACTATATCTCGATTTCTGATTTATGACGACTGACTAATTGAACAAATCAAATTAGCCCTAGCCCGGCCGAGCATTTACGTTTGTCATCACTAAACCATCGAGGGGCCCAAAGATATCGCTTTTATCCTACTTTGAATAAAAGGAATGGATAAACTTTGATACAATGCTCGCTTGCACTCACGCACCGAATTACACACAACAATATGTTTTATAACACCAAGTTACTGGTGCGTTTACATATTATCAATGGGCAACCGATTTGCAAGATACAACTCACACATCTCGGTTTCAAGAATATAAGATGTTATCGTCTCACCAATCACTCGTAATACAATTCATGGAGTGATCCAAGTGAGCGTGGGTTTAATCCAATGCTCAAATCATATTCATAAGCACTCATGAACGTTGCAGCAAACATTTGCTTATGTCTAATGCTCTTTAGACAATCCACACACCAATTCACGACAGTCTTCATTCATATCTACTTCCAACATATGAACGACTGTGGCCCGTTTGAATAATTCGATTATTCTTAATAAACTCAATTATTCTGGAAGTCAAAACATGCAAAGGTGAAACACAAGAATAATACTAATCCCATATGGCCTTAAACCTTTGAGTATAAATAAAACGCCTTTTATTTATCACCATATTGATTACTCATTATTTGTCGTTTCGGGTAATCAACTTCTTACTTGAATTCCAACACTTGTCCCATGCTCCTAGCATGCACACAATGTTTACCTATGGTTCTTACTTTGTGAAATAGATCACATTGAACACATTTCCAATCCTTCTCATTTCACAACTCCAAATTCGTTTTTCATAAGTCAAAGAATATCAAATTCTTGCTACTTATAGAATATGCTAGATTCTAACATTCTATGCAACTATCCTTTCGTAATGTCACTGTACCAAAGTCACAAAGACTATTGCCAATGATATTACAAAGTCCTCTATCAGAGATTGTTACAAGACAATTCCATAGACGTGATGTCTCTCACTCAAAGTACATTCTTTGAACATCCTTTTGCATAGAAGTTTCTAATCTTTTCATAGATTTCTCAATATTCAATTCCCAATATGGACACACTTCCATATGTTCCATATGACAACTCATTCTTAATAGAATCTTATCTATTCGTAATGATGTCGATATGGTCCATCCAATATGGAAACATTTCCATATTTTCCAATACTATGCTTCCAACTATTCACAAGCGACCAATCCTCGTCGAACTTTGGGTTGTCCTTTGATAGTTGTTTAATTGTTTTTAGTCAAAACCAATTCTAGTCCCTTTTCCCTCTAAATGCGCTCTACATTTGGAAAAATTTAGAATGGTCAAACATTAAGCATTTGCAATCGATCCTATACCCGAAGCGTATGGGACACGACGCATAATGTTTTATTTGCTATGTTCTCAAAATTCGAATTGTGAAAAGGGATGCCGTAATCATAATCGAAATTTTAAGAACACACTTTGTACCTTTGACTAAATTTTATTAACATTTCTCAACCTAAACCTTTAGATTTGAAATGAAGCATAATATTCTCTCCCTTAATTATAGCAAAACAACCTTTCAACTCTTACAACTTTGCAAAGTATGACTCTTGTTTTCTATAATTAATATTGCTAACCTTGCAATACTTTTCTTAATAATCATACAATCATAACTTTTATGCTCCCACTATCATGATGATTATTGTAAAACATAACACTTATGCTCCCACTAGCTTCGACATGTATTCATAAACATCTCAACTTCCAGAAAGACAATACTTATTGAATTTCTTAAGTTCATGTTTCTAATACTTAGTGCTTTGATAATCCTTTATCAATGCTTCTTGAACTTATACACCTTTGCCTTCGATAGTTCATATGTGTGTCTAAACAATTAAGACTAATTGCCAAACCTCACAATTCAAATTATGGAAAGGGATGCCGTAACCATGATTGAATTTGAGAATGCAATTTTACAATCACTATCTTCTTAAAATCTCTCTTAGTGAAAGTATTTCTTCACAATCATTTTCATGAAGGAGGAAATCTTATGACACTTAGATTTGAGCGGTGTATGTGTTCTTATCCATGTGAATTTGTTACAACTAAAGTTTACGACAAATTCAAACTCTTATGGATCGAACTTTCTTGATCTCGATTTCTTGCCTTTATGGTAGCACAGCTGCCCACCATGTCTTCCAAGTAGTTAAGCAGCTCACCCTTTCCTATCAATGTACCTTTCATTGATTAAGGTGCTTTGCCTTTTATGCGTTCAAAATGAGAACTCATAGAACTCACATGCATAATTAACTCGATTGGATTGGCACAGAATCAAAATAATGTCAACACGATATGTTGTAAACCTCAACTCGTGTGCTAGTGATGATCGATAAGGTTTATTTGATTTGTTCTTGAAACCTTTCAAGACCATTAAGACTCCCACTGACTCCTTGACATATACGATTCTCTTGTCAAAACATTTCTTGACAAACAAATATTCAAGAGTTAGTGTAGTTTTTATCAAAACACTTCATAAATTGGTCCTAGTTGGTCTTTGTCTTATCCAAGACATCACAACTTTCCACATTTAATGAAAGTTGCAAACCTTCTTAATACCTTTCACTCAATGTCACAATCTTAACTTTAAGATATGTTATTGGAACGAAGTATGATTGACTTATTGATTTAACCATTTCTTCAATTCTTGATTCCTCTTCTTAGACATACAATTGTACTAAGACTCACTTAGAGGATCAATTGAGATATGGTTCTTAATCATTAAGACCTATCATAAAGCATAAAAGGTACTCTCCCTTCTTCTTAGAATGGAGAAACTTTTATCTTTCTGCCTACTTGATTCTTGTTATTCGTTCTACTATTGATTTAAACCTTTTCAATCAATTCAGAATTACACTTAATCTTATAAGTATAATCATATTTACTAAACCTTTAGTAAATCATGACAAATATCTCGTTACTCTTATGGTGGACTTTGATCACACAACTTTGTGTACTCGATCTCCTAGTCCTTCACTTGACACTTTGTCAATGAATTAGTCTAATTTCCAAATACGAAATTTCTCATTCATCGTGCATCCACGTTGCATGATTCCAAGTTTCTGTCCAATTGAAACTTGGGCGATGAGAAACTCTCCCTATTTGGTAAATTCTCGACTTTCCATAAATAACATAATAAGAACCAAATCCATTATTGCTAATAATAGAAACATTTTAACATCAATTTTTCATACACGCCATTGCAAGGATAAATAAATAAAATTTAAAATCAAAATTTATTTTATTGCGGAAAAATTTGTCCTTACAATGCAACTCATTGAAAAACTTATGCTAATACATCTTGCTTAGCAATCTAATTCTAACTCTAAGTAGTAGCTCAAGAATCTAATCTTCGAGAAATGCGATCGAAATCCATTCCTTTACGGTTAGATTTTGCTCACTTCTTCCCTTAAGCTCCCTTTCTTTTCTTCGATCCTACAAAACATCAATTGTAATCTTATTACATTATGTATTAAGAATCTAGAATAGAAGCTTAAAAGAGTTAGTAAATGGATTTTACCTATATTAGAGCCATACGTTTCGACTCTCCCATCTCTTAGATCTCTTAGGTAAATGGGGCAACTTCGTCTCCAATGCCCCTTCTCTTGGCAATAAAAGCAAATCGACTCTTTTGGAACAGGACATGCAACTACTTCAGACATCGCCTTTCTCTTATGATCAAACTTTTCAATCATAGCATGTCTTTCGTTGCCATTGTCTATATCCATAGAGGTCTCGAAGGCAGATTCACCAATCAACTTTGCTTTTCTATTGCGCCAAATCATTGCAGATTCAGCAGCAATAAGCATATAGGTGAGATCTATAAGGGTCACGTCGTAGTTCATCATATAGTACTCTCTTACGAACTCACTATTGAGTTGGGAAGTGACTGAAGAACCCAATCAACAGCCATTTCCTCACAGACAACGGATCCCAACATTCTTAACTTATCAATGTGTGACTTCATCCCTAGGACGTGTGCACACACGGACTTTCCTTCTTTATGTTTACTTGCCAAAAGGGCTTGAGTGATCTTGAACTTTTCAAGCCTTTGAACTTGTGGGTTAGGGAGAATAATTGGAGGATGTGGAGGAAGTGAAGTATGATCTCTAGTTCCTCGATCGAATCGTGGAATATCATCTTCATGTGGAATGCTTGTTCCACGGGATTTGAGAAGACCATAGTTGTCGAACTTTGACATCTACAAAACGGGAGAAAAATGAATTCAAGTTAGTAGATAGATTGAGTCCTTGGTAGATCACCCAAATGAAATTCCAAGGCTAGGACCCAACACAATACGCTACAACCTAGAAAAGGGATGCCGTAATCTAGTTGCAGAATATTTGAAGGTAAGTGAATGACGATTCACTAATTTCCACCATGAAAAACGAAAAAGAAATTTAAGTTTTAAATCTATGAAAACTCCTAGATCCTTTGAGATACATTAAACTTTCAATGGCATGTTTATATCTCGATATGCCCCTCTTGTTTGTGACTGGGATGCCGAGGATCACAAAGCGGGTGTGAATAACCATGCAAACCACATGGTGCCCTCACATGTTACAGTCACCTATTCGATGTGCCGGTAAACCACACACGCTCCACCGAACTATGACAAACATTGAGTCACCCTTTGCTACCTTTGCTTAGACCCATTTAGTGTGCCGGTTAACCACACACGCTCCACTAACGTCTTCGCAAGGGCACAAAGTGTAATTTCATGGAATTGCATCAATTCACTTTTGCCTAAGTAACTAAGATTGGGAATTTTATGAAAACATTTAGTTACTTTAGTAATTCATTATACTTATAATGGAAGGTTTCGTCCTATCCTACCCGTTCGGCTAACGACCCTCCACTAGTCAAGAGTGCGGTGGGTAAGAGTGGATACCCATTCAATCGCCATTTTATAGGCAATTTCCTTAAACACCCCTTATAGACCAGCTTCGTGAATGAGGCCTACTAACGGTAAGACTGACTTTTAGTTATACATATATATAATGTTAGACTTTTAATGTTATATATAGTATAGGGTGTATTTTATAACTTTTAAAATACTATGTGGTTAACTTTAACAATTACACTTTTAATTCTATTAAATGGTTAACCTAAACTTTTATGGATTTATTAAACCTCTTTTAATTATACACCTTAATTAATTAATAAAACCATAAGGGTGTGATTTGAACTTTTTCAAAACAATACTAGAGTTTTAGAATTTAACATTTCTAATTAAACTTTTAATCAACCTTTAAATTCCAAAACTTGAGGGCAAGTTTTGAAACATTTCAACACATTAGAGTTTAGAATTTAAATATACATCAAAATTAAACTATTTAATCAAAATTTAAATTCCAAAACTTGAGGGCAAGTTTTGAAACCTTTTTCAAAACATTAGTGTTTTAACTATTTAAATTTCAAAACTACAAAACTTTTGGGTTCAAATTTAAACTATAAAACCTAAAGGGCAAAATATGAAACTTTTCATAACAGCAAGGATCAAATAACAAATAATTCAAATTAACTTTTAATCACATAATTATCCATATTTGATTTATTTAATGATTTCTTGCAAAACAATTTATCAATTTAGTCAAAATAATTAATCAATTATCTTATAAGGAAACAATTATCTTATTTAGGACTGTTCACTATTCGGATAAAACCGAATTATCCAATTGGACAATTTGGATTGGACTATTTGGTTCGGATATTCGGATTTTTGGATTGGTTTTCAACAAAACCGAATTATTATTTTGGATTTCGGATTGGTTTTGGTTTTTAAAATAAGAACCGAATAGTCCAAAAAAACCGAATAAAGATTTATTATTTATCTATTTATAATATATATCTATAGTTATTTATTAATTTTGTAATTTATTTTTTTAAATAGGTTGAAAATGTTTCACCCGATAAAAAAAACATTAATATGCAATATCTATAAAACATTTAACTATAATATATCTTTGTTAGTTGTTTATAAATTTCAAATCACAACTAAATTATTTGTTTTTGCTTCTTGTGTAAAGTTGGATAATATTATAATTATATGTCGTTTTAAAATGTTTCGGTTTTGAAAACCGAATTATAAAAACTGATCCAACCGAATTGTAATTGGATTGGATCGGATCGGATTTGAATTTAGTTTGGACAATTCGGATTCATGTTTTGAAAACCGAAATCAATTTGGATTTACTTGATTGGATCGGATCAAACCGATCCATCCAAACGAACACTCCTAATCTTATTAATTGATAAATATCTTCAATTAGATCAAAAATATAGTCAAATATATCATATAATCGGATTAATATTGATCTAACATGATAAGGTAACTATCCATAAGCAAAAACAGCAAGAAATCCCGAAGTACCCTCCATCTGACGAGCTGACTCGTCGAGTCAGGCTTGGACTCGTCAAGTCACCTTGGACTCGGCGAGTTCAGCTTATGGACTCGGCGAGTCCAGCCTCCAGAATGCAAAAAATCGAATTTTTTCAGTTACAACAAGCATCAATACAATAGAAACCAATTAAGGCTCTAATACCACTGATGGGTTTTAGTCATAAGACATCCTATGTGCTCATACAAACCCTAATGCTTGGATCTAGGTTTCTCTATTGTACATGCTTTGAATCCAAGACTATAAACCCTAATTCTAGCATATGGAAATCAATATTAACATATAATTAGGTTTAAGATATTACCTTGATTGTTATGTAGCAATAACAATCCCTATTCCTCCTTTGAATTGACTTTGGAAGGCTTAGAGTCACAAGTGTCACTCCTCTAATGGTTCACAAACACCATAAGCAAGAGGATGAAGAGGAGAGAGGATGGAGGCTGCCCAAAACGTGTGAAAACCCTAGAAGGTTGCTTGTCCACGTTTTTTAGGCATAAGGGGTCTTTATATAGTAAGGCTATTAGGGTTATCTAACAAGGAAACCCTAATTTGGTTGCTTAAGCCCTAAGCAACCCATGGAGCCCTTTTTTTAAAGCCTTGGACGACTTCATATGGGCTTCCCCCATAGAATTCGTCCACCTTATAATAAAAGGCAATCCATGGCCCAAATTGCAATTATCTTATAATTACAATTCCAGTCCCTTAAGTTTAATTAATCTCTTTTAGTTACAAAACTAATTACCAATTAATTATTGACTAATATTAATTAAACATTATGATTTCTCCTTTAATATATTATTCCCATAATATATTAATAAATCATATTTAATCCTTTCTCTCCATAATTCATCCTATCAATTTGTTTTGGTGAAGGCAACCCAAAAGGACCATGCACCATCGGGTCAAGTATATACCAAAATAGTTATGGACTTAGACACTAATCCAACAGATATGTGCTAATAGGTTGGGTTGAGGCGGTCCTGATGTGTGCTGAAGGCCGAGAGACCCAGGGCGGCCCGAATAGACTACAGGCCAGAGGGGCGTACCAATCAGGCTGAAGGCTCGGAGAACGGTCCATATAGGTTGAAGGCCTGGTGAGGCGGTCCAGTCATGCTGAAGGTTCTGTGAGCGGTCCAGATAGTCTGTAGGTCGGTAAGGCGTTCCAGTCAGACTGAAGGCTCTGTATGCATGTTGTTGTTGTTGTTGTTATATATATATATATATATATATATATATATATATATATATATATATATATATATATATATATATATATATAGAGAGAGAGAGAGAGAGAGAGAGAGAGAGGGAAAAAAATTGTCTAATCCCCATTTTACGGGGGACGCACGCGCGTTTTTTTTCCTCGGGGGTAGGGGTCGCAAATTTCGTAACTACAAAATATAAGAAGAAAACTTGAAATATACAAAATTCATGTTGCCAAAGTGTGAAAACAAAAAAATATAGGAATGTAACATGACAGTATATTACCAGGGGTATGGAAAAAGGGGAGTAATCTATAAATTTTCTATTATACATATTATTTTTATAATTAAAAAAATACACAAATACCTTTTCTATAAATTACATGGATAATTCTGTAATTTATTTTTCTACATAAAAATCAAATTGACAACATATAAAAATGTTACACATTGGAACCTCACATAGATTATTTATGTAAATTATAAAATTATAAGGATTAAATCTTTAAATATCCAAAACTTTGTGGTAAAACTCTAAAATAAAAAAGTGTGGTGACAAAAATCCAAAACTCAAAGAAAGCACTATTTATATTTGTTTTGCCTTCACCAAAAAGTTTGTACGGCATTTGGTGTTTCGTTCTTGAGGGTTCAAGTTCCGTTACCAATATATAAATGAATTTAAGACTAAGTTTAAAAATAGATTAGATTTGCTATATATATATATATATATATATATATATATATATATATATATATATATATATATATATATATATAAGTTTTGCCTTGTGTGAGTAATTTGTTTTTTAATTTTTTTGGGGTTTGATATTTTGCTTTTTGGCGGAAAGTATTAAACTCCTTATCCACACTTTGAGCACACCCCAAGCCCCAACTCATCATCATCAATGGCGTTGCTTCGTTTTGTATGCTTTCCTTCACCCTCTCTCTTCCCTAACCAACAAAACCCTCAATTCTTTCAACCCATAAACCCTAATCCCTCATCTCTACAATCCTTATCTCTCTCCGCTTCACTTCCCAATCGCTTCCTCAAAACCCACAGACCTAATTTTCTTGTTTTCCAAACCCAATCCGCCGTTGAAGCCCCACAAGTTGAGACCTCAACCGATACTGTACAACAATTGGAAGAAGAAGAAGTGGAGGACGAAGGCTCTAGAACAAGATTGCTTGCTCAGAATGTTCCTTGGACTTGTACTGCAGATGAAATTCGCCCTCTGTTCGAGAAGCACGGCACCGTTGTTGATATTGAGGTTCGCACTTTGCTTTTAATTTCTGTTAGTGTTCTTTTCGTTTTCTTAGATATTAGCAGTTATTTCCATCTGGGTTTCTCCCTAATCTGTTAAAAACTACAATTTTGCCTTCTCAATCGCAACATATACTAAGCTTTCTTCCATCGGCCCAATACAATGCAACATTTTTGTTTCACAAGCATTTGCAAGTTAGAGTCTTTAGAAAAAGAAAACGATTCTGATTCTGATTCTGATTAGTTTATCTATTCTCATGAAGGTTTCGATGTATAGCAAAACCAGAAATCGAGGTTTAGTGTTTGTTTCAATGGGTTCACATGAGGAAGCATTGGCAGCTTTCACCAATCTTCAATCATATGTAATTATTGATTCGACTCCACTTTTCATCACAAAGATAGGAATTTTTTCATTTTCTGTAATAATCCTTGAATATATTTATTTAGGAATTTATGGGTAGAACCCTAAATGTGACATGGGCAAAGCCAAAGAAGTCAAAAGACCCTTCTACCCCTGCACAACCAAAGCCAGCTCCTGTCCACAACTTATTTGTTGCAAACTTACCATTTCAAGCAAGATCAAAAGACCTTATGGATTTCTTCAATGCTGAAAATAGTAACCCTGTGTCTGCTGAAGTTATATTCCATGAAAAACCACGAAGCTCAGCTGGCTATGGCTTTGTTGCATTTAATACCAAACATGAGGCTGAGGCTGCTCTCTCTGCTTTTCAAGGGAAGGTAAAAAATATATTTTCATTCATTTGTTTATTATAATTTTATAATTGAAAATACATTAATGCTATAAATTATAATATACATATTTGGATTGTGTTGTAGATATTTATGGGAAGGGCGATTCGAGTGTCACCTAGTAAAAGATTTCTTAGACAATCGACAAAAAAGGCTCTTGAATCTAAAGAAGAATCAACAAAATCGGATGAAGTTGAAGTTTAATTACTTAAACATTTTTGTTTTAAAATATATTAAATGTTTTAGAAGTTGTGGTTATGAATATGTGTAGAATTCACTTGGTTAGATATAGTACTATTATAATTTGTTATTGAGGAAGAAAAAAAAAAAAAAACAATTACACCATGAGAGGAGAGGGGAGGAGAGGAGAGGAGAGGAGATTGCAACTTTTTTAATGAGACAAATGACTGAAATACCCTTTATTTGTGAGAAAGTATCGGGAATGGGAATCAACCAATGCGATTGATATATTCTAATGATTGATGACGATGAGTATGTAAGAGATGGTTGAGTGGATGAATGTGTAAAATTACCATTTTGCCCATGGCAACAAATCAAGTAATGTTAGTGGTTTTTTATTGGTTTTAGTATTTTGGGGATATTTATGAAGATAGAGAGAGACTTGAAATGGTAAAAATTAATAACGAGTGTAAAGTAAAGGGTAAAATCGTCATTTTAGAGAAGGTTTAAATTACTAAAATTGTGAGAAAATATATTTTTAAGGGATGAGAAAGGTTAAAAATACTTTGTAAGGACCACTTCTGTAAAAATAAACAAACCACAAGAACAAAGTGTGTAGTTTACCTTCAATTTTCTCCTCTCTACATCATAAACTTAAAAAATCTTTTATCTTTTTTGGATTTGAAATTAGGTTATAATTTCATAAATTTTGTCCTTATTAAATGTGAGAGGGTGTATTAGTGATGTTGAAATGTTATCAGAATGAGACATAGAGGAATCTGGAGACTAACTTGAAATGTCCTAAATAGATTGCTTAATGTTTTGGATTCATGGTAGATGAAATTTCAAGTCAACAACTCACTTAGTAATAGCATAAGAATATAATATAAGTTTTTTTAATCCATTGGTAATGTCATATAAATATTAATTATTGTATAGCACAAATTGATAAAGTTTTGATCAAATGTTGTAATGAAATAATGAAATTAAACTTTTTATGGAGAAAGAAAAGAAGTGTACGGACAAAAGTTGGGAGGTGCGGTTGTTGGTTAAGTATGATGAGCCAAACATCCATGTGGTTGGTTCTATTTTTCATTTCTGGGTTATCAATATGTTTTAAGTGTGAGAAATATAATGCTATCATGTTGAATATCAATAAATTGTTTCCTAAAAATAACATAACAAAAACACTAGATTCGATATCATCATTCCATTGTTTGCTTTAATGTTTAAGTATTTGATAATTATAAGATGATAAAATTTACGAATAAACCTTCTTATCCGATGAAACCGGTTGGTGATAAATTTTAGAAAAAAACTTTCTAATTGGAAGGGTTATACCACTCTCCTCCAATCTGTTTTGAGAAGCATTGTCATTTATTACATGTCCCATTTTAGGCCCCATAAATGATCATTAATACTATAGAGTCTCTCAGAAATTGATTTTTTGTTGGAGGAGAGGTAGGAGAAAAGAATCTTACTCGGGTTAATGTGGGACCAGTCCACTTCATAGAGGTGGAAGCCTCTTAGATTGGAGGTCCCGGGTTCAAACACAAACATAGAAGAATTAACTAACTTGGAGAATTTAACTTTTGATCGTTAACTAATCATTAACTAATCGTTCAGAAAAATTGAAGATTGTTATGGCAAGTAAAGAAGATGATGACCTTGAAATTGGCAATCTTTTGTGTTCAATAGATCGCTTCTTTTTTAAATGAAAATTTTGTTTTTCTGAAGACCTAAAAGTGGCTATCTATGTGATGGTTTGATTGGCTCGACTATGTTTACCGGTTTTGTAAATGCCCCATGGACAAATATTATGAGATCCTCCTTGTGAATGTGTGAAAAAGAATTAACCTTGATTCCTCTTGTTTGAAAAGGTGGGAGATGATAATCTTACAAGTATGTGGGAGGAAACTTGGTTGATATTTTGTTGTTGTTGTTGTTGAATTCTAATAAGCATTGCAAGGTCAAATCTAGATTTATGCTTGACATTTGGGCTAATTTTCTTAGAAGAATCGATCGAGTTGCATGAAGTTCTTCAAACAGTTGTGCTTTTTGGTAAAAGAGACGGTCTTTTGGGACCTTAAAAATGCAAGCAAATTCACTTTAGTCGGTCAAGTAGTTTGTAGTTAAATCTTGATTGTCGATGATAATTCGACACATCGAAATACTTTAGTTCCAATTAAGTTAAATGTTTTGAACAAAGGGGCTTCTACTTCAATAGTATCAGATATTGTTCTCCCTCTTTAAGATCGAGGGTTCAAGTCCCGTATGTGATATGGGTCGTTTTAGAAGTAGTTTATGATTAGATTAATGTTGTTGTTTAGAAATAATAGGTAAATGTTTTGACTTAAAAGTTATGTCTTGATAAGGTTCTCACTAGAGTAAACTTGGATAATAATGCAATCAATGTGGTGTCCTTGCTTTGTCATATTTGCGATTTGCATTTAAAGACGGTTGCTCATCTTTTTTTTTTTTTTTTTTGTCTCGTGCTGTTCTATTTGGGATCAAATAAGTCAATGGAGAGATATTGGTATTCCTCATGTTAGTTCCATAATTTATTGCATTAGTTGGATCATGTGACCATGTTGGCAATTTAAAGACAATGTTCTGATGCAATGCTTTTTACAACCTTTTGGGTTCTCTGAAACTACACAAACTCTCTTCTTCTAAAACGATCAAACTAAAAAAAATATGTTTTCCAAGTGATCAAACTAAAAAAATATGATTTGTAAGATAAGATTGTTGCTCAATCTTTCTTTTATTTTTCATAAAACTGTTAAGATTAAATCGATCAGTTAGTTAGGTTGACTTCAAAACACAATTAATGCTATAACATTGTTGTAATCTTTGCTAGCAACTTGTTAGTATTCTAAGTAAATTTCTTCATTCCAAAAATAAATTTAAACATACGAGTTTTATTTTGTTTTTGTGATATTATGGTCTATCTTACTCGTGTTAGATGTATAATGATTGACCGATTGGCATATATCATTTATACATATTTGATAGAGTAAATTACAAGAATTGTCTGTTATGCTGGTGTTAAAATGCACGTTCAAAAAATAATTTAGAACGTTCCTCATGTTGTTAAAATTTAAACGTTTCATCCCTTGTTAGTTTAAATTTGTATATTTCATCCCTTGTGAGAAACATATAATGATTTTCATTTTCATTTATTTTTAATATTTTTGATATTTCAAATTATTTTAATTATTTTCTATTTTGTTGAAGAACACCAGATCATCACCACCACCACCCTTAACCGGAAAATGGAACACCACCACCACCCCTCACTTCACCCTACCCATTCCTCAATTCAAAGTTTGCCAATTTCACTGGAAATAACCACAAACTACCACCTCATTCATCGAACCAACAACTTATATTCAAACCACCATCGAACTAGACGCATTTACCAGTTAACACCACCACCAGTCAACACCTTGCACAAAGAAACAACTTATACTCAAACCATCATCGAAAATGGAGCACCACCGCCACCCCTCTCTTCACCCTACCAGGGTCGGCTCTATCCTTTGCTAAACTAAGCAAGGGCTTAGGGCCCTCAATTCTAAAAGACCCTCAATTTAAAACTTATTATGTTATATATGTATATATACGTATTTATTGGGTTACAAAGACAAGTTGAAGGGCCCTAATTTTTTGTTTGCTTAGAGCGCCAAAATTGGTTAAGTCGCCTCTGCACCCTACCCACTCCTCAGTTCAAAATTCACATGTTTCACTGGAAATAACCACAAACTACCACCTCATTCATCGAACCAACAACTTATACTCAAACCACCATCGAACCATACGCATTTACTGTTAACACCACCACCAGTCAAATTGTAACGTCCGTCTTTCTGGGTTTGCCATTTTTAGCAATGTAATAGTTTATGTTAACCTTTGTAACCCCAATTTGAAATAATAAAAATGTATTATTTGTGAATTATGTGATTTATGTGTTTATTTTCTTCATTATTATAATTTAATGAATTAAGAATAAAATAAGCGTCAAAATTAAAGTGTGAGATAAGCCCGATATCTTTGCATAAAGTTGTAGTGGTTGAAACAAGGATTCCGGAGATATAAGGAATGCCAAAATCCGAGTTATAACGAAGAAGTTATGACCTGTCGAAGTTTCGCGACAGAACCGGCACGACGTCGAGTGACGTAAAATATGAATTTAAGATAGAGCGATATTTAGCCTTAGTGATCTAAACGAAAGTTGTAGATTTCATTAAACCGAGAGTGTGCATAAAAGGAACGCCCAAATCTGACTTCGTATGAGGAAGTTATGATTTTTCTAAGTTTCGACTTAGCAGTATGCAACCCGAATACTCGATTTGAGATCGAGCGGTTTTTAGCCGAAACAATCTAAATGAGAATCGAAGATCTCGTTGTTAGTAGCAAAACGATGAAAAGTTAGGCGAGAACGGACGTCAGACGAAGAAGTTATGAATTTATAACGAAGTTTTTCTGTCCCGGCCTTCTAAAAATAAATAATAAAAAATAAAGTCAAAATTAGCCGACGGAGTCTAAATGAAAGTTGTAGAGTATGGTCTGACCTTCGCGTGGATATAAAGAACGTCGAAAACGGAGCTCGTATGCGAAAGTTACGCAATTTAGAAGTTCGACGAGTCAATTACGCCCCGCGTAATTTGAGTACTCCCCGCGTACTCAGTCGGATGCAACTTGTCTGACCAATACTCGAGTGCCACCAGTCGACGCATGCAGTGACGTCAAAGTACGCCCCGCGTAACCGAGTACGCCCTGCGTAATTTGAGATTACGCCCCGCGTAATCCCAGACCCTCAGCCTATAAATAGAACTCGAAATCAGCCATTTTCTCTTGTTCAAACTCTTCCCTCTCTCTAAGTTTTGCCTCGATTTGTGTGCCAATCATATCCCGAAGCCCCGGTATCATTCCCGAGCCCCGAGGATCCCGAAGAGCGTTATTCCCGAGCCGAAGCTCTGCCCGCGAGGAGTTCGATTTTGGTGAAGATCTTCCAGATCTATCGAAGTATACTACTTCTGCAAGCCGTAGTGCTGCCCGATCATCTTCTGATCAAGTAAGTGTATAGTCCCTTTTCAATACGCGATATTATACAAGTAATCGTTAAACGTATTTAAGAATACAGGATGTGAGTGTGTAGTTATTTTCTCTCCAACGCAATATTATGAAGTATTTATTATAAAATACGTGTTACGTGTATATATTTTGTGGTTATATGTGTGAATATATATTCTCTACGAAATACGTGTTATGTGTGTATGCCTCATCTGTTATGTGGAATATGTTTTGATTAAAGCATGCTATACAGGTTTTTAAACAATGTATAAAAATGTATATTTTTATCTACTAATATGTTGGGTAGAACATGGGTAGACAATTGGTGTGAAATAAACAGATGAGAGGCCTCGGTGTTATTGGTGTTATTCTAGTCATTCAGCAGAGTATGGATGACGACCACAGACTATTCTAGACTGTCATGTGGAACACTAGCAGGCTCATTACCTGTAGGTGTTGTGAACGACGTGTTCACCGGTGTACTCTATCCCCCACATGGTTGCCTTTAGGGCACTTATTGTTGAGGAAGCCCCTCTGCAGTAATGTCCGTCCCGATGAAAATCCTGAAATAAGTTCCTTATAATAGACATTATTTTTAGGAACGTAAGGTGAGGATAACGGGAATGGGTAATCGGGTTTATTGTTGATTGTTGAAATTAAATATAATTATTGTGGGTTTGAAAACCCTATATGCTCACCAGGCTCCCAAGCCTGACCCACTCAGTTTAATTGTATTACAGGAAGTGGCGCAAAAGCTTACGATGGGCGAATCATCAAGTTGTTTTTGTTTACAAGTCTGCATATGTATATATTTGTTGAATGACTTGTAATGTAATCGTTTATGCTTTATGATCTGTATCGGAACATGACATCCCGACTTTTGATTATGAAATGAAATCATGAAATGTTTTGATAAATATCTATTTTATCATGTTTTGTTTTTGGGAACAAATTTCGCATCTCTTTTAAAATCAAACGGATTTACTCTGAAAATGTTTTAAAAAGCATAAATGAAATCGGTCTTTTCTGGCCGAGATTTTGGGGATGTCACAGTTGGTATCAGAGCATTAGTTTAAGCGAACTAGGAATTTGTAGGATTTCTAGACTTAAACTTAGTATGCTAAGTGGAGATTGTGAGATGTGTGTCTGATAAATTTTAGACACGAGCACTAGTTTATTTTAGGAAAGTTGCCTAAAATGCTTTTATGTGCTAAATGTTATATGTTGCCATATATGATATTGTTTGTTCGGATCTACGGTTTGTTGCCAACCGGATCTGAAGGTTTATGTGTTTAGGATTCTAAGCGTATGTATACGATATTAGAACTAGCATGTAATCGTTTGGAGTAATAAGGTGAAATTATTCGGTGTGTAGATCAAAAATGGTGAGAACAAGAAGCGGAGTTGGAAATGCTGATGAAAACAGGAATCAACCGCCTGTAATTCAACAAGTACCTGTTGTAGCTGATGTACCTGAGCCGATAACAATGGCTGGTGTACAAATGATGATTCAAATGATGTTGGATCGTCAGATGGAAGAAACAAGACGTCTGCTTAGGCAGAATCGTGAAGAACCGTCAATTCAAGCGGAAGAGCCCGAGGAGAATGGAGGGCAGTCTGAAGGAGAAAACTTTAGTGGGATCATTGGTCAAGACGAACAACCAGTGGTTAGACGCAATAACCAGTATGGAGGAAATGATGGTCGTGGGTGCAAGTATAAGGATTTCATGGCATCCAAACCACCATGTCTATCCGGAAGCCCGACGCCGGTGCAAGTTATGGACTGGGTCTCCGAAATGGAGACTATGTTTGAAAGTTGCGAATGCAGCAACAGGCAGAAGACCGCTCTTGCGATCCCTCTGCTAAAATCTGGCGTGTTGAGTTGGTGGAAGCTGTTAGCTGACTCTATGCCCAAGGGAGAAGCAAGCAAAATGTCTTGGGAAGACTTTGTGGAACAACTAAAACTGCAATACTGCTCCGAGCAGGACCTTCTGGAAATCAGTAATGAGTTTCAGAATCTGAAGAAAGGGAAATTGAGCGTTACTGAATACGCTGCAAGTTTCACAGAAAAGATGAAGTTTATCCCATATTTGGTGCCTACAGAACTCTCTAAGGTCAACAAGTTTGCCCTTGGACTACCAGCGAACTATGGTCCAATGGTTAAGCAAGCAACCACATTGAAAGCCGCCATCTGGGCTGCTAGAAATGTTGAGACCCAGATCAGGGAAAAAGGTCTGGAAAGGTTAGAGGTTGGTGAAAAGAGGAAAATCGATAGATTTTCAGGGTCCAGCAAGAAAAGTAAATTCTCGAAGTCTAGTTCGAGAGGAAGTGGAGGAAAGGTAGAGGCGAAATGGTGCGACAAGTGCAAGAAGAAGCATCATGGGAAGTGTGGCGGGGAAACCACATGCTTCAAATGTGGAAAGCTAGGGCATTATGCCAATGACTGCACCTTCACCAAAAATGTTTGTTATGGTTTTGGTGAGGAGGGGCACATCTCAAGGGATTGTCCGAAAAAGAAGGAAGCAGCAAGACCCAACATTCCGCCAAAGCCAAAGGCGAGAGCATTCTAGATGACACTGGAAGTTGCTAAAGATGAAGCTGATGTCGCTTCAGGTACCTTTCTCGTTAACAAATTGCCTGCCCAAATTTTATTTGATTCTGGAGCCAACTACTCCTTTATATCGCATGAATTTGGTAGAAAACTAGCTTTGCATGTTGATAGACTAGATAATGCTTTATTAGTCGAAGTTGCTAGTGGAAAGTTTGTACCTGTTAGCTATCGCATGAAAAACATCTTAATTGACTTGAATGGGAATAAGTTCCACGAGGAATTATTGCCTATCGAACTTAACGGTTTCGACATCGTTTTGGGAATGGATTGGCTTAGCGCCAATGATGCCGAAATTTTATGCAAGAAGAAAATAGTGAAAGTGAATCCGCCTGGGAAGGAATCGTTTATGGTGTACGGAGATAAACGCAGAGTAAATTCTGGAATCATTTCTCTAATGAAAGCCAGAAAATGTTTGACCAAGGGGTGTACATCATACTTAGCATTCGTGATCGATGCTAAGAAGGAAAAGAAGGTGATGCAAAATATTCCTGTTGTGTGTGATTATCCGGAAGTATTTCCCGAAGATCTTCCTGGATTACCGCCCGATCGACAAGTAGAATTTCGTATTGACTTGTTGCCCGGAACAACGCCAATTGCAAAAGCACCTTATCGATTAGCACCGACGGAGATGAAGGAGCTAATGATGCAACTTCAGGAGTTATTGGACAAGGGTTTCATAAGACCTAGTTCATCACCCTGGGGAGCTCCGGTGTTATTCGTAAAGAAGAAAGATGGAAGCATGAGGATGTGCATTGATTACCGAGAGCTGAATAAGGCAACAATAAAGAATAGATATCCGTTGCCAAGGATTGATGACCTATTCGATAAACTTCAAGGTTCAAGTTATTTTTCAAAGATCGACCTAAGGTCAGGATATCATCAGTTAAAGGTAAGAGATCAAGATATAGAGAAGACTGCATTCAGAACGCGATATGGACACTATGAGTTTTTGGTTATGTCGTTTGGACTGACCAATGCTCCAGCAGCATTCATGGATTTAATGAACAGGGTTTGTAATCCGTTCCTTGATAAATCTGTGATAGTGTTCATTGATGACATTCTGATTTATTCGAAAAGCCAAGAGCAGCATGGCAGACACTTGCGAGAAGTGTTGGAAGTCTTGAAGAAGGAGAAGTTGTATGCGAAGTTCTCCAAATGTGATTTCTGGATTCATGAAGTCCAATTCTTGGGTCACGTGGTCAACCAAGAAGGGATAATGGTTGATCCAGCGAAGATCGAAGCTGTGATGAAGTAGGAACAACCGAAAAGTCCCACGGAGATCCGAAGCTTTTTAGGATTAGCCGGATATTACCGAAGATTTATCCAAGGCTTTTCTTCGATCGCTAGTCCATTAACAACTTTGACCCACAAAGGAGCTACTTATGCTTGGAGTGATAAGCATAAAGAAGCATTCGAGAGACTAAAGAAGAAACTATGCGAGGCACCGATACTTTCTCTACCCGATGGGGTTGAAGACTTTGTTGTTTATAGCGATGCGTCTGGAGTTGGATTGGGTTGTGTTTTAACCCAAAGAGATAAGGTGATCGCATATGCGTCCCGACAATTGAAAGAGCATGAAAAGAACTACCCGACTCATGATTTGGAGTTGGCAGCGGTAGTTTTCGCACTGAAAATATGGAGGCATTACCTCTATGGCACGAAGTGCAAACTTTTCACTGATCATAAGAGTCTCCAATATCTTTTTTGTCAGAAAGAATTGAATATGAGGCAACGACGCTGGCTGGAATTACTTAAGGACTACGACTGTGAGATACTTTACCACCTCGGTAAGGCCAATATTGTTGCTGATGCTCTCAGTCGGAAAGTCAATCTTGAAAGGAGAAGGCCAAGAGTGTTGAGAATTGAATTTTTCTCGACTATTTTGGAAAGTATCAAGAAAGCTCAAGGCGAAGCTTCTGAGAAGAATGACCGAAAGGAGGAACGTTTGGGCAAAACGTTGGTGTTCGGTGTAAATAGTCACGGACTGAAGGTGTTCCAAGATCGGATTTGGATACCTAAGACAGGAGGAGTCAGAGATCTTCTGATGGAAGAAGCTCACAAAACCATGTACTCGATTCATCCCGGTAGCACAAAAATGTATAGGGACCTGAAACCCTATTATTGGTGGCCGACGATGAAGCTCGACATCGCGAAGTATGTGGCCGAGTGTGTGACTTGTGCAAGAGTCAAGGCACAACATCAGAAACCATACGGGAGTTTAGAACCATTACCTGTGCCTATGGGTAAGTGGGAAGACATTGCTATGGATTTCGTCACTAAACTGCCCAGAACAAAAAGTGGTAACGATATGATTTGGGTGGTCGTTGATCGATTCACTAAGAGTGCGCATTTCATAGCAGCCAACGAGAAATGGTCTATGGAAAAGCTTGCGAATTCTTACGTGAAGGAAATTGTGAGGCTTCACGGTGTTCCGCTAACGATTGTGTCGGATCGTGATAGTCGTTTCACCTCACGATTTTGGAAAAGTCTACAAGAGGAATTGGGTACCAAGTTGTGTTTAAGTACAGCTTACCATCCACAGACTGATGGTCAGAGCGAAAGAACGATACAAACACTTGAAGATATGCTGAGAGCGTGTACCTTGGAATTCCTAGGTAATTGGGATGAACATTTACCTTTGGTAGAATTTTCCTATAATAATAGTTTTCACTCGAGCATAAAGATGGCACCTTATCAAGCATTGTATGGAAAGAAGTGTCGTACGCCGTCTTGTTGGCTTGAGGCTGGGGAAAAGCAGTTTATGGGACCGGAGATAGTCCATCAAACGGCTGAAAAGTTGAAAATAATTAGGGAAAGAATGTTGGCAGCTCAGGATCGTCAAAAGAGTTACGCTGACAAAAAGCGAAGACCGATGACTTTTGAAGTTGGAGATTCGGTTTTGCTTAAAGTCTCGTCGTGGAAGGGACTTATAAGATTTGGTAAAAGGGGAAAGTTAAGTCCAAGGTTTATTGGACCGTTTAAAGTTCTTCAGAGGATTGGGAACCAAGCTTACAAGCTCGAACTACCAGAAGAACTGAATGGAATTCATAACACTTTTCATGTGTGTTACTTGAGGAAGTTCATGGGAGAAGTTCCCGACATAATTCCACTTTCGGAGTTGAGGATCGATGACAACAAAATGTTGATTGAGGAACCAGAGGCAATTGTTGACCGAAAGACTAAGAAATTGCGACGTAAGATGGTTGAGTTAGTGCTTGTCCGATGGAAACACGCGAATGGGTCGAATCTCACCTGGGAGACGGAGAGTGACATGATGAGTCGCTATCCGCATTTGTTTGCTGGTGTGTGATTCCGGGGACGGAATCATTCTAAGGTGGAGAGAATTGTAACGCCCGTCTTTCTGGGCTTGCCATTTTTAGCAATGTAATAGTCTATGTTAACCTTTGTAACCCCAATTTGAAATAATAAAAATGTATTATTTGTGAATTATGTGAATTATGTGATTTATGTGTTTATTTTTTTAATTATTATAATTTAATGAATTAAGAATAAAATAAGCGTCAAAATTAAAGTGTGAGATAAGCCCGATATCTTTGCATAAAGTTGTAGTGGTTGAAACAAGGATTCCGGAGATATAAGGAATGCCAAAATCCGAGTTATAACGAAGAAGTTATGACCTGTCGAAGTTTCGCGACAGAACCGGCACGACGTCGAGTGACGTAAAATATGAATTTAAGATAGAGCGATATTTAGCCTTAGCGATCTAAACGAAAGTTGTAGATTTCGTTAACCGAGAGCGTGCATAAAAGGAACGCCCAAATCTGACTTCGTATGAGGAAGTTATGATTTTTCTAAGTTTCGACTTAGCAGCATGCAACCCGAATACTCGATTTGAGATCGAGCGGTTTTTAGCCGAAACAATCTAAATGAGAATCGAAGATCTCGTTGTTAGTAGCAAAACGATGAAAAGTTAGGCGAGAACGGACGTCAGACGAAGAAGTTATGAATTTATAACGAAGTTTTTCTGTCCCGGCCTTCTAAAAATAAATAATAAAAAATAAAGTCAAAATTAGCCGACGGAGTCTAAATGAAAGTTGTAGAGTATGGTCTGACCTTCGCGTGGATATAAAGAACGTCGAAAACGGAGCTCGTATGCGAAAGTTACGCAATTTAGAAGTTCGACGAGTCAATTACGCCCCGCGTAATTTGAGTACGCCCCGCGTACTTAGTCGGATGCAACTTGTCTGACCAATACTCGAGTGCCACCAGTCGACGCATGCAGTGACGTCAAAGTACGCCCCGCGTAACCGAGTACGCCCCGCGTACTGAGTACGCCCTACGTAATTTGAGATTACGCCCCGCGTAATCCCAGACCCTCAGCCTATAAATAGAACTCGAAATCAGCCATTTTCTCTTGTTCAAACTCTTCCCTCTCTCTAAGTTTTTCCTCGATTTGCGTGCCAATCATATCCCGAAGCCCCAGTATCATTCCCGAGCCCCGAGGATCCCGAAGAGCGTTATTCCCGAGCCGAAGCTCTGCCCGCGAGGAGTTCGATTTTGGTGAAGATCTTCCAGATCTATCGAAGTATACTACTTCTGCAAGCCGTAGTGCTGCCCGATCATCTTCTGATCAAGTGAGTGTATAGTCCCTTTTCAATATGCGATATTATACAAGTAATCGTTAAACGTATTTAAGAATACGGGATGTGAGTGTGTAGTTATTTTCTCTCCAACGCAATATTATGAAGTATTTATTATAAAATACGTGCTACGTGTATATATTTTGTGGTTATATGTGTGAATATATATTCTCTACGAAATACGTGTTATGTGTGTATGCCTCATCTGTTTTGTGGAAGATGTTTTGATTAAAGCATGTTATACAGGTTTTTAAACAATGTATAAAAAGGTATATTTTTATCTACTAATATGTTGGGTAGAACATGGGTAGACAATTGGTGTGAAATAAACAGATGAGAGGCCTCGGTGTTATTGGTGTTATTCTAGTCATTCAGCAGAGTATGGATGACAACCACGGACTATTCTAGACTGTCCTGTGGAACACTAGCAGGCTCATTACCTGTAGGTGTTGTGAACGACGTGTTCACCGGTGTACTCTATCCCCCACATGGTTGCCTTTAGGGCATTTATTGTTGAGGAAGCCCCTCTGCAGTAATGTCCGTCCCGATGAAAATCCTGAAATAAGTTCCTTATAATAGACATTATTTTTAGGAACGTAAGGTGAGGATAACGGGAATGGGTAATCGGGTTTATTGTTGATTGTTGAAATTAAATATAATTATTGTGGGTTTGAAAACCCTATATGCTCAACAGGCTCCCAAGCCTGACCCACTCAGTTTAATTGTATTACAGGAAGTGGCGCAAAAGCTTAAGATGGGCGAATCATCAAGTTGTTTTTGTTTACAAGTCTGCATATGTATATATTTGTTGAATGACTTGTAATGTAATCGTTTATGCTTTATGATCTGTATCGGAACATGACATCCCGACTTTTGATTATGAAATGAAATCATGAAATGTTTTGATAAATATCTATTTTATCATGTTTTGTTTTTGGGAACAAATTCCGCATCTCTTTTAAAATCAAACGGATTTACTCTGAAAATGTTTTAAAAAGCATAAATGAAATCGGTCTTTTCTGGCCAAAATTTTGGGGATGTCACAGTCAACACCTTGCACAAAGAAACAAGTATTTGCTATCTCCACCAGCATCATCATCACCCCTAACAGCCTCCATCGGAAAACCCACCTACAAAGGATTAGTAAAATAAGGAAGTAGCCTTACCAGGAAAGAATAATCATGGAAAATCAGGAAGGAAGAATCAGGGCATGGTAATTTTTAATGCGAAATCAACAAAGGATTTAGAGTTCTTAAACTGAAAGCAGACGACGACAGATATGGAGGAGGAGATGAGCATTGGTGATGCATTAGAAACTTGCAAATCTAATTCTGGCGTCGAGTGTCTCAAGTAAGGCTGAATTCACTGGTGGGCTGCGACGAAACAGATCAGAACCAGATGATGGAGTGTTTCATGATCTTACCAGATCTACCTATGACCTACTGAAGCAATGTCGATGATGGTTGGAGGGGTCCAACGACAACAACAATGACGGTGGTTAAAGAGGTCCAGGTCGTCGGAAACTACTTGAAAGAGAAATATAAGAGATAGAGGTTGTCGTATTGATGGAGAGGAAGTGGATAGGGTGAGATTGAGGGAGACGAAGTTGACGGGGAAAGGGAATGGGAGGAGAGGGTGGGTTGGATATTGTTTTTTAATCTGAAAATGATAGACAAAATAAAATAAAATTGAAAAAAGAAATTATTGAGGGCAAAATAGTTATTTTATGTCAACATGGACGATCCAAGTAAAAAAATTTATATATGGACGGTCCAAATTAACTTTTTGAAAATAATGACGAAACATGATTTTTGACATCTTTACAAGGGACGATTTATATAATTTACTCCGTTTGATATTAAATTCGAAAAGAAAAACGTTAATGCATTGAGAAACAATCCTTTTACAAAAATAATTTTATCAAAATTTTAAACAACAAAATCTATAGGTACATTGATTTTAGAAGCAAGAGAAGTTGGTATGAATTCCAAACCAAGCAACCCTCCTACAACCTATGAGGAAAACTATTTCAACACACATAATTGATGGTTGATATGATATTAGAGATCACAAATTAACTATTTTTTTTTTAAATTAACTAACACAACATATAATATGTTTGGAAAAGATAATGTAAAATTTACTTCAATGAATCTGATTATCGGATTCACTTAACTAATTAAATGATCTTTTTTATATTACTTATATGTAAACATATAAACTCATATACATAAATTCTTATCGGTTGTTTACATTATAAAACCCAATAAGTTTCAACGAATCCAAAACTATCTATATTTAATTTGTTATCAACAATCAAAATTGATTGATTTTTTATAGAAGTAATATTTTTCTTGTACCCTATGAAACTTTGTACCTTTACAAGTGTCAAACTTTTTCTATAGGTACCAACCCACATAGTGACATAGTGAGTGAACCAACCCAAACCAAACCAAAGTACCAAACATCTCACTCACTCCACAAATTCCAAATCATTCCATTTTTACGCCTTATATAACTCATACCCCATCTCACTTCCATTAATCACATTCTCACAAAAGTCATTCAAAAAAATCACATTCTCAAAACACACACATACACACACACAAAATGGCAACATATGTCATCAAGATGGTGAGTTTGATGGCAATATTGAGTTGTATTACATTCACTTCCGCAAAAGTTTATACAGTTGGAGACTCAGGCGGTTGGGCGTTAAGTGTTGATTACACTGCTTGGACTAGTGACAAAACGTTCCTTGTGGGAGATAGTCTTTGTAAGATTTTGTTTCATTTTTATCCTTACAATAAAAAAATCATAGACATCAATGATATGAGTTAATCACATTCTTACCAAACTTCTTGAATTTTATCTCGTTTTTGTTTTTTTCAACAATTTTTTACCTCTAAGTACTAGGATATTAACCTATGATCATATACTTGGTGTTGGTCTTTGTTTCCATTTTGCCCCTACATTATGTATTTCATGTCAAAAGAGATTGACATAATCATATGGTGAAAACTAGTTATTAAAACGCATTTCATATTGCAAGTGATCACCAGCCTAGCTGGTTGTGATGCATCATGGGTTATAGGCCTCAGTGGGTGGGGTCAAGAGTTCTACTCTTGGCTGAGCACATTTGGGGGATTTTTGGTGGTGAGTGGTGGCCCGCCATGCATTCCTGATCCATCGGGTCGGGTTACCCTTTATTTGCCGGTTAAAAAAAAAACACATTTCATATTGATTTATAGATAGAAAAAAATGGTTTTATGACTTTATCATGGTAGGAATAAATCATCATCGGATCTCATTTTTTTTCTAGTTATTATATTTATTCAAATTGTCATCTCATCTCCATATAAAAGTAAACCGAACAAATTTATCTAACATCATGTCAACTGACATTCTACCCTATAACTAATAATTTCTTTATGTTTTTGACTTAGTGTTCAACTATGATAGTAGCCATACGGTGGATGAAGTGAGCTCCGACGACTACACCACCTGCAATGTCGGCAATTCCATCATGTCTTACAATTCCGGCACCACCACCATCACCCTAAACACCACCGGATCCCACTACTTCATCTGTGGTGTTGTCGGGCATTGCAGTGTTGGCATGAAGCTAACTGTCGATGTCACCGGTGCCGCCGGTGTCGGGAGCCCCTCTGCCGCCCCATCAGCTGTAACAGGCGATTCACCCACCGCCACGCCTTTTGGAACCACCCTTGCTCCTCCCACTGTCGCCGGAAGTACCAGTAATATTCCGGTGGAAAGTTCTTCGCCTGCCGTCTCCCCGTTTGCGGCTGCTATATTCAGTTTGGTTGCATTGATGTCGGTCTTGATTCTTGGTTGAGTGTGAATGCCAGGATTTAGTTCTCATTGTTTTTATTTTAGAATTTATTTTTAATGTATTTCGTATTGTGTATTTTATCATTTTGATTATTGACTTATTTCCTTTCAAAAAACTAGTCGATGCATTGTTAATTCAAGAAACTATTCATTTGGTCAGCTATCTTTTCGTCCACAACTTTAATCCGTTCATACTAATTTTTGGTTTAAAAAAAGTTAACCGAATTAAAATAGAATAAACAAAGTAATGTTAACAAAATTGATATATTTTTTTCTAAAGTTATTTATCGATGGATTTAAATTATATATATATATATATATATATATATATATATATATATATATATATATATATATATATATATATATATATAGGGTTATGTTATTTTGTTTTCACTATCTATTGTGTGCATGTATGATTGATTCTGAACCAATAATTTTAGTTATTTTAAGAAAGTAATTAATGCATATTACATGTTGAATATATAATGGATATTAATTACATCCTCAGCATTTAATATGCATTAATTGCTTTCTTAAAATAACTAAATGATTGGTCGAGAATCAATCATACATGCATACAATAAATAGTGAAAACAAAATAACCTAAACCTCTATATATATATATATATATATATATATATATATATATATATATATATATATATATATATATATATATATATATATATATATATAGAGAGAGAGAGAGAGAGAGAGAGAGAGAGAGAGAAAAGTAAGTGTGTTGAAGAAAGAGAGAATATACGTGACAAACAAAAATTGCAATGTATTTTTTGTTTTTGATTTTGCTACACACATACACACAAATATAGTCACATCGCATGCAAACACATAACCATAAACACATACATATCTATAGTATTTTATTATATTGTATTTTGAAAACCCCACTAACCGTAGAAAACATACAAATAACTATAAATAAAAACATATATTGGTACAAAAACATAAATATTTAAAAGAAACTAATCTTTATATGTTTTCACAGCCTAAATACATGAAAACTGTATGTGAAAAAAATATAAAACAAGTCAAAAGATTTTAAAAGAAAAATATTTATAAAAACAAATATATAAAAATAGTAATTCTATAAAAAAAAAACCTTCAATTTAAAAAACATAGTTGTAACAAAATTAAAATGTTGTAGAATTAAAAAAAAAAAATGTAGTTTGGCAAAATTCAGGAAATTTTAAAAAAAAGGGGGCCAATAATGAAAAAAAATTTAATCCGGATCAGGCTGTTACGGTCCAAAATCGATTTTTATTTAGAAAGAAAAAAAAAAAAGGACTATTTCTTTAGTTTTTCTCACATAGGAATAATTTCTGTCTATTTGAAACTATAGGGATCAAAAAGAAATAAAACATTGTAGACCATGTGTAACTATCTTTTTGGTAAATGTTAATGTATATAATGTTTTTAACCACATGAAAGGAATAGAATTGTTTAGTTGTGAAATACTTTCGAGACACATTTTCTTCTAAAAAATTGTTTGGTTTTTGTTAGAAAAAAAGAGATGAACAGATTGTTTGGATTCTCTGAAAGTCGTGAATCACTATCAAATTGAAGTATTTCGATGGTACAGATCGAACACTCAATTGGATGAAATTCAGAGATACGAAATCAGAGAATGTATGTGAAATGTTCTTCGAAAGATCTACCAGAAAAATGGCCAAAACGGCTAATATGATTTCTGTCTGAAAATTGTCATTAGACAGTTACAAACTGGCATAAAAAACTACTAAACCTATCATTAAACGGATCTCAGGGAAAAACGGTCAACTTTCTAAAAATAAGACCCCGCTCCCAGTGGCGTTGCCCCCGGACCCCGTTCGTTTAGGGGTTTCACCCCTAAATAACAATGTACTTTGAATCTTGAAAAACTTGAACAAGTGTGCACTCCTACACCATCCTAACTTGTTCAATATTCAACAAGATCACTTTTGGTCAACAAATTTAATTCTATTACACTTAAATAATATTGATGTTAGCTTAAAGAAATTAATTGCCACCCAAACATTATCATTGAAATAAAACTAATAGTCGTCTCCTCTCCGCATTGCGTTAGACACTTCAATGTACTTTTCACCATAATACTGTATTTCCGTAAACAATATTGTCAATCAACATACTTCTTGAAAATGTACCAATTGTTACAATACACTCAAAAAATTTATTTCTTATGTACAAAGTTATGAACATTCTTATATATATATATATATATATATATATATATATATATATATATATATATATATATATATATATATATATTATTATAAGTACATAACATAAAATAGAAACAAATACGATAATAACTATTATTATAAGTACTATAGTTATAAGATAATGATGCCGATAAAAATAGTAATTGATAGATAGTTCCATTTTTTCCAAAAACGAATTGGAGTTATTCGTTCATATTGGTAATGGATGACAAATCATCCAAATAGCTTCGAAATTTGATCAAATGGATCGAGATTCATATTCCTTTCCACCATTTTCCTTGAACCAAACACTACGTCAAACGCCATATACACTAAAGTTGGATATAAAGCTTTGATGCATTTGACTAACTATTTAAGTTCATATTCAACTTTTATTTCAATAACACCTTGTAAACTACTTTTACTACGGAATTTAAAGATGATTTGATGAATTAGATCATTATTTAGTCCATTTTGATGGTTGAATGAAAACTAAAAAGTAGGAGGAGGTATAAATTGAATGGGGAGCAAATATGTTAGGTTGCTTGGATGTGGTGATGACTGATGATTCCTCTTTTGGGATGCCTACGCTAGCTTTTATTTTTGTATTAGAAAAAAAAAAAAAACACAAAGAAAATAATATAAATTAATTTAAATAAAAAAAAAAGGAAGAACGTGGATAGTAAACTACCTTGGTAGGGTAATCGGTATACTTTTCTTCACTTGTCTCCTCCTCTCTCTACTCTACACTCTTCATATCAATCCTTTACATCTTTAGGAGGTGATGCATTTATTCTTTTTGTACAAATCCCATTTTAATAATCAATTAAACATCAAGCCTCTATATTGTTTAAGACCCGATTATTTCTTTGTTGAAAAGTATTATTATTATAGAGAAACAAGAACATGGTGATGTGCTAGAAAATGTGTCTTATGACATCAACATGAGATGGATAAGATAAAAACGGTGTTCTTTATCTTTATTTATCATCTCCTCATCAATTAATTAATAATGATATAGTTTTTTTTTTTTTTTGAATTATAAAAGAAAAAACTAACAAGTATGTAGGGTACAATGAAAATTTGAAAATAAAACATGAAGTATCAAGAAAAGAAAGAGTTACACATCTTCAAACTGAAAATTGATTATTTATTAGTTATTAGTTATTACCTTCCTCCAATTTTAGGTGTTGTTTGGGTAGTTGATCTTCTAATTGAAGCTATTCTCTGTAGTCTAATTTGCTCTCTGAATTTCGCTATGAATTCATCAGCTTTTTTATCCACATCTGGACCATGATCATGATGATCATGATCATTCCCCACTATTTCTCCATTTTTTGAAGCAAGTTCTTGAAGCTCATCCTCATCGCTTTCCTCTTCTTCTACATCTTTCTCGGCTTCCATGAATTCTTTCTTCTCCTCATCATCCGCCATGAATTTCTTTTTCTGACTCCCTCTTCTTTCTAAAAACCTTTCGATTTCACTATCATGTAATAAATATTCATCGAATTCAGTTTGTTGTCGTGGTGTTCTAAATGAATTTGATTTAGCTGCCATTGGGATATCCTCTGAGAATTTATTCGGGAAGCTTCTCGCATTTCTTCTAAACTCCTTACGTGAATACGTATCGATTCTGTTTTGGGTGTTGGTTAAGTTCATCCGTCGGTGATACGGTGGAGGTGGGGGTGGCGGAGGCGGAGGAGGAATTGGTGAGAAAGATGATGACTTGGTGGTGGGGATTTTTTTCCGGCCAACATCTTGGAGCGATTTTGATTGGATTTCAGAGGACAATGAGAGTGATGGAGGATCCGAAGAATGATTAATAATTTCAGGCGTTTGAGTAAATTCCTCTTTGATTTCCATCCTCCCTGATCTCGATCTCCATGGAATCGGCGACTGTAGAACGATATTCTCCTCCTCCGATTCCGGACTCACTCCGCTTAATTTGCTCAAATTTCTATTAAATCGCCTCGAGTTAGATCTCCCGACCTTAAAATCGATCATGGAAGAAGATTCAGAAACTCCATTTTTCAAACTACGAACAGGTAGAAGCAGAGGCTTTTCAACTGTTGCTGATGAATCCGCCGCTTGTTGAGAGGTCTCTTTCGCTACAACTACGATAGGTTCGCCTCTATAATACTGAGAATTCCATGTCTGAACCTTATTATTATTACTATGATTGGGCTCCGATGGGGTTTCAGAATCATCATCAAAAACCGATGAGACTTGAAGCAATCTGGCCACATACGACTGAGCGTTATCGGACTTATTGGGTTGTTGTTGTTGTTGTTGTTGTTCATCGTTTCGTTTGCTGAAAAGTCCATAAGAGACAGCAATCCCGACGAATAGAAGTTGCAGAAGCTCCCAACTTCTGGTGTTTATTGTGTGATTGATGAAATCAGGGGCTTCAGAAGGGAATAAGGGAAGAAGCAAGAGGAAGATGGATACGAATACGGCTTTGTAGAAGAAATGGGTGTAGAATTTGTTTGGGTTTTGAGGGAGTTGTGGGTTGTTGATCATGGTTTTGTACAGGTCTGTTTCCGCCATTGATTTGAAGATCAAGAATGAACAACTGGATATATGAGAAGATGGAGGAATGAATGAAGGTTGAAGTGAATATGAAGATGGTGGAAGGTGGTAGAGAAAATAGGAAAGAATTTGGAAGAATGAGTTGGTTTGAAGCTATATATGCTTTTTCTTTTTCTTTTTCCTCACACTCACACATGCTCTTTCTTATTCTCTACAACCTGAGTAGAATTTGTATACCACCTTTATGCTTAAAACGTCAATATGAAGCTACATTTTAGGGGGGGTTTTTTGCTCAAAATAAAAGCACCGAATGAACACATTTTCCTTAATTTATTCCCCTAAATAGTTATTACACTTTGGTCCTTCCTCTTTGACCAAATGTGTAATTACCACCCAATTCTACTAACCATAACAATTTATGGAATGATATTAATAAATGATGTAATTGAAGGTTTTCGACTACTTGTCAACATAATAACTTGTGCACTTTCTGTGAGTGAATTTGTTTCTAACAGAAAAAAGTGTAAGTAAACATGTAGAGTCACATGGCCCATACCTTGAATCACGGTCAGCGGTCAGCACCAGACTTTTCACGGTCAGCACATGTCCACTACGATCTCTGTTGCAGGTTTTCAAAAAAGCTCCATTGATGACACACACACAGGGAACAAAAGTAGACATAAAAAGGCAAAATCTCTACGGATGAACTCATGAACAAATCGGTATATAAAATGATAATGATAACAACAACAAATCGAGTACTAGATCGTGAATCCGAGATCGACATACAACAAATTACTAAAATCAACTACTAAATAAATAATAGTAACAATGAACTGGAATATCATACGAATCGATATTCAGAAACCCTCACTCAATGTGAAAATCATGAACGCCACTAGATCTATCTCTACAGGACGAAAGCAGCGGCTAAGACAACCACGGCAACGGATCCGGCGGCGGCGACTCTGTTCAAGCTAGCGGAGTTAGGAGTAGAGGTAGGTGAACCGGTGGGAGTCGATGAGATCGAAGGAGGAAAAGCGGTTGGAGAAGATGGAGCTAGAGAAGTAGGAGGAGCAGGTGGAGAAGCCAATGGAGCTTCAGTCGGTGAAGCAGTAGGAACAGCGGAGACAGGTGAAGGAGGTGCGGCGGTGGGAGAAGCCGTTGGAGAAACCGTTGGCGCAGCCGTAGGTGACTGAGCGAAAGCAGATCCAGCGATCAATGCAACCAGCAACACCATCAGACAGCTCGAGTACGCCATTGTTGTCGTTGTAGAAAGCTTCTGTAATTCCTGAGAGATAGAGAGAGAGAGAGACAGTGAATCAGTGATTAGACGATGAGAATAGAACAGAGAAGGAGGGTTTATATACTGCGGTTTTTTAAGTAATGCCAGCAGTCTTAGTTGTCGTCCACCAAATCAACAGCACTAGTGATGTACACGTGTCACAGAGGTTTTACTTTCAGCCGTTGGATTGAGGGTGTAGTGTCTTACAGTGCACCCTTGAGAAAAGAAAATTGGCGAAGTACGAAGTTACCGTTATAATGAGGCACGTTGTAGGGGTGTTAAGTAATTTAAACGGAAAAAGTCAAAAAGTCAAAGGCTGCTTTATGTTGGTGAGACATTGTGACGTCAATTAACGGCAAATACAGATCATACCTTAGCCTAGCTTTTCTGTTTTTTTTAGTGCTTTTTACTTTTATATTTTAATACAGCAAAACTGGTATAACGTATAAGTAAATCATTTTTTTTAGTAAAATAATATTTTATTCTTTTATATATAAATTCGTTAATCTTTATAAATGCATTAATTAGAAGTATAAATTATTACTAAATAGATGATTAGGTTAATAATTAAAGATAATTATGATAACGAAAATTAAAATATATTGTATGTTATCAATAGAAAGATACATAAAAAGATCATTTGACCTTTTGAATTACAAAAGAGAGATAAATAAACCATTATGACCTTTACATTTAAGAATTGTTATAATTATACTAAAAGGATAAAAGAAATTTTGTTTTGTTTTAAGTAAAAACTTCATTTACTTTTTGTCAGTTATATTCTTTTTCTGAAATTAAATATTTAATGTAGAAAAGAAAAATGATCAATAATTTGTAGACACGTTGATAGGAGGAGAAGGTCCCAAAAGCAAGCACAAATATTCTAAGCTTAATGGGCCAACTCCAACCCATCATAAGCTTGCAATCATGTTGGCCACCTCATTTAGAGCATTCATTCATCAATTTTCCAATAAAAATATATACAATTAGATATATATTATAAAAGTATATTATCTTCTTCATATCAATAGATTAAAATATAAACATTTGATTAAACATACTAATTAAATACTATATTTAATGTTACAATTCACTTGCAATGAGGCTAGTCGGTTAATTGCTAGAGATACCTAGTGAAAATAAAAACGGTAGTCACAACTAACAAACTGTAATACAATAAAGTCGAATTGGGTTAATACATTAAGTATTTTTTTGTTTTTTTTTTTTTAATATTATAACTAGTTATTGTATTAAAACGATATACTATCATGTAAATATAATGCAGATCCGTTCTTTTTTCTAAAATTTATTGATATTGTCATCCACATCACAACATGTTAATAGTATATCCTTGCATTTCAATGGTCCAGGAGGCAATTATGAATCTTTTATTGTTTTGGGGGCTAATATACAACATTTCAAAGTTGAGGGACCTGTTAGTTAATGAGAGAAACCATAGTAAATAAAGGCAGTGTTTTAAAAACCGGTTTGAACGAGAACCGGAGGAGGGAGCGGTTAAACTATCACCGGTTTTATGTCGATTTCTAAACCGGATTGAACCAGCCAGTTTTTTTGAAAAACCCGATTGAACCGGTAAATAAACCGGTTAAACTGAATAAAAACACATGATGGAAAATAATCATTTACATAATAAACGTTAGTGATTTTTATTTCAAATCTAATTAGTTTTCTCTAAATAAAAATATATAGTAAATATTATATAGTTTTTTGATGTATTTGTATTCATTTAAAATTATATTTTGTTTCGGTATTATACTATATTTTCTTTTTACTTATATGGATTGATATAAAACATTAAAACTTATAGTTATATACATTATTTTAATATGTTTGGATTCATCTATAACTTATTTTTATGTGTGTTTTTAATGTTTGAACTTGTAAACATCAAATTCATGATTTATATATGTATGTATGTGTAGGAGAAAAGGAAAAAAAAAACATGAAAAATATAGAAACCGGTTGAACCGTGAACCGGTCACCATGCCGGTTCAACTAAAAACCGATTTTTAAAACACTGAATAAAGGACTAAAGGGCGGGGATTTTGCATTCATAACCTAATTAGGAGATAACAAGAGAAATTAAGTGGCTGGACGTGGTCAAGGTAAGATTCAGAAACAATTTTTTGTGTACGGATTCTTAATGATGCATTTCAAAGTGTTTACACAATCATGCCATCGACAACCTATTTTGTCTTTAGTTATCATCATGGTGGCTTTCACCGAATTCCAATAGCCTGAGTTGGAAATTATAACTTAATATCTAGCTTTAATCGTTGATTTTTATACCAAAATGTAGGGTTTTAATTTTTGAAAGTAAATCATAATAAATGGGAAAGATTGAATGATGGATTAAAAAGCTTGATGACATATGGTAACGGTAGGTTTTGAAAGTAATTTATATATAAAAAAATGCATTCTAGTAGTTGAAGAAAGTATAATGCAGTTTCCAAACATTTGTTTGTGCATTACAGATATGAATAGATATGTGGTAGTGACCACAATCCCTTTGTTGTGAATGTTTCAAATATACATTTATGTCCACATGACTTGATGCAAAGAACATTGAATTGAGTAGTGAGTTCATTAAACAAAATGAGTCCCTCAAACACTGTGTGGAGGGTTTTGTCGTTTTGAGAAAGTTATTATAGATCTTGATGACACTACAAGTTTGGGCATCGAGAGTGTTTGTTATATGATCTTGGTTTTGTTAGATAAAGGGATTTAAATTTTAAGTAGGGATTGATGATCAAATTCATAGATATCTAATGACATGAGCTTAACAATCTAGGCTTCTTGATGCAATATAGTAGAATTAGAATTAAAGATATTGTTAACAACAACCAAAACAAGGCAACTTCACATTTTCTGATTAAAAATTACATAAAAATAAATTTTAACTAAAATACATGTCATTACGATATGGGTCATAATATGGTTGTCACTTTCCCATATAATTTCGTTTTCAAAATACAATATTTCAAGAAGAACCATTTAAACATGTTAAAATTACATTTCGGTAAGAAAAAATAAAACAATAAGGATATTGTTACTTCTTAGATTTATTATCAAGGGCTAATGTCATAAAAGCCTTTAAATTTTCAAGAAATTATCGGTTATGTCCTAAGTCCATTTTTGTGTCCACAGAAGCCACATATTTGGGTAAAATTGTCATAATTGCCATCTTTTTCGATTTTATCCTTCTATGGCATTAGGGGATGTTTGGTTCTAAGATTAGAGTATGTTTGGTTTGCTTAAAAAAGTAAACTCGAACAAAGATGATGCCAAATATCAAACTCGTGACCTTCAGGAAAAAAATGAAACATGTTATCCACCAAGTTGGGCAGTGTCCGATGTTCATTTGGCTTATTTATTATACATAACATATTACTTCCACCACTACCAACACTCACCACAAGCTCTCAACAATTCGCGACCTCAACAATGGCGATGAGAAGAAACATGGGTTTACGTCGCCTACTAATAGGGCGAGGACTATGTTGAACTTTCGATTACCTGCAACCTCCGGTGACGTGCAACTTCGGAGAACCATCATATGGAGTCGCTTTTGTGGTTACAGATCGACACAAGCCTCCCGGGCCTCCATTTCGTCATTCATTATCGTTCGTACTTATCACCATTGTCTTCACCTTCACAGTTCCCACTTGCATCAGAATGTTGATCTAGGTTTTCTCCTGTAGATGGTGGTAGTGGCATCGGAATGGCATGCTTTCTCCTATAGATGGTGGTGGTGGTTGCGGGATGCACACCCTCTAAAATCGCAACAACGATAATGGTGGCGACGAGGGTTTCTCCAATGGTGTACGGTGATGAAGACGATTGTGAAGGTCATCGGTGCAAGTTATATATACACGTTTTCGACGATTTAAACATAATTAGTTTCATGGTCGAGTTGGTTAGAGTTTTGAGCAAACCAAACACACTTTAATCCTAGAACCAAACACCCGTAATTCCATAGAGGGGTAAAATTGAAAAAGAGGATAATTATAACAATTTTTACCTAAATATGCGGTTTTTATGGACACAAAAATAGATTTAGGAAATAACAGAATATTTTTGAAAATTTAAAGTCTTTTATGACATTAAACCTATTCTTAACATTAAAAAGAATACGTTACAATAAGCGTCTTGTGGGTGGGAAGGTGCACTACAAAAATCGTATGATGCATTAGTGCATATTCAAATGGTTGTTTGAAAATAATTTTAAAAAATAATTTAGACTTTTAATTAACTATCATAATTTATATATTATGATTATGATATTATAATATAATTAATATATTAATATTAATGAGACGTTTTTAATTATGTTCAATATGCATTTAATTTGGGCTATAGTCCATGAATCAAAGGCCTCTTAATTCAACCATTCGGATTTCGGACTGTGTACTTGACCCGATGAATTAGTCGGGTTGCACGGATTCTAATTCGGAAAAACCCTAGTCTATCAAATCAAAACCCTGGATCGTCTCCTCCCAATTGAAGCAGCGTTTCTCAAAGACAGTTAATTTCGCCAGTTAGTATCTTCTCCTTCACTTGTTTGATCTATTTCCATGATTAAATTTATTGTTATTCATTGAGCAAATGAATTGTGTTCTTTCTTCTTGCTTATTTTTATATTAGAATCTATCGTTCATTACCTTCTGATGTGTTTATTGCGTGGCTCCATACCTTTTCCTTTCTCTATTAACGAACGAGCTGCATTTCGCTTTTGATTTCAAATTTAACAGTCTCCTGAGGCAAATTTTGAGATAATTTTATATCAAATTCTTACGTGTTTCAAATCTGATTGCTTCGATTCGACCCTAAATAATCCGAAGGTCACAATTGTTATCACTTTTACCCAAACAATCGAAACCTACATGCAAACAAAACACTGGATTGATAAATTAACTTAATTGATTGTGTTGTTTCGTTTTAATTGATTGATTGATTGATTGAGGCAGATATGGCTTTGGGATTATTACTTGGAATAGGTCGAGCATATAGAAGGAAACGAACATCTTCACTCAACATTCTCACTTCAAAAACAGGTCCTCGTGATTACTACAAGGGCAAAAACTGTAAACCAACTGGTTTTCACACACGCAAAGGTAATAACAATGAACTACTTGAATCTTTTACCCCTACATTTCTTCAGATGTGATAATGAGAGCTGAAAATCTCATCATAGCATATGATGTGGGAATAACATTTGAATTGAAAATTCCAAACAAGAATCTAGGTTAAAAACTTTGCAACTACAGATCAATTTCAAGAAACTGAATCTTCATCTTCATTATTTGTGTAGGTGGTTATGTTGTGGTGCAAGAGAAGCTACCCAACTATGTGGTTCCAGATTTGACTGATTTCAAGGTATTATGCAAATTTATTGATTTAATTTTTGTTCATCTAGTTTCTTCTTAAAAGAATTAAAAAGTATTAATGGATTTTAAGTAATCGAGTGTTTTATTGCAGCTGAAGCCATATGTTTCCCAATGTGCTAATACAACAGATGCTGCTGCTTCTTCAACTTAATTGTATTATTAAAACTTTTGAATTTTTATTATTTAATAATATTTTAGAGATTTTGTTAACACTCAAAAGTGTCATACATGGAATTTGCTTTGTGGTTTCCTTGAATGTATGCTGACATTGTTAAGTCATAAAAATGTTTTTTTTTTCTTCCTAATATGTGGTAACTTGCAAGAATAATTAATTAAAGATAAAATATAAGAAAAAAAAATCAACCAGTTTATTAAAATATTCAAGTCAGACTTGGTCAATTATGCATGATGTGAAAGGGTATAACTTATAAGTATAAATTTCTAGCTACCTTTTCCTCGTTTAATGCATTTGATACGATTTGTTTTTCAGCTAAGTTTTTATTTTTATTCAATATAAATTCGAGTTTGAATCAATCAAATCTAATTATTTTGTTTTTATTGGAACCGATTTCTGACCAATTTGGTCAATCGAATAAGTATTGGTTTTGTTTTTGTATTTTGGACGTGTTCCACACTCAAACTTGACTCTTAAGCCAAGGTGTGCCCACAAATAATCCTAAAAAACAAACAAGTTTGTTTTGTGGATTCATGCATAAATTGAAGGAATTTGAGTGGAAGATTTCGTCGAAAATGTGATTGGTTAGTAAAATTGATGGAATTGAAATCCGCCAAACATCAAATTCCCACTTTTATTAAACAAAAATTATCCTTTTTTAATAATTAAAAACATGGTTGTTAAAGATTTCAAAAAAAAGATCTTACGATTTTAAAATTCTATAAATGAAAAATGAGCTAGATCATGTTAGGATCTATTTGAAACAAGATTTGAGATCTTATCGTCTTAGGGGTGTTTGGGTGAGCTTTTTGACTTCAAAAGTCTTTTTCATAAAAGTTCTTAGGATTAATAACTTATTAGGGTAATTATTTTTATCGTTTTTTTCACATTTAGATAACTTATTTATTTTTATACACATTTGATCATTTAACTTGTTATGTGTGTTCACATATTGTCATTGTCACCGGCTATAGTAGGTGACAATGGTAATATGTGAACAAATTAATAGCGATTTTATTTTTCATATTTGTTTCTATTATTTTTTTTTACAAATTTTAGTTTGAAAATATCCATAATTTCCTAAATATTAATTAAATATTGATCAATTTTAAACATTACTTTTTAATTAATAAATATGTTTTTTTTGTGAAATATTTTATATAGCCTTTTATAAATTTTTTTTCTTTTGTTTTTAAGCATATACAATATTTTTAAAGTAAATAGTTCTCAACAATAAAATTAAATAAATTACATTTGTAACAATAAATATGGAGGGTCTTTTACAAAAATAAAAAGAAAATATTATCTAGCAAATAAAAAAATAAAAAATCCATATAATGTAAATGATTTAAAATTATTCCAACTTTTTAATACTATTTAATTAGAAGTATATAAACTTTTAACTTTTTTAATACAACGTTTTAAACTAGTATATTTAATGAAGTATTTTAAAATATTATAAAAAAATATTAAATTATTATACAAAACCTATGAAACACTTTGAAAATGTTATAAAAGAAAGTTTAGAAATAAATATATAAAAGTTATTAAAAAAAGTTAAAAACTTGTAAGAGATATTTAAAACATTTATAAAATATTTGGTTTAAAAGCACTTGTATTAAAATTATATGAAAGTATAAAAAAAATTAATTAAGAAATATATATATATATATATATATATATATATATATATATATATATATATATATATATATATATATATATATATATATATAAGCAAAGTTACAAACATTGCATTAAAAAACCTATAGGAAAAAAATATCATAGAATTGTTATAAGAAATTATAAAAATTCTTAAGAAATTTATAAAAAAAAAAAAATTGTTCACATTTTGACAACTTTTTTTTACACATTTGACCATTTAACTTGTTAAATGTATTCATATATTGACAATGGTAATATTTAAACACATTTAACAAGTTAAATGTGTTTGTAATAGCTTTTAGTTTTTTAACTTTTAAAACCCTAAAATTCGGCATAAGATAGCATTTTATGACTTTTGAAAAGGAGATGATTTTTCTTGCCCAAAGGTTATTCTCTTTTAAAGTTCTTAAACATCTTATTAAACTTTTTAACTTTTTCAAAAAAAAAAGATAAAAAATCATTTTAAAAACAAACCTAAACACCCTCTTAACCTGATACGAATCATACACCTTTAGTCTTTGTTATATAATCGAGCCTCAAAGATTCCCTAATATAATTTGAAATTGAGCATCACATTTCGTGATGGATAAAACCATTAAAAAGTTTCATTGAGTATGGATAACTTGTTTAGTATTATATCATAATTTGTGTCTTATTTGACACTCTATATAGTTTCAATTATATTAAATAACCATATGATAAAATCACCAACAAATAAAAAACATAAACTTTTTTATTTGTTTTCTGATTTATAAATTTTCTTATTATCTTTCTTCTGATTTATAAATTTTCTTATTATCTAAATTCTGATTGCTTTTGTTATATGTTTTCTGATGTGATATTTAAATATATTATAATCAACTAAATATTTTTATTAAATTCTACCTAATTATCAAATGTTATATGTTTTTAGAAGAGAAAAAAAATATCATATCGAACACTGTCGAGCCGTACGTGCATCTTATTGAAGTCAACGAAAACTAGCCTCGCCTCACTTGACTTTTCTAAAACTCACAACAAATGGTCAAAAAAGTAATTACAATGCAACTCTCATCGAAACTCCCATGAAACCTCATCGAAACTTAACCCTAATGACTCTATATATACAACGTTACACCAAAGCCACCAAAAGACGAAGCCAAAAACTAACCCTACAAACACACACAAAAACACCTTATAAAACACACACAAACACACATACAATGAACAACAAAAGAAGACCATCATCTTCGTCAACAAAATGCAAGAAACACCCGAAACATCAGCAATCCCCAGGAGTCTGTTCGTTGTGTTTAAGAGAAAGATTAAAAAAGATCTCGAGATCTTCATCAAGGGTTACCACATACGCTTCTTCTTCTTCATGTTCTTCGTCTTCTATCTCTTCAGTATCTTCGGTTTCTTCTTTGTCAAACACAGCATCTCCCATGCATGATAATCGAAAAGGGCAAATTTCGTTCTTGAAGAGCAAGCTAAAGAAGAGCAAATCCATGGCCTTTGTTAGTGAAAGGACCATGGATAATGATGCGAAGAAGAAAAGTGGATTTTGGTCAAAGTTGATGCATTCAAGAACTATGAAGGAAATGTTGACCACTGGGGTTTGACTTTAATTACTTTGATTTTCTTAAATATCTGTCAAGAGAAAAGAAAATTATCATTCTGTATTATAAACACGCTTCTCGCTTGCATATGAAAACCAGAATATCTTAGATAGAAGCACAAACAAATTCATTTATTCGTGTTTTAATCAACACAATAATGCATGTTCAATTGATGTAATATATATTAATTATTAGAATTAGAATTTATATCTTATTTGATCGTTATACTCTATATGTCAGTCACATTCCAAAGTTCTTGGAAAAAGATTTTATGATAGTTTATCCTCGTAGAATTGAATATACTTTAGTCATAAAATACGATCCGCTAAGAGAAGATGATTAAAACATAATACATAATTAATGATAATTGATAGTAAATAATAAAATTTAATAGGAGCAGTACCTAAACTTCTTTGACTCGACATTCCAAGACGTAACTAAATATATTATATGCATTAAACAATCTTATATTATATAGTCATGGTATTTGTCAAATACTCGCACTCCTTCCAAGTTAATAGTATTTCAATTTATCTGTTAATTAGATGTACATGTACTATGTATGTATATGTGTATCATGTCTAAGTCTATAAGTCTGCCGCTTAATAAACGTATATACTACATATGCTGATATACATGCACATGCATACATGTATATGTGTGTGTATGTATGAACCAAAATGCCAAAAAAGACATCTATATATGCTTTATGTATCAACATGATTCATATGAAATAGTCCTGGTATTGTCAAATAATCTTAAGAGGATTCGAAATAATGTCTCAATCCTTTTAGATGTCTTACAATTGATACGATAATTAACACATGTGTATTATTAGTTAACTGGCTTTGCCCATTAATTAGTAATAAATTCATCCAATATTTAGTTATATTTTTATTTTGCAAAAAAAAAATCTATCTATTAATAGATTAGGTGTTTAGATATTGGTTAATCAAGGTCAGAAACTCTCATGCTTAATCTATTTATCAAAATATAATAGATTAAGCAATTTGTCTTGATAATATTTTGCAGAGTACTCCTTTCATATTGTTCAAATTTGCAAGGTAGAAAAGGGGAGAAATATAGATATATTTTCAAACGGGCCACCTTTACAAACTCTTTTTTTGAATGGAGGTTGCAATTAATATTGTTTACTACTAGTGTACTTCGTCCAAACCAAACCTTTGTTGAATACTTTTTAAAAGAGCTCATTCAAGAACAGGACATGTTACTTAACGTTTATGAGAAATATAATCAAAGACATCGAAATCTATTTGTATAGTTATTTTAGACCTCTCTCCAACTTATTGTGTTTCAAAAGAAAGGTTGTTGCGTTTTGGTCAAAGTTGATGTATTCAAGAACTCTGAGAGAAATCTATTCCATCATAATTCTTAAAACACCATAAGTTGATAAAAGTGTACTTCAATTTTCGCTCATCAAAGTCAAAATATACCCATTTACTTTTTTAAAAAACATTATCCTTCCTCTGTCCCAAAATTATAATCCATTTTTCCTTTTTGGTTTATCCCAAAATAATAGTTCACTTCTAAAAATAAATAATATTTTTACCAAAATACCCCATAATTATTACTTAACCAACTAAGCATTTAATGAAACATTAAATGCAAAATAATGACAAAAGTGTCATTTTGTTATATAAAATTAGTGGTAATTATTAATTAATGTTTTCTTAATATGTGTGTTTTTTGTCTGTGAACAATAATTTTAGGACGGGGGAGTATTATCTAATTATAATTCCTAATAACGTATATAAATATTGGAAATTATAATAACACTACGCATATTAATCCGCCCATTATCCAATTGATGAAACAAAACAAAACAAAACAAACCATTTGGTTTACCAAAAGTATGAAGATCCAACCAAGAAATTTAACATGGTCCTGGTTTACTTAAAACACATAATTAAAAATAAAAGGAGGATGTAGGTCCCAAAAATAAGAATGTTGTGTTGCATGAAAACAATACTAAATCCTTATGTTCTCGAAGGAAGCTCGCCGGAAAATGAACTACAACAATCACACAACTAGATTGTGTTCCTTCCTTTGTTTTAAAAAGGACAGCATAATTTTGTTTTAAATTGAAGTTACAACAATGGTCCTTGAGATTGTGTCTTGAGATTGTGTCTCTTGATCTCATTATACCCTCCCATTTGTCTTTGAATTAAGTTAAGCCCTCAACTATATATATATATATATATATATATATATATATATATATATATATATATATATATATATATATATATATATATATATATATATAATTTTTATGTATGTTTTACAAATGGTTTTTTAATGTAATTTTTTTATTAGTAAAATGTTTATTTAGTTTTAAAAGTAATGTTTTTTATTTAATCTAATATGAAGAAGTTACGACGTTTAGAACAGAAGACCTAAGCCAAACCACAAGACCTAAACAACCAAACACTCGAGGTTGTGGTGGCCATAGGCATCAACAACCTCGAACGCCTCATTAATTATCCCACGTATGATGTCTTTAGCAAAACTTGAAAAATTGGTCATAAATATTGAATGTGTAAAAAAACAACATTAACTTATTTTGCAACAAAAAAATATAAGAACTAAATGTGCACAAAGTGAGAAATATATTACCCTATTAAGTCATTTTCCAGACTTACCTGGAGTAGCCAGTCGTAAGTATTAAATGTGTACAGTTTAAAAAAGTTGAAGGAGTAAATGTGGACGCAAAAAAATCAATAACCAACAAAAAAATATAAGAACTAAATGTGCACAAAGTGAGAAATATATTACCCTATTAAGTCATTTTCCAGACTTACCTGGAGTAGCCAGTCGTAAGTATTAAATGTATACAGTTTAAAAAAGTTGAAGGAGTAAATGTGGACGCAAAAAAATCAATAACCAAATATGTACAAATTGAAAAGTATATTACCATTTATGTCATTATCCCTTTAATAAAATACAAATTAAAAGATCTATCAAGGGTAATTTGAACATTTTAAGTTGGCAGACCTAAATTGTAACAAGATCAGGTCATAAGGATGGTGTATGTTAACAAGAAAGAGAGTTAGAGAACAAATATGTAGTAGACCCCAAATCATAAGGACCATTTGTGTAATATATGATGAAAGATAGAATAAAACGCATGTTAGACCCTAGATGTTTGCTAAATATAACACCTTTTGTTCATAAGATTGGTTTCATCTAACCTTGGTCCTTAAGACCGAAGGGAGTGGTGCCACAGAAACCGCACTCCCTCCTATGTCACGTAGACGCCAACTCATAATTGTTCTCATTTTAACACAATGAAACCACATGGTGGGAGTGGGAATATGGTAAAGAGAGAAAAGAAAAAAAGAAAAGAAGGTGATTGGTTGAAAGATGAGAGATAGAGAGCAAATAAAAGAGGAAAGAGAGTGAAAGTGCAGCAAATTTCTACCGCACTGCGGCCTAAACTGGATCCAAACCACAGCCAGGGGACGGTGTTCCCCTGTTTATGTGGCAAAAAGTGCGGTAAAGATCGCACCACTCCCACAGCCTAATTTAAATCACCGTTGCACCGTTTGTCCCACACCCAAACTTTAGTTACCTCAACTAGTTAACCCTTCTCACACATGAAGGTAAATTTGGCAATTCCGTCTTATCTCTCTTCCCTACCAAATTCTTCTTTCTTTTTTTAACTTGATCTTCTTCCTCCATGCTTCCAAATTCTTCTTTCTTTTTTTAACTTGATCTTCTTCCTCCATGCTTCGACAAACACACATTAATTGGACGAACCATTGAAGGCTTCCTTTTATAAAAGGTTTCTCAATCTCTCAGAAATGTTTCAACTCATGTTTCCTTCAGCTCACAAAGACAAATGATGTTGATACTAGGATGAGTTTGGCACAAAACATGATTTTGCAACAAAACCATTTCATAATGAACTCACAAGAATATAAAACTTTAACAACCAAAAGCTTTAGAGTTTAGATAATGAAAATCAATTGTTACACAAATCTTTGTGTGATTGATTCATGCAAAAGAGTCAAGAGTATGAGCATATCATTCATGTTTTGATCATAAAAAGCAACAACAAATCGATTAAAATCTTTATTAAGCAGTTTTTATATCATGTTTTGATCATTAGTCGATCCTCTTCGATGATGATATTAGAATTACAAAAAAAAAGATGGGGGGAGTCTTTCTCTTAAGTCTTGAACATGTTCATAGACTCCAACCCAATTTAAAAAAAAAACATGGAACCAAAGACAAAGCCATTATTAAGTTCCATTTCTCATTGTAATGAATGACTTTAGAGGTTTTAGAGAGGACCCGGGAAGGTCCCATTCTCCCTTTGCTCATTCCATCTGTCTACCTGCATACACCAAGTACAACACCAAGTTTTAAATTTCGACTAAAAAACTGTCTGATAGTTGCTGATTGAGCCAGACCCACCCTCGTCCTCTTATCAGACCCAGTAAGAGACATTTCCAAAGCTAAAGTATCAAATCAAAGACAGAGGCTTCTAACTGTAGTATCAAACAGTCTGTCTGAATCTGAATCTGACCGAGTCAGACCAGCCTCTTACTTTACCAAACCCAAAAATAAACCCCATGTGGTTTATTTTGGTGAATAAAATTAATATAAAATTTATAAGTTAAAAATGTTGAAGCATATACCCATTCGCCAGGGCAAAGTGAGCGATAATACTTTGCAAACTTATCACATTCAGACGCGTCTTCTCCTTTCGCAGCCACACACCTTATACATCATAAATCAAAAATAAAAAATCATAATATATATATATATATATATATATATATATATATATATATATATATATATATATATAACAAAAAATAATCAAAACCAATTCAAACTTCAATTGAAAGAATAGACTGACCTGTGGTACTCAACATATCGGGTAAAGCAATGCCTGCTTTGATTTGTAGTTGGAAAACGATAATCTCCAGGTGCTGTCTCCAGCTTTTAAAAAAAAAAGAAAAAAAAAATGAAATTATTTGTTTAAAGAAATAGTATAAAATCAATGAAACTTACCTTAATCTCTGGGGTTTCGTTTTGGGTGTCTCCTTCATCAACAGTTTCAGTGGTTTCTTCAGTTGGAGTGGGGTCGGTGACATCCTCGTCAGCAACTGGAGGGGGCCCACTCACGTTTTCTTCTTCAGAATCAGAACTCTGGCTGCTGATATCTTCAGATGTAGGGGCATTTCCGTCAACTGTAGACTCAACAGGGGCAGCAACTACAGCACTCTTCTCCTCAGGTTCACTCTCCACCTTCAGCTTCTCTTCTATATCCTTGAGCAGATAATCCTGCAACAAAAACCATTCGGATTTTATCTCATGATATCAACGAACTTAGCTGCCGATATGGAAATACATCATCATCATATCACAATCGTAATGCTTTACTTAATTCTATATAATCCAAATCTGACAAAAGGGAAACAGACTTCGCAGATAATCCGTACATCCTTCCTCAATCGGTGTCCTCAGAAAGTTGCAGAGATAAAAGAAGTGGAGGTTCAATTGATGTTAAATCGATACCTAAAACCGATAAATGCAGTAGTGAAAGTTGATAATTTTCTCAAAAGAAGATGAAATCTGATGTTATATTACATTCGGACACGACTAGTTCTTACTTTCAAATTAGGTCTCCGACATGTCAAAGCAAATTCAACAAAAAAACAAACTTCGATCCCAACTGGAATCGATTCATACAATATCGTAACTTTTACGCAAAATACAAAACCATCAAGAAAACCTAAAAACACACATCAGATCAAGAAGTGGAAACGAAACATATGCTAGCTAAATTCTACAGAAAAAGGAGAATCTTATTGAGTGTATACCTCAGACAGAGAGTTGGCCTTATCGGATTCCGCCATGGATCGATGCGGCTGTAGAAGCTTCGGACAGGAGAGGCAAAGAGATTTGGGGTTTTAGGTTTTCAGATAAGCAGACGCTGGATGCTTCAATTGTTCATATGCAGTAGATCCAAGAGTCAAAATCGACGAAGTCAAAGAGGACGAATATTTTTTCCTTTTTTTTTTTCTTCCTTCTTTTATGCAAATCCCAATTCTATTATCTTTTACAGTATTGGGCCTAATTTTACTTATATTGTTTTGGGTCAAATCGTCATAGCAGTTATGGGCTAAAAAGCGTAACCCAATGTAACCAAAAAAAAATTATAAATAAAACTTATAACAAATTTTACTTAAATAAAAAAGGTTTCTATTTTATTTATTTGAATACTAGTTTATAATAGTTTATAATATGTTAGAACCACGGTTATAAAATTAATTAAATTTTCATATAAAAAATCAAAATTATTAATCAATTATTTTAAATAAATTATTATTTAAGAGATATTTGTTTAATTATATAAAATTATAATCGTTGATTTAAATAAATACGTGAAGTTTACCACCTTATAATTTGTATTAATTTTATTTTATTTGTTAATCTAATATTATTAATTTAATAAAATTAAAGTAAACAAATTTAAATTTTGAAATTAAAACTTAATGTAATTAGTGTAAAAAAAATTTAAATTTGAAATGGATAGTTAATATGTTGACAAGTGGCATTATATGAGACATATAATATTAATGAAGAGTTCTAATATAGTGACATATATTCATTTACTAGGCGAATTCCCGCGCGTTGCGCAGAAACACCTATATAGTTGGAAGTCTTTACAATTTTTTTTAAATATAACAATAACGTTGTTGTTAAATTTGATATAATAATTTTTATACTAAATTGATAAAATATATTGATTATTTTCATTTATATGATAATATATATATCTATTATAACTTCATAATCTTAATCGTTTGAATGACTTCTACCTGCGAGTTACACATGAATAACATTAAATATAATATATGATTTAATTTTATTTATAGTTTTTGTTATTGTTAATTAGTTTTTTAAAATTTATTTGCTTAATGTTTTAATTTCTATCATTATAATTATTTAAAACATCAAAGATTATTGTTTTGATTTTAAAGGTAACAATATAATCATTTACATAGAGTTATTTTTAACTATTGTTATTATAAATTATTTTAAGCTACTTATTTGAAAACTTTTAATGATTATAAAAATATATGTAGGAAATATTTTAGTTAATTGAGATTACAATTTAGTTTTTTGCATTTATCACTACAATTTATCACTCTTAACTATTAACAAAATATTCTTTAGTTTTTTAAGTGAGATAAAAATTTATATTTAAGTTGACATTGCAATGTTATATTTAAGTCAACAATTTAAGTGTTTTGTCCAAACTGTTCAAAAGTTGTAGCTTTAAACTGATAATAGTTTACATATAACAACATATTAAATCTAAAAAATTAAGTATAACATGTTAAAAGTTAAAGACATAACTTTATAAGTAGAAGTAAATATATTATTTTAAAATTGAAATTTTGTTTATATATGATTACACTTTACAATTGATATTTATTTAACCTTATTAACCAATTTATAATCATTATTACAAAGATACTACAATTTATCAATTTTAACTATTTATAAAATATTCTTTGGGTTGTTTAAGTTAAACTAAAAGTTATATTTAAGTTAACCCTATAATGTTATATTTAAATTAATAATTTAAGTATTTTATACAAATTGTTCCAAAATTGTATCTTTAAAATGATAATGGTTTACATCCAACAATATATTAAAACTAATAAATTAAGTATAATATGTTAAAAGTTAAAAAATATAACTTTATAAGTAGAAGTAAAGATATTATTTTAATATTGAAATTTAGTTTATATATGATTACACTTTAGGCTTGATATTTATTTGACATAATTAACCAAATTATAATTATTATTAGAAAGAAATTGAAAAGTCATGGAAGTTTCAAATGAATGTGGTGAAAGGAAAAATACATGGGAGTTTCAAATGAATATGGTGAAAGGAAAAATGCTTCCTTTATAAGTATATAATGATTAGAATAGGGATAGGGATAAATATCAAAAGTACATAAATACGGAATTTCATTTTCTACGAAAAAAATATAATGTTATTTGTGTTGCTCCAGTTGTAATCTCATTTTTAGAGTCTTCATGGTACTTGTATTAGATATATTCATTGTCTTCAGTTTTTTTAAAGTCATCTTAACTTATTCATTATTTTCAGTGTCATTATCATCATGAAAATCACCATAATAGTATAGGACTTTAATAAACCCTATCATTATTAGTATCATACTCGTATCTGCTTCATATGTCTAAGTAATAATTTCAAATAAGATGTATACATCTATTGAATTGTGGTTTAAGTTTTGTTCTTTGTTATATGATACCCCTAACATTAAAACAAAAGACAAATTCCGAAGCTACTGTAATAATTGATAATATAATGACTACTTGGTCGATTTGTGAATTGTAAGGGCCCTATCACGACGAAAGGTTGAGATTAAGAATCCCCGATAGTGAATTAATTTGATGTCATTTTCTTATGACAAAATGAGAACATGAAATTGTAAAAATGACCAAAAAAAATCGTCTATAACCCTTCAGCCACATTTTTGTAGTTGTAGGTGGCCTCCAAAGTCCAAACTATCGCATTCTTTTATTGAGTAAAATCAATAATATCTTTTTTAAATCGTTTAAAAATTATTTTTATTTGTTGAAAGTTAGAATTTACAAACTAAATGATCACCTTTTTTCTCTATCGGCGATGCTAGTTTTTGACATACGACAAGATTTTTCGATGGGGTGTATTTTGAGAGTGCAGTCGTCTAAATTTGATATGGTGATTAGTGTGCGACGGTTTGATATGAGTTATGGTATTGTAACAAATCGAGAATGAGAGTGGCATATAGGTAATGGGAAGAAGAATGGAGTGACATCAAGGAGGTGGGGTAAGATGAAATGATAATGGTGTTAACCATAATATCAATGAAGTGGAAAATTTATCAATCATGTCTAACATAACATATTTCCTTAAGGATCTGGACGAGGAAAACCTATGGAACGTATGTGAAAATTATGGGAAGGTTGTGGATGTATGCATCGCTCGGAAGCTTCTGAAAGTAGGAAAATACTTGCATGCGTGAGGTTCCTGAAGGTGAAGGCACTGAAGAAGACCATATGGCCTTTGGCATAATGGTATCAAGAGTTGAGAGATATGTCTCCTAAACCAAAGGTTAGGGTTCAAGTCTCACTTAGGATAAAAGATGTAGATTTAAAAGTAGATTAGTGGGAACGTGTGTAAGTTGTTCTAAAAAAGTATTAAAGAGGGATTTATCATCAATTTGATCGGGAAACTTCCATAATGTTGCTTTTATTACAAAGTTTCATCATAATAACAATCATCCCTCAAAGAATCATGTGTTGTGAACAGTAACAATGGGAGGAATGGGAAGGCTATTAACGATACAAACTGCAACATTGTGTGTAATATGCAAGTGTCCTTACAGGAGGTCCAGTTGAATCTACAACGCAAAAAGAAGGCAAGAACAAAGTGGCTTTAGTTGTAATGGATGCTTTGAAAGTCATTGATATGCTTAGGGTGATACATCGATCTTGGTTCTTTGAACGATGTAACATACTCATCTTAGTCGGACTCGACATGATATGACCAATAGGGTCGGAATAACAATCATCTTCTTAGTCATTACCGAAACAATGGTAACAACATACACTAACAAAACGGAATCAATTATTAGCTTCTTGGTAACCTTGTGACTTTCCCTGATCCAAGTGCGAGTCATGTGCTTCTGGCAATATAGGCCTCTACTACCTTTCACACCTACTCATACTCGTCCCAAGTATTGTCTCGCAATTCTCCAAGTCATTATCACAAAAACAATTTTAACATATACAAATTTGTCCAATCAATCATATAATTTTCCCTAGACTCTACTAGGACTTCTTCCATGTGTATCTTTAATCATCAATTCTGCTTCAACTCGGTTGGTGATGGAAATGTCAGACGATGGGATAACTTCATGGATTATACCAAAAATCTTTCTTTCTACTAATCGAAAGTTTACTTCTCCAGTACTAGATGTATTATTCATTAGATGCATTCTAAAGGCAAGATATCACTCTTACAATATCTTCCGATAAGTACTATTCAGTATCGTAAGCCTTCTCATTTCCTCCATTTACTCAATTCACTACAAGTCTTCACCATGATGTTCTGCACACCAAAACAGTCGTTTGGTGTATCGAGACGATAATATAGACAGAGTAAGGTTTAGACGCGCATTCCTCCTTATTTTTTCGAAAAATTACATGTCAGTTCTAATATCGTAATTAAACGTTTAGAATCTGAACACATAAAATTTCCAGATCCGCTCGACTACAGACCATAGGTCCGATTAAACAATAGCATAATAAAGCATCGCAAATCATTTAGCACATAAAAGCAATTTAGACATCTTCCCTAAATGAGCTAGTGTTCGTATCTATTCAGGTGTACTTCCTAACATATATTAGACACGCTCCTCACGATCATCGCTTAGCATTCTAAGTTTAAGTATAGAAATAAATCATTATTCCTAGTTCGGTTAAACTAATGCCCTGATACCAACTGTGACATCCCCATTTTCACGGCCAGAAAAGACCGATTTTGTTTATACTTTTTAAAAATCATAGTACCTCTTTTAATAAAAATGTTGCGGAATTTGTTCCCAGAAAAACATGATACATACGTTATCAAATCATTTCCGAAGAAATGTATTTTTATCTATTTTAAAACATTTGGGATGTCATCGTCAATACAGAAACATAAACATAAATAGAACTTACATTCATTTACACTAGTGATCTACATCTCTTTTAAATCTCTCAGTGTAAAGTAGCTTCATATCGACACTTGTGATGCAAATAAGCTTGAGTGAGTCATGTTGGGAAACCTGGTGAGTACATAGGGTTTTCAACCCACAATAATATAATTATTATGTTAAACATCAAACAATCAACCCAATTACCCATCCCCATTATCTTCTTTACTCTTAAGTATCTACCCTAAGATTCAACTATTCCTCGTTCATTCATTCCTAAGGAGTATCCTAAGGAATCGGCACTAAGTGTGCATAGTCGCCATGGTTTATCTCGTTTATTGACAGTATCGTTTTCAAGAGTCCACTCGCAATACCTGTCAATGGGTTTTTAGAGTACACCGAGTGAACACATCATTAACAACACCTACAGGTTGCGAGACTGCTAGTGTTCTACTAGACTGTCTTGAATAGTCCGTGGTTGTCATCCATACTCTGCTAGATGACGGGGCCATCGCTTGGGTCATTGTTTGGCTTATCGTGTGGCTCATCGTTTTGGCTCATCGTTTTGGCTCATCGCTTAGGTCATCACTTCGCACCATATTTTATCACTCATATATCATCGCTCATCATTCATCTTATCTTTCATCGCTCATCATTTATCTCATCTTTCATCGCTCATCATTTATCTCACCTTTAATCAACCCATGTTTTACCCAACACATTTTGTAGATATAAAACACATATACAGTTTAGATCATTTAAAACGTGTATAAAACTTTTCATCCAGCATAGACAGCAAGTATTCAGACACTATACACACATAGCATGTAATTTATATAAAATACTCCATATCTATGTGTAAGATTAAAGTAACTATATACTCACCTGCAAAGGTGGTGATTAAGTACTCGGGCAGCACTTCGTTTACTTTAAAACAAATTTTCATTGACAAAACCTAGTATCATTTCCACTAGAGTTTATTCTAATGTTCAACGAGACTAATTAATAGTGTAGCTATTATTACTACTATATAAGCGTTAAACCATACTCTTCACTCACTATGTACAGACAGGGGTCAGACATGAAACACCAGAAGGCATGATCATTTTGGCATATAGCACTTCTGAAATCCAACAACCCAGGCGACCCTTCAAACCGGATTCCCCGTACCGCGAGTGGTTAAAAAGATATTATAACAACACTTATATAACCCATAATAATAGCACAAATAATTATTATAAGGTCCTAATAATGTTACTATATTTAAATAAAAGCTATATTAAAAATTAGGTAGACATATCTTACCCACGAGGGGTTTGGCTAGAAGCCGAGCTCTGCAGGGGAAAAACTTTTGAGCCGAAAGCTCTTCTTCTCGGAGCTGTCGAGCGCTCCGGGGCTTTCTTCTATCGCTATGGGAGTTTTTGGGAGGTTTAGAGAGAGTGTAGAGAGAATAAAGAATGGAAAAGGTGTGAAGAAAATGAGGGTCGGAGAGGCTCTATTTATAGGGTGAAATATGGTTGAACTTGGTGCCATATGCCACCATCTGGTGGCAAGGCTTGGGGAAAAAGCAATGGCCAAGTTTGTGTCACGTCACCCATTTTCGCACAACACACTTCCGACTTCTAAAATCTATAACTTTCGCATACGAGCTCCATTTTTTATGTTATTTATATCCATGTGTAGGTAAAAATAAGTTCTACAACTTTCCTTTTGACTCCGTCGGCTAATTCTCGACCGATCTTAAATTTAACAATAGAATGTGACTACACTGTTAAATGTTCGTGTAAAATTCATAACTTCTACATACAGACTCCGTTTTCGTCTGTATTTTTGTCGTTGAGTTCCTATTAATGAGATCTTCAATTCTCATTTAGGTCGTGTTGGCCAAAAACCACTTGATCTAGAATTCGAGTTTCGGGCCGTGCATTGCTACGCCAACTCTTAGAAAAATCATAACTTCCTCATACGAAGTCAGATTTTTGGCGTTCTTTTTATGCACGCTCTCGGTTTAACATATACTACAACTTTTTTTTAGATCACTAAGGCCGAAAAGTCCTCTATCGTAAATTCACTATTTACGCCGCGTGGTGTCATGTCGGTTTTGTCGCGAAACTTCGACGAGCCATAACTTCTTCGTTATAACTCGGATTTCGATATTCTTTATATGTAAGGAACCCTTGTGACATATTCTACAACTTGGTTAAGATTACTCCTTCTAAATAATCTTCCTTCAAAAACTCATTTTTGATGCTCATTGTCTCTAAATTGACTAGCCCGGATCTACGGGCGTTACATAAGTCCTCTATTTATAGGGTCGACTTTGGCATGCGCGCGACGCAAATATCTATGCGTATTGTGCATAAGCTTCGTGGTTCCATTCAAAACTTGTCACATGTCACTTTCCTGATGGTCCACGTCTCTCGTCTCTTGAAGAATCTGGGTGTCAGACATGCACGTCGTGTCTGGCGTGCATTACGCTTGCACGATTAATATTTTCTAAAAATTCATATCTTTCTTATACGAATCTTTATTCTGACATCATTTATATATTTGTGTAGCTATTTATGAGCACTATAACTTTATTTACGATTGTTTTGGCTAATTCCAACTTCCATTTTTAACCAGTATTTTATGTTTTTCAAAAAATCATATCTTCTTCGTACGTATTCCGTTTTGGCCTTTTTTGCCTCTAAATTATTATCTCGAGGAGTTATATGACTTACCTATGGTGCACATACAACCCTAATGCTTTGGATCTAAGTTTTCTCTAGTTATACATGCAATTTTCATTATCCAAAGCATGAAGCCAAACTAGCATACAACATTGATATTTAAAACATAAAAACAAGTTAGATGTGTAGCACCTGGTTCCTGGTATGTAAGATTTATCTGAGTATTTTGTATTATTGGCCTTGGACTCGGCGAGTTGGAGGCCTGACTCGCCGAGTAGAGACGAGACTTGGGACGTGGTTAAGTTGGCGACTCGGCGAGTCCGCGCTGTCTGATGAAACCATAATTTCCAAGGGTTTGCACCCTATTTAAACGACCATTTTCGCCCCAACTCCGCCCCCCTTCACCCTCAGAAGCTCTCCATACATTCTAGCCCTTGTTTTTGTGAGTTTGAGGCTTTTTAGTGTGTTTCCTTGAAGATTTCGGGAAGGAAGAGGAGTAGATCAAGAGGAAGGGAAGGAAGCCAAGCATCTTCGTGTTCTCTCAGTAATTTCTTGGAGGTATAACTCGTTTTCCCTCTGTTTCTATGCTTATTACTCCATTAAAGTCCTTCTTGAACCATGTCCCAAGCTTGGTTGTGCATTATTGGTTGATTCAAGTTGTTAGCCTTTAGATCTAGACCCTATTCAGTCCCTGGAGCTTGGATCTACTGCCTTTATGGAGTCATATTGCACACAAGCCCTAGATCTACCCCTTTTGGTGCACTTTGAGCCTTAGAACCTTTATTGGTGATGATCTACACGTAAAGTTGGAAACTTTACGTGTAAACCAGGCCCTAGGAGCCCATATCTATGAATGGCATGGATTGGATTCGAGCAAAATCGCGTATTTGGCTTTTGCATGAAGCAGACTCGGCGAGTCGTCCATCTGACTCGGCGAGTCTGGTCGCGAGTCTCCGAGTTTGTCCCCTTTTCGTTGTGTCGAGTTGAGTAGTGAGTCCTGGGTGGACTCGGTGAGTTGGTAGCCGAACTCACCCATGAAGGAACTCGGCGAGTCAACGCCCTAACTCGGCGAGTTCAAAGCAATCTTCTTAGATCAAGAACAGACTCGGCGAGTTGTTCATACAACTCGGCGAGTCACAGCATGAATTGTTTATCGGATGAAGATGAACTCGGCGAGTTGTTCATACAACTCGGCGAGTAGGATGAAGGACTTGGATATCAGTTTAGAAGGAGAACTCATCGAGTCAACGCCCAACTCGACGAATAGAGACGAGTTGCAGGACAATTGATTGGATAAGGACTCCGCGAGTTGGGAAGCCAACTCGGCGAGTCGGGTCAACTGAAAGATGACTCTGGCTTTGACTTTTAACTTTATCAAGGGTAAAATGGTCAATTTACCCGAGGGTCAGTTAGCGGTGTTTGATTGAGTGTTTTGTGGGAATTATAGCCGGAGGATTTCCGGGGCAGCAACAGTAGCAGACAGTCAATTCCCACACAGACTAGCAGCTATTTCGAGGTGAGTTTCCTTCCAGTAGGAACGGGTCTAAGGCACCAAGGCCGACCCGTGTAGATGAGATGTTAGCACCAGAGTGTGGGTCGAGCCCGTATCTCTTGGTTTAGTTAAGTATGATATATGTGACGGTATGATAGAGTTGTCTATACTTGTTGTCTTTGTGATACTTGTATATTATGAGCTAGCGGTTGAGTGTGGGCAAGGCCCGTATCTCTCCGAGAGTGGAGTGTGGGCTAGGCCCGTATCTCCCAGATAGTAGAGTGTGGACGAGGCCCGTATCTCCCGGCTAGCGAAGTGTGGGCAGGGCCCGTATCTTCACGAGTGTGGGCGAGGGCCGTATCTCCCGGCTAGCAAAGTGTGGGCAGGGCCCGTATCTTCACGAGTGTAGGCGAGGCCCGTAACTCCTAGCTGAATGTTGTATGTTATATGCTTGCATGGTATGAGGTATTATGGGGGAACTCACTAAGCTTTGTGCTTACAGTTTACAGTTTTGGTTTCAGGTACTTCTTCATCGAAGGGAAAGGAGCTGGCGTGGTAGTAGCACATCATGCACACACACTGGTTTCCGCATTTACGAGATTTCTCTGGGATTTATACTCTGATATTTCGCTGGTTGTATGATTTGGCTTTTAGACATGGTTTACGTTGTTATTGATGGGTTTTAGCCATAAGAATTTTCCTATGTGCGCATGCAAAACCCTAATGCTTGGATCTAGGCTTTCTAATAAACATGCTTTGAATCCAAGACTTCTAATGACTAATTAGGTTAAATAACAACATTGAAACAGATCTAGAATCATACCTTTGAGTTCCTTGTTGATCTTGAGGTCTTGGAGCTACTAGAGTCACAAATGTCACTCCTCTAATGGCTTACAAACATCAATAGCAAGGAAGAAGATGATTTAGGAGAGAGGAGAGGGGAGGAAATCGGCCAGGGTTCTCTTACTTTAGGAGAGGTGCCGATTTCCTTATGTCATGGGGTCTATTTATACTTGTAGACTCCTTAAGGGTTACAACCTAAACCCTAATTGGATAATCTTCTCTTAAGGCTATCCAAATCCTTTCCATAGATAAGCCTTGGACGATTTTGAAGCTATCCTAGCTTCTAGAATCCGTCCCTAGCATATCCATAAGGATTTACAGTCTAAAGCTTAACTATCAAACAATTGACAGTTTATACCCCTTTATTTAATTAATCTCTTTAAGTCACCAAATTAATTCTAATTAATTCTATGACTTATATTAATCAAATAACAAATATATTATTCATTATATTATTCTCATAATATATTAATAATATTTACTCTCTCGTAATAAATCATCCTATCAAGTTACTATGGTGAAGGCAACCCAAAAGGACCATGCACAACCGGGTCGAATACTTGCCTAATATAGTTGCAGCCTTAGACATTATTCCAACAGTTTCCCACTTGGATAAGTCTAGCAACTATATTCACAAGTACAATTCGGTTTGCAATCATAGCTCTCAAAGACGCTGTCAAACTCTGATCTAATCAATCTTGTCCTTTAGATAAGGGAACGTACAGTCCTCTGTTAGATATCATGCTGACAATCCTATGGAATGGTTATTCAAGCATTTAGGTTTCTCGATCTCTGATTTATTTGACATAGAACTTAATCGAACACATCAATTCAGTTCTAACCGGGCCTGACACATAAGTCAAATCAAATCATCGAGCGGCCGAGATATCGCTTTTACCTTCTTAGATAAAAGTTACAGATAAACTTCGACTTATATGCATTTACTTATTCATTAACCAACTATACACAACAATACGTTTTATAACACCGAGTTACTGATGCGTTTTCGTATTATCAATGTACAATCAATTAACAAATAACAAATCATATATATAGGTTTTAAGACTATATGATATTATCGTCTTGCGATCACCTTTTATATCGTATTCCATAAGGTGATTCCAGCAAGCGCGGGTTTGTTCCAATGCTCAAAACTAGTTCATAAGCACTCATGAACGTTGCAGCAATCCTTTGCTATGTCTAACACCATTTAGACATTCTACATACCAATTCATGACAATCTTCATTCATATCTACTCCCAACATATGAACGATTGTGGACCATTTGAACAATTTCTATTATTCTTAATAATCTTAATTATTCTGGAAGTCAAAACATGCAAAATGAAACAATAGCTAAACAATTAACATAAGATAGTAACATTACTCATAAATAAAACTCCTTTATTTAATCATCAAATGTCAATTACATTTATCTATTACACGTTTCTAATACTATCTAATCTATGCTAATATCATCCTTCAGCCCAATACTCCTAGCATGCTGCAAGTGCTTAACCCTACTCAGTCCCTTCGTAAGCGGATCTGTTGGGTTATCTTCTGATGATATCCTCTTTACTATGAGTTGTCCTTCTTCTACACGATGTCTAATGAAGTGATACTTTTTGTCGATATGTCTTGATCTACCATGATCCCTCGGTTCCTTGGTCAAAGCAACCGCGCCTTCGTTATCACAGAAAATTTCCATTGGCTCCTTTATGGCAGGTACAACTCCAAGATCACCGATGAAGTTCTTTAGCCATATTGCCTCCTTCGACGCTTCGCTCGCTGCAATGTAATCTGATTCGCACGTTGAATCAGCTACGGTTTCCTGCTTGGAACTCTTCTATGTCACTGCTCCTCCATTTAGGGTAAAGACCCAGCCCTACTGCGAACGGTAGTTGTCCCCGTCGGTCTGAAAACTGGCGTCACTATACCCTCGCACCTTCAAGTCATCACTCCCTCCGAGGACTAAAACCATTCCTTCATCCTCTGAAGGTACTTAAGGATGTTTTTCACCGCAATCCAATATGCTTTGCCAGGATTCCCTTGATATCTGCTAACCATGCTCAAAGCGAAGGCTACATCAGGGCGAGTACAAGTCATAGCTTACATGATTGAGCCAACTGCGGAAGCGTATGGTACTCGGCTCATTTATGCTATCTCAGCTTCGGTACTCGGACTTTGAGTCTTACTCAATTTGGCATTACTTTGTATCGGTAGTTCTCCCTTCTTTGAGTTTTCCATACTAAAACGTTTTAGTACCTTCTCTAAGTAAGTATTCTGACTAAGTCCAATTAGTCTCTTACTTCTTTCTCTTACTATCCTTATTCCCAAAATGTAAGAAGCCTCTCCGAGGTCCTTCATAGCGAAGCACTTCCCGAGCCAGGACTTAACCTCCTGCAGAGTCAGGATGTCGTTTCCTATGAGTAATATGTCATCGACATATAGAACGAGGAAGCTTACTATACTCCTACTGGCTTTGACATATACACAAGATTCGTCTTCGCTTCGTACAAAACCAAACTCTTTGACTTTCTCATCGAAGCAAAGATTCCATCTGCGAGACGCTTGCTTAAGTCCATAAATAGACTTCTCAAGCTTACACACTCTATTCGGATGCTTCGGATCCACAAACCCTTATGGCTGAGCCATGTAAACATCCTCAGCCAACTTTCCGTTAAGGAAGGCGGTCTTGACATCCATTTGCCAAATTTCATAATCATGAAATGCGGTAATTGCTAGCATCACTCTAATAGATTTAATCTTCGCAACTGGTGAGAAGGTCTCATCATAGTCAACTCCGGGAGTTTGAGTAAAGCCCTTCGCGACCAATCGCGCTTTATATGTGTGTACGTTTCCATCCACGTCGGTCTTCTTCTTGAAGATCCATTTGCACCCAACGGTCTTACGTCCGGGCACGTAATCAACCAAATTCCAAACTTGGTTATCATACATGGATTGGATCTCGCTATCCATTGCCTCTTTCCACTTTGCAGACTCCGGGTCTGCCATGGCTTCCTTATAGCTATTAGGTTCATCATGGTTTACTAGTGTACCATCACTAATATATGTGTCCCCTTCGGTAGTAATATGAAAGCCATAAAACTGGGGATGAACTCTAACTCTATCGGAGCGTCTAAGAGGTAAGGATTCGTCAATCGGTTCAACCGGAGTTTCCTCCTCGGGTTGAATGCCAGCAGCAGAGGTTCCTTCATCTATCGACTCTTGAATCTCTTCGAGTTCGATTTGCCTCCCACTGTCTCCTTGGCTCATGAGTTCTCGCTCTCGGAAAACTCCTCTCCTCGCAACGAAGACAACATTGTCCTTCGGTCTATAGAAGAGATATCCAAAGGATGTCTGCGGGTAGCCGATGAAAATACATCGCTCACTTCGAGGTTCAAGCTTGTCGCGAGTATCTCGTCTTACGAAAGTCTCGCAACCCCAAACCTTGATATGTGCCAACGAGGGAGCTTTCCCTGTCCACATCTCGTGAGGTGTTTTGGCAACCTTCTTAGTTGGGACTCGGTTAAGGATATGGGTGGCAGTCTCTAAGGCATACCCCCAAAAAGAGATAGGTAGTGAAGCACGACTCATCATAGAGCGAACCATATCCAATAAGGTTCGATTACGCCTTTCTGCCACACCCTTTAACTGCGGTGTCCTAGGAGGCGTCAATTGTGAAACTATTCCACACTCCTTGAGATAATCATGGAATTCAAGACTTAGGTACTCTCCTCCTCGATCGGATCGAAGCATCTTGATTTTCCTACCCAATTGATTCTCCACTTCATTCTTGAACTCTTTGAACTTTTCAAAGGTGTCTGACTTTTGCTTGATTAAGTAGATATACCCATATCTACTATAGTCATCGGTAAAAGTCACATAGAAGCGGTTCCCATCCTTCATGGTTGATCTAAACGGTCCACTTACATCGGTATGTATTAGGTCCAATAGACCCTCGCCCCTTTCACATGTACTCGTGAAGGGTGACTTAGTCATCTTTCCAAGCAAACAAGACTCGCATGTGTCATCTTCCCTAAGGTCGAATGACTCCAACACTCCATCCTTTTGGAGTTGGGCTATGCGTTTCTTGTTGACATGTCCAAGACGACAATGCCACAAGGATGCTTTATCCATACTAGTGGAAGAATCAATATTCAAAACATCATTTCCTAAGTTATGAACAATCATAACGGTTTCATATATTCCATTACATGGTATAGCTTCAAAGTAAAAGACACCATTTAGATAAGCCAAAATAGAACCATTCTCATTATTAAAAGAAAATCTAAATCCTTGTCTATATAAACCATGAAATGAAATGATGTTTCTAGCCATTTCTGGCGAATAGCAACAATTGTTCAAATCTGAAACCAAACTATTCCTAAGCACTAAATAATACACTCCAATCTTGGTCACAGGCGACGATCTTCTGTTCCCCATGATTAGATTGATCCTTCCTTGCTCCACATCCCTACTTCTTCTTAGTCCCTGCACATTAGAACAAATGTGATAACCACAACCGGTATCAAGAACCCAAGAAATAGCATGATTAGAATCGTTAGATTTGATTGTGTATATACCTGCGAAAGATGGCTTGATCTTTCCCTCTTTGATTGCTTGCAGGTAATCTGGGCAGCTTCTCTTCCAATGTCCTATCTTGTGGCAGTGGTGGCACTCTGCCTCCTTTGGGTTAGAGCAGGGCTTAGCGGGATCAACTTTGGTCCCACTAGAAGAGGCACCATCTCGGGCTTTCACCTTGCGATAGTTCTTCGATGAAGCTTTCCTCTTCTTTCCCTTTCCTTGACCAATAGCCAAGACAGGAGCAGCGGGCGGATTGGGAGTAGGTGCAACAGACTTGTCCTTGAAGTTGCTCTCAGCGACCCTCAAGAGACCTTGGAGTTTGCTTAGGGTGACCTCTTCTTTGTTCATGTGGTAGGTCATCCTAAATTGGTTGTACATCGGAGGCAAAGAGTGAAGCACCATGTCGATCGCCAAATCTTCCCTAAAGTCAACATTTAACTTGCGAAGGCGGTCGACATACCTTTGCATCTTTTGCAGGTGCACGGTAAGAGATTCTCCATGACCCATCTTAGCGGAAATCATGTTGGTGAAAATCTCATAACGCTCTTGTCTCGCGTTTTGGTGGTATCTCTCCAATAAGTCTTGGTGCATCTCGTACGGGTACATGTCCTTGTAGGACTTTTGGAATTCGGAGTTCATGGTAGTGATCATGATGCAATGTACCTTCGTTGCATCTCGCTCATGAGTCTCAAAAGCGGTGATTTCGGCGGGAGTAGCAACTTCGAGGTTGATTTTCTCGAGCTTCTCATCGAGGACATACTCCTTATCCTCATAGTGAGCAATGGTGCGAATGTATCTTATCCATTCGCTAAAGTTCGTTCCATCGAAGGTGACCTTTTGGCAAAGGCTCATCAACGTGAAAGAACTAGCAGCAATGTTGTTTGCGTTCGACATCTACAATTAGAAAGGACAAAGATAGATTAGAATAAGAATCCCTAATTATCACCCAATAAGAAAAATTAGGGCTAGGATCCAACAATAACATTTACATACTAGAAAAGGGATGCTGTAATCTAACATGCAAATAAATTGAAGGTAAGTGAATGACGATTCACTAATTATCCATCACAAAACTTAAACTATTAGTCCTAAGTGTTTTTGAGAATTCCTAGGTTCGGATGAGATTCATTGAAACTATTCAATGGCATGTTTAAATCTCGATATGCCCCTCTTGTTTGTGACTGGGATACCGAGGATCACAAAGCGGGTGTGAATTACCATGCAAATTCACATGGTGCCTTCATTGTAACGATCACCTATTCGATGTGCCGGTAAACCACACACGCTCCATCGAACTATGATAAACAATGAATCACCCTTTGCCACCTTCGCTTAGAACCAATTAGTGTGCCGGTAAACCACACACGCTCCACTAACTTCTTAGCAAGGTGCAAAGTGTAATTTCATGGGATTGCATCAATTCACTTTTCCTAAAGTAACTAAGATTGGGAAATTTATTAAAATATGTGTAGTTACTTTATATTTCTTATTATACTTTTAATGAGAGGATGAGGTTGCCCTATCCTACCCGTTCGGCTAACGACCCTCCACCAATCAAGCAAGCGGTGGGTGTGAGTGTACACCCATTAAGCGCCATTTTATAGGCCGCAACCTTATACCCACCTTATAGATCGGCTTCGTGAATGAGGCCTACTAACGGTAAGACTAGCATTTTAGTTATACATATATATTATTCTAGTAATATCATATTAGTATAGGGCTATATTTTAAAACCTTTTTAAAAACTAGGGTTTGAAATTTAAGTTGTCTAAATTAAAACTTTTAATCACAAATATAAATTTCAAAACTTGTGGGTAAGTTTTAAACATTTAAAACATGGAGGATCTAATAACAAATAATTCCAATTAACAATTAATATCCTAATTAACTATATTTGATTTTATTCAAGATTTCTTTGAAAGATAATTACCAAAATAATTAAAATAATTAATTAATTATCATATAAGGAAATTAAATATTTTATTAGTTGATAAATACCTTTAACTAGATCAAGATAATAGTCATATATATCAAAAAATCGGATTTAGATTGATCTATTATGATTAAGGTAAGTTTCCATAAGATAATTATGAAAAAATCCGAATCTGGCCATTCCTGACGCCTGGACTCGCCGAGTGCACAAGGGGACTCGCCGAGTCAGGCCTACTCGCCGAGTCCATGACTCAGAAACCTAAAAATCGAATTTTGCAGGTTTGTTTCAGTTAATCAAGCAACAATTTAAAGAAAACCAAGCTAGGCTCTGATACCACTGATGGGTTTTAGCCATAAGAACTTTCCTATGTGCGCATGCAAAACCCTAATGCTTGGATCTAGGCTTTCTAATAAACATGCTTTGAATCCAAGACTTCTAATGACTAATTAGGTTAAATAACAACATTGAAACAGATCTAGAATCATACCTTTGAGTTCCTTGTTGATCTTGAGGTCTTGGAGCTTCTAGAGTCACAAATGTCACTCCTCTAATGGCTTACAAACACCAATAGCAAGGAAGAAGATGATTTAGGAGAGAGGAGAGGGGAGGAAATCGGCCAGGGTTCTCTTACTTTAGGAGAGGTGCTGATTTCCTTATGTCATGGGGTCTATTTATACTTGTAGACTCCTTAAGGGTTACAACCTAAACCCTAATTGGATAATCTTCTCTTAAGGCTATCCAAATCCTTTCCATAGATAAGCCTTGGACGATTTTGAAGCTATCCTAGCTTCTAGAATCCGTCCCTAGCATATCCATAAGGATTTACAGTCTAAAGCTTAACTATCAAACAATTGACAGTTTATACCCCTTTATTTAATTAATCTCTTTAAGTCACCAAATTAATTCTAATTAATTCTATGACTTATATTAATCAAATAACAAATATATTATTCATTATATTATTCTCATAATATATTAATAATATTTACTCTCTTGTAATAAATCATCCTATCAAGTTGCTATGGTGAAGGCAACCCAAAAGGACCATGCACAACCGGGTCAAATACTTGCCTAATATAGTTGCAGCCTTAGACACTATTCCAATAGTTATGTGGTCTGATCAAACAATGTTTTTAATTATTAATGTTTTCTAAAGTAATGTTTAAAAATGAAAATTTTGGACGTGAAAATTGGGTCGTTACAAGATGATTACCTCTTTGTTGTAGCTTGAAGAACTTGGTCTTACAAGAGCTTAGCACCTGAAGTGTGATGTCTCAAATGTTTCACAAAACACCAAGAACAAATGGAGGATTATGAGAGAGGTTTAGGAGGCACCCAAAATCGTCTATACTCTTCTTAGAATACTTGTGTGTCCGATTTTAGGGCTTAGGGGTTACATATATAGTGTATAATTCCAAGGGTCACTTGTAAACCTTAATCCATCCACTTAGACTTTTGATCCAATAATTCATTTGAACTAATCACTTCATGGACTCTCACATAAGCTTAGTCCATCACTAATCAATCATGGATCATTAACCTGAACTATATGTATCATTGTTTACATAATCAGCCCCTGTTAATTTAATCAGTATCTTTTGATCACTAAATTAATTCTTGATCATACGAATTAAATAATATGATTTCTCAATTAATATTTTATTCTTATAATATATTAATAAAATCACAAATAACCTATTTCTCAAATATCCTTCCTATCAAATTGCTTCGGTGAATGCAACCCAAATGGACAATGCTACTATCGGGTCATGTACATATCAATTATAGTTATGGACTTAGACACCAAACCCAACAAAAACACCCATTATCAGGTGGACCAATAAGGGCAAAACCATCCAAGCCCAAAAGGTGGCCTAAAGCTTGAAGCCCAAACTCGAAAACCCAACGGGCTGAGTACGCGGGGCGTACCCAGTTGTACGCTCAGCATACTCTACATTGACCCAGAATCGCGTCACTGACCACCTACGACCAACGTACATGTTGCTACATGCAACGTATGTGGTGGCCATACAACACTTCGACTAAGAGCTTATCCCATTCAGTCCAACGTCCAACTTTCAGATCCAGGTCCAAAGAGTTGTTCCAAACCATAAAGTTTCCAACTTTATGGTTATGCATGTCTTAATAAGTCCAAACACCAAGGTTTTAGCTTGTCTTAACCACTAAAGACCTCAAGCATGCACCAAAAGAGCCAATATAACATTTTTATAACTTATTGCACCTTATTTCTTCAGAAAGGACGGATCATTTGTTCTTAGAATTGCACATACTCATTAACACCAAGAAAAGGGACGAAGAACACATAATTTCCACATGGCAAGATCTAAAAGAAAACAAGGCAAGATTGAAGCTTTATACCTTCTGGAGCTTTTCAAGAAGGTAAGAATCCCAGATCCACAAGTTGCTCCCTCACCAAGGCTTCTCCAAGAATATTATTCTTCCTCTAATACACCAAAAAGCACACACTTGAGCTTCAAAATGCACACTCAAAGATTAGGGTTTGTAAAACGTCCCAAGGGAGTGGAGGCTAAAAGTTGGAAAGGAAATGAGCCAATATTCAAACCCTAAAATTTAGGGTTTCCTCCTAACGTGAGTACCCCCAGCATACATGAGTGTACGCCTAGCATACTAGGGCGCACCTAGTACGCTCAGCGTACACACATGTACGCTTAGCGTACTCCTCTGGCTCATATTACAAAAATGCCACTAGGGCTTCAAGGCATAATTCTTGGACCTGGGGATCAAGTTGACTTATAATTTAAAACTAAGGGATGAATTTGAAAATACCTTAAAACAGGGTGTTATAACTCTCCCCCAACTGAACTAGACTTCATCCTCAAAGTCTGCTGCAGAGAACAAATCTAGATAATACTCCCACATCTCAGCCTCCAGCTTCCAGGTCCACTTGGAGCCCCTCCGATGTTGTCATCGTACCTTTACCAAAGGTACTTCCTTGCTACGCAAGACCTTTACTTTCCTCTCCGAAATAGCTACTGGTCTCTCAACATAGTTTAGGTGCCCTTCAACTTGAATATCATCCAAGAAAACCATCACATCCTCATCTAATACACATTTTTGCAACTGCGAAACATGGAAAGTGTTGTGAACCTGACTGAGCTCCTCAGGAAGATCCAATCTGTAAGCGGCCTTGTCAACCCTGGCAAAAAATCCAGAATAGCCGAATATATCGGAGAACCAAATTTCCCCTCTTCCTGAAGCGTATCACACCTTTCCAAGGTGAGACCTTCAGTAACACCATGTCACCAACTTGAAACTCCAACTCGGATCGGCGCCAGTCGGCATAACTCTTCTGCCGACTTTGAGCAATCTGCAATCTCTGCTTGATCTGCCGAGTCATCTCCGTAGTCTAAAGGATCACCTCGGTCTCCCCCATGGCCATGTGACCAACCTCACCCCAGCAAACTAGGTACGACATCTCCGCCCATACAAAAGCTCAAAAGGATGAGCACCAATATTGGAGTGGAAACTGCTGTTGTAGGAGAAATCCGCAAGAGATAGACAAATCAATGATACAAGCCCACAACATATCCTCAAGGGTTTGTATCGTCCGCTCACTCTGGCCGTCGGTCTGCGGATGATAAGTTGTGTTGAAATGCAACCTCGTGCCCAGTTCCTCATAAAACTTCTGCTAAAAATGGGAAATCAACCGAACATCACGGTCTGAAACAATGGAGACCGAAACCCCATGGCGAGCAACGATCTCACGAATATACACATCGGCCAACTTCTCGGCTGAAGAACTCTCCCGAATCGCCAGGAAGTGGGCACTCTTGGTTAATCGATCCACAATGACCCAAATGGCATCGAAACCCTTTTCCATCTTCGGCAACTTGTTGATGAAATCCATCGAAATCTGCTCCCATTTCCACATGGGAACCTCCAGAGGATGCAGCTTGCCATGTGGCCTCTAATGCTCGGCCATGATCATCCTGTAGGTCAAGCACCTCTCCACATACCTGGCTATCTCTCTCTTCATATACGGCCACCAATAGCTCAATCTTATATCCTGATACATCTTGGTGGCCCCCAGATGGATAGAAAAGTGGGACTTATGAGCCTCCTCCAACACAATCAGCCTGACCCACCAGACATAGTAACCGATACCCGACCACAACGGGTCAACAATCCACGAATATCCAAACAAATATGGCCATCTCACCCTTGATCCTCTCTAACTTCCATTTCTCTTCCCAAACACCCTAGGCCTGAGCCTCCCTAATTAATCCCAAAAACGGAGAATCCAATGATATCCTTGTACACAATACCCCAACTGAAGACCCAACCGACTTGCGACTCAAAGCATCCGCCACCACATTCACTTTACCTGGATGGTAAAGGATCTCGCAGTCATAATCCATGACTACGTCCAACCACCTACACTGCCTCATGTTCAGGTTCAGTTGATCCTTAATATGTCTCAAACTCTTATGTTCCGTGTAGATAGTACAATGGACCCCATAAAGATAATGCCTCCAAATCTTGAGGGAAAAAACCACTGCTCCCAACTCCAGATCATGCGTGAGAAACCTCGTCTTGTGCGGCTTTAGCTGTCGCGAAGCATATGCGATCACCCATCCTCTATGCATGAGGACCGCCCCCAAACCACTGATGGAAGCATCACAGAATACGACAAAATCCTCAATTCACTATGGGGGGTCAAAACCGGGGCCTCACATAATCTCTGCCGAAAGGTCTCACAAGTCGTCTGCTGCTCAGGGCCCCATCGGAAATCCACCCCCTTCCTCGTCAGAGGAGTAAGGGGTACTGCAGCCTTGGAGAAATCATGAATGAATCTTTAATAGTACACTGCCAACCCCAAGAAACTCTTGATATCTGACGGAGATTTCGGAATCTACCACTACATCACTGCCTCGATCTTTGCCGGATAGACCATTATCCCGTCCTAGTTAATGAGGTGTCCAAGGAACGGATGTTACTCCCTGGTCTTGGAATACACCAAGATATCATCAATGAACATGATAATCGAACGATCGAGCATCGTCCTGCATACTCGATTCATTAAATTCATAAATACTGCAGGCGCATTGGTGAGCCCAAATGGCATCACTACGAACTCGTAATACCCATAACGAGTCCAGAACGCGGTCTTTGCAACGTCCTCCTCTCTCACCCTGACCTAATGATATCTAGACCTCAAATCTATCTTGTAGAACCAAGATGCACCCTGCAACTGATCAAAGAGGTCATCAATTCGCGAAAGGGGATAACGATTCTTCACCGTTAACTTGTTCAACACCCGGTAATCAATACACATCTGGTGTGAACCATCCTTCTTCTTGACAAAAAAAAAACCAGTGCTCCCCATTGAGAACTACTCGACCTGATGAACTTCTTGCTTAGAAGCTCCTGCAACTGAGATGACAACTCCTGCATCTCAGACGGTACCAAGCAGTATGACGCCTTGACAATCGAGGCCGCACCTACCAACTCTTCACATCCATAACATTTCATAAAAATTTTAACTTTTTCAAACCAACCAAAAATCATAATTGTTTACGTTGTAGTTTTCAAAACATGTTTAACATTAAAGTTTTCCTAAAATCACAAAACACAACATGAGGAGGTGCACGATCAAGCATTTGTCTTCTCACGATCATCTGAGTTACCTGAAACATAATCAAAAACTGTAAATCCAAAGCTTAGTGAGTTCCCCCAAAATTTCAATACAAGTAAATAGCACAAATATAATAACAACATGCAATTGGTCCACGTCATGACTCGCCATGATTTAATTTTGACATTGTCGCTAAACCCCGTCACTCACGTTATTTAGAACCAAGAATCTGACATTTAATTTTGTTAGTAAGCTTTATGAAAAATTATCTGTCGTTAAAAATCATAACAAAATCGTATACAATTTAGATTCACTGAAAAGTTTTAAACATACATGAAACCAAGTATCAATATTTTTACAAGTTATAACAAATATATAGGTTTGAACTCATATACATTAAACGATAAATATGTTTTAATTCAAAAAATTAATATATATACCTTCAACTAGGCATGAGCAAACGGACCGAATCGGCTGGAACTGGCCCGACCAGGACCCGAACCGGGAACCGGCTTCGGCCAAAATCAAGAACCGAATCGGCCTGCCGGTTCTACCGTTTCTGGTTCCGGTTCTGGGTCCGATTTTTGCTGGATTTTCGATTTTGGAACCGGTCTCATTTGACATGCTTTCTTGCGGGGCTTGTAACTCATTCAATTTTTCACCAAATCAAACGTTTTTATAGTCTAAACTTAACTACAAAACCTAAATTACGTGTAGGAAAAAGATTCAGGTCAAAAAAACTTAAATTGAGTGAGTTATGCACATTTGAACAACAAAGTCAGATTACGTTTAATTGTTGTAACATAAAAAAATTCTGATTTGACACCCTTCCTTGTGGGGCTTGTAAGTCATTCAATTTTTAACCAAATCAAGCGTTTTTATAGTCTAAACTTAAGTACAAATCATAATCTACATGTAGACAAAAGATTCAGATAAAAAAAAAAGTTAAATTGAGTGAGTTATACAACTTTCAAAATTTTAGTGAGTTATCCGGTCCGGTTCCCGGTTTTGGACCGGTTCCAATGACCGGTTCTTACCGGGTCACGGTTCCAAAAATTGACGAGATTATTGTACCAGTTTCGGTCCGACCGGTTCCATCGGGTTCCGGTTCCCCAGTCCATATGCTCATCCCTACCTTTAACATACCATGATTAAAAGAAATCATTTTAAATTTCATATAAACATAGCTATTATGATCTATAAAAAATTACTAAACCGCCAATCTTTTTGCCACTACCATGAATGAATTATGAATACAAGTAAAAAGATGTCCGTTCTTTTATAACATACAAATATAGGATGTCTTTTATTTTGGGTAAACAATAAAGAAAATATAGTTATTATTATTTTATTCGAAACTTTAAATGACTAAAATGCCCATTTTGTCATTGGCTATGTAGTTACATCATTTTCATGGGAATTAACAAAAGACATGAAAAAGAAAAAGCAATAAAATTATTATACTCCCGAGGAGTTAAAAGGTAAACAAATCATGACTCTTCATTTGGCCTTTTCCAGATACTACTTTAACTGCTATTTTTGACCAATATTTTCCCACTTTTACCCCTCATTCCAACTCCACTCTACCGCAATAATTATTTCTTTAAAAAGTATTTATTTTATAAGTAATCATTTTGTCTAAAAATAAACATCAAATATTTCTTAAGCTGTATTTTTAAATATGATAATTTTTTTTTTCTAAAACGTGTTGATCTAGATACTTTTTCTCTATTAACAATTGATACTTTATAATATACATATTTTTAATCAATACTTTAATCGTGGAATGAAATTGTAACAATTATTACAAATCCACTAATTCTTATTATATAGCTTCCTTGATCATTCATGATTCATCAATGCCAAAAAGGAAAATCCTTCATTTATCAGTAAAAGTTAGAGGAGTTGTGCAAAGTTTTGATACAACAGCACTGAAGAGAATCGTTTTCAACTTTTAATTTCCACCATCATTTAGAAACGCAATGTTTATTTGATAATTATCCATTAATGTAATTGTGACAAAAACTAATAAATTGATGAAATACTTGAAATCTTAAATAAAAGTGTGTAATGTTGGTTGGAAAATATTTGATATACATAACAAACATCGCCTAGCAAATTATATACTTCAAAAATTACCATTAAAAGTGTTTGAATATGAATTGTGTTATTGTATGTATAATTATGGGCCAATTATTTTATTTAATTTTGGAAAGTGAATAATACATATTATTAAATTAAATATAATTAAAAAATACCAACTAATTTCATTCTAAAGATATTTTAGTCAGTTAACATAAATTTAAAAAAGAAAAATTCCATATTTTAAGGAAAATATTCTATTAATTTTAAAAATCTGATTGTGTGGATGATAATTCTCCTAGTTCGAAAATTCTAACGAAATATGTTTATCAGTATATTGAAAAGTAACAAATATGATTGAATCATACAAGAATTACACATTCTGACATAATATATATTTTGATTTAATGAACTTCTTGAAGAATAACAAAATTTTGTATACAAATTAAAAAAAAAAATTAATTACATTCTTAGAAAAGAAAAAAAATTATATAGTATTCTATGCGAATGTTACACTTACTAATAACACAAAAAACACAATATATGAATCATTCTAGCAGAATATACTATTACATATATATTTTTTCATTACATTGTATATTATTCTGGTAGAATAATCTATTCTTTTTGGAAGATTGGTGTTCATTGTTCATCTTCATCCCATACAATGTTCATCTTCAAGATTCTATTCTCACAAAATCAGAATTCAAGATTTCATTCCCATAGAATGTTGTAAGTTTCATATGTATCATATTTTGCTTTGATATCTCTCGTTTCATACCTACAAAAATAATGGTATTCAACACGTGATCATTATAAACCAACAATATAAGATAAAATTCAAGCATAAAGAAGCAAACCAAAATAAAGTCACGCAAAACCCATTAAAGAGAAATGGATTTGTGATTCCATTCCAACATAATTAGAATTCATGATTCCATTCCAACAAAATTGGATTCGTAATTCCATTCAAAGATCAAGAAAATTGAAAACCAAATGTAACGCAATCTTATAGTCTGAATTCGTGATTTTTGTCTAATGAAGTTTTGTGCTTTAATGATTCAAAAAAATAAAAGAAACAGAAAAATCACCTTAGCAAGGGATATATCTTCGTCCTTGGACCGAAAAGATATTTATTGCTTAAATCTTTCCCTTGCAACATTCTTTCTTCAAGAACAATTGAAAAGATTGGATTGAATCCCTAAAATAAACAACAACATGTTGTAGTTTATTTCCAGAACCGGGGGCTCTACCCCTTGGTCTCTTCCTTGAAGACAGTGTCGAAGATGAGAAGTCATTGGATTGTCTCTAAAGCAGCAGGTTGTTGTTTATTCCCTCTTACACATTTCATTGAACACCTGTTAGGCATAGCCAAACATCCAATTTAAAACTTCAATTGAAGCGTAAAGAACATCTAAACAAATAACATTATAAGACTGAACACGAAGGGAGAGCGGATACGTGCAATGCAGGTGTAATGTTTCCTTCTCAAAGTCGTCCAATCTCTCTGCGTGGGTCATTCTTTTCAAGTGGTTGTGTGTAATTTCTTCCTTGAATATACCTGTTGTTTTGCTTGATTTCGTAGGACAACCTTGCGGTGAAAGGAGTAAATACAGGCTCATATGGAATCAAGATTGGAACAAATGGTCTCACCTGCGAATTTAATCAGGATCCGAAGGATGTATCGGAATTACTTTGAAGACCTGTTCGCAATGGGTATTTAAAACCATCGAGTGGTCAGAACTCAATCTTGGAATCGAACTCAGTTTTCTGATAGAAAATGGCTTTGTATTTGGAATCTTGTAGCCAAGTGGTCTCGCAATCAGTGCTTAAGAAATCGGAACATATGAAATTTGAATTTGGAATATGATTGTGTACTCGTTCGCAATTGGATGTTAATGTTGAAAGTCAAAATTGAGTTTCTGAGAATGTTTCACATGCGAATGATTGCACCACCATTTTCGGCTTGGACTGCCACCGAACATCTTCCAGGGGTTGCTGTCACTTCAATCGAATCAACACTCGCACCCATCACTTTTTCTTACATGGAAATATCAATCTACAAAAGAAATGAGGGATGAAGACGACGACCTGTTGTATATAAGAAAAGAAATTAGGTTAAAAGTGAAAGATAGCATCATTGCAGGCACTATTTGTCGAAGCTATTTATCAAATTACTAAAATACCCCTGTTTATTTATTTAATTAATTGAATTTTTATTTAATTTTGATTGACCCATATTTATGCATACAATAACATAATAAATACTTTAAACACCTGAACCTATCTCTCTCTCTCTCTCTCTCTCTATATATATATATATATATATATATATATATATATATATATATATATAGAGAGAGAGAGAGAGAGAGAGAGAGAAAATTTAAGAACTTAAATATATGTAATAACTCAAAAAATCATAATCTGTCCAACATTTTTTGAAACCAATACCACCATTAGATTGGAAATGATGTGTCTAAGAGAAATCCATGCTACAAAAAAGATTTAATGATTTTTTTTGAAATATGCATATATGCACATCTGAATGTATGGAACGTACACATTTATGGTTTTTTTTCTTGTGTTTTTTTATCGTTTTGAATTTGTGATTCTCTTAAACATTGGTATTAGAATTTTGTTGTTGTGTTAGTTTTGAAGAAAAAAACACAAAATGTGTATATACGCACATTTAAAATAAAAATTTCTTTAAATCTTTTTTGAACCAAGATATGGCTTAGACGCATTATTTGAAGACTAATGATGGTCTTCTTTTAAAAAAAATGATGAGTGGATTGGGAGTTCTTGGGTTCTAGTAAATCATTAAGTTCTCAAAATAACTTAACCATATATATATATATATATATATATATATATATATATATATATATATATATATATATATATATATATATATATATATATATATATATATATGCGAGTTTTGTTGTGTGAGGTGCAGTTTTTGGGGCACATCATCAACCAAGAGGGTATCTTGGTGGATCCGGCCAAGATTGTGACGGTAATGCATTGGGAGGTTCCGAAAGACGCATCGGAGATCTGGAGTTTATTGGGTTTGGCGGGGTACTATCAGAGATTTATCCAGGATTTCTCCTAGATTGCAGTACCTTTGACATCCTTGACCAAGAAGAGTGTGACATTTTAGTGGGGTCCAGATCAGCAATTGGCATTTGAGACCTTGAGACAGCAATTATGCGAGGCCCTGATATTGGCGCTACCTGAGGGATTGGATATTTTGTGGTGTATTGTGACACTTCTATTTTAGGTTTGGGAGCTATTTTGATGCAGAGGGGACATGTGATTGCTTACGCCTCGAGGCAGCTGAAGCCTCATGAGGCGAATTACCCCACTCATGACTTGGAATTGGGGGCGGTGGTATTTGCCCTCAAAATCTGGAGGCATTATTTATATGGGGTCCGATGCACCATTTTCACCGATCATAAGTGTTTGAAATATTTGATGGATCAGCAAAATTTGAATATGCAGCAGAGGAGATGGTTAGATGTGGTAAAAGATTATGACTGCGAGATTTTGTATCATCTTAGGAAGGCCAATGTGGTGGTCGATGCTTTAAGCCATAAGGCGACAAGTGCTTTGATTTGAGATTTTGTTTGAGGATGACAGTTACCTCACCATTGATGGATATGATCAAGGGGGCACAGGTGGAGGGATTAAAAAATCAGAATTGGAAGACTAAGCAGATTCGAGGGCAAATTCCATTATTTGTTCGAGACAACCGAGGATTATTGACTAAGTGTGGCAGGGTTTGGGTTCCATTATTTGGGGGAGTGGGGAAAAATATTTTGGAGGAGGCACATAAGTCTAAGTTTTCTATCCATTCGAGGGCCACGAAGACGTACTGAGACTTGATATTAAGCTACTGGTGGCCCTGCATGAAGTGGGAAGTTGCTTGGTTTATTGAGCGGTGTTTGACCTGCAGGAAGGTCAAAGCCGAGCATCAAAGGCCTCATGGAAAGGTTCAGTCGTTACCAATTCCTATGTGGAAATGGGAGGATATCACCATAGACTTTGTCACAAAGTTACCCATGACAGTTTAGGGTGTTGATTCCATTTGGGTCATTGTGGATAGGTTGACCAAGAGTGCTCATTTTATTCCGATCTCTGAGAGTGTCTCCGCTGAAGAATTAACGGATATCTACGTGTGGGAGGTCATAGTCAGGCACGGAGTGCCGGTAACTGTGGTCTCGGACCGCGATGTTCGATTCACCTCTAGGTTCTAGAGGAAGTTTCATGAGGAGTTGGGTACTCAGCTGCTTTTCATCATAGCTTACCACCCCCAGACTGATGGGCAGAGCGAGCGGACGATCCAGACGCTTGAGGATATGCTTCGGGCATGTGTTTTAAACTTTGGAGGGAGTTCGGATACTTACCTTCCACTAGTAGAGTTCTATTACAATAACAATTATCATGCTAGTATTGACCGACCCCCATTAAAGATATTGTATGGACGAAGGTGTAGGAATCCAGTTTGTTGGGGGAAGGTTGGCCATCGAGTCATGGGAAGCACCGAAGTGGTGATTAAGACCACTGAGTTGATTCAACAGGTGTGCGACACGCTGCGAGTCGCGTAGAGCCGTCAGAAAAGTTATGCCGACCGACATCGTTCGGATCTTGAGTTTCAGGCGGGAGATTTTGTTTTGCTGAAGGTGTCTCCTTGGAAATGTGTCATCCGAATTCGGAAGTGGGGCTAGCTGGGGCCCCGATTCATTGGTTAATTTAGGATTTCTGCCTGAGTTGGTAGGGTTGCTTATCAGTTGGATCTTCCTGATGAGCTGAGTCAGATCCATAACACCTTCCATGTGTCTTAGCTCCGGAAGTATGTAGCAGATGAGGTTGCAGTTATTTCTTTGGATGATATTCAGGTGGATAAGAGCTTGAACTATATGGAGAAGCCCATTGTAGTCTTGGATAGGAAAACTAAAGCTCTTCATAATAAGGTGGTGATACTAGTAAAGGTGCAATGGCAGCATCGAAAAGGGCTCTGAATAGACTTGTGAGCTGGAGGACGAGATGCGAGAGCATTACCCAAATCTATTTGCATCAGCGGACTTCGAGGAAGAAGTCTAGTTCAAGTAGGGGAGAGTTTTAACACTCAAATCCACATTTTTACCCTCAAGTATTTCATTTTTGGCAAATAGAGACCCTCCGTATGTTGGGCGTACATATGAGTACGCTTAGCGTACGCGTGTGCATGCAATGGGTGGCTGAGGCTCGTACGCAGGGTGTACGAGCATGTATGTTGGGCGTACGAGGCCAATGACCAAACCCTAATTTCTTGGCTTGGACACTATTGAAACACACTTATATCATTTGGACTAAACCCTAATCAGCCTCCATAGTCTCTTTTCGTCCTAAAACCCTATTTTTGCAAGAGAGTGTTAGTTTTGTGTCTTAAAGTGTTCTTGGTGGCCATTCTAGTGGATTTTCAAGAAGAAGGAAGTGGTTTCCAAGCCTTGAACGTGGGAAGAGCTTGATGATCCTGCATCTAGAGTATCTTGGGAAGCTTTGGAAGGTAAAAGAAAATTCTCCTTGCTTATCCTTGTTGTTTGTTGAGTTAGGGTTTTCTAAAAGTCCTCTTTTGAGTCCATAAATCCTATCTTGGGAGTTTAGGCAACTCCATAGGTTAAGAAGGATAGATCTGAGGTCCTTTGGCTTGCTTATATCATAAAAATGCAAACTTGATGACTTTTATGGCTCCATGCATGAGTTAAGGTCCTTGGAAAGGTCTTAATAGGATAGAATGGGTTGTTGGGAGCATATATGGCATGCAAAGGCATAAAGTTTCCAACTTTATGCCTTAGGACCCTTAAAACGTCTAAGATTTGAAGTTTGAGTGAAAAGTCTTCATGCATTAAGGACTTAATGGAGTTGGATGCAAGACAATTTGTACGTTGGGCGTACTATGTTGTACGTTGAACGTACAACTCATGGACCCAGTATGCTATGCGTACTGAAGAGGTACGTTTGGCGTACGCTCTTAGAGAACCTTGGGCTTCCAGTGAAGCTTCGGACCTTTGGTCCCTAATGGTTTGGGCTTGGTGTTGCTGTATTTGTGGGCCTGGATATATTATTTTGGCCATTGTTGGCATGTTGGTCCTTTTGGGCCTTGTGGCCCAATATATAATTGAATTTTGATGTTTGACCCACTAGTGAAGGAAAGGCCTTTGGGCTATTATGAAGGGACTTGGACTTAGAAATTTGGGCCCATGTCTAAGTTGTGTCATAATCCTAATTAGGGTTATTTGTATATGTTAACGTATCCCTCTGGGGAACTTCAAGAAGGAATTCAAATTGGCACCGGGCTTCGCCTAATTAGAAGCTAGTCCAAAGCCAAGTCCGAGCCTTCTCCAATGCAAAGAACGTTCATGTGGCGGTTAAGGTGCATAACCGCACCTTTACCCTTATTTCAGGAAGTTACATCCCGACAAACGTAGGGACAGTCAGAGAGTCCCACTCGCCTATTAGACGATACACACGATCTTCGTAAACATTTAGAAGATCCCCTTCCAACCAATTATGGAATGAGGCGAAAGATGTGGCGAAGGACTGCCAATATGGGTCCACCACGTCGCACCTCATAAGGGCATCTTCAACCGAATCGGTTGAGGATACGCCCCTAAAACAGGTATAAATGATCCTTCTTCCTCACTAGGAAGGGGACCTAATTCTCTATTTCCCGTAATCTTCTACCATCTTTTTCAGATCTCATACTGACTTGATCGTCGAAGCTTTGTGCCGAGATCTCCTCCCGGATGTTGACTAACGGTCATTCCTCTCTTTTGCACTGTGATAACAGGAGACGATACTCATATGGATCCCCTTTGTAGTTCTAATTCCATCATCTCCAGATATCACAACATTTGGCGCCATCCGGGCATATCTTTAGAACGATGCATCCACGAAACAAACCCAGAAAGCAACAACGACAGGCGATATCCCAGTAACATCGGGAGCAGCGGAGAAAAGCACGCTGCGCCTAATGCAGTCACTTGCTGGCAGGCAAACTTCCGTTCAGGAGGAGCACGCCTCAAACCGCACACCGGTCTCACAGACACCATCCAGTTCTGCAGTCGAAACGACGACAACTTACATCGCCAATCTATGGCGCCCAACAACCAGCACAGCCCCAAAAATATCAATCGTAACCACAACTCCACAAATCATTGCAACGCAACAAACAGAGATCCCTGCATCGCAACAACAATCTTCCCCGCACATTTCTTGCACTGGAACGTGGATCCTTCACACCATTCAGCCACAATATTCCTCGATGGTCCACCCACACGCCGCAATGGCAGGGTTGTCTCATGTGCCGATATTTGCACAGCAACCAGCGACCTTCAACCAGCTTGTACAGCAGACGCCAGGTGCAACCCCTGTACCGTCTTAGCCGCAAGTAACATGTGTACATACTTCAACTATCTAGAGACCTGACCCTTATGGATCCGGCGTCCAGTTCTTGGTAGCACCCTAATACAATCCCGTCATCACAACCGGTCAGCCATTCAACCCGTACACACAACAATACACAGGAGCAAGCCCATATCTAGTTCCTCCGACAGGGTAATATGCAATCTAGAACCTTGGATTGTAGCCAAACCTACAACAGTATCAGCCATGCATCTCGCAGGCGGCCATACACAACCAGATGTATGCGAAACCTTACTGGATGCAGCAACACGTGGCCCATGGTGGTATGCCATACTCATACATGGACAACCCCATGCGAAGCGCAAGCTCCAACTTCAGCCATGAACTCCTGTAGTACGAGATCCCGCACACTACAATGATTCCAAACATGCCAAATTATGATGGCATTATAGACCCAGATGACCACATAGACAACTACGAGTGGACGATGACATCTCTTAAGATGGATCGCCGCTTCACCTACATGTATTTCCCCTGTACCTTAACAGAAAACGCAGGCAAGTGGTTCAATAAATAATATAATTTGCATTTTGACATTCAGGGTCTATTGTCATAATTTTTTTTTCCTCTTCAAGAAATAATATAATTTGCATTTTGAAAAAGCTTTTCAGAATTCTGTATTGCAAAAACACAAAGCATAGAGGTTGCGCATATTTTCCAATTAGCAACAATGACCGATCACCTACGCTACTTGAGCAAAATCCATGCAAGGATGCAACCGTAGGTCTTAGAAGAGTCATAATCTTTATCTACAATGTGCCAGTAACATCTCAGAACTAATAATGTATAAATCAAAATTAATGGCACGGTACAAGGGGTTCTAAAAGATTCATAACCTTTCCCCTGATATCATAAAAGGCCTTGAGGTGACGATCTTGGCCTATGTATTGGTAGATAGACCATACAAGTCCACAACAGTGACAAACATTTTACATATTCACACAATAATCCTAAGTAAGCATACAAATCAACGGAGCATGGCTCAATGATAGCAGCCATACGACGTCTGAAGCACACAAACCCTAAAACAAAGGAACGTGCTCAAAGGTGCCACATGACAAACCATAATATATGTGCTAACATGCCACAACAACATTTATACATACAAAAAAAGGATGAAAACACTTCCAAGAAAAAGTACAAAACAAAGTACACGGTTTATGGTTAATAATGGCCAACATTCTTTACTACACACATGGTACATAAGAAGGCAACTACACAACAAGCAAAAGGGCAAGTTACAAAATCATCCCTCAGAGTCTGAGGAAGAACCTTCCATATTCGACCTACCACAAAACTGGCGGAAGATTTCATACTCCAGTTTCCCCAAGTGAAAGCAGCCCGCAAAATTCGTCTCAGCCAAGGACGATAGAGTGGCATCCACCTCTTCATCCCTTCTTGCAATACGGTCAGGATCTGGGACTTCAGGTTATCCAGCACTTGTAGAGAAACCACCTAGTTGTTTCCCTTTTTCAAATACAAGGGCCTCACATGCCTCATAAACACCCGGACCCCACTGGAAAATTCCACGCTCTCGATAACCTTGTCGATCACGCGGACTACCCCTTTCTCCAACACCAATTGCAAATTACCTTGAGCGACGACACCTTCAACATGGGCTCGAGCAAATTGACGTTGACACCATGCCAATTTGTTCGCTAGAACATCATTCTCTCGGGCGAGAGAGCTCATCTGATCCTCAAGTTGCTCTGACAGGTCCTCCAAAATGGACACTTGATCCTCTAAAGCGGCCTTCTCGCAAGCCACAATGTTGTTCTGCTCAGCAAGAACTTGACGATCCGCCTTTGAAACACGAACCTCCTCCATCATGCCTGCCAAGGCACCATGCAACATTTTCAACTGCCGCTGATTCGCACCAGCACGACGAACCCGATCGGCGGCTGCAACCATAGGGGAAGAAGTCTGGTCCGTAGCATAACAAAGGTCATCATCCATACGAGCACTTAATTGTCCCACAAGCAAACTCATTGTGGTTGGAGGATGAGCGCGTCTTCTCCACTCCTAGGTGGCAGCGTCTTCCGACAGTAAGGAGTCTCTAGTAATCGCCCAGCCCGGAGCGTATGCCTCGAAAGACAGGCAGTGAGATGAAGTTCCTGTTTCATCAACCAAGGAAGGTTTCTCGTGCAAAAAAGAACCTCCAGGTGAACTCGACGCATCCCCAAACATAGAGCTGGAACCAGGATTAACCAAGGGCGAACCAGCGGACGGAGAGGGTGACCCCTCCGGAGAACTAGGCACCAACAATACCTCTTTTTTCCCAGGCACAAAAAATTGACCGCCGAGAATACCCCCGATCCCACCAAGAAGCCTAGCCACAGATACAGTCTTACGAGCTTTACGAGGATGAAGACCCGCATCGTTGGATTCTGTCTGCTCATCCGACGACGACACCACACACGAACTCCGATTTTTCTGAGTAGGAACAATACCTCTTCCTGCTTGCACCCCCACGAGCGAACCGAAAGGAACAGAACCCGGTGAGCGAACTGGGGAAACAACCCCAACTGTCGACTGGGTAGGCAACACAGACCCGCTAGGACCTTTATTTCCTCTTTCCACCAAGGGTAGTCCAGCAAGCTCTCTCATGTGCCTTTCAGACATAGGAGGAGGAAGAGATTCTACAAGATCGATCTCCCGATGGCAAAGATTGCCCTGATGGTGAGCACATAGGGCCATCTCCAAAGAAATATCGGCCTTAGCACTTCCGAAAACGAATGCCAAAAGTTAGATCACACAAGCCAACAAGATATCCATCCTCACTCTGTTTTCAAAAAGGGGGGGGGGAGAAGGGTTAATACCGCATCTCACGACGAACATCTGCGCCATTTTTCCACGAGCCCGCCTGGCAGCACTCATACCGGCCGTTGCAAGAATGAAATCTTCCCAGTTCCTCCCAGCAACGGTGATGTTTCCCAGACGCTTACCAAGAGTCAGATTACTCCCAAACAACTTGGGGAGACGGTCAGAAAAATCTTGGGTTCTACGATATCTGCATCCCACAAGGTTTTGGTTAACCCAAAGCCACTGACATTACAAAATTTTCCTCGGAGCTTCTTGTTCAGAAATCAACTGACGAATGCCTCTTCTTTTCGCCAAAGTACGGGCCCTGGAATTCGTAGTCGAATAGAAGAAGTAACTGAAAACCCATAAAGTTGGAACATAACCCAGAGATCGACAAATCAGTTCAAAACCGATGATTTTATTAATAGCGCTCGGAGTCAACTCGTCAACGGAAATGCCATGGTGTTCCATAATCATATTGAAGAAATCAGATGTCGGCAGTGTAATCCAGCTTCAAATAGAGGGATCAAAACTCCCACCTTCTCTTGAGGGCGGTCGTAGATTGATGCCTCCTTTGTCGGAATCAGTACGCCGTGCTCTGGTATGAAGCCGAAGTGATCTTGCAGAAATTGGAACTCCTCAGCAATAGGGACTCTACCGAAATGATCCAACGTTGAGAAAGGATGAGCAAATGAAAAGAAAGTTAACAGAATACTCGAATTGATGCAACAAATTCAGAATGGCGGGCCTGCATCCAAGTGGCGATTGGCTGGGGCGGGGGGGATGAGAGTGAAGAGCCTGGGGAAAAGGGGGGGAATTTTAAAGGAAAAAATTGGCGTCACGAACCGTCTCTCAACAGGACTGACATGCATTTACGGCACTACCTAAAGCCTGTCAAATGATAAAACTAATCCCAAACATACACGTGTTGGGACATAGACTCGAACAACGACGCTGTCAAGCTGATGCATACACCTACGAGTCTAAGGGACTTGTTAGCGTATCCCTCTGGGGAACATCAATAAGGAAGTCAAACTGGCACCGGGATGGGCCTAGTCAGAACCTAGTCCAAAGCCTAGTCTAAAGCAAAGAATGTTGGTGTGGCGGTTAAGGCACATAATCGCGACTTAACCCCTATTTCAGGAAGTTACATCCCGGGAAATGTGGGGCCAATCAGAGAGTCCCACTCGCCTATTAGACGATAGCCATGATCTTTGTAAACATTTAGAAGATCCCCTTCTATCAAATGAGGAAATGAGGCAAAAGACATGAGGAAGGACCTGCCAATATGGGTCCGCCATGTCGCACCTCACGAGGGCATCTTCAACAGAATCGGTTGAGGATACGCCCCTAAAACAGGTATAAAATGATCCTTCTTCCTCACTAGGAAGGACATAATTCTCTCTTCCTTGTAATCTTCTACCATATTTTTCAGACCTCATACTGACTTGATCGTCGGAGCTTCATCCCGGGATCTCCTCCCGGACGTCGACTAACTGTCATTCCTCTATTTTGCACTGTGATAACAGGAGACAATACTCATACGGATCCCCTCTGTAGTTCTGATTCCATCCTCTCCAGCATATCACAACAGTATATTGTTCAGTGTGAGATTTTGGGCTAGTAGTTGAGCAACTATTGTGCTCAATAGACTGAGGTGAGTCTTCTCACTATACCAATGGGTAAAAGGCACCAATGTCGGCCCATTACTTGATATGAGGATTCATTAGTTATGTAACAACGTAAATTTTCCAACCAAATTTTTTTAAATTTTAAAGAAACACATTTTTCTCACTTAAAACATTTCCAAAAAGTTTTACAGTATCAACTCATCCAACACATATCCCAAAAACTGAATGTATAACAATCCAGGATCCTCTCAAATATAACTCAAATCCCGGACGTGTGTACAATCAAGCTGGCGCCTTCCTGTGGTCCTGAGAAGTACCTGAAACACATAAAACGTAACACGGTAAGCACAAGGCTTAGTGAGTTCCCCAAAATACAACACACAACTCATTAGCCACTCGAGGCTCAACTCCATAAGACCCACCGGTCAATGTGTCTTAGTGGGACCCTCCGGTCCCACAGCTCAGATGGACCCACTGGTCCCTCAACTTAATCAACTCAATACAAAACACATCATGCCATATCTCAAACAAATAGCAGGATATCTCAATACACAGATAAGCATATAATACATCTCAGTCACACAAGTATACCACTCATGGTAAGTACATCTCAGTCACCTCATAAGCTAGCAAGTGAAAACCTCATACTCAGAAATCTCGAACTCTAACCACCGGTCTACCCTCCGCCTAACACATATAATAATTATCCATAATTAATAATGGTATTCAAGAAGCTAGAATAACCCTAGATTAGGGTTTTCATTATGGGACTCACCTTAGATTAGGGTTTTCATTTTAGGCCTAGTACACCCACCGTACTAGGTGGTCTCCGTGTCACTTGCACGCTGACGAGTACGATAAGCGTACGCCTCAGGTACGCCCCGCGTACTCGTTTTTCACTCTTTTAATATAAGGACCAAAATGGACAAAAGCTTAAAAGATCAAGGTTCACAAGGCATACCTAGACTCGGGATGTTACAAGTTATGTATGCAACAACTTGTTATTTGGCATGTTATGACTTATGTGAAGACCATGGGGGGCATGACACTTGGCAAAGACCATGGGGGTGCCCATGGCCCATGGGTGTAAAACCATAGGGGTAGCCTATGGCATTTCGGGTGAAGACCGTAAGGGAAGTTCATGATAATCCTATATGTATGCTGCATAAAATTATATATTTATATGTTTGTGTCTTTTGGGGAACTCACTAAGCGTTTGGTTACAGTTTGTTGGGTGTTTCAAGTACTTCGGGGTCTAAGGCCAAGTGCCCAACTTGATGGCGCTGTAGGCACTCTCCAATATTCTACATTTCTTGTTTTAGATACTCTGATCTTATGGACATAATTTTATGTAATGATATTTTGGGGAAAAAATATGATTGTGATTTCCGAATATTAAATGAAAAATTTTATCTGAATTTTCGAGTTGTTACAAAAAAAGAGGAGGAAAAAGAAAAATGAAATCAACTAGTGGTGTTTCAAATAAACCGTAACAATAAAGGAAACCAAAGTCTAAACAAAGTGTGGTTGGCAAAGATTTGGAGGATCGAACTCAAAGTGATATTGGGGGTGAAGATGTTTTCTTGAATGGGGATGATATTGCACATATTTCAGGAGTTCATCCAACAACTTCTGAATAGATTAAGACAATTACGACTCTGAAGGTATCTACTCCACCAGCTTCATCTTTTCAGACTCTACCTGAGTCAGATGTTTATTAAAATATATTGAATGAGGCAATCATCAATTTTTCTCAATCCCCACCACCACCTCCAACAACAACATATGTCCCAACTGCAACCACTATACCACCTCTTTCGAAATTCATTTTTAAACCATAATCCCAATCTCAAACCACTTTACCATTTCAGATTCTGATTTTCACTGAATCTACAACAAACCCTTCTGTGACTCAGACTACAAACACATAACCTCCACCAGAAGTTTCTGCTTTTGAATCATATAAGGAGGAGAATAGAACTTCATGCATCCTTGAGAACACATCTAATGTGGACTCAAATGTAAATATTGGTGGGACTACACGGAACCCACATCGACTTTGGTTCCTCCTGTATCTCCAAGTTCTGATGAATATTTTCTTGTTGTGGATAAATCTAAATCTATTGAAGATTTCTCTGTTCGAAATTTTCATTTTAGAGTTGACAGTGATGATGATGTCAATTTATCTGCACCAATGACTCGTGGTGAATTTCGTGAGTTAAACAAAAAGACGGGTCATATTCTTTTGCATACCAATACTTACTCAACAACTAACTGGGAATATATGGTTAAAACACATCAAGCAACTATTTAGAAGTTAACTAATTCTAATACCATACTTTTCAAGCTCACAAAAAGTTGGCTGAAGAATCAGCTAAGAAAATTGTTGAATCGAATGCAAAGGTTGATAAAGTTGTTTATGATGTAAAGGAGATATCCTCTAACATGACCAAGTTCATGTTTGAGTTTCAAACTTCTTATGATAAAAATGTTTCTAAAGTTAACAAGATGATTGAAGGGTTTTGTTTATCTCTTCAAACTGAAAAAGAAGCTCTCTCAAGTCTTCACTTTGGACTTCAAAAGGATAATGCAGATCATCACACATCTATTGCAAATTCGATTTTGAGATTGCAAAATGATCTTGCACACAAGAATAAAGTTATGGATACACTTGCTGATTCTACTCAAAAGATGAAAGTACTCAACGAACAATTGAAGAATGCATCTATTAAGCTTGGCAAAATGAATGAAGAGTTACTCTTGGTCAAAGGACAAAATTTTAAGATTAATTAGAATCTTTTTAAGATTGTTTAAATCCTTATCATACAGGAAAAATGTCTAAGTTGACGAATGCAACAAAATTGTTCTTGAAAAACAATCTTTGAAAGATAGGTTGAAAAACCTCAAAGAAGTGAAGACTGTTTGGAAGGGTAATGTATCTTCCAGATCAGGTAAATGGAAAGTTAATATTATTTCAGAAGAAGATGTTGATCTAAACCCGAACTTATCTGAAGAAGATTTTAAGGAACATGAAGAGCATGATAAGAAGCTTGATGCCTTGAATGCATTAAAAGTGAAATTTTAAACTGAAGAAGTTGAAGAGAAAAACGTTGAAGAAATTATCGCTTCTGAGAAGGCCATGTTTCCGAATTGGATTGTTGATCAGATTCAGAAAGAAGCTATCGATAATCCGAAACTGTTTTGGTTGGAATCTTAGACCTCTTTCTCCACTAAAAATGAAATGAAGTGTCTGCTGGATTTTCTTATTACAGCAAAGGCATTTTAATTTCGATGTTTTGAAAATACCATGAAGGTTCCTTTGGCGAATGTTGTTGTAAACAAGAAGCTGTTCAATTTTTATGTGAAAAACTCAAAGCCACAAATCTTGGAGTTTGAAGAGAATTATTGGGTTGAAAGTTGGAAAACCTATTATTTCAGATGGTTTTGAAAATGTCAGTTTCAAAGCTTTAAGAGGTTATAATCATGAAGTCCATGAGCTCTCTTTGGCAGATATTCCCTTTATGAATCCAGATGGTTGGATCTCATTAATCAACATCGTTGCCAAGAACACTGCCAAATATGAACATATCTATCAATTTATGAAGAAGATTATTCGAGCTTACATTCTTGAAGTTGCAAAAATGAACATTGAAATTGCAGCTGTTCTCAAAAGAAAACCCATTATGAATCCTTTTCCACCTCCTAATAACTTGGATAAATTCAAAGTCGGTTTTATTGAAAAAGAACTTTGGGGAGTGGCTTACAAGAGCAAGGAAAACAAAAAGAATGGTAAGATTCATGTTATTCTTACGATATAAGCATCTATATTCTACTACAATTTCGAATCGAATTGTTGATAAAGCAAATGAAAACAAGTCAAATAATGAAGGTGATGTGAAGTGTGTTTCCGATATGCTTAAATGGTAGATTGTGATTCAAATGACTCTATTAAAGACTATACCGAAGATTTTTGAAGTCGTAGAGAATGTGAAAGAAAGTGTAACATCCCATTTAAAATAGAATAATTAAATAACAAATCCGGAACCCCTAGAAGTAATTATTATTATTTTATATTATTATAGCCCAAAACCAAATAACAATTAGTTGGGAGTTGGTTTCGAGAAGCCAAATGGAAAGAATCGATTCTCCAGGGGTTAAAGTTTAATTTTGGGGCTTGATTTGTAAAGAACTTCAAAAGTCAAGGGGTGTTTGGTATTATATGGACTTATTTTGAAAGGATTCTCAGGGGCTAAAGGGTAAGTTTTGGATTTAAATTGAGAAAGATTATGAACTGAGGGGCTGGATGGTAAATATAGGAGTTGTTTTGAACAAGATTTGATGGGGAGGGTTCAGAATTGGATAAAAGAGCAAAAGTTGAAAAGGAAGCGAGACTGTACCCAGATGTTGAAGACAAAGCTGCCGCCAATGTCGGCGACCAGCTTGATGATTGTTCGTTATGGACTCCAACGCTTGCCCTCACCTCCTTCCAACCCGTAGATGTTGCCATCGTGTTGCTGCTGCCAAGCTCAGCCACTGCCACCAGCGTGAATCACTAGGTGGGTGGTGGTGTAACTGTTCCGGGGTTTGTGTGTGTGTACCTTCGGGTGTGGTCCAGTAAAGGTCGTGTTATGGCGTTGGTTTGGTCGGACACGAAGGAAGGCCACCATGGCTGCCAACCATGGTGGTAACCGCCGCATTTGCTGCTCTGCCACCACCAGCCGCCGCATGGTGGCAGTTGTATGTGTGTTTTGCTATGGTTTTAGGTGTGTGTGTGTGTGAGTGTGTGCGTGTTATTTTGGTTTTCAGCATTATAATTGTAACAAAATGGAATAATGAAAAGAAAATCCGTCACCACCACCGACCACCGTGTCGGGTGGCAGTGTGCTTGCCTTGTTGTGTTTGACTTGTTTGGGAGACGCTTGGTCAAAGTGTGCCCAATAAACCCTAATGGGCCCAATGAGGCCCAAAGTGACCTAAATTCCCAACCAATTGGATAATGGGCTAGTATTGGGTAAGAAACCGTAATTAAGGCTGGAAAACCCTAATGGCTTAAAAACCCTAATTTTGGGGATTGATCGGGACATACACAGAAATTATTTAGTAAAGTTAAAATATTAATTAATAATCATTTGGAAAATTAACCTAAGTCAATAAACTCCTTAATGGGTTAAGTAAGAAACACTTAACCCTAATCATCATTTCAAGTGAAAACCCTAATTTTGGAATTTATGGGCTTGGACTTATTGGGACTCACATTTGGGCCATTGGAATGGAATCGTGTATTAAGCCCAATCACACCATATGACTTATTTAGTAAAGTGAGGGACTTAATGGATTAAGTCCTTAATGGGTTAAGTGAGAAGCACTTAACCCTAATTGTCATTTTATGTGAAACCCTAATTTCAGTTGGGCTTTGTGTTGGGCCTTCCTATTGGGCTTTGGCAATTGGATTATTGATGGGCTATCCAAGAACAAGTTAATGGACCAAAATAATTAGATGGGCTTTAGGATAAGGCCTATGTGAGGACTTGGGCCCAATTTGGAAAATTGGGCCATAAATGGGCCATGGGAATTGGATTGGAATAATTGGATTGGCCTTAAGGAAAGACCATGTAGAGGTCTGGGCCCGTTTTGGAAAATTGGGCCATATGTTGGGCCTTAGCCCATTGGTTGACTATGAGGTCTTTGGAGTGTGAGTTGTACCTTGGGCTTGGAACCCAATTATTAATTGGGTGTTGTTTGATGTTGACAGCTTGGGATTCTGCCAACCAGCAGTTGGAGTTTTTGTCTGCGGGACTTCAGCAGTACTAGGTGAGCTATCCTCACTATACTCAAGGGTCTAAGGCACCAAGGTCGGCCCTATGGATTATTATCTGGTTATGTTATGCTAGTATGATATGTTTGATCGGTATCCTAGAGGGTAGGATGATATTATGTGATATGTGGTATGACTTGTTAGTTCGGTATCCTAGAGGGTAGGATAATATTATGTGGTATGTGGTATGATCTGTTAGATCAGTTGTTGTCTATAGACTGTTATGTGATTATCTGTTATATGTGGACATGTTTGTTTGGCGGTTGAGGCTTATCTGCTTTGTGTGAAAGCCAATAGACCTAGGCATTCTAACCCGTTGGTTGTGGGCCGTGAGTATTCCATACCGAAGATGATTGGACTCATAGTATGTGTAGCATTCCAACGTGTTGGTTGTAGGCCTGGGGTATTCCAAGTCGTTGGGATTGTACCGCCCCTTCACCCACTTTTCAGACATCAGAGTTGCTACGTTTCCACTGCAACCAGAGGGGCCACAAGAAGGCCAATTGCCCCCAGTTGACAGCAGCAGCAGCGCCAGTGAAGGCGCCAGCTCTAGCGACCCTGCGGATTACTGATGGCCGGCAGGGCAAGGCAGGGGCTCCAGTGGTGAGGATTCGGGCCTTCCAGTTGACTACCGAGGAGGCACGCACCGCACCTGATGTGGTGACAGGTGTGATTCTTTCCCCCTGATCTATTTATATGATGTTATGATATAGATATATGTTTTGTGTGTACGTGTTTAAGATCGTTCCATGTGAACGGTATTCCAGTGCAGATGTTGTTTGATTCAGGTGCCACTCGATCTTTTGTTTCTATTGCTTTTAGCAAGAGGTTTTCCGAGTCTTCAGACAAGTTGGATTGCCCTTTAGAGGTAGAGATTGCCGATGATCGATCGGTACGAGCATCAACAGTATTCCGAGATTGTGTGCTGAGATTATTCGAGGAGCGCTACCTACTAGACTTGGTTCCCATACCTTTGCGGGGGAACAAGGTTATTATCGGCATGGATTGGCTAAGCCCTAATGGGGCGGTGATCGACTGCGCACAATAGTTGGTGCGGATCAGGACCCCAAGTAGGGGAGAGCTGGTGATTCAAGGCAAGAGGCCACATCGAGGACCAACTTTATGTTCAACATCAAGGGCTAGGCGTTACCTTTAGCAGGGTTGCGTAGGATATGTTGCCTATGTCATGGATACCCTGGAGGCGGGTAAGGAGACGGTGAGTGACGTTCCGGTAGTGCGAGACTACGCAGATGTGTTCTCAGAAGAGCTTCCTGGGATACCTTTGGAGCGACAGGTGGAGTTCAGGATCGACCTAGCCCCTGGTGCGACTCCGATAGCCAAGGCACCGTATCGGTTGGCTCCTCCCGAGATGCAGGAGTTGTCTACGTAGCTGCATGTCAAAACTAGGAATTTTGATGCCTTGTAAACATTGAACAATGATAACAAATATGAACCAACAATGTGAAAACATGTAAGATGCTTATTCAATAACAACAGAATTTCAATCAAACCCTTCATACAAGCACTACAAATAGTCAACAAATAATTGGAAACCCTAGAAATCCTTGTTTAAGTCCATTTTGGACTAGGATTTCCTTATTGGGCCCAATGGACCAATAAGCTTCCAATTTGACTATCTTGGGCTTAGAACTCTTAAATGAGCTCTAATTGGACCCACTTTCATTTATTTTAATATTTTGGACCATATTGGGCCTAGAATGAAACAAAATATTTAAATGAACCTTATTGGGCCATAACTAACCTAATTTAGCCCTAATAGGTCATAAAAATCATATTTATATTTATTTGAGCCAAAAATAACTCAACATAACCATGAAATTGGGCTTAAGCATTTAAGGCCCAAATATTCTTTCTTCCCTTTCCATTCTCGGCCCAAGCCCAACCCATGAAGAAGAGTTGACTTAGGCTTGCCACCTCATTTTTACATGGAGGTTATCCATGCTAATAACCCAAATCTCCATGCACCATCTCATCACACTCTCTCTTCTTCCTCTCTCCTTTTCTCTCGGCCGAATCCAAACACACACACACACACACACTTCATTCAAAATTCTCTCAAAGAAACTCTCTCTCCATTCTCTCCAAATTTTCGAGATCTAAGAGGTGTTCAAGGAATTTCTTCCATAAAAATCATCATTCAAGGTAAGTTGGTGCTTAAATCTATGATCTAACTCACTTCTTTTCATCAAAAATCATCTCTTAATCCATTCAAGTTCATGATCTTGCATCTTAGAACCCACTAAGTTCGAGATCCATCCAAGGAACTTGTTAGGGCCGAAAATAGCACCAAACTTCTCCAACTCTTCTTCAAAACCGATCCACAACTCAAGGTGAGTTTCATAAACTTTTTTTCGATTTTTATGAGTTTTATGGGGGAGAATACAAGAAAATGTGTAGATCTATGTGTAAATGTAAGCTATGTGTGATTTGATGCATGTATGTGTGTGATATCATGTGTTTTGTGATGAATATGTTATCAAAAAGGGTGTAAATCCGAGATCTAAGACATGAGAAAGGAAATAAACATAACTTAAGCTATTTTACACTAAAAAGTCAAGAAAAATAGTTTATAAGGTTAGGATGAACATACTTGAACATAAAACCCATTTTTGGGCTTAAATTGTCAAAAATACAAACTTGGGGTAAAAATCAACAAGTCACGGTTTCTTGAAGGTTAAAAGGAGCCAAAACAGTTTTTATAAATATTAGAAATTTTTAGGGAATTCAAATGTAAATTTTTAACCTAATGGGCTAATTATGGGCTTCTCGGCCCAATAAGCCTCAAAATGCGAAATTTTACAAGTTGAGAGGGTGGAAACGTAACTTTCTGTAAAACAGGGGGTATTTAGCATAACAAAATGTTTATAAGGGTCAAAAATGCTTTTCATTATCAAAAAGGACCAAAAATGCAAACTTTTTAGATTTTGGGCTAAAACTGTAAAAGTTGTAAAAAATGAGTCCTTAACCGAGAATCACTATTCTAGAGGGGCTGAAGCTGTCAACTTAGTAAACTTTGGGTTAAAAATCATGTTTTCATCAAATAAATTATACAAAAGTGTCAAGAAAAGTATTTACGGACTAAAAATGAAACTCTTTTATTTAAAAGGACCAAAAGTGTTATTTTTATAAAAGGAGGGTAATGAAAAGGATCAAACTCCATTTTCAAACAAATTAAGTCATTAATACAAAATACAAGATCTACGACTACCGACGAAACGGAAAAACAAATACATTCTCAACAACAAATATCGTTACAAAACGAATTGATTCGGTCTCGAATCAATAACAAAACAAAATCATAAAACCAAAGCATTTCAATAAACACGCGATAATTATGGTGAGTTAACTTACAAACTTTGGGCTTGGAATTTTCAAATTGTGCTTGTTGGGCCTTGCTAGCCCAATAACATGATCTTTGGGCCCGAAGGGAATACGCTTACGTGTTATTGGGCCTCCTATGACCCAATTCCATGTAAAAGGACTTTCAATAGCTCTAACGTGCTATTGGGCCCTAGTGGCCCATTAGTACTGCTAGTGAGGTCGAGAAGTCAAATGCGAGTTGGGCCAAGTGTCTTTCGCATTCCCGATAGCCTTGAATAACTCATGGAAATAAAGGGGGCTTCGTACTCTCCTTTCTCAGAGTAAACAGATTCAGGACGATAAACAATAGTAATCAGGGTGGGTGGATTAAGTGAGCAGTAACGGCCGACGCCTTTAAGGATCGTTCGTAATTTGCAGTTATAAACTAGTCATTTACTTAATGCGTGATTATAACAACTCACAAACCCTAATTAATCCAACGCCACCCGGATAATCAAAAACATTCGACGTATTGGTATAACAATAAACAAGTCATGTATTTTACGTATTGCGAAAACATCGGGTTTTCCTGGGAAGTTCAACATTTTCACTTGCGTGATGTATACAAAGTTCAACAATTATACAAGTTTTGAAAATCAACAAGCACATATTTACGGATCTTCACACTTTTTATAAACAAATACTTTTTTAAGAAAATATCGGATTTTCTGGGTTTACAAACTACACCAAATCATTTTACAACAACATTACTTATGAACTCACCAACATTCCATATGTTGACGTTTTTCAAAATAACTTGTATTCTCAGGTAACAGGTAAGCCGCAGAATAAGTAACAAGTAATGTCATGGTGTTTTGCTTAGGTTATCTGTCAGACATTTATGTTATGAAATTGTAATGTCTAAAACAATGTACGGAATGTAAACAATATCATTTGTAATATTTCAATGCATGGTGATGTATTATGTTATGATTCATGTATATTCATTGTGATGGTATTCAATTTAAGTCACAAGAGCCCTCAGACGTTTCCGCCGTCTGGTTCGGGGGTGTGACACTGCAGTAGCTGCTAAACAAAGGATTTATCAGACCAAGTAGTTCGCTTTGGGGAGCCCCGATTCTGGTTGTCAAGAACCGTTACCCACTCCCAAGGATTGACGGCCTCTTTGACCAGCTCCAGGGAGCATCTTGGTTTTCCAGGATTGATTTGCGCTCGGGTTACCATCAGATGAGGGTCAGAGAGGAGGATGTGTAGAAGACTGCATTTCGGACTCGCTATGGCCATTATGAGTTCGTGGTGATGCCCTTCGGGCTCACCAATGCTCCTACCACATTCATGGATCTCATTAACCGTGTATGTAGACCTATGTTGGATCGGTCCGTGAAAGTATTTATTGACGATATCTTGGTTTACTCCAAGACGCAGGAGCAGCATGCGGAGCACCTGTGAGAGGTTTTGGATACTCTGAAGAGGGAGAGCTTGTACGCCAAGTTCTCCAAATGTGAGTTCTGGTTGCGTGAGGTGTAGTTTCTTGGGCACCTTGTCAATCAGAATGGGATTCTAGTCGACCCGGCCAAGCCGGAGGCCGTGATGAGATGGGAGGTTTCGAAGTCTCCATCTGAGGTTTGGAGTTTCCTAGTATTAGCCGGAACTGCCGGAGATTCATCCGGGATTTCTCCAAGATAGTTGGGCTTTTCACCCGCAGACGTATGACAAGAGAGAGCGTACCATCCAGACTCTGGAGGATATGTTGCGGACGTGTGTGTTAGATATTGGTGGTAGTTGGGATACTTACATTCTGTTGGCTGAGTTCTCCTACAACAACAGCTACCACACGAGTATCGATCGTCCTCCCTTCGAGATGTTATACGGGAGGAAGTGCAGGACCCCGATATGCTGGGGTGAGGTTGGCCAAAGAGTCATGGGGAGCATCGAAGTAGTGCTCAAGATGACAGAAAGGATTCAGCAGGTCAGGAGCAGACTTCAGACTGCACAGACTCGGCAGAAAAGCTATGCTGACAGGCGTCGTTTAGACCTGGAGTTCCAGGTCGGGGATATGGTTCTCCTGAAAGTGTCGCCTTGGAAAGGCATCATCCGATTCAGGAAGCGGGGCAAGTTGGGCCCCGGTTATATTGGACCTTTCAAGGTGATAGCCCGGGTAGGCAAGGTGGCGTATCGGCTGGACCTTCCAGCCGAACTCAGTCAGATTCATAGCATCTTCTGCGTCTCCCAGCTACGAAAATGCCTGGTGGACGACTCCGCAGTGGTACCCCTAGAGGATATTCAGGCTGATGACAGCCTGAACTACATTGAGCGGCTTGTGGCGATCCTCAACTGAATGTCGAAGGATCTGAGGAACAAGAAGGTCGAGATGGTGAAGGTGAAATGGCAACATCGGAAGGGCTCGGAATGGACATGGGAGCCGGTAGACGAGATGATGGAGCATTATCCAGAACTCTTTCAGGATCGAACATCAGACTTCGAGGACGAAGTCTAAAATAAGTGGGGGAGATTTGTAGCACCTGGTTCCTGGTATATATTTCATTCAAGTACCTTGCATTTTGGCCTTGGACTCGGCAAGTTGAGGTCTAACTCGGTGAGTCGGAGCGTCTTGGACGCGGAAGTTTAATGACCTACTCGACGAGTCGGCGGCCGGACTCGACGAGTAGGCGCTGTCCGGACAAAACCCTAGTTTGAGGGTTTGCACCCTATTTAAACCTCTTATTCAGCCTCCCTTTCATCCCTAATGCTTCCAGAACTCCCCATAGCAAACCCTAGCCATTTTTGAGAAGAACTAAGGCATTTTGGTGGATCTTGCTGGTTGTGACCATAAAGAGGAAGGTGAAAGACTTGAGGAAACAAGTGGAGACCAGGGGAACCCAAGTTGTGCATCGTCCACAGTTCATTCGGAAGATTTAGGGTTTTTATAAGCCATTTTTGGTGACCAACCATGATTGCAAGCATGGTTGGGGGTTGAGGCTTCAGAATTAGGTCATTAAGGGAGTTACAAGGCAGTTAGGGGCTGCTTTTGCACCCATGTAAGGCCCCATGCATCATGAGGGCTTATTTTATGTCCTCTAGAGCTCAAAGTCCCATGCATGCACGTAAAGTTTGTAACTTTACGTGCTAGAGCGATTGTAAGAGCTTAGATCTATCTTTTGGTCAAGAGTTGTACGCTGTAAATCGAGAAATGAGACTTGGACATACTCGAATCGAACAGTCGTTCTTAGGACTCGACGAATCTGAGGCGAGACTCCCCTTTCTTGTTAGGGTTTGAAGGAACCCAATTGAGCACTAGAAGGGTTTTTAGAGGATCCAAAGGAGTGACCCAACGTATTGGACTTAGCCTTAGACTTGGAGTTCATGGGACTCGACAAGTGCTAGAACAGACTCGGCGAGTCCAAGGCAATCTCCTAATAGTTGAAGATGAACTCGACGAGTTATTCATACAACTCGGCGAGTCAAGGACAGGACTTGTTTATTAGATGAAGGTGGACTCGACGAGTTGTTCATACAACTCGGCGAGTCGGATTAAGGTTCATTCGATTTTCATATAGAAAGGGAACTCGTCGAGTCGTTGCTAAACTCGACGAGTAGAGTCGTGGATAAGAACGGGTAAAGGGTTAGGGACTCGACGAGTTGATGGCCCAACTCGGCGAGTCGGGTCAACTGGAAGTTGACTTTGATTTGGACTTGGTTAGGGGTAAAATAGTCATTTTACCTAAGAGTAGATATCAAATTCTGACTGAGTGTTTTGTGGGGATTATAGCTGGCGGATTACCGAAGCAACAGTCAGACAGTTGCCGAGCAGTTTTCCAGCAGTCAGCCTTACGAGGTGAGTTACCTTCCAGTAGTGGTGGGTCTAAGGCCACAATGCCAACCCACCAGTAGGAGTCGTATGATAGTTGATTCTCTTTGTGATATTCACCTAGGATTACTATTACCTGATATATTTATATGCTAGCATGATATGTGTTTATGTGGTAGTAGTAGGGGGTGAAATAGTCCCTGGTAGTCAGGTGAAATAGACCGACGGATACGTCAAGAACCCCAAAATGGCTTGACCTGGGTAAGTCAGATACCCTAGAATTGTCTGACAGTACATTATGTTATGCTATGTGTTTATGTGGTAGTAGTAAGGGGTGAAATAGTCCCCGGTAGTCGGGTGAAATAGACCGACGGGTACGTCAAGCACCCCAGAATGGCTTGACCTGGGTACGTCAAACACCTCATACTGGTTTGACCTGGGTAATTCAGACGCCCCAAAATTGCCTGACAGTATATTGTATGGTATGTGGTACGATGGGGGAACTCACTAAGCTTCGTGCTTACAGTTTTCGGTCTTGTTTCAAGTACCTCTTCAGCGAAGGGGAAGGAGCCGGCACGGTAGCTGTACATCATACACACACCTCAGATTCCGCACTATGAGATTCCTTGGGATTGTACTCTGTCATTATCACTATTTTACGATGTGGGTTTCCGACACTATACATTGTTTTATGAGATGTTATGAATTGACAATATTTTCCTACGAATGTTTAATTAAATTAATTAATTGAAATGAATTTTTTGGACATGAAAATTTGGGTCGTTATAGTATGAGGGCAATCAAACGTATTGGTTGTGGGCCTGGGGTATTCCTACCCGATGGTTGACTGGACCCATAATATGTTGTTTATGATTATCTGTGTATTATTGTAGGTATGTGTGACAACCGTCAATTTTCGGTCAAGTCAAAGTCAACTAAAGTCAACAAGTCAAACCAGTCAACTCAATGTGCCCGTAGGTACTAGAGTTTACGTTATGTAATTGATGGGTTTTAGCCATAAGAACTTTCCTATGTGCGCATGCAAAACCCTAATGCTTGGATCTAGGCTTTCTAATTATACATGCTTTGAATCCAAGACTTCTAATGGCTAATTAGGTTAAATAACAACATTGAAACAGATCTAGAACCATACCTTTGAATTCCTTGATGATCTTGTAGTCTTGAAGCTTCTAGAGTCACAAATGTCACTCCTCTAATGGCTTACAAACACCAATAGCAAGGAAGATGATTTAGGAGAGAGGAGAGGGGAGGAAATCGGCCAGGGGTTCTCTATTCTCAATGAGGTGCCGATTTCCCTTTGCCATAGGGTCTATTTATACTTGTAGACTCCTTAAGGGTTACAACCTAAACCCTAGTTGGATAATCTTCTCTTAAAGCAATCCACATCCATTCCTTAGATAGCCTTGGATGATTTTAAGCTATCCCTAGCTTCTAGAATTCGTCCAACCCCTATCCAATATGGATTTACAGTCTAAAGTTTAACTATCAAACAATTGACAGTTTATACCCTCTTATTTAATTTCTTTAAGTCACCAAATTAATACCAATTAATTTATGACTTATATTAATCAAATAACAATATTATTATTCTTTATATTATTCTCATAATATATTAATAATATTTATTCTCTCTTAATAAATCATCCTGTCAAGTTGCTATGGTGAAGGCAACCCAAAAGGACCATGCACAACCGGGTCAAATACTTGCCTAATATAGTTGCAGCCTTAGACACTATTCCAACAGTAATTTCTAAACAACTCGCTATTCTAATGAGAGATCATAAATCGAAAAGTGCGTACATCTAGAACTCCTTAACCTAAAACTGTGGTACGTGGCGAGCCAAACCGATAAAACAATGTTGCATACTCATCGGGAGTATGCAAGATCCTTAAACAAGGCTTAACGGGGTTTACGGACCTTGCATTGCGAAGCCAGACACTCACATTCGTCACACACGAAACCGCTCTCAATCGTTTTCACTCTATCTCTTCTTATCGAGAATCTCTCCCAAATCTCTCCAAGAATGTGAAATCTCTCCCAAATCTCTCTTTGTATGTGAAATCTCTACAAGAATGTCAAATCTCTCCCAAATCTCTCTAAGTATGTGAAATCTCTCCCAAATCTCTCTAAGTATGTGAAATCTCTCCCAAATCTCTCTAAGTATGTGAAATCTCTCCCAATTCTCTCTTTGTATGTGAAATCTCTACAAGAATGTCAAATCTCTCCCAAATCTCTCTAAGTATGTGAAATCTCTCCCAAATCTCTCTTTGTATGTGAAATCTCTACAAGAATGTCAAATCTCTCCAAGAATGTCAAATCTCTCCCAAATCTCTCTAAGTATGTGAATCTCTCCCAAATCTCTCCCAAATCTCTCTAAGTATGTGAAATCTCTCCCAAATCTCTCTCAAAATCTCTCTCAACTTTCTATAATCACTCGGGGCATCCCGACCCTCGAATTTGGCGAAAACAGCCCAAAAACGGAAGTCTATGCGAAAAACGGACTCAAGGAGCCGAAACCCCTCTTAGGACCCGAAACTCCTCTTAAGGGACCGAACCCTTCTGAGCCGAAGGCTGCTGAACCGAACCCGAAAGGTCCTCTCGGGCCCGAACCTCGCATGCCACACCCGAACCCGAACCTTCGGTCCATTTCGGATCATGGTGCCCTCGGTCTAGTTCGCTTCTGACTGCTTCGGACCGATCCCCTCGCCTTCGCTTCTCGCTTCTGGTTCGCCCCATCTCGCTCCGGCTCGGCATCATTAGGGACCGAACCTCGGCCTAGGGACCGAGAGGTCTCGCTGGAAATGCTTTTCTTCCCGGTTTTCGACTAATTTCGCGTTTTAGGCCCGTTTTTAATTGTTTTAACACAGAATTTTCACCCAAAACTTTATTTTAACATATAAGGACCCATAATTATTAAATTATCACATTTTTAAGGATAAAACCTTATCCAAAAGAGTGGGTGAAGTACAAAGGTGGAGTGTTGACTTTCTTTTATTCTATGACACAAGCAACCACTCCCATACCCACTCCATGTCACTATTCACCACCAGCCCATCCCTAGTCACTTCATAAGTCCTTTCTCATTATTTTCAGCCATTCCCACGTTCTTAGAGCTGGAACATCCACCCTCTCTCCTCACACTTCATTCATTCTCTCATTTTTCCACCAAGAACCACACTCCAAACTCTCACATCTTTCTCTCTCAAATTCGAGAACTTCAAGGCATACTCCAAGAATTTTCTCCTTCATTTAGTAAGTATCATCATCTTTCTTATGATTATTACACATCCTCCTACTCAAAATCATAGATTGCTTACACAAACATCATCACCTTCTTGTTAGATCTTCGAATCTTCAAGTGATTCATCAAGTGTTCTTGAGTTGAACACTTCTCTTCTTCAACACTCATCTACTGAAATCACTCAAGGTGAGTTCATACCCCTACATTTTCATGTTTTCTCAAGTTTTTAGGGGGAGAATACAAGTAAAACAACAAGAACAAAACTAAACTTTTCTAACAGCCTTCATCAGAAACGTTGGACCCCATTCACGGACTGTTTTGGACAACTTAAACATTCTTGTTTACAAAACTGTTTTAGGTGTAAGTAGTTCCAGTTCTTTGCTTTAAAATGACTATTTGCACATCTCCATACGATTTTTCTACAATTTATGGTGATTTTTACAAAACTGCCTATCATCTCAAACACCAATCCGGACCAGTCTGTGATTATGGACTTGGTCACACAAGTTAGAGGTCCCTAAAAATTATGGAAAAATTTATGAACCAACTAGACTCATTTTTCAAACTCTCAGAAGTTACAGAACTTGATTTGGACATTTTATGATTTTTATACAAATTTTCCAATAACAGCTACAGAAAATGTTATAAATAGAAAAACACTATAAATTTCATTTCACCTTGTAACATGTTGAGCAAGGTATATATCATTATGTGATTATGTGTTATTGTAGTATGTGACATTTTTGTATTCATATCTAGATATACACCAATTAACAAATGAATTTTCATTAGATAATACATAGAAATAACCAAGTGTTATAATTAAAGTACACCCATTACATACAAATGTATTATTAAACTATGTTAAGTATAGTTTATGTACTTTACTATTTCTACCCTTGTTTTGATAAACTATAATAGGTATAGTTTATGATACTTTACAAAATACAAATATATTTTCAGAAGGGTACATTTATAGAAAAGGGAACTTTCATTACGTTAAGTGTAAATTCATTACAAAAGCGTTTTCATAAAAGAGTTTTTATACATTACAAACGTTTTGGGATAAACTATAATAGGTATGGTTTATGTTTCCATTAACACAACAAACACATTTCGGAAGGTTTTATTCCCACAGGAAAAGGCTTTACACTTATGCACACCACACGTAAACTTGTTAACCTAAATTGTGAGACATTCTCTTCCGTACGTCCGAGTGCAGAATCTAATTCCTGCTAGTTATAATCAGAGTCTCCTGGAGGGAGAACGTGATAGTTGTGCATAGATCTATATTGGGTTTGACACCCCACACCTCGCTGCTAGCTACAGCCGGACCTGCAGGTCTGCGGGTGACAAGGTTCATTTCAGTTTCGCGACGCCTGAGAAACGTCGTGGCAGGTGTATTGAGTCATTAGTATGATTATAGCGGCTCACATAGGTATCTAACAACATAAGTTTACAAGGATTTGCATAAATCAAAAGGGGTTTTATGTCAATTTAAAATCACTTTTTATATCAATAATTACATATATTATGGTATATTTTCAGTCTTGGTATTTAAGACCACACATCATTCATTTCGGGATTTTTCTCAAATCAGAAGGGGGTTTTAAGCCAATTTAAAACCACAATTATAGCTTTAAGTATGACAAAATACTTGTTCATTTCGGTCCTGGTATTTAGGACTACATGAATTTTATAAGGAAAATATTGGATTTTTCTTGGTGACATACATCTTCTTTCAAAGATCGATTTTCAAACTCTTACTGTCAAAAGCTTATGAACTCACCAACCTTTGTGTTGACACTTTTTCAAAACTACTTGTATTCTCAGGAATTCAGTGAAATAGGAAATCAACCACGTTTTGAGGATGAGAAGATAAATCGTCAAACAGTTCATTTTGTATCATAATGTAATTGATTCGAATCATGTAAACATATACTTTGGTGTAACTTTTTCAATTATATTTATGATGGTTGTAATTACTTTGAGCACTGTTATACTCGTTGTTGTGATACTCTACATGAAGTCCTCCACCCCCGGACGTTTCCGCCATCCTTGGTTTGGGGGTGTGACAGTATGGGTATTTTGGGGGTAACTCACTAAGCTTTGTGCTTACAATTTCAGTTTATTGTTTCAGGTGCTTCAGATGACTTGGCAAGGCGAAGGCGTGATCGTACACATCCTCGTGTTTTGGACTTATGGTTTCTGGGATACTCTGATATAAACTATTTAGAAAACATTTTTGTAATAACTAATGGGTTTTGAATTGTTTAAAAAGTTTTAAATTGGCCTAAATTTTACGGGTGTTACAAAAAGGAGCACAACAACAACTTGACACAAAGGGGGAGATTGTTAGGATTCAGAAATAATGTTGTGTCTAGTTGTATGCGTTGTTCGCAATCCATTTGTCATGTATATTGTCTTTTCTTAATTTCAAAATGTGTTGTTCCAATTTCGGAATGTATTTAATCTTAGGTTTGCAGTTCTGAACTGTCGACTTAGGATTCCTTTACGATGCTTCTCTGACGTCTATATATAGGAGCATTAGTTAGTAGAATGAGTAACTTTTGCAAAGAATAGTTCTGCACAACTCCTTCTAACGAATTGTTCTTTTTACCCATTAATGCAATACTGATCTTCTTTACCTTTTGTGTTTTTTTTTATCAATTTGTCAAATCTTCATGTAATGTTTTCATTCTAGAATCTATCGTTCCTAAAATTGTATCAGAAATTACTTATTCAAAATGCTAAAGAATAACAATAAGAGTTTATTACATTTTCCACTCCATTTTTTCAATGATGCATTATATAGCCTTTTGAATCTTGTAGGGTAAACGCTAAATTAACCCCAAATGAATACTTCTTTGACTTGTCAACAAAATTAATATGATTCATCGGTGAACATCATCACATTCAAATTCATCCCAGAAAGCACTACTCATCATGACCAACAAAGCCAATGTCGACTTAGAAGTCTTTTTTAGAAACTATCTCAAATATTCTTTTAGAAAAATCTACTTGTGGTTCAAACATTAAAAATCGGTAATCAAAGAAAATTTTGATAAACTTTTCCAGATCAAATACCTAAATGTTAACAAGAAAACTGGTTCTTTTAAAAGTCAAAGTACCTAATATCAGAAGATGTCTTAAATTGTATTGAAGATCAGAGAATGAAGATGGTCTTGATAGTAGGTGTAGCAATCAAAAGTCTTTTTTAGAGGTAATTAGGAAAAAATGTTCATCGTCTTCATCTTCAACTTCGTCTTCTTTCGGTTCTTCTTCTGTATCATTTTCTTTCAATTATTCAAATAAAAGTGTTGATAAGCATCATATTACGAGAAAAATAAGAGAGAGAGAGAGAGAGAGAGAGAGAGAGAGAGAGAGAATGGCAAAAAGCCTAATTTACTCTCATGGGAAAGGCACACGAGGAGTCTTAACAAATGGAGGTTGACAAAGGTTAGGGCGAGGGACCGTAGTGTTACAAAGGTTTGGATGAAGGACCATTTATGCAACAAAGCTAATAGTTGGATGAACAATGCAATTAGAGGTGCAAACGAGCCGAGCCGAGCCCGGTCCTAGTCAGGCTCATCTCGGGCTCGTTTAAGTTATATGAGGCTCGAGCTCGAGCTCGGCTCGATTCGAGCTTTCTTGTACTGAGCTCGGCTCGAGCTCGGAAATAATTATACAAGCTCGGTTCGGGCTCGGGCTCGACTCGTTTTTTGTTCAACGTGCCAAAATAAGCTTAAGTTCGGCTCGAGTTCATTAAGAAGCTCGTTTATTAATACCATAAATTCCTAATTCCCAAAATATATTTTTATTTTAATATATAAAAATAATAATAAATTATATTATATAAAAACTTGTTTAGGCTTGCAAGCCTAATCGAGCTTAGTGACATAGGCTCGAGCTCGAGCTCGTTTAATAAAGAAACTTAATATTAAGCTCGAGCTCGGCTCGAGCTCGTTTAAAATCGGTTTCGAGTCGAACTTTTAACGAGTCGATCTCGAGTAGCTCACGAGTAACTTGACTCATTTGCACCCCTAAATGCAATAAACTCTAAATGTTAGGTACCTAACATGTAGTTTTGTGATGATAAAATTCATAATCAATCATCTCAATCTAACATAAAGTTTAAGACATTCATAAAACCGTAAAAATAGAAAAACGATGTTTTGAAACGACAACATTCTCGAAAGAAGAAAAAAAATATCATGTTAAATTGAAACAATATGTTTTGTTAGTCGACCCATTTACCATTATCCATACGAGTTTTATTCAATGTTTATAACAAAAAATCGATTCCACATATTTGAGGCTGATTTAATCAAATCTTCAATCCAATTTGTAATGACGTCATCAGGAGTTGTACCCATATCATTAGAAGATGCGTTCTACATATATGTTTTTTTCTTCAAAAACACATGTATGAAAACATGTTCGAAATATGTATCCAACGAAAAAGATGTTCGGAACTATGAACAACATTTAGAAATTTCATAGTAACTTTTTTGTTTCGTAAAAGTAGGTTGCAAAACTCATGTTATTGACTTATAGAAAGTCCTAAAATAAACTTCTATGTGATAAGAACAAGAATTAAATACTTTTAGAATACATTTCCAAGTCAATACGTTTTTTTAAGTCAAGAAGAGTTTTGTTTTGACTCAAAGTCATGTAAATAACATTTCATATGGTCTTTGACATAATTACTCATTTGAGAGGAAGCATATTTAAATAACTTAAATTCAATCACCAAACTATAAAATACCAATTAATAGGTCCTAATCCTATCAACTTTTCGTCAATGCTATTACCACTTCACTCATCATGTCCATGTGTTTTCATGAATTTCATGTGAAATTTTTATTTTTTTAAACAAAATTACATGTTTTACCCATGCCAATACATTGTATTTTAACAGATTTACATATAACTCCCTTATACTTTCTTTTTTTTAAGCTTATCATCTTCTTCTCATTACCCATGAAAATATATATCTATATAAAAAAATCCTCCATATCCATATGTTTTCGATCTATGTTATGCTTTCATCTACGCATCTTCTTGATCTTTACAAGTTTTCTATGAAATTACGTTTTTACCCATGTGTATTGCATATATAAACATGTCCCATTTGGAAAGCAAAGATTGGTGTTAAAAGTGTTTTATGGTCCATGTGATGTCCCTTGGTCTATCCTTCTTCTAAGCTACCACTCTCTCTCTTTCTCTCTCACACACACATAGTCTCTCTCTCTCTGTCCCTTCATACAAACATATCTACAACGTTAAAAGATGTCTGAATTCATATATAATATTGTTTGATTGTCTCTGATTTTGAGCTCAGATTAGATTAGATTATACTCTGTTTTATTAAAGTTATCGTCCCCACAAAGTAATCAATCATCTTCTCCAATCCCTTAAAAAAATATCCCAAATTTATACAGAAAGATTCATATATAGGGGGAGAGAGAGAGTGAGAGAGGGAGAGAGAAAGAAAGGGGAGCTGTGTGTAGATCTAGAGAGAGAAAGTTTCACTGTGTGTTTCAGTGTGTGTTTTCACTGTGTCTGTGATGGATAAAAGCTGTCATTCATCTGGGGAAGAATCTTCTGCTATAAACCCTAATCTTGATTCTAGTACTGGTGGCAAAGATCAGTACTTGAAACAGATTCATAAACTGTCTCATAAGATTTCGAAACCGCCCATTAGAAAACCCTTTGAGTTTGATCATCAAATTCATCAGCTTCATCCGCCGCCGCCTCCGCCTCCGCCGTCGATTTTGGATCATGCCATTGAATCTCAGACGTCAAGTATCCACCATAACCAGCAACAACATCAACCGCCGGTTTATAATGTCAGCAAGAGCGATTTCCGGGATGTCGTTCAGAAGCTTACCGGTTCTCCGGCACACGAACGCCTGACGACTCCGGTTCAACCAGTGAAACCACAAAGCTCTCGTTTACAAAGGATTCGTCCTCCGCCGTTGGAACACGTCGGAAACCGTCCGCCCAACGCCGTCGGAGGTGTGCTTCCGTCAAACCCTAGCTTCCGTCCAGGAAACTTCTTCACCAGTCAACGGCAGCATCACCAGCCTCTTTCCCCGCTTCCGCCGTTACCGGCGGTACACGCGACGGCCGAATCTCCGATCTCCGCGTACTTGCGTTGCTTTCAAACCAACATCACAGGCTTCACTCAACCTCCGCCTCCACAACTACACCCCCGCCCTCCAGCACCGGGTTCCCTTCCGCCATCGGAGTTCACAGCGCCGTCGTCTCCGCTTCCATTCGGGTGCCTACATTCTCCAAGATCACAGTTCCCGATGTTATCTCCCGGATTTCCATTCTCCCCAACAAACCAATTCGGATTCCAACAGCTAACACCACTGTCTCCGACGCCTCCGGCACCAAGCCCTAGATGGAAATCCCTCTGATGAATCATCAATTCAATTGGGGCAAAAGCAATATTCGTAAGTTTCAAGATTAGGGTTTTGAAATACTGATCTAAATACATATACATTACAATGAAGTTATATATGTATATATATATGTATATGCTGAAACCATGATTCAATTTTGGGGGAAAGATCAGTATATTGAAAGAATAGTTGAGCAAGTTGTCTAAAGAATCAATCCTATGTACATGAATGGATTATTGATTATGTAAAAAAGAAACCCTAGGTTTTGAGTTTGTTTCTTTGATTTTGCTGGAATAGAATGGGGTGAAATTGTAGACATTTTTTTTTTAATTTTTTTATAATGTTTGTAATGCATGTTTTTCACAATTATAGATCCAAATTTCTTCAATTGTTTTTCGCATATTGCCTATATGTGATATAATATGCATCTTTCTTTTTTTCCCCTTGAAGAAAAATAGCAAATTGTCATCATGTCATGAGATAGTTATTTAGAAGAACAAGGATCAAGAAAAGATGGATGATTTTTCTTTTGTGGTTCTCCCTTATCAATCTTTTTTACAAATTATCATTATCATTGATTTTAAAAAAATACCATAATTTATACATAACATTTGTGTAGAAAATCTATATGGTAATGGCAGGCAAATCTAGCATTAAATTCGATTGGTCCACTTTATACTTTGACTGGTGCATTAACTTCATTTTTGGAATAATTGAAAAAAATATATATTATTTGAGGAATAATTGTAAGAAAAAAAAATCCTATTTGAATTTTATTTTGTGAAATGAAAAGGTAAAAAAGCAAATTAAAAACGAACCATTTTTTTTTAGAATTACAAATAAATTAAAATACCAGCAACTACAATTCAACACACTTCAATTCTTCAATAACAAATTATCAAATATATAATCAAACCTTCTAATAAATTTAAAAACAATAATATATAAAATTAAAATCAACTCATTCCTTTTGCTCCTCACTTTGCTTTGCAGCCCCCCCTGCTTCCTTGATCTCATCAGCCCCCTCATCCTGTCATAATCAATAATCATATTAATCAAACAAATTATATAATATTAATATTTAAAATAAATAAATAAACTCTTTATAAACAGTGTTTATATTAATACCTGCATATCAGATGTCCACAAAGTAAGATTATCACGAAGAAGTTGCATGATCAAAGTGCTATCCTTATAAGAATCCTCCCCCAATGTATCCAGCTCAGCAATTGCTTCATCAAAAGCCTGAAAAATAAATGTAATTATTTCAAGTTTTTTTATATTTTATAATTTTATAATTTTATAATTTATACCTGTTTGGCAAGATTGCATGCACGATCTGGAGAGTTTAAAATCTCATAGTAAAAAACTGAGAAGTTAAGAGCAAGTCCAAGACGAATTGGATGTGTTGGAGCAAGTTCAGAGTTTGCAATATCCTGAAGAAGAAGAAGAAGAAAAATTATAAAATTTCAGATCCATGAACAGAAAATGGAATGATTTACTTAAAGCAAATGGGGTATGAAAGTAACAGGCAAAGAAATTAATGAGACGTGTTTATTGTGTTTGTAGTTGTACATCACTCACTCTACTTTCACTTTCAGAGGTTCAAATAAAGCAACAACATTTATTAATGGATGTCAGGTAACTGTAGATATATGCAGGGTTTATGAATTTGACCTTTCAATCATCAAGAGTACAGAGAGATGGAAGACATCTTTTGAAAGAAAATGACATGTTATATGCTTTCTAGTTTATTGATTGCTTCAATCTAGAACTGGAATATGTATTGGATTTCAGGAAGGAGGTAGTATATGTATATCTCAGCAGTTTCATATATTCATGGAATGCATAATTTGAACACAACTGTAGTGAGATAGTTGTAGCAAATGTCACCAATCTATGGCATGACCTAAATTTATCACACCTCAGATCATGATTAAGATAGGGAAATTAACGAGGATGCATCAAAATACAAATCAGAAAGTTATTGCGTAGGGTGAAATAACCTAAACTGAATTCCATGAGGTGAATTAGTTTGGGGATTGTAGCTTGTATATGTAAATCTACGAATTTCAGCATATACAAATGCATAAAGCAAAAAAAAAAAAAAAACAGAGAATGTGGCATGATTTAATAGTAATAATAAAACGGTTTTTGATGCGTAGATCGAAGGGGAAAACCGAACCTGAGCGGCCTTATAAGCATTGAGAGTGCTCTCGGCGGCCTCTTTACGTTCACCGCCGCTCTTAAACTCGGCAAGGTAACGATGATAATCCCCTTTCATCTTGAGGTAAAACACCTTGGAATCACCGGAGGATGCAGAAGGAACGAGTTTGGTATCAAGCATTTTCAAAATCCCGTCGCAAATGTCAGAGAGCTCCTTCTCGATCTTGGATCTGTAACCCTTGATCACAGAGACATGATCCTCGTTACCGCGTGACTCCTCCTTCTGCTCGATCGAGGAGATAATACGCCAGGAAGCGCGGCGAGCGCCGATGACATTCTTGTAAGCGACGGAGAGGAGGTTGCGCTCCTCGACGCTGAGTTCATCGGAACCAGATAGTGCGCCGGAGACTTTCTCCATGAATTCAACCATTTCTTCGTAGCGCTCAGCCTGCTCGGCGAGCTTGGCCATGTAGACATTCTCTTCACGCGCCGATGATGCCATAGTTTCAGTAGGATCGGAAATCGGAAGAACACGAGAAGATCTGGTAGGAGTTTTTAGAGAGAGGAGAGGGTAGAAATTTGAGGAGACAAGTATGGAGTGAGAGAGGCGGAGAGAAACAGAAGGGACATTTTATATCCTAAAAATAGCTTCTTTTCTAATCTTGTCAACAATTGTAAATTGTAATTTATATAATTTAATTAATTTTTAATGTCTAATAATTTGATAAAAATAATTTCTGGTTTGCAAAATAAAGAAAGCCTTAATTGAAATAATCAAAAGTCACCCATCATTTTAATATTGGAGGGTTTCGAGTTTGATTTAGCCCTTTGTAATAAGGTGTATTGTTGACTTATTGTATTTAGCCCTTTGTATTATTTGTCTTAAAAAAATATGCCCCACCCTCCAAGAATGGTACTTGATAACTATCATGCCACTAGGGGAGATACTTATGACATTTCTATGAAAATTATAACATAAAATACTACCCAACTTGAATATGTTTAGACGGAGGTTTATAGTTAATAATTTCACAACAAATAATAGAAGAAAAAAAATATATAAATTAGGTTAGTTTTATACATCACTATTAAGATTTAATAAATTTTTTGTTAAATCTTCAAAACGACCATGATTTTTGCAAATCACTTCATGCATAAATCTTCAAAAATCTCTATCATCTGTAAAAAAAAAAATATGAAACAATCCCATTTTAATGATTTTTGCAAGCGACTCTCTTCGAAAATTTCTATCATCATCGAAAATGGTGGTCCCATTTAGAAAAAATCAGTTTTTCTCATAGATGATCATCTGCAAAAATCCATGTGTTTATAGATTTTTTTTTTTAAATCATCTTAAGTAAGCATGAGAAAAAACATTTATAGTGTCGTACCTTTCTGATATTAAGAGCTTCTTTGTGTTTCAAATCAACAAAGTTAACTTTATCTAGACCAAAATTAGTAGGATTATGACTTCCTCTTCCGGTTGTACCTCTAAGGACTTACGAACATATGGTTATTACAAATCCAATGGAACACAAATTCTTAGCAGGTTTCGTGCATTATCAATCTTTATGAACCTGATGAAACCAAAGCTCTTTTTGAACTTCAAATTCTTCTTAGCAATATAGACATAGATCATAGTCTCAAATTTATATACAGTTTATAGAATTATGGGGTTTCTATGTTATCGTAACGAGAACGAACTTGTTATGATTCACAAGTTATGTGAAAAACGTTTTTGTAATCCATTGGATACAATATATCGATGTGATCACGATCTCCTATTTTATCCAACCTTCCCAAACTTGTCCTCCAAGCACAATGTGAACAACACTCAACCCTAACATGACCAACGTTAGTCTAACCATGATCAACACTCAAATTCTCCTCTAAAAACTATTATCTAAAAATAGATCAAATATTTTTTACTAATTACAAATCCAGTCCCATATGTTTTAATAAAAATCAAATGTTCAACCTAAATTTTATTGCAACAAAATATAATTTTAAAATATACAATAATTTTAAATTTTGAAAAGCAAACTTGCAATTTTATATAATATATTTTTTTTAAAGACAAATTTAATCTATTTCTAAACTACTCGTAATCATTTCTAGTGTCCTAAACTAGACTCATTGATATCACTGAGTTAAAAGCTCTTCGATATATAATATAGGGTGTTGTTTTGTATACCCTTGATTTGACTTAATTACAAATCCTCTTGATTTGATTTAAGGGATAATTACTGAAGTAACAAAATTAGGGAGGTAATTAACAATTTTTAACCAAAAATTAAGTTTTGTCCCGAACTAGCGCACAAAAGAGTAGTTTATTTAGATTCGTCTACTGTTTCGGTGTTTCGTTTACTATTTCGTGTTTTCTATAATTTTTTTTTGAAGTAACAAAACCGTAGGTTTTTTTAAAACCTACGGTATTCTCTAAATAAAATATGGTTTCCCAAACCGTAGCTTACTGTTTGGGTAAAAAGGTTACGTTTTTTTTTTTTTTTTTAACTACGGTTTTGTGGTAAAAGCTACGTTTTTAGCATAAAACCGTAGCTTTTACCACAAAACCGTAGTTAAAAAAAAAAAACGTAACCTTTTTACCCAAACAGTAAGCTACAGTTTGGGAAACCGTATTTTATTGAGAGAATACCGTAGGTTTTAAAAAAACCTACGGTTTTGTTACTTCAATATTTTTTATAGAAAACACGAAACAGTAGACGAAAACACCCAAACAGTAGACGAATATAAATAACTACTGTTTCGTGGGCTAGTTTGGGACAAGACTCATTTTTTGGCTATTTTCTGATAAGTCATTAACAATTATGGCTAGATTAGTAATTTTCCCTTGATTTAATTAACCCATTTTTTTATTATTTCTCTTTTCCTTGTTTTTTTTGTATTTTGTTTTATTATTATTATTATTATTATTATGTCATTTTTAAATTATTTGTATTTTAGAAAAACATTATTTTATGTATAGTTGTTTTTTTATTTATTTTTTCGAACTACCTATATGTTATTTTTTCGTTCGGACTATCCATATAGTTTTTTCGTCTGGATTATTCATGTGTTATTTTTTTCGTTCGTACTATTATTGAGTTATTTTTTCGTTCGTACTATCATTGTATTATATTTTACCATCGGATTATCCATATGTAATTTTTTTTGTTCAAACTATCTTTGTGTTCTTTTCTCATCCCGTCTATTCCTGATTATATTTTCATTCTGACTATCCATGTGTTATTTTTTCCTTGAGATAGAGATAGTCTGAATGAAAAAAATAACATGAAGATAATCCTACCGAAAAAAAACAACAAAACGATAGTTGGAACGAAACAATAACACAAAGATAGTGTGACTAAATAAAAATAACATATGAATAGTCAAAACATAAAAATAACACATGGATAATCGGAACGAAATAATAGCACAAAGATAATCCCAATGAAAAAAACATGGGGATAATCCGACCGAAAAAACAATGCAAGGATAGTCGGAACAAAAAAATAATATAAAGAAAGTCTGAATGAAAAAAATAACATGTGAATAGTCTACTCGAAAAAAATAACATAAAGATAGTCAAAACAAAAAAATAACACAAAAAATCCATACGAAAAAAATAACAAACGGATAGTACGAACGAAAAAAAATAACAAATGAATAGTCTAAACGAAAAAAATAACATGACATAATCCGACCGAAAAAACAACGCAAAGATAGTCGGAACGAAAACAATAACATATGGATAATCCAAACAAAAGAATAATACATTCATAGTCCGAATGAAAAATATCAATATATTTTAAAATTTGACAATAATAATATGTATTTTTTAAAAGTTTTGAAAGCAAAAAAACAAAAAAATAAAAATAAAAATACAACAAAAAAACAAAACATTATTTAAAGGGATAAAAAAGCAATTAGAGGTATAGGGCTCTAATTAAAGCTATAAGGAGTTAGAGTTGCTAAGGAAGGTGTTAAGAGAGGTATTGATGCCCCATTTGCTATCTTATGCTAATTAAGGAGGGTGTTAAGAAAAAAATTGTTATGGGTGTAGCTAGAGAAGAGAGGAAAGAGAAAATATAAAAGGGGTGTTGTGTTTGGTTGATTTATATTTCTCTATATATTTTAATTTTTTTTTTTAAAATTAAACCTATTAAATTGTCACACTTCAACTCCTTATATTTTTTGTGCTAGACATATTAAACTTATTTAGCATAAAAAAAATTAAAAAAAAATCATATGTAACAACGTGCTAAGAGTATTACCACTCTCTTCAGCCTAAGCATATTGTCACATTATATTTTTACCTTCCACTCAAGCTTTTATCTTAATCACATATACACTTGGATTTAAAAAAAAATCAATAATAAAAACAAATAGAAAAAAAAACAATTAAAGGGTCTAAATTTTTTTTCGAAAAAGAAAAAAAAAATGACAAATCAGAAGCCATATTCCTTCATCTTTCTAGTCTCTCCTCTCTCTTCTCGTCGTGGGTGTAAGAAATGAGCCATCCCCGACAAGTTTCCTAACAAGACATTGGGGATGGTGTAGAAACCATGGCGATGTTATATTTAAAGTGATAACGAGGGGACTCCCTCAAGCTTAAAAAAACCCATTAATAGATACAGAAACCTTTTTTTTTATTTTTTTATTTTTTTTTTGAGTGTGCAACTAGATGGGTTGGCGGGTCGGCTACTTGGCAGTGGTGAAATGGAAAACATTAGTGTGTTTGACTGTTTGACTGCGTGATATATGGGCCTGTCTCTTGTACTTTGGCAACTTGGCAGAAACATACAAACCCCAACATGGGCCCGCCCACTTGAGCAAACCAACGGCCGATTGTTCTTTTCCTCCTATAACTTACACATGTATGGCCACTAAATTATAATTAAAAGAAACAAAAAGTTTATTATCTAATGTTCGAAGTATTATTAATTATCTGTTAAAAAAGGGATAATGACTTAAAAGGGTAATATATTTTTTGATTTTTATATATTTAGTCACTAAGTTTTTTTTTCGTCCACATTTACCCCTTCAACTTGTTAAACTGTACACACTTAGTCCTTATGACCGGTTACTCCAGGTTAGCCGGTAAAAATGACTTAATAGGGTAATATATTTATCACTTTGTACACATTTAGTCCTTAATATTTTGTGCACATTTAGTCCTTAATATTTTTTATTGCAAAATAAGTCATTTTTGTTTTTGTATTAATTCAGTATTTATGAATGATTTCTTTAGATTTTTCTCACAACATCTTATGTGGGATAGCCATATGGTGATGGGATATGTTGAGGTGGTCCTGCTATATGCTGTAGGCTAAGATACCTTGTGTGGGTTAGCTATAAGCTATAGGCACGAAGACTCGAGAAAAGCGGTTGGGTTAATGCGGCATGCTAACAAACCCTGGGTATTCCAGTCTGATAACTGATTGGACCTGTTGCATGTTGGTGTTCTAGTCCGATGACTAATTGGGTCAAGGTATTCCAATATGATGAGTGTGGGTCCGTTATGTATGATAATACGTTTGTTGTATTGGGTAGTTTGGGGGAAACTTACTAAACTTTGTGTTTACCCAGTTGTTTATGTTTTCAGGTTCTATCGTTGGTCGTGGGAAGGAGAATGCATGACTGTACACACTCATCAACAATATTGAGGATTCCACATTTCTTATATCACTCTGATTTTCGATAAATGTATTTTGGAATAAAGTTTTTTCTTAATAATGTGGACGAAAAAAAAGCTCAGTGATTGTCCCACGTAAGATGTCGTGAGAAAAACCTAAAGAAAACATTTATAAGTAATGAATGTGTACAAAAACAAAATTGACTTATTTTGAAACAAAAAAAATATTAATGACTAAATATGTAGAAAAATATTAAGGACTAAATGTGTACAAAATAAGAAATATATTACCCTATTAAGTCATTTTTTCCGGCTAACTTGGAGTTATCGGTCATAAGGACTGAATGTGTACGGTTTAACAAGTTGAAGGGTAAATGCGGACGAAAAAAAAACTCAGTGACCAAATGTGTACGAATCAAAAAATATATTACCCTTTTAAGTCATTATCCCGTTAAAGAAAGTATATATATATATATATATATATATATATATATATATATATATATATATATATATATATATATATATATATATATATATATATATATATATATATATATATATATATATATATATAAAGTCACCTAACTACAAGTATATAGATTATGGTTTGATGGTATTCTACTATTACTACAGCATTATTAATACTAAATTTGTCAAAAGAAAAAAAAATTAGATTGAATATATTATGAATAAGACATAATAATACAAACTGGTGATGTAAAAAATATAAAATAAAAAACTTTAAACTCACAAAGAAAAAAAAAGTAATCACAAAGAGATGATGGTTCTTTAAGTACAATTATAAAACTTTTGCATGTATTTTATAATGCGTAAATAAAACCGACAAATTACTATTCATGATATCTCCATATTCTAATAAACGAATATATTTATTCTCCTATTGACAAGTGTTATTATATTAGAACTTCATATTAATATTATATGTCCCTTATCATGTCACTTGTCAACATATTAATTATTCTTTTCAAATTTCAAATTTTAAATTTCCCACCCTAATTACATTAAATTTTAAATTTTTACACTTTAATTATACTAATTAATAACATTAGATTAATAAATAAAATAAAATTAATACAGATTATAAGGTGATATAACTTCACGTATTTATTTAAATCAACGATTATAATTTTGTACAATTAAAAAATAATATTTTAAGTAATAATTTATTTTAAATAATTGATTAATAATTTTGATTTTTTAATATGAAAATTTAATTAATTTTATAACCATGGTTCTCATGGGTTATAAACTAGTATTCATATAAAAATACAGGTTGATTGTGGTGTCCAAAAACGTTGTTGATCCTTTCAAAAGAACTATAAATGATGCATTGTATTAAATTCTTGTTATATATATATATATATATATATATATATATATATATATATATATATATATACCCATTAAAAAGTAATTTTTCATGTATGTTTAAAAAGACAATTTTTATTTGATTGAAATCATTGTATTAACATTTTACTAAAAAACATTTTCTAGGTTTTCTTGTGGTAATATCATTTAATATCGGCCTAATTCGATACACCTTTTAAATTTTAATTTTAGAAAAATGAAAATTTTACCTTAATAACCATATTTACTAAGAAAATTGTTAATATACGTGTTGTCTAAAATTATCTCTCCAAAATATTCATTGTGAAACATCGATGGAAATGGATTTAACATAAGAGGGACTTAAATTATAGAAGATGTTAAAGTATATTTTTTAGACAAAATTTCACAATTGGTCGCTGTGGTTTATAGAATATCTCACTTTGAGGACTTCCTAGCAAAAAGTCACGCCACTGGTCCTTATGGTTTCAATTCATTGCGCGATTGGTCCTTGACCCTAACGTCGTCACTTTTGTACCGTTAGTGCAGGGGTAATTTTGTCTTTTTACCTGGTTGTGCATCAGAGTATATAATGTAAGCCCCACAAAGTCAAGTAGAAAGAATTTGGATGAAAGAGAAGAGTGGGATTAACAACAAATCGGATTTGAAGCCTCACCACCACCACCTATTGCACCACCGCACCACTGCCATCACCACCAACCGACCAATCAAAATCCCTCGCTCTCTGGATCGAAGCTGCCCTAGCCACCAACCTCGAAGTCGTCTCCCTCTTAGCAGAACAAGGGTTCGAGACCCCAGTTCAGCCCCAAAAGATAACCCGATCTAAAATCTGACCCGATTCAGGTTCAGGTTCAACCCTAACCGAAACAATGAAATCGCATTTGATGATTTCTTCTTGTAAATCTTCTTTTAATGGGTCGTGGATTAAGGGGCGTGGGGGTAAATGAGAGTGTTGAATTGGGGATGAAATTGCATGTGACAACCCCAAATCTATTTCCGTTACAAACCCCGTTTTCACTAACGGAACGTGTCACTATACGTTATTTTATGTAATATTTGAAATCGTCAATATCCGAATGTCTAAATTTAAACATGGCTTGATATTATTATAAGAAATATAACTCGTATGTGTTAACCCCGTTTAACCTAATAGAGTTGTATTACCTTTTCAACCACTTCACCCGGGTAAAAAGTTTTAACCCAGGTAACTTTAAACATCGGGCAGCCGTGTATCGGGTGCGATTCCCGAGACATATGCAATGGGTGTGCACAACATTTGAACACTCATTTACTACACACCCACTCTCTCTCTCTCTCTACTTTCTCTCTCTAGACTCGAAAACGACCCCGATTCCGCCCATTTCCGACTTCCAAACGTAAGTACTCATCCTCTATCTTATTCTAGACATGCTTCATTGAATTTGAGGGCCAAAAATCATAGGAATCAAGATTCAAAGAGGAGTTTACGGCCTAAGAAGCTCCTTAGGCCGTAAACCCCCAAATTCAAGCCAAAGACCAAGTTTTTCCTTCTTGTATGTTAGTATACTAATTAAGGCTTATAACTAGAAGGGTTTGGACATTAAAACACAAGAAAATGATGCTTAAAAAGGAGTTTACGGCCCAAGCATGTGCTTAGGCCGTAAACACCTCAAACACCCCAAACATCTATGTTTTAAGCCCCAAAAACACTTCTAGGATGTTTGGTAAATTAGACTTGACTCCAAGGAACACTTAAATGCATCAAACAACTCCATTTGAGGCCAAAAAGAGGAGTTTACGGCCTAGTTTAAGCTTGGGCCGTAAACACCCAAATTTTTGTGCCAAACAAGTCCCTAAACTACCCTAATGCATGAAAGGAATTTATCTAAGGCCTTTGGAAGTGTGTTGTACCATTAAACACCTCATTTTGATACCAAATGAAGAGTTTACAGCCAAGGATGTTCTTGGGCCGTAAACTCCCCAAAAATGTGTGCCAAATTGTTCCAAACTCACTATAGGGCATTCTAGGATTTTTCTAAGCCATTTGGGACCATGTTGTACAAGAAAAACCTACATCTTGAAGGATTTATAGGAGTTTACGGCCCAAGAACAAGTCTTGGCCGTAAACTCCCCAAAAAGGTCACAATTTATGATATTTAATCCTTCCCTCTTGGTCCAAAACACACACCACTAAATCAAGGAAGTGAGATAAGGCCCTAAACACACATTTTGGAGTGTCACAAGAGTTTACGGCCAAGCCTAGGGGGCTTACGGCCGTAAACTCCCAATAGGTGGCTTTTAGGCCATAAACTCTAAGAGAGTGAACTCATGGACCCTTCCGTAAATCATCCATGGCCTTATACCACTCCCGGGAACCCTTTCTAGGCCTTAAAACCCCGAAAACGACACTAGAATGTCCAATTACTATAATGAAAAGCATAAGATGATTAACTTCTTGTAAAATACATATTTCATATGACATTAGGGTCCTAAAAGGTGCTCAAGTGGTTATTTGGTACCAAACGCTCAATCGACACTATTACCCGATTTACCCGATTCACCCGATTTCCGCGATTTCAGGTGAGTTCATACCCCTTTAATGAACCTTTCAAGTGTTTTACATGTTTTAGGGGGGAGATACAAGTTGCTTATAAATGTTTATGTAAAGTTTTACGGAACTATTTCCGAGTTACAAGGATTAATCACATGTGATTCACTACTCTTAGTTCAAATCACATGTGATTTGTCCCTATGCCTTATAAACGGGTTTTACCATTATCAAACTATTTTTAAACAGTGAGTCAGATTTTAAATGATCTTTTGGAAAACTACTTTTATTTAATCAATTTACTTATAAAATGTAACCACTCTGATATATTTATATAAGTAAGACTTGGAGGACTTAGGACCGATATCTCGCCTTATTTCCTGTTCTTGTTTGATTGTGGGCTTAGGGTAGTAGTTATCCGTCTGACTGTCGTTGATTTCTTAGTTATATAATCTATATATCAGTGTGGGATACGAATGTTACTGCTTTCACTTAATACTAAAGTCACTAACATGCCAAGAACCGTCTTCACTAAGATAACTATAATAGGTATAGTTACGGTTGCTACAGCTACTACTCGCTAAAGTCATTTCTATCTACACTATAATACTCACCATTACTAGACGATACACTAGTAAGAGAATACACTATGATCAATAATAAAAGATTACTACACTATAACATTAGAGAAAACACTAAACAAACGATAATACACTAACCCGCCATGAGATACTCTATTCGCTATTCACTACGCCCGGAGTGTTCCAGCAGGAGACGACTCTACATGTATAGATCTATACGGGGCAGACGCTATTACATCCCGACTGTTAATCTCAGTCCGCGCCGTACAGGCCCAGGGATGCCACTACTTCACTATACTATGCATGACCGGGAAGGTCATGGGATCCTCTATTATCCTCACTATTGGTAATATACAAGGAATACCCTACAACCACTCTAAAATACTACACTAAATGCTAAACTGCATCCCGAAGTAAGTAAGTAAGTATTTACCACTAAAGGAAGCTTGCACCTCTATCACTGGTTTTACAGGCTCAACCTGTTCCATCACACTTGTTATTTGGAGATTGCCAATGTATTTATAAAATAAACTGTTTTCGAAGGAATAAAGAATTCATACTTTTCACAAATTGTCACTTACAATGTTTTTCCTGGAAAATAAGGGATTTTCTAAGTTTCTACTACTTATGAACGTAATGATACATTTTTAACACTAATGCTTTGTATACAAAAACTCACATTAAACTCTTATGAACTCACCAGCTTTATGTTGATAATCGTTTTCAAAATAACTTGTATCTTCAGGTCAAAGATAAACAGGTACAGACGCAGCGTTTTTGGAGAAGGTGGAGCACACAAGACCCATCTCTTATTTTTGATTTACTTTTGAAAGATTGTTAAATATTACAAAACACAATTGTAATTAAACTCACTATGTAATACCATGGTTGTATGTTTCTTGTTTCTACTATTATGCAATTGTGATGATACTGTTCGCTACGTCATCCACCCCGAGACGTATTCCGCCGTTATCGGTTTTGGGGTGTGACATTGCAGAATGAGATGCAGATTTTGTTTTTGAAATTTGTGGAGGAATCGTGGGATGCGAGTTTTCAGGTGTTTGGGAAGAATGGTGGTGGGTCCGGGATCGATTCAGCAGAAGTGGGGCCAATTAAGGTAATTTTATCGCAGCTGAAGCGGGTTAATGACTGGTTGGACAGGATGGTTTCGAAGCAGGATGAGGTGATGACCGGAGCGGTTGACCGGTTGAAAGGGAAGATTTACAGGTTTGTGATTCAACATGTTGGAACAACATATGGTAACTCATCTTGAATCTTGATGCCGAATTTTGCTTTTTTTTGTTGGGGCTTACATTATATACTCTGATGCACAACCAGGTAAAAAGACAAAATTACCCCTGCACTAACGGTACAAAAGTGACGGGGTTAGGGTCAAGGACCAATCGCGCAATAAACTGAAACCATAAGGACCAGTGGTGTGACTTTTTGCTAGGAAGTCCTCAAAGTGCGATATTCTGTAAACCACGGGGATCAATTGTGAAATTTTGTCTATTTTTTATACCAATAAGATGTTAAAATGTATTTTTATATCTCAATGACTTAATAGAGACAATAAATTTGAAAGAAATTTTGACAAAAAAATCATGTAGGGAGCATTTTCAAACAAAAGAATTCTTGTTACAAGAAACAATAAACTTTATGGATTTAAGAAAGTTTCATTGATTTTTTGAGTTAGGTCACTAATGATGACCTCTTAAAGCAAACGCATGCTTGAAACATGAGATATTTGCATGCTTGAAACATGAGATATTTAATAGCTTTAATAGAAATTTTATGGCCAAGCTTATCATTATGTTTGTGACTTGAATAACTCCTCTCTTAAATTCAATTTTTTGTTCAACATTAATTGTATAGGAATCCCTCCCATAATGTTTTTTTCACTAACAATATGAATTTGTGGGTCATAAATATCTTCTTTTCATTTGAAAAAAAATAATGTTTTTTTTTACGATTTACATACCTATCCTCCTTAATAAATGAAAATAAATTTGCCACATGTCACACTCTCATTAATTTGGACACATGTCATTTTTTTGGTAATTTTGAATAAACGTTTTTTTTTCATTTGTCATTTTCTCATTTTTTTTTATCTTTTCTTAATTAACACATCATATTTACACCTCAATTAATAATTACCTTAATTGAAAAATTGAAAATAACCAATAAATCACAATACTACTACTCATATAGTATTTAATATGGTTCTTTTTTAAATTTAAATTTTGAATTTTAAATTTAAATCTAAAATTTCAAATTTAAATAAATTTTTGTTTAAACCTTCATATTTAATTTTTTGTTTTATCCAACCCATATAACATATGGGTATCACAACTAGTTGATTATTATATCATTTACCTTATGATTATAAGAAACCAATCATAATACATCATTTACAAATTATTTTGCTAAACAAATAACTTGCAGAAAACTTATATGCACAATAATTAACAAGAATTTAAATGACTTGTTATTGAAATTGATGTTTTTAAAGGGGATCAACTAAAATGACAACTCATTTTACCATGTAGAGATCTTGTCTAATTATTGAATTATTTTTATTGGTTAAAAATACAGTGTTTCCCAAAAAATTAATTACAAATAATTAATGGTAGGTTGACTTTTGTTAAGAGGTACACATGAGATGTCTATTTAGCATCAAACTTTTAAAGTAGAGAGTAAAAACGATGTAGTTTGTTGTTATTATTATTATTAATATTTTTTAGAACGACATTATTATTATTATTATTATTATTATTATTATTATTATTAATGATGATGATGAATAAAAAAAATGATATTTGTGACATTGTCGACTACCTTAAAGCCTTAGACAAATTAAACTATTGGGCCATCGGGGTGGCAGTGTAGTAAGTGGCGAAAAATCATGGGATTAAGTCATGAAAAAAAATCTACCTAATAAATAAATATTATTTTTGTTAAATGTTAACTTTTCATTGAATTTGACATATATAATTTTTTAAGAATTTAAGAATTATTTTTTATTCCATTTGTCATTTTTATATTTTTTTATTTATTTTATTCAAATTCTACCTATTAAATGTCACGTCATATTAATTAATTTTTTTAATAAATTAATTAATATAAAATTCTATTTGTGAATTCTTATTTCTATATATTAATTAATGTATATTAGTTAGATAGGAAAATTCTATTTGTAAATTCGTAATAATTATTTTGTTAGTATATATTAATTAAGACAACATCATATAAATAGTCCATATGGTTTATCAAATGTCACAAATGCAATTCTTAATAATATTTTTTTGATGAACATGGTCATTATTGTTTCCAAAACTTGTATATAAATAGTCATTTTTGTTCACACCTTACTTTTGGTCCCTTTTACATATGAGGAATTGTGTTTGTGACCATGGATAAATCATAGAGACCATTTATGCAATTTTGTTTATATTTTCTTCTCTTTATTTTTTAAAATGTCACTTTGACCCCCCTTCACTTTGAACTTTGTAAAATATCACTTTCACCTTCAATTTTTAAAATTTTTGTATTTATCCTCCGTGGTATATATAATTTGATTTCCTTTTAATAACTTTCGTTTGTTAAAAAAAAACTATTTTTACATGCTTATTTTTATATATATGTGTCAATATATATTAAAGGTGATCCACGTTTCGACATGGATTTATAACTTTCGTTCATTAATTAAAAAAAAAGTACTTGCTTTTTCTTTATGCACATGTTTATTTAAGTTCGAGTTTGTGTACGTTTCAACGTAATTTTTTTACGTTTTCAGGCTTAACTTTATATACATTTTCTACGTATGAGTCATCTCACATATAATAATTTTCATTCGTTAACTTAAAAGGTATATTATATTTGACTTTGTCTACGTTTGGATGTAAAAAAAATTACATCCAAATGTAGACAAACTCAAATATACTCAAAACACCTTTGTTCAAAACATTGAAAATCATTTCAAATAAACAATTATCAGAGTCCAATTCCCAAAGATCACGAATTGCGGAAAACACGGGTGTATGCGATGCAATCGTCCCGAGCCCCTTTCACTTGAAATCTGGAGTACCCGAAGCCAAAACTAAAAATCGTAAGCACAAAACTTAGTGAGTTCCCCAAATACCACATACCATACATATCAAACGATCCATACATGTTATACATAACCGCGAGCCATACGTTTCAATCATATATCATAAACAATAAAGGTGCTATGTGTCACACATAGTCTTGTCATTATGCTACGAGCCACCTCGTGGTCTTTCTTGCCAGGAAGAGGGCCACAACCCTGGGTCTTACAGACAAGTGCTAGAAGCTACCTCTGGGTCTTCCATGCGAGCATCACAAAGACAACTAACATACAATCTACTCTACTTAACTAATTAGCATACAGTGTGCCAGGAGCCGCCTCCTGGTCTTTCATATATAATGCCAAGGGCTAGCCTCGGGTCTTCCTACAATACATAAACCAAATGGGCCGGCATTGGTGCCTTCAACCCATAGAACAGTGAGGAGACTCACCTCGCTTGCTGAAGCTCACTACATGAAATCCCTAGCTGCCGCCCTGACGATTTCCCAGACTAACAATTACCAAAACAACATTCCATTGGCAACATAATTCCAAACTATGATCTTTAAACCAAACTTGGGGTAAAATGACCATTTTACCCCTAGCCCATTAAGACTCATAACCATAACCCAAGCCTAAACCAACCAGGCCCAAAACTATAAGATCCATAAAAGCCCATTAATGACCCAATTTTCCAAATTGGGCCCAACCCAAAATGGGCCTTACCTAAAAGCCTAACAACTCCTGGTCTAATAATAATTCTCTGATGGGTCAAAGGTCCAAGCCCATTTGGCCCCCTAAAGTCCAAAACCATTGGGCCACCAAGGCCAAATACAAAATCTTGGCCCAAATAGACATGACCAAACAAAAGTCCAAACTCTAAGAACCCTCTGACCAAAAAGCCTAACACGCGAAAACTCCAATCCAAGTCCGAAGCCCAACATGAAAAAGCTCAAGAAGCCCATTGTTGGTCCGAACGCTGGGAGTTCCCCTGTTGAACGTTGGGCGTTCGTTGCCTGACCGCTGATCGTGACTCTACGCTAGAACACACGACGTTCCTAAGATGTATGCGTTGCGTTCCCGACCAGGGACCAAAAATTACATTTATGTCTTCACACCTTAAGTCCAAAATTCAAATCTTCAAAATAGCTTCATATCAGTGTCTTAAGCCATAAAGTCATCAACTTGGCACATTTACGTGGCCCAAAAGGACCCAAAAATCCATTAAAGCTTCAAATCCATAAATCAAGACCCAAAACCTTCGCATGGATGGTCCTCAACCATCAAGTTACCATTTTTATGACTCTAACAACTCAGAAATCTGTGGATCTGCAATCCTAGGCTTTTGGAGTGGCTCAAACTCCCAAAGAGCTTCCACATGATCATAAGAAGCACAAAACAAGCCCTAATCTAGATCTTAAGCTACAAGATGGCAAGATAGAAACTTTATACCTTTTGAGACTTGCAAATGAGTTGGAGAACCTGGATCCAAAAGCTCTTCATTGATTAATGAGACTTCAAGGTGATCACTCTCCTTCAAGAACACCAAATACACACAAATATGGTCTTCCAAGCTCACACACTGACAATTAGGGTTAGGGTTTCAAAATGAGGCTTAAGGTACAGTGGAGGCTGAAAGAATGAAGAGCCTTGGGTCTTAAGTTTTTTAAGTAGTGTACACTTAGGGTTTTTGAGTGCAGACGGCGAACGTATTGCGTTCCTCCCTGGAATGCCTCGCGTTCGTCTTGGCCTCCGCATCCAACTTCATGTACTGAATGTTGAGCGTTTAAGATATGAACGCCCAACGTTTGAGCCTTGCCTCCAACACCAAGCTAGCAATAAAAAGTTTCTAGGTTTGAAAAACCTCCACACTTAATTAGATCAAGCCCATGCATGAAAAATAGGAAATCGTACGTTTATTCCAAGAATGTATTTGACGCCTTCGGATAAAATTATTCATTTGACATTTCAAATAAGACAATTTTAAGTAGATGTATATTTTGCGATGACAATAAACAAGAGTCAAGGACAGTCGTTATCGAAGATGGTATTGTTTTGAGACAACAAATATATTACTTCTGAGTAGTTGTATGTTGCATTGTGTAGAGTTAAAAACATATACGGATTCAAAATATTAAATTTAGACAATAATGGTAACTTTGCAATATGATATCTAATGTTATATACAAATAAGTGTTTAGAAATTTATGATTCATAAAAATTATTTAAAATATGCTAATAGTTTTTTTATTAGTATAGATTCACTTATTCACTTATTAATTTTTTTTATTGTATTTATTTTGAAATTTGACTTTAAAAAATGTTTAATTTTTACATCTTGATATTCAACACAATTATTTAAAATATGTCAATGTTTTTTTTATTGGTATAGATTGAACTACTTACTGATTAATAATTTTGTTTGTATTTATTTCAAAATTTTACTTGAAAAAATAATTAATATTTACATCTTACATTTAACTATATTTAATTAGTTCGTGTAGTATACAGATCTCACACCTAGTTCAATGTTATAAAAGAGAGACAAATCTTTTGCAAATCAATAAGAAATGTTGGGGGGAAGCAAAGCACTTACTAGCCCCCATTAACTATGTATTTGTTGTAAAAAGAATGTAGACTACAATTATTGTATAATAACCATAATTTTCAAAAAATAATCTTTACAACCATTGTTTGAAGATCCAAATTTGTAAAATACATATTATTTTTTATAATAGCCGTACCTACCCCTTCGGCCACGCAGCACCAGTAGACAGCCGCCACCATGTCCGTTTTTCAGGAGGATGGATTGCTAACCGTACCTCCTTGTCGAGGCGTGGCACGCAAATCCAAAATTCCTTTTATAAATAGATCAGCAGCCTTACTCACTTCCATGCACCTTCCAAACTCTCTTTCTCGAATTTCTCTCTACTTTGGTCTAAAATTATCTTTAGATTTAAGTTTTTAGCGAAGCTTTAAGGTCCTTGAGAGCCCGATAATTAAAAGCTACCGAGTCAGAGTTCTACCAGTGTAATTTTTGGACTTTTGTCAGGAAAATTTCTATAAGTTAAGCTACACTTATATTTCTTTCAGTGTAACTTATAGTTATATTTATTGTTGTTGTTATGAATTTATAAATAAGATTTATCAGTGATTACAAGGCATTATACTGATTGATATACTTATGGGGATGATGTCTAAGTTAGATTTTGTGAGGTGTTTAAAGTTAGATTTCCAAACAGGATACTCTGTATACCAAATGAACCCTACATCCGATATGATCTTACCTGGTTGCTCCTTACTTGATAGATCTTGATGTAGACATTAAAATTGTTGAGGAATCTAGTCTATCATTAGTCAACAGGAATATTAAACTAAGACTTAGTAATATGAACCTAGGTCACATCAAAGGAAAAACTAAGTGCTAAGGTGAAGTGCAACTCAAATTTCCATTCATCCACTTTAACATGTGAGTGCATAGTTACTTTCATCTTATACACACATACACACACACACACACACACATATATATATATATATATATATATATAATATCTAGATGATTAAATGCTATATGTGCTTATTATCTGTATTTCTTGATATCTATGAAATATATGATTTTACTTGATTTAATTGCATATGTATTTTAATATAAAAATATATTGGGTAGTGATGGAGATGAAAGATGAAATAATAATGAGAGAACTTTACTATTATAATACTAGTGTACTGATGAACCAATCATCTAGGAGAGTATAGGTGACATACATAAATTATTCTAAACAGTTCAGTGGAACGCTGACAGGCTCGCAACTTGTAGGTGTTAATGAACTATTTGTTCATTTGATGTACTCTATCCCCATATGATTTCCTTATTGACATATATTGCTAAAGAAATCTCCGAAGCAATATTATTTACTCATTGTTTACATTGATCTTTTGGATAAGTCCATTAAGATCAATATTTTAGAATAAAAAAGTAAGAATAACAAGAATGAGTAATTGAGTGGATTATTTTATGTGAAATATATAATTAAAGAACTTGATTAATGTAGGATGAAAACTCTATGACATAAGGATGATGAGTGATTTGAGGAGTTATTAGGTCATATATTCCTACCCCCTCTATCTCTCTCTCTCTCTCTCTCTCTCTCTCTATATATATATATATATATATATATATATATATATATATATATATATAGAGAGAGAGAGAGAGAGAGAGAGAGAGAGAGAGAGAGAGAGGGGGTAGGAATATATGACATCTCTAATTTCATGGCAAATTTAAATATATATATATATATATATATATATATATATATATATATATATATATATATATATATATATATATATAGTTTTGGTTGTTCGAAATCATTTTGAATGTCCAATAATCAAGAACATATTCCAAAATTATAAACATATCAAACTTTTAAAATCACGACTTCAAAATTCTTGATTTTGTTCAAAATGCCATATTGTTCGAAAATTTGAAAATCATATTAATCTTCTGTTGATGATAATATTTACTTGATTTTCTAAAAAAATTTATGGTGACAAATTTCAAATTATTTGTGTTTAAGCGATTATCAATAAAGGAGAAATAAAGTCGATAACTGATGTAATTCTATTTACAAGCTCAAAGGACTCCCATTAACAACGGGAGTTAGAGGTTTCAGACGAATTGTTGCCAACATTCTTCGCAAATCTAGGTGTTATAAGTGTTTTTAGCAAAAGATACGCTCATCCACTGTGACTTTCAACTAAGATGTAGCTACAAAGACAAGTAATATTTTTATATTTCTTGTTTTGATAATCACTAAGGTAAAAATATGTTAGGGGCTAAACTTATCAATAAATAGAAATTCATTCATAATTTTTTTATGGACAAATTTAGGACAAAGATATAGACTATTTTGGGAAAATGTATTATGTATGGAACTTTCTCATTAAAAAACAAAGTTACCCAATTATATCATTAAGGAGTATATGGTAGTTCTATTCGTCGGTGTGTTATTTGTTGGCAAATTTCTTATCCTTCACTCCTTCATAATAAATCAAAATCTTTTTGTCAGGTGTTCTCTTCTCTTTAATTTGGACACATGATATTTTCTAAAATTTTTGAATTTTTTATTTTCCACTTGTCATTTTATTGTATTTTTTATTTTATTAAATTAAAATGTCATCTTTAATATGTAAGATAATATATATATATATATATATATATATATATATATATATATATATATATATATATATATATATAAAGTTTTTATTAGAAAGAGTTTATATATGTAATGTATTGAATGTATTAAAGCCTCATTAATTTTAGTAATTCAAAAATTTTCTCATTTTTCTTATAAATTCAAACTTTTCAGATTGTTAAAATTTCATATTTTTTTAAGTAAACTCATATAATACATGGGTCTCATACCTACTACTATTATATAAATGATTGAAAAATATTAGAAATAATAATAATTCTCAAAACTCTTAATAAATATAAAATTTTATTGAAATTAGTATGTCATATCACAACTTGAAATGAGTATTAAACAGTTTCCTTATAAATAATACGTCTTGATTTGACAACAAATTTTTAAACATTTAGAAATAAGTCGTTATTTTTTGGATGATGACAACTCACGTGATATCCAGACATATTTTAACTAGAGTTGTGATTGAATAAAAAAGTATATGCTAAATCACAAATATTTGATAATCTTGTTACTTACTCTACCTTTGGCCTATATCTAATCAGTTTTCACCAAATTTTTTCTTAGACCTTGTCCAACCCACTTTTATTCCCACCTCCTCTTTCACCCTCCAAAAAAATGGAGTGAAAAAATAAACTAAATAGTATTACATCACCAACCATATTCTATTTTTTATCATAAAAAATATATTTAGATGAAGATGACAATATAGCATGTGGTTTCCCTTATATTTTTAAGACCATTTCCAACAATTTTTTTTACTATTCAAATTCAGACGAAGATGACAATATAACAAGTGGTTCTCCTTCGGAACAACCTTTAGGGGTGAAAAAAACCAAATACGAAAAGAAAAAAGGATGATCAGATAGCATCAATTGGCAATGCCATTGATATGAAAGGAATAAACAAGAACAATTACAAAACTGATCTGCTTAGAGACAACATTTTCTAGATAATCAAAACAAAAGTTATGCTTTGAAACAGGTTAGAGAAAAAACATAATGTTATTTTCACAATGTGAACTCAACAGTGGATCTAAACGTACGGAAATTTGTTTTGGTCGAACAAGCATGGATTTTAGCAGAAATGGCTGAACAACAATATCAAAAAACTCCTCTATGGACAATATTTTAATAACATCGGGGAATCTAGATCTGGTTTACCTAATTACTAGTTTATTAGTAAATATATAGGTTAACTGCATGTTAAATGACATATGTTATCGTGTTTGTAAGATATATTTTAATTATAAACTTTTGTAAAATATGTTATCGTATTTTAAAATTTCAATATGCATTTATAAATTTATATGAATTTGATACATAAAATATTACATTTATGATTAATTAATATAATTTAATAAATAAAAATATCTTATAAATATAAAATACTAAATTTAATTTATAACTAATAAATAAAAATAAACTAAGAAATATATAAATATATAAAAAGATGGACTAACACCGACAATTGAAACTTCATTTTTATTTTTGGAGGAATGAATACTGTTACTACATATTTGGGGTAATATCATTCATATAGTTCAAAATAAGGAAATAAATAGGGTAAAGTTGGAAAAGAATGAAGAAAAATGATATTTGGGTGTGGGTTGGAGATCCTCTTAGTCCTTATCTTATATTTCAACTAGACAAAATTGCAAAAATGGTTCCCATGGTATTCATTTTTTTGGGGTTTTAGTCCAAATCATGACTTTTTTGGATTGGTGGTCCTTTTGAGGTAGTTTTGTTGCGTTTTTGGTCCATCGGTAAACTGAAATGACTATAATGCCCTTATGATATTTATTTTTATGTTTTTTCTATTTAATTTAAATGAAAAAATAAATAAATAATTAAATTGGACCCACATTTCTCTCTCTCTCTCTCTCTCTCTCTCTCTCTCCTGTGCAAACCCACCAGCGATCCAAACATCTTTCATAATCTATTTCAACGTCAGATTCTAGCAACTTGGATTAACCCACAAAAAACTTAAAGATCTTCACCCACTTTCACTATGAACACACATACACACATTAGATCGAGGTGAAGAAGACCCATTTCAGTGACTATCAAGAAGTCCCTCTCCCTTCCCTCTGGTGACCCTCCTCCTTCTCCAAAATCAATTTCAACACCTTAGCAGATTACCGTCTATTGTTGCTGTTGTTCCTAGTTAGATTACCGTCTCCAAAATCAATTTCTTCCTCTCTCTCTCTCTCTCTCTCTCTCTCTCTCTTTCTCTCTCTCTTTCCAAACCCATTACCGTCTTTAAAAAATTTTGAGGAAACAATATCCCAATAAACACAAACCTCGATTCCCAAATCAACCCACTTCCAATCCATTTTCAATTACATTAATAGATCCAAAATCAATTTGATTCTAACAAATGCCAGTGAGCATTACCTGTTGAGAGAATGAAAGAGAAAGCGAGGAAGATGAAAATTAAAACAGAAATGGATGAAACGATTTCGTGTTTTTGGGGTTCTCGGTGAACATAAGAGAAGATGGTGGTCAATACGATCTAATATTGGAAGTCGTGATGGTTTTAACTGGTGGTCAGACGGGTGGATGGTGATGATGACATTGATGTTTAATTGTGGAGTGATGGCATTGATGTTTATCTGTATGTATATATGTTGAAAAATGGGTGGAACGCAGTGAGATTGGATCAATCAGAGAAGGATAGAGATGAAGCTTGATGTCGTCGGAGCCACAACAAACCCTAATTTCGATTAGGGTTTCGTCGTCGTTGCTATGAAGATCCGATTAGGGTTACCGCTGAATCGGAGTGAATGGAGATGATGGGTCTTGTTGCTATCTCTGACTTCTGATGTTCACCTACAGTCATTATCACACCCCTTTTCATATCTATGAATCACAAACGATGTTCTCTAGACATTTCCGTCTTCATTTGAAAATATAGATGTGTGTTTGTGTGAGAAATAGAATTTGAAAACTCCATGTGTTCATATGATTTAGAAGTGTGTATCTGTGTTCATCATATATGAATTAGGGAAGATGAAGAAGTGGATGAGGTGAATTTCTTTTCCGAGAGAGAGAGAGAGAGAGAGAGAGAGAGAGAGGTGGCCCCACTTTTTTAATTATTAAAATAAATAAAAAACAATTAGATTTTAAAAATTGAAAGAAAATGAAAAATAAATACCCCAAGGGTATTACAATAATTTCAATTTACCGAGGGACCAAAAACACAATGAAACTACCTCAAAAGGACTACCAATCCAAAAAAGTCGTGGTTTGGACTAAAGCTCCAAAAAAATGCATACCACAGGAACCATTTTTGCAATTTTGTCTTTCAACTATTAGCCAAATTATAAGTAAAAAACAACCGCTATTTCTATAGTTAAGCCAACAAATTATTCTTTGAACATTTTGCTTGTTTAAAACGTAAAAGTCTACCATATGGATATGGAAAATGGCCTCATAAATGGAATTTTGGAAGAAGATGTTTATGCACCCCCTCTCATCTTTGAAGATATTGGAAAGCGATATTAGAAAAAGCCATAAAGCGATATTAGAAAAAGCCATATACTGTGGAGTCTAACAAGCAGCATGCATATTGTAAGAGTCCTCGTCCTTGTCCCTGTTGGGAAGTATTCATCAAAGGATGCATATACATGCACCATCTTGTTTATAGGAAAGGGCAATCAAAATTGATGTTTGTATTAGTGGACTCATTACGTATTATATTTTGTATTGTTCCTACTTTAGTATAGCCCATATGTAATGTATGTTAAGGCCAAAGGCCCTCATATTGTAATCAGGGGTTTATATATATATATATCGTTTAATGAATGAGAAGGATCGTGAGAAAATATTTTATTAACATGGTATCAGCCTAACCCTAATAATTTCCTTCTCAGCGTCGGGATAACTTCTTCTCTTCATCTTTTTCCCGATCCTCTTCTCCCTATCTTCATAATCACTCTAATAAACCCTCCTCTACTATCAACATTAAGAATGTTGTTGCCCTTGTCTTAGATCTTGATTGTATGAATTACGATTTGTGGCGTGAATTGTTTGAAACCCACTGCATTGGCTTTGGTGTCGATGATCACCTTCAACCACGTGTTGAAAAACCTGCACGTCTGACCCTAACACCCCGTTCCCGAGTCTCATTTAACGGGGGAAGTGGAGAGAAAGGGAGGGAATCGGAGAGGAAAAGTAAACCATCGTGTTCCCGAGTTTTTTTTTGGAATGATTTAGGAAGAAAAGAAAGGAAATCAGAGGAAAATCTTCCCTCCTAATCTTCCTCCCAAATTGGAGAGATTTGGAGAGAAGAGAATCAATGATAAGGATAACAACACACGGTTAAATAATCATTTCCTTTCCTTTCCTTCGGACTCGGGAACACGAAAAAGTTAATCATTTCATTCCCCTCCCTTTCTTTTCTCTCCATATCTTCCTTCCCTTTCTTTTCTTTCGTTTAATGAAACTCAATTAAACTCGGGAACAAGGCGTAAGGAAAAAGTCACTGACAGTTGACACAAAAGAAAGGAATCAAATTGATTCCATAGTAAAATCTTGGATCTAGAGTACCTTGTCTCAATCACTTCTGCATGTGATATTGAAAAAGAAGACATCTGCATACGTTCTTGACAACAATGTTTTTTGGATTAATACATAATGATTTGTGCAAAGAATACTCTAATAGTATGTTAAAAATACATGTCATAGGCATGATCATGGATAATTTATATTTTTTATGGGACCTTAAGTCAATCAGTTTGATGATGGAACCTTAAGAAGTCATGGAAATTCAATTCACGAAGAAAAATGTTAATCTAATCATATATCATGGTATTGTTGGATCTCTATGAATTTGAACTATTTACAATTAATAAAATTTTTGATCTATTTACCACTAATAAAATTTGTTTTGTGTTCAAGGGCGGAGGCAAGAATACATAGTAGGTGTTGCCGATGTTGAAATAGGTGTTGCTGACGCAGAAAAATAGGTAAAACAAAAAATCCATTTTTTTTCACTACGGACAGAAAAAATAGGTATTTTCAGTAGGGATGTCAAAAAACCCCGAACTCGATTAACTCGACCCGACCCTAACCCGAATAAGGTAATTAGGGTCGGGTTCAATAGGGTTAGAATTCCAAATCGGGTTATTCGGGTTAACCCGACAAACCCGATTTGTAGTTAGGGTTGGGTTTAGGGTTGATTTTTACAAAAAAATCGGGTTTCGGGTCAACCCGATTTGTAGTTAGGGTCGGGTTTATGGTTGATTTTTACAAAAAAATCGGGTTTCGGGTCAACCCGAATAACCTGATTAGAAATTCACAACCTTTACATATTCCACTGCTCTTTACTTGAACTATACAAAAAGACTACAAATCCTTTGAAAATGTAAAATTTTGTGACTCTAGAAGCATACGAGGGTCAAGTAACTCTCATTTGTGAAGTTGAAGTCCAAAAAGATATAAAACCTCCACATCTCAAAATTACTAGAGCGGCTGAGAAAGTAAAGATTTTATTTTGGTAGTTATTTCTACTTTAAACTAACTATAAACATGAATAAACTACATGATGTTGATCGCTAACTAGAGATTGAAAGTTCATCTATTTAATATTTATAATGGAAGAACTATTTTAGCTATTGTGGTATGCATGTTTTCTCGTATGTTGTAATAACCATGAGGTCCATGATCTTTTATTTTTAATTTGTTTCAATTTGTATGCATTCTTGATGTTAAGAAAATAGTAAAAAAAATGGTTTGGATTTATATCAGATTGCACTCTTGAAAAAAACCATATATATTATGTTTAAATTAAGTGTTTAGTGTATTAACCCGACTAACCCGGCTAACCCGACCCTATTAACCCGAAACCCGATTAACCCGAACCCGACCAACCCATACCTTAATAGGGTCGGGTACCGGGTTAAATTATTTTTATGAAAACCCGACTAACCCGACCCGTTTAACCTGAAACCCGATCGGGTTGACCCGATTAACAACCCTAATTGTCAGTACCATACCGGGACACCTACTAAAACTGTCCCTATTTGTGCTTAAATTGACATTGGCATTGATTACCATCACTTAGATATGATATATTTTTTTTCAGACATGTGACTAATCATTATGATATTTATGATATTTTTTTTCAAACATGTGACTAATCATTATGATATTCAAACAACTCAACCTATGTTACTTGTGTTAAGCGAAGATGTTGATAATATATATGCGGATGATATGTAGTGGATATTCAAATTATGAGAAAAATGTTATTCTAGCTGTATATCATAGTATTATCATATCTATACAAATTTGATTTATTTATTTGTGCTTAAATTGATATTGTCATTCATCATTTAGGCATGTGGTCGTTTTTTTTAAAATATGTCACTAATCATTATGATCTTCAAGCAACTTGAACTATTAGTGTATTTTATATCGTTATGATATAGTCTTATAAATGAATATATATATATATATATATATATATATATATATATATATATATATATATATATATATATATATATATATATATAAGTCTTTATTTTCTTCACAAAGTATTTTTGGAGAGACAATCTTGGGTTTCACTCAGAACCGGCGTCCCGTACAACGATGACTCAACACATCCCTATCTATCTATCATCATCGGGATTCGACTCTGAGGAGAAGTGTCAGTGTATCTAACACAATCTTATAAGTGACTATATATGTTGAAATATCCTATCTTTCTACAATTTTTTTTTTTTTTTTTTTAAAAAGACTATCTTATGTTTCACATATATTTATATATTTACATCTTGAAATAAAAAAATATTTTGCTTTGAAACTTAGACAAATGTCATCGATGATTTTATATCATATAATCATATCTAGGCCGGTCCTGAGGAATTAAATATCCTCAAAGGCCCGTGACGAACAAGAAAAAAAGGACCCTTATCGTTATTATAAGCTGTTATTTTTAAATAACAATATATAATAAAAAAAAATTAAGTCCTATATGGCTGCCCATTTTGCCCCTTCAACACCCATATGATAATACCATTTTTGAGTTTGAGTAATAACAATTCAGTTACCACCCAATATTTATTGATATTCTTGAGTCAATATCTTGGCACATGCCTAGTTTTTGTCATTTTATTAGAATCTTGTTTTTATAACACCGGTCCGTCTTAATCTATGTATTGCATTTAATACATTTCTTTGATCATGACTCATGAATAAAATCCTCCCTTTAGTATTACCATATTTCAACATCGTTTCACGAAAAGCTAATTTGATTCGATGGCAATTTTAACGATTATAATTCCTTGAGTATATAATGAATATTTTCTTTTTCAAGTATTTATGCTTGTTTGCTTTTAGATCTTTATAACAATATCATATATAAGAGTGATAGATTACATATAATCAAATTCAATTGTGCTAGAAAAGATTAAGGTCGTTAGAAGTTCATATATCTCCACTTTCACTCATTCACAACTTTAGTAATTAGTAAGAAAGATCTACCTTATCTACCTTAATAAATGAAAATGTTATTGCCACTTGTCATTTTCTTATTTAATTGGCCACATGTCATTTTATCATAATTTTGAAATATATTTATTTTCCACTTGTCAATTACTTCATTATTCATTTCCACTATATCATTAATATGGTTTCCATAAATTAAACCTACTATAATAACTATTAATTTCAAATTTGAAATTTGAAATTTCAATTTCAATTTCAGATAAATTTACACTTAAAACTTTGTATTTAACATTTTATTATAATAACTCGTTTAGTATACGAGTCTAACAATTAAACACATAATTTTAATTAATTTAGTTTTTGGATGTTTTTTTCATAATTTTCACTTATTTCATATTTCAAATTCAAATAAACCTCATATTTAATATTATGTTTTAATTAACCCATATAATATACGGGTTGCACAACTAGTAAGGTAAATAAAACTAAATCAAGTTAACAGTAATTTATAGCATATTAAACGATTGTTATTCTTCATACACATATAATATAAAGATTGAATGATAAAAAGAATACCATAATAAATAAACAAATTCTTCAATCATGGTGGGTCTTGTTCTCGTACGTTCTTTCCAACTAGTTGATTTGTCTCGTAGGATACCACCTACTTTTTAACAACTCCCACATGTTCCTTTAGATTCATCATAAACTAAATAATCTTTAAAAAAAATTCCATATATTCTAAAAAAAATAATACATTAAATATATAATTGCTTATATTTTTTCTTTTAATAATGTTATATCCTTGAAAATTATTTTAAATAGATGATTAATTATACGACGATAACTCATAAGAAAACTTGACATCACTTACTTTTTCTCTTTTGACCTTTTCTCTAATATGTAGCATTCAGGGCCGGTCCTAGACAATTTGGGGCCCGGGGCCAAAATAAAATTGGAGCCCTCATAATGTTTTTTTTTTAATAAGAAAAAGAGGGCGGCACCTCCAAAAATTTTATTAATTAAAAAAAATAATACAATTGAAGGCTGGGGACTCCCACCTATGGAAAAAAAGACTTCGGGACAGGCCCCGTAAGCCAAACAACCTAGCAACTATTAATACAAAACAATAAATAAAAAAGCCAAAACATGCTCTAAACCAAAATACATAAACATATCAAAGAAAAACTAAAGAAATTTACATTTACGAGCTTTTTTAGATGCAAAGTAATCAATTATAGAATCAAGTTCAATATTATCCAACAAATCTTTTTCAATGCATAACATAGCCAAACCATTTAATTTTTCTTGTGACATTGATGATCTCAAATAATTTTTTAATAATTTTAGTTTTGAAAAATTTCTTTCTGCTGATGCTACAGTAACTGGTACGGTTAATAAGATTCTATATGCAATACAAACATTTGGATAACAATCTTTACATTTGACAAACTCTAAAATTTCAACCGATGACATAACAACATTTGGCAAAGTTTTTTGTAATACTTTAAGTTCCGTCAAAAATTCATTTAAATCCACATCACATAAGTTATTATGAGTAAACTTATTTACAAAAACAGCACAACTTTTTTTAAGTTCAATATCATCCAATGACTTTAACCTTTTTGAATCATATAAAAATCCAAAAATGTTTTCAAAGTTTGTTAATTGCTCAAATCTACTCTCTAATGATGCAATTGCCACATCAACAATATATATAAAATACTCGATTCTAAATGATTCTTCGGGTGATAGTAATTCATCTTCACAATTAATTTCATCAAATTGTTTTTTTCTAGTAACTTGGCGTTTTTTTGGGAATATAGGTTCAACTTCCATATCCGATGCAATGGCCTTAGCATTATCAATACTAATGGCATAACCTTCATTTCTATAATTTTTAAAAAATGTTATCATATTTTTTAATAGATCAATTGTGGCATCAATACATATAGTTTTGGTTTGCATTTTTTTACTAACTTTATTTATAGCAAATAAAATATCATACCAAATTACCATACCAAGTAAAAAGTCATAACTTTCAATAGCATTAACTAAACTTTCAGCTTCACTTTTAGACTTTGCATCATCACATGATGAACTTAATTCTATCAAGGAATCCCTTATATGAGGAGCTTGAAACCTAATGGCTTTGACACTTTTTATTCTACTCTCCCAACGTGTATTAGATAAAGATTTTACCGTTAAGTTAGGGACTTTATCAAGTAATATTGACCATCTTTTGGTTGAACTAGAAAATAATACAAAAATGCGTTGCAAAACTCCAAAAAAAGAAATCGCTTTGGCACAAGAATGAGCCATATCACTAACCGTGAGGTTAAGACCATGACAAGCACATGACATAAACAATGCTTTTGGATTAATTTCAAGTAATCGTTTTTGAACACCTTAGTGTTTTCCTTTCATGTTAGAACCATTATCATAACCTTGTCCTCTTACATCATCAATATTAAGACCATAAGATTTAATTGCATTTAATAACTCATTAAAAAGTCCTAAACCCGATGTATTTTCTACCTTTAAAAATTCTAAAAAAAATTCTTCAACTTTTATTTTATTATTAGACATGTTCACACATCGAATAACAAGAGTCATTTGTTCTTGATGGCTAACATCGGGGGTGCAATCAAAAATAACAGAAAAATATTTTGATTCTTTTATAATAGTAATTATAGAATTTCTAACATTATTAGCTAAAATAGAAATGATTTCATTTTGAATTTTGTGTCCTAAATAATGAAGATGAGTTTGATGATTTTCTACGTGTCTAACATGTTCTTGCATTATAACATCAAATTCTGCCATCATTTGAATTGCTCCCAAAAAATTACCATTAGATTCTTGAAAAAGTTTTTCGTTACAACCTCGAAAAGCCAAATTATATTTTCCCAAATATTTAATGACATCAATTATTCTTTTTAAAACTTGTCTCCAACGTTCTTTTTCAGTTAAAACTTTATTTTGCAAATCTTTATCAATTGTTTTATTCTTATCAAATCTTGCTATTAGTTCATTTCAAGAATCCATACAAAAAAGATGTTGGGAACTATTTTCATGTTCTTTAAGTCTATCAAAAAGATGTTTCCAATCATTAAATCCATCATTTGCTAAATAAATTTTATTAACATAATTATTAGGTTTAAACAATTTACAACAAAAACAAAACACTTTATCAACTTTTTTTGAGTAAATTAACCATATTCGATCTATTGTGTCACCATTACTTAACTTTCTAGTATAAGAAGCATAAGAAAAATGTCTAGATAGATTATCTTTAGGATACACAAAATTTGATTCTCTTATTGGCCCTTTTTCAATCAAAATATCTCTTAAGTTATTATCAAGATTATCCCAATTACTAGGATCATATATATCTAAAGGTGGAATAAATTGTTCATTGTTATCATTCATGACATTTTCATTCTCATTCTCATTTGAAATGTTAACATTTTCATTATTGACATTAACATCTTCATTATTAATCTTTTCATCATCAAAACCAACATTTTCATTTGAAACTTTTTCTTGAGAAACATTTTCATTCATGACATTATCTTGCTCATTAAAAATAGTTTCATGTGTGAGATTATCTTGTTCATTTACTTGTACATCAGCATAACTATTTTTTTTTAAAAACCTATGCATAGACCCTTTTTGAGTTTTATTATCTTGTTCAATTTTTTGTTTTTTCTTTCTTTTTTCACTTCCAGACATATACTTTCTAGGATGCATATTCAATAGAGTGATAAGAGGCAATGATGCAAACAAACAACAAGCACACAGTGACACAGATAACAAATAATAAAAGATTAGAGTTCGTGTTGTTTGTACCTACTGTTGACTGCTGATGCAGGTAAACTGTTGATGCTGTGAGCTTTTAAATAACCTCTAAGCAACAACTGGAAGTGGTAAGCTGCTGATTCTCAATCCTCAGATTCTACATAACATAAAATTATGAATATTAGATTCATAAAAAATTAGAAAATCACAGATAAATAAGAAATTTGAATGCTAGAAATTAGAACAATAGAACAATAGAACTTACAGATAAAATTCTGTGATAAATAAGAAACTTGAATGCTAGAAATTAGAACTGTGATAACATTAGGGCTTGATTTTTGGCATGACCGCATGAATGTTTGGAGATTGCTGTTGAAAACTTTGAATTGTGACAACTCACGGCTCGTCGACTCAGTCTTCTAATCTTCTGTCTCTTCGTCTGTGAGGACTCACGACTCAGTGGTCACAAGTCTGTGAATCTGTCACAGTCTCACAATTGAACTTCAAAATCGAAAAATGATCGGTAGAAATCGTGATTACCGAGAAAGAAGCGAAGGAGAAGAAGCACTGAATCGCCAAATTGGAAATTAGAAAAGGGAGAATTGGGGAATAAATAACAGATCGATTCAAATCATTCAATTGAAATCGAAGAAGAAATATAAGAACCTGATTATTATTGAGACCGTTGCAGCGATTGCTTAACTTAGAATCCGGAGAAAACGTTTCGATTCCATAGCCGATCTTAATTGCGCCTTGGAAGTCGGCATCTCTAGCAGTCTCGCTCTTAGCACGCAGTCGTTCCCCATTCCGCTTTCCGCAATTCCTCCCGTTGACCCGCTTTCTTTTTGGACTTTTGTTGGCGTTGATAAGAATTAAGAAACAATTGTTGTATTGGGCTTCAACAATCAAAGTCCAATAAGCTTAAACCTAATGGGCTAATACTATACAATTAATATAAGACATATAAAATGGGGGCCCTATGGCATTTGGGGGCCCGGGGCGGTCGCCCAGCTTGCCCAGGCCCATGGGCCGGCCCTGGTAGCATTATATATATATATATATATATATATATATATATTTAATCATAGGTTTCCTGCATTTGGGAATCAAATATAAATGCAATGTAAAAAAAGTTTATGAATAAAATTATGAGCTTTCAAACCACTTATTTTTTTACTGATCAATTCTAAAAAATTTAAAAAAATATTTATGTAAAACAAGTCTAAAAAATGTAAAAAAATATTTATGAAAGCCGTTGTGATATTTTTGTAGTACAAAAATGGTTTCCTAATAAGTTGACGATAAAAGTTTAAAATGTAAAACAAATGTTGAATTTCATAAATTATTTTTAAAACAAGAAAGGTTTAAAAAAAGAAAAAAAATGGCCATTTTGTTGTTTTTTATTAGGCATAATGACGAAAAAACCATTATATTTGGTCTCTTTTTTCTATTTAACCATTTAATTTTCATTTTTGCTAAAAAACCATTTATTTTTGGATAAAAGTTCTATCGCGACCAATATATATATATATATATATATATATATATATATATATATATATATATATATATCATGAGTTAATTATAAATGTTAAATTTTTGTAACCATTTTAAATATTATTTATACAAACTATTTTAAATATACGACTTTCGTTTAGATCACAAAACCACTGTTCCCATCGACACAACCTCCTCTACAAAATATTTTAAATATACGACTTTCGTTTAAAATATTTTAAATATACCACTACCACAAAACACTACCACAACCCGACACAGATTTTAATCCATTTTAAATATACCACTACCACAAAACACTACCACATGCACAACCACAAACGGTCGTTTCTGATTTCGAACCAAAATTCGTTAAAAAAACTCAGCCCACTCGAGCAGCAACTAAAAGAAAAGAGAAGACGGAGGCTAAAGGTTGGGAACCCCTAGAAGTGTTAGTGTTGGCACAATCTTGGATCGATATTTCAGAAGATGCGTCGACTGGAAAAAACCAGAAGAATGACCGCTTTTGGATTCACGTTTTACATAGGTTCCATAAAGGAATGAACCGTGAAGAATACCGTTTAAAACATCAAGTGTACTCGAAATGGGGGGGGGGGGGGGGAAATGAACAAGAAAATCATGTTGTTTAATGATTTGTATACCAATATGAAACGTCAATAGAAAAGTGGAGAAAACAATGATGTGATTTTGAGGAAAACGCTGAAAATGTATCAAAAAGAAAACCTAAAGGCTTTCAAGTTTATTGAAGTTTGGAATTTTGTGAAAGATAACAAGAAATGACAAAACATCAAAACATCAGACGAGCATATCGACAGTGGTTCAAAATGCAACAGAACATCTGAGTCCGACCATACTACATCAGATGCTCGTGTTTAATTTGATATGAACGAAGATGAACTTGTTCCAGTTTCACCACCTTCCCGACCAATGGGAAGAGACAAAGCAAAAAGCAAAGGCAAAGGCAAAGCGTCGGATTCAGACAAGTTGAAAGAAATGGGGGCCGACATGAAGGGTATAAACGATAGAATGGACAAGATTTTGCAAATGGTTTCTGAAAGAGACCTTCGGAAACAAAGGGACAACGACATGAGAGTACTATCGATGGACGTGTCGAATATGACCGGGGACGGACTTCTAGTTATTTTGGCGATGAAGGAGGAAGTGAAAAAACGTTACGCAAATCGTAGTTAACTTCTAGTTTTTTTTTCAAGTTTTTAATCGTGTGGTGTTCTTTTTTTATTTTTTATTTTTTTTTTATTTTTTTAAGTTGTAGGTTTTATGTTTCTAATTTCCTTTTCTAAATTTTTAGGTTTTTTTAAGTTAAGCAATATATGACATTTTTATTTTTAATTAATGAAATATTATCTTTTTTAAAAAAGTTGTAGGTTTTTTTAAAATGAAGTTTTATTTGATTAATTATTAAAAAGAAATACGAAAAAACAAAAAGTGTGGCACCACTTCTTGGATGTGGCAAGAAACCACACTTATGTGGTAAAAAATGATGTGGCGCACATGTGACAGTGAAGGGAGTGCGGTTTCGATGACACCACTCCCTCAAGTTAGAGATGAGCAAAGGAACCGACCCGGCTTGAACCGGCCCGGGAATCGAACTCGGTGGAAAATAGGAACCGAACCGGACCGCCGGTTTCACCGGTTCCGGTTCCTAGCAGTTCTTACCGTGTCTTCAAATGTTGGAACCGATTTTCGAAAAATAGCAACATACGGTTTCGGTTTTTGCCGGTTCTACCGGTTCCAGTTCTGACGGTTCCGGTTCCTACCGGTTCCCGGTTCCAAAAATTCACAAGAATATCGTCCCGGGTCCCGGCTCGATCGGTTCCATCGGGTTCCGGTTCCGTTACCGGTTCCGGCCGATTTCCCGGTCTATATGCTCATCCCTACCTCCAGCCTAACACCCAGAATGTGGTGAGGTTTATCAACCCGCTATTTACGAATTATAGTACACCGTGTGGCCTTCTACTTGTGATATGCTAAAATGTCAAAACATAAACTTTGAAAAAAATATAAATGGTTTTTCTTTGTAAAATAAATTTTATTTTTTAAGTTTAAACAGAAAAAAGTTTAAAAATATTTGTCTAATAATATTAACCTTAAAAAAAAATATAGATCATGGAAAATATCAATTTTGGGTTGTAGTGGATTACAACTCCTCAAAACTCAAAGCTCACCTGGTTAAGACACGCATAGGGTGGTTTTTTCATCCAATAATAGCAAGGTATGGGTAGTATAATATGAAAGAGATGCTTCGTTATACCCATCAAGATTTCTATATATAGCAAGTGATCAGTCAAGTCTTCTCTCTTCTTCTTGACCCATAACACACTTCACCTACCAAACCAGTAGAAATTTCCATTATTGCCTGCTCATATCTCACTTATCATTCAAGGGTTTGTGAATTTGAATGATTTCAGTTTCTTGACTGACTTTGGGCAAAAATGGAAAGATATGAACTTGTTAAAGAAATCGGGTCGGGTAATTTTGGAGTAGCCAAGCTTGTTAGGGACAAGATGACAAGAGAGCTGTTTGCTGTCAAGTTTATCGAAAGGGGCCAAAAGGTTCTCTTTTTATCTTCGTAAAGTTTTGATCTTTTTGAATCTTTTGATGTTATTATGCAGTTGATGTCTTGATTCGAAGCGTAACGCTTTCTGGGTTTGATCAAGATTTTTGAAATTTTGCAGATTGATGAACATGTACAGAGGGAAATTATGAATCACAGATCTTTGAGGCATCCAAATATTATCAGATTTAAAGAGGTTACTTTTTAACTGCGTTCGTTTTTTTGTGTCGGAGCTGTGTTTTCAATGTTTGTGCCACTCTGCTTCACTGAAGTTTACTTAACTGCATTGCTTTACCCCCTTATCCTAAAAAGTCAAACTTTGACTTTAAAGGTTCAAAAGTTCACATGGATTTTGTAAATTGTTCATCTCCAAAATCTTTCTGTTATAGATCTTGACTTTATTTAGTTATTTTCCTTGATGCAACCAGTTGTTATTGAATTTTGCTAATTGCATTCAGTAATTTTATTGTTATCGTTCCATTAGTACCAAAAATTAACCTCCGATAAAAGATTCAATGTTCAAACAAAGCAATTTTCAAATTCAAATAACATAGATTTCGTAAGAATTTCTATTCGATATAATTTTATATGAAAGTACATTGCAATATTTTATATTTTTCAGGTCTTGTTAACACAAACTCATCTAGCGATAGTCATGGAGTATGCAACTGGAGGAGAGCTTTTTGAGAGAATATGCAATGCGGGTAAATTCAGTGAAAACGAGGCAAGTTTCTTTACAAATCACCGAATTCTTGAATTACTTCAAATATTGTTACCCTTTTTACTAAAAAAATACGTTTTTTTTTCTCTTACTTACCAGGCAAGATTTTTCTTTCAACAACTTATATCAGGAGTTAGCTATTGTCATTCAATGGTATAATATATAGATGAACTCCATTTAAGGCTTTTCTTTCTATACACAATATTATCACTTCTTTTTTAGTTCTTGAAAATTTGATGCATTTTGCAGGAAGTTTGTCACAGAGATCTTAAGCTTGAAAACACACTGTTAGATGGAAGTGCAGCTCCTCGTGTTAAAATATGTGATTTTGGGTACTCAAAGGTATAAATTTGTTAAATTTTCATTTTGTGGGTCCCTCTCATTTATCTTTAAAAAGCCGCATAATGTTTCTGAAAGGAATGGAATCTGTCAAAAGAATTGGAATCTGGCAAGAAATGGAATTGAATTGAATAGTTTTAAACTTTAGACTTGCAATTAAAATTCTTATTTCTAGTTAAGAAAAAGAAGAATAAAATTGAATTCCGTCCATTTGGTAAAACCCAACATGCCATGGAATGGAATCTTGAATTCCAATTCCTTTGACGGATTCCATTCCTTCCAAAAACATTTTTCATACCAAATTCTTGTGGTTTGTGTAATTCAGTCATCGGTTCTTCATTCTCAACCAAAGTCAGCAGTTGGGACACCTGCTTACATTGCACCCGAAGTTCTTTCAAGAAAAGAATATGATGGAAAGGTGATTCATTCCTTTGAGTTTTTAGTCATTTATTCAACACAAAGTCTTCTCTTTATATTTTTACAAGCAACTTTTTATAAAACTCGGGTTAATTCCTTTGTTAATCCTTGGAATGGAAATTGTAGCTTGCAGATGTTTGGTCATGTGGGGTCACTTTATATGTCATGCTAGTTGGAGCATATCCATTTGGAGATCCAGATGACCCAAGAAACTTCCGAACAACCGTTTGTGTGAGTAACATCTTAACATATTAAAAAATTAAAAAAAAAACATTCATTTTATGGAGTTTGATTAAACTTGGTTTGATTTATGATAGAGGATACTTAGTGTCCAATATGCAATCCCGGATACGGTTGAAATTTCATTGGAATGCAAGCATCTTCTTTATAGGATATTTGTTGCAAATCCTGAGAAGGTAGAACTTTTTTATAAGCCGAATAAATAATCTTGTCAATTCACCCTACTTATATGTAAATGTTCTTATTTTATTTATGTTTGTGTAGAGAATAACAATTCCAGAAATCCAAATGCATCCATGGTTCTTGAAGAACTTGCCAACAGATTTGATGATTGGAGGAAGCTCTCACAATGGGAATTCAAATGACACCTATCAAAGTGTTGAAGAAATACTTTCTATAATACAAGAGGCAAGAACTCATCCTGGGATGCTTAGTGATGGATCACCACAGCTTCTTGGTGATAGTATGGACTTTGATGACTTGGATGATTCAGATATCGAAGATATAGACATAAGTGATGATTATGGTTGCTCATTGTGAAAAGGATAACAACAAATGGAAATCATTATTAGAGTATAACTTGTGAGTTCTTATGTGAACTTGTATGCTGTAATAAGATCATAATAGTCGTCTTTCACATGCTCGATTGAACATCTTGTAAGCAAATCCACTGAAAACTTCATGCAACGACCAAAAATGCATGTATAATAGTATATGATATATTATATATATACATCATATTCTTCTTTATAGATTTAGTGTTGTTACATCAAGCCAATAAGATCATATCTTAACCAATTCAATATCAAATTAACATAAAACATAAAGTACTTGGAAAATCTGTCCGTAGGATTAAATGATGAACATAATGCTATTGTTGATTATGCTCGAGAAATTTATATTCCCATCGCATTTTGTTGTTGTATCTCCATGGAAATTTACAAGTATTTTTATGGATGGTGTTTTTGAGTAGGAGAAAAATGGTTCCCTCAACTTGTACTAAACAACGGTTAAAAGGAAAGGAGACCACATTAAGGTATTTAAGATTGTTACTTCCATCAAGTAGCATTCAAAATAAGTAAATGGAATAAACCGTAAATATGTAAGATACATGAAACACATTACATAAATGGTCCTAAAACCATAATTATGGGTAAAAGATAAAACCTACGACGTGCAGAGTTATTAGAACATTAAAATATCCCATAATAGGCCGTCCATGACTAAAAAGGATTGTAGCACTCGTTTCCGATAACCATAGTTAGGTATGGTGAAGATAATATGGTCATAGCCCGATAGCCGATAGGGGAGACGTTAATAATTGATTTGAATTGTTAATCTATATTGCATGTTTTAAGCCGTAAGGTTCCTTATGTAATACGTATGATTTGTTCTATTCTCCTTTAATGTAACATCCCTTAATGTCATGTACTCATGTATCAAAATATTGTGCACTTTGGGTCACGCGACACGAAAACTTCCCAAGGGGTCATCCATTCTAAAACTACTCTCGCTCAGGCAAACATAACTGCAAGAGTTTATATGGGTTTTGCTACTCTCACAGTCTTAAAAACACATTATAATAGGGAATGTATCAACACCTCTTATAAGACAATGCTTAGTTCTTATTCTCAGTTGATGTGAGATCAGGGATCCCTCCCCCACCACCCCTCTCTATGAGGTTCGACGTCCCTGTTGAACACATTGACTCGTGTCTACTTTGGGCCACGAAGCACGAAAACTTCCCAGGGGGTCAACCATCTAGACATTTCTCTCTTATGTGCAAGCTTAATTGTAGAGTTCTTACGGATTATACCTGGTCTCTAATATCATCTGTAACATCCCCTAAGGCATGTATCACAATAGTGTCCGTTTTGGGCTACCCGACATCAAAACTTTCCAGGGGTTCACCCATCCTAAAAGTACTCTCGTACCGGAAAACTTAAGTTCAAAGTTATCATGGGATCTTATACCCTCATGGCTTTAAAAACCCTTTGTGAAAATGAATGTATCACCTATACACATAACATAATATTGTCTGTTTTGGGCTACTTGACATGGAAACTTCCAAGGGGGTCATCCATCCTGAAATTACTTGTGTATAGACACACTTGATAGGAAAGTTCTCATGGGATCTTTTATTCCCATGAATTTAAAAAGTGTTGTGAAAGGGAAGGTATATGCACACCTTATAATGCAATTCTACTTCATAATTGATGTGGGATTAGGGTCTCTCTCTCTCATTAACCCTCACTACAAGGTTCAACATCCCCTTCGAACACATTGATTCATGCCCAGTCTTTGATACCATATGTAACATCCCTTAAGGCACACACCACAAGGTTCAACGTCCTTGTCGTACGTGGTGACCCATGCCCATTCTCTAATACCATTTGTAACATCCCTTAAGGCATTACCACAATATGTCTGCTTTGGGACACCCAATATGAGAACTTCATAAAGGTAACCCACCTTGAATTGCTATCGACTAGGCATGTTTAACTGCAAAGTTCTCATGGTAATGTATGTAATCCTTCTTTGATTATCTAAGTCTCTACCATCTATAAACATCTTCAACTCTGATTTCTATAGTTAATTACTTAATTTATTCGAATATATAGTTAGATTCTTTTTTTAGAACACAAATCTAGTAATGTATTCTCACTTCTGTAGTGAATTTGAGTTCATGAAGCTTTAATGGAGGTTTCTAAACCTTATGAAACTTTTAGGGTATAAGAACTTCAACAAAGTGATAAACAATTTATACACAGAGAGTGTAATGCAAACAAAAGACAAGAACACATTCTTTTAACGTGGTTCGCACAATCAGAGTAACCAGCTACGTCCACAGACAAACAAGAGATGTGGATTTTATTGATATTATCGAATTTCTTGCATGGGTTACACAAATTCAAGTGATTTATTTATAGGTGCAAAATACCTAAAACCGCATATTTAGTTTGTCTAGCGGCTATTAGGTCAAAGAGTGAATCAAACTCCACAATTCAACATCTCTCAGTTGGAGTTGGAGGCCGATGGACAAATCTTTCACAAATACCTTAAGCTATGCATGATTAAATGATGTCTATAAGAAGATTTTAGGTATTGCCGAGAAGAAGTATGAACTGATGATTTCATTCACAAACAAACCGTATACATTTACAATTTACAGGGAGGAAAATCAGGAGAGAAGAAAGCTATCTAATAATGTCTATAACAAAAATAACCCCTACAATTAAGCTATGAAATATATGATTGAAATTTGAAAAAGATATACAACAATATTTGAGGCGGTGATATATCACTTAACATTCGGCCGCAAGATGGACAAGCTATTTGCGAGACCAATCTTGGAAACCAGAAGTTGAAAACGTGGATGCAGTAATGGCTTGGTAAGGGCATCAGCAAGTTGGCCATCACCCGATATGTGTGTAACCCGTAGAGATCCGTTTTGTACTATTTCACGAACAAAATGAAAATCCAATGCTAAATGCTTCATGCGAGAATGAAAAACTAGATTTGCAGAATATGTCGTGGCACTAAGATTGTCGCAATAGACGACACGAACTGTAGGTAATTTAAAGCCAAACTCAGATAAAAGATTAGTGAGCCATTGGACTTCTGTGGTAGTAGAGGCTACAACTCTAAATTCAACCTCAGTGGATGTGACAACCCGAAATTTTCATTCGTACAAACTCTAAAGTCAAACACTTCAATTAAAAGTCAATTACATTTCTGATAATTGTTAGCCAGTTTAAAGTCTGTTTGAGTGTTTTTAGTATTTATTCTTCAAACGAACGAATGAAAGGAAGTACTGTCTCGGGTCCTGGAGTAGCAAACCCACATTTAACACCCTAATAAAGAGTTCACGGCCAAACTTTTAGAGTTTGAGCCATAAACTCTCATATGGCCATGAACTCATGCCTTAGGCATGAGTTTACTCCCCATTTCCTTCATTCTCAACTTTCCACCTCAAGAACACTCCCTATTCTCTCTCAAGTAGCATCCCGTTCTTCACCCGATCTTCCGAAAACATAAGTGTTTCTCGACTTGATTTGTTGTTATAACCTAACATCTAGTTGTTATACATCATTTCATCCATTCATTATTGATTTTCACTTAGATCTTCAAGTGTTCTTCAAAACACCAAGAACACACACTAGTGTTCTTGGACCTTAAACACGAAATCAAGCTTCTATCTTGTAAGTACACTTGCCCTAGCTTCTTGTGAGATTAATATGAACTTTTTTACACTTGAAAATCGCAAGAAACATAAGATCAAAGGAGTTTACGGCCAAGGGATGTTCTTGGGCCGTAAACCCTTCTAAATGGGGTGTGACAGATTGGTATCAGAGCTTCGTTTATAGTGAATCTAGTATGTCAACCCATAAAAGATATACTAACTATAAAAACAATGGGATTAAAACTCTGACCAAGAGTCTATGCTTTTAAATAATAAAATATTTACTAAGTATACAATCCTGCATTCATACTAAAATCAGTTTCACAATGACAAATACAAAAGTATTACGATTGTTGAATATCACAAGTAATCTCGGGGATGTATGGTCAGTCCTGGGAGTGGCATAGCCTGATCAACAATGCTGGTCCGAGGAGTGATTAGCATATGCCCAAGAATGGTTGTGATATGACAACAAGTCTAAAAACTTACCAACACTACTACAATGAAAACACTAGAATAGAACATAAGTTTAAAAATACTATAAGAGTATTTCGTGTTACTATAATTACTTATCTGAGAACTAGAAAGGTCTCTATCAAGTAGGTCAATAGTCGTTAAGTGGATACGCTAAGGTTATATGAAATTTAGGTGTTATAGACTCAGAATCTGTGATCTTTGCTTTACTTCCTGTTCCTTGTTTGGTTGTGGATTTGGAGTTAGGGCCACTTATTCGAAGGTCTATCCTGCTTTGATTTCATATAACTGGTATACACTAAACAAATATTGACATAACTGATAAAGATCATCTTATAATTATCTTAAATAGTATGTCTATTTATATAAGATTCTTATACCCCTTTTCTCGCGTAGATATCATGGCTGGATTCCATCATCATGGCGAACCGTACTTTCGATACCACGACAATGCTGGATGGCTTGAAGAGGAGCCCGAAGATGAGCATCCAATTCCTTTGGATGATCACCTCACAGAAGGCTTCTCGTATGGTTCTGACTCCGAGCCTGAAGTCAACAACCTACCCCAAGAGGGTCAAGCCCCAAATCTCAACCCCTGACCTGCGTTTGAAGGTCCCACACCCTTGTGGACAACAAGCTTGAATCGCTAGAGCAATGAACAGGGTCAACCTTTACCCTACCACGGGGACCGCAACTTTTACAACATAAACGAGGGTGGCTCAGCTGACCGGGTCCTACCTATCATGGTCCACAGGATTGCTCGGAATATTGAGCAAGGTCGAGCAGCCATCGACCAAATCGTGGAAATTGATGCCAAATCTGGTGTCAACATAGTCCTCATCTGCCGTCTTGAAGAAGATATGGAAAGGACCAGGAGAACCAATGAGACTCTGCAACAACAACTGGCTGCCTCCTGAGCCGAAGTCATAGAACTTCGAGTTCGCCAGAGGGCTCATGAGCGACACCTTCAAGAAGTGGTTCGCCAACTGGCAGATCTGAGGATTCGCCCGAGGAATTCCCATCGCTGTTAGAAGATGTTTAGTACATCTTTTCTTTTGACTCAAGGAATAGCCTTCTTAACTATGCTTTATGAAGCTTTTGTCTGTAAAATATTCCTACTTTCCAAGTACTCTAACTAGGAATCTAAAAGTTGTCAACCTTTTCTCCTTATGGTATGATGTAAGACCTACTGTTAGGTCATTTTCCCCCAAACTTGTTACATCAATAATACCAGTAATATTGACAGTTATCTATTCTGTTGGAAAAATTTGTACGCTTGTGTTTCTCTACTCTTCTACTGTACTTCTATTTCAAAACATACACTCATTCAACTATTGGACTATGGCGATTTAGCCCATGGATCACTCTCACCATGCTCACAATTGATTCTAACCACCATGTACATCTTTCCTTTAAACTTATAGTTGAAGGATGCCTCATCGCAAATCAACAAGGCGTAATCCTCCGATTACTCCAACTCCAATACTACCACCTCCTCCGCAATTCGATGCAGCAGCTCTGAATGCTGCAGTGGCTGCGGCTGTTGCTACGGCCATGGCTCAATATCACTCCACTGATGCCAGCAGAGGTGGAACCCCTGTTAACTCTACTCAAGGTGAACTCCTTGTGCGCTCGAGAGAGTGCTCTTACAAGGACTTCACTAACTGTAAGCCAAAGCCCTTCAAAGGGACTGGCGGAGTCATTGCCCTCTCGCAATGGTTCGAAAAGACGGAGTCAATCTTCGAGATTTGCTCCTGCCCTGCCGCGAGCAAAGTGAAATTTTCTGCGTGCACCTTCGAAGAGAAAGCCCTGACATGGTGGAACAGCCATGTCAAGTCACTCACTCTGATAGTGGCAAACGACATGGGCTGGGAAACTATGAAAGACCTCATGATTGAGGAGTACTGCCCGAGGGGCGAGATCCAGAAGTTGGAACAGGAGCTGTGGAGCCTAACCATGAGGGGCTCCAACATAGTCGCGTATACCGCCATATTCAGTGAACTGGTGGCCCTCTGTCCCAACATGGTTCCCACTAAGGGAAAGAAAACCGAAAGGTACATCTGGGGGTTGGTGCCTCCGTATCAGGGAAATGTCTTATCTTCACACCGTGCTACCTTCGACAGCACCAAACAATTGGCACAACGACTCATCGATCATGGAGTCCAATCCCCATCGTCAACAATAACCCTGGCCATCTCAGAACCCTCCAAACCCGCTGACAACAAGTGGAAGTTCTGGGATGACAAGAAGAAACGGAAAGCTGCAAAAAAGCAGTAGATTGTGGTGGTTCATGCCGCGATAACACCCGCCGCTGCTGCTCTGGGGAAGCAGTACGCTGGAAGTTTTCCAAAGTGAAACAAATTCAACTTCCACCACAACGGCCCCTGCCGGGAAATGCAGTGCTCGAACTGCAACAAGAAAGGACACACTGTCCGTTTCTGCAAATCTCCAGCAAGGCCGATCACCCAAGTTCCCGGCGCTGGCATGGGCTAGGCTTGCTATGGATGTGGCGAGGTGGGCCACTATAAAAGGGACTGCCCCAAAGCAAGAAATGCTGGTGGAGCGGGAAGATTTCTAGCTATAGGCCATGGGGAAGCAGTTGCTGACCCTATGGTGGTGACTGGTACGTTTCTCCTTGAAAACTCTTATGCATGCATACTGTTTGATAGTGGAGCGGAGAAAAGCTTCGTAAATCATAAATTTGCTCGCCTACTTAAACAAAAACCACGCTCATTTAAGGAACCATTCACTGTAGAAATGGCTAATGGGAAAACTGAGAGCACTAGCAGTATATACGTAGGATGTACTCTAACTCTAGATAGCCATTCATTTCCAATCGACCTCATGCCGGTCTCAATTAAAAGCTTCGACGTCATCATCGGCATGGATTGGTTGAGTCTTCATCGTGCTGACATTATGTGTTACGAAAAGGCTGTACGCCTTAATCTTCCGTCTAACGAAACTCTCATTATCTATGGCGACAAACCCGGTACGAGTCTTCGTATCATCTCAAGTATTCAAGCACAAAAGTATCTACGTAAGGAATATCGTGCATTCCTTGCTCACGTTGTCGATATGAGCCTAGAAACGAAAGAACTAAAGAACATTCCGGTAGTGAGCAACTTTCCTGACATCTTTCCAGAAGAACTACCAAGATTACCTCCACAACGACAAGTCGAGTTCAGAATCGACTTGGTCCCAGGAGCTACCCTAGTAGCCAAATCTCCCTACCGATTAGTACCAGCTGAGATGTAGGAACTTTCTGGTCAATTTAACGAACCACTCAATAAGGGATTTATTAGACCCAGCTTCTCACCCTGGGGAGCACCGGTCTTGTTCGTTAAGAAGAAAGACGAATCATTCCGTATGTGTATTGACCACAGAGAACTCAACAAACTGACGGTCAAAAATCGTTACCCATGGCCTCGCATAGACGTTTTATTTGACCAACCGCAAGGAGCGAGTTACTTTTCCAAGATTGATCTAAGATCCGGATATCACCAGTTACGAGTGCTGGAGGAGGATGTTCCGAAAACAGCCTTCCAAACTCGTTACGGACACTACGAGTACGTGGTGATGCCATTCAGATTGACCAATGCGCCTGCAGTATTCATGGACTTAATGAATATAGTATGTCGTCCTTACTTGGATCAGTTCGTTATCGTCTTCATTGACGACATACTGATCTACTCTCGAAGTAAGGAGGAACATGGCGATCACCTGCGACAAGTTCTAGGAACTTTACGATCGGAGAAGCTTTATGCGAAGTTCTCTAAATGAAAATTTTGGATCTGAAGAGTCGAATTCTTAGGACACGTGGTTAGTCAAGAAGGAATCCACGTGGACCCATCCAAAATTAAAGCCATTGAGAACTGGTCAGCACCGAAGACACCTACATAAATTCGTCAATTTCTAGGTCTCGCTAGCTACTACCGCAGGTTCATACAGAACTTCTCCCAGATTGCGAAACCTCTTACTACACTGACCCAGAAAGGCGTGACCTTTGACTGGGAAGAGAAACAAGAAAAAGTGTTTCAAACGCTGAAGCGAGCCTTATGCACCGCACCGATACTATCCCTCCCTGAAGGGATATAAGACTTCGTTGTATACTGCGATGCATCCAACCAAGGGCTCGGTTGTGTTCTGATGCAATGGGGTAAGGTCATCGCCTATGCCTCGAGACAGCTAAAGACACACGAAGTCAACTACACCACACACGATCTTGAGCTGGGGGCAGTTGTCTTTGTCCTGAAGATCTGGAGGCATTACCTGTATGGCACGAAAAGCACCATCTTTACAGACCACAAGATTTTACAACACATATTCGATCAGAAGGAGCTCAACATGAGACAACGACGGTGGGTCGAGCTACTCAATGACTACGAATGCGAAATTCGTTATCAACCGGGTAAAGCCAACGTAGTAGCAGACGCCCTAAGTCGGAAAGAATATTTTGGTCGAAGGGTCAAATCGTTGACAATGACTATCCATTCACACTTGTCTACACAAATTCAGGTGGCTCAACTTGAAGCCTTGAAACCTGAAAACGTGGCAGGTGAATCCCTTAGAGGAATGGATAAGAATTTAGAAGCCAAGGGTGGCGGAGCCTTATATTTCATGGACCGGATCTGGACACCGAAACACGGTGGCCTCCGAGACTTGGTCATGACCGAGGCACACAACACTCGATATTCTGTCCACCTAGGTTCAGATAAGATGTATCTGGATCTTAAAAAGTTATACTGGTGGCCTAACATAAAAGCAGAAATTGCTACCTTCGTGAGTAAATGCCTTACTTGCGCAAAGGTTAAGGTCGAATACCAGAAACCCTCTGGCTTACTACAACAACCAGAGATACCAGAATGGAAGTGGGAGCGGATCACTATGGATTTCATAACCAAGTTGCCCAAGACAACGGGTGGACTTGATACCATATGGGTCATTGTCGATAGATTGACCAAGTCTGCACACTTCTTGCCGATCAAGGAAACTGACAAGATGGAGAAGCTTACGAGAACATACATTAGGGAAATCGTACGACTGCATGGTGTTCCTATATCCATTATCTATGATAGAGATAGTAGGTTCACTTCAAGGTTCTGGCACTCGCTACAAAGTTCCTTGGGGACGAGGCTGGACATGAGTACAACATACCACCCACAGACCGACGAACAAAGTGAGAGGAATATCCAAACACTGGAAGATATGTTGAGAGCCTGTGTGATCAACTTTGGAAAGGCATGGGATACTCACTTACCCCTTGTCGAATTTTCCTACAATAATAGTTATCACACGAGCATTAAGGCTGCTTCATTTGAAGCCCTCTATGGCCGGAAGTGCAAATACCCTATGTGCTGGACTGAGGTGGGTGACACCCAGTTAGCTAAAGGACGAGTTCCTGACAGCACTCTCACAGGCCCGAAAATCATTCGAGAAACGACAGAGAAGATCATTCAGATTTGTGAACGATTGAAAGCCTCTAGAGACCGACAGAAAAGCTACGCAGACAAGCGAAGGAAACCTTTGGAATTCTAGGTGGGAGACCGAGTCCTTTTGAAAGTCTCACCCTGGAAGGGCTTGATACGTTTTGGTAAGCGTGGGAAGCTCAATCCAAGATACATAGGTCCTTTCGAGATTCTCGCTAGAATCGGCCCTGTAGCTTACAAATTCAATCTACCCAACGAACTCAGTAACATACATTCTACATTCCACGTCTCGAACTTGAAAAAGTGTCTGTCCGATGAGACTCTTGTAATCCCACTCGACGAGATCGAGATCAACGAGAGCCTCAACTTCGTGGAAGAAACTGTAGAGATCATGGACCTTGAGGTCAAACAGACGAAGCAAAGCCGCATCCCAATAGTGAAGGTTTGCTGGAACACCAAGTGAGGACCAGAATTCACATGGGAGTGTGAGGATAAAATAAAATTAAAATATCCTCATCTATTCGCTTAGTTATTTGTAACTACTTAATTTGCTTAAACTCTAATTTCGGGACGAAATTCCCTTTAACGGGGGGATGATGTGACAACCCGGAATTTTCATTCGTACAAACTCTAAAGTCAAGCACTTCAATTAAAATTCAATTACATTTCTGATAATTGTTAGCTAGTTTAAAGTCCGTTTGAGTGTTTTTAGTATTTATTCTTCAAACGAATGAATGAAAGGAAGCACTGTCTCGGGTCTTGGAGTAGCAAACCCACATTTAACACCCTAATAAAAAGTTCACGGCCAAACTTTTAGAGTTTGGGCCGTAAAATCTCACATGGACATGAACTCATGCCTTAGGAATGAGTTTACTCCCCATTTCCTTCATTCTCAACCTTCTACCTTAAGAACACTCCCCATTCTCTCTCAAGTAGCATCCCGTTCTTCACCCGATCTTCCGAAAACGTAAGAGTTTCTCGACTTGATTTGTTATTATAACCTAATATCTAGTAGTTATACATCATTTCATCCATTCATTATTGATTTTCACTTAGATCTTCAAGTGTTCTTCAAAACACCAAGAACACACACTAGTGTTCTTGGACCTTAAACACCAAATCAAGCTTTTATCTTGTAAGTACACTTGCCATAGCTTCTTGTGTGCTTAATATGAACTTGTTTACACTTGAAAATCACCAAGAAGCATAAGATCAAAGGATTTTACAGCCAAGGGATGTTCTTGGGCCGTAAACCCTTCTAAATGGGGTGTGACAGATATGTTCTTGGGCCGTAAACCCTTCTAAATGGGGTTAAATGGACCCTAGTCCCTTCCTAAGCCTAGGATACTAGTCTTGATCCTTCTTAGAAGTTTTTAAGACCTAAAACAACAATCAAAACATGTTCCCATAAGAGTTTACGACCGTAAACACATAAGGGTATGGTCCTTAGGCCGTAAACTCTACAAAGTAGTGATATTGTGACCCTAATGCTTTCCTAAGGCTTGGACGTGATCATCGGATACTCAATCATGAATTATAAGACCTCAAAGCACAAAATGGAACTTAGTACCATGAGTTTACGACCATAAACTCATGGGGAAATGACCATGGATCGTAAACTCCATAAGGAGTGGTTCTTGGGCCATAAACTCCAATGCCATGCCATACAACCCTTTGGTACCTATAACACTTGAATCAAAGTGTTTCCATGTCCTAGGGTGTCTTAACTTGGATAATTAGTTGTTAAATGACTAATTAGACACATATATGTTTTATTATATATTAACTAGGATCATTGTGTGTGTTCAAGTCTTCACTTGACACCTAGCACCTTGTCCAACACTTCCGTACAATCCACTCACTACAGGTGATTTTATACCCCTTAATTAACCTTTGAAATGTTTTTATGGGGGGGGGGGGGGACACAAGTTGAATCATGTTAGTTATTAGATCAATCACATGTGATTAATAACTAGCATACAAATGGACTTTCTATATTTTAAACTGTTTTACCACACAAATGACTTCAAACTGCTTATCAAACTATTTTATATGTTAAACTTCTATCAAATTCACTTTTGTATACTAAACCTTTCTTTTACAGTTTTCAAACTTATATATTGTTAAAACCATGTCTACTACATATATAGTTATATAATTAAGGATTGAAGGACTTAGGACTGATAACTCACTTTACTTCCTGTTCCTCGTTTGGTTGTGGACTTAAAGTACCCGGTTGTTTGTCCGAGTGTCGTTGAATCCTTATTTGTATTATGTATATACGTATAGATATAAAGACTTTTATCTCAGTTCAGTACACTCAATCATACAAACAAGTTTACTAATAAACTATAATAGGTATAGTTTAGGGTTATACTACTTACTACTTCTAGTCCAATGAAGCATACACGAGTAAGTTCATTCATGAGTCATTACTTACTACTATGAGAACTTATACAACTATACTATGATGAGAATATATACAACTATACTATGATGAGAACATATACAACGATACTATGATGAGAAACAATACATTCATTACACAAATACATACATTACATATACAAGTATACTATAACATAAATGTGATCCACTATATCGGAGCATGCCTTCATTGTCATGGCCCGAGTTGTAACCAGAATCTCCTGGAGGGAGACCATGAGTTTGCGTATAGATCTATACTGGATTGACTATCCTACACCTTACTGCTAGTTACAGTGGGACTGGCAGGTCTTTGGGAGCCAAATGTCATACCTTTTGACGACTTACATTGTCGTGTTCATAGTCGATAGTATGGTACAATTAATCACATAATACCTTGATATAAATCTGGTTTAAGGTAGTTAGTACAACAGTAGTTCCTATAATACAACACTACAATACTACATTAATTTACCCTTTACATTTATTTGGTGATCACTTCACTTAAACATTAATGTACAAACTATATTTTGATAATGATAGTTACACTTGGGAAAATTACACACTTTTACAAGAAACCAACATACAAAACAATTGTGCCTTGGTAGAAGGCTACTTTTAGTAGAAAATATAGGATTTTCTAGGAGTTACAAACTTTTACAAACACTTACAAACATATACATACTTTTACTACAAAAGTTTACAAATTCGTACTTCAAACACCGTTTCAAACATTTTGATACAAACATAGACACTAAATACTTATGAACTCACCAACTTTAATGCTATAAACTCTTTCAAAATAACTTGTATTCTTAGGTCATCAGTAGACAGATACCGATGCCAGCTTTTGAGAAGATGGAGCGCGTACAAGACTCATCTTATATTTTGATTCATATTTTGGTGTCTTATATACTACAGAACATACTTGTATTAAAATTATATATTTAATGCAATGGATGATGTTGTTTACTTGTTTACTATTATACTGTGTTGTGATACTTTACATGACGTCCTCCGCCCAGAACGTTTCCGCCGTTCTTGGTTTTGGGGTGTGACAGTGGAGCTATGGGCTAAAGTAGTTTGTCGTTTGGAGCTCCAAGCAATAGGGTTAGATCCAAGGAAAACGACATAACCAGTTGTGCTACGATAATTATCTTTGTCTCCTGCCCAGTCTGCATTAGTAAAAGCATGTAAAGTGAGAGGAGAGTGTTTTCGCAACATCAAACCTTTAGATCATAATGTACCCTGTAGATATCTTAGGAGTCTTTTTAAAGCTGTCCAATGTTGATATGTTGGAGCATGCATAAATTGAGACAACTTGTTGACTGTGAATGAAATGTCGAGACGGGTAAGAGATAAGTATTGCAAGGCACCGATGATAGACTGGTATTCTGTAGGAGAAGGATGTGTGGGAGCACCATGTAGTGTTAGTATTTCAGAGCAAGTAATAGGGGTGGTAATTGGCTTACAGTCACTCATATTTTCCTTTCTAAGAATATCAGAAATGTATTTCTTTTGAGAGAAAATAAGACCTTGTGAATGGGGAAGTATTTCAATGCCGAGAAAATAGGTGAGAGATCCAAGGTCTTTTAAGGAGAACTTTTTTGATAAAAGCTGGATAAAGCGATGAACCAAGGAAGTGGAAGGACCGGTGATGATAATGTCATCAACGTATACAAGGATATAGATGGGAGTGGAATCCACGATGTAAGTGAAAAGAGAGGAGTCAGAAATCGTGGGTTTGAAACCATGAGAGACAAGAAAAGATTTTAGTTCATCATACCATGCATGTGAGGCTTGTTTGAGTCCATAAATAGCTTTGTTTAATTTACATACATGATTTGGGAAGGCCGGATCAACGAAACCAGGAGGTTGAGCCATAAAGACATCCTCATTGAGGGTGCCTTGAAGAAAGGCATTGTTGATATCTAATTGATTAAGAACCCATCCCTGTGAGACGACAAGGGTGAGAACAAGACGAAGTGTTTCCGGTTGAAGGACCGGGCTGAAGGTTTTGAGATAGTTAATGCCGGGTCTTTGGGTGAATCCTTTGGCCACGAGTCGGGCTTTTAAGCGGTCTATAGATCCATCCGGTTTGTATTTAGTTCTATAAACCCACTTGGAGCCCACAAGATTAGGAGCAATTGTAGAGGGGACGAGAGTCCATGTATTATTTCTTTTTAATGCATCAAATTCAAGTTGCATGACATGGCGCCACAAGGGATGCTTGAGAGCATGAGAGATGGTGGGTGGTTCGTCATAGGCAGTGAGGGTGGTGTTGTAGAGTTAGAAATCAGAGTTATGGTACTTGGGATTAGGTTTGGGGTTGGATCTAGTATTTGGTTTGGGTGAGGGAGGGATATGATCTGTAGCGTTTGGAATAGATGTTTGTGAGGAGTCAGTGGATGAGGTAGGGTGTAGGTTAGATGGTGGTGTAGAGGAATTAATTTGAGATGCATTTGCAGGGGAGGAAGAAGAATGGTGAGATTGTATTGGTTGCATGAAAAGTTGTGGATTGGGTGATGGGTTTTGTGGAGATGAAATGGTTATTGAAAATGGTATCCAAGCATCATAATCAGTGGGGTGAGAAGGAGTGGTGGATGAGGTGAGTTGTGAGAAAAGGAAAATATTTTCAACAAAGGTCACATGTCTGGAGGTAAAAATTTTATAAGTTGTCGGGTCAAGTGAGTAGTAGGCACTTTGTGTGGAGGAATAGCCAACAAATATACAAGGTTGTGACCGCTGGTGAAGTTTGTGAGGTGAATAAGGACGTAACCAGGGATAACACAAACATCCAAAGCTACGAAGTTTATGGTAGTTTGGTTGTTTGTTAAATAAAGAGAGGAAAGGTGAAGAATTGTGTAAGGTTGAGGTTGGGAGTTGATTTATCAAATATACAGCTGTTGTAAAAGCAAATGGCCAAAAGGTGACCGGTAGTTTGGCATGAGATAGTAGTGCCAATCCGGTTTCAACGATATGTCGATGTCTTCGTTCGACATATCCATTGTGTTTGGGTGTGTGTGGTGGTGATGTAAGATGAGAGATACCATAGGAAGAGAGATGAGATGAAAGTTTGGTGTATTCTCCCCCATTTTCGGAGAAGAATTGTTTAATTTTGCGATTAAAATAGTTTTCAACCGGTCGTTGAAAAAGAATAAAAGTAGAGAGTGAGTCCGATTTGTTTTTGATGGGATAAAGCCAAATGTATTTTGTGTAGTGGTCAACAAAAATGATGCAATATTTATAATTATCAAATGAAGTGACTGGGGAGCACCAAACATCAGAAAATATTAGATCAAGTGGAGAGTTGGATGTAAGAGAAGATTGAGAAAAAGGTAGTTTATGACTTTTATTCACTTGGCAAACATTACAATTATCATGAACATTGGAATGGAAAGAAACAAGAGATGAAAAGAGCTTGAAAACTTTATTATGGGGATGTCTAAGCTTGTGATGCCATGTGGTAGAATCAGTTTGTTGCATGGTGAAGGCAGCCGGTGAAGATGACAAATTTCATGAGCGAAGCTCATACATGCCTTTGGTTGCCGTTCCATTGAGGATTTGGAGTTTGGTTGCTCGATTCTTAAGAACAAAAACAGAAGAATAGAACTTTATGAGAAAATTGTTGTCAAGACACATACGTGATATGGAAATTATGTTTTTAGATAAAGATGGAACACATAATATATTTTTAAGAAGGATTGGTGTGTGTAAAGTATGGAGTAAAAGGGAACCAATATGAGTAATGGGAAGACAAGAACCATCACCTATTACAAGCTCTTCCATACCATCATACGGTGCATGAAGGGAAAGGTTGTTCAGATTGGTGGTAACATGGTGTGATGCTCCACTGTCAAAAATCCAACTGAAGTGCTCCGGGTTAGTTTTGAGGTTCATGGTGTTGACCTGTGCGCCCTTTGCCTGCATATTGCGAGTGAATGGTGGAATAGTAACATTTGGATGTACCTTTTTGAAGGTTGGGCAGTTTGTAAGAGAATGACCATGTTGATAGCACCATTGGCACTTTCCAAGAAAGGGTTTGTTTCCTGTAGCTGTGTTGGATGTGGGAAGAATACCCAGATTATGCACGGCTTGCCGATAAGCATTCATATTGTTTCCCTTTGAAGAATTGTGTTATTTTTGGTTCCACGTTTTGAGTCCAGGTCCATTGCGATTAGACTGTTGAACGTGAAAGACCGATGCCGGTTGATGGATTCCTGTGACAACAGCTTGTTGGGCGATTGATAACTTGTGGTTAATCAATTTCTCATGTAACTCATCGAAAGAAAGGGTGTCTCGTGTGTGAACCGCATCAAGAATCGGTTTATAAGTTGTTTGATCGATACCATTCAGGATGATGTCGACGACATCTTCATCATCCATTTTCTTTCCGAGTATTGCGAGCTCATCAGTAACTGTTTTGATTTGCTGCATGTACTCCGTTATTGATTGAGTAGGAGTTTTTGTTGTTTCCTTCAACCGATGTTTCAATTGTTTAATGTGTCCTCGACTTGGAGAGGTATAAGTTTTGGCAAGAATCTGCCAAGCTTCATGTGAAGATGCTGCTCCTGTAATGAGAGGCACACTTTGAGGAGAGAGACTACCTACCAGTGCACCGAATAATAGCCTGTCTTGCCTGAACCATTGGGAATATCCAGGTTCTGGAGTTTTCGAACCATCTTCAGCAGTGACAGGTTTTGGGGGTGGGTGAGATCCGTCTATGAACTTGAATAAGTCTAATCCACAGGGTAGTGCTTCTACTTGTGTCTTCCAGGCTAAATAATTCAGAGATGTGAGTTTTTGGGTAGCGGGGAAAGTGACGACTGTTAAGTCTTTCATAGATGGGTTGATCAAGAAAGATGTTGTTTCAGACATGTTTTTGGTTGAAGCAGATTGTGAAGGAGATGATGATTGGGATGAATTTTGTGATGAGGTGTTTGAGCCTTGCTCTGATATCATAAGAAGATTTTAGGTATTGTAGAGAAGAAGTATGAATTGTTGATTTCATTTACAAACAAACCGTATACATATACAATTTATAGGGAGGAAAATCAGGAGAGAAAAAAGCTATCTAATAATGTCTATAACAAAAATAACCCCTACAATTAAGCTATGAAATATATGATTGAAATTTGAAAAAGATATACAACAATATTTGAGGAGGTGATATATCACTTAACAGTCTATACGGTCTAGATGTGATTTAGATTTAGATTTTGCTATCTTAATTGCAAATAATATGTAGAAAACAAGTGTAGAAGTCATTGATAGAGTTTGAAGTTGGAAAATGAAGTTTATCAAAGTTTGAAGCTACAGTGGTGTTACGTTGACGTTCAATGGATATGAAGTTCAGTGACCGTTGAATTATTTATTAAACTTTTATAGAGTTTAATGCATTAGATGGAAAAAAAATAATAAAATTGTATGAAAAAGGAATGATAATGTGGCAATCATTTACACTGTACAATTCAATGCATTGTGGATGCCCTAATATATTGAAACTAAAAATTTAACAAAGTAACAAATAACCATAAATAAATAAAACACCTCTAACACAAGACATTATTGGATACAGGAGGTATACTACAACAAACTGGTTAGATTTGCTTAAAATAGCACTGTTTGCATATAAGAGAGTGAGTGAAGGACGACCTACGACTTCTATGAACCTTGTGCATGTGGGTTGCCATGTTGATCAATCAAACAAGAGAAGGTCGTCAAGTTCAGCGGAAATGATTTTCTTGGACATTATGATAGAACTCTTCAAAAAAGATTGTTTAAGTTCGTCAAGCTCCTCTTTCACTTCTACCATGTTAGGCCTTTTCCTCCCCTCTAGTTCAACACAATCTTTGGCTAGTCGAGCAAAACATCTAATATGCTCATTGAGCCCATCTTTCTTCACTTTATCATCAAGAATCTGAAGCAAGTGGCCCCTTTCTAATGAAGAAATGAAATACGTTGCCAGACCCAAGTCACTTTCAGTTCTATCATGTGAAAAGACCTTTCTACCTGTAAGCAGCTCCACAAGAACCATGCCAAAACTATAAACATCACTCTTCTCTGTCAAAATTCCTGATCGAAAGTACTCTGGATCTATGTATCCAAGTGTCCCATGCACCAATGTCTGTAAGTGAGTCTCATCAACTGGAATGAACCTTGAGATTCCAAAATCAGACACTTTGGCAGTGTAGTCGTCAGTCAAAAGTATGTTTAAAGATTTAATATCTCTATGAACGATTTGTGTAGTTGAATGTATATGAGCAAGGGCTTCAGCAGTATGTGTGGCGATGTTTAGGCGTCTTTCAAAACTCATTGAAGATAAGTAGTCTTGTTCATGAAGGTGGTGGAAGATAGTTTTGTTGGTTACAAACTCATAAATCAAGAGAGGAGTTTGTGTCTCTAAACAACAACCCAAAAGTTTGACAACATTTGGATGACTAATTTCTGATAGAATAATCACCTCATTTATAAACTGCTCGATCTGACTCTCATCAATTGACTTAGCTTTCTTGATAGCAACCATTGTTTTATCTGCTAGTGTACCTTTATAAACTGTTCCATAACCTCCTTGACCTACGATATTGGTTTTGTGGAAGTTATTGGTTGCCTTTTCAAGATCTTTTGCTGAAAAAATCTTTGCCATATGGGAGGATAATCGTTTAGATTCGAATAGCACTTTCTGCAATATCAACCCCCCGTTTTTCTTGAAGAATATCTCCCTTCTCTTCATAATCTTCCTTTGTTTGAGTCCCCAGTATATTATAAATGTAAACACCAATGAAGCTGCAGTGCCCATGCTAACGCCTGTCGATTAATTAATAGAATCCCCATACGAACATATGAATTGTGTCAAAAAACAGTTATATATATATAGAGAGAGAGGCGATTCTTCCACTGATTTTATAAATAATGATGTTATGTGAAAAAGCTGTTCTAACTCATCACTCACCCCAATAGACTGAATTTCCGTCAGCTTGTAAATCATTATTAGAGCAACCATCACCACCCTTTCGACCATCCCCGTGTTGCCCTAACGGGCATGAACAGCTGTAGCTCCCATTTGTGTTACCACAGCCATATATACAATCATGTAACTGAGGTCCTTCGCACTCATTGATATCTGAAAGAATATCACAGATTATCGTGATGAAAATCTTGTATTTATTGAAATCTGTTGATGTTAGTAATTAAAGTGTTTACTATATATACCTTGACAACCGTTTGGGAGATATGGGTTACCCTGGTATCCTTGAGCACACTGACAACGATACCCATTGTAGCTTCGATTGGATTCAATCAAGGTATCAACGCATACGCTATTCTCTTTGCAACCATAACTCGAAATGTTCTTTTGAGCTTCTTCACAAGTTGTGTACCCAATCGACCATTCAAGAACCACCGGAAAAGACCGATTGTGCAAACGATCAAGATCGGTTTTATGAAACGTGTAATTACCTTTCTCAACAATAAACCCGAACGTACAGTTATTGAAACTCCAGCTCCCTACGTTCTCCCTTCGTGTGTTGCTTTGTGCATGGATTCGAAATCTTGTGAGGTTATAAGGAAGTGGAACTTGGCTGCAACCCAAACCTAAACACGAACCATTGGTTAGCTTATCGCAACCAGTCATTGATAGACATCCAGTATAGTAACCTTCACCCTTTAAGGTCTTGATGTTGACTCTTGAGTCGCATCCAACTGCAGTTAAGAGGTTCAGTGTACTCGAGACTTGGAATCTTGACAACTTTATTCTGGGTTCTGATACGCTGGTTATTCCATGAGTTTTGTTGTAGCAACGATAGCCCATCGGCAACATGCCACGCATATAGCCATCGTTAAGTGATATACTTAACAGTTTGAATTTGGTGTTGGAGACACTTAGTGTCTCACAATTTACCTGATATTCTATGCTCATGTAGCATCCTTCTGTAGTCCCAAAAGGATACGGAATCGTGATATTCCCACATTTAACAGGGCAGCCAGGAAGAGATAGAGCTACTTCGGATGCTGCTTTCGTTGTTGATTGTATTACAATCAGTATTGTGAAAGTCCGAAGTAGTTTAAGAAAAGCAATTCCCTCTGATTTTTTCATCTAAATTGACTTGGAATCTTCAGTCAGTAGACCAACAGAAGCAGTAATTAAGCTCGACATATATATAATAAACAAGAAGTAAATGTAACAGTCACTGAAAATCGATCACTTCACTAGTCATATATGTATCTATCTATATATCCTCTCTAAATTAATCATATTTTTATCTTCTGAACTTGTGCTTGTATATCCATCTTTATATATGTTCATTGTGTTTCACGTTGATATATATAAAAACAGCTTGGAGCAACAAGATCTAATATTATCGACCGATATGACGATCACAACCACATAGAGATAATGATAGAACCGATGTTAAATGAACGTTTTGTAGTTTTATTTTAGTTCGAACACTGTTAATTAACTTTTTATTACCTTGGAATATCCTGAAACAACGATGGATTCGGCAGTTGTTTATGTGCTTTTGTATATGGATGTATTATTTCATGTTTTATCGAGTGTCCGCAAGCCTTTTAACGAACGTTTACGTAACTTTGAATCGGTCAATTAACCAAGAATATGAACCATTACTTGGAAAGTGCCAAACTAGTACATCAAAATTTGGCAAAAACTACCCATTTTATCTCTCATCACGTTTTCATAACTTTTTAGCCAATATGTTCAACTTTGTTATTAACAATAATTTATGTTTTAAAGATTGTATATAATATACCAATAAATAGTTTTTTCATTAATAACAATTTATGTTTAAAAGATTGTTTAATATACCAATATGTATATAACAAAAAATTGTTAGCTTACAAATTATTTTCCTTTGCTAAATGCTTCTCTTTAACTGGGTAAATAATTTGGCAATCGTACAAGACAACTAAAATTATTAAAAACAATTTGTTATCTTTAGGTATTTTACAGAAATAAATGTGGGAAATTCCACCTCCTTTTCTTAAAAAAAAAGTTTAATATATTTATCAGTTTATTTAAGAATAATTTGGTAATTGGTGCACTTTGATCTACATCTGGTTGCTATGTGCACCTTGGCACTAATTAACATACTTTTTTTTTTTTTTTTTTTTTTTTTTTTTTTTTTTTTTTTTTCTCTGTCCTCTTAACATTTATAATACATTTATAATGCATAATTTAAATGAGAGAGTTGAAAAAGATAAGATTTATGGAATAAACTTTATCATTGTAAAATGTTAAATGCTATGGTGATATTAAATAGTTATAAAGTTTAATGCTTATTGAATTTTTAATGGAAACATGAAGGTTTATAATAAGTGTTTCTTTTAAATACTTCTCACTATACAACTATCGTGTCTACTTACGGAATTCAATCCAGTCTAAGGTGATGTTTGTTTTGGAAGTGGTTAAATGTATTTTGTCTTTTTTCAAGTTTGCGGAAGAAGACGTGCACTTGCGAAACGTTTACCCTCTAGAAGGGAAAAATGCTCAAAAAATATTTTTGTAGAAAAACAAACGAGGCCTAAATGTTCAAACTCTTTCCCACATACAAATTAGGTATGAGCACAGTACGGTTCGGTGTGATTATTGGTCAAAACCTCACCATTAACCGCAAATGCGGTTAATCCATTTTAAAAACTGCTTGGTGCGGTTATTTTTGCGGTGCAGTTAGACGGTTATTTTTGCGGTGCGATGTTGTTTTTTTTGTGTTTCAGTTATTAGCCGCATTGATTTTGCCCGGTTATTTTGTGTGGTTTTAACCATATTTTAGAGTTCAGACAGTTTTAAGAGTTTAAATATATTATTTGTAATAATAAAAACAATAAGTTATAAAATAATTAACTTAAATTACAAACAACTAATATCTTAAAAATGTTAAATCATTAGTAATTAACAATAAATATCTTAAAATTGTCAAATTTCACAATTTTCCAAAGTTAAAAATAAGAAAAGTCAACATTTTTGTCTTCTAGAATTTTATCGTGTTTTCATCAATGAAACTTGTCTTCTTTTTAATATTTAATATATTAATAATTAATAAAAAATTTTGTATATAATATATGTGGTGCGGTGGGGTTTTTTTGCGTTTTTTGAAAAATAATGACCGCACCGCACCGCAAATTAGCAGTTTTTGTAAAACAGAATACCTCACCATCGGTTTTTATTGCGGTTAATCGGTTACGGTTTTTACGATTAATTTTAGTTGCCGTGTGGTTATGGCTCACCCCTAATACAAACTATGGTGGTATATGATTGCATATGGATAGGCCCATTTGTATTTAATATAAGTTGTTTGTATCTCGACCCATTGTCACATTAAAACACACATCACATAGGTAGTTTGAAATAGTCTTTTTCTAAATAAATATTTAAAAACCATTTAGAATAAAATTGCATGTTCAAATTTGATGATAGCATGATCATCGTTTCCTTCCGCATTGCACAATTCGGGTTTGGAATATTCGTGACATCATATCACTATTCGGCAAGTCAATCCCGCTGGAATGAAAGAAAAAAAAGAAACTGGTTTTAAAGGGCATGAGATTGATCCATCCAGGACCCGACAAGTTTGTGTGTCTAGAAGAAGTGTTCGACCATTGTGTTCCATAATTAAAAATTTTCCCGATTAAATAGTGTTAGATGTACTTATTATATATAGATGTTGTATTATTTCTATGTATTATTTTGTGTGGTATAGGAAGGAGCCCAACATCATTGTTATTGTGGCGCTTATTAGGAAACGGGCATGATGGCTGAAAGTATCAACACCCCCAGTTGCCACCGACATGCGAAGTTGGAAAATACCCATTGCCGGACGCACGCTGACCTTGCCCACCAGATTTTCCGCCGTCGGACCTGCCTCCCCAGCTGCCGCCACATGAATTCTGGCTACCCCCTACCGAGATTAAAATTCTGCCCATGGATTAATGGCTTGCATTAAGATTCGTGGGAGAGGAGGCTTTGTAGTAGTGAGAAGCTTGCATAAAACAATGCTCATTTTGTTGCCTTTGTTACTTCAAGAGTAAGGATAAATTGCATTTTAGTGAAATTCGGGAATGGAGATTTGTGGTGGATAGTAATGGCAATAACATCATATTTATGAGATAACCCATTGATAACATACATCACCAAGTTGTTTTCGGGAACATGTGATCCAATATTGGCAAGCATGTCGGAAATTGCTTTATTTGGGAGAAATATTCCACAACCGTTGAGTCTCCAATGACGATGTTGTCAAGCTTCGTTGCCTTGGCCTCTTTGTTGTCCTAAAGTCTTCAATAGTCTTCCAAACTTTAACGATAGATTCTACTTTACACGAGACATCAAGATGATCATAGACGGGAGTAGCCAATGTAGTGGGTTTTAAATAGTCCCTTTATGAATCGTAATTTAATCGATCCAAGTCTAAGATGAGAGGAACGTATCATTTAATGTTAGTGATCCCATATAATTTATCACTGGATGTAACATCCCGAAATATCAAGAGTAGAGTAGAAGGGCTAAAAGAGTAAATTGGGAAAGAGTGACTCGGCGAGTCCATGGGTGGACTCGGCGAGTAGAGTCGCGACTGGGTCGCATGTTAAGTAGCCGACTCAGCGAGTCAGTGAGATGGACTCGGCGAGTAGGCGCTGAGTGGAGAAAACCCTAATTCTCGGGGTTGAACCCTATATAAAGAACATGACAGCCCTCTCTCAGCCTCTTTATTCCCCCTTGAGTCCCAGAAACCCTAAAATCGTGGAGAAGCACCATTATTGAGCAAATTGGATCTTGGAGAGGTGATTGTGGAAGAGATTCTAGAGAAGGAGAGGCTTAGAGCAAGGGGCTTTGCTTGGATTCGAATTTCATTGCAGTTGGGATGTTCTTTGGAGGTAATATCTCGTTCTTGGGCTGTTGTCATGTTGTTTCTTCATTTTGGGGTTTGTGGGGAGCTTGTCTTTGGATGTAATTGGAGTCTAGATAGATCTGAGGTTGCTACCTCAGATCTGGAATGGAGAAGGATAAGAGAGCATGAAAGTCCCTGTGTTGGAGTGTTTAGTGGAGCCATCATGTCACAAACCCTAGCCCAATGTGCAAATGGCCTAGATCTCTTTGGATTCACGTAAAGTTTGCCACTTTACGTGATGGATGAGTTGTAGGAGGCTAGATCTATGTTTTGGAGCGATTGCATGGCCTGGAGTGCTTCTGTATGGATTCAGACTGGTGGTACTCGGCGAGTCACATGGGTGGACTCGACGAGTTGCTTGATGATGGCCTGGAACTCGGCGAGTTGTATGAACAACTCGGCGAGTAGGTTGGAGATAGCCTTAGACTCGGCGAGTCTGTTCTTGGGCTCGGTGAGTCTTGTCGAAGAGTCCCAATATTTTCTGGTCGAGTCGAGAATCGGTGAGTCAAGGGATGACTCAGTGAGTTGTGTGCGAGTGGACTCAGAGTTGTTGAACTCGACGAGTCTCGGGGTGACTCGGCGAGTTAGGTCGCGGATTGAGGGAAGTTCTGAGTATGGGGACTCGGCGAGTCATCGGGTTGACTCGACGAGTAGAGTCAGTCAGGGGTTGACTTTGAACTTGTCTTTGACCAAGGGTTGACCAGTGGTTTCCAGGGGCATTTTGGTAATTGTTGATTGTTGTTTTGAGTTCAGTGCATTGGCGGTTGTCCAGTGGTGGAGATCGAATCAGTGATCGGAGCAGTTCGGGTTATCTATTCAGTCGGCAGTTTCGAGGTGAGTTATCCTCACTATATCAACAGGGTCTAAGGCACCAAGGCCGGCCCTTATCGGATTGAGATCCGGGTAGTTGTTGTTATGTTGTTGCTATGTTATGTTTGCATCCTGAGAGCTAGGATGGTATATAGAGACCTGTTTGAGATCGGTATCCTGAGAGATAGGGTGATGCTATGCTAGTGACCTGTTAGGTCGGTATCCTGGTTAGGATGATGATATGCTATGTGATCTGTTTGATCTGCTTGTTGACTGTGAATTGCTATATGATTGTATGTATATGTGTACATGGTTGTTTGGACTGGAGTTGGGTTGAGGCAGGTCCTGCTGCGTGCTGTAGGGCAAGATACCCAGGGCGGACCGGTTGTCCCGAAGGCCCAGCGAGCGGTCCGGATAGGCTGTAGGCCCCGAAAGGGCGGACCAGACGTGCCGAAGGCTCGGAGAGTGGACCAGATAGACTGAAGGCCCGGTGCGGGCGGACCAGTCATACTGTAGACTCAGAGAGTGGACCAGGTGGATTGAAGGCCCGGGACCGGGCGGACCAATCACACTGTAGACTCGATGTATGTGGATAGACTCGGAGAGTGGACCAGATAGACTGAAGGCCCGGTGCGGGCGGACCAGTCATACTGTAGACTCAGAGAGTGGACCAGGTGGATTGAAGGCCCGAGACCGGGCGGACCAATCACACTGTAGACTCGATGTATGTGGATAGACTCAGAGGGTGGACCAGGTGGACTGTAGGCCGGTGCGGCGGACCAGTCACACAGTAGACCCGAAGTGCATGGCTGTTCTGTGATCGGATATGTTATGGCATGTTATGCGTGTATGGTATTTGTGGTTGGTATTTTGGGGATATCTCACTAAGCTTTCGGGCTTACAGTTGTTGTTTCATGTTTTTCAGGTTCTTCAGGAGACTGTGGCAAGGCGAATGCGTGATCGTACCGCTCCTCATGATTTCGTAGTATTGTGATTCTGGGAACACGTTAAATGTTTTGTATTGAAAACCTTTTTGTAAAGATTTAATGGAATCGAGATGTTTTCGAAAAATTAAAATTGGTTGTATTTTTCGGTCGTTACACTAGAGGTCGACATAGGAGATAGTAGAAAAGAAAAAAAAGAAGAAGATATAATGAATAAGAATATCAATAGATGAAGAAGTTGACTAGAAAAAGAAAAGAAATGCTAGAGTTTAGGTCATCGAGTATGGTATACATTTTGACGCGTATAAGCCTAAGTGGCAACGATGTTTATACGTGAAAAGCGCCCCATAATTATGTAGGTGTGATGCGGATTGAGTATACTCACCGGTTGTCAAAACCAATCAAAATCTTTAACCTCAAACGGTAAAAAAAATGCATCCGTTGAATGCATGTGATGTACACAAAATTATTGAATGCATGTTATGTACACAAAATTATTTATTTTTCAGATTTAAAAGAAACACTTTTATTATACATACCAACAATTTTATAACCATTTCACACTTTAAAAACACTCAAATCTCGTTCTATTTTCTCATCTCTTCTTGAAACTATGAACCCAAATCAAAATACCTCAACTACTCCAAACACACTAACAACCCCAAACACTCCAAATGATCCATATCTAGATCTTAACTACAAACAAATGTTAACAACCACAATCCAACAACAACCTCTATTTACCAACATTTCATCTCAACCAAACTACTACCAACAATAAAGAACACAACAATTCAATGAACCCTAATTCCAAGATTTTCAACAATTTCAACTTCAAAATTTTCAACAATTTCAACCACAAGCTTCTCAACCTCAACAATTTCAAACACAACCATCTCAAGTCCTATTTTCTCAATCCCAACCTATAAACCTCGACAATGACAACGACGAAAAGGTCCAAGAAACACAACAACCATCTAGAAAAAGACAACAAAAAGGGAAAGCTACAAAAAAGGTACGACTTGGAACTAAGATGGGGATGAAGCTTTATCGAAAGCTTGAATTTTCATATCGTGTGACTAGAGGACGGGCAATGTGCAAATGAGAAACAATTTTTGGATTCATATTTTAAATCACTTTCACTCGTTATTAGGAAGGAAAACGAATCAATTGTACGACGCGGTCAATGGAAAATGGCTTGAACTACGGGCAATTTACACCAAGTTTAATGACATATTTGAAAAACTTAAAAATATGCAGAAAATTGGTAGCAACGATTTCCATATTTTATCAACCGCATGCCAATACTACAAGGTTACCAACGGAGGTAAATCATTCGGTCACCAAAAAGTGTGAGAAATTTGTCGTAACGGTCCAAAATGGTCCTTAATCTGGAGATGTCGCATTCTGAATCGACCACCGGCTCCAAAAAAAGGCCAAGAACTTCCGAGTCGGACGTGGGTTTCGGCGTCAAACTCAATGAAGACTTTGATGATACTGAGGGGGAGTGCCCACTGGAAGTCCAACTTTGTAAACCACCCGGGAAGGGACCTTCTTGGGTTCTGAAACCTTAAATCGGAGTCACTAAGATGTTGAAGATAATAGATCTTGAAGAAGAAGAAGATACATTAAATTGAAACCCTAAATGAGAATCAGAATACGAGGGGAGTCGAGTGATGCTGAAATCGATGAGGATGACCTACTTGAGGCAGTGGTTGGCGGATTGTAGTGGATGGAGAAGGTGTTTATTTAGTGGGGAAAAAGAAATTAGGTAGAGGGGGTAGAGGGGAAAGGATTTCAACAGGGAAGCAAGGGCAAAACGATATATATATATATATATATATATATATATATATATATATATATATATATATATATATATATATATAAGACAAAACATCATAAATGGTCCCTATGGTAGGGAATGACGGAAATGTCATCCGAATATAATAGTCAAATAATACTTAACGTCCAAAAGCTAACAGAGTTAGCAAAAAGGACCAAACACCAAAAGTTTTGAAAGCATATGGACCATCTATGAGCACATGGATCAAAATTCATATCTGGAAAAAACATAGGGGCCATTTATGATCTTTTTTTGTAACACCGTAAAAATTCAACCAATTTTTCACTTTGCAAAAACATAATAATTCATTATAAAAATCAAAATGTATCTCAAATCATAAACATCCATATCAAAAATATAAGTATCCAAAAACATTTCCCCAGAATCTCATCAAAATACTCCCACAATGTGTACAATCAAGCTGACGCCTTCCCGCGATCCTCGCTGGTACCTGAAACACATTTCACACAACACGGTAAGCATAAGTGCTTAGTGAGTTCCCTAAAATACCACATATAGCACATACGCCACTCAAGGCTACAATATGACCCTCTGGTCGATGTGTCTCAGCGGAGCCCTCCAGTTCCGCATCGTTAGGCCCTCCGACCCGGTCTGTCTCGTTGGACCCTCCGGCCCGGTCTATATCATTGGACCCTCTGGTCCGGTCTATATCACATAGCATACATATATCACAAACACATATACACAAATAGCACATAACATATAAGACCCTCCGGTCTGCTCATGGTTACCACACTAGGTAATGTATAGTGAGAAGACTCACCTCGGGAATGTCTCAGAAAATCACAACTCGGTATCTCTGAGCTTCGAAACAACGACCTAGCCTCGCCTAATCACATAAAGTAATTATTTCAATCATTAACGACTCTCAAGGCTAGGCTACACCCCTTTATACAATCCCACAGAAGGGTAAAAGACCATTTTACCCCTTCCTGATCCAAAAGTACAATTGTTGACCAAAACCCCAAAAAGTCAACGGTCAACCTTGACCAGACTCGTCGAGTTGTCTCAACGACTCGGCGAGTCCAGTCGTGAACTCTACTCCTCTAATTCTCTTTTGACTCACCGAGTCACTCACTTAACTCGGCGGGTCACTCTCTAGATTCATAGTCTCGGGACAACTTGACTCGACTCGTCGAGTCTGTTCATGGACTCGGCGAGTCCAATCCATGCTCAACTTCAAATGGCTTCCTAAGGTCAGATCTGATGCTCTACTCAATAGATCTATCCTTTCTAGTCCCAATAATTACGTAAAGTTCAAAGCTTGATGCCCATGCAAAGGCTCCAAGGTTCTATTTGAAGAAATGACCTCTAATATGGCATCCTAAGTTCATATTCACCAACAATCCTCATAAAGCTCAAAGGAGCAAGGTCTCTGGACCTCTATGGATCCAGATCCAAGGCCATAATACGAAAAGGAACCATATACTCAACAAAACCATCTACCAAAGGGTCTAGAAAACCCTAACTCTATAAACAATCACCAAAACAGAATATGGATCGAGATTATACCTCAAATAAGCACTCCTGAACTCAGAATTCCTCCAAATATCACCACCTTTAGCCTCCTCTTGATCTTGATCACCTTCTTCTTGCTAAACCAATGATAGAAAGATCAAATATGGCCTTTCCTTCCTCACAAACAATTTAGCTCACTTAGAGTTTCTCTCAATGGACTGGTAGCCGCAATGGGAGGCTATGAGTGCCCTTAAATAGGCTCCAAAACCCGGGAATTAGAGTTTCAATTGCCAGCGCAGACTCGGCGAGTCATATGCCCGACTCGTTGAGTCTGGTCGTGGAGATTCGCGGAAACTTCCTCACCTACTCGACGAGTTGTGGCACCAACTCGTCGAGTCCCTCCTCTTTCTTGAATAAATAATTAAAATTAAATCATACCCGAAACTCTGGATGTTACATTTTTCTTAATTTAATGATAATGTTTTCAACTGTTCTAAAGTAAGAATAGACTAAACTACAAAAGTGGTCCTGTGGTTAGCAAAGAAAATATGGATAAAGTCCAAAAAGCTTCCAACTTGTATCATTGGTCCAAAATCACATACTTTCTATGGATTTGGTCCCTAAACAATTTGAAAAAACTTTTTTTTTGCCCTTTTAGTTTCTTTTTTTACTTTTTTTATATTTATTTTAATTGTTTTTTAATTTGAAAATTAATAATAAAAAATTATCCAACCCCTCCCCCCTCCCCCAGGTTACCCTCTTTCCTCTTCCCCTTTCTCTCTCTTGTCCAAAAAAAACCAGATCCACCTAATTTCACATTCCCTTATCTTAATTTCACTACCAACACCACACTCCATCTCCACCATAGATCCACCAGAAAATCAACCATGCTCGTCGGAATAATGCCTCCCACCTGGTGCGAGGATTTGTGAACAAAGACGCGAGAATGCAACTGTAGAGTAAGAAGCAAAGAATACAGGTCATAAGACGAGACCATTTTCGATGTTGAGGATGGGGAGTGAAATCAATGGTGGTTCTGAAACCCTAAAAAAAGTTTCAAAATCACCGAAAATGATTTTGTAGTCCTTTAGAGGAGTTAAAGCAGTTCATGAAAAAGAATGACAAGTGCTGAAACGCAGATGACATAAACCCATTCATTGAAACCCAATGGAACGACACCAAATATCTCAACCAAGAAAGGAACATAAAGAATCAAACTGATAAAAGTGGTGAAATAGTCACAAGGGTTAGAGAAATGCATCACTCGGTTGTTGTACCTGCAAATGGTGATTGAGAAATCGGGCCAAGAAGAATACTTTCCTCAGTGTGTGAGCTGAGATATTGAAACCAGTCTATGTCTATCCTCTCCTATTAGATTGATACCCAAGAAGGACGACTATAGAAGTGTTCTTGAACCTTGGTTATTCCTGATACGATCCAAAATTTTCAATATAAGGTCCATGCATTTGATTCCAATCCCTTTGTTTATCCTTGACAAATTATTAGAGCTCCAATTTATTCATCACAAACTTGAAAAATGGATGACCAACCCAAAAAATTTATTACTATTTCTTGGAGATAACATCCCATATCTTTGAAACTCATATAAGAAGATGAAGACTAAATGAGAAAAACATCTCCTTCTTTAGATTAAAAACCTTTCTCATTTTTTTGTTTTGCAAGTTAAAGGACATGGGATGAAGAGGATGAAGGTTGCTGACATGAAGGTTAATAACTTAAACGAGTAATATATTTTTCGATTTGTATACATTTGGTCACTGAGTTTTTTTTCGTCCACATTTACCCCTTCAACTTGTTAAACTGTACACATTCAGTCCTTATGACCTATTACTCCAGGTTAGCCGGAAAAAATGAATTAATAAGGTAATATATTTCTCATTTTGTACACATTTAGTCCTTAATATTTTTGCACACATTTAGTTTTTAATATTTTTTTGTTTCAAAATAAGTCTTTTTTGTTTGTTTTTGTACTTATTCAGTACTTATGAATGATTTCTTTAGGTTTTCTCCACGACATCTTATGTGTGACAATCGTTGATGAAGTGTTTGAGGCTATGGATGTTTATGTCCATCGCGATCTCGACAACTTGGTTGCGCAGGTCTTATGGTTTGGCTTAGGTCTTGTGTTCTTAACGTCGTAACTTCTTCATACGATATCAAATTTTAACTATCTTTATATTCACGTGTTCGTTTTTTGAGTCTACTACAATTTTCGTTAAGATTACTCAAATTAAAATTTAATATATTTTTACTTACAATTTTATAAAAAACATCCACACATGCATTCATAAAAAAGGTATGGATATAAAGATTGTAATTAAAATATTTTACTTTTTAACGGGAGTAATGTAAACGAAAGCTGTAGTAGACTAAACTACGAACGTATGGATATACAGATCGTTAAAACCCGAGATCATATGAAGAAGTTATGACGTTCAGAACACATGACCTAAACAACCAAGTAATCGAGATCGCGATGAACATAAGTATCAAATACCCCAAACACCTTGTTAATGATTGTCCCACGTAAGATGTCATGAGAAAAATCTAAAGAAATCATTCATAAGTACTGAATGATACAAAAACAAAAATGACTTATTTTGCAACAAAAAAATATATTAATGATTAAATGTGTACAAAAATATTAAGGACTAAATGTGTACAAAGTGAGAAATATATTATCATATTAAGTCATTTTTACTGGATAACATGGAGTAGCCGGTTATAAGGACTGAATATGTACGGTTTAACAAGTTGAAAGGGTAAATATGGACAAAAAGAACTCACTGACAAAATGTATACAAATCGAAAAATATATTATATTTTTAAGTCATTATCCCATCTGAAATCAGTTAGGTTTATTTTTGTTTAATTGGGCTTTTTTTTATCATATGCGTTTATGAGTTTTGATTTGTAGAAAAGCGATGAAGAAGAAAATTGGAAAGAGAGTAAAAAGAAAAGGAAAATGAAGGTGGGGTACGGTGGAGAGGGGTGGCGTGAGATTTTATTTTCTATAGTTTTATAATTATTTAAATATTAAAATAGGTAAAAAAATATGTAAAAAACTAAATGATAAGGGTAAAATAGTTTTTTCAAAATCCTTTTCAAATACATCAGGACCAAATCCATGGAAAATTTCTGATTTTGGACCTTCCATGCAAGTTGGAAAATTTTGGACCTTATCCATAGTTTTTACGAAAACCAGGATGGCCAATTTTGCAGTTTAGTTTTAAGAATATGAATTTGCATAATGATAAGTATTAATTGGTTATAACTAAAAATGTAGGATTTTTAATCATTTTTGTAAATTTAATTTAATTTGATTGATTTTGATTTTAAAATCTAAGATAAATTACAATCTATCTAACCTTATTTTATTTCTTGATTTATAGATTTGAATTTTAATGTTTGTTTGCTAAACAAAGTAATCTATCTTCAAGTTAACAAATCATGGATGTAAAATTGGAATTGATAAGTTTTATATATTGCCTAAGAAATCGGAGATGTAATCAATCAAAATAGAGAATCTCGTAAAGGTCATCATGCTTGATTTTCTTTGACATAATGGAGCTCTTCACGTAAGATTGTCTCAGTTCGTTGAGCTCCTCTTTCACTCTAACCATGTTAGGCCTTTTCTTGCCCTCTAGTTCCAAACAATCTTTCGCAAGTCTAGCAAAGTATCTAATATGCTCATTGACCCCATCTTTTTTCACTTTATCATCAAGAACTTGAAGCAAGTGGCCCCTTTCCAGCGAAGAAATGAAATACGCTGCTAGACCCAAGTCACTTTCAGTTCTATCACGTGAAAACACCTTTCTACCTGTAAGCAACTCCACAAGAACCATGCCAAAACTATAAACATCACTCTTCTCTGTCAAAATTCCTGATCGAAAATACTCCGGATCTATGTATCCAAGTGTCCCATGCACCAGTGTTTGTATGTGAGTCTCATCCATTGGAATGAACCTCGAGATTCCAAAATCAGACACTTTGGCAGTGTAGTCATCAGTCAAAAGTATGTTCAAAGATTTAATATCTCTATGAATGATTTGTGTCGTTGAGTATATATGAGCAAGGGCTTCAGCAGTCTGTGTGGCTATGTTTAGGCGTCTTTCAAACGTCATTGAAGATATGAAGTCTTGTTCATGAAGGTGGTGGAAGATAGTTTTGTTGGTTACAAACTCATAAATCAAGAGAGGAGTTTGCGTCTCTAAGCAACAACCCAAGAGTTTTACGACATTTGGATGACTAATTTCTGATAGAATAATCACCTCATTTATAAACTGCTCGATCTGATTCTCATCAATTGACTTAGCTTTCTTTATGGCAACCGTTGTTTTATCTGTTAGTGTACCTTTATAAACTATTCCATAACCTCCTTGACCGATGATATTTGTTTTGTGGAAGTTATTGGTTGCCTTTTCAAGATCTCTTGCTGCAAAAATCTTGGCCATGTGGGAGGATAATTGTTTAGATTCGAATAGTACTTTCTGCAAAATCAATCCGCCATTTTTCTTGAAAAATCTCTCCCTGCTCTTCATGATCTGCCTTTGTCTGAGTCCCCAGTATATGATAAATGTTAACAAAAACGAAGCTGAAGTTCCCATGCTGATTCCTGTCGATTAGTAAAATCAATTATCACGAGAACAAAATTAACTCAAGATCAGAACTTAAACGAATTAACCATATGAATTGTGTCACAGAGCAGTTTAATTCTACTAACCCCAATAAATTGAATTTCCAAGCGATTTGATTCCTTGTGTATAAGAGCAACCATTCCCATCCTTTCTACCATCTCCCTGCTGCCCTAAGGGGCATGAACAGCTGTAGCTCCCATTTACATTACTACAGTCATATTTACAATCATGTTGAGCTCCTTGACACTCATCGACATCTGAAATAAAAAATTCACAAATGTTCATCAAAAAAAATGTGTAATTATTAAAACCTGTTCATGGTATTAATTAAACACAGACGTAAATCATTACGTACCTTGACACCCATTTGGGAGGTATGGGTTACCTTGGTACCCTTTAGAACACTGACAGCGATACCCCTGGTAAGTTCGATTGGACTCAGTCGTAGTATCAAGGCAGACGCTATTTTCTTGACAAGCATATGTAGACATGTTCTTTTGAGCTTCTTCACACGTTATGTAGTCAACCGACCATTCAAGAACCACAGGAAAAGCCCGCTTCTTCAAATTATCAACGTCTTTTTTACGAAATATGTAACCACCTTTCTCAACAAGAAATCCATACGTGCAATTATTATAACTCCAGTTTCCTACGTTCTCCCCTCGCGTGTTGCTTTGTGCATGGATCCGAAACCTTGTGAGGTAAGGTGGGACCGGAACCTGGCTGCAACCCATGCCTAAACACGAACCTCTGGTTAACCCATCGCAACCAGTCATTGATAGGCATCCAGTATAGTAGCCTTCACCCTTAGCTGTCTTCATGTTGGCTCTAGCATCACACCCGACTACAGTTAAGAGATTCTCAGTGCTTGAGACACGAAACCTAGACAACTTTATTTTGGGTTCTTGGCCGATGGTTATTTTATGAGATGTGTTGTAACAACGATAACCTATCGGCAATAAGCCACGCATATAGCCATCAAATGATATGTGTAACAGTTTGAATTTGGTTTCTGAAACACTTAGTGTCGAACAATTTACGTGATATTTTTTGCTCAAGTAGCAGCCTTCTATAGTCCCAAATGGATATGGGATTGTAATGTTCCCACATTTATCCGGGCATCCAGGAAGGGATAGAGCTACTTCAGATTCTGCTTTCGTTCTTGATAGTATTACAATGAGTATTGTGAAAGGATGAAGCAGTTTTAGCAGCTTTCTTGTAGTGATTCCTCCTGATTTTGCCATGTAAATCAATTTGGAATTAGTCTTTGGTTTCTATTAATGTTATAAAACCAACCTAAATGGCCAAAGAATAGGACAAACAACCAAAGTATGCAAGATGCAGACTCATATCGCATCTAACTTTTACTGTAGAAGGGCGTCTTCAATACTAGTCATATGTGCATACTCTCTAAGTCAGATTCAATTACTATATATTCAATAAGTTCAGGTTTAGTTAAAAACGTTTGGACATGAGTTGCTACGATATGCAATTACAAAAAGAATAACGATAGAACCGATGTCGGCCTCTTTTATTAGGTTATTTCTAGTTCACAAGCTGTTAACTTTTTCTTACATGGGACTATCCCAAACCAAATTAATTAAGATAGATTGGACGGTTGTTGACGTGTTCTTGACTTTTTGTATATGTGTGGATCTATTGTTGCATATTTTATAGAATGTCCATTAGTCTTTAGGCATAACTTTGATCAGGTCAAAGTAACCAATAATATGAATCATTTTAATGCCCAATTTCTTTACTTTAGAATATAAAATATTAAAAGATAAGTAAAAACTGTATTGTCAATTCAGGGGCTCGTTGTATCAGCCAAATACACTTTTACATGACACTCATCGGGTTTGGAAAATGATATTCCCTACACACTCACCGGTAGGAAGAAAGAGATAGATAGGGAGGAAAAAAAGAGAAATTGTGAAGGTGCATAGCTAGAGTCATGAGAACTCACCCCCTCCCCCCCCCCCCCCCCCCCCCTCACACACACACACACCAAAACACACAGAACACAAGGATTTAAGTGGTTCACACTATCTAGCGATAAGCTACGTCCACTGTCAAACTAGAGAGAGAGAGAGAGAGAGAGAGAGAGAGAGAGAGAGAGAGAGATTTTATTCTACACACGCTTTTCTGTTACAACATTATAGATACGGTCGTTCATAAGTATATAAACAAGAAAATTTGACTTAAACATCTAAAAGGCCAAACCCAACTGAAAAACAAAAAAGAAAAGAAATTGACACGCCCAAGATCTTGAAATCTGCTCCCAAAATAAAAATATTTAGTCTTTAAAATTTCAGTCCTGATGATAAGTCTTTGTATCTAACTATCTCCCACTTGGAGACTTAATCATCATTCAACTACCATCCAAGTCTGTATCCTTTGTAACACTCGTCTCTCTCTCTCTCTCTCTCTCTCTCTCTCTCTCTATAGTTCATGCCTCCTCTTCAAGTTCATGGAAGCCCAATTGAATCCATGTATAGCTTCAACTTATCATTTAGTACCACCTTAGTAAACATATCATTTGGATTCTTCGTACCAAGAATTTTCTTTAGATTTAATGTACCATTAGTTATTAGTTCTTGTATGAAATGATATCGCATCTTTATGTATTTCGTTCGACTATGAAACACCAGATTTTTCGTGAGATGTACTGCTCTTTAATTGTCATAGTGGCAGTCTTATTGTTTTATTCCCAGTTCTGACAGAAAATTCTTCAACCATATCAACTCTTTGCTTGCTTCAGCAATGGCCATATATTCTACCACCGTAGTTGAAAGGGCAACACTTTTCTGAAGTCTGGACATCCAACTCACTGTTGTACCTCCGATAGTAAAAACATGCCCAGTAGTGTTTTTTCCTGAATTCGCACACCCCCCTAAATCAGTAACATCCCGATTTCTAAGTATGAGATTTATTCTTTAAAGCAAGTTTTCCTCTAGAACTCGGCAAGTTGATATCCTCAACTCAGCGTGTCGAAGGGCTTTTGCGACGTGCATTTTTTTGGACCAACTCGGCGAGTTGGTGAGGGAACCCGATGTGTTGATGGCTGGGTGGGAAACCCTAAGTTTTAGGGTTTCGCACCCTATATAACCTCCTTAAGTCCTTAAGGTTGATCTTTTATCATCCTCCAAACCCTCATATCGGCCCTTGTAAACCCTAATCATTTCCTTATTATTTTGTAAGCTAGTGTGGTATTTTTGGAGCAAAAAGGAGAAGAAGTAAGAAGAAGGAGGGACGGATCTAGCAAGCAAAGCTCCCATTTTCATTTTGACACTCTTCTGGACCTTTGTAAGTGTCCAAGATCTGATTTTTACTCCTTTATGTAGCTAGATCTTGAGTTTTGTCCCTTTTCTCTTTATTCTTGGATGTTACATTGGATGGATCTCATAAATGTTGCAACTTTATGAATCTCTAGGTCAAGGTGACCTTATAATGGTTTGGATCTGGTCTTTAGCCAAGTCCTGTTGCCATGCATGGAATTTAGGTCATATTTTCCTCTTTTGACCCATTTTGGGTTCACTGCATGCATTGGATATGCATGTCTATAAAGCACCAACCTTTGGGTCTATTTTGAGGCTTGGATCTCTTCTAAAAAGGTTGGGTTCTAGATCTCAAGGATTTTATGCTTATTGGTCAAGCCCTTGAGTTTTCAAGCCTTGTGGAGGGGTTTTTGAGCACTTGGAGTAGCACCAAAGGATAAAGTTGGAAACTGTATCCTTTTAGACAATATTTAAGTGTAGATCTGAGCCTTAGAGTTCCTGGAATCGAAGAATCAACTGAATGTATTAAGCTCGGGCAAACTCGGCGAGTTTGCAAGCCAACTCGGTGAGTTTGCAAGCCAACTCGGTGAGTTGGCTGGGATTTTCCCGACCTTCTGATTTATGTAGGAACTCGGCGAGTTTATTGGTGCACTCAACGAGTTGGGTCAGCATGGACTGTTGACCTTGACTTTGACCATGGTTAACCAAGTTTGACTTTTGAGGGCATTTTGGGTATGTCGGGATTTTTTTTGATGTAATTGGTCATGGTGGTTGTAGGCATTGAGTCGGGAGTTGAGCTTCGGAGTTAGACCTTATCAGTTCTGCACTACTTGTAAGGTGAGTCTTCCTCACTATACTTGCGGGTCGAAGGCACCAAGGCCAACCCTTTGGATTTGACATCCTGCTATACATGCTATAGTGTTGTACTGATATGTCAAGATCAGTATCCTGGTATTACGATGTTGTTATGCTTAGTGATCTGTGAAATATGTTTGTTTATTCGTTGACCAGTTAGTAGTATGTTTATCTGTATTATGTGCACATGATTGGTTGGTGGTTGAGGCTTCACTGCTTTGTGTGTAAGACAACAGGCCAAGGCATTCCAACCCGATGGTTGAGGGCTTAGGTGTAACGCTCGTGTTTCCAGGCTAGGCATTAATGATGATGTAATAGTCTAGGTTAGCCTTTGTAACCCATTTTGAAATAATAAGAATGTATTATTTGAGTATTATGTAAATTATGCCTAATTGTTGTGACTTAATTGAATTAAGGATAATTTAAGCGTTAAAAATAAAATCTTATATAAACCCGATATCTATGAAGGAAGTTGTATTGGTCATGAAGACGTTTCGGAATATATATAGAATGCCGAAATCCAAGTTATAACAAAGAAGTTATGACGTGTCGAAGTTTCGCGACAGAACCGGCGTGACACTGCGTAACGTAAATAGTGAATTTACGTTAGAGTGATATTTAGTCTTAGTGATCTAAACTGAAGTTGTAGAATACGTTAAACCGAGAGCGTCCATAAAAAGAACGTCTAAATCTGACTTCGTATGTAGCACCTGGTTCTTGGTATGTATTATGTTATTTAATCTTCATTTATTCTTGCATTTTTGGCCTTGGACCCAGCGAGTCGAAAGACTGACTCGCCGAGTAGAAGCGGGATGAGGCGCGAGGATTAAGTTGCGGACTCGACGAGTCGATTCCCGGACTCGGCGAGTAGCCGCTGTTTGGGCAAAAATCCTAATCCAAGGGTTTGCACCCTATTTAAACGACTTTATGCAGCCTAATTTCCCCTTTTATGCTCCCAAACACTCTTCATAGCAAACCCTAGCCGTTTTATGAAGATCTAAGGCTTTTTGAGTGATTCTTGTGAGTTTTGATCTCAAGGAAGAAGGAAGAGCATAGAAGGATCAAGAGGGGACTGAAGGATTCGAGTTTGGTTCATCATTTGCAGTCTTTGGAAGGTATAAAGTCTGAACCTTGCTCATTCTTTTGTTAGATCCCTCTTTGGGGTGATTTAGGGCTTTTATAAGACATTTTTGGTGGCCAACCATGGTTGCAAACATGCTTGGGGGTTTGGGCTTCTGTATCATGTCATTCTATGAGCCACAAGTTAGATCTAGGTTGCTTTTTGCACCAAAGAAGGCCCCATGCAACAAAAGAACCATTTTAGAGCCTTTTAAGCTCTAATGTCCCATGCATGCACGTAAAGTTTGTAACTTTACATGCTAGATCGAGTTTGGGGCCTGGATATATCATCTGGTTTAGTGTTGTACATCAGAAATCGAAGTTCTTAGTAAGCAATGTGATAGACTCGGCGAGTCCATTCCTGGACTCGGCGAGTCCAAGGGTTTTGGTCAGTGAGGGTCATAAGGACCAGTTGAGTGTGGAAGGGTTTTAGGGGTCCCGGGGAGTGACCCAACGTTCTGGACTAAGCAAAGTGTTATGGGAATTCATGGTACTCGGCGAGTGCATGAACGGACTCAGCGAGTCCAAGACAATCTTCATGGAACTCGGCGAGTTGTTCATCAACTCGGCGAGTCGAGGACAGAACATGTTCATAGGATGAAGAGTAACTCGACGAGTTGTTCATACAACTCGGCGAGTCAAGTCAGGACATGAGTATCAGTTGATGATGAACTCGACGAGTTGTTCATACAACTCGGCGAGTCGGATGTGGATTCAGTCGGTGTTCATTTAGAAGGAAAACTCGTCGAGTCATTGCCTAAATCGACGAGTAGAGATGGGTATGAGGTCTGATGGAAGGATAGGGACACGGTGAGTTGACGAGTCAACTCGGCGAGTCAGGTCAACTGGAAGTTGACTTTGACTTTGACTTTGATTTGGTCAAGGGGTAAATGGTCATTTTACCCTAAGGGTAGATGTCAGTTTCTGACTAAGTGTTTTGTGGGAATTTTAGCCGGTGGATTTTTGGAGCAGCAGTGGCAGCAGTTAGAGGATTCTCGCACAGTTCAGCAGATACGAGGTGAGTTACCTTCCAGTAGGGGTGGGTCTAAGGCCATAATGCTGGCCCACCATTGAGGAGTACTTATAAGATAATTGTCTTTGTGATAATTTATCTTGGTCTGGTTTGTGTTTGGTTATGAGTTATATCTGTATGATATGTTACATGATAGGGATAGTTTCCCTAATAGTGGTCCTTAGGACCAAGGGGTAGGTCAGTACCCGGATATGTATAAATGTGTGCTTATATCTTGCTATTGTATGCTAGTAGTAGGGGTTGGAATAGTCCCCAGTTACCGGTTGAAAGATACTGATGACGATTACCGGTTGAAAGATACCGATGGTATTGTATGGTATGTGGTATGATGGGGGAACTCACTAAGCTTTGTTCTTACGGTTTCAGTTTTTTGGTTCCAGGTACCTCTTCATCCAAGGGGAAGGAGCCGGCGGCGTAGCATGGCATTACATACACTCACATATGATTTCCGTACGGTGTTTTTCTGGGATTGTACTCTAATATGACATTTGTTCATGGTTGTGGGTTTCACACATGATACTTCGTTTTGAGATGACGTGTTTATACAATATTTCCTAATGAATGTTTTATGAATTAATCAATCAAAAATGAAATTTTTGGGCTTGAATTTTGGGATGTTACAAGTTGGTATCAGAGCCCTGGTTTGAGGGATTCGGACACGCCCTCGGGGGTGTCTGGACTCAAACTAAGGGGCTAAAAGATTTTTACAATAAAATGGTTTTCTAAAAATCTAAGCAAAAGGATTTTACGAAAGACAAGGTGTGTGATACATGCGACCGGCCGGGCTCAAGTAAGTTTTCCCCAAGATACCCATACATGTTATGTTATGCTATATGGCTTGATTCAGAATTGCATGCTAGAATAGGACTAAGGATCTAGGAATATGCCTTGTGTGCTTGATATATGATTCTGATAATCGCATGCTAGTTAGGGCTAAGGATCTAGGAGGATGCCTTATATGCCTATTGTATGAGCTATATGCTAGGGCTGTTTAGTCAGCAGTAGGGTGGCTTGTATAGGTTATGCCTGATTTGGTTACTCGATGCACGAATACTACTTGCTTTATGCTATGGGGGTTCTGGCTATTTCCAACTAACTAAGGAGCAGATATGTAGCAGTACCAGCAAGTTGGTTAGGGGGGAATGGTAGGGGGCTCCTATGCAGCTGATGGTGGAGAGTAGGTCGGAGAGTGCCCTAGGGAAGCCTAGGATAAGGTTAGTGGAAAGGAGTATCGGTAAAGGAACCTGGTGAAGTTGAAGCAATCCTTGAGGAAAGCACGGGTAGATGTGGAAGGTAGTATGGGCCCGTACTACTGAAAGTAGAGGACCCGTACTCGAATCACGGAGGGCCTAGACGAAATCGGGAACCTTGGGAAGTATGTTAGATCCCTTGAGTATATGAATGATCCTGACCTTTATGCGTGCATTTTCAGTATGGTGACCACACGACTTGGAGCAGGAGGTTCCGGATCATGATCAGGATCGGGCTCGGGCTCGAGATCCGAGCAGGTTGATGACGGGCTACGTGAGTTCATCGCGTCTGAGATCACGAGGGGCATCCTTGAATCGACCCCTATCATCTTCGGGTCGATCAAGGAGGGGATTGTTGAGCTGATGGAGGATCGTCTCCCATCATTCAGGAGTGATATGTCGTCTAGCCAGATGGGTACGTGCATACTGTCCTTTAAGGACTTTCGTGGGAGTGGTGCGCCCGATTTCCATGGGTGAAAGACCCTATTGCTGCTAGGAGATGGATCACAGACATTGAGTCTGCGCAGCTGACGAGGTTCTGCCCAGAGGGGTCGAAGGTGAGATATGCAGCAGGATGCTTGCGAGACAGGGCTAGGGAATGGTGGGAGTCTGTTGGCCACTCATTAGGGGCCCCGACTGTTGAGGCTATGACTTGGTCGGATTTCGTGAACAGATTCAGGGCAGAGTTTGCGCCAGCTGTGGAGCTTCAGCGGCTGGCCAGGGAGTTTTTGGATATGAGGCAGACTACGGAGACTGTGGCAGAGATCACCGCCAAGTTCCGGGAGAGGGCATTGCTGGTGCCCCAGTACGCGGGTGATGAGGATATGAGGAGGACCCGCTACCATGACATGCTACGAGCTGACATTCGGGAGCATGTTAGTTTTTCAGCTTGCCCTACCTTGGATTCCATGATTGTTAGGGCTAGGGAGAGGGAGATGATCTGGAGCACGTCCAGAAGAGGAAGGCAGTGGAGGGGCTGACGACTGGGGCTTCGGGGAAGAAGCCCAGGGGATCTGATGGTAGGCCGAAAGACCAGGCAGGACGGGACCGCTGTGGGGAATGTGGTTGGTCACACGAGGGAGCTTGTCGCACTGGGCCGGGTTTGGGCTGCTATAAGTGTGGCAAGGTGGGGAATTTTGGCAGGGATTGTACTGCCCCCGCCCCTGCGGTACAGATGACAGACCTGATTTGCTTCCATTGCAATCAGAGGGGCCACAAAAGGGCCAATTTCCCAAGATTGACAGCAGCGTCAGTAGCAGTGCCAGCGGCAGCGCCGGTCTCAGCGATGACGCGGGTTACAGATGGCCGAAAGGTCAAGACAGAGGTTTCAGTGGTGCGGAGCCGAGCATTTCAGCTGACAGCCGAGGAGGCACGTGCTGCACCCGATGTGGTGACGGGTATGATTCTTTCCCTCTGATCTTCTTTTGTTGTGATTGTTTTATTGATATGTGGTTTGTTTAGGATCGTTCCATGTGAACGGAATCCCAGTTCTGGTGTTGTTTGACTCGGGCGCTACCCGATCATTTGTGTCTCTTTCTCTTAGCAATAGATTTTCCGAGTCTTCGGGCATGTTGGATTGCCCTCTAGAGGTAGAGATTGCAGACAACCGTTCGGTGCGGGCATCGACGGTATTTCGAGATTGTGTGTTGAGGTTATTTGAGGAGCGCTACTTGGTAGACTTGGTTCCCATTCCATTGCGTGGGAACAAGGTGATTATAGGCATGGATTGGCTCAGCCCTAATGGGGCAGTGATCGACTGCGTGCAACAGTTGGTTCGGGTCAGGACCCCAAGTGGGGGAGAGCTGGTGATTCAGGGCGAGAGGCCGCAGCGAGGACCAGCTTTATGTTCAGCAGTGAGAGCTAGGCGCTACTTCCAGCGGGGTTGCGCAGGTTATGTCGCGTATGTTATGGATACCCGGGAAACGGGTAGGGCGACAGCGGACAATGTACCTGTGGTACGAGAATTTGCGGACGTATTCCCCGAGGAGTTGCTGGGGATACCTCCGGAATGACAAGTGGAATTCAGGATCGACCTGGTTCCTGGTGCGGCTCCGATAGCCAAGGCGCCGTATTGGTTGGCTCCTCCTTAAATGCAGGAGTTGTTAGACAAGAGTTTCATTAGACCGAGCAGTTCACCCTGGGGAGCCCCGATTCTGTTTGTGAGGAAGAAGGACGGGTCGCATCGGATGTGTATAGATTATCGGGAGCTGAACAAGGTAACGGTGAAGAACCGCTACCCACTCCCGAGAATTGATGACCTCTTTGACCAGCTTCAGGGAGCATCTTGGTTCTCCAAGATTGATTTGCGTTCGGGGTATCATAAGATGAGGGTCAGAGATGAGGATTTGCAGAAGACTGCGTTTTGGACGCGTTATGGCCACTATGAGTTTGTAGTGATGCCTTTCGGGCTCACCAATGCTCCTGCTGCGTTCATGGATCTCATGATCCGCGTGTGTAGACCGATGTTAGATCGGTCTGTGATAGTATTTATTGATGACATCTTGGTTTATTCTAAGACGCGGGAACAACATTAGGAGCATCTGCGGGAGGTTCTGGAGACTTTGAGGAGGGAGAACTTGTATGCTAAGTTTTCCAAGTGTGAGTTCTGGTTGTGTGAGGTGCAGTTTCTTGGGCACCTTGTCAACCAGAACGGGATTTCAGTAGATCCGGCCAAGGTAGAGGCTGTGATGAATTGGGAGGTTCCGAGGTCTCCATCTGAGATTCAGAGCTTTCTAGTTTTGGCAGGCTACTATCGGAGATTCATTCAGGACTTCTCCAAGATAGCAGTTCCGCTCATCCGACTGACTAAGAAGTCGGTGGTGTATCATTGGGGGCCTGAGCAGCAGGCCTGATACAAAAACTTGGTGTGCACGGAAGTACCCCCTAATTTTAATATTTATAACCTAACAAACTTAAACTAACTATGCACTTATAGGCAGTGTACCTAGTCAGATTTAGGGCTGGCAATTCTCGACACGACACGCGACACGACCCGTGACACGACACGAAATAAATGGGTTTGGGTTGAGTTTTTCAACCCGCTAACCCGCCAACCTGCCAACCCGTTTATTAAACGGGTCATATATGGGTTTCTCAAAAAATAAACGGGTTGACCTGCCAACCCGTTTATATTCTTAATAAAAAAATTATTTTATTTTTAAATGTATTTATGTATCAAGTATTAATATTTAATAAGTATTTATATAATATATACCATTGATTCATAGACCATTTGACTGTTTTGACATTTTGACTCGTGGTGGATGGTCTAAGGTCGTAAGTCGTGACCTATAAGGCTAAGTTTGTAACATGGTTCTATGAATGTTTTTTAATTTTCATTTGGATGTTTAAGAATTAAATGTCTAAAATTTGGACCCACGAACCCGCCAACCTGTAAACCCGTATAAATAAATGGGTTGGCAGGTCATATATGGGTTTATGTTCCAAACCCGCCAACCCGTGACTCGCCAACCCGTGACCCGCCAACCCGTGACCTATATATTTAAATGGGTCGTGTTTGGGTTGGCATATTTTGACCCGCCAGCCGCCAACCCGCGACACGCCAACCCGAACACGACACGATTTCCAGGCCTAGTCAGATTACAGTATAGCTTGGGTAAGTCGGGTGTCGATCACAGGGAACGGATTTACTAATTAATCTACTTGCTATCAAATTAACCTAATTATTAACAAGTTTAGAAAGAGTTTTATCTGATTTTACAAGATCAGACGAACTTAACTCAAATTCAATCAATAAGAAAAAACACCCTTGTCTAGTTCGAATCCACTTCGTCCTTATGGCTAGCTAATAATTATGGATTATCAAGTTGGTTTTAATTGTATTAGTAATTTAAGTCTAACTTTACCGATAATTAATTAATTCATGTCAAACTATGTATGGTCACACACAATTAAACACATAACCAATTATGAATATGAATATGCTATGTACGATTTATTATGTAAACACAATTATAGTCATAATCCACGTTCTCTAGCACGACTAAGTTTATTTACTTTAATTACTAACTAAGATTGGTCAATCCTAGCTCTAACAATTTAATGTTCACTAAATCATTAGGTAAACAAGTTCATGCAGTTAATGGTCACTAAGCTACACAGAACATGAAATTAAGCAACTAGAGAAACAAACACAAGCATGCTAGGTAACTATAAATCAAACTCAAGCAATTTACCAACTAAATAAATCCATATAAAATTAAGCTATTCATAAGTTGGAAGCTTCATCTAGCTAAACAAGAGTAGCTAGATTCAGCTGCTCATAATAGCAACTAACACACTAACACAAATCAAAGTATAATGAAACATGTTCCTAAGTAACAAATAAGTAAACTAAATTATGGACCTTCACTCTTTTGGTGTTGAAACCTTTTTCCAGAACCTTTCTTCTGCTAAAAATCGTCTTCTGGAATCCCTTTCTCTAGCCAAAAGTCTCTCCTCTTCATAATGACCAAGAGTGCTTAAATATCCTTAAAAATACCGCGCCACGTCGTGGCTATCTCTGCCACGACGTGATCCCCCAAGTTATCCGTATCGGGCAAGGACTCTTTCTTCACGCGATCTTTATCTTCTAGAATACTCATGCCACGTCATGGGTATCCATGCCACATTGTGGTTTTAGCAATTTCCGTGGATTTCTTCATCTCTTGTGTTTCAAGTCTCCAATGTTCTATATATTGTCACTTCTGGTCCCTCTCTTCGAAAATACTTATGCAAGTAACAATTTAAAGTCATAAGTATCATTATTCTAAACATATTATCAACTTATTAATAAAAATGTACTTAAATATTGCCTAAAAATAAGTATAAATATGGCAATATCAAGGCCGCATTTGAGACGCTGAGACAAAGGTTATGCGAGGCGCCAATCTTAGCCCTGCCAGAGGGCATGGAGGATTTTGTTGTGTACTGCGATGCATCCATCGCAGGTTTGGGAGCGGTATTGATGCAGAGAGGGCATGTCATCGCCTACGCGTCGAGGCAGCTGAAGCCTCACGAGGCGAACTACCCGACGCATGATTTGGAGCTGGGGGCTGTTGTGTTCGCCCTCACGATTTGGCATCATTACCTCTATGGGGTTCGTTGTATGATTTACACGGACCACAAGAGTTTGAGGTATCTCATGGACCAGCCAAATCTAAATATGAGGCAGCGTCGGTGGCTTGATGTGGTGAAGGATTATGATTGTGAGATCCTCTTCCATCCGGGGAAGGCCAATGTCGTGGCCGATGTGCTTAGCCGAAAGGCAGTGCCGATCAGGGATATCTGTCTAAGGATGACAGTGATGACCCTGCTTTTGGAGCGGATCCGGGAGGCTCAGCAGGAGGCCATGAAGGAGGAACATCAGAAGAGTGATCGGATTGTGGGGCAGGTTTCCTCTTTCGACTATGATAGCCAGGGTTTATTGATTGTTCACCGTAGGGTGTGGGTCCCTTATCATGGAGGAGTGCGCCAGGTCCTGATGGAGGAGGCGTACAAATCCTGATTCTCCATTCATCCCGGGGCGACGAAGATGTATATGGATCTTCGTCTAGACTATTGGTGGCCCTGCATGAAGCGGGATGTGGCTGGGTACGTGGAGCGGTGCTTGACTTGTAGGAAGGTCAAGGCCGAGCATTAGAGACCACATGGCAAGAGGCAGCCGTTGGATATCCCGCTGTGGAAATAGGAGGATATTACGATGGATTTTATCACGAAACTTCCCAGGACCGTGCGGGGGATGTATTCGATATGGGTCATCGTGGATTGATTGACCAAGAGCGCCCACTTTATTCCGATTTTGGAGAGCATCTCGGCCGAGAAATTGGCCAATATCTATATCAGGGAGGTGCTGGCGTGGCACGGAGTGCCAGTTTCGGTGATTTCGGACAGAGACGTGCGGTTTACTTCCAGGTTTTGGAAGAGGTTTCATGACGAGCTGGGTACTCGTCTACATTTTAGCACCGCTTTTCACCCGCAGACGGATGGCTAGAGCGAACGGACCATCCAGACTCTGGAGGATATGCTGCGTGCATGCATTTTAGATTTCGGAGGTAGTTGGGATACCTACCTCTCGTTGGCGGAGTTCTCATATAATAACAACTATCATGCGAGTATCGACCGTCCTCCCTTCGAGATGTTATATGAGAGGAGGTGCAGGACCCCGATATGTTAGGGCGAGGTTGGCCAGAGAGTCATGGGGAGCACTGAAGTAGTGCTCAAGATGACAGAGAAGATTCAGCAGGTCCGGAGCAGGCTTCAGACTGCTCAGAGTCGGCAGAAAAGTTACGCCGATAAGCGTCGATCGGACCTGGAATTCCAGGTCAGGGATATAGTTCTTCTGAAAGTGTCGCCATGGAAGGGCGTCATCCGATTCAGGAAGCGGGGCAAGTTGGGCCCAAGGTATATCGAACCGTTTAGGGTTGTAGCCCGGGTGGGCAAGGTGGAATTCCACAGCACCTTCCACGTCTCTCAGCTGCGGAAGTGCCTAGTGGACGATACGACGGTGGTACCCTTGGAGGACATTCAGGTTTATGGCAGCCTGAATTACATCGAGCGGCCTGTGGCGACCCTTGACCGGAAGTCAAAGGATCCGAGGAACAAAAGAGTAGAACTCGTGAAGGTGCAGTGGCAACACTGGAAAGGGTCGGAATGGACTTAGGAACCGGTGAGTGAGATGATGGAGCACTACCCCGAGCTGTTTCAAGATCGAGCGGCAGACTTCGAGGACGAAGTCTAAAATAAGTAGGGGAGATTTGTAGCACCTGGTTATTGGTATGAATTCTGTTATTTAATCTTCATTTATTCTTGCATTTTTGGCCTTGGACTCGGCGAGTCGAAGGACTGACTCGCCGAGTAGAAGCGGGATGAGGCGCGGGGATTAAGTTACGGACTCGGCGAGTAGTCGCTGTTTGGGCAAAAACCCTAATCCAGGGGTTTGCACCCTATTTAGACGACCTTATGCAGCCTCATTTCCCCTTTTATGCTCCCAAACACTCTTCATAGCAAACCCTAGCCGTTTTATGAAGATCTAAGGCTTTTTGAGTGATTCTTGTGAGTTTTGATCTCAAGGAAGAAGGAAGAGCATAGAAGGATCAAGAGGGGACTGAAGGATTCAAGTTTGGTTCATCATTTGCAGTCTTTGGAAGGTATAAAGTTTGAACCTTGCTCATTCTTTTGTTAGACCAGTTGAGTCCCATATCAGTGAGGGTCATAAGGACCAGTTGAGTGTGGAAGGGTTTTAGGGGTCCCGGGGAGTGACCCAACGTTTTGGACTAAGCAAAGTGTTATGGGAATTCATGGTACTCGGCGAGTGCATGAACGGACTCAGTGAGTCCAAGACAATCTTCATGGAACTCGGCGAGTTGTTCATCAACTCGGCGAGTCGAGGACAGAACGTGTTCATAGGATGAAGAGTAACTCGACGAGTTGTTCATACAACTCGGCGAGTCAAGTCAGGACATGAGTATCAGTTGATGATGAACTCGACGAGTTGTTCATACAACTCGGCGAGTCGGATGTGGATTCAGTCGGTGTTCATTTAGAAGGAAAACTCGTCGAGTCATCGCCTAACTTGACGAGTAGAGAAGGGTATGAGGTCTGATGGAAGGATAGGGACTCGGCGAGTTGACGAGTCAACTCGGCGAGTCAGGTCAACTAGAAGTTGACTTTGACTTTGACTTTGATTTGGTCGAGGGGTAAATGGTCATTTTACCCTAAGGGTAGATGTCAGTTTCTGACTAAGTGTTTTGTGGGAATTTTAGCCGGTGGATTTTCGGAGCAGTAGTGGCAGTAGTCAGAGGATTCCCGCACAATTCAGCAGATACGAGGTGAGTTACCTTCCAGTAGGTTGGGTCTAAGGCCACAATGCCGGCCCACCATTGAGGATTACTTATAAGATAATTGTCTTTGTGATGATTTATCTTGGTCTGGTTTGCGTTTGGTTATGAGTTTTATCTATATGATACGTTACATGATAGGGATAGTTTCCCTGATAGTGGTCCTTAGGACCAAGGGGTAGGTCAGTACCCGGATATGTCTGAATGGGTGCTTATATCTTGTTATTGTATGCTAGTAGTAGGGGGTGGAATAGTCCCCGGTTACCGGTTGAAAGATACCGATGACGATTACCAGTTGAAAGATACCGATGACGATTATCGATTGAAAGATACCGATGATGTTTACGTGATGATTACCGGTTGAAAGATACCGATGGTATTGTATGGTATGTGGTATGATGGGGGAACTCACTAAGCTTTGTGCTTACGGTTTCAGTTTTTTGGTTCCAGGTACCTCTTCATCCAAGAGGAAGGAACCGGCGGCGTAGCATGGCATCACACACACTCACATATGATTTCCGCACGGTGTTTTTCTGGGATTGTACTTTGATATGACATTTGTTCATGGTTGTGGGTTTCAAACATGATACTTCGTTTTGAGATGACGTGTTTATACAATATTTCCTAATGAATGTTTTATGAATTAATCAATCAAAAATGAAATTTTTGGGCTTGAATTTTGGGATGTTACATCGTATCAGGAAGTTATGATTTTTCTAAGTTTCGACTTAGCGGTATGAAACCCGAAGTTCGGATTTGAGATCGAGTGATTTCTAGACGAAACAATCTAAACTAGAATCGATGATCTCGTCGATAGTTGTGCAACGGAAGAAAGACAGACGAAAACGGACGTCAGATGAAGAAGTTATGAATTTCTAACGGAGTTTTCTTGTCCCGGCCTACTAAAAATAATATAATAAAAATAAAATGATTATTTTGCTGACGGAGTTTAAACGAGAGTTGTAGAGCATAATCTCACCTACGTGTGGATATAAAAAACGTCGAAAACAGAGATCGTATGCGAAAGTTATGAATTTCTGAAGCTCGAGGCATGCACCCCAAGGCAGGAACGCCCCACGTTCATTGCGAGGCCTCAGATCAGCCACGTCGCTGCTGACTCGGAAATCTTATCGGATAGGAACAAAACCCGCTCCTACGCGTCGCGTTTGGAGGAACGCCCCGCGTTCGAAGGGTCAGCCTCCCCCTATAAATATAATGCAAGGTCTCTAGGATTTTTTGCTCATTTCTTCTCTCTCACTCCTTATTGCCTCGTTTTGCATGCAATATATACCCCCGAAGCCCCGGTATCATCCAGAGACCCGAAGCGAGTCCCGAAGCCCCGAAGATCCCGATAAATAGAGTTTTCGAGCCAAAACTATGCCCGCGAGAAGCCCGGTTTTTGTGAAGATGTCACAGTTTCACCGAAGAATACTACTCTTAGAGCCGTAGTGCAGTCCAATCATCTTCGGATCAAGTGAGTGTATATTCCCTTTCTTCTAACACATAGATATGAAGTATCTAATTTAGAATACATGTTACGTGTGTATAAATATACGTGTATATATATGTTATCTGTTTATTTGGAATGAGTATTGAATGAGTATCTTATCAGTTTTTAAGTTGCATACGAATGCATATGTATGTTGTTATCTACAAAAATGTTGGGTAGAACTTGGGTAGATAGTTGATATGTAATAAACTGATGAGATGCCTCAATGTGATTGTGATCTAGTCATTCAGCAGAATATGGATGACGACCACGGACTTTTCTAGACAGTTCTGTGGAATGTTGGCAGGCTCATAACCTGTAGGTGTTGGTGAACTTGGGTGTTCATTCGCTGTATTCTATCTCCCTCATGGTTGCCTTAGGACATTCATTGTTGAGGAAACCCCTTTACAGTAATGTCCGTCTCGATGAAAATCCTAGATTAGGTCCCTTGTAATAGTTGTTGTTATAGGGACGTAAAGTGAGGATAACGGGAATGGGTAATCGGGTTATTGTTGGTTGGTGAAATTAAATATAACTATTTATTGTGGGTTGAAAACCCTATATATGCTCACCAGGCTCCCAAGCCTGACCCACTCAGTTTCTTTGTATTACGGGTAGTGGCACGAGAGCATAAGTTGGGGAACCCGTGAAGATGTTTTTGTTTATAGACCAGTAGTTGTATATAACTGTGTAAGGTCTATGTTTTATTGTTTATGCTTTTGTGTCTGTATCGGAACATGACATCCCGAGTTTTGATATATAATGAAAATACATTTCTTTAAAGAAATGCTTTGATAAACCTTATTTTATCATGTATTGTTTTGGGGACAAACTCTGCAACTCTTTTAAATCAATGGATTTACTCTGAAATTATTTTAAAAGCATAAATGAAACCGGTTTTTTCTGACCATGATTTTGGGGATGTCACAGTTGGTATCAGAGCATTAGTTTAAGTGAACTAGGAATTTGTAGGATTTCTAGACTTAAACTTAGAATGCTAAGTGAAAATTTTGTGATAAATGTCTATCATATTTTAGACACAAGCACTAGTTTATTTTAGGAAAGTTGCCTAAAATGCTTTTATGTGCTAAATGTTATATGTTGCCATATATGATATTATTTTTTTCGGATCTATGGTTTGTTGCCAAACGGATCTGGAGACCTTATGTGTTTAGGATTCTAAGCATATGACGATGGTATTAGAACTAGCATGTAAACGTTTAGGAGTGATAAGGACGATTTATTTATCTATCGTGATTGAGGATCTAAATTCACCTTATTCGGTGTGTAGATCAAAAATGGTAAGAACCAGAAGTGGAGTTGGAAACGTGAACGAAGACAGGAATCAACCACCTGTGGTTGAGCGAGTACCTATTGTAGCAGCAACACCTGATCCAATAACAATGGCTGGTGTACAATTGATGATTCAGACGATGTTGGATCGTCAAATGGATGAAACTAGACGTCTGCTTCGGTAGAATCGTGAAGAACTTTCAATGCCGATTGAACAGCCCGAGTTAAATGAAGAGCATTCGGAAGGAGGTAACTTCAGCGGGACTGTTGGTCAAGCCAACCCACCGTTAGTTAGACAAAACCACCAGGAGGGAGGAATTGATGGACTTGGATGCAAGTACAAATACTTTTTGACTTACAAACCATCGAACTTCACTGGAAAGGAAGATCCGATTGGAGGGGTGGATTAGATCTCAGAAATGGAGCTAGGCTTCATAACGTGTGGCTACAGAGGCAAGTTACAGACCACTTTCACAGTACGTCAGTTCAGGGGTGGAGTTGTTCGTTGGCGAAACACTCTAGGGAAGACCGTAAGCCCTAATGAGCCACTGCAACTTACTTGGGCAGAGTTCTTGGTGCAGTTCAAGCGCAAGTTCTGCTCGGTCAAAAATCTACTAGAGTTGGAGAACAAGTTTCTGACATTGACAAAAGGCAGCATGTCAGTCGATGATTACACCAATGCCTTTACAGACAAAATGGAGTTTGCTTTGCGCATCGTCCTAGATGAGCTAACGAAAGTTGATCGATATGAAAAGGGACTCCCATGGGAGTACGAGGTGCCAGTACGTCACGCACCTACTCTGGAGGCAAATATTTAGGCCACCAAGTCTGTTGAGGACATGATCAAGGGAAGAACCGCCAACAAGGTTGAAGTTGCTGATAAGATAAAGTTTGAAGGAACTTCAGGTTCCAGCAAGAAAAACAAATCTTCGAAGTCTAATTCGAAGAAGTTTGGAGGCGAATCGAAATGGTGTGAAAAGTGCAAGAAAAAGCACTCTGGGAAATGTAGCGAGGATGTGACCTGCTACAAATGTGGAAAAACTGGGCATTATGCCAATGAGTGTCCTTCCAACAAGAGAGTGTGCTTTGGATGTAACAAAGAGGGACACATTTTGAAAGATTGTCCTAAAAAGAAATAGGCAGCAAAACCCAATATTTCGCCAGAGTCGAAGGCGAGAGCCTTTCAGATGACACTTGAGGTTGCGAAAGATGAAGCTGATGTCGCTTCAGGTACCTTTCTCATAAACAAATTGTCTGCCCAAATTTTATTTGATTATGGAACCAACTACTCCTTTATTTCGCATGAATTTGGTAGAAAACTAGCTCTGCCTGTCGATAGACTAGATAATGCTTTATTAGTCGAAGTTGCTAGTGGCAAGTTTATACCTGTTAGCCATTGTATGAAAACCATCTTAATTGATTTGAATGGGAATAAGTTCCACGAGGAGTTATTGCCTATTGATCTAAACGGTTTCGATATCCTGCTGGGGATGGATTGTCTTAGTGCCAACGATGCCGAGATTTTATGCAAGAAGAAGATAGTAAAAGTAAACCCACCAGGGAAAGAGTCATTTATAGTGTATGGGGACAAACGCAGAGTAAATTCTGGAATCATTTCTCTAATGAAAGCCAAAAAGTGTTTGGCCAAAGGATGTACATCATATCTGGCATTCCTGATCGATGCTAAGAAGGAGAAAAAGGAGATGCAGAGCATTCTTGTCATGTGTGATTATCCGAAAGTATTTCCTGAAGATCTTCCCGGATTACCGCCTGATAAACAAGTGGAGTTCAGAATAGACTTGTTACCAGGGACAACGCCAATAGCAAAAGCACCCTACCGACTAGCACCGAAGGAGATGAAGGAGCTGATGATGCAACTTCAGGAGTTGTTGGACAACAGTTTCATTAGACCTAGTTCATCACGCTGGGGAGCTCCGGTGTTATTCGTGAAGAAGAAAGATGGAAGTATGAGAATGTGCTTCGATTATAGAGAGCTGAACAAGGCAACAATAAAGAATGGATATCTGTTGCCGAGGATTGATGACCTGTTCGATCAATTACAAGGTTCAAGTTATTTTTCAAAGATCGATCTTAGGTCAGGATATCATCAGCTGAAAGTGAGAGAGCATGATATAGAGAAGACTACATTCAGAAAACGATATGGACACTATGAGTTTTTGGTTATGTCGTTTGGACTAACCAATGCTCCAGCAGAATTCATGGATTTAATGAATAGGGTTTGTAAACCGGTCCTTGATAAATCTGTGACAGTGTTCATAGATGACATTCTGATTTACTCGAAAAGCCATGAGGAGCATGGCATACACTTGCAAGAAGTGTTGGAAGTCTTAGGGAAGGAGAAGTTGTATGCCAAGTTCTCCAAATGTGATTTTTGGATTCGACAAGTCCAATTCTTGGGTCAGGTGGTCAACCAAGAAGGGATAATGGTTGATCCAGCAAAGATTAAAGCTGTGATGAAGTGGGAACAACCAAAAAGTCCCACGGAGATCCAAAGCTTTATGGGATTAGCCGGATATTACCGAAGGTTTATCCAAGGCTTTTATTCGATCGCTACTCCATTAACAGTTTTGACTCACAAAGGTTATACTTGGAGTGATAAGCACAAAGAAGCATTCTAGCTGCTAAAGAAGAAGCTATGTGAAGCATCGATTCTTTCTCTACCCGATGGAGTTGAAGGCTTCATTGTTTATAGCAATGTGTATGGTGTTGGGTTGGGTTGTGTTTCAACCCAAAGAGAAAAGGTGATAGCATATGCTGTTGGATATGGTGCCTAAGTCCATAACTATATTTGGTATGTACTTGACCCGACCCGGCATGGTCCATTTGGGTTGCACTTCACCCAAACAATTTATGGATAATATTTTGAGAATAATATAAGTTATGATTTATTAATATATTATAAGTTCTAACATATTAATATAAACTCATATTATTTAATTAGTATTTATCTATAATTAATCTAGAATTAATTTAGAGATCAAAAGTATTACTAATTAAATATGGGCTCTTGTATTTATATAGTGTGGGCTAATGCTTATTTGGAATGGGCTAGGCTTGCATGGAAAGTCCATGGATACTCCATGGAGTTTTAACCCATGGATCTCATGGAAATGAAAAGACATGGGTATTAGGGTTTACATGGATGTAACCCTAATCCACCACACTATTTAAAGGAGGCTTTGGTTCTTAAAATGACACTAGTTGTGGTGAGTAAAGCAAAAGGGCCGATTTCAAGAAAGGTGATTACTATTCTCTCAAAGTTCCAAGTTTGTGGTGATTTGTGATTTCCATTTGAGGCATCCACACTATTGGTGCTAGGCTCTAAAACTCCAAGCAATCAACTACAACTACAAGGTAAGTAATTCTACTAGCGTTATTTGATTCAAGTTCCCCATGCCATGCTAGATAGGATAAGAACCTTGGAAAAATAATTATTTGCATGTATCTTAGTCAAACATAGATCCAAGGTGTCTAGGTTTGCATGTACACCATAGGAGTGTTAGAATGCTCAAAACTCATCAGTGGTATCAGAGCCTAGACTTGTTTACTTGATACTTGATGCAAATAGCTTAAAAATCGAATTTTTTTGTTCACTGCCGTATGAACTCGCCGAGTCCATGAAGAAATGCATGCTACTCGTCGAGTCTGTTCATGCACTCGACGAGTAGAGGTTGCAGTGTCCAATTTTTCGAGTTTTGCTGCTGGAGATAGACTAGAAACATTACCCTAAATTGTTTTGCTGTTATAAAACTTGTTTTAGATGGTGTAGTGTTTATGCTAATCCATTTACAATGGCTATTATAAAAAATTACAAGTTTTATGAGTAATTTATGATTCTTGAAATGTTCATATTCATGTTCTTGAACTTATGAAGATTAGATGATCACAGGAATTGTTTGTAACCTACTTGGTAGTTTAATTCATGGTCATTATGTGTTTTAATGGAGTCCATAACTTGTCCTCAAGTTATGGAAAACCAAAGGTCACACTTTAATAAAATCCATTAAAAGAACACAAGAGTTAGAAAAATGAAAAGTCTTCATTTTAATACTCACTTAAATTCATAAGTTATAAGAAATGAAAAGTTTTGAAAGTTTACAAAACTTGCCCTCAAGTTTTGGAACAAGTAAAGTCATGATTAAAACTTTAGTTCCAACCCTTAGAATTTTAAAAGTTAAAATTCAACCCTTATACTTTATAATATCATAAGTTAATATATATATATATATATATATATATATATATATATATATATATATATATATATATATATATATATATATATATATATATATATATATATATATAAGATCAAGTCGTCTTACCGCTAGTACGCCTCATTCACAAAGCTGATCTATAAGGGGGTATAAGGTTGTTGCCTATAAAATGGTAACTTAATCGGTGTCCACTCTCACCCACCGCTTCCTTGATCGGTGGAGGGTCGTTAGCCGAACGGGTAGGACAAGGACTTATAAATTCTCATTAAAAGTATAATGATAATACTAAAGTAACTAAGCCTTATTGAATTCCCAATCTTAGTTATTTTAGGAAAATGTGAATAAGGTGCTAATCCATGAAATTACACTTTACACTTTGTTTAAGTCGTTAGTGGAGCGTGTGTGGTTAACCGGCACACTAACTTGAACTTAACAAGGTAGGTATAGGGTGACTTAATGTTTATCATATTATCGATGGAGCGTGTGTGGTTAACCGGCACATCGATTGAGGGGTAATACGAAGGGTACCAAGTAATTTGCATGGTTACTTCACACTTTGTTTTGTGATCCTCGGCATCCCAGTCACAAAACATGAAGGGCACACTCGAGATTGAAACATGCCATTGAAGAAAGTTCAATAAATCTTAAAGAATCTAGGAGTTTCTAAACCAATTAAAACCTAATTAAATATTTCGTTTTTCATGGTGGAAATTGGTGAATCGTCATTCACCTACCTTCAAATATCTTATAGCTTAGATTACGGCATCCCTCTTCTAAGTTATAAAATATTGTGGTTGGTCCTAGCCTTAATACTACATTTGGGTGTTTTATTAAGGAGTATCTCTAAATCTAATCTAATCTATTCCCTCTTCTTTTCAGATCTCTTCCAATAACAATGCTTCTGGCTCAAACCCTACTAGCTCCTTCTCTCTCATGAATCTTTGTGGGAGAGTCATCTTTGATGGGTCCAACTTTACAGATTGGATCAGAAACATCAGGATGGTCACTCGGTATGAGAACAAATAATATGTTCTCGACAAGGAGCTGAAGGTACCCGATCCAACTGCTACTCCTGAAGAGCTAGTTGAATATGAGGTACATGAAAGAGATGCTACAAAAGTGGCATGCATCATGATTGCCACCATGACAGCCGAGCTCCAAAAGTCCTATGAGGACTATTATCCTTTTGAGATGCACCAGGACTTGATGGACCGCTACCATCAAAGTGCTCGTCAAGAGCGATATGAAATAATCTCCTCCATGATAACAACCCGTATGAAGGATGGTGAACCCATCACAGGCCACATGCAGAAAATGCAAAGGTATGTGGACCGTTTACTGAAGTTGAATGTGAACTTCCCTGAGGAGTTAGCAATAGACATCATTTTGCACTCCTTGCCATTGTGTTAGGATCAATTCCGCATGGCATATCACATGAACAAGGAAGAATTCACCCTCAGCAAACTTCAAGGACTCTTGAAGACCGCCGAAAGTGGTCTAAAGGGTAAGTCGGATGTTACTACTTCTACTCCTACTCCAACTGCGGCCAATGTCTTGGCAATCGGGCATGGCAAAGGGAAGAAGAGAAAGAACCCTTCTAAGGGTACCAAGGGTAAGAACCTTGAAGGCTCCTCTTCAAACAAAACCAAGAAAGGTTTTGTCACTCCTTCTGCTATCCCTAATGAGGCTGAATGCTTCTATTGCCATGAAAAGTTGCACTGGAAGCGAAACTGCCCAAAGTACCAGCAAGATTTGAAGGATGGGAAAGTAAAACCCAACCATGAAGGTATATACACTATATTGTCTAATAATTCACCTCATTCTAAGTCTTGGGTCCTTGATACAGGTTGTGGTATTCACATATGTTGTGATTTGCAGGGACTAAGAAGAAGTGAGAATGTGGAGCAGGGAAAGATAAACTTGATCATAGGAAACAGGAAAGCTTCACCTGTCACCAAGATAGGAGTTTATTCCTTAGTGCTAAATAGTGGGTTTACATTAGATTTGAATAAATGTTATTATTCGCCAAAAATGGCAAGAAATGTTATTTCCTTTCATGCATTGTATAAACAAGGTTTTACCTTTTATTTTGATAATAATAATGGTAGTATTGATGCTTTCTTTAATAATGTTCTTTATTTTAAAGCATTACCTTGTGATGGCGTGTATGAAATTGTATCTGTTGTAGATAATCTAGGAAATAATGTATTGTGTATTGACTCTTCCACTAGCTTAGATAAAGCATCTTTATAGCATTGTCGTCTTGGACATGTAATCAAGAAACGCATAGGCCAACTCCAAAAGGATTGAGTCTTGGAGTCATTTGACCTAAATTCAGATGATAGTTGTGAATCTTGTTTGCTTGGTAAATTGACAAAGTCACCTTTTACTGGCACTTGTGCTAGGGGTGAAGGTTTGTTGGACCTCATACACACGGATGTGTGTGGACCCTTCAGAACCACCAAAAGAGATGCTAATCGCTTCTATGTGACTTTTACTGATGATTTTAGTAGATATGGATATGTCTACCTAATCAAGCATAAGTCAGAAACCTTTAAGAAATTCAAAGAGTTTAAGCAAGAAATGGAGAATCAGTTGGGCAGGAACATTAAGATGCTTCGATCCGATCGTGGCGGTGAGTATCTTAGTACCGAGTTCCTTGACTATCTTAAGGAATGTGAGATTGTCTCACAATTGACACCTCCTAGGACACCACAGTTGAATGTTGTTGCTAAAAGGCGCAATCGGACCTTGTTGGACATGGTTTGTTCCATAATGAGTCGAGCTTCGCTACCAATCTCATTTTGGGGGTATGCCTTAGAGACTGCCGCCCATATCCTTAATCTAGTCCCTACAAAGAAGGTTGCCAAAACACCGCACGAGGTGTGGACTAGAAAATTTCCCAATCTAGACCACATCAAGATTTGGGGTTGCGAGGCTTTCGTGAGACACGAGACTCACGATAAGCTCGAACCCCAAAGTGAAAGGTGTATTTTCATCGTCTATCCACAGAAATCCTTTGGCTACATCTTCTACAGACCTAGTGATAATGTGGTCTTTGTAGCAAGAAGAGGATTCTTCCGAGAGAGAGAATTCATGAGCCAAGGAGATAGTGGGAGGAAAATTAACCTTGAGGAAATTCAAGAGTCAAGTGGTGAAGGAGCCTCAAACCCTAGCCCTCAACCTAAGGAGGAAACTCATGTTGAGCCGACTGAAGAATCTATACCTTTGAGGCGTTCCACCAGAGTTAGGCATACACCTGAGCATTATTATGGTTTTCATATTACTGCAGAAGGTGAGACACTTATCAATGATAACACACTGGTAAATATGGATGAGCCTAACAGCTACACGGAAGCCATGGCAGGCCCTGAGGCTGCTAAATGGAGAGAGGCTATGGATAGCGAGATACAGTCCATGTATGACAATCAAGTTTGGAACTTGGTTAACAATGTACCTGATCGTAAGATAGTTGGGTGCAAATGGATCTTCAAGAAGAAGACCGACATGGACGGTAATGTACACACTTATACGGCACGACTGGTTGCAAAGGGTTATTCTCAAACTCCGAGAGTTGATTATGATGAGACCTTTTCACCAGTGGCCAAGATTAAGTCTATTAGGGTTCTGTTAGCCATTGTTGCATTTCATGACTATGAAATATGGAGAATGGATGTCAAAACCACTTTCCATAATGGAAAGTTGGCTGAAGATGTTTACATGGTTCAGCCATAGGGTTTTGTCAGTACAGAGTACCCCAACAGAGTGTGTAAGCTCGAGAAATCCATTTATAGATTGAAACAGACACCTCGCAGATGGAATCTTTGCTTTGATGAGAAAGTCAAAAAATTTGGCTTTTCAGGAAGTGAAGATGATTCTTGTATCTATGTCAAGGCTAGTGGGAGTATAGTAAGCTTTTTGGTACTGTGTGTGGATGAAATACTACTCATAGGAAATGACATCCCAACCCTGCAGGAAGGAAAGTCCTGGCTTGGGAAGTGTTTCGCTATGAAGGACCTTGGTGAAGCTGCCTATATCCTAGGGATAAGGATTTTGAGAAACAGGAGTAAAAGTCTAATTGGACTTAGTCAAAGCACCTAAGTAGAAAAAGTGTTGAAAAGGTTCAACATGCATAACTCCAAGAAAGGTGAGTTACCCATCCAGAGTAACGCCGGATTGAGTAAGACACAAAGCCCTAGTACTGAGGCTGAGATAGCAGAAATGAGTCGAATACCTTATGCTTCAGCTGTAGGATCGATCATGTATGCTATGACGTGTACTCGACCTGATGTAGCCTTTGCTTTGAGCATGGTTAGCAGGTATCGGGGGAACCCTAGCAACTCACATTAGACTGTGGTAAAGAATACCCTCAAGTACCTACGGAGGACTAAGGACTGGGTCCTTACCCTCGGTGGGAGTGATGACTTGAGAGTTGTAGGGTACAATGATGCTAGCTTCCAGATTGACAGGGATAACTTCCGTTCTCAGTCGGGTTGGGTCTTTACCCTAAACGGAGGGGCAATTACTTGGAAAAGTTCCAAGCAGGAGACAGTGGCTGATTCCACTTGTGAATCAGAGTATATAGCAGCAAAGGAGGCTATATGGATAAAAAAAACTTCATCGAAGACCTTGGAGTTGTACCAGCTATAAAGGAGCCAATGGAGATTTTTTGTGACAGCAATAGTGCGGTTGCCTTAGCCAAGGAACCAAGAGATCATGGGAGATCCAGACACATTGACAGAAAGTATCACTTCATCAAACATCGAATAGAAGAAGGAATCCTCGTGGCAAAGAGGGTATCATCGAATGAGAACCCAACAAATCCCCTCACGAAGGGAATGACTCGGGCTAAGCATCTCCAGCATGCTTGGAGCATAGGGCTGAAGGATGATATTAGTTTTAGTAGTTAGATAATCTTGAAATTTGTAAAATGTAATTGACATTTGATGATAAATAAAAGCTGTTATTTATGAGTAAAGTGTTGCTATCACTTGTCAATCGTTTACTATTATTTCTTTTTGCATGTTTTGACTTCCAGAATAATTATGTTATGGTTTATATCATATTATTCAAACTCTCCACAGTCGATCATATGTTGGAAGTAGATATGTATCAAGAATGTCATGGGTTGGCTTGTAGAGGTCTAAGATGTTAGACAAAGTGGGGCTACAACACTCATGAGTGCTCATAAGTTCTGAGTATTGGATTCAACCCACACTCACTTGTATCACTTCATGGAATTTATCTCGAGTGATCCTGAGACGGTAATATCATATAAGTCTTCAAACCTAGAGATATGATTTGTTGCCTATGAGTTGGTTATGCATTGATTATACGAAAACGCATTGGTAACTTGATGCTATAAAACGTACATTTGTGTGTAATTCAACAAGTAATAGAGCAAACATATGAGTCAAAGTTTATCTGTTCCTTCTAGGATTAGAAGCAATATCTGGGCCCCTCGATGATTTTGTTTTGACCTATGTACCGAGCCCGGTCAGAACTAAATTGATGTGTTCAGTTAAGTTCTATGTCAAACAAATCGGAAATCGGGAAACAAATGCTGGACAATAAGCAAGACCATGTTCCATGTATTTGTCCGACTGATATCTAGAACAGAGGATTATACGATCACTTATCTACAATGGTGCTTCATAGTTCAAAAGAGTTTAAAGAGCTATGATTGCTGATCGGTTCCTGAAGTCATACTTGCAACTATAGTTATTAGACTTATCTAAGTGGGAGACTGTTGGATATAGTGTCTAAGTCCATAAATATATTTGGTATGTACTTGACCCGACCCGACATGGTCCATTTGGGTTGCACTTCACCCGAACAATTTATGGATAATCTTTTGAAAATAGTATAAGTTATGATTTATTAATATATTATAAGTTCTAAGATATTAATATAAAATCATATTATTTAATTAGTATTGATCTATAATTAATCTAGAATTAATTTAGAGATCAAAAGTATTACTAATTAAATATGGGCTCTTGTATTTATATAGTGTGGGCTAATGCTTATTTGGAATGGGCTAGGCTTGCATGGAAAGTCCATGGATACTCCATGGAGCTTTAACCCATGGATCTCATGGAAATGAAAAGACATGGGTATTAGGGTTTACATGGATGTAACCCTAATCCACCACACTACATAAAGGAGACTTTGGTTCTTGAAATGACACTGGTTGTGGTGAGTAAAGCAAGAGGGCCGATTTCAAGAAAGGTGATTACTATTCTCTCAAAGTTCCAAGTTTGTGGTGATTTGTGATTTACATTTGAGGCATCCACACTATTGGTCCTAGGCTCTAAAACTCCAAGCAATCAACTACAACTACAAGGTAATTAATTCTACTAGCTTTATTTGATTCAAGTTCCCCATGCCATGCTAGATAGGATAAGAACCTTGGAAAAATAATTATTTGCATGTATCTTAGTCAAACATAGATCCAAAGTTTCTAGGGTTGCATGTACACCATAGGAGTGTTAGAATGCTCAAAATCCATCATATGCGTCTCGACAGCTGAAAGAACATGAAAATAACTACCCCACTCACGATTTGGATCTGGCAGCGGTAGTTTTCACTCTGAAGATTTGGAGGCATTACCTCTATGGCTCGAAGTGCAAACTTTTCACTGATCATAAGAGTATCCAATATCTCTTTAGTCAGAAAGAATTAAATATGAGGCAGCGACGCTGGCTAGAACTACTTAAGGACTACGACTGTGAGATACTTTACCATCTCGGTAAAGCAAATGTTGTCGCTGATGCTCTCAGTTGGAAAGTCGATCTTAAGAGAAAAGGGCCAAGACCATTGAGAATAGAAGTTGTATCCACCATTGTGGAAAGTATAAAGAAAGCTCAAGAGGAAGCTTCTAAAAAGAATGACCGAAAAGAGGAACGTTTGGGCAAAACGTTGGTGTTTGGTACAAACGATCATGGACTGAAGGTATTCAAAGATCGTATTTGGGTACCTAAGTCAGGAGGAATAAGAGATCTTCTTATAAAAGAAGCTCACAAAACCATGTTCTCAATTCATCCTGGCAGCACTAAAATGTATAGGGACCTGAAACCTATTACTGGTGGCCGACGATGATGCTTGATATTGCAAAGTATGTGGCCGAGTGTGTGACATCTGCGTGGGTCAAGGCATAACATCAGAAACCATACAAGAGTTTGGAACCTTTACCTGTGCCTATGGGTAAATGGGAAGATATTGCTATGGATTTTGTCGCTAAACTACCCAGAACAAAGAATGGTCACGACATGATTTGGGTGGTCGTTGATCGCTTCACTAAGAGTGCGCATTTCATAACAGCCAATGAGAAATGGTCTATGGATAAGCTTGTGAATTCTTACGTGAAGGAAATTGTGAGGCTTCACGGTGTTCAGTTAACGATTGTGTCAGATCGTGACAGCCGTTTCCCCTCTCGATTTTGGAGAAGTCTATAAGAGGAATTGGGTACCAACTTGTGTTTAAGTATAGCTTACCATCCACAGACTGATGGTTAGAGTGAACGAACGATACAAACGCTTGAAGATATGCTGAGAGCATGTACCCTGGAATTCTAAGGTAACCGGGGTGAACATTTACCTTTGGTAGAATTTTACTACAATAATAGTTTTCACTCGAGCATAAAGATGGCACCTTATCAAGCTATGTACGGACAAAAATGTCGTACGCCGTCTTGTTGGCTTGAGGCTAGGGAAAAGCAGTTTATGGACCGGAGATAGTCCATCAAACTGCTGAAAAGTTGAAAATGATTAGGGAGAGAATGTTAGCGGCTCAGGATCGTCAAAAGAGCTATGCTAACATCAAGCGAAGACCGATGACTTTTGAAATTGGGGATTCGGTTTTCTTAAAGTCTCGCCGTGGAAGGGACTTATAAGATTTGGTAAAAGGGGAAAGTTGAGTCCAAGGTTTATTGGACCGTTTAAATTCTTCAGAGGATTGGGAACCAAGCTTACAAGCTGGAATTACCCAAAGAACTGAATGGAATTCATAACACTTTTCATGTGTGTTATTTGAGGAAGTTCACAGGAGAAGTTCCCGACATGATTCCACTTTCTGAGTTAAGAATTGATGAGAACAAAAGATTAATTGAAAAACCAGAGGCAATCGTTGACCGTAAGACTAAGAAGTTTCGACGCAAGATGGTCGAATTAGTGCTTGTCCAATGGAAACATACGAATGGGCCAAATCTCACTTGGGAGACGAAGACTGACATGATGAGTCGCTATCCGCATTTGTTTGTTGATGCGTGATTCCGGGGACGGAATCATCCTAAGGAGGAGAGAATTGTAACGCCCGTGTTTCCAGGTTAGGTAATAATGATGATGTAATAGTCTAGGTTAGCCTTTGTAACCCATTTTGAAATAATAAGAATGTATTATTTAAGTATTATGTGATTTATGCATAATTGTTGTGACTTAATTGAATTAAAGATAATTTAAGCGTTAAAATAAAATTTAATATAAACCCGATATCTATGAAGAAAGTTGTAGTGGTCGTGACGAGGTTTCCGAATATATATAGAATGCCGAAATTCGAGTTATAACGAAGAAGTTATGACCTGTCGAAGTTTCGTGACAGAACCGGTACGACACTGCGTGACGTAAATAGTGAATTTACGTTAGAGTGACATTTAGCCTTAGTGATCTAAATGGAAGTCGTAGAATACGTTAAAGCGAGAGCTTCCATAAAAAGAACATCTAAATCTGACTTCATATGAGGAAGTTATGATTTTTCTAAGTTTCAACTTAACGGTATGAAGCCCGAAGTTTGGATTTGAGATCAAGTGATTTCTAGTTGAAACAATCTAAACGAGAATCGAATATCTCATCGATAGTAGTGCAACAGAAGAAAGATAGATGAAAACGGACGTCAGATGAAGAAGTTATGAACTTCTAACGGAGTCTAAACGAGAGTTGTAGAGCATAATCTCACCTACGCGTGGATATAAAGAACGTCGAAAACGGGGGTCGTATGCGAAAGTTATGAATTTCTGAAGTTCGAGGCACGCTCCGTAAGGCAGGAACGCCCCGCGTTCATTGCGAGGCCTCAGATCAGCCACGTCGCTGCTGACTTGGAAGTCTTATCAGATAGGACCGAAACCCGCTCCTACGCGCCGCGTTCACGGAACGCCCCGCGTACATAGAGGGAACGCCCCGCGTTCGGAGGGTCGGCCTCCCCTATAAATAGAATGCAAGGTCTCCGGGATTTGTTGCTCATTTCTTCTCTCTCACTCCTTATTGCCTCGTTTTGCGTGCAATTTATACCCCCGGAGCCCCGGTATCATCCCGAGACCCAAAGCGAGTCCCGAAGCCCCGAAGATCCCGAGAAATAGAGTTGTCGAGCCGAAACTCTGCTTGAGAGAAGCCCGGTTTTTGTGAAGATCTCCCAGTTTCACCGAAGAATACTACTTTTAGAGTCGTAGTGTTGTCCGATCATCTTCTAATCAAGTGAGTGTATATTCCCCTTCTTCTAATACATAGGTATGTAGTATCTACTTTAGAATACGTGTTACGTGTGTATAAATATACTTGTATATATATGTTATCTGTTTATTTGGAATGGGTATTGAATGAGTATCTTATTAGTTTTTAAGTTGCATATGAATGCATATGTATGTTGTTATCTACAAAAATGTTGGGTAGAACTTGGGTAGATAGTTGATGTGTGATAAACTGATGAGAGGCCTCGATGTGATTGTGATCTAGTCATTCAGCAGAATATGGATGACGACCACAGACTTTTCTAGACAGTTCTGTGGAATGTTGGCAGGCTCATAACCTATAGGTGTTGGTGAACTTGGGTGTTCATTCATTGTATTCTATCCCCTTCATGGTTGCCTTAGGACATTCATTGTTAAGGAAACCCCTTTACAGTAATGTCCGTCCCGATGAAAATCCTAGATTAGGTCCCTTGTAATAGTTGTTATCATAGGGACGTAAAGTGAGGATAACGGGAATGGGTAATCGGGTTATTGTTGGTTGGTGAAATTAAATATAACTATTTATTGTGGATTGAAAACCCTATATGCTCACCAGGCTCCCAAGCCTGACCCACTCAGTTTCTTTGTATTACAGGTAGTGGCGCGAGAGCATAAGTTGGACAACTTGTGAAGATGTTTTTGTTTATAGACCAGTAGTTGTATATAACTGTGTAAGGTCTATGTTTTATTGTTTATGCTTTTGTGTCTGTATCGGAACATGACATCCCGAGTTTTGATATATAATGAAAATACATTTCTTTACAGAAATGCTTTGATAAACCTTATTTTATCATGTATTGTTTTGGGGACAAATTCTGCAACTCTTTTAAATCAATGGATTTACTCTGAAATTATTTTAAAGGCATAAATGAAATCGGTCTTTTCTTACCATGATTTTGGGGATGTCACATTAGGGTATTCCATCCCAATGATGATTGGACCCATATTATGTTGGCATTCCAACCTGATGGTTGAGTGCCTAGGGTATTCCATCCTAAGGATGATTGGACCCATAGTATGTTGGCATTTCAATCTGATGGTTGAAGGGCCTGGGGTATTCCAACCCGATGGTTGGTTGGGCCCATAGTATGTTGTTATTATCTTTGTGTTGATTGTTATGTATTGGTATTTTGGGGGAACTCACTAAGCTTTGGGCTTACAGTTTTGGATTATGTTTCGGGTACTTCAGAGGATTGCGGGAAGGCAAAGGCGTAATCGTGCACCTCCTCATGTTTTGTTTCATGATTTCGGGATTTCTCTAATATTGAACTCGTTTTGAAAACTATTTGCAAACAATTGTGGTTTTTGACTTTATTTAAAAGTTTAAATTTTTCAAAAGTTTTATAGATGTTACAAAATTGACATCAGAGAATCTCCAAAACCACTTTATTTCTGTTGAAACATAAAGCGACTTCAGAAGTACCTTTCAAGTAATGAAATAGCTACTTGACCCTTTCCTAATGCTCTTTACCCAGATTTGACATAAATCTGCTCAAAACTCCCACTTCATGTTCAATGACTAGTCTGGTGCACACCATAACATACATTAAACTGCCAACCGATGATGCATACAAGATTTTGGCCATTTCTTTTTTGTCTTCATCCATCTTTGGGGATTGTTTCTTGGAAAGTTATATCTGACTTCCCAAAGGTGTACTTCTTGGTTTTGCATTAGTCATGTTGAACTTCTCTAGAACCTTTCACATATACTTTTGTTTTGAAAGCTTCAAAGTTCTAGCAAATTTGTCTCTGACTATGCTCATCCCGAGAATTTGTTTGGTGGCTCCCAAGTCTTTCATCTAGAACTCTCTAGAGAGTTGTTGCTTCAGTCTGTTGACTTCATGTATGTCTAATCTAGCAACCGACTTATCATCAACATACAATAAAAGAATAATGTAAGAGGACCCAAATTTTTTCAGATAACAACAATGGTCCATCTCACATATCTTGTACCCATTTTTCTACATGAAATTGTCAAATTTTAAATACCACTGCCTTGGGGCTTGTTTTAGTCCATATAAATCCTTCTTTAGTTTACATTCCAGATTCTCCTTACCATTCACCAGGAAACCTTCTAGTTGGGACATGTAAATATCTTCCTTAAGCTGACCATGTAAGAATGCAGTATTAACATCCAACTGTTCCAAATGTAAATTTTTAGGAGCCACAATACTCAAGACCAGTCGAATAATAGTCAACTTCACAACTGGTGAGAAGATTTCATTGTAATCAATCCCATCCTTCTTTTGGAAACCCTTTACAACTAGTACAAATTTATACCTCTTGTTTCCATCGGCTTCATCCTTGATTTTGAACACCCATTTATTTTGCAAAGCTCTCTTTCCTGCTAGTAATTTGATCAAGGACCATGTATGGTTCTTGTCAAGTGAATCCAGCTCCTCCTTCATGGCTTTCTTCCATTTTATAGAGTCTTTCAGCTTCAACACCTCTGTATAAGATTTCGAATCTCATTCTATGTTAGTAACATGTAATTAACTGATGGGGAATATTTGCTAGTGGGTCTCCGATCTTTGGTCGATCTTCTGAGATTTGGAGTTTCAGCCTCTATCTGATTTGGAGCTTCATTTTCTAACTGATCCGAGATTTTGGTTTCTATGTCTTCATCGTCTTCATAACTCCCATTAACTTTGGTATTTATTGTCTTTACAGTACTCCTGCTATTTCCTGAGCCTTCACCTACTTCAGGTTGTAAAACATCAGCATTTGCCAATTCTTCGAATACTGCCTTTTGACTTTGTTTGCTTTTTCTTGGAGTTGTAACTAGATCATCGTTATAGAGGGCATCTTTATTAAAAGTGACATCTCTACTCCTGATCACTTTCATGGTTTGGTTATCCTAGCATTTATAGCTCATATCATCCAACCCGTAGCCGATAAAGATATACTTCTTAGCTTTGGCTTCAAGTTTTTCTTTTTTTGCATCATTAACCTTAACATAAGCATTACAACCAAATAATTTAAGGTGAGAGAGAGAGAGAGATACTTTCCTTTTCTGCCATTCCTCTTCTAGAATTTTAAACCCAATGGGGACAGAGGGTCCACAGTTTATATGGTAAGCAGTTATGCTCACTGCATATGCCCAGAACATTTTTGGCATCCCTGCATGTAACCTCATGCTTTTAGCTTTCTCGTTTAATGTCATGTTCTTCCTCTCCACAACATCGTTTTGCCAAGGTGTTTCTGTCATAGTCTTCAACATTCTGATTTCGTGTTCTGCATAGAAATCAGTAAAATCCTTGATGTTGTATTCACCCCCATTATCTGAATTCATACATTTTATCTCCAGATTCGTCTCTTTCCCCACATCATCTTTGGACTTTTGAAAAGTACAAATAACGTCATATTTATCTATCAGAAAGTAAACCCATACATTTCTTGTAGCAACATCTATAAAGGTAAAGTAATACCGGGAATCTCTTGTTGATGAAACTAATGTTGAACCGAAGACATCATAATGTATCAGCTCAAGCTTCTCTGATTTTGGTGGTTGACCCGTCTTCATGAAAGTAAATATTTTATGTTTACCGAATACACATGGTTCACAGAAGTCGACTATCACATTTTTCAGCTGTGGAATCCTGCCCTTTGAAGCAAGCATCTTCATTCCCTTCTCACTCATATGACCAAGTCTTTGGTGCCATAAAGTAGAGGACTCCCTATCTTCAATAGTTGTATTTGCTTTTCCTAAGGTCAACTCCACCATATATAGTACCCTTCTTCTTTCCTTGAGCAATGACTAAGTTCCCTTTAATAACATTCTGTTTACCTTTTCCAAACTTTACATAATGTCCCTCTTCATCTAGTTGTTCCACTGAGATCATCATTTTCTTCAGATCGGGAATGTATTTCACATCCTTCAAAATCCAAGTAGGCCCATTAATGTTTTTAAAGCTACATCTCCAATACCAATGATCTTCAGAATTTTACCATCTGATAGACGAACAATACCACAGTAAGTTTTGAAATTTCTCATGATTTCTTTGTTGTGGCAAGCGTAAAACGATGCTCATGAATCCATCACCTAAGATACGACTGAGTTTTCTATATAACAAATCAATGTATCATCATAGTCTTCAGCCACATTCATCTCCTTCTTTCCATTATCCGCAGGAGGTTTAGGACATTTATATCTAAAATGTCCTATTTCATTACAGTTCTAAAAGACGATTTCTTTTCTGCTTCTTGGTTGTCCTCTCTTCCGTGACTTTGATCTTTTTCTTCCGTATCCACCTCTGTTTTGTTTTCTGCCCCTCTCTTCCGTATTAAGTAAACTGGTGTAACCTTCTCTTGTATGCCTTCTTTGAACATCTTCTCCAAGAATCAGATCTTTGATGCTTTCGAATGTGTGTTTTGTAGTTCCTGAAGAGCTGTTGACTGTAGTAATTGTTCTAGTCTAGCTTTCAGGCAACGAAGATAATAATAATAAAGCCTGGACTTTATCTTCGAGTTTAATTTCAAGAGATCCTAACCTGGATATTATCGAGTTGAACTCGTTGATGTGGTTTGTCACAAACGCTACTTCCATCTTCTGCTTGTTTACTAAATGTCGGATCAAGAAAAAATTGTTTGCTGCGGATGGCTTTTCATACATGTTGGACAATGCCTTTATCAATCCAAACGTGGTCTTCTCATTGACGATGTTGTACGCGAAATTATTCGTCAGTGATAATCTGACAACGCCAATGGCAGATCCATCTTCTCAGGTTTCTGTTCAAATAACGGTAAGTGTAATTTATTCTGATATAAGTAATCCTCAATCTGCATCTTTCAGAATCCAAAATCATGGCCTTCAAGTTTATCGATCTTCACCTTCCCGTCTTCAGTCATAGCTCTGATACCAGTTGTTGGGTTAAAAAAACAATAAAAGAAAACAGACCTGAGGAATATGAGAAATCATAAATGAAATCAAAGCACATAGAACACAAGGATTTAAGTGGTTCACATTATCTTGCCATAGGCTACATCCAATGGCAAACTTAAGAGAGAGAGAGAGAGGGAGAGAGAGAGAGAGAGAGAGAGATTTTATTCCACACATGCTATTCTGCTACAACGTTATAGATACGACCATTCATAAGTATATAAACGGGAAAATTTGACCTAAACATCTAAATGGCCAAGACCGACTGAAAAACAAAAAACAAAAGAAATTGGCTCGCCCAAGATCTTGAGATCTGCTCCCAAAATAAAAATATTCAGACTTTAAAATTCTAGTACTGATGATAAGTCTCCATATCTAACATAAACATTTGAGGGTGTGAGAGAAAGGGGTAGGGTATCATCGTGGAAGTAGGGCACGAGATCGATAGTGGTAGTGAGGGATGCATTTTTGGATACAGAGAGGGGGAGATACGGGGAGAGTGTTTAGATGATAGAAGGAAACAACAAAAAAAGGAAGCCATGGATGATCATGAAGGAGGGAGGCAGGAGAAGTGTGAGCATGAAACTACCTATTTGAGAAAAGGCTCATAAGCCTGCAAAGTGAGAACTTTCCAGAATGATACCCCCCACCCTAAAATGGTCCTAAATATAGCTTGAGGGTGTGATTGAGGGTATGAGAGTAAAAAGAAATAACCGTTATTAGTAATGATATCGATGTAAATTTTTTTTCAAATATTATTAAAAATGCTAAAAATAAATAGTTGTATCTAGAAAATATGTAAGTTTATAATATGTATGATGCCATTATTAGTCAATTTATATGTATAAATAAAATTGTTAACACTAAAATGCAATTTATCAATTTATTATGTTTTTGTACTGCATAAACCAATAAAAACATTTTTTATTAAAATATATTTTGGTATCTCATACAACATTAAACATTCTTATATGACAACATAAATTATTTTAAATAAGCAATCTCAAATATCCTTGAAAATAATAATATAAAAAACAAGATCGACTTAAATCAAGTGTGTCTTTATCATCACTAAAAGCTAATTAATCCAATTGGTTTTCACAATTTATATGTAGTATTTAGATTGTGATTATAGTGATTATATGGATCACGATCTCTGCATCATAAATCTGGTTTGGACAAATTTATCTTTCATTAACAATTGATGTTGGCGATAAAGAAAGTGAGTTGGTTGTTGGAGGCCCACTGCCTATTTTTCTTCTCCTACTTTTGAGGTCAAGCTCGAGTTCCCCTACCCATCACTGATGCTCGACTGCAGTTCACAAATCATCTACTTGTTGATGATTTTATTTGTTGCTTATTGCGTATTTTTCTGGATTCTGTTTTTATCTTTTCGAGGTTCTTTTGTTTCTTGTACACTTTTGTGGTCCAACACCCCACTTGTCATTTTTTATAATTTCCACTATTAAAAAAAATCTCATAAAAAGGCTTCTAGAGAAATTCATAAATCTATGGAACAACATTAAGATATTCTTTTAAATCAATAAAAATCAAGGTTTTCCACAAATTTCACATATTTATCTATGAAATTATTGATTTACCTATGGAAAGTGCCTAATACAATGTTTCGTAAAAATTTTAAAACAAATTGCATAGGCTGACCAACGAATTGGCAGTTTAACCTACAAAAGTTACCCTTCGCTGCAAAATTGTTTAAAATTTAAGAAAATCATGAGTTTTTATTTTGTAAAAATAAACAATTTCTTAAAGTGTTTTTAGTAGTATTTTTCAAATATTATTTAAGAACTTTATATTGTTATAACAAACTTTTGGTTTTGAAAGCCTTTCAAAATATATATAGGTGTCTTTGGCAAAACAAATTTGTAGCCGGTAGTCGGAAGTTGGAAGTTGATAGCTAGTTGTTAGTTGGAAACAATAACTTTATTTGTTATATAAATGTTTGATAAAAATAGTTGAAAACTTTTAAAATATATAAAATAATAATTGTTTAAAAAAGATAAATATATAAATATATTTTTAAGGGCAATTCTGAAAATTGATTAAAAATACTTAATAACTTTTTTTTAAACAAAGCTTTTAGATTTTGAAGTTTTTTTGTTTAAACTAAAAACTAAATAAACAAAGCTTTTTATTTAAATCAAAGCTTAAAATCTAAAAATTAAAAGCTCTTAATCGTTTGCTACCAAACATACGGAAAATTTTATTTTCACCTAATTTTTCTTTTAAAAATAAAACCTCAATAATTTTGTCTAGATTTGTGTTTTTTGTATTTTAATAAAGATTGTTGAAATGGGATCTCAAACAAGAACGAGGGATCTTAAAACAAAGATCCGTTTTTAATGATTATGTCATCATCACATATGCTCCTACACCAGCTACCACCAAATAAAGCCAAAAAAAACATGTTACATCCCACATGCATGCAAACGTTAACCCTTTAAAATGAAGGTTTTGACCTCCTTATCAATTTTACCTTTTAACATTAATCTAATTAATCTTTTATTTTTGATTTAATATAAATTTTTTTTTTCTTTTTTCCCTTTCTGTTTTTTGTTGTTTTTTTTTTCTTTTATTTATATTTTATTATTATTATTATTATTGATAACCATATAAAATTTTGATAACATTATAAATTCGGACGACATTATAAAATTCGAATGAGTATATAAAATGGAACAAAAGTAAAGTTTTTCTTTATTTTAGAAACAAACGGATACCATTAACATTTATTGATAAATTAGAATTCATCTTAACCATCATGCAATGTAATTGGTGTATACTCCACGTATCTGATCTCTCATTAGTGAATAAAAATATATAGAAGAGTACGTGGACTCAGGCCAATCTAACTCTAACTTGGCCAAGATATATACAAGATATGAAATACAATAAATAATAATTATGTTACGCTAACAGCCCCCCGCAATGTGAACGTCAGGAGATTCGGTAACGTTCAAACTGGATCAAAAATCAAGAAACAATTGTGATGGAAGGCTCTTTGTGAAAATTTCGGTATATTGAGACGAAGACGGCACATGCAAGACACGAACATGACCTGTGGCAACTTTGTCTCTCACAAAGTGAAGGTCAATCTTTATTTGTTTCGTCCGTTGGTGATTAACCAGATTGTGTGCCATGTAGACTGCACTCACATTGTCACAATAAACAATGGTAGCCCATTGTGGCGAATAATGAAGTTCAAGAAGCAGTAGCGGATGCAGACTATTTTAGTAGGGGTGTCCCTTATACTTCAAGCGGGTGCACCTAATAGAAAAAATTTAAAAAAAAAATTACACTACGAGCCGGAAATTGAGCAGTGGCCTAGGACCCCCAATTCTCCACATAGGTCTGCCACTGTCAAGAAGAAGATTCTGAATCCAACAAGTTTCTGCATCAGTATTGGCCACGCCCCGATACTCAGCCTCTACACTGGACCTGGATGTCGTGTTTTGACGTTTAGAGGACCAAGATAGAAGATTTTGTCCAAGGAAAACACAATAACCTGATGTAGAACGTCTGGTGACAGGGCAGCCACCCCAATCTGCATCAGAGTAGGCAAGAAGATCGCGACTAGGTGATGCAAACAACCGAAGACCATGAGTCGAGGACCCTTTAATGTACCGTAGGATGCGCTTTAAAGTAGTAAAATGGGGTTCACGAGGATCGTGCATGCATAAGCAAATCTGTTGAACATCATAGGTGATGTCAGGTCTCGTAAATGTAAGGTATTGAAGTGCTCCGGTTAGGCTGCGATAGAGGGTAGGATCAGCAACAGGAGGACCCGAATCATCAAACTTTGTGGACAAGTCAGCAGGAGTGCGAACAGGATTGCAGTGAAGCATATTAGCCCACTCAAGTATCTCATGTGCATAATTTTGTTGAGATAAGAATAAACCATCAGGAGTACAAGTATCTGAAATGCCAAGAAAGCAAGGTTGTAGAACTCGCTACTCGGTACCTGCTTGGCCGACTGGGGAGTAGTGAGTACTCGGGGAGTACTCAGATTCGGTAATTGGTGTAGAAATATTTTTTGGAAAATTATATATGCCAAAATCATAAGTTAAAATCATAATTTGATTGAAATATATAACCAAAATTAGATACATATGAATACATAAAAACTGAAATACACACAATTAACTCACTATGTGAATAATTACTGAAAATTTAAGATATATATGTAGTAATAATCACATGTGTGTGTGTTAAATAATAAATTATTAAGTGCGATATACATATTAATCTTGAAATTCTTGATTTTTTCTCTTTTTATGACAATTTTGACCCTTTGAACGAGTTTGACCGATTTGACCGAGTTGGCCGAGTTTGACCGAGTAGGCCCGAGTTTAACCGATTTTTGACCGAGTTTGACTGAATCCGAGTTTTTGGCCGAGTTCACATTACTCGCCTCGGTGAGGGTCGATTCCGAGTAATCGGCCGAGTACTCGGCCGAGTAGGCCGATTTTTGCAACACTGGAAGAAAGTAATGAAGATCACCAAGGTCGGTCATAGAAAACTCAACGCTCAGTAAGGAGATGACATGGGTCAGAATCTCTGGAGTAGATCCGGTAAGAACAATGACATCGACATAAGGTAGAAGATATGTCATATGAGAACCATGCCTATAAATAAAAAAGCGAAGAGTCACACCTGCTATGCACAAAACCAATACATGAGATAAACATGGCAAAGCGTTGAAACCACGCGCGAGGAGCTTACTTCAGACCATAAAGAGATTTCTGAAGTAGACAAACATGATCCGGTCTGGACGGATCACGAAAACCTGGTGGTTGCTTCATATACATAGTCTCCTGTAAAATGTCCATGAAGAAACGCATTCTTCACATCAAGTTGTCGAATGGGCCAATGGAGAGATACAACTATGCTCAGAACAGTCTTAATAGTAGCAGGTTTAACAACCGGACTAAAAGTCTCATCACAATCGATACTGGGACGCTGACTACGGCCATTAGCAACAAGTCGGGCTTTGTATCGAGATAAGGTTCCATCTGCATTCAATTTCTTCTTAAACAACCAAATATTGTTAATAATATTGGCATTTGGCGGTCGTGGAACAAGAACCCAAGTTTTGTTAGAGATAAGAGCAGTATATTCGTCGGTCATCGCATTAAGCCAGTTAGGATCTTTAAATGCATGTAAATAATATTTTAGGGATGGGAGAGACAGAATCAATATGTAAATTAATTTTGTGAATGGGTTGGAAGATACCTTGTTTAGCATGAGTGAGCATTGGAGTTTGAGAATGATCAGGCTCGGCCACGGGAGAATGAGTGGAAGAAACAACTATAGGTGGGTTGTCTACAGGAGTGATGGGATCATGGTTGATGTTGGAGTTGTTTGGGCTTGGTTCTGTAGAGGAGGGAGACCTCGGGGAAGCACGATCCAAGGAAGAAGATTTGGAAGCGGAAGAAGCGGTAGAAGACGATGAGGGGGACTCGTGAGGATATCCACCCTTGGGTTGGTGTGTAACGCTCATAGATTCGGGTTAGTCAATTTAGAGACGATGAGCATCAAAAAAGAGTTTTTATGGAAGATTATTTAGAAGGATTAATATTAACCAAGCTGTAGAATATGTCACAAGGGTCCCGTACATATAAAGAACGCCGAAATCCGAGTTATAACGAAGAAGTTATGGCTCGTCGAAGTTTCGCGGCAAAACCGACACAACACCGGGAAACGTAAATAGTGAATTTACGATAGATGAATTTTTGGCCTTAGTAATCTAAATGAAAGTCGTAGAATATTTTAAACCGAGAGCGTCCATAAAAAGAATGTCCAAATCTGACTTCGTATGAAGAAGTTATGAATTTTCTAAGATTTGGCATAGCAGTGCACGACCCGAAACTCGAATTTTAGTTCGAGCGGTTTTTGGCCTACGCGACCTAAATGAGAGTTGAAGATATCATTAATAGGAACTCAACGATAAAAACACAGACGAAGATGGAGTCTGTATGAAGGAGTTACGAATTCTTCGCGGTCATTTAACAATCTAATCTCCTCCTACTGTTAAATTTAAGATCGGTCGATAATTAGCCGACAGAGTCTAAATGAAACTTATAGATCTTGTTTTTACCTACGCGTGGCAAAAAAGAACGTCGAAAACGAAGCTCATATGCAAATGTTATGAATTTTTGAAAAATCGGCTGATTTCCACCAGTGTGTGACGCCACGTGTCAGCACCAGGCGAAACCTTAGAGCCTACGCAACACCACAACATGGTGATGCTCCTAGAGGCCTATAAATAGAGGCTCGAGGCTGCCTCTTTTCCTCACACCTTTACCCACTTCTTTCCCTCTATACTCTCTCTCTCTCTCTCTAGCCTCCCTTAAGCCCCCTAAAGTCTAGGTAAACCCCCTAGCACCCGAAGGAAGCCCCGAGGCTCCCAACGCCCCAAGAAAAGAGCCTTTCATGTAAAGCCCCGTTTATTTATTAAATAAATAAATAAATTAATGAACGAATTGAAGCCCTAAAATAAATAATTATATAGCAAGGTGATGGTCTCGAGGAGTTAACTGTCATAATTTTAGAAGGCGGGGATTAAAGTGTAAATTTTGGACTTAAATTGTAAGTAATATTGAAGACAGGGGCTGCTTGGTAACATTTAGGAATCAATATGAAAGGAATTATGGAAGCAAGGGATAAAAGGTAAATTCCGGATTTATATTGTGAAGATTTATGGAATCAGGGGTTAAAAAGGTAAATCTTGGGTCTGTTTTGTAAGAAAATGGGGATAGAGGGACTGTTTGTGTAAACATGGGAGGGGAGTTTGGATGATGCGGGATATATAAACCCGCTATACGCTGAAACCCTAAACCTAAGGAGCAGCCGTTGGGTGATCTTCCAGCCGCCAACCTCGTGTCCAGCCGCCATTGTCGTCGGAGTCGAGAACCACCGGTCGAAGCGCTGCTATCTCCGTTCCGCTATCGGCGAGGGAGAGAGGTCAATGACCATTGCCTCCGCACCTCTACCCTTCTTCTTCTCCTTCTATTCTGTCCCCGTTCGTATTCGTTCATGGTGGTCGCCGGCGCCTCAACTGCCCTTGCTCCTGGCGTGACTTCGCCGCCTTCGTTCGCTGCCGTTAGCCATTGCTAGTGCCGCCTTCTCAAATCGTTGTCGTCGCATTTAGCCACCAGGTGGGTGGTTGGATTCTTTTTCGAGCAAGAGATATGGGTGTGTGTGGTTCGGATGCTATCATGGCGTGTGAATCACCGTTCCATCGTGTTTGTGTGTGAGTTTTGTTGGCTGGTCGGAGATTTAAGAGTGAGCCACCATGGCAGCCAACCATGGTGGGTGCTGCCATTTGTTTTCTGCCACCTTTGGCCACCGTGTGTGGGTGGCAGTGGGCATACATCGGTGTCTAGGTGTGTATTTTACAATGAAATATAGCATGAAGTATGTGTGTGTGTGTTATGCATAGCTGGAAAATCGAGGATTAGCCACCGCCACCACGTGCCACCGCCGGCCACCACAAGGGTGGTTGCGGGTGTGTATGTATTTAGTATAGTGTGTGTGTTTAGTTTGAGAGTTCATTGTAAAATGTAAAAATAGAATAATAGAAATCTCAAACCACCACCGTAGGGTGGTGGCTGCCGCCACCGGCCGCCGTGTCGGGTGGCGGTGTGCCTCGTTGATGTTGTGTTTTGGTTTGAATGTTTGGATAAGGGACTAAAACCCTAATGGGCTCAAAGGAGCTGTAATGGGCCCAATGAAGCTTAATGGACTCTAATGGACCCAATAAAACCCTAATGGGCTTAATAATATTTTAGTGGGCTTAATAGGCCCAATAAAGCCCTAATTGACATAAAAGACCAACAAATTGATAAATGGGCTAATATTTGGATTGGAAAACCCTAATGCCAATGAAACCCTAACTTTAAGAATTAATCGGGTCGCACACACACAAGAATTATTTAATAACTTGAGATATTAAATAATAAACTTTGGCAAAGATTAATCTAAGAGATAATGGACTTAATGGATTAAGTCCTTAATGGGTTAAGTAGGAAACTTAACCCTAATCATCATTTTATGTGAAACCCTAATTTCACTTGGGTTTATTGTTGGGCCTTTCTTTTGGGCCTTGAGGGTTGGGTAATTAATGGGCCATCCAAAGTCAAACCAATGAACTAGAATAATTTAATGGGCCTAGGGTAAGGCCCATGTAAGGGGCTTGGGCCCAATTTGGAAAATTGGGCCATAGATGGGCCATAGTTTGGGCCTTAATGATTATATGGTGTTGGGCCTTAGAATGAGACCATGTTTAGGCCTAGGCCCAATTTGGAAAATTGGGCCATGTGTTGGGCTTTGATTTCTAATTGAATTTGGGCCTATGGATTGGGCCTTGGGATTGAATAAGCCAAGTTAGGGGTAATGTAGTAATTACCCAAAGAATATACTTATGGTTATGTATTGGGACCCAATTATTAATTGGGTGTTATTTTGGTGTCGACAGTTCGGGAATCTGTCAGCCAGCAGTTGGCGTCGAGTCTGCTGGACTTCAGCAAGTGTGGGATTGTGTCTTCGAGACTTCAGCAATGTGAGGTGAGTTACCTTCCAGTCGTGGTGGGTCTACGGCCACAATGCCGGCCCACCAGTAGGATTGTATGATAGATGTTTGTCTTTGTGATATTCATCTAGGTTTGCTACTACCTGTGATATGTTATTGTGCTAGTATGATATGATGCTATGTGCTAGTGACAGTAGGGGGAGATAGTCCCCCAGAACACCGGTCGATAGGCCGAAGGGGCGGTCATGCCCAGCCATGCTAGATAGTTTATGAGATATATGTGTTATGTGGTAGTGGTAGGGGTGAAATAGTCCCCAGTATCCGGTCGAGAGGACCGAAGGGGAGACCAGCACCCAGATATGCTAGTCAGTATTCGGTCGAGAGGACCGAAAGGGAGGCAAGCTCCCAGATATACTGGTCAGTATCCAATCGAGAGGACCGAAGGGGAGACCAGCACCCATATATGCTAGTCAGTATCTGGTCGAGAGGACCGAAGGGGAGGCAAGCTCCCCGATATACTGGTCAGTATCCGTTCGAGGGGACCGAAGGGGTAGGTCGGGCACCCAGATATGCCTGACAATATTTGTATGTTATGTGATTGTATGGTATGTGATATGTTGGGGGAACTCACTAAGCTTCGTGCTTACGGTTTTCAGTTTTGGTTTCAGGTACTTCGTGTTTAAAGGAAAGGAGCCGGCTTGATCGCAGTGCATCACACTATGGTTTTCCGCACATGAGATCTTTGGGATTACACTCTGATATTATTTTATGATAACACGTTTGATTATTTCTACTTGGGTTTTGACATGACATGATATAACGGATGTTTTATTACACTGTTGGTTTTATAATGACGTATTTAAAAATGAAATTTTTGGCCTGTATTTTTGGAATGTTTCATTTCAGCTTGGGAACGCTGCTCCAGCGAAGCCTAGTTTTCGAGAAAACCCGTTGTAAGTGAGCTATGCCTACTGTATCTTTAGTATAGCTTATGTTTCAATATTGTAATGTTATTAGGACCTTATAAGGAGTATTTGAGCTATTATTATGGGTTATATAAGTATTATTTAACACTTATATAATATTAATAATAGCAAGACTATTAATTAGTCTCGGTGAATATTAGACTAAACTCTAGTGGTAATGATACTAGGTTTTGTTCGAGGAAATTTGTTTTGAGATAACGAAGCACTGTCCGAGTACAAAGTCACCACCTAATCAGGTGAGTGTATAGTCCCTTTCATGAACATGATTTTAATACAAGTATTGATTAAAGTATTAAATATATGTTTATGTGCGAATTATTTGATGTTGCTTGAAATACGTGTTAAAGAACATACCTGATTATATATAACAATTTGGGATAAAGAGTAAACCTAAATTAATTATGAGGAATATTGGGTAGTATCTTCTTATGAGTACGAGCGAGTTATACTCCAAGAATAGAACATTAATATATACCATTGATCCGGGAGCATGGATTAGACATAGTCATTGTCCCTAGTCTGAGAGTATGGACTAGACATAGTCAAATGTCATTAGTCTGGGAGTATGGATTAAGACATAGCTAGATGTCCTTAGTCCGAGAGTATGGATAGGACATAGTTATTCATCATTAATTCGGGAGTATGGATTTACACATCGACACTTGTTCCTAATCCGAGAGTATGGAATAGGCACAATTATTAATCCAAGAGCATGAACTAGATCCGAGAGTATGGGTTAAGTAAGAGGTAAAATTTAAGGTCTGAGAGTATGGATAGTCTCGTTGTGAGGATTGACAGGGTGGGGTAAGAGTTGATTATATATATGGGGGAAAGTGAATATTTTGTGTGTTCTAAATTATATATATATATGATATAACATTGTGGGATTGAAATCCCTATGTACTCACTAGGTTTCCCAACCTGACCCACTCCAGCTTATTTGTATCACAGGTGACGATACGAAGCTACTTTACACTGAGAGTTTTAAAAGAGATGTAGATCACTAGTGTAAATAAGTGTAAGTTTTGTTTATGCTTATGTTTCTATTTTGACGATGGCATCCCAAGGTTTTAAAATGAATATGTAACACCGATAAATTTCAAACAATTTTTCATATAATTTTTCTTTTTTAAAAACATTTCATTTCCAAATCATGTATCCAATATTTCCACAAAACACAATACATAATCCATATCCCAAGATCTCAAAACATATCATTTGCAAGTGTGTACTGATCATGTCGGTGCCTTCCCGTGATCATCACTGGTACCTGAAACACATAACACACAAACAGTAAGCATAAATGCTTAGTGAGTTCCCCAAAATACCACATATAACACATACGTCCTTCCAGGCCATAACTCTATAGGATCTTCCGATCCAAGTGTCTCAAGGGATTTCCATCCCATAACTCTGTTGACCTTCCGGTCCATATCATCATACTCATATCATAACATATCATATATATATATATATATATATATATATATATATATATATATATATATATATAACATGTATCACATAAACATCATACACATAAGACCTTCCGGTCACATATAATTACCCCATTGGGTATGGCATAGTGAGAAGACTCACCTCGCTGATGTCGAATAATCACTAGTGCTCGATTCCCCGACCTATCGTCCTCCTATGTCATAAGTACATCTCTGATTAATACTTTCCTGACTTAGTTTGACTAACACTATTAAGTCAACACTAGTCAACCCTGGTCAGCGCTGGTCAAGGGTCAACCTTTGACCCGACTCGTCGAGTCTTGCATAGACTCGTCGAGTCCATACGTGAACTCGAGTCCTTTGAATCCTTTCTAACTCACCGAGTCACTCACCTAACTCGGCGAGTCATCCACTGATCTGAGTCACGGGACAACCCGCTCCGACTCGTTGAGTCTGTTCATGGACTCGACGAGTTCATTTCATGCACAGCCTCAAACAACCTTCTGAGGCCAGATCTATTCCTCTAATCCCTAAATCTAACCTTCCCAAGTTCAATAATCACGTAAAGTCTCTATCTTGATGCACATTCTACATCTATATGACCATATATGATGATTTAGCCCCAAATACCTTAACCCAAGGTCATAACCTCCATTGTTCTTTATAAAGCTTGATGAGTAAGGCTCTCTGGACCTCTATGGATCCAGATCCAAAGCCTCATCACCAGAAAGGGACTATTTGGACATCAAATCAACCTAGCAAAGGGTACAAGAAACCCTAAATCCATATACTCTTCATAAAACAGAAGAAGAGCCGAATTAATACCTCAAATGCGATGATCTTAGCTTCAAATGCATAGGATAGCAATCTCCTTTGCTTCCTCTCGGCTAGGACCTCCTTCTTCTTGCTAAACAACACCACAAAGGTCAAGAATGGCTTCATTTCTCTCTCAAGACGCTCAAGCACTCTAGGGTTTCTCTCTATGGACTGGTAGCCGCAAATGAAGGCCATAAGGGCCTTTAAATAGGTCCCAAACCCGAGAAATTAGGGTTTCTTTCGTCAGCTCTAACTCGGCGGGTCACTCTCCTTGACTCGTCGAGTCCCCTCATTAACCACGCCATCCAGTCGCAACCAGACTCGACGAGTCTAAGCACCAACTCGTCGAGTCACCTTACATAATTAAAGAAATACAACATAAATCAATATACCTGGGAAAATGGGTGTTACAGAATAAAAATACATTTATCCGGAAATGCTTTGATAACGTAATTATTATTTTTTTCTGGGAACAAATTCTGCAACATTTTGATTAAAAGAAGTACTCTGATTTTTATAAAACATAAACATAATCGGTATTTTTTTGGCTGTGAAAATGGGGATGTCACATGGTGTGTGGAGTTTGTTAGAGAAGATAAAGGAGTGTACATGTCAACATGTTCGAGGAAAGAGTAGGAAGGAGCCACGTTGGGTGTTATAGATCCAAAAGGAAAGATAGTCTTATCAAACACAGCATGTCTAGAGATAATTATTTTATTGGTGTCAAAGTTTAGGCATCGATAACCTTTATGATTGTTAAGGTAGCCGAGAAAGATGCAAGGAGTGGAACGAGGGGATAATTTCTGCGGGGCATCGATGTGAGGAAAACATAGACACCCGAAGACACGTAAGTGAGAGTAAGTGGGGTATTTATGATATAGTTTGTGATATGGTATCTCATTATTAAGAGTGGTCGTAGGAAGGATGTTGAGAAGATGATCAGCCATATGAAGTGTTTCAACCCAAAATGTGGGAGGAGGACAAGCGTGAAAGAGAAGAGTGCGAATGACATTGTTGATGGTTCTAAGCATGCGTTCGGATTTACCATTTTGTTGGGATGTATAAGGACACGAGGAACGCATGAGAATACCATTTTGGTTAAAAGGCAATTTAACATGTTTTCCCATTTGACAAGCGTGACATAAAGAATTGTCTTTATTTGAAGAACAATTAATAAAACGACTAGAAACTAATTGCTTGAAAACATGATGACCCGGGTGACCAAGGCGTTGATGCCAAAGGGAAGGGCCGATGGTGGCAAAAGCTTGAGGAGTCTGATTGGTGACTGAATAAAGGTCTCCGGTGCTATCGCATCTCATGAGAATTTGATGAGTGAGAAAATCATGTGTTGGAATGAAGGTGAGAAGTGGCTCCGATATCTATATACCATTCGGCTTGCCCCGGATCATTCAAAGTCATAGTGTTGAACATTTGTGGAAGTGTGGTGGGCTCATCGTTTTGATGATGAGTCTGATGGGAGGCATTAAAAACCTGTTGTGGGGTAAATTGACCATTGGAGTGCGATGGAGTAAAAAAAATGATGTTGTTGGGTTGCTGAATTTTGGGTCTTTTGCTGTTTTGGTCCATTAGAGTTTGGCTGAAAAGAAAGCCCATATGGGGTTGGCAATATATTTATGGTGGAGGAGAGTTTATCAGAAGCAATGGGAATCGACATAATGAAAAGAACAAGAGATTTAAGAGATGAGAGATCAGATTAGTCGAAGGTAAAGAAAAAGACGGCTAGGGTTTAGGAAACAAAGGATAAGGAATGTATGCTCTGATACCATGTAATTGGTGTATACTCCACATATCTGATCTCTCGTTAATGAATAAGAATATATACAAAAGTACATGGACTCAGGCCAATCTAACTCTAACTGGGCCGAGATATATACAAGATATGAAATACAATAAATAATAATAATGTTACGCTAACATGCAATGGTTGATTTACAAGGAGCATATCTAATGCCTAATATTCAGACTTCTCTGTACATACAGATCAGAACATTCGGTAGCATGAGTATACAATGGCTCGACTAAATGTTTTCAATCCGAATAACGCACCACACAAATGTAATATCGAACCAATTAATATTTGTGATAAATAAAGACAAACTTTGCTTTTGTTCCATTTTATATAGTCGTTCGAATTTTATTATGTCGTCCAAATTTATAATGTCGTCCGAATTTTAAAATGTCGTCTGAATTTTATACGGTTATCGAATTTATAATAATAATAATAATAATAATAATAATAATAATAATAATAATAATAAGATTAAAATAAAAAAATAAAAAAGAATTTAAAACAATAAAAATAAGAAAATAACAAGAAAAAAAACAGCGAACGACAAAAAAAATAACATCACACATGGAATTGAAAAAGAAGAGAAATACTTAAAGCGTTAGCCTCAAATGATTGATCTATAGGTATGACAAGATTCATCGACATAAAATTATTCTCGCATGTTTTTCATGTTTTACAAAAAATAAACCATCTTTACAAATTCAAACACATTTTCAAAGTAATTACTTCATGTAATTGTTACATTTTAATAATTCGGTTAAAAAGGTGCCTAAAATTAAAAATAATTTGTATTTATGTTAGAACAACTATCTTATTTATTCTACTTTTAAATTTACACATACTTTGAAGCTTCAAATTTTAGATTTGAAAGAGTTTCCGTCAAGCTATCGTTAAAAATAGTTACTAATGTCAAATTTACCTTCAAAAATTAATTTTGTTATAACAAACAAATATTTGTACCTATTAATTTAGTCCTACAAAATCATAAAATAAAAAACATTATCTTATTTTGTCACTATAGAACAAATAATTACGACTTTCATTGCATACCATTATATAATATATTGGTCCATTACTATATAACATTGGCATAAATTGTGTATGAATGCATACATAACTTCTTATTTCACTTCCTCATTTCCACTCTCAAAGTCATTACTTTCTTCAAGTATACACATACATTACAAAACCATACTTCTCTTAAACTAAAAACAAGCCACAACTTTCATAACACAACCAAACCACAAGCCATTAATAAACTCTCAAAGCGACAAAGATTGTTGAACACCCATTCTTCTCTTTCTAAGTCGCTCGGCTATGATGAAAGCAAGCTCCAATGATTGAGACGCATTGAGCCGTGGGTCACAATGGGTGTGGTAACGTGAGCTGAGGTCATCAAATGTCACGGTTCTTGAACCACCAATACATTCGGTCACATTTTGACCCGTCATTTCAAGATGAACACCTCCCGGATGGCTTCCTTCTTGCTCGTGCACATCAAAGAATGCTCTTACTTCCGCCTATTACAACAACATATCATTAGACTTCAAACAAACGACTCGTATAGTTTTAAGCTTTTTTCGTTTTTTATAAAGTTGATAATAAGGGCAAATGAGATAAGTAGCTTACCCTAATAGCATCAAAAGGACGAGTTTTAAGTCCCGATGGAGCCTTAATGGTGTTGCCATGCATGGGATCACTAACCCATGTCACAATTTGTCCGGCCCTTCTAACCGCCCTAATAAGATGTGGAAGTTTGACCCTCATATTCTCCGCCCCCATTCTTGTTATAATTGTAATCCTCCCGGGCTTGTTTTGAGGGTTCAAGATGTCAATAAGCTTCACCAACTCATTCGGATCCATCTTGTCACTCACCTACAAGGACAAAATCGTAATTTTAGCTCCTTTTCACGTTTTTTTCATCAAAAGGGTGTAAGAAAGATCATAAATATACCTTAATTCCAAGTGGATTTGCGATTCCTCTTAGGAACTCAACGTGTGCACCATCGAGCTGACGAGTCCGCTCCCCGGCCCATAAGAAATGGGCCGAACAATCATAGTATAAACTTGAAGTTGAATCTAGTCTTGTGAGTGATTGTTCATAAGGCAAGTGTAAGCACTCGTGTGATGTCCAAAAATCGGTAGTTGTCATGATTGGGTGATCGGGTGTAAGCCCAACAGCTGACATGAACCCGAGTGCCTCATCAACTCGGCTAGCTAGCTCAAGGTACCTAATTAAAATCGTCACATAAAATTCTCATCACTAAATGTATCTAAATTATACAATAATTAGAGTCGACAAAAATCGACCTGACCCAGAGTTAGTAGGTTTTGTTGAGATTTTCAACCCGTTCAATTAAAATGGTTGGGTTGGGATTGAAATTTATAACGTGATCCCCACCCGTTAAGATTTAACTTTATTTTTATTTTTATTTAATCTTATAAATTAAAAAAGTACAAAAACAAAAACGTAACGTTTTTAAGAATGTTATGTGGAGAAGTAAGTTGTAGTTTTGTTTCTTTTTAACTTCGTACGATTTTTTGGGTTTGTTTTATAGCTAATTTAACTAAAGTCTAAGTTTTTTTTATTTATTTAAACATTGAATATTAAATGGGTCAACCAAGGTGGGTTGGGTTGAAAATCTCCCGAACCCCACCTGACCCATTGCCAGCTCTAACAAAAATCAAGAATCACGAAACATGACTCCAAGATTTTTATAAAAGATCTTAAAAAGACTATTATACCCATCATAAATTTCAAAACTTGTGATGATTAAAGATCATGGATCACAAATAAAACGAAAAAACATACCTATCACCCTGTTCGCTTTGCTCTGTGAAATCAAGATTCCATTGAGTAACCCTTTGCATAGCAGCATACCCTCCGGTGGCAAAAGCCCTCAAAAGATTAAGAGTGGCTGCTGATTGACAATATGCTCTGATCAATCTTTGAGGGTCTGGTGTTCTTGACTTTAAGTCAAAGGCGTCGCCATTTACATTATCTCCTCTGTAACTTGGTAGCTTCACTCCATCTTTCTCCTCAAAATTATCTGATCTGGGTTTCGCAAATTGACCAGCCATTCTTCCTACCTGTTTTCATCAAATTTGATAAGAACCCAAAATTAATTCAAAATTTCGAACTCAGACACAAACACGATCTTCAATCTGTTCGTGTAATTATCTAATTTACCCTTCAATTTTTTTTTACCTAAATCAATAGCATCAACTTCTTAGCTGAATTTTATACTAAGATATTAGTAAATAATAGATTATGATCCACACCCGTTTTCAACTCTGTATTATTTAGAGAATTGAGATATTTTAGATGTTTGGTTGTTGGATAAAAAGTTATATTATATTATATTATACAACATAGATGTTATATTTGTTGGCTTTCAGAGATTCATATAATCATTTTGAAATTAAGGAGAAAGATCATAATTTTAATAGCACAAGAAAGTGAGAAACATTTATGAGTATACATAAAGGTTTCAGCTTTATAATCTTTTTCTCAAATTTTAATTCAGATTGCTTACTTTATATAAAATTGGATTCAAATTGAGTCCAGATTGAATGAATTACCCAGAAAATTGAAAAGGGTTAGCTTGAAATCATAAAAAACATGCGAGTAATGAATAAAGAATTGACCTTAATGACAGGCATTTGACCTCCGAACATCAACACAGCACCCATTTGAAGAATTACTCGGAAAGTATCACGAATATTGTTGGCATTAAACTCTTTGAAACTCTCAGCACAGTCACCACCCTGGAGAAGAAACGCATTTCCCATGGCAGCCTCTCCGAGCCGTTCCTCCAGGTGGCGTGCTTCGCCGGCGAACACAATAGGTGGGAATGAATCGAGGGTTTGGAGCACCGAATCGAGCTCTGTTTGATCTGGGTATTCGGGAAGTTGAAGTGCCTTTTTGGTTCTCCAGCTGTCTATGCTCCATTTGTTAGGAACTGGGCTTTTTGTCGTGGAGGTGACTTTTGGAGTGGTGGTGGTGGTGGAGGTGGCGGCGGTGGCAGGGGATGAAGGTTTTGATGACGACGACTTGTCAATTGGGGTTTTTGATGGGTCCGGCGAATGGACGGCAAAGATTGGCTGGATGACTCTGGTGGAGGAGGTGGCGGCGGTGGTGGTCGGAAGAGATTTTAGTGGTGGTGGGAGAGATTGAATTTGGAAGGATTTGGTGGGTAGGAGAGAATTGGTGCTTGAGAGTGCCATTTTCGTAAATAGCTTGTGATCCAAGGGTATCTTTAGGGGTTTGGTGCATCATGAAATGAGTGGTTATATAATAAGGGGGTCGAGGTGGGTGGGAGGACTAGCGAGGGGGTTTGGTAGGAAAAGAAAAAAAAATTATCATATTACATGTTTTATTTTAATTTTATATCGAGAAAATGATTGTAATATTATTTTTAAACCTGTTTTTATAAGATTGCAAGAAAATAAAAAATACTCAAAATAACTGCAAATGACTACCAACTCAACTGGTAAGATGCATTCAGATTTTTCCTCTTAGGGGTTTTCTCCAAGGATGTGGTGGATTAAAACCTTGCTCGGACCAAAGGGGTGAAAAAAAAAGGAGAGGGGGAGGGGGTGGAAAGGAAGTGCATTTAATTGTTCGCCAAATCCTTTTGATTTAAGTCTCTAATTTAACTCATTTCATTCATTTCCTATCAAGAAGTTAATTTTGATTTAATTTTTACATCAGAAATGCTTGAGTTGTTTTATCATGTAAAACCAGCATGAGAAATCTGAAATTGGGGTCAGACTAGATATGCATTATGTTAATGTTAAAATATCAAAGGGTTTGTGTCAAGATTAACATTGTAAAAAATATTTACTATCAGGGTAATAAATATAATTTATGAGGATTTGGTTTGTGAGTAATTTCTTGTGCAGGGTTTGTTTTGTTATTTTGTGATTCTTCAAGACTGGGGCTCGCTATTTGAATTTCTGTATATACATGCGGATCTATTTTCGGGTATGGTTCAGGGTTTGGATCCGGGTTAAACCGAACTTGAACCAGATGTTGCACCAGAGTATATATTATGGGCTTGCAGTTGTGGAATATCATAGTTCGTCTTACAAGTTTGTATCAGTTTTACTTTGCTCTTGTTTCCTTCACTCATCTTCTTCATCTATATTAGAGTTCTTCCATGTGTATTAATTTGAGTCTGTAATCAGAGACTTATATTCTTGTTTTCTGTTTGAGTATGAGTGTTTATGTAGGTGAGGTTTCAATTGTAAGTACCTGAAAACCAACTAATCTTATTTTCCATTAATGAAAAGATCTGTTGATGTTGTGATAATATGTTCTTTGTGTTAGTTTGAGTTGTTTTAACATGGTATCAGAGCAGGTTTAAGTCATGCATTGTTTTTTTGGTCATCTGATTGTATCTGAGTCAAGTTAGGGTTTTCTTCTCTTCTTCAATTTAGGGGTTGTTTTCTCATCGAGTTAAGGTTTCGTCTGTTCATCGAGCCTTCTTCTCGATCTGTTGTTTGGTTGCATCAGATCAAATTGGGGGTTATCTCTATTTGTTGCTCGTGCTGTATTTTGAACTTCATCTCAGACATCGTCGTTTCTTGAGATTAAATGTTTGACAAGTTTTTCCTTACAAGTGAGCAATATTCAAAGTTTTTGACTCTCATTAATGAGAAGCTGGGTACAAATGAGGTTTTAGCAAATATGGCAGGTATTTGTTGTAACTCATATGTATCTAGTAAAAAATAGGTTATTGATTTAGGGGAAAGCCATCACATAACTAAAAATGAATCTTGTTTGGATAATGTAGTTGATATTTCAAAACTAGATCTCAGAGTTGATCACCTAAATGGTTATTCTGCAAAGATTAATGAAATTGATAAATTTGGTAATATGATTTTGTCTGAATCAGTAAGTTTGTTTGATGTTTTTGTAATTCCTGACTTTAATGTGAATTTGCTTTCTGTCCATAAACTGTGTAAGGATAATAAATGTCAAGTTGTCTTTGATGAATTTAATTATGTGGTTATGGATTCACAATCCAAGGTGATTGTGGGGATTGGTAATGAATCTGGAGGGTTATACTATCTTGAAGGATCCTATACTTCAGGTAGTACATCTTCTCTAAGGGGCTGTTTGATACCCATCTGACCCATACCGAGTCAGATAAATCAGCTTTCTCGGTCAGATTTTCGTGTTTGATACGAGCTGTCTCAGTCAGCTTGTCTGGCCCAAATGCATGACTCGCTCAGCTGTGAAGATGTTGCTGACTCGCCCAACAGACAATCCTAGCCTCTAAAATTTTTCTCATGACCTGAAAGAGACTGCGTCCAAAATCAGACGCCTCCTCCGTCGCTTCCATCGAAGAGCTCATTCCCAATCGCTGCCTCCATCAACATCGAACAGCCCTCCCAGTCGGATCTTCGTCTTCTCCAGCAGCTTGCAAGATCGCCATCCCAATCACCGATCTATTCTTCCCATTACGTCCATCACACAGGTACTTGCCCTCCTCTGTTCAAATCGAAGTTCGATTTTGACTTTATTTAGTCAAAACTCCATCTTCTTGGTCGATGATTAAGCCCCTTACGTCTGTCACATAGGTACTTGCCCTCCTCTGTTCAAATCGAAGTTCGATTTTGACTTTATTTAGTCAAAACTCCATCTTCTTGGCCAATGATTGAGCCCCTTACTGTTGCTAATTGAATTAATGGGTCGGTCCCCTCTAAATATGCTTTAATTGAATTAATGTTAGGTTACAGCCCCTTATCTTGAATCGTCCCTATATGTGCTTCAAATATTCAAATAAAAAAAAACCACTGTGCTTGGTATGTTATGTAATATGTCAAACTTTCATTAGGAATCTTTTCTCTTTTCCCATACATAATCCGAATCCTTTTTGTTGTAATGTTATGAAAACTGAAATTGTGCATGAATAATCTCTGAAATCTGAAATTGTGTATAATGTATGTAATAGATTATGAAATCAGAGTTTTTTTCTTTGTATAAGCTATGAAATCTGGTTTTTTTTTTGGGTGTATAAGCTATGAAATTAGATTTTTTTTATGATGTTATGTTCTAATGTTATGAAATCTCAAATTGTATATGTATAAGCTATGAAATGGTCATTTTTCATCACTATATATAACAGAAGGGTAAAATGGTCATTTTTCATCAATCAGCACATTCAGTTAGATGTACAATCAAACAACAGGATTTCTTACTCAGTCAGGATTTCTTACCCAAACAGACATTTCCCGGTCAGTACTTTTTCAGTCAGCAATTATCAAACGGGGCCTAAATAAAATATTTGTTGTGTCTTTAAGTTTACTTGGCATAATAGACTGGGACATCCTACGGTTCAGTCTTTGAATGTTCTTAAAGATGTAAATTCCTTTGGTTTTGAATCTCTTCCTCCTTGTGATGTGTGTCATAAGACCAAGCAATCTATAAATTCTTGTCATTCGAGTGAACATAAGAGTGTTTCTTTAGGAGACTTAGTTCATCTATATGTGTGGGGTCCTTACAAGTTACTACTATGGATGGCTTTAGATAGTTTTTTACTATTGTGGATGACTTCACCAGGGTGTAAGGGTATATTTGTTAAAGTCTAAAACTGAAGCTTTTTAATTGTTTAATGTGTTTTATAATTTTTTGAAAAATCATTTTAACTCAAATATCAAGATTGTTAGGTCTGATAATGGTACAGAAGTTGTTAATTTTCAGTTTAAATAACTTTTTTTTTGATAAACATGTGTTTCTTGCCAAACTGTCTGTACTTGTATTCCACAACAAAGCGGAGTTGTGGAGAGAAAGCTCATATATTTAATAAATGTTGCTAAATCTCTTCTTTTTTCAGCCTGGTTTGCCTTTAAAATTATGGGGTGAAGCTGTTCTAATAGCTATTTTTTTAATAAATAGACTTCCGACTCGTGTTTTAAAAGGAAAATCTCCATTTGAAATGATTTATAATTATTTACCTAAGTTTGCAAACTTAACGGTCTTTGGTTGTTTGTGCTTTGATGTAAAATTAAATCTCTCTAATAAGTTTGTTGAAAGGTCTAAGAAATGTGCTCTTATTGGGTATTTAAATGAGAAAAAAAGTTACAAATTATTCAGTCTTGATAGTTCTTCTGTTTTCTTTTCCATGGATGTAAAGTTTTATGAAGATGTATTCCCTTTCAAAATGAAAAAGAAATTAAATGATGATGCTTTGTTGTCTTTAGTTTTTGATGAGTCTATCAAAACTAGTCCCATACACTCTAGTTCCTATGATGATATTCTGAATTCTTCCTTTATGGATGAAATTCCTGAATCTGGTTCACCTGTGATAAGCCACCAGACTGATAACACTAGTGCTACTTTTCCTTCTGAGCTCGCTAGTGTTAGAAGCCAGGGTGGCTTGGTGCAAGTGACTTAGTCTCAGGAGGTTGATCCAGGTGTGTCCAGTTCTTCTGAGGATAGTAGTCAAATAACTTATGAGTCATCTGGTAGTGAGTCTATTAGAAGGTATAGGAGAGACTCCAGGATGCCTCTTAGATTTGATGATTATGTGATAGAAGGAAAGCATAAATATGGAATTGAAAGAACTTTGAGTTATGAAAATTTAAATGCTGAAATTTGTTGTTTTGTGTCTAATCTTAATAAAACAATTGAGCCTCGTAATTTCTTAGAAGCTTTTTCTGACCAAAATTGGTTAGCTGCTATGAATGAGGAAATGGAAGCTTTACATCGAAATAGAACATGCACTACTAGAAAAGCAGCCTTTTACGACGCTCATTGCGTGTTGTAAAAGGCTCAGACGATGCGCAAATGCGCGTCAAGGAAGGCCCTATCATAAGAGAGACGACGCGCATTTACGACGCTCATTTACGACGCGCAATTACGACGCACGTTTACAACACGCAATGCGTATCAAGGAAGGCCCTGTCATAAAGGAAGACAACACGCATTCGCGTGTCGTCACCTTATGACGCGCGTGTTAATGACATGCAATGCGTATCAAGAAAACCCCTGTCAAGAAAGGTCATGTCATAAATGAAGATGACACACATTTTTGCGTATCGTAAATTTAAATGCTTAAAAAAAATTTATATATTTATTAATTTTTAAATTAAATTTGTATTTAATTTCTCATAATAGAAATACAATACCATATATACAAAAAATACAACCCATTGCATAATATAAAATAAAATTTCATACTCAAAAAATAAAATAAATTGCACAAATTATAATGTCATACAAAGAATCATTCAAATGTTAAACAAAAATAATACATTGCTAACATGGGTTATACATTCCTATAAAACTAACAAATAATCATACAACTCTGTTTCTTACTGGAAAAGAATGCCAAACATGATTACAAGTCTCCCTTAAATTTGATTACTCACCTGCTTAAGTGCTTAAGTAGAATGTTGTTGTTGAGATGGTTACCTAGCAACAGAGAAAAACACAACGCCTCTCCCACAATCACAACATCATTTACAGAAACAGGGTTGTCAATTACTTTCATTAAGACTTTCATTTAATCACAAAAATATTAAATAAAAGGGTGAAAAAAATAACTTACTTTTGATAAGTTGATCTCCCTTAGAGCAAACACAGCTAAAGCATTGAACAAGAACCTATTTCAAAATTTTGTAAATACACAAATCATGATACATGATATTGGAATACACACTTTGAGACATGAATACGAGTAGATTAACCTGGATAAATAGGAAGTAAAGATGGAAGGTGCCAGAACTCCGGGGGTATTGGGTTGGTTCCTTCCCACTCGCACACACCAAGTATTTAAATACAAATAAAATTTTCTAAGTTTTTTTTTTCAAATATAAACTAAAACATATATTCTATATAATACACTCACACAAAGGAAAAAGAAAATAAGAAAAAGTTGATGTATATGTTTAATAACTCTACATTTTGTCCCTACTTTCATCCTAATGATTGTTATATATTGTATTAAAGAGTGTACATATGGTCAAGAGGAAGTACCTGATCTGGATCCGTGGCAGCAAAAAACTTTGATGCAACTGCTATATTTGAGAGAGAAAGAGCAGCATGTACTTCATCGAGAAAAGAAAAAGAAGGAAACTATTTTTGACTATTCCATAGGTAGCTCATTTTTTACTATTCCACCCGGTCAGATTTGAAAAAAAGAAAAACTAGCAAAAATGACTATTTTATCCTTCTCAATCCTCTTCAACCAGAAAATAAGATTAGATTTTATCCTTCTCAGTGTTCATCTGTTGGACTAAATTCCCAACACATATGAATGGTGAACCTTACGATGCACATTTACATCAACAAACTTCTAGTTTTTCTTCTATCTAGAGACAACAATAATAAAAGCATATCAAAAAGTGAATTTCTAAACAATAAAATATAGAAAGTCCTTCACTCTAAACATAAAAAGTTTTACACATGTCATCATCTCGATATACAATAGTGAAAGTTTAATCCTTTTTTGTTAAAGATTTAATCCTAAGCTGTAGTGTTTTGTAGTAAAAAAAAAAGTATTAGTGATGATGAGTAGGAGGATTGAGGGTTTGTTTGTGATAAAAGTGAGGTGCAGCTTCTCTCAACCATGAAGGATCAATGGAAATCACATTACGCATGTATTGACGATCTGTTGACACTAATGAATGATATATAACCCACTTTGGGTTCACCCTGCGCAAGGGCAAAATCGTAAAAAAAATAGACATTAGGTGGTCAAGTGTCGAAAGATATAAGTTTTGGGTGTATTGTTGATTTACTCGATAGGACAAGGGCCAAAAATGAAAGTTTTTATTTATCTGACCTGAACAATACAGATGATAGATGAATGTAGAATTCTTGAGAACCCCTCAGCGTTTTGTACGTCCCATTATGACTGTATGCCTTCACAATGTTTAATTTTTATTTTTTTAAATTAAAACAACAAACTTTTTGTTTTAATATTAATAAAATAGTTTATTAAATTTGCTAATTCACCTCTAAACGACACGCATTAGCAAAAAATCCAGTTGTCACTGCCTTTCTTAGTACCTAAAAAACAACCAAAAATCACTGTAAATACTAAATTTTGTATGAATATAAAGAAAAAAATATGTATATATATATATATATATATATATATATATATATATATATATATATATATATATATGTATATGAGAAGAGTTGTGATGAAATAAATAAATAATAATAAATACTTGAATATCGTTTTGTCATGATTTTAAGGCTAACCCTAGTCTCTGTGCTACTCTTCTTAGCTGCTCTCTGACTTCCATTACTTTTTTCTTGGAAAAAAGGATAAAATTTAAATAATATATATAAAAATAAAAGTTACTTTTTTTGGAAAAATAATACTATTGAGAATGAGAATTGAAACACTTTTGTTACTACCATTGCATGGTAATTAATGAAGTTTTTGTGACACCATTTTGATGATTCATTAGACTAAAGAAATCCCCTGTACACATTTAGGAAGGTCACATGATTACCGTTCAAAAATCAACACAAAATTTTATTAAAATATTAAAACATTTACACAAAATAAATGAAACTAAAGTATGATGCTATTTATTTTTTTCACTAAATTATGAGTCATATATAACACAACACACCTCTGATGCAGCAAATCGCAATTTGGCCTCATCTAGCTCCCTATGCCCTTTGACCGATATCCATATTGACTGAAAAAAGTTTTATTTATTTTAACATAATAATAATAATAATATTAATAATAATAATAATAATAATAATAATAATAATAAATAATCATCAACAATGATTTTAAAGAAATGAGAATGAATAATCATAGAGAAATGTTTATACACCTGAACTGAGAGTATAGTTGCAATAGTGATGATTTCTTCTAAACATTCAAGTTTGTATGATGCTATAATCATTTTTGACACCATAGGATCCTAAATAAAAACAACCAAAATTTATTGCATTTAGTGATGATGATGATGATGATGATGATGATGATGATGATGGTGTATTAACATACCAATGGAAGCTCAGTAACTTGGAAACCAACAGGTGAAGTGAGTTTAGCATCATCATCAAGAATTCCAAGTGAATATAAAACTTCAAGACATCTAACCATGGCTTCAGTTGATGGTGATGTTGGCCAATCAAACCCTAAGATATTGTCAATACCCCTTCCTTTCACCAAGCTTTTTTCCAATAATTGTGCTTCTAAGCTAGACTTTGATGGACCTGTCTTCATTAAACTAACCACAGCCACTGCAAAATACACCAGAAGAGCCCGAATCATCTGCCATCAAACAGGACATTATGGCTCCTGATTCCACCAACATTAAAAAGATATTTATAGCTTTAGAAAAATTCCAGTTAGTTATTCGGCTATAAAAAGGAATAATACATAACTCTGTAATGTGTGAGATAAACAAGCTTAGCACCTGAAGACAATTCCCATGTGTACGGAGAGCCCTCACATGACACATGATTCCATACCCTACTGATACATCGGATACGGTGCTACTGCACACCACACAATTACATCACATCATTTCATTGTTTCTAATTAAAACAACTTCTTAGACATATAGGCTGATGTAAATGTACCTTGGATCCAAATCATTTAGCAGAATCAGATGTTGCTAAATAGTTGTGTTATGTTGTTGCACTGCAAGAGTAAAAAAACAATATGGATAAACTGATTCCTTAAAGAATGTATAGCTTGAAATGTTAATCCCTGATCTAGTCTCAAGTAATTGAGCATCTTTCAAAATATGGATAAACTGATTCCTTATAGAATGTATAGCTTGAAGTGTTTGAGCAAAAAGAAAATTCCTCCAGCAATATTCATAAGCAGATCCTTCTCTTTCAGCTTCTTTCCATCCTTCATATGCATGCACTAGTGCCATATGATCATTGTAATCCTTTGCAGAAAATCTTGATATTGCTGTACTAGCTTGCTGAAATAGAATTACAAAAGATATCAGGAAAAGACCAAAATGCCCTTGTGTGAAAGTAGCTGGATTACTCACGTCTTTCTTCTCTCGAGTCAAAAGAAAAGGATTCCTGACACTAAGTCCACCAACAATTGTAAGAATAGGATCAAAGCAACAAAAAAAGCACCCATTAGTATTTTAATACATTAAGCCTGGCTTAACCCATTATGTTATTCTGTTCAGATTAAGTAAAAATGAGACAACCAGAATCCAGATTATGTGCTTAACACATTAAGCTCATTAAGTAAAAAAAACAGCCACTTAATCTTGTAAGCTATGAACTCAAGACACTAAGCCAATCTATCTAAATAAATAAAATAATAATAATAATAAACTTAATTGACTAGTAAGTTGTATATGTGTGTTTCTTTTTGACTTAATGCAAAAAGAATGACCTAATAGAGCAAGTTAGGGAAACGAGACTTTTCCCATTAAGTCCCAGCTTTTTACAAATTTGCCCTCATTCTTTCCTTTCCATTTCTCAGGTATACCGTTTATTTTCTCAAAAAAAAAAAATTAAGCATCATTTATCCAAACAGCAACACCTGATGAGAAAAAAAAACAAAACAAAAAAGGAAACAAGACCTTTATGTAGTACAAAAGCATTTTGACATAAGAGTCAAGTGATTCCCAAATAATTTCATTACTTTTTCTTCTTCTTCCAAGGAGAAGCTTATAGAACACATTTCAAAGCAGATAATATTCATCCACTCATTTTTAAAAGATTCTGATAACCTGCTTTAATATTTCATTCTCACCACAATGCACTAGGCACAACACCTAATCTCATTTGAATAATATTATACACACACACCCACCCAAAGAAAATTAATTATACCCATCTATTTATTTTTCTCAGTTACACCAATCTTCTCTCAAAAGAAGCTTCATACCACCTAAAATTTGGTCATGTAGGTGATGATGCCTGATTTGGCTGTATTTGTAGGCATGGAAAAATGGAATATCATCTTTGAAGCTGCTGCATGTCTATGTGAACTATCCACCCCACCCTGCAATCTTCATGAAAGTACCATAATCCCGTTGTTTCAATTACTATTATCAAATGTGATGACCAGTCTAAGTGTGTTCCCTTGTTCACCTGTAAATGAATGTATAGGGGGCCATTGCACACATACTCAAAAGCTAACAGCCTCTGATTCCCTTCAATGCAAAACCCAGCTAACCATACCACATTTTTATGTTGCGTACAACTTAATATTCTCACATCCTTATATAAATCAATATTAGTATTTGAATAAAATTGTAGAGAGGATATAGCATATGTATTGAGATTGGAATTAATGTAATAGAAGCTAACATGCAGGACATCTCCTTTATCTTGATTTCCAGTTTCGTACCTCCTTGCAACTTCGCTTGAAACTAACAGACGCTGATGAATTGAAGCTCCTTGATATACAACACACATTGCTGGTTTGTCCCTGTTGTGTAGGATCCCACCCAATGTTTTGAGCCAAACCATGTATAAATGTTTCTCATCACAAATTTTCAAGTTCACACATGGCTGATCAATACAGATCGTTTGGTCGTCTTCTCGGTTGATGTTAATTCTAGAACAACATATGAGTGATACAACCAAGGAATTCATCCATTGTTGAGAAAATAAAGTATAAATAACATCAAATTTCAGTATTTTACCTCTAGAAGTGACCTCCGTGTAAACCCAAGTAATTCCTTTTTTGCGTCTCTCTTTCCATTCTGTTCTATTATGCGAGCGTACCCCTTGATCCCGTTGAAGGACTTGAGATGTTTTTGATGAAGGAAACCCATAGAAACGTTGATTAGGGTTTAAGTTGGGTAACACGATTTGGATCTTCTCATTCTCGGTTGTGGGCCAAGATATCTTTGCTTCTCTACTACCAGTCCAACCCAACACAGATGGATCTTGAGTTGAATAATGCATTGGACTTAGTCCAATGTTTGGCAGATTACAAAAGCGATGGGATAGAGTACAGACCAACATAAATAACCTGTCCTCAACGTCGTTGAGGAATTAGATTATTGCAGAACATAACAAGATAACAAAAGCGCTTACAGGAACTTCAAGTATGAGGCAGGGTTTTAGGGTTTCTTTTGATCGATGAAGATTTTAGGAACTTCAAGTATGAAATTATTGATCTTTTACACACAATGCTTTTAGGGTTTCTTTTGATTGAAGAGGATTTTACAACATACGAAGAAAAGAAGGACGAAAGTATCAAGGCGGGGTTTTTGATTTTTTGGATTTCATTCCCCCCTGGCAATTAAGAAATTGGAGAACGCGCGTTCCTAAACAAAAATATAAAGCGACAGTTTTAAACGACACACACTTTTATGATAGGTGCCCTCCGTGTTTTTAATTTTTTTGTTGGACACTATTTATAGGGCTCGCACAAATGCGTGTCTTCTATCCTTCAAATTTTGCAAAACTGACATTATTTTTTAGGGCACGCTCAAATGCGCGTCCTCTATCAGCGAGTGTCATTGATTGCGCGTCATTAAATGGCTATTTTCTAGTAGTGATGGGAAATTACTAATTTATCTCCAAATAGAAAACCCATTGGTTGTAAATGGTCTTATAAAATTAAATATAAATCTAATGGTAAGGTTTAACGGTATAAGGCTAGACTTGTAGCAAAAGGCTACAATAAAAAATAGGGTATAGATTATGAGGAAAAAATTTTCCCCGTTGCAAAAATGGTTACTGTAAGAGTTGTTATTTCTATTGCTGTTAATAATTCTTGGAATTTATATCAACATGATGTCAATAATGCTTTTATTTATGGTAATCTTGATGAAGAGGTTTACATGACTATTCTTCAAGGATATTATACACCTGGTGATACTAGGGTTTGTAAGGTGTTAAAATCTTTATATGGTTTGAAACACGCACCTATAAAATTGAACGAAAAATTATGTTCATCTTTATTTGATTTTGGTAGTATGAATTACTATTCTTTGTTTGTAAGGAATAGAAATAACATTGTTGTTGTTCTTCTTGTTCATGTAGATAATATAGTTCTTACAGGTAATTCTGAAATTGAGATAAATAAGGTAAAGTGGGTGTTAAAATCTAATTATTTAATTAAGGATTTGGTAAAACTGAAGTTTTTCTTAGGAATTGAGGTTATTGATAAAGTTGATGGAGTTTGTTTAACTCAACAAAATAATTGTATTGAGTTGCTTCATGAGTTTGGAAGACTTGGTTATAAACCAATTAATACACGTCTTGATTTGAATGTTGTTATTAGTGAGAAGGGTTTAGATGAAAAGGATTATTTGTTGGAATTTACAATTTAGGGTCTCTGACTAGTCGTCGACTAATCCCCGACTAAGTGAACTAATCTCTAGTCGCTAGTTGACCGACTTAGTACTACCTAAAATATTTAACAACCTTGGTTAATGATGTGAAGTTGAACTTATTTCTTGACGGAATAAGTAATATAGACAAGTTATCCATGAAGTTTAACAAGTTATATCTAGTGAATAGATTTGTGGAATGGGATTAAGCCCTATGAATATGATGAAATTGTTGGATTAAGTTTATGTAGAAAATTGATTGCACTTACGATATGATACTCAAGATAGTGTATTATGTTGATAGTTTCTGAAATAATAGCAATTACGGGGCTTTAAGAGCTAGAATTCAATACATATAAAACATATTAAGGTGAGCAATCATGCTTCCCCATGGAAAATTGATATTTAAGCATGTTGTTATTATTATGTGGGGTAGAAGATATCATTATTGATACATACCGAATGATTCGGTATGCAAGTATAGTTGGTTATTGTAGATTAGTAGAGTAAATTTGTAGTTAAATATTATTACACTATAAGTGGTTATGGCATATTAGAAGAGTAATTTGGTGTTTGTTTTTTGTCTGCATATCTTCTTAGCATCATTTGTCTACGTAGCGCAAACTGTTTGTTATTTAGAAGACCGCAGACCAAAAAATATTTGTGTGTCCTCTTTTTGGAGCAGATGTGGATTAGAGTCTTATAACCTCTTCATATATCTTCTAACTTTAACAAAACACTCTTCTCATTAATATTTTTTGTTCGAATGTTTTTTTTCTCCAATGCCTCTTTTATTTTTGTAAACTCTTCAAACATTAATTATTTTTGTTCAAATGCTTGTTTTTTTGTAATGTCTTCAAACATTAATATTTTTTGTTCGAATGTTTTTTTTTTGCTCGGATGTATCCTTTATTTTTTTGTAAACGCTTCAAACATTAGTATTTTTATTTCACATGCATCTTTTTTTTAATGTCTTCAGAACTAAATATTTTTTGTTCAAATGTTTTTCTTTTTTTGTTCGAATGCCTTTTTTATTTTTATAAACTCTTCAAAAATTAATAATTTTTTTTGAATGCTTCTTTTTTGTAAACTCTTCAGATATAAATATTTTTTGTCCGAATGTTTTTTTTTGCTCGAATGCCTCTTTTATTTTTGTAAACTCTTCGAATATTAATATGTTTTTAACCACTTTATATAAATATTGATACATACCGAATGATTCGGTATGCAAGTATAGTTGGTTATTGTAGATTAGTAGAGTAAATTTCTAGTTAAATATTATTAAACTATAAGTGGTTATGGCATATTAGAAGAGTAATTTGGTGTTTGTTTTTTGTCTGCATATCTTCTTAGCATCATTTGTCTATGTAGCGCAAACTGTTTGTTATTTAGAAGACCGCAGACCAAAAAATATTTGTGTGTCCTCTTTTTGGAGCAGATGTGGATTAGAGTCTTATAACCTCTTCATATATCTTCTAACTTTTAAAAAAACACACTCCTCATTAATATTTTTTGTTCGAATGTTTTTTTTTTGCTCCAATGCCTCTTTTATTTTTGTAAACTCTTCAAACATTAATTATTTTTGTTCAAATGCCTGTTTTTTTTGTAATGTCTTTAAACATTAATATTTTTTGTTTGAATGTTTTTTTTGCTCGGATGTATCCTTTATTTTTGTAAACGCTTCAAACATTAGTATTTTTATTTCACATGCATCTTTTTTTTAACGTCTTCAGAACTAAATATTTTTTGTTCAAATGTTTTTCTTTTTTTTGCTCGAATGCCTTTTTTATTTTTATAAACTCTTCAAAAATTAATAATTTTTTCGAATGCTTCTTTTTTGTAAACTCTTCAGATACAAATATTTTTTGTCCGAATGTTTTTTTTGCTCGAATGCCTCTTTTATTTTTGTAAACTCTTCGAATATTAATATGTTTTTAACCACTTTATAAATTAATATTTTTTGTTCGAATGCATTTTTATTTTTGTAATATTTTCTCATTTTAAGTACAACAAATACAATAAATATCAAATATATTCATTAATTTATACCATTTTACTTTTTTTTTATATTACAACACAATGTTTAAAATTTGATATAGTTATCATATTGTTATTAAAATACAAAACAATTTAGACAGACACATTAATCATATTATAACGTGACAATGAAGAAAATAAAAATTTGGTTATGAAAAATAAAAATATTATACAATAATACATAAAATTTGATATATATTTGTTAACTGTCTATAATAAATTTATAAAGGTACTAATTTTAAAGATTTTACTATTGAAAATATTGACCAAAGACAGATGGTCCATATAACTCCAATGTGGAATCTCTTAGGGGTCGTTTGATAGTTGCTGACTGGGTTAGAGCTGACTGGGTTAGAAGCTGACTGGGTTAGAAATGCTGACTGAGTCCATATCTAACTGAGTTTATGTTGTTTGATTATTTATCTGAATGGTTGTGCTGAATGAAAAATGACCATATTACCCTTATGTTGTCTCTTGTGCTGGATAAAAAAATTATAAAACCACAAATTATCATATAAAATCCAAATTAAACATACATCAATTAAAATCCAAATACAAAGTGTAATACAAAATCCAAATACAAACTGTCATACATAATAAAAAAAAGTACACCATTTAACGTGAACCATTTGAAAATAACTGATTAGCAATCTGGTCACGCAAATTAGTCATATAGTTAACGGCTTCTGAACCCCATTCTATGCCTTCTATGTTTTGACCCTCATTTCCTCCACCACCCACATTATGACTAACCATAGTGTTTTGTTCAAAGTTCGTAAATAATTCATCTTCAATATCATATTTCCTTATAAAATTATGGACCGCAACACAAGAAATGACTATGTCTCTTTGCACTGGAAAAGGATAAGGAGCCATTTGTTTTAAAATTGGAAATCTCGCCTTCAATACACCATAAGCACGTTCAATGTAATTTCTAAGTTGTGCATGAGCATGATTGAACATTTCTTCCTTAGTCAAAGCTCTGTTTCTTCGAAAATCGGATAACCAATACCTAGTATTGCGGTAGGGAGCCATAAATCCACGGGTGTTGGTGTATGCGGCATCACAAAGGTAATATTTATCTGTAGATGCATGACAAATTTATCATATAAATAATATAGATAATAAAACGTATAGTAAAGTTACAAACCTGGTGGAGGGAATGGAAATCCGGAAGTTGGGTTAAATGCAACTTCTTTCAAAACTTTAGAATCATGTGCTATGCCCTCCCATCCAGCCCATACAAAGGTGAATACCATATCAAAATTACAAATTCCAATTACATTTTGATAACATTCACCTTTTCCTCTTCCCCTATAACGAGTTTGTTGATCAACAGGCACAACTGCATGTACAAGTGTTCCATCTAGTGCACCTATTGCTCCGGGAAATATTTGCATTAGCCGTCTATGTCGTTCTGAGGTATTTGTTGTTGAATTAGACGAGGTTGGTACTATAATTTCTCGTGCAAAACACATCATTGCACATAAGACCTCATGAAAACATTGATGAATCGTTTGTGTGGAGTGATGAAATCTTTCTTTAACGGCTCGAAAATGTTCATTATGTCCTATAACATGTAAAAACATAGCCATCTTCTCTTCAACGCTTATCGTCCTACTAGATTGCAACCAATTTCTTTGTGTAAAGTGATTGCATAATAGTACAAATGCATCTTGTGAAAGACGTATCATATCGTAACATTGTATAGAACATCCGTGTATCAAATCTTGCGTATACACATATCCCTTGGCTACCTGTTCGCTAGCTCTTATTCTTTTAATTATTCTTTGCCTTTGTCGGACCAACATCAACCAATACCACGAGAATATAAAAAAATATAAAAAGTCACCTTCTTTATCCATGTGTCCTGTTAGATGTCAAATGCAAATTACATTTTAATCAATAACATAACAATCAATAACATACCAATCCATAACATAACAATCAATAACATAACAATCCATAACATAACAAACCGTAACATGTAAATACGAAAAACATAACATTCCATAACATATAAATTCATATAACATAACCGCACCTAAGAAAAACAATCCATAACATAACTAAACCATAGAATACTAATGTCTAACAATGAACCATAACATACTAAAGTCAAACATAACATGTAAATACTAAAGTCAACCAACTAATCCAAACTTTTTTCCTGCATTTGTTACCCACGACTCACAAGTTGACAAGTTAAGACGCAACCAAATTTTCCTATTACCAGCACTTTTAGCAAATAACATAAGAGCAGTGGTGTATTTCGGATCATATTCTCCCCACTCCAAGCTTGTCAACTTCGCCATACAAGCATCCATCTCCTTGTCAAGATTATTTGCTTCGGTGAATGCTTGTGCAGCCTTGATAATCTCTTTTCCAATTTCTTTCAACTCATCATCAAGTGTGGTTTCTTTAGGACCATTTCGTTTGCCCCCTTTGTTTTTTGTTCGCTCAGATGATTCCTCACTAGTAGGTTGAGGTACTATTGAGCTTGGGGTATCTGCATGAGGTGCTGGCTCATCCATCTCTGTATCCTCAAAATCATGTGTACTGAAGGTTTCATTGGGATGAGGTAATGTCGAAGATGGCCCCCAACTGTGAACACCGGTCGAGGTCGCCCCATCAAATAGTTGGGTACAAAGTTCAGGGCAAGGGAGGGGTGCATTTCTCAGCTTATCTACGTACTTGTTCAACGGTTTGACAAATTTAATAAATATTATTAAAGTAGTAAAAAAATAATCTACTTTAAAAAATATGTATATATGTACCTTCGCTTCCGCTTCCCATTCTTCATTAGTCATGTTAAAAGAATTCGTAACGGGATTATAAATATTTCCTGTTTTGTTTTTAAGTTTTAACCACACTGCATACTTTGCTTTTAAATAGTCATATTGGTTTTTCATTTGTTTTTTGTCGACAATAAAATTATGATCTGTTTTCAATTTCTCCGCGACCACAGCCCATGAGCTTGCTTTTAGTCCGCTACCCTCCCAGCCGTTTCTTGTTAATTCTTGTATACATGCTTCTAAAAAAGTTTTGTCCACCAATTCCGACTTCCAACTAACCCTAATTCTTTTGTCTGCCATATCTATTGTAAAAAGAAAAAAAAAATCTAATCATCCACATAACACACATTTACAAACACTATTTGCTTGATGTCAATAAGATAAAACATATATTTTTTTTGTTTAACCTAAAGTTAATACAACTTGAAGACAATACTTGGGAGATATCATATACACAGTACATAACTTGAAGACAAGATGTCATATATCAGTTTGGTAATACACATACACCTATGTAACAAATTCTAATCATTCTCTTGAGCATTTTGATCTTACACACATATGCACATAAACATATCATATACACACAGTAAACAATTCACACATTAGTTCATACAGATTTCATACACAAGCAATTCATTCCTTCATATAGATAAAATCAGATTTCATAAACAATTTGACAGCAAACACTAATTTGACAGCAAACATTGGTAATACGCATACACCTATGCCAACCAGCAATTCATTCCTTCATATAGATAAAATCAGATTTCATAAACAATTTGACAGCAAACACTAATTTGACAGCAAACATTGGTAATACACATACACCTATGCCAACCCTTTGTTCTAATTGAATCCAAAAATAATGAAAGAAGTAATTTCAAACACTAATTTCAGAATGAAATCATCAATTTGACAGCAAACATTGAAGGGGTTTTGTGATTTCAGAAAAAAAAAGGCACGAACAAGCGTACCTGCAGTCGATCTCCTCACCGGGGCTGTTACTTCGCCGGAGCTGTTACTTCGCCGGACAGGATGTTCGCCGAAAGCTGGAGGTAATCGTCGATTTGTCAGCAAACATTGAAGGGGTTTTGTGATTTCAGAAAAAAAAAGCACGAACAAGCGTACCTGCAGTCGAGGAAGAATAGCGGAGGTTCGCCGGAAGCCGGAGGTAATCGTCGGCGCAGGAGGTTCGCCGGAAGCCGGAGGTAATCGTCGATGGAGCTGTTGCTGCGTTGCGCTGAATGTTGAAGGAAAAGGAAGAATAACGGCGATTTGTGTTAGGGCGCAGGAGAAGAAAATGTCGGTCAGCCTCTTTTTTTTTTGGACCGAGACAGCTCCTTGGTCATTGATTACTTACCGAGTCAGCCACAATGGAGGCCCATCAAACAGTCTGACTACTGACCGGGTCAGCAGTCAGCTCTGACCAGACTGGGTAAGTGCAAATCAAACGACCCCTTATATGAATTGAAATTGAAAGTGTTAGATTATTAAATATTGTTTATTTATGTACATATTTATACTCTCATTTAGTATAAGGGTCCTATATGTAAATGTATTACTAGTTGTACTATTTACAGGAGTGGAATACAATACAAACCCTTACGAGTTTTTTCATTAACAAACATGGTATCAATTCGCATCCTTACTATCACATGATTTGACGCCAATATTTTTTTCTTTCTTCCCTGCCCTCGTTAATCTCACAGCAACGTTTTCTTAGTGTGTTTGCTTTGCCTTCAAGCTATTGTTGCTATTTGATTGCATTAGCCTCTCATGCAAAGTCTACTTTGTTGCCATCGATCCACACACTTCGCTTCCTTCATGCTCGATATAAGGTGCAGTATGGTACGTATTACTATAATCCTTCTACCTACGGTAATTGATTTGATCGTTGTCTCATTTTTTTAATTTCATTTGTCTATTGATTTTTTTAGTATAATGTCCACCCTCCATGCATAATCCTCTACCGCCACACCTATTGCCCATCAACTTGTTAATGTTGGGATTAATCAGGTTTTATTCACAGGTTTAGATGCATGGCTGCTAGCTTAATAAGTTTAAGGTTTTTAGTTAATAGTTTATCATTGGTTTAAGTCCTTTAAATTTTGAATAAAGGAGAATGGGTAAAGGGGTTTGACTGTTTCAATGATATGTACGTTGGGGTTTTACAAGTTTGGGTTTAGAAGAAGTCATACCATGTACCTTTTCTTTAGGATTAGATTAGTATTTTTCTGTTTTATCTGTACCACGTGATGTATGCATGTAAGCCTATATAAAGGCTTTATTTGATATGAATACAACAAGTTTTTTCTGCAAAAGTACACCGGTTATACTTCATATTAAAATTTTTATTCTCTTCTCCAAGTTTATATATATACACACGAGAGTTTAGAGAGTGAGATTTGAGGCTTGCTAACCAACATTTGGTATCAGAGACCCACGGTTCTGGTGAAGGGGGTGTAACCCGTTTCTGTTAGCAGGCTGAAAAAATTGCAGCCTAACCAGAAGCGGAAGTGACAAGCAGAAAAAATCAAAACGGGTGGGATTTTGGTTTGGCTTACTTGCTGGGTAAAAGAAAACGTGATAGGCAGAAGCTTTGTTTTCTTGACTGGTGGAAAAAGTTCTTGGAACAGGTGAGATCGGAAGAGGTTGGGGCTGTCACAAGAAAGGAAAAATGGCGTTGGCAGTAAAAGATGGTGGTTCAATGTCATATCAGATTCCGGTTTTGACCCCAACCAACTATCCAGTATGGGCAGTCAAAGTAAAGTCCATCATGGATGCACATGGCATATGGGAGACTGTTGAAGCAAAGCCATCGGGTGGAGAATCGGATCCAAAGAAGCAGAAACAAGCTCTTGCTTTCTTGTTTCAAGCAATACCAAAAGAGATGGTGTTGCAAATGTCCGATTACACTGATCCAAAAAGGGTTTGGGAAGGATTAAAAACTCGGTATTTGGGTATGGATCGGGTAAGAACAGCTCGATTAGCAACTTTGAAGAGGGAACTAGAAAGCTTGCGTATGAAGGAGGGAGAAACCGTTGATGATTTTGCAGCCAAGTTGAGTGGTTTAGCTTCGAAAGCACGGAGTCTCGGACATGAACTTGAAGAAGTTGACTTGGTGAAAAGGTTACTTGATTCTATGCCTAAGTCCTTTCTTCAAATCGTGGCGTCGATTGATCAATGCTTTGAGTTGGATACGATGCTTTTTGATGAAGCCGTCGGTAGACTAAAGGCATATGAGGAGCGCATCAAAGGATCCGAGAAGGTGGAGGACGTTCATGGTGGGTTGTTGTTGTCAAGAGAAGAAAATTCGGATGGTTGTATGCATTGTGGCAGTGGCGGTTCGCATCGAGATGGCTTTGGACGTGGCCGGGGAAGAGGTCGTGGGTCCGGGAGGAATCAAGATGGTAAGGAACGTGTTCGGGACAAGAGTCACGTAAAATGCTACAAATGTGGTGAATTCGGTCATTACAACAACGAATGTCCAAAGTGGGAAAAAGAAGCAAACTTGATCATGGAGGAGGAGCCGACATTGCTGTGATCTACTGAAAAAAAACCTGATTAAGGGGGTGATTGTTGGGATTAATCAGGTTTTATTCACAGGTTTAGATGCATGGCTGCTAGTTTAATAAGTTTAAGGTTTTTAGTTAATAGTTTATCATTGGTTTAAGTCATATAAAGTTTGAATAAAGGAGAATGGGTAAAGGGGTTTGACTGTTTCAATGATATGTACGTTGGGGTTTTACAAGTTTGGGTTTAGAAGAAGTCATACCATGTACCTTTTCTTTAGGATTAGATTAGTATTTTTCTGTTTTATCTGTCCCACGTGATGTATGCATGTAAGCCTATATAAAGTCTTTATTTGATATGAACACAACAAGTTTTTTCTGCAAAAGTACACCGGTTATACTTCATATTAAAATTTTTATTCTCTTCTCCAAGTTTATATATATACACACGAGAGTTTAGAGAGTGAGATTTGAGGCTTTTTTAAACCAACAGTTAATGCAATTAGGAATGTCTAATCAATTCATCTTCAAGTTAACAGTAGACAAATCCAAATATAAGTTTTGGTGCGGGATATTTCAAAATATTTGCAAGGGTGCTAAATTCATTGGTCACTTCAATGGCAAATCAAAACCCGCTAGTTAAGAAGATGAAGATTGGGAGACTATTGATTTACAGGTTAAATCTTGGTTCTGCTCCACATACTATCCGAATCTACTAAAAATTATCTCCAATGATAATTGCACTACCAAGGACTTATAGGACAATCTACATGAATTTTTCTCAACAATAAAATGTCTAGAATGCTTCAATTCCAAGAATAGTTTCAAAGTACAAAGAAAGGTGCTTTATCCATTACCGAATATTGCCACAATCTCAAAAAATGTAGTCGATGCTCTCGCAGATGTTGAATCAAAAATCATTGAGGTGGAACTAGTAATGTAAATCCTCCAACAACTATATTTTTCCTATCATACCATCATAGCATAGTGGATGTTATGTAACAACCCAAAAATCATGGATACAATTTTCAAATTTAATTTAATCAAAGACCATCAAGTATTCAAAATAACCCCAAACAAAGTATGTCATTGTGTGAATGATCGTCAGAGTATAAAATCCAAATCATGAGAAAATGCGGAACATGGGTGGATGCGATGTGATTATGTAGGGTCCTTCCCCTTTATACCGGAAGTACCTGAAACCATAACATGTCTATAAGCACAGAGCTTAGTGAGCTTCCCCAAATACTACATACAATAAACATATGCATATAAAAACACGTGGTTGTGTTAGGTCCGTATCAACTCCATATGACAGCATGTAGCTTTATCGGGTCTGTATCAACATGTAGTTGTGTCAGGTTTGTATCAACCCCACGATTCCATAATGACTCTGAGCCCAAATTGGCTCTCTCTCTCTCTCTCTCTCTCTATATATATATATATATATATATATATATATATATATATATCATTAAATCATATCAAACATAGTCATATAATCGCATACATTCAACACATATAAATCAGCGGGTCAGCATTGGTGCCTTCGACCCACTAGTGTGGTAAGAAGACTCACCTCCAAAAGAAGATAACCGAACCGCACACTCGAGCTACTGCTAACACAGCTCCTCACACTAATCATATTCCAAAAATAACCCTAATTAATAATCAGGGTTCTAACCCAATCCAATATCCTAAATAAGGGCAAAAAGGTCATTTTCCCCTTCCCATTCAGCCCAACTCCTAATGGTTAAAGGCCCAAAAGAACAACCCAAATGTTGAATCTGAACAATACGCCCAACGTATAACCTTGTATGCCCTACGTACAAGTGCCTGATGCGGAGGAAAAGCGGGGTCGAGGTGCAGTACGTGCAACGTACTCCAAACAAAGTTTACATCTTTCTATTAAGGTCTTAATGCTTTATGACCTTATGCCCAAACTTTAGATCTGATTTGAATAAGACCTCTAAGGCCATAAAGTTGCAACCTTTATTCCTTTGCATGGCTACAAGGAGCCCAACAAGAAAAACCTAACTTATTCAACCATATACAACCCCATATCTCTTTACATGAAAGCAACCAAGTCCCAAGCTTGCATTTTTATGACATAGCTCACCTTAAAATGTCTGAAGGGACAACTTAAAGGCCTTGGAGTACCCAATATTCACAAAGGTCAAAACTTTTGGGACAAAAGAGTGTAAATCTAAGCTTGAAAAATATCAAAAGAAATATGCATCAAGGTTGGAGCTTTATACCTCCAAAAGATGCATAATGAGGTGTAGTTGTTGGATCCATAAACTTGAGAGCAAGAACCATTCCTTGATGATCTTCCTTCACACACAAGAACACCAAAAACTCACTCAAAAAGCTTCAAATCCCACTCTCAAGGCTAGGATTTTGTTCTTAGGGTTTTAGAGGAATGGAGGTTGGGAGGTGATAAGGGTTGGAGGCCATAAAGTCTTTAAACAGGGTCCAAACCCTAAAAATTAGGGTTTGTCCCCTGAGTGTGTATGCCCTGCGTATATACATGTATGCCCAACATACATGGTTACTCCATGATTCCCATGCCAAGCCTCTTTAGCCACCGTACATGGCTCGTATGCCCAATGTATGGGCTAATTTGTTAAGTTTTAAAAAATGAAGCTAGAAAGTAAATTATTTGGAATACTTGGTGTTATATGTTATTACTAACAAAAAGTCATTCCCGTCTTCTTTGTAAACTAAGAACATCCTTCTTCTACATGAGTCATGTGAAGAAAGTGTTGAATCATCGCTTGATGCTAAAAACACCACTACTACAGCTTTGTACTCGGTTTCCACCCAACCTGGAAAATTGAAAAACAAATGTACTCAAACTCGAAATAATAATGGAGGTATTTCTAGGAGGGGTAATTCTAACATGCCTACTAGTACTAACCATTTTCAGATCCACATTCCAGTCAACAATCACAATTTGCAGGGATATTAGAGCAAACCCGTGCTAAAACAATCTTGTTTTTCACTTCAATAGCAACCAGTGTCACTCAGATTTAATGCACTTGCTGGCCTATTTTATCAATAGCATTTTATGCCATACAAACCATCAGCGCCTATTTTACTACCCACACACGACACAACAGCTTCTCATTTGTCCTACTTCAATTTCCAACCCGCTGCCACCTTGCTGCCAACGAACCAGGCCCAAATACATTTCCGACAACACTCTCCTTTGCAAAACAGGATGTATCCGACCGGTTTTTCATAGCCCAACTCAGAACTTTTTTTAACATCACTCTTCAGTTCCATAACCATCTCAGCAGCCTACCGACCTAGCATCCGTATTCCAAAATATTTCGATTAAGTCGCCGCCGGACAACCAGTTTTACATGGATACCGGTGATAGTTCTCACATGTCGTTTAACAAAGGTAACCTATTTTCCCCAACACCTTGTAATTCTAAATCTATTATGGTTGGTAATGGTGTTTTATTCTAGTTACTCACATTGGTCACTCCTCTCTTTCGTCAAATAAAAATAATATTGTACTAAACAATATTCTCATATCCAATCACCTGGTTAAAAATTTAATATCCATTCATAAATTTACTTTAGATAATTTTGTTTCTATATCGTTTGACCTATTTGGTTTTTCTATAAAGGATCTTAATTCATGTGCTCTCCTTCAGCAATGCGACAGTGATGCTGATCTCTACCAATTTCTTCCTTTTATTGCTTCCTCGTTACCTACTCAAGCCTTTACCATGATGTCCCTTCCCACATGACATTTTCATCTTGGTCATCCGGGAGCATCTGTTCTTAATTTTTTGCATTCCCATAATTTTATTTCTAGTAGTTCTAATAAAATTCCAATTTTCCACACTTGTCAAACCGGAAACATTGTCGTTTGCTTTTTACTTCATTGTCGTCCAAAACGACTCGTGTGTCTGAAGTTATTCATTCTGATATATGGACGTCACCTATTACAAGTTTTAGTGGTTTTAAATATTATATCTTATTTCTTGATGACTACTCTCATTTTTTGTAGGTTTTGTCGTTACATGCTAAAACGGAAATCAATTTAATTTTTTTTTTTCAATTGTCATATGTATGTCAAAAATCAATTCAAAACTGAGATCGAAGCATTTCAGTATGATAATGGATGTGAATTCAACATCAATCTTCTTCTCTCTCACCTCAAATCGAATGGTATAGTTGTTCACTTCTCCTGCCCCTATACCTCCCAACAAAATGGGAAATATGAATGATCCATTTGTACCATTAATAACACAATTCACACATTTATGTTTAAAGCTTCCTCAACAACAAACTTCTAGATTGAAGCCCTTCTCACAGTTTCTCACACACTTAACTTGCTCCCAACCATGACTTCATCTTATAAAACTCATTTTGAAATTCTATTTGGCTTCTTTCCAAATTATGATCATCTTTGAGTTTTTGGGTGTATTTGCTACCCAAACACTTCGTACAATGTGTCGTACAAGCTCTCTCCTCGATCTACCGTTTGTATGTATATTGTTCCTTCTCCCGATCACAAAGGACATACATGCCTTTACTGTATCACTTAACGCGTCATCATCTCTCGACATGTCATCTTTGATGAGGACCACTTTCATTACCATGATTTTCACTCCGCTCCTTCCGCCTCTGAATATGATTCCTTCGTTCCCACTGATGACACTCTAACTCCAATTCCATCAACTTTGGATAATGTCACTGTTATGTTGCAATAACAATCTCAAATCCTCCTTGTAATGACTTTAGAAAGCTTAGAGTCACAAATGTCACTCCTCTAATGGTTCACAAACAGCACGAGCAAGAGGATGAAGAGAAGAAGAGAAGGAGGCTGCCCAAAACGTGTGGAAACCCTAGAAGGAAGCTTGTCCACGTTTTTGGGGCATAAGGGCTCTATATATAGTGAGGCCATTAGGGTTATCTAACAAGGAAACCCTACTTTGGATGCTTAAGCCCTAAGCAACCCATGGACTTGTTTCCTTAAAGGCCTTGGACGATTTCTAATGGGTTTGCCCATAGAATTCGTCCACTCCTTAATATAAGGCAATCCATAGCCCAAATTGCAATTATCTTATAATTAGGAATGGCAATGGGGCGGGTTCGGGGCGGGGCGGCATATCCCATACCCGAACTCGATATTTATATTTGTCCCCGAACCCGACCCGAAACCCGACGGGTTTCTTATCGGGGCGCCCCGTCGGGGCTAAAAATATCCCCGAACCCGACCCGAAACTCGAAACCCGATATAGACCCGAAACCCAACCCGAAAATGGTGGCAGAAAAATTAGGAAAACTACAATGAAACAATTGAGAAATTAAAACCTTACAAATGCTTAAAATACAAATAAGTTCTTAACATAAGTGAACCAAATAGAAATTACTACAGTCTAATATCGTAACTAAATTCATCACAATAGTGAGAAATTGGGAATACGTGATGGGATTGAAGGTTAGAGTCTTCGGGTGGCTGAAATGGGTTAGAGGGATGAAATCTCATTTTATATATATATATATATATATATATATATATATATATATATATATATATATATATATATATATATATATATATATATATATATATATATAATTTTTCGGGTCGGGGCGGGGCGGGTCGGGGCATGTATACCCCACTCCCTGACCCGAACCCGAACTAAAAACCCGATAATGACCCGAAACCCGACCTGAAACCCGATAAGAGTGACCCGCCCCGCCCCAAAATCTTCGGGGTTCGGGTTTTCTCGTCGGGTTCGGGTTTTTTTGCCATCCCTACTTATAATTACAATTCCAGTCCCTTAAGTTTAATTAATCTCTTTTAGTCACAAAACTAATTACCAATTAATTCTTGACTAATATTAATTAAACAATATGATTTCTCCTTTAATATATTATTCTCATAATATATTAATAAATCATATTTAATCCTTTCTCTCCATAATTCATCCTATCAAGTTGCTTTGGTGAAGGCAACCCAAAAGGACCATGCACCATCGGGTCAAGTACATACCAAAATAGTTATGGACTTAGACACTAATCCAACAGTCTCCCACTTGGATAAGTCTAATAACTATTCTGCGTATGACTTCAGATCCTGATCTGCAATCGTAGCTTTCCAAAGCCGCTGTCAACTCTGATCCTATCAGATACGCGTGTCCTTTAGATAAGGGATCATATATTCCTCCATTCTAGATATCGTAAGACATGATTTCTAATCATTCTCTTTGTACTATTTCTCGACTTCTGATTTATGACGACTGACTAATTGAACAAATCAAATTAGCCCTAGCCCGGCCGAGCATTTACGTTTGTCATCACTAAATCATCGAGGGGCCCAAAGATATCGCTTTTATCCTACTTTGGATAAAAGGAACGGATAAACTTTGATTCAATGCTCGCTTGCACTCACTCACTGAATCACACACAACAATATGTTTTATGATACCAAGTTACTGGTGCGTTTACATATTATCAATGCGCAACCGATTTGCAAGATACAACTCACACATCTCGGTTTCAAGAATATAAGATGTTATCGTCTCACTAATCACTCGTGATACAATTCATGGAGTGATCCAAGTGAGCGTGGGTTTAATCCAATGCTCAAATCATATTCATAAGCACTCATGAACGTTGCAACAAACATTTGCTTATGTCTAATACTCTTTAGACAATCCACACACCAATTCATGACAGTCTTCATTCATACCTACTTCCAACATATGAACGACTGTGGCCCGTTCAAATAATTTGACTATTCTCAACCAATTAAATTATTCAGGAAGTCAAAACATGCAGAGTGAAACACAAGAATAATACTAATCCCATATGGTCTCAAACCTTTGAGTATAAATAAAACACCTTTTATTTATCACCGTATCGATTACTCATTATTTGTTGTTTCGGGTAATCAACTTTTTACTTGAATTATTACAACACTTGTCCCATGCTCTTAGCATGCACACAATGTTTACCTATGATTCTTACTTTGTGAAATAGATCAAATGAACACATTTCCAATCATACTCATTTCACAACTCCAAATCTTTTTTTTTTGTAAGTGAAAGAATATCAAATTCTTGCCACTTATAGAATATGCTAGATTCTAACATTTTATGCAATGATCCTTTTCGTAATGTCATAGCACAAAAAGTCACAAAGACTATTGCCAACGATATTACAAAGTCCTCTATTGGATATTGTTACAATACAATTCCTTAGATATGATGTCTCTCACTCAATGTACATTTCTTTGAACATCCTTTTGCATAAAATTTCTAATCTAGACATAGACTCTTAATATCTAACTCCCAATATGGAAACCTTTCCATATTTGCCATATGACAACTCATTCTCAATAGAATCTTATCTATTCATAATAATGTTGATATAGTCCATTCAATACTATACTTCCAACTACTCACAAGTGACCAATCCTCGACGAACTTTGGATTGTCCTTTGATAGTTGTTTAATTATCTTAATCAAAACCGATTCTTGTCCTTTTTCCCTCTAAATGCGCTAGACATTTGGAAAATTTTAGAATGGCCAAATATTATAGCATTTTCAATCGATCCCATACCCGAAGCGTATTGGACACGATGCATAATGTCTTACATGAAGATCTTTTGCCATAATATTCTATGTGCTACGTTCTCAAAATTCGAACTATGAAGAGGAATGCCGTAATCATAATCAAAATTTGTGAACACACTATGTTTCCTTGACTAAATTTATTAACATTCCACAACCTAAGCCTTTAGATTTGAAATGAAGCATAATATTCTCTCCCTTAATTATAGCAAAACAACTTTTCAACTATTGCGACTTTGCAAAGTATAACTCTTGTTTTCTATAATTAATATTGCTAACTTGCAATACTTTCCATAATAATCATACTCTATCATAACATTTATGCTCCCACTATCATGATGATTATTATAAACATAACACTTATGCTCCCACTAGCTTTGACATGTATTCAGAAACCAGCTTAACTTCCAGAAAAACAATACTTGTTGAATTTCTTAAGTTCATGTTTCTAATGCCTAATGCTTTGATAATCCTTTATCTAAGTTTATACACCTTTCCTTTAGATAGCTCATATGTGTGTCTAAACAATTCAGATTAATTGCCAAATCTCACAATTCGAATCATGGAAAGGTATACCGTAACCATAATCGAATTCGAGAATTCAATTTCACAATCACTATTTTCTTAAAATCTTTCTTAGTGAAAGCATTTCCTCACAGTCACTTTCATGAAGGAGGGAATCTTATGACACTTAGATTTTAATGGTGTATGTGTTCCTATCCATGGGAATTTGTCAAAACTAAGGTTTGCGACAAATTCAAACTCATATGGACCGAACTTTCTTAATCTTGATTTCTTGCCTTACGGTAGCACAGCTGCCCACCATATCTTCTAAGTAGTTAAGCAACTCACATTTTCCTATCAATGTACTTTTCATTGATCAAGGTCCTTGCCTTTTATGCATTCAAATGAGAACTCATAGTGCTCACATGCATAATTAACTCAATTGGAACGACACAGAAACAATATATTTTCAACACGATAGGTTGTAAACTTCAACTCGTGTGCTAGTGATGATCAATAAGGTCTATTTTGATTTGTTCTTGAAACCTTTCAAGACCGTTAAGACTCCCACTGACTCCTTGAAATATAAGATCCTTTTGCCAATAAACATTTCTTGACAAACAAATATTCAAGAGTCAGTGTAGTTTTTTTTTATCAAAACACTTCATAAATTGGTCCTAGTTGGTCTTTGTCTTATCCAAGACATCACAACTTTCCATATTTGATGAATGTTATAAACCTTCTTAATACTTGTCACTCATTGTCACAATCTTAACTCTAAGACTTGTTTGGAACGAAGTATGATTGACTTCTTGATTTTAACCATTTCTTCAGTTCTTGATTCCTCTTCTTAGACATACAATTGTACTAAGACTCACTTAGAGGATCAATTGAGATATGGTTCTTAATCATTAAGACCTATCATAAAGCGTAAAAGCTACTCTCCCTTCTTCTTAGAATGGAGAAACTTTTATCTTTCTGCCTACTTTATTCTTCTTATTCGTTCTGCTATTGATTTAAACCTTTTCAATCAATTCAGAATTACACTTAATCTTATAAGTATAATCATATTTACTAAACTTTAGTAAATCATGACGAATATCTTTTTTACACTTATGGTGGACTTTGATCAACACACAACTTTTTTTACTCGATCTCCTAGTCCTTCACTTGACACTTTGTCAACGAATTAGTCTAATTTCCAAATATCAAATTTCTCACTCATCATGCAACCAAGTTGCGTGATTCCAAAGTTCTGTCCAACTGAAACTTGGGCGATGAGAAACTCTCCTTATTTGGTAAATTTTCGACATTTCCATAATTAAGAATCAAATCCATTATTGCTAATAATAGAAACATTCAAACATCAATTTTTTTTTTCATACACGCCATTGCAAGGATAAATAAATAATATAAAATCAAAATTTATTTTATTGCGGAAAAAATTTGTCCTTACAATGCAATTCTTTAAAACTATGCCTATACATATTTCTTAGCAATCTTATTCTAACTCTAAGTAGCAGCTCAAGAATCTAAATTTCAAGTAATGTGATCGAAATCCATTCCTTCACGGTTAGATTCTGCTCACTTCTTCCCTTAAGCTTCCTTTCTTTTCTTTGATCCTACAAAACATCAATTGTAATCTTATCACATTATGTATTAAGAATCTAGAATAGAAGCTTAAAAGAGTTAGTCAATGGATTTTACCTAAATCAGAGCCATACGTTTTGACTCTCCCATCTCTTAGATCTCTTACGTAAATAGGTCAGCTTCGTCTCCAGTGCCCCTTCTCTTGGCAATAAAAGCAAATTGACTCTTTTGGAACAAGACATGGAACTACTTCAGACATTGCCTTTCTCTTATGATCAAACTTTTCGATCATAGCATGTCTTTCGCTGCCATTATCTATATCCATAGAGGTCTTGAAGGCAGATTCACCAATCAACTTTTCTTTTCTATTGCGCCAAACCATTGCTGATTCAGCAGCAATAAGCATATAGGTGAGATCTATAAGGTTCACGTCGTAGTTCATCATATAGTACTCTCTTACGAACTCACTATATGAGTTAGGAAGTGACTGAAGAACCCAATCAACAGCCATCTCTTCACAGACAACGGATCCCAACATTCTTAACCTATCAATGTGTGACTTCATCCCTAGGACGTGTGCACACACCGACTTTCCCTCTTCATGATTACTTGCCAAAAGGGCTTGAGTGAGCTTGAACTTTTCAAGCCTTCGAACTTGTGGGTTAGGGAGAATAATTGGAGGAGGTGGAGGAAGTGAAGCATGATCTCTTGTTCCTCGATCGAATCGTGGAATATCATCTTCATGTGGAATGCTTGTTCCACGGGATTTGGGAAGACCATAGTTGTCGTACTTTGACATCTACAAAACGGGAGAAAACGAATTCAAGTTATTTGATTGATTGAGTCCTTAGTAAATCACCCATATGAGATACTAAGGCTAGGACCCAACACAATACGCTACAACCTAGAAAAGGGATGTCGTAATCTAGTTGCAGAATATTTGAAGGTAAGTGAATGACGATTCACTAATTTCCACCATGAAAAACGAAAAAGAAATTTAAGTTTTAAATCTATGAAAACTCCTAGATCCTTTTAGATTCATTGAACATTTCAATGGCATGTTTAAATCTCGATATGCCCCTCTTGTTTGTGACTGGGATACCGAGGATCACAAAGCGGGTGTGAATAACCATGCAAACTTACATGGTGCCCTCACATGTTACAGTCACCTATTCGATGTGCCGGTAAACCACACACGCTCCACCGAACTATGACAAACATTGAGTCACCCTTTGCAACCTTTGCTCAGAACCATTTAGTGTGCCGGTAAACCACACACGCTCCACTAACGTTTTTGCTAGGGTACAAAGTGTAATTTCACGGAATTGCATCAATTCACTTTTGCCTAAGTAACTAAGATTGGGAATTTGTAAAACATTTAGTTACTTTTGTACTTCATTATACTTATAATGGAAGGTTTTGTCCTATCCTACCCGTTCGGCTAACGACCCTCCACTAGTCAAGAGTGCAGTGGGTAAGAATGGATACCCATTCAATCGTCATTTTATAGGCAATTTCCTTAAACACCCCTTATAGACCAGCTTCGTGAATGAGGCCTACTAACGGTAAGACTGACTTTTACTCATACATATATATAATGTTAGACTTTTAATGTTATATATAGTATAGGGTGTATTACACACTATTAAAATACTAGGAGGTCAAATTTAACAATTATACTTTTAATTCAATTAAATTGTAAACCTAAACTTTTTTTGGATTTATTAAACCTCTTTTAATTATACACCTTAATTAATTAATAAAACCATAAGGGTGTGATTTGAACTTTTCAAAACAATACTAGGGTTTTAGAATTTAACATTCCTAAATTAAACCTTTTAATCAACTTTTAAATTCCAAAACCTGAGGGCAAGTTTTGAAACATTTCAAAACATTTAGGTTTAGAATTTAAATATACATCAAAATTAAACTTTTAATCAAAATTTAAATTCCAAAACTTGAGGGCAAGTTTTGAAACCTTTTCAAAACATTAGGGTTTCAACTATTTAAATTTCAAAAACAAAAATTTTGAGTTCAAATTTAAACTATAAAACCTAAAGGGGAAAATTGAAACTTTTCATAACACAAGGATCAAATAACAAATAATATAAATTAACAAATTAATTTTGTCATTATCTATATTTGACCTAATTTTCAATTTCTTGCAAAATAAGTTACCCAATTAATACAAATAATCCAATCTTTATCATATAAGGAAGTTATTATCTAATCAATTGGTAATTATCTTGTGTTTTGGCAAGGATATTCTTTAAGAAACAATAAAATTCATATTTTATAGGTTTAAAACGAATATGTTAATGATCCTTAAGCAAAACAGCAACAAAATCCGAAAATCCCTCTGTCTGACGCTCCGACTCGCCAAGTCACACTCTGGAACTCGCCGAGTAGGGCTGACTCGCCGAGTCCAGGTAGTGACTCGCCGAGTCAGGTCGAACAGAAGGCCAGAAAACGATTTTCAGCAACATAAAGCATCAATACAATAGAAACCAATCTAGGCTCTGATACCACTGATGGGTTATGGTCATAAGAACATCCTATGTGCTCATATAAACCCTAATGCTTGGATCTAGGTTTCTCTATTATACATGCAATTTATCCAAGACTATAAACCCTAGATCTAGCATATGATAATCAATATAACATATAATTAGGGTTTAGATCATACCTTGATTGTTATGTTGCAATAACAATCTCAAATCCTCCTTGTAATGACTTTAGAAAGCTTAGAGTCACAAATGTCACTCCTCTAATGGTTCACAAACACCAAGAGCAAGAGGATGAAGAGAAGAAGAGAAGGAGGCTGCCCAAAACGTGTGGAAACCCTAGAAGGAAGCTTGTCCACGTTTTTGGGGCATAAGGGCTCTATATATAGTGAGGCCATTAGGGTTATCTAAAAAGGAAACCCTAATTTGGATGCTTAAGCCCTAAGCAACCCATGGACTCCTTTCCTTAAAGGCCTTGGAGAATTTCTAATGAGTTTCCCCATAGAATTCGTCCACTCCTTAATATAAGGCAATCCATAGCCCAAATTGCAATTATCTTATAATTACAATTCCAGTCCCTTAAGTTTAATTAATCTCTTTTAGTCACAAAACTAATTACCAATTAATTCTTGACTAATATTAATTAAACAATATGATTTCTCCTTTAATATATTATTCTCATAATATATTAATAAATCATATTTAATCCTTTCTCTCCATAATTCATCCTTATCAAGTTGCTTTGGTGAAGGCAACCCAAAAGGACCATGCACCATCGGGTCAAGTACATACCAAAATAGTTATGGACTTAGACACTAATCCAACATATATGATCCTATATGATCACACCTTATAGCAAGTTACCGTCAATTGATTATTTATTAGTATAATTTGATTATTAATAAATATATCAACACTTGTATTTAATTAGAAAATTATTATTTCATGGAAATAATATTTTACTAATTGGGAATTTATTATTTTTGGAAATAATATTTATTGGAGAAATAACAATTTATAAAATATATCAGAAAGTATGATTATTTATAAGTTATATTTATATCTTAATAAACTAGTTCAATTTATATAGAATGTAGTTTTATATAAAATAAGATATTTATATATTCATATTTGTATCTTAATAAGCTAGTAGTTTCTATATAAAATAAGATGTTTATATATGACTAGTTATATAAATATATATGTTGGGTATTCTTTATAAAAATGATTGAATTTTTATAAAAATAACATGTATGTATATATAAACTAGCCGTGGGACAATTTTTGTCTTCTTTGTGCCTTGCCTTTTTCGAAAAGTGAGAGGAGACCAAGCATTGTCTTATTTTGAATTGTTTAATCAATTCTACCATGCTTGTAAGAAACATGTCTCATGCTTTTGCTTTATGGCCTCTTCTTGCTTTTGGCATTTATATAAAGGAGAGCATGGAAGGTTTGAAGGTAGTTCTTGCAAGCCTCATTCTCCTTCTTCTTTGGAGCCTAAAACCGAGAGTAATATGCTCTCCATGGGGCTGCTATATTTCGGAAGTTCAAGGCACTTCTTCTCCTCCATTCTATTGCATTTTTATGCTAGACAAATTCCATTTGTTGCTTCACCTTTGAACATATATTTGGTATATATTTCAAAGGCTTATGAACAACAAATCACAAGTGTATACTAGCATATTTTGATGGTTCTACTCTTGCTTGGTGGATACTTATAGAGAAATCTTGTTTTAGAGTTTCGTGCCACACTTCATCAACTTCCAACCTCCCATGAGGATCAAAGTATTCAAAGGTTGTTATGCTTCCTTTCTATGGTTGTTTTAATCTTTCTAACTCTTGCAAAATGATTCTTGGTGGGTAAAATAGTTTTAGTTTTATCCAACATTTTTTAAAGCTTCCGTTGCCATTTTTACCAGTTGTGAAACTGGATTTTTGAATAAAACCCCAACAATTGGTATCAAAGCCATTTTTGCAAGATTAGTTAGATTATTTCTTTAGTTGATGAAGTCTTTGTTTTTGGGAAACATGGATGGTTTCTCTTTGCAAGAAAAATTCATACATATTTTCTATGACAACTTTAAAATGTTTATAATTGTTATTTTTGACCAAAAGTTTACATGTATCTTTTTGGTCATAAAAGTTGTCTTAGAAAAATAAAGAGTTGTTTTATATATTTTTGAGTATATAAATATGTACGATGTGCATAAACTAGCCATGGACATTTGTGTTGTTGCATGTGTTGATTTATTTAAAATGGTTGTAAGTATTTAGTTATTCATATGACATGTAATAATTAAATACATAGTTTTCTTTTGTTAATTTTTGTAAGTAATAGATTATTTTTAGAAATAGTTTATTTTTATAAAAAATGTAACAAGAATCAAGATGGTGGACATTTTGAAAATCAAAATTTTATAAAGTTGATTTTATTAAAGTTTTCTCAAACTTTATAAAATTATATTTATAAAGTTTCTACAAGGTGTTGAAGCAAGTGGGAGCACATGAAGACTTTAAAAGATAAAGGTCTCTTATGTCTCTTTAGGAATGGACTTGATAATTTTGTGATGGCTCACAAAATTATTACTAGTTAATGGTTTGGTTTATGCACATATGTTATAATTGTTATGCATGCTAGTGTTGTTTTATGTTTATGTTATTATTATTATGTTATGGTTGATAAATTAGCTTTTCAAATGCAAAATAATATTTGAAAAAAAATAAACACCACAAGGAGTTTGGCTTTAATGAAATTTACTTTTTAACATAAGATGCTAAAAATAGTTTTACAATAAAACAAACTTTATCGTTAAAACTAGTAACCGATAAAATTTCGGGATTAAAATTGTATAAGTTTAAAATAGAGATTTATAAACTTATCAAACTCCAAAACTTATTTTATAAAAAGGAAGTTTTATTATAAGGTTTCTAAATTTTCTAAAGCGCTCAAACGATATAACTTAATATTAGTTATTAATTTAAAACTTTGATCGCATCAATTATATAAAACCGTATTTTATATATAGAACATTGTTAAAAATGTGATTTTTACATGAAATAAGTTTTTTAAAGTATACCATGGTTTATTGAATGCATGCAATAACCATGATATAACATGTTTTTTAAAACTAGAATTATAAAAACATCGAAGACCCCTTACAAACCTCAAATTTATGTAATCTTTTTTAAAGAACACTCGCACGTCTCTTGTATGCACTAATGGGATAAAGGATACATAACCGCTTAGTGTCATCTTTTAATGGCCGAGGTGTTTTCGCGATTTCTATAACCAAGTTATAGGCCAATTACACAAGTTTTTAAAATTTGATGATTTGATCGGAGATCTCTTGTGATAAAGGATACCTAAGCAAGAGAGTTCTGATGCATAGATGTGATCAGACATGTCTAATTAAATTTGTTATTAGCAATACCATAAATCTAGGAATTATTATGGTAAGATATAACTGATAATCGATATCTACCAGGTTGAATTCGGATGGATGAGATAAATGATACCTAACCATTTATTTGTTTTGCAACTTGGATCCTAGACTTTGATAATTAATGTTTTTTGAAACTAAAAGGGTATTAATTATTAAAGATTAAATATTGAAAATACTAAATGAATTTTGTTAAAATTTTGTAGATATATAATCCACTCTCATAACCATGAATTGTCATTTCTCTTTAAAAGACTTAATGAAACAATAACATTTAATAGATACAACTTCAATGAATGGGTTCATGTCTTAAGAGACAATCTCGTGAGAGATGTGAAATTGTATACACTTAAAGGACATATTCCTAAACAAACTGCTTTGAGCAATAAACTTGAATATGATACCTAGTAAATTCATCACAGTGGTGCTTAACATGCTTCTAACATCATACTAGGAACAATTATTCATGACTTCTAGGAAGTTTTTGATAATATATATATATATATATATATATATATATATATATATGATAATATAACAGGTTAAGCAATATTCCAGTAAATATAATGATATTTTGTTGGAATAGTGCAAGACTAAAAGAGTCACCTTGTGTGATCTAAAAGACCCATGTTTTTTGGAATAAACACCTTTAAGCCCAAGAAATCCAATAAGGCCAACATAGATGGATCTTGTTTCTTTTGAAGAAACTGGACACTGGCAGAGGAACTGCTCCTCTTATCTAGAAAGAAAGTCTGAAAGAGACTAGTACTTCAGATATCTATTGCATAGAACTCATACTTTTCGTTTAACACTCAAGTACTTGGTACTTGAATGTTAATATAATATTTGTAACTTGATTACAAATATTTACAAGAGTAACTAGCTGAGCACAAGTAAGTTGGAACCACCCTCTCGAAGTTTAGTTTATTGTTTATGCTTAGAACATAAATGGTTTGTAATATAAAACAATGTTTGTTTTGGAACAATGTATGTTTTAAATTAGCATGTCTAAATATGTCTCAGTTATTTATTTAAATGTTTGATTATTTACTAGATCGTTTTTCATAACGATAATACTCATATTTTGGAATGGTTGACTTCTATTTTTGAGAATAGATCTCTTAATAGAATTACAAAGTAAATATCAACATTTTATAAATAAAATTAAGTTCTATATGCAAGCACTTTTGACTTAAACGTGTTATAAATCAAACTTATCCATGACATTTTTATCTTTATTGTATAAATGAAATCCACATATTCCAACTACAAGAAAGGGATCTTTGAAGGCAAATAATGTAGTTTATTTGACATATGTGAATCTTATTTATATATAAAAGATTCCTAATAATATTTTCACTAAAGTGTAGAGAAAACAATTATTAAGGAACAATACACTTTGGTGTATGACTTCATTTCTAATGAATGTTTATGATTGAGCACAAGATACAACCCAGTAGTACCATCTAAAGCCTTCGTGATGATAAAGGGTGAATTAAACTTTACTTGATATAGTTTACTTTCTAATCGGTAGAAATGTCATCCTTTTAACCTTTTTTTGGATTATACTTCAATCACTATTAATTGTATCTAGAATACAAACACCAACTAATTACATAATTGTAAATGTTGATATATGGTCCATTAGCATGGCCAACACTGCTCTGGCGCATCACCCTGGCGCTCCTTGGCTTGGCTCTCCCTTGCCAGCCTTGCTGAGGACTCTCACGTCGGCCCGACCTGGCTCTCCCTTGCTAGCCCTGCTGGGGACTCTCCCACCGACCTGTCCTAGCGCTCCCTGACTTGGCACTCCCTTGCCAGCCTTTCCTGGTGCGCGCCCGCTAGCCTCACCCTACGCCTCCAGGTGTCCTCGCCCAACTCCTTGGTAGTTAGGCCTAAATTGGGCTGGCCCAAGGCCTGACCTAATTCCCCTTGACCAATTGTCCACTATAAATAGAATAGTGCCTCCTCCATGGAGGAGGACCTTTCCACAAGACTTCCCCATGACTCAGCCTCCACACTATACTCCGGTTGGGCGGCACAACCGCCACTCGCCGCCGTCAGCCACCATACACCTCCACCAGCACCAAGATGGTTCTCTCCAGCTATGGAGGACCATCTCAGATCTATCAGTTGATCTAACTTGATAGTTAGAGTCCGCTACCGGAGCACAGTCCCTGGGGCGGCTCTAACGGCCTTGTCTGTTGTGACCTCGCAGATCCGTCTCCAGCGTAGAAGCAATCCCTTGGAGTTGGTGGTCGGAGCCGATATCGCATCAGTAGAACATTCTAAAATGGCTATAACACGCAAAAAAAACTGGTATGTCTTGAGACCCTCAATAATTTATATTTTGCATATTTGGTCCCTTGAGTACGTTGGGCGTACCTATGGGTATGCTTAACGTACTCTGCTTGATTGATCATGGAGGAGCCTCACGTACGTTGGGCGTACTTGAGGGTACGCCAGGCGTACGCATCAGAGGGTCAAAACCCAAAATCTCGAACTTTTTCCCTATTTTAACGTCTCTTGGCCTCTTGGACCAAACCTATCAGTCTCTTTAACCCCATTTCGTCATCCTACAGCTGAGTTAGTGTGTGAGTGAGAGTTGGAGCCTAAGAAGATGGTTTTGGTGGTCATTTTGGAGTTCTTTCAAAAAGGAGAGTTATTAAGCAAGCTTGGATTAGTTTGGTGCTTCAAGAATCTGGTTTTGGGTCATCTTGCAAGGCTACTGGAGGTAAAAAGGATGTACCTTTCCATTTAAATCTTTAGATCTAGCTAGGATTTTCTAGTTTGGTCCCTTTGTTGGATTTTAGACCTCTTTTGGCGAGTTAAGCAACTCCATGAGAGGAGAATGTCAGATCTGAGGTCCCTTGGTCGTTTTGAAGCATACAAATGGAGCCTTGGTGGAAGTATTGGTCTCATGCATGGGTTAAGGACCTTGGAAAAATCTTAATGAAGTTTTTGGGTGTATGTGAGGCATGCAAAGGCATAAAGTTGGCAACTTTATGCCTTAGGACGTATTAATCAACTCAGATCTGGCTTTTGGACGTAAAGGAATCTGGTATTAAGCACTTAATGGAGAAAGTGATTAATCTGGAAGAACATTGGGCGTACTCAATGTACACTGCGCGTAGTACTTAAGACCCCAGTACGCCGAGCGTACGTGCTGCAGATTGTGTCGGATCTGTTTTGGGCCTTTGAGCTTTTGGGCTTCATTTTGGTTAATGGACTGGTTGCATTTTGTGAATTATGGTCTATTTCTTCTATTATGGGCCATGGATACTTTGGTTGGGCTTGATTGGGCCAAGAGGCCCATTAATAATTTTGGACTACGATTTTGGGCCCATTAGCAAGGGAAGGATAATTGGGCCTCATGAATGGGTTTGGAGTTTGGGTTTTCCTTTGTCTAATCTAAGGTACTAACATTGGTTATTATTATTATTCAGCTCGGGAGGTTTCAGACTATTAAGGGAGCAGCTTTTGTATTCGGCAGACAGAGATGAGTCTTCTCACCATACCCATGGGTCTAAGGCACCAAGTCCGGCCCATTATGTGATTTTGGTATATGATTCTATGATATAATATGATATGTGATTGTGTGTTTTGCATGAAGACCTCATGGGAAGCCCGTGGCATTGGATGTAAGACCATATGGGGTAGCCCATGGCAATCCTAGGCAAAGACCATGTGGGGTAGCCCATGGCAGTCCTAGGTAAAGACCATGTGGGGTAGCCCATAGCATTGGATGTAAGACCATGTAGGGTAGCCCATGGCAGTCCTAGGTAAAGACCATGTGGGATAGCCCATGGCGTTCTTGTAGGTTTTATGTATGCATGGCTTATGTGATATGTGTGTAGCTTTAATTAGCTACTAGGATATGTGTATGTGTGGTGTGTGGTATGCTCTGGGGAACTCACTAAGCATTTCGCTTACAGGTTGTTGATTTGTTTCCGGTCCATCTGAGCCCAAGGGCAAGGGCAAGGCGTGATGGCACGGCGTGCACTTTATCTCTTTTTTTCACTGTTAGGGTTTGGGGACACTCTGATGATTTGAATAAGTTGTAATGATCGTTGACTTGAAAACAATTATGTTGGGATTTCATGGATTATGCAAATACTTTTTATTAATTAAAAGTGAAAATTTTCTTTAAAAAATTGGGTGGTTACAAGTTGGTATCAGAGCCTTGGTTTGAGGGATTTGGTCACACTCTCAAGTGTGTCAGGACTCAAACTAAAGGAATGGAAAAATTGTTTTCATAAGTAACTCAAAAGGGTTTTCAAAAAGAAGTGAAAGATGAGAGTGCAACGCGCGTGATCAGCCGAGCCAAGTAAGTAGTTCCCCAATATGTCAGCCGTGTTATATTGATATTTGAACCTTGTTGATTATATGGAACTTGTTATGTGTATGCTTTTAAAATTGTATTCGGTTAGGAGCTTATAGCCTCAGAATGATTGATTTGGCCTTATTTCCTGTTCCTTGTTTAGTTGTGGTCCTAGTGTAGAATCTTTTATTAAAAAGTCTGTTTGATCCTTTCTGTGTACAATTTGCATGCATAAACGCAACCTGTTATGATGGGTTTGATTGATATGAGTAGAGGAAATCTTAGAATATCCTAAGATTGAGGTATGCGGTAAATGTGGGATATGGCTTGGTTGTGGGACGAATTGGAGTTATGGGGTAGAGCAGGGGGAAGGTACAGGTAGGTGTGGAAGGTAGTATTGGGCCCGTACTACTGGAAGCACAGGACCTGTACCCGAAGCACTGTTAGATCTGACGACTCCAAGGAGGACCGGTATGGAAAGATCCCTTATATGGAAATCCTGATCATTATAATTTATGATATTTTGGTCTAGCATGGTGGTGACACGATTTGGAGTAGGAGGATCAGGATCGGGATCTGGATCCGGGGTGGGATCTGGAGACACTACTGATGTCATCGATGAGAGGCTGCGCGAGCTCATTGCAGTCGAGGTTACTAGGGGTATCCTTGACGCGACCCCAGTCATTTTTGGGATGGTCAAGGAGGGCATTATGGAGATTATGGAGGAGAAACTCAGATCTTTCAGGGCTGAGTTGGCGGCAGGTCAGGTTGGGACCCAAACTCCCTCGTTCTGGGAGTTCAAGGCGTGTGGGGCGCCGGAGTTCTTCGGGGTCAGGGACCCCATTGTCCGTCAATGTTGGGTAGCGGACATCGAGGACACCCATCGCACGAGTTCATGCCCGGATGCGGCAAAGGTTGGGTTTGCTTCGTGTATGTTGAGAGACTGGGCCCGTGATTGGTGCAGTGAGGTTACTAGCCAGGTGGGGATAGCCGGAGTGGCTAAGATGACATGGGCTGAGTTTGTTCGGCGGTTTGATTCAGAGTTTGCACTGCCTATTGAGGTGCAACGACTAGTGAGGGAGTTTCATGACTTACAGCAGACCACCGAGATTGTGGCAAAGATCACCGCCAAGTTTCGGGAACGAGCTTTGTTGATCCCACAATATGCTACCGATGAGGAGATGAGGCGGACCCGATATCATTCCATGTTGAGGGATGATATTCGGGATTTTGTGAGCTTTACGGGGTGCAAAACCCTGAATGAGATGGTCGAGAAGGCCCGTGAGAGGGAGATGGAGTTGGATACCCGCACGAAGCGGAAGACTGAGCAGGCGCAGTCAGCAGGGGGTCAGGCTAAGAATCCTAACACCTCTGATTCTATGGGTAGGGGCCAGCATGACCGGGGTTGGTGTGCCAAGTGTGGGAGATTTCATAGTGGGGCGTGTCGGATGGCTGGGATATCAGGATGTTACTCTTGTGGTTAGCAGAGCCATGTGAGCAAGGATTGCCCCTAGAAGGGCCTAATATGTTTCCACTGCAACCAGACCGGCCCTAAAAAGGCCGAATGTCCGAGGTTGCAGGGAGGGGGAGGAGCAGTGTTGGTGCCTACACCCGCCACACTGAGGATCACTGATGGCCGCCATCCTAAGGCGGGTACCCCGACGGTGAGGAGTCGTGTGTTTCAGCTGACTACCGAGGAGGCTCGGGCCGCGCCAGACGGTATGGCTGGTACGTACCTATTATTCTCTGCTCATTATGATTTGTATGACTTATATATATATATATATATATATATATATATATATATATATATATATATATATATATATATATATATATATATATTGTGCTCGTATAGGGACCTTTTTGGTCAAAAGTATGTCAACGCATTTCTTGTTTGACTCGGTGCTACCCGATTGTTCGTATCTCTTACGCTTAGCAAGAAATTCTGGGACACGCCGGGGATCTTGGATTCCCCGCTCGAGGTAGAGATTGCAGATGACCGCACCGTTAGTGCTGCGAGGGTGTATCGGGACTGTGTCCTGAATGTGCTTGGAGAGAGGTTTCGTGTCGACCTAGTCCCGATACCGTTGCGAGGGCTGAAGTTGATTGTCGGGATGGACTGGTTGGGAGCCAATGGGGCCATGATTGATTGCGAGCACCAGTTAGTCAGGGTTCGAACCCCAAGTGGGGGAGAACTAGTTATTCATGGTGAGAGGGACTCGCAGGGACCGACCCTCTATTCGGTTGCGAGGGCTCGGAGGTTTTTACAGCAGGGTTGCATGGGATTTCTGGCTTATATCTCAGATACGAGGGTAGAGACCGCGACGGATGTGGGCAGTGTGCCAGTTGTACATGATGTTCGGGATGTTTTCCCCTAAGAGCTACCAGGGGTGCCTCCGGAGAGGCAGGTGGAGTTTCGTATCGACTTGGTGTCGGGTGCCGCTCTAATAGCAAAGGCACCATATCGGTTGGCACCACTAGAGATGCAGGAGTTGTCTACACAACTTCAAGAGCTGCTAGACTATGGGTTCATTCGTCCGAGCAGTTCCCCGTCGGGAGCACCGATCCTTTTTGTGAAAAAGAAGGACATAACTCATAGGATGTGCATTGATTATAGGGAACTGAACAAACTAACGGTGAAGAATCGTTATCCATTACCGATGATTGATGATTTGTTTGATCAACTTCTGGGTGCGTCTTGGTTTTCCAAGATAGATCTTCGGTCTGGGTATCATCAGATGAGGATTCAGGATGAGGATATACCGAAGACGACTTTCAGGACTCGGTATGGGCACTATGAGTTTGTGGTGATGTCGTTCGGACTCACCAATGCCCCAGTAGTGTTCATGGACCTCATGAATAGAGTGTGTAGGTTGATGATGGATTGGTCAGTGATTGTCTTTATCGATGATATTCTGGTCTACTCTAAGACCAGGGAGCAGCATGAGCAGCATTTGAGGGAGGTATTAGAGACCCTAAGGGCGGAGAAACTTTATGCGAAGTTCTCCAAGTGTGATTTCTGGCTACGGGAAGTACAGTTTTTGGGGCATGTCATCAATCAGGAGGGTATTTCGGTTGATCCAGCCAAGGTTGAGGTTGTGATGCAGTGGGAAGTACTGAGGAATGCATCAGAGATTCGTAGTTTCTTGGGCTTAGTGGGCTACTATCGGAGATTTATCCAGTACTTCTCCAAGATTATCATGCCTCTGACCTACTTAACCAAGAAAAATGTGACATTTTGGTGGGGTGCAGATCAGCAAATAGCTTTTGAGACCCTGAGACGGAGGTTATGCAAGGCTCTGATTCTAGTCCTAACTGAGGGGTTAGAGGATTTGGTGGTGTATTGCGATGCATCGATCTCAGGGTTAGGTGCGGTACTGATGCAGAGGGGGCATGTAATATAGCTTACGCCTCGAGGCAGTTGAAGCATCATAAGGCGAATTACCCCACTCATGACCTGGAATTGGGGGCAGTGGTGTTTGCCCCTCAAGATTTGGAGGCACTATTTATATGGAATGTGGTTCACTATCTATACCGATCACAAGAGTATGAAGTATTTGATGGATTAGCAGAACCTCAACATGCGACAAAGGAGGTGGCTAGATGTGCTGAAGGATTATGATTGCGAGATTCTATACCACCCAGGGAAGGCCAACGTGGTGGCTGATGTATTGAGCCGCAATACAACGGGGTCCCCGATTAAGGACATTTTTTTTAGGATGACTGTGATTTCAACTTTGTTGGATATGATCAGGGAGGCCCAAGTCGAGGGGGAGAAAAAAGAGAACTGGATGATAGAGAAAATTCAGGGGCAGTATCCTTTGTTTGTTAAGGATAGCCGCAGACTTTTGACAAAGTGTGGTCGAGTATGGGTACAGGTGGCAGGGGGAGTGAGGCAGTGGCTACTAGAGGAAGCGCACAAGTCCAAGTTCTATATACACCCAGGGGCTACGAAAATGTATAAGGACTTGAGGCTGAGTTATTGGTGGCCATGCATGAAGCGGGAGATCACCTGGTTCGTGGAGCGGTGCTTGACCTACAAAAAGGTCAAGGCTGAGCATCAGTGGCCTCATGGAAAGGTTCAGCCACTACCCATTCCCATGTGGAAGTGGGAAGAGATCACCATGGATTTCATCACAAAGTTGCCTAGAACGGCGGGGGGAGTAGATGCTATATAGGTGATCGGGGACAGGCTGATGAAGAGTGCCCACTTTATTCCTATTTCTGAGAGTATATCCGCAGAGAAATTGGCAGACATTTATGTACGCAAGGTGGTGGCTAGACACGGGGTGCTCGTGTTTGTGGTCTCCAACAGGGATGTTCGGTTTACTTCCAGGTTTTGGAAGAACTTTCACGAGGAACTGGGCACTCAGCTAGATTTCAGTACGACATACCACCCTCAGACTGACGGTCAGAGTGAGAGGACGATCCAGACGCTGGAGGACATGCTTCGGGCATGCGTATTGGATTTTGGAGGGAGTTTGGATACATATCTCTCGTTAGCAAAGTTCTCGAACAACAATAGTTATCATGCTAGTATTGACCGAGCCCCATTTGAGATGTTATATGATCGGAGGTGTCAGACCCCAGTGTGTGGGGACAAGGTTGGGCATCGGGTCATGGGGAGCACTGAGGTAGTGCTCAAGACTACCGAAATGATCCAGCAGGTGTGCGACCGGTTGCGAGTCGCGCAGAGCCATCAGAAAAGTTATGCTGATCGACGACATTCAGATCTCGAGTTTTAGGTGGGGGATTTTTTGTTACTGAAGGTGTCGCCCTGGAAGGGGATTATCAGGTTTCGGAAGAGGGGTAAGTTGGGGCCTCGGTTCATGGGCCCGTTCAGGATTAAGGGCTGAGTGGGCAAGGTGACATATCGCTTGGAGTTGCCAGAGGTGCTTAGTCAGATTCACAACACCTTCCACATGTCTCAACTTCGGAAGTGTGTTGCTGACGAGTCTGCAGTCGTCTCCTTGGATGACATTCAGGTGGATGGGAGCCTGAATTATGTCGAGCAGCCGGTCGCCATCTTAGATAGGAAGACGAAGGGTCTTCGGAACAAAGAAGTGAAGCTGGTAAAGGTGTAATGGCAGCACCGGAAGGGCTCCGAATGGACTTGGTAGCCGGAGGAGGAGATGCGGAAGCATTACCCCGAACTGTTTACAACTATGGACTTCGAGGATGAAGAGTAGTTCAAGTAGGGGAGAGTTGTAAAACCCAAAAAAACCGGTATGTCTTGAGGCCCTCAAGAATTTATATTTTGCATTTTTGGTCCCTTGAGTACGCTTAGCGTACTTTGCTTGATTGATCGCGAAGGAGCCTCACGTACGTTGGGTGTACGTGAGGGTACGTCGGGCGTACGCATTAGAGGGTCAAAACCCTAAATCCCGGACTTGTTCCCTATTTAAACGTCTCTTGGCCTCTTGGACCAAACCCTATCAATCTCTCTAGCCCCACTTCGTCTTCCTACAGCAGAGTTAGTGTGTGAATGAGAGTTGTTGTGACATCCCCAAAATCTCGGCAAGAAAAGACCGTTTTCATTTATGTTTTTTAAACATTTTCAGAGTAAATTCTTTTGATTTAAAAGAGTTGCGGAATTTGTTCCCAAAAACAAAACATGATAAAATAGATTTTTATCAAAACATTTCATAAAGAAATATGATTTCATTTCATAATCAAAAATCAGGATGTCATGGTCCGATACAGATCATAAAGCATAAACGATAACATTACAAGTCATTCAACAAATATATACATATACAGACTTGTAAACAAAACAACTTGATGATTCATCCATCTTATGCCCTTACGCCACTTCCTGTAATACAAATAAGCTGAGTGGGTCAGGCTTGGGAGCCTGGTGAGCATATAGGGTTTTCAACCACAATAAATAATTATATTTAATTTCAACAATCAACAATAACCCGATTACCCACTCCCGTTATCCTCACTTTACGTCCCTAAAAAACAACACCTATTATAAGGAACTTAATTTAGGATTTTCATCGGGACGGACATTACTGCAGAGGGGCTTCCTCAACAATAAGTGTCCTAACGGCAACCATGTGGGGATAGAGTACACCGGTGAACACATCGTTCACAACACCTACAGGTTATGAGCCTGCTAGCGTTCCACAGGACTGTCTAGAATAGTCTGTGGTCGTCATCCATACTCTGCTGAATGACTAGAATAACACCAACAACGAGGCCTCTCATCAATTTATTTTATTGCACACCAACTGTCTACCCATGTTTTACCCAACATATTAGTAGATAAAAATATACATGTTTTATACATAATTTTTAAAATAAAAACTGTGTAGCATGCACTTTCAATACTCCATCCAAATAGCAAGAAATACGTAAACACATAACAAGAAATTTCAAGGAGAGTCATATAAGTCTATGTGTTAGAAGGTAATAACAATACCCTCACACAACCCGTATTCTTAAATACATTCAACGATTACTTGTATAATATCGCGTATTGAAAGGGACTATACACTCACTTGATCAGAAGGTGATCGGGCAGCACTACGGCTTGCAGAAGTTGTGTTTCTTCGTAGATCTGGAAGATCTTCACAAAAACCGGGCTCCTCACAGGAAGGGCTTCGGCTCGGAAATATCACTTCTCGGGATCCTCGGGGCTTCGGAACTTGCTTCGGGGCTCGGGAATGATACCGAGGTTTCGGGATATGATTGGCATGAAAATCGAGGCAAAAACTAGAGAGAAGAAAGAGTTTGAACAAGAGAAAATGGCTGATCTCGGTTTCTATTTATAGGCTGCTGGGTCTGGGATTACGCTGGGCGTAATTTCCAGGTACGCTAGGCGTACTCAGTACGCTGGGAGTAATTAGGTTACGTTGGGCGTACTTTGACGTCACTGCATGCGTCAATTGGTGGCACTCGAGTATTGGTCAGACAAGTTGCATCCCTCTGAGTACGCTTGGCGTACTCAAATTATGCTCGGCGTAATTTGAATCGTCAAACTTCTAAATTGCGTAACTTTTGCATACGAGCTCTGTTTTCGACGTTATTTATATCCACGCGTAGGTCAGACCATACTCTACAACTTTTATTTAGACTCTGTCGGCTAATTTTGACTTTTATTTTGATTATTTATTTTTAGAAGGCCGGGACAGAAAAACTTCGTTATAAATTCATAACTTCTTCGTCCGACGTCCGTTCTCGCCTAACTTTTCATCGTTTCGCTACTAACAACGAGATCTTCGATTATCGCTTAGATTGTTTCGGCTAAAAACTGCTCGATCTCAAATCGAGTATTCGGGTTGCACACTGCCATGTCGAAACTTCAGAAAATCATAACTTCCTCATACGAAGTCAGATTTGGGCGTTCGATATATATTCGGAAACCTCGTTTCGGCCACTACAACTTTATGCAAAGATATCGAGTTTATTTTACACTTAAATTTTGACGCTCATTTTCTTCTTAATTCATTAAATTATAATAATTAAGAAAATACACACATAATTCACTTAATTCACAAATAATACATTTTTATTATTTCAAATTGGGTTACAAAGGTTAACCTAGACTATTACATTGCGAAAAATGGCAGGCCCAAAAACACGAGCGTTACAATTCTCCCCACCTTGGAATGATTCCGTCCCCGGAATCACACATCAGCAAACAAATGCGGATAGCGACTCATCATGTCACTGTACGTCTCCCAGGTGAGATTTGGCCCATTCGCGTGTTTCCAACGGACAAGCATTAACTCAACCATCTTTCGTCGCAACTTTTTAGTCTTTCGGTCAACGATTGCCTCTAGTTCTTCAATCGACCTTTTGTTCTCATCGATTCTCAACTCTGAAAGTGGAATCATGTCGGGAACTTCTCCCGTGAACTTCCTCAAGTAACACACATGAAAAGTGTTATGAATTCCATTCAATTCTTCTGGTAGTTCGAGCTTGTAAGCTTGGTTCCCAATTCTCTGAAGAACTTTAAAAGGTCCAATAAACCTTGGTCTTAACTTTCCCCTTTTACCAAATCTTATAAGTCCCTTCCATGGTGAGACTTTAAGCAAAACCGAATCTCCAACATCAAAAGTCATCGGTCTTCGCCTTTTGTCAGCATAACTCTTTTGACGATCCTGAGCTGCTAACATTCTCTCCCTAATTATTTTCAACTTTTCAGCAGTTTGATGTACTATCTCTGGTCCCATAAACTGCTTTTCCCCAGCCTCAAGCCAACAAGACGGCGTACGACACTTCTGCCCGTACAAAGCTTGATAAGGTGCCATCTTAATGCTCAAGTGGAAACTATTATTATAGGAAAATTCTACAAATGGTAAATGTTCATCCCAGTTACCTTGGAATTCTAAGGTACATGCTCTTAGCATATCTTCAAGTGTTTGTATCGTCCGTTCGCTCTTACCATCAGTCTGCGGATGGTAAGCTATACTTAAACACAACTTGGTACCCAATTCCTCTTGTAGACTTTTCCAAAATCGTGAGGTGAAACGGCTATCACGATCCGACACAATCATTAACGGAACACCGTGAAGCCTCACAATTTCCTTCACGTAAGAATTCGCAAGCTTTTCCATAGACCATTTCTCATTGGCTGCTATGAAATGTGCACTCTTAGTGAATCGATCAACGACCACCCAAATCATGTTGTGACCACTTTTTGTTCTGGGCAGTTTAGTGACAAAATCCATAGCAATGTCTTCCCACTTACCCATAGGTACAGGTAAAGGTTCTAAACTCCCGTACGGTTTCTGATGTTGTGTCTTGACTCTCGCACAAGTCACACACTCCGCCACATACTTCGTAATGTCGAGCTTCATAGTCGGCCACCAATAATAGGGTTTCAGGTCATTATACATTTTTGTGCAACCGGGATGAATAGAGTACATGGTTTTGTGAGCTTCTTCCATCAAAAGATCTCTTATTCCTCCTGACTTAGGTATCCAAATCCGATCTTGGAACACCTTCAGTCCATGACTGTTTATACCGAACACCAACGTTTTGCCCAAACGTTCCTCCTTTTGGTCATTCTTCTCAGAAGCTTCCTGTTGAGCTTTCTTTATACTTTCCACAATGGTCGAGACAACTTCAATTCTCAACGCTCTTGGCCTTTTTCTTTCAAGATTGACTTTCCGACTGAGAGCATCAGCAACAACATTAGCTTTACCCGGGTGGTAAAGTATCTCACAGTCGTAGTCCTTAAGTAACTCTAGCCAGCGTCGTTGCCTCATATTCAATTCTTTCTAATTAAAGAGATATTGGAGACTCTTATGATCAGTAAAAAGTTTGCACTTTGTGCCATAGAGGTAATGCCTCCATATTTTCAGAGCGAAAACTACCGCTGCCAACTCCAAATCATGAATCGAGTAGTTCTTTTCATGCTCTTTTAGCAGTCGAGATGCATACGCGATCACCTTATCTCTTTGGGTCAAAACGCAACCCAATCCAACACCAGATGCATCGCTATAAACAGCGAAGTCTTCAACTCTATCGGGTAGAGAAAGAATCGGTGCCTCGCATAGCTTCTTCTTTAGTTTATCGAATGCTTCTTTATCCTTATCACTCCAAGCTTAAGTAGCTCCTTTGTGGGTCAAAGCTGTCAATGGACTAGCGATCGAAGAAAAGCCTTGGATAAACCTTTGGTAATATCCGGCTAATCCTAAAAAGCTTCGGATCTCCGTGGGACTTTTTGGTTGTTCCCACTTCATTACAGCTTCAATCTTTGTTGGATCAACCATTATACCTTCTTGGTTGACCACGTGACCCAAGAATTGGACTTCTCGAATCCAAAAATCACATTTGGAGAACTTAGCATACGGCTTCTCCTTCTTCAAGACTTCTAACACTTCTCGCAAGTGTTTGCCATGCTCCTCTTGGCTCTTTGAGTAAATTAGAATGCCATCTATGAACACTATCACAGATTTATCTAGGAACGGATTACAAACCCTGTTCATTAAATCCATGAATGCTGCCGGAGCATTGGTTAGTCCAAACGACATAACCAAAAAGTCGTAGTGTCCATATCGAGTTCTGAATGCAGTCTTCTCTATATCCTACTCTCTTACTTTCATCTGATGATATCCTGACCTCAGGTCGATCTTTGAAAAATAACTTGAACCTTGTAGTTGATCGAACAGGTCATCAATCCTCGGCAACGGATATCTATTCTTTATTGTTGCCTTGTTCAACTCTCTGTAATCGATGCACATCCTCATACTTCCATCTTTCTTCTTTATGAATAATACCGAAGCTCCCCAGGGTGATGAACTAGGTCTAATGAAACCTTTGTCCAATAACTCCTGAAGTTGCATCATCAGCTCCTTCATCTCCGTCAGTGGTAGTCGATAAGGTGCTTTTGCTATAGGCGTCGTTTCGGGCAACAAGTCGATACGAAATTCTACTTGCCGATCGGGCGGTAATCCAGGAAGATCTTCGGGAAATACTTATGGATAATGACATACGACAGGAATATTCTGCATCACCTTCTTTTCCTTCTTAGCATCGATCACGAATGCTAAATATGATGTACACCCCTTGGTCAAACATTTTCTGGCTTTCATTAGAGAAATGATTCCAGAATTTACTCTGCGTTTGTCTCCATACACCATAAACGATTCCTTCCCAGGCGGGTTCACTTTCACTATTTTCTTCTTGCATAAAATTTCGGCATCATTGGCACTAAGCCAATCCATCCCCAACACGATGTCGAAACCATTAAGTTCTATAGGCAAAAAATCCTCATGGAACTTATTCCCATTTAAGTCAATTAAGATATTTTTCATTCGATGGCTAATAGGTACAAACTTGCCACTAGCAACTTCGACTAATAAAGCATTATCTAGTCTATCGACAGGCAAAGCTAGTTTTCTACCAAATTCATGCGAAATAAAGGAGTAGTTGGCTCCAGAATCAAATAAAATTTGGGCAGGCAATTTGTTTAGGAGAAAGGTACCTGAAGCGAAATCAACTTCATCTTTGGCAACTTCCAGTGTCATTTGGAATGCTCTCGCCTTCGGCTTTGGCGGAATGTTGGGTTTTGCTGCCTCCTTTTTCTTCGGACAATCTCTCGAGATGTGCCCTTCCTCACCACAACCATAACAAGCTTTCTTGGTGAGGGTGCAGTCGTTGGCATAATGCCCTGGCTTTCCACATTTGAAGCATGTGACCACTTCCCCGTCACATTTCGCATGATGCTTCTTCTTACACTTGTCGCTCCATTTCTCTTCGCCTCCTCCACCTCCTCTCGAACTAGACTTCGAGAATTTACCCTTTTTTGCTGGACACTGAAGATCCCTCGAACTTCCTCTTTTCACCAACCTCTGACCTTTCCAGACCTTTTTCCCTGATCTGGGTCTCAACATTTCTAGCAGCCCAGATGGCAACTTTCAATGTGGTTGCTTGCTTAACCATTAGACCATAGTCCGCTGGTAGTCTGTGGGAAAACTTGTTGACCTTAGAGAGTTCTGTTGGTACCAAATATGGGATAAATTTCATCTTTTCTGTGAAACTAGCAGCGTATTCAGTAACGCTCAATTTCCCCTTCTTCAAATTCTGAAACTCATTACTGATTTCCAGAAGGTCCTGCTCGGAACAGTACTGCAGTTTTAGTTGTTCCACAAAGTCTTCCCAAGACATTTTGCTTGCTTCTCCCTTGGGCATAGAGTCAGCTAACAACTTCCACCAACTCAACACGCCAGATTTTAGCAGAGGGATCGGAAGAGCGGTCTTCTGCCTGTTGCTGCATTCGCAACTTTCAAACATTGTCTCCATTTCGGAGATCCAGTCCATAACTTGCACCGGCGTCGGGCTTCCGGATAGACATGGTGGTTTGGATGCCATGAAATCCTTGTACTTACACCCACACCCATCATTTCCTGTATCCTGGTTGTTGCGTCTAACCACTGGTGGGTCGTCTTGACCAATGATCCCACTAAAGTTTTCTCCTTCAGACTGCCCTCCATTCTCCTCGGGCTCTTCCAATTGAATTGACGGTTCTTCACGATTCTGCCTAAGCAGACGTCTTGTTTCTTCCATCTAACGATCCAACATCTTTTGAATCATCATTTGTACGCCATCCATTGTTATCGGCTCAGGTGCAACAGCTACAACAAGTACTTGATCGATCACTGGTGGTTGATTCCTGTTTTCATCCGCGTTTCCAACTCCGCTTCTTGTTCTCACCATTTTTGATCTATACACCGAATAAGGCAAAATTAGATCCTCATTCACGATAGATATTCAAATCATCCTTATCACTCCGAAACGTTTACATGTTAGTTCTAATATCGTAACCATACGCTTAGAATCCTACACACAAGGTTTCCAGATCCAGTCGGCAACGGACCATAGATCCGAACAATTAATATCATATATGGCAACATATAACATTTAGCACAAAAAAGCATTTTAGGCAACATTCCTAAAATAAACTAGTGTTCGTGTCTGAAATATAACAGACACACATCTAACAACCTTCACTTAGCATTCTAAGTTTAAGTCTAGAAATCCTACAAATTCCTAGTTCGCTTAAACTAATGCTCTGATACCAACTGTGACATCCCCAAAATCTCGGCCATAAAAGACCGTTTTCATTTATGCTTTTTAAACATTTTCAGAGTAAATTCTTTTGATTTAAAAGAGTTGCGGAATTTGTTCCCAAAAACAAAACATGATAAAATAGATTTTTATTAAAACATTTCATAAAGAAATATGATTTCAATTCATAATCAAAAATCGGGATGTCATGTTCTGATACAGATCATAAAGCATAAACGATAACATTACAAGTCATTCAACAAATATATACATATACAGACTTGTAAACAAAACAACTTGATGATTCATCTATCTTATGCCCTTGCGCCACTTCCTGTAATCCAAATAAACTGAGTGGGTCAGGCTTGGGAGCCTGATGAGCATATAGGGTTTTCAAAGCACAATAAATAATTATATTTAATTTCAACAATCAACAATAACCCGATTACCCATTCCCGTTATCCTCACTTTACGTCCCTAAAAACAACGTCTATTATAAGGAACTTAATTTAGGATTTTCATCGGGACGGACATTACTACAGAGGGGCTTCCTCAACAATAAGTGTCCTAAAGGCAACCATGTGGGGGATAGAGTACACCGGTGAACACATCGTTCACAACACCTACAGGTTATGAGCCTGCTAGCGTTCCACAGGACTGTCTAGAATAGTCTGTGGTCGTCATCCATACTATGCTGAATGACTAGAATAACACCAACAACGAGGCCTCTCATCAATTTATTTTATTGCACACCAACTGTCTACCCATGTTTTACCCAACATATTAGTAGATAAAAATATACATGTTTTATACATAATTTTTAAAATAAAAACTGTGTAGCATGCACTTTCAATACTCCATCCAAATAGCAAGAAATACGTAAACACATAACAAGAAATTTCAAGGAGAGTCATATAAGTCTATGTGTTAGAAGGTAATAACAATACCCTCACACAACCCGTATTCTTAAATACATTCAACGATTACTTGTATAATATCGCGTATTGAAAGGGACTATACACTCACTTGATCAGAAGATGATCGGGCAGCACTACGACTTGCAGAAGTAGTGTTTCTCCGTAGATCTGGAAGATCTTCACAAAAACCGGGCTCCTCGCGGGCAGGGCTTCGGCTCGGAAATCTCACTTCTCGGGATCCTCGGGGCTTCGGAACTTGCTTCGGGGCTCGGGAATGATACCGGGGTTTCAGGATATGATTGGCACGCAAATTGAGGCAAAAACTAGAGAGAAGAAAGAGTTTGAACAAGAGAAAATGGCTGATCTCGGTTTCTATTTATAGGCTACTGGGTCTGGGATTACGCTGGGCGTAATTTCCAGGTACGCTGGGCGTACTCAGTACGTTGGGCGTACTTTGACGTCACTGCATGCGTCAATTGGTGGCACTCGAGTATTGGTCAGACATGTTGCATCCCTCTGAGTACGCTGGGCGTACTCAAATTACGCTCGGCGTAATTTGACTCATCAAACTTCTAAATTGCGTAACCTTCGCATATGAGCTCCGTTTTCGACGTTCTTTATATCCACGCGTAGGCCAGAGCATGCTCTACAACTTTCATTTAGACTCCGTCGGCTAATTTTGACTTTTATTTTTATTATTTATTTTAGAAGGCCGGGACAGAAAAACTTCGTTATAAATTCATAACTTCTTCGTCCGGCGTCCGTTCTCGCCTAACTTTTCATCGTTTCGCTACCAACAACGAGATCTTTGATTCTCGCTTAGATTGTTTCGGCTAAAAACTGCTCGATCTCAAATCGAGTATTCGGGCTGCATACTGCCAAGTCGAAACTTCAGAAAATCATAACTTCCTCATACGAAGTCAGATTTGGGCGTTCTATATATATTTGGAAACCTCGTTTCGGGCACTACAACTTTATGCAAAAATATCGAGTTTATTTTACACTTAAATTTTGACGCTCATTTTCTTGTTAATTCATTAAATTATAATAATTAAGAAAATACACACATAATTCACATAATTTACAAATAATACATTTTTATTATTTCAAATTGGGTTATAAAGGTTAACCTAGACTATTACATTGCTAAAAATGGCAAGCCCAGAAACATGGGCGTTACAGTTGTAGCCTAAGAAGAGGGTCTTGGTGGTCATTTTGGACTTCTTTCAAGAAGGAGAGTTATTAAGCAAGCTTGGATCAGTTTGGTGCTTCAAGAATCTGGTTTTGGGTCATCTTGCAAGGCTATTGGAGGTAAAAAGCTTGTACCTTTCCATTTAAATCTTTAGATCTAGCTAGGGTTTTCTAGTTTGGTCCCTTTGTCGGATTGTAGACCTCTTTTGGCGAGTTAAGTAACTCCATGAGAGGAGAATGGCATATCTGAGGTCCCTAGGTCGTTTTGAAGCATAAAAATGGAGCCTTGGTGGAAGTATTGGTCTCATGCATGGGTTAAGGACCTTGGAAAGGTCTTAATGAAGGTTTTGGGTGTATGTGAGGCATGCAAAGGCATAAAGTTGGCAACTTTATGCCTTAGGACATATTAATCGACTCAGATCTGGCTTTTGGATGTAAAGGAATCGGGTATTAAGCACTTAATGGAGAAAGTGCTTAATCTGGAAGAACGTTGGGCGTACTCAATGTACGTTGCACGTAGTCCTTAAGACCCTAGTACGTTGCGCGTACCAGAATGGTACGACGAGCGTACGCGCTGCAGATTGGGCCGAATCTGTTTTGGGCCTTTGAGCTTTTGGGCTTCATTTCGGTTAATGGACTGGTTGCATTCTGTGAATTATGGTCTATTTCTTCTGTTATGGGCCATGGATACTTTGGTTGGGCCTTATTAGGCCAAGAGGCCCATTAATAATTTTGGACTGCGATTTTGGGCCCATTAGCAAGGGAAGGATAATTGGGTCTCATGAATGGGTTTGGAGTTTGGGTTGTCCTTTGTCTAATCTAAGGTCCTAACATTGGTTATTATTATTACTCAGCTCGGGAGGTTTCAAACTGTTAAGGGAGCAACTTTTGTATTCGGCAGACAGAGATGAGTCTTCTCACCATACCCATGGGTCTAAGGCATCGAGGGCAACCCATTATGTGAGTTTGGTGTAAGTGTAGACATTATGTGATCTGATATGATATGTGATTGTGTGTTTTGCATGAAGACCTCGGGGGAAGCGCGTGGCATTGGATGTAACACCATGTGGGGTAGCCATGGCAGTCCTAGGCAAAGACCATGTGGGGTAGCCATGGCAGTCCTAGGCAAAGACCATGTAGGGTAGCCCATGGCATTGGACGTAAGACCATGTGGGGTAGCCCATGGCAGTCCTAGGTAAAGACCATGTGGGTAGCCCATGGCATTGGATGTAAGATAGGGATGGCAATGGGTACGGGTATACCGGGTTTCGTGTTCCCCATCCCCATACCTGAATCCCCATCCCCATCAGGGATTAAAAATCTATCCCCATCCCCATCCCCAATGGGTAACGGGGATCCCCAATGGGTAATCGGGGATTTTTCCCCGTTACAAAGTTTTGAACTTTTATGAAAAATAACTCATAATTATATATTAACCAACAAACAAAAACTAACAGAACGTGAGCTGCCTTGCCCGAGGACCCTTACCTTTATGGTGAACGATCCCAGCCAGGCCAGATAAGAATGTGCCCTCTCCTTGTTTCCATGATAGTCTAGATCCGGTTTAGCGCTTGATAGTTACACTTTTTTTTGTTGGCATCCGATGACGTCGACACGCTGGGCTGGTATAAAACACTATAATCACTGAATGTCTTCAAACACGAACAATAACATTCAAGGTTACAAATTAAATTATTCTTTGCAAAGACATAAAAAGTCTTCCCAAAACTATACGTTTGATTGTTAGAAAACCTTATTTATTCTAATGAACATTTGCTTATGCATTATTAAAAATAAAAACATAAATATTATATATATATATATATATATATATATATATATATATATATATATATCGGGTACCCATCGGGGCCAGTTTCGGGTACGGGTATGGGTACCCGACAGGTAAAACCATCCCCATCCCCATCCTCGCTTTTTATATTCGGGTAATACCCATCCCCGTCCCCATCCCCGGTCAACTCGGGGATTTACCCGATCAACTCGGGTTAGGGTTTCGGGTACCCGTTGGGTACGGGTTTTTTTGCCATCTCTAATGTAAGACCATGTGGGGTAGCCCATGGAAGTCGTAGGTAAAGACTATGCATGGCTTATGTGGGGTAGCCCATGGCATTCTTGTAGGTTTTATGTATGCATGGCTTATGTGATATGTGTGTAGCTTTAATTAGCTACTAGGATATGTGTATGCGTGGTGTGTGGTATGCTCTGGGGAACTCACTAAGCATTTCACTTACAGGTTGTTGATTTGTTTCAGGTACATCTGAGCCCAAGGGCAAGGGCAAGGCATGATGGTGCGGCACGCACTCTATCTCTTTTTTTTCACTGTTAGGGTTTGGGGACACTCTAATGATTTGAATAAGTTGTAATGAATCGTTGACTTGAAAACAATTATGTTGGGATTTCATGGATTATGCAAATATGTTTTATTAATTAAAAGTGAAAATTTTCTTTAAAAATTTGGGTCGTTGCAATGGCATTCAGATTATTATATACAAACCCACCAAGAATAAGTTCATTTTTTCCTCTGAAAGTTGAGTTAGCAGAAAGCAAGCTTCTAATGACAAAGCAAGTGGAACTTGAAGCATCTCAAGAACCATAGCCAGATGTAACAATTGTTGGCACTAGTTTCAACAAGGAATTGTTGAACATGAATAGTAGCTATTCATAAACACAAATTGTTCATAATATTGGTAGAAATCATCTATGACTTGAGAAATGTGGAATCTCTCATTGACGAGTTCTTGATGGTTTCTAGTTAAACCATCAGCTACCAAAATGTTATATCAAATCTTGAATCTAACAAATGTCTTAGTGTCATGAACATTTAGATGTAATCCATGTTTAATAATCAAGTATGGGCTTGATTAATCTTCCTCTCTATAGCAAGGCTAGAAGGAGTAAGAGATTCTTCTAGAAAGAATATATACATGGATATATATATACACATTTAGTAATACTTGTTATATAAGGATTTTCTCATACTCATGTCATTGACTATGGTCCTTATCATACTCATGACATTGACTGTGACAACCCGAAATTTCCATTCTGAACAAACCATATCAAGCCAATAGAGGTTAGAACAGTTTCAGTGAAATTCCAGACTTCGGGTATAAGTTTGGCAGTTTTTCAGGATTTACACTTAAGAAGATATCAGGAGAGTGGATGCACTGGGGTTTTGTGCAACACTGTTATTCCACTACTCTAGGATATTAGAGTTTATTCCGGGAATAAAAATATTTTCTGCTAAAAATCCCAGGACTATATATAGAAATCTGAACCAAATAATTCATTAGTTACATTTCCAATTAGAGAAAAGCCAAATTCTCTCACGGATCTTCGGGTTTTATCCCAAATCGTGAGTACTTCAATCTAGTTGTATTATATAGCTTAGATTGTGCTTAATAACATCAAAATCACGACAGAACAGCAAGATCTGTGAGTTTACTCCCCAAGAACATCTTGGAGAGTAAACTGCTTTTCAAAAGCCAAATGGTGCCTAGTCCTTCCTTAAGCCATGAAACTAGTTTGGGCTTGTACACAAATGAGTTTAGGGACACAAAACCAAACTCAAAACAACAAGATTTGAGAGTTTACTCCCCAAGAACATCTTGGAGAGTAAACTCCATTTTAAGGGCCAAAAGTGTCCTAATGTCCCTCAAAGCCTTGGAAATGAACCTTGAGACTACCCATGACATGTTTAGACATCCAAAACAAATAAAATCAAGGGTTGAAAGTCAGTTCATGGCCAAGGAAGTTCTTGGGCCGTGAACTCCATTTTAGGGTGTCAAAATGCCATAAATGCCACCCTTAAGCCTAGAGACTAGCATAGATTTTTACCTTGATGTGTCTACGTGACATCCCCAAAATCTCGGCCAGAAAAGACCGATTTTCATTTATGCTTTTAAAATAATTTCAGAGTAAATCCTTTTGATTTGAAAGAGTTGCGGAATTTGTTCCCAAAAACAAAACATGATAAAACAATGTTTACCAAAGCATTTCATAAAAGAAATGTATTTTTCATTATATAATCAAAACTCGGGGTGTCATGTTCCGATACAGACCAATAAGCATAAACGATAACATTACAAATCATTCAACAAATATATACATATACAGACTTGTAAACAAAACAACTTGATGGTTCATCCATCTTATGCCCTCGCACCACTTCCTGTAATACAAATTAAAACTGAGTGGGTCAGGCTTGGGAGCCTGGTGAGCATATAGGGTTTTCAACCCACAATAAATAATTATATTTAATTCCACCAACCAACAATAACCCAATTACCCATTCCCGATATTCTCACTTTAGGTCCCTAAAATAACTAACACAAGGGACCTAGTCTAAGAATATTTCATCGGGGCGACAACACATGCTTCGGGGGTTCCTCAGCAATATAAGTCAAATAAGGCAACCATGAGGGGGATGGAGTACAACGAATGAACACCCAAGTTCATTAACACCTACAGGTGGCGAACCTGCTAATGTTTCCACAAGACTATCTAGAAAAGTCCGTGGTCGTCATCTAAACTCCGCTAGATGACTAAATCAAACAACAACGAGGCCTCTCATCTGTTTATTACACATCAACTATCTACCCATGTTCTACCCAACATATTAGTAGATAAAATATACATTTTTATACATAGTTTTGAAAACCTGTATAGCATGCTTTAATCAATACATATTTCACATAACAGATGAGGCACACACACATAACACGTATTTCATAGAGAATAAATAATATCTATGAGATAGAAGAGAGTGAATATACATTCACACATATAACACAAAATATACACATAACACGTATTTCGTATAAAATACTTTATAATTATGCGTTTGAAGAAAGTGACCACACACTCACACCTATAAACAACAATATACTTAATACACTCGAACCAAACTTGTATTATTATCGTGTTTATGAAAGGTAGTATACACTCACTTGATCAGAAGATGATCGGACAGCACTATGACTTGCAGAAGTAGTAATCCTCAGCAGATCTGGAAGATCTTCACAAAAAATCGAACTTCTCGCGGACAGAGCTTCGGCTCGGGAATCGCACTTCTCGGGATCTTCGGGATCTCGGGACTTGCCTCGGGGCTCGAGAATAATATCAGGGCTTCGGGGTATTTCTGGCACGCAAATCGATGCAAAACGAGAGAGAGAAGAGAGAAAAGAGCAAAAGAACTTGGCTGCCCTCGCATCCTATTTATAGGAGGCTGGAGCCTCGGAGTACGCGGGGCGTACTGCTCCGAAATCGTCACTGCTTACGTATCCGAAGTGCTCGAGTGCGAGTGTCGACATCCCTCGGTGTACGCGGGGCGTACTTCGGATCAGATCGGTGACTCCTTCGGATAATCATCCGAATTAAAGATTAAATTTAAATACAAATTATTTAATAAACTTCGGAAATTCATAACTTCTTCATACGAACTCCGTTTTCGACGTTCTTTATATCCACGCGAAGGTGAGACTACGCTCTACAACTTTCGTTTAGACTCCGTCGGCTAATTTTAACTTTATTTTTATTATTTATTTTTAATAGGCCGGGACAGAAAAACTTCGTTATAAATTCATAACTTATTCGTTTAACGTCCGTTCACGCCTAACTTTTCATCGCTTCGATACCAAAAACGAGACCTTCGATCCTTGTTTAGATTGCTTCGGCTAAAAACTGCTCGATCTCAAATCGAGTATTTTGGGCTGCACACCGCTAAGCCGAAACTTCGATAAATCATAACTTCCTCATACGAAGTCAGATTTGGGTGTTCTATATATATTCGGAAACCTCGTTTCAACTACTACAACATTATCCAAAGATATCAAGTTTATTTTACACTTAAATTTTGACGCTTATTTTTTTATTCTTAATTAATCAAACCACATAATTAAGCAATTAAGCACAAAACACATAATACTCAAATAATATACTTCTATTATTTCAAAACGGGTTACAAAGGTTAACCTAGACTATTACATTGCTAAAAAATGGCAAGCCCGGAAACATAGGCATTACAATTCTCTCCACCTTAGAATGATTCCGTCCCCGGAATCACACATCAACAAACAAATGCGGATAGCGACTCAACATGTCACTCTCCGTCTCCCAGGTGAGATTCGGCCCATTCGTTTGTTTCCATCGGACAAGCACTAACACGACCATCTTGCGTCGCAACTTCTTTGTCTTTCGGTCAACGATTGCCTCTGGTTCTTCAATCAACCTTTTGTTCTCATTGATTCTCAATTCAGAAATTGGAATTATGTCAGGAACTTCTCCCGTGAACTTCCTCAAATAACACACATGAAAAGTGTTGTGAATTCCATTCAGTTCTTCTGGTAGTTCGAGGTTGTAAGATTGGTTCCCAATCCTCTGAAGAACTTTAAACGGTCCAATAAACCTTGGACTTAATTTTCCCCTTTTACCAAATCTTATAAGTCCCTTCCACGGCGAGACGTTAAGCAAAACCGAATCTCCAACTTCGAAAGTCATCGGTCTTCGCTTCTTGTCAGCATAGCTCTTTTGACGGTCCTGAGCTGCTAACATTCTTTCCTTAATTATTTTCAACTTTTCAGCAGTTTGATGAACCATCTCCGGTCCCATAAACTGCTTTTCTCCAGCCTCAAGCCAACAAGACGGCGTACAACACTTCTGTCCGTACAAAGCTTGATAAGGTGTCATGTTAATGCTCGAGTGAAAACTATTATTGTAGGAAAATTCTACCAAAGGTAAATGTTCATCCCAGTTACCTAGGAATTCCAGAGTACGTGCTCTCAGCATATCTTCAAGCGTTTGTATCGTTCTTTCATTCTGACCATCAGTCTGTGGATGGTAAGCTGTACTCAAACACAACTTGGTACCCAATTCCTCTTGTAGACTTTTCCAAAACCGCGAGGTGAAACGGCTATCACGATCCGATACAATCGTTAACGGAACACCATGAAGCCTCACAATTTCCTTCACATAAGAATTCACAAGCTTATCCATAGACCATTTCTCCTTGGCTGCTATGAAATGCACACTCTTAGTGAATCGATCAACGACCACCCAAATCATGTCGTGACCATTCTTTGTTCTGGGCAGTTTAGTGACAAAATCCATACCAATGTCTTCCCACTTACCCATAGGCACAGGCAATGGTTCTAAACTCCCGTACGGTTTCTGATGTTGTGTCTTGACTCTCGCACAAGTCACACACTCGGCCACATACTTTGCAACATCAAGCTTCATCGTCGGCCACCAGTAGTAGGGTTTCAGGTCCCTATACATTTTAGTGTTACCGGGATGAATCGAGTACATGGTCTTGTGAGCTTCTTCCATCAGAAGATCCCTAATTCCTCCTGACTTAGGTACCCAAATACGATCTTGGAATAACTTCAGTTCATGACCGTTTGTACCAAACACCAATGTTTTACCCAAACTTTTCTCCTTTCGGTCATTTTTCTCAGAAGCTTCCTCTTGAGCTTTGTTTATACTTTCCACAATGGTCGAGACAGCTTCAATTCTCAATGCTCTTGGCCTTTTCCTTTCAAGATTGACTTTCCGACTAAGAGCATCAGCAACAACATTAGCTTTACCGGGATGGTAAAGTATCTCGCAGTCGTAGTCTTTAAGTAATTCTAGCCAGCGTCGTTGCCTCATATTCAATTCTTTCTGATTAAAGAGATATTGGAGACTCTTATGATCAGTGAAAAGTTTGCACTTCGTGCCATAGAGGTAATGCCTCCATATTTTCAGAGCGAAAACTACCGCTGCCAACTCCAAATCATGAGACGGGTAATTCTTTTCATGCTCCTTCAGCTGTCGAGACGCATATGCTATCACCTTTTCTCTTTGGGTCAAAACACAACCCAATCCAACCCCAGACGCATCGCTATAAACAGCGAAGTCTTCAACTCCATTGGGTAAAGAAAGTATCGGTGCCTCACATAGCTTCTTCTTTAGCTTCTCGAATGCTTCTTCATGCTTATCACTCCAAGAATAAGTAGCTCCTTTGTGGGTCAAAGCTGTTAATGGAGTAGCGATCGAAGAAAAGCCTTGGATAAACCTTCGTTAATATCCGGCTAATCCTAAAAAGCTTCGAATCTCCGTGGGACTTTTCGGTTGTTCCCACTTCATCACAGCTTCAATCTTTGCTGGATCAACCATTATCCCTTCTTGGTTGACCACGTGACCCAGGAATTGGACTTCACGAATCCAAAAATCACATTTGGAGAACTTTGCATACAGCTTCTCCTGCTTTAAAACTTCTAACACTTCTCGCAAGTGTCTGCCATGCTCCTCCTGGCTTTTTGAGTAAATCAGAATGTCGTCTATGAACACTATCACAGATTTATCAAGGAATAGATTACAAGCCCTATTCATTAAATCCATGAATGCTGCCGGAGCATTGGTTAGTCCAAACGACATAACCAAGAACTCGTAGTGTCCATATCTAGTTCTGAATGCAGTCTTCTCAATATCTTGCTCTCTTACTTTTAGCTGATGATATCCTGACCTAAGATCGATCTTCGAGAAATAGCTCGAACCTTGCAATTGATCAAATAGGTCATCAATCCTCGACAACGGATATATATTCTTTATTGTTGCCTTGTTTAGCTCTCTGTAATCGATGCACATTCTCATACTTCCATCTTTCTTCTTCACGAATAACACCGGAGCTCCCCTGGGTGATGAACTAGGTCTAATGAAACCTTTGTCCAATAACTCCTGAAGTTGCATCATTAGCTCCTTCATCTCCGTCGGTGCTAATCGGTAAGGTGCTTTTGCTATTGGCGTGGTCCCTGGTAACAAGTCTATTCTGAACTCTACTTGTCTATCAGGTGGTAATCCAGGAAGATCTTCAGGAAATACTTCCGGATAATCACACACCACTGGAATATTCTGCATCGCCTTCTTTTCCTTCTTAGCATCAATCACGAATGCTAAATATGATGTACATCCCTTGGTCAAACACTTTCTGGCTTTCATTAGAGAAATGATTCCAGAATTTACTCGCCGTTTGTCCCCGTACACCATAAATGAATCCTTCCCAGGCGGGTTTACTTTAACTATCTTCTTCTTGCACAAAATTTCGGCATCATTGGCGTTAAGCCAATCCATTCCCAACACGATGTCGAAACCATTAAGTTCGATAGGCAATAATTCCTCATGAAACTTATTCCCATTAAGGTCGATTAAGATGTTTTTCATACAACGGCTAACAGGTACAAACTTGCCACTAGCAACTTAGACTAATAAAGCATTATCTAGTCTATCAACAGGCAAAGCTAGCTTTCTACCAAACTCATGCGAAATAAAGGAGTAGTTGGCTCCAGAATCAAACAAAATTTGAGCAGGTAATTTGTTTACGAGAAAGGTACCTGAAGCGACATCAGCTTCATCTTTCGCAGCCTCAAGTGTCATCTGGAAGGCTTTCGCCTTCGTCTTTGGTGGAATGTTGGGCTTAGCTGCCTCCTTCTTCTTCGGATAGTCTTTCAAAATATTCCCCTCTTCATTACAACCAAAACACATCCTTTTGTTGTTCGGACACTCATTGGCAAAATGTCCAACCTTTCCACACTTGTAGCAGGTTACATCCTCGCTACATTTCCCAAAGTGCTTCTTCTTACACTTATCACACCACTTCGCTTCTCCTCCTTTTCCTCCACCAAACTTTTTCGAATCAGATTTCGAAAATTTGCCTTTCTTACCGGAACCAGATGTTCCCTCAAACTTTCTCTTCTCACCAACCTCAACCTTGTCGGTGGTTCTCCCCTTAATCATGTTCTCAACAGACTTGGCAGCCCAAATAGCCGCCTCTAGAGTATGTGCCTGACGGACTGGAACCTCATAATCCCATGGGATTCCCTTCGCATACCGGTCCACCTTTGTCAGCTTATCTGGAACAAGGCAAACACCATCTTATCGGTGAAGTTATTGGTGTATTCATCAACTGACATGCTGCCTTTCGTCAATGTTAGAAACTTGTTCTCCAATTCCAATAAATTTTGAGCCGAACAGAACTTGCGCTTGAACTGCACCAAGAATTCTGCCCATGTCAATTACAGTGGCTCATTAGGGCTCAACGTCTTCCCTAGAGTGTTCCACCGACGAACGGCTCCACCTCGGAATTGTCGCACTGCATAGATAGTCTGCAACTTGCCTTTGCAGCCACAAGTCATGAAGGCTAACTCCATTTCGGAGATCCAATCCATAACTCCAATCGGATCCTCCTTTCCATTGAAGGTCGATGGTTTGCAAGTTAGAAAGTCCTTGTACTTGCATCCCATTCCATCAATCCTTCCATCATGGTTGTTTTGCCTAACTATCGGTGGGTTGGCTTGACCAATAGACCCACTGAAGTTCCCACCTTCCGAGTGCCCTTCATTTAATTCAGGCTCTTCCACACGAATTGACAGTTCTTCACGATTCTGTTGAAGCAACCGTCTAGTTTCATCCATCTGACGATCCAACATCGTCTGAATCATCATTTGCACACCAGCCATGGTTATTGGCTCAGGTGCTGCTGCTACGACAGGTATTTGTTCAATCACTGGTGGTTGATTCCTGTTTTCGTCAGCATTTCCAACTCCACTTCTTGTTCTCACCATTTTGATCTACACACCGAATCAGGTGAAATTAGATCCTCAATCACGATAGATATTCAAATCATCCTTATCACTCCGAAACGTTTACATGCTAGTTCTAGATCCGGTCGGCAACAGACCATAAATCCGAACAAATAATATCATATACGACAACATATAACATTTAGCACATAAAAGCATTTTAGGCAACTTTCCTAAAAGAAACTAGTGCTCGTGTCTAAAACATAACAGACACACATCTCAATACTTCACTTAGCATTCTAAGTTTAAGTCTAGAAATCCTACAAATTCCTAGTTCGCTTAAACTAATGCTCTGATACCAACTGTGACATCCCCAAAATCTCGGCCAGAAAAGACCAATTTTCATTTATGCTTTTAAAATAATTTCAGAGTAAATCCTTTTGATTTGAAAGAGTTGCGGAATTTGTTCCCAAAAACAAAACATGATAAAACAATGTTTACCAAATCATTTCATAAAAGAAATGTATTTTTCATTATATAATCAAAACTCGGGGTGTTATGTTCCGATACAGACCAATAAGCATAAACGATAACATTACAAGTCATTCAACAAATATATACATATACAGACTTGTAAACAAAACAACTTGATGGTTCATCCATCTTATGCCCTTGCACCACTTCCTGTAATACAAATTAAAACTGAGTGGGTCAGGCTTGGGAGCCTGGTGAGCATATAGGGTTTTCAACCCACAGTAAATAATTATATTTAATTCCACCAACCAACAATAACCCAATTACCCATTCCCGATATTCTCACTTTAGGTCCCTAAAATAACTAACACAAGGGACCTAGTCTAAGAATATTTCATCGGGGCGACAACACATGCTTCGGGGGTTCCTCAGCAATATAAGTCAAATAAGGCAACCATGAGGGGGATGGAGTACAACGAATGAACACCCAAGTTCATTAACACCTACAGGTGGCGAACCTGCTAATGTTTCCACAAGACTATCTAGAAAAGTCTGTGGTCGTCATCTAAACTCCGCTAGATGACTAAATCAAACAACAACGAGGCCTCTCATCTGTTTATTACACATCAACTATCTACCCATGTTCTACCCAACATATTAGTAGATAAAATATACATTTTTATACATAGTTTTGAAAACCTGTATAGCATGCTTTAATCAATACATATTTCACATAACAGATGAGGCACACACACATAACACGTATTTCATAGAGAATAAATCATATCTATGAGATAGAAGAGAGTGAATATACATTCACACATATAACACAAAATATACACATAACACGTATTTCGTATAAAATACTTTATAATTATGCGTTTGAAGAAAGTGACCACACACTCACACCTATAAACAACAATATACTTAATACACTCGAACCAAACTTGTATTATTATCGTGTTTATGAAAGGTAGTATACACTCACTTGATCAGAAGATGATCGGACAACACTACGACTTGCAGAAGTAGTAATCCTCAGCAGATCTGGAAGATCTTCACAAAAAATCGAACTTCTCGCGGACAGAGCTTCGGCTCGGGAATCGCACTTCTCGGGATCTTCGGGATCTCGGGACCTGCCTCGGGGCTCGAGAATAATACCGGGGCTTCGGGGTATTTCTGGCATGCAAATCGATGCAAAACGGGAGAGAGAAGAGAGAAAAGAGCAAAAGAACTCGGCTGCCCTCGCATCCTATTTATAGGAGGCTGGAGCCTCGGAGTACACGGAGCGTACTGCAGTACGCGGGGCGTACTGCTCCGAAATCGTCACTGCTTACGTATCTGAAGTGCTCGAGTGCGAGTGTCGACATCCCTCGTTGTACGCGGGGCGTACTTCGGATCAGATCGGTGACTCCTTCAGATAATCATTCGAATTAAAGATTAAATTTAAATACAAATTATTTAATAAACTTCGGAAATTCATAACTTCTTCATACGAACTCCGTTTTCGACGTTCTTTATATCCACGCGAAGGTGAGACTACGCTCTACAACTTTCATTTAGACTCTGTCGGCTAATTTTAACTTTATTTTTATTATTTATTTTTAATAGGCCGGGACAGAAAAACTTCGTTATAAATTCATAACTTCTTCGTTTGACGTCCGTTCACGCCTAATTTTTCATCGCTTCGATACCAACAATGAGACCTTTGATCCTCGTTTAGATTGCTTCGGCTAAAAACCGCTCGATCTCAAATCGAGTATTTCGAGCTGCACACCGCTAAGCCGAAACTTCGATAAATCATAACTTCCTCATACGAAGTCAGATTTGGGCGTTCTATATATATTTGGAAACCTCGTTTCAACTACTACAACATTATCCAAAGATATCAAGTTTATTTTACACTTAAATTTTGACGCTTATTTTTTTATTCTTAATTAATCAAACCACATAATTAAGCAATTAAGCACAAAACACATAATACTCAAATAATATACTTCTATTATTTCAAAACGGGTTACAAAGGTTAACCTAGACTATTACATTGCTAAAAAATGGCAAGCCCGGAAACACATGCATTACAGTCTAAGACCCAAAACAACCAAAATACCAACACCCACAAGTGTTTACGGCCGCAAACACATGACCAAATGGTCTATGGGCCGAAAATTCAAGTTAGGGGTGTTTTGGTGCCACAAACACTTCCTAAGGCTTAGGCATGAATTTAGAATGCTTCCTTATGACCTTTAAGACCCTCATAAACATATTTGGACATGAGTTTACGGTTGTAAACTCATTTGGGCTGTGAACACCCCAAAAGTGCCAAAAGAAGTGGTCTTTCTCATCCCAAGCTAAAGCTAATGTCCCTAAATCATTCCCTAGCTTTCATACTTACACTAACCCATGAGTAACTATGAGTTTACGGCTGTAAACTCCCTTGGGCCGTGAACTCATGGTAGTAAACTCATATGTGTACCTTTATACCTTCCTATGTTGAATCACATGTGATTCCAACACTTGGTCAAGGTGTTACCTAGTCCCGGAAGGTGTTTCCCTTCATATAGTTGTTAAACACTATATTCATGTCAATATGTGTCATTATATGTCATTTAGGACTTATTGTGTCTCGGAACTTCGTTCGTGGAACTTCTCATCCATACACGCGTACCCGCTAGAACCACTCACAACAGGTGAGTTCATACCCCTTAATCAATGTTTTAAATGATTTTAAATGCTTTAATGGGGGGGGGGGGGAATACAAGTAGAAAACAATATGTTATTAAATTAATTTTATGTATTTTATAACTATGTTTTCACTCAGTAGATTTCACATACTTCAAAAGGTGACACATGAAATGGTTTTCTATCTTAAAATACCTTGATAACAAAAGTATTAGTTTTGAAATGTTTATTAAAATGACATCAATTCACTCTTAATTATCGTTCAAAACTCCTAGATATTTTGCAAAACCATTATTTTTACCTTCTTGAGCAAAACTACACTTATAAACATATGTTCTTATATATGTATTGATGTTATAGTTTCCATCATTCGTTCAGTTTCCCACACCCTGGTGTATTGAGGGTGCATAAATCTACTTGACACAACCAATTACTTTCCAGTTAATTATCATAGGGATAGTTAGAAGATATCAAACATTATTCCTATTACAAGGAATCACACAAGAGTCAGTTCATTCATGAGTCTTTACTAGTACATTACCTGATACATGAGTACCTTTACATATGCTTACATGATACATGAACACGCTTACATGAATACCTTTACGTAGATACATCGACCTGTGTATACTTACATGAATACTTGAACCTCGGTTCATTAGGATGAATTATTAGTACCTTCAGTAAATCGTCCTACCTATCCCCGGTCAACGGGAGTCAGTTACGGGACTAACCATTCCTGGAACCTACTGTTCGCTACAGAGGTTAATTGGACAATCTTCAGATGTTCATTAGGTTATCTATTTCGCTTATCGCGATGTAGAGTCAGTTATGGGACTAACCATTCCTGGAACCTACTGTTCGCTACAGAGGTTAATTGGACAATCTTCGGATGTTCGCTACAGAGGTTAATTGGACAATCTTCGGATGTTCATTAGGTTATCTATTTCGCTTATCGCGATGTAGAGTCAGTTATGGGACTAACCATTCCTGGAACCTACTGTTCGCTACAGAGGTTAATTGGACAATCTTCGAATGTTCATTATGTTGTTATTACTTATATTAGGAGACAGTTACGGGACTAACCATTCCTAGAACCTACTGTTCGCTACAGAGGTTAATTGGACAATCTTCGGATGTTCATTAGGTTATTTATTTCACTTACAGCGATGTAAAGTCAGTTACGGGACTAACCATTCCTGGAACCACTATTCGCTACAGAGGTTAATTGGACAATCTTCGGATGTTCATTAGGTTATACCCTTTCGCTTCGGCGATGTCATGTTTGTCCTGGTAACCCAGGGATAATACTTACATGGTTATACTTTTTCCTGTTTACTTTATTTTGTGATACTTTCACATAAACGAGGAGTTAGACTAAGTACTCTAGTACTAGTCAATAGAAAGGAAAAACTATCATTTTACTTACAGAACATTCTGGGCTTGGTAGAAGACTATCATATACTTTTTCCTGTTTACTTTATTTTGTGATACTTTCACATAAACGAGGAGTTAGACTAAGTACTTTAGTACTAGTCAATAGAAAGGAAAAACTATCATTTTACTTACAGAACATTCGGGTCTTGGTAGAAGACTACATTCCATACTTGTAGGAAATAAGGGATATTCTAGGATTTTCAAACTTATATCTACATTTAAAGATTTGCCAGACAAGCATGACAGTTTTCCAAACAAGACAATGACACTTAAATACTTATGAATTCACCAGCTTTAGGCTGATACTCGCTTTCAAAATAACTTGTATTCTCAGGTCACCAGTTAGACAGGTACGATGTCCAGGCCTTAAGAAGACGGAGCACATACAAGACTCATCTTATTTTGATTATTTATTTTATTGTTGTACATTATGAAAGAACACACATGTATTAAAACTTTACTTTTAATGCGATGGATGATGTTGTTGCTTGTTTACTACTTTACGCTGTTATGATACTTCACATGACGTCCTCCACCCCGGAACGTTTCCGCCGTTCTTGGTTTTGGGGTGTGACATTGACTATGATCAAACCTTTTCACAAGTAGCTATGATTAGATCAACAAGGATATTATTTACTATAACTTCATATTCTTAATATGAGATATAGCAGATAGATTTCAAGAAAGACCGCTTTTCTTAATAGACATCTACTAGAAGATATCTATATAGATTAGCCTAGAGGTTTTCTTAATCCATGTTATCCTAACCAAATGTGTAAGGCTTAAGATCCACTTGTGAATATAAAGCAAATATCTCAAGGTTGGAATAGTCATTTTAATATAAAGATACAAAGTATGCTTTTATATCAAAATGAAAAAGAATGTATGTGTGTTTACTAAGAACTAGTGGGAGGATAGTAATATTCCTAATCTTGTATGAAAGAGACATACTTAATCATTTGAAATGACATTCTGACTATGCAAGGTGGTTTTTGCCTTGACCCAAAAAAGTATTTCTAAAATGAAAGACTTAGGAATGACAAGATACATTCTTGTAATGTAAAATCTATAAGAGATAGATAAAGATGAATGTTAAAGGTTTTAAAATTCTGTTTGCATGAAATGACGATATCTTGAAAGAGGTCAAGATACATGATTCCTTTGGATGATTCTTTGCATTGTGACATGACACATTTTGAGTCTGTCTCAAAGAATCTAGCATATAGGTTGAGCTAGATGAAATGATTTATATTTTGTTTGCTTGGAAAGTGAATCCATCATTTATATCATAACATGAGATACATAATTGAGTACATGGTTAAGTCACTAGATGATTGTGAGAACATTCTAAGAATACTTAAGAAGATGTAAGAGAATGTATATGAGATAATTAGTTTAGAATAAAATCTTAATGTAAAGAGCTACATAGGATTATGATTTCTAAATAAATATAGATAATTATGAGATATAATTAGATTATGACTTCATTATGGAATGAAGAGTAAGTTTAGTTGGAATTGTTGGGTTTTGAGCACTATAACATTCCTATGGTGCACATCCAACCCTAAATGCTTTGGATCTATGTTTTCTCTAATTATACATGCATATTTTCATTTTTCCAAAGCATTGTCCTAACTAGCATACATTTTGAACAATTGAATGATACAACTAGTTAGATGACTTACGTCTTAGAAGGACTTGTATTTCTTGACCTTTGAAAGCTTGAGCACCTTAATTGTGATGCCTCTATTGGTTCACAAACACCAATATGCAAGAGGAGGCTTGAGAGAATAGGTTACTAGCACAAAATGAACTTCATCCTCTTGGAAAGTAAGTGAGAACCGATTTTGGGTCTAGGATGGGCTTATTTATAGTGTTACAAGGGTTACACTTTCTAAACCCTAATGACCCATGACTTTCCACATTCTCATGCTCCATGGATTTAACCTCCATGGACTATCCATGGATTAGTTTAGCCCATCTACATAATCATGGATCATTGGTCCACACTACAAGAATCATTGATTTACATAATCAATCCCCATATATTTAATTAGTATCTTTTGACCATAAAATTAATTCCAAATTAATTCTTGATCAATACTAATTAAATAATATGATTTCATATTAATATATTATACTTGTAATCTTTATATATATTAAAAGAGAAACTTGATGACATAATCTTCAACAATCAGGACCATTCATTGTATTTTCTTGATTAATTTCAACCATTGGATCATTTTGATGATGTCATATAAAATAAAATTAATATTAACTAAATTAAGTTGACTAAGTTTGGAAAGTTGAAAACTTGTTAATGGTGACTAGAATTTTTAATTGGAATCTATACAAGTGAAATAAATGTCGGTATAATTATCAAAACATAAATATGGTTCCTTCCTTTTTAAAATCAAATAATTTGTATATACCTTTCATAATTATAGAATTTGAAATCAAAGAATTCAAAATAGTGTGATATGAATCACAATATTTATTTCTTCATATCCTTTCCAAAATCATTGTTCAAAATTATGTTAAGTATATATTTTCATTCAGTTGTTATCACAATTTCGTGAAATCTGGACTTTACAGCATCACGTTCGAATACCAGCTTCATAAGGTTAGCAATTTTTTTTTTGGATTTACTTATTAATTTCTTACTTCTGATTATAGTTTATGTGTTCAATATATATATATCAATAGCATATTAATGGGTTTTTGATAAAAGGATTTTCTATTCTCTCTCTCTCTCTCTCTCTCTATGTGTGTGTGTTTGGATTGGATTAAGTAAAATTTAGTTTAATTGGTTATGTGTTAATTGGATTGGATGAAAAAATAAATAAAGAAAAGTAAAAATATAGTAGTTTCCATAAGGGTTTAGTGTCTATATATTAAAAGAGAAACTTGATGACATCACCTTCAACAATCAGGGCCATTCATTGTGTTTTCGTGATTAATTTCAACCATCGGATCATTTTGATGATGTCATCATAAAATAAAATAAAATTAATATTAATTAAATTAAGCTGACTACGTTTGGAAAGTTGAAAACTTATTAATGGCGACTGAAAATTTTAATTGGAATGTATTGAAGTGAAATAAATGTAAACATAATTGTCAAAACATAAATATGGTTCCTTCCTTTTTAAAATCAACTAATTTGTATATACCTTTCATAATTATAGAATTTGAAATCAAAGAATTCAAAATAGTATGATATGAATCACAATATTAATTTCTTCATATCCTTTCCAAAATCGTTGTTCAAAAAACTATATAAGTATAATCTTATTCAGTTGTTATTATAATTTCGTGAAATATGGACTTTGCAACATCACATTCGAATAACAGCTTCATAAGGTTAGCAATTTTTTTTGATTTACTGATTAATTCCTTACATCTGATTATAGTTTATGTGTTCAGTATATGTATCAATGGCTTATTAGTGAGTTTTTGACAAACAATCCAAAGGTAAAAAAAGTATATGTTCAGTATATTCTTACTGTAAAAACTACTTTTAATTGGAATGATTTGTATATTCTTTAATATATATGTGTATGTGTTTCTCAATCAGCATATGCATTTTCGTCCAAAGGTAAAAAAAGGCAAATGTAATTTTGATATTGCAGTATTATACATACTTGTTGTAAAATGACCTATTTACCTTTGTTGTGTGTGTTTGTGTATGTGTGTGTGTTTGGATTAGATTATGTGATTGTATTTGATGATGTAAAATTCAGTTTAATTAGTTCTATGTTTGGATTTGATTATGTGTTTGGATTGGATGAAAATAGAAATTAAGAAAAGTAAAAGTGGAGTACCTTCTCGAAAAGTTTAGTGTCTACATATATTATTTCTTCAAAATGACTTATTTACCCTTGCAATAAAAACTACTTTCTTGGGAATGATTCATATATTTCTTTAATATATGTTTGTGTTTGTGTTTCTCAATCAGCATATGGTTTTTTGTCCAAAGGTAAAAAAAGGCAATGTACTTTTGATATTGCTTTATTATATATACTTGTTGTAAAATGATTTGTTTACATCAAAATGATAATGCAGGTGTTATCATCCTCCTACGTATGGCAAATCTCAAAACTTGGGGTGGTAAGAATATTTTGTTCATTATAAATGTTCATGTCATTACATTAATATTTTATTTATAAGATAAATTAATTTATAACTTTAATTGTTATTTCCAGGTCAGCCTCCAGTGGGTAACTGTTTGTTTCGGTCAAGATTGCATTTTAATGATGACATGTCTCACATTTCAAAATTCAAAAAAACGTACGTCTTTTATCATTAATTAATAGTTTAATGTTTGTTTTTCCTTATTCTTAATCATTAATTATTTATATTGTTTAAATTCTTCATTTTTTTTCTTCTTATATGTAGTATTGTTGATATGGATTTGAATGTTGAGTCTTCCATTAGTACTACACAACTTAACACTAATACTGTTGTGGCCAAAGCAGAAGATTACTACCTCCGTTTTCCAATCAAGAACATTGATGAGATTCCAGATTACAATAAGGTATACTTAACAATATTAATATTTTTCCATTAATTTTATAAATTTATAGCGCATAACACAATGAATATATATATATATATATATATATATATATATATATATATATATATATATATATATATATATATATATATATATATATATGAATTTTTTTATATATTTTTAAAGTTTTTTATAAAATAGGAAAGTAGTTTGTCCATCATTGCTACTTTCATCGGTTTTGATTTAAATGAAGACTGGTATTCTTTTTATTGTTGTGACTGTTCAAAAAAATTAAGTAAAAATGATGATGATACCAATGTTGAACCATTTAATTGTGATGGTTGTGGTGGAGCTTCTGATGTTTACAGCAAGTAAGTTTATAATTTTACATTTGTAAAATTCTTGTGTCATTAATCCATATTCGAATGTTTCCAATTTTATTTCATTGTCCATTAAAGTGTCATTTTATAATTTTTAGGGTAGGGGTCGTAATTCGTGTTCAATATGAAACTAGGTCTACTTCTTTTGTATTGTTTGACCGTCATGTTAAAAATGTTATTCACCAGGGTAATAAGTGGCTGATGGAAAAAATATCAAAGGTAGCGTTAATTTTTTAATCGTCAACTCATCTCTTATTTTGTTTTATGATATTAATTTTTTTAATATATGTATTAAATAGTTGAATAAATTCATTTTAACCCATTAATGCATCCCATTCTTTTTAACATAAAAATTTGTCTACAAATATGTTCTTCAACGAGTTATACTTTTTTCATGTGTTCCCTCGTGTTTAACACATGTTATAATCTAGTATATATTAAAAGAGAAACCTGGTGACACCACCTTCAACGATCAGGACCATTCATTGTGTTTCATTGATTAATTTCAACCATTGGATCATTTTGATGATGTCATCATAAAATAAAATTAAATTAATATTAACTAAATTAATTCGACTACTTTAGGAAAAGTTGAAAACTTATTAATGGTGACTGAAACTTTTAATTGGAATGTATTGAAGTGAAATAAATGTCACCATATTTTTCAAAATATAAATATGGTTCCTTCCCTTTTAAAATCAAGTAATTTGTATATATATCTGTCATAATTATAGAATTTGAAACCAAAGAATTCAAAATAGTATGATATGAATCATAATATTAATTTCTTCATAACCTTTCCAAAATCGTTGTTCAAAATTATGTATAATTATAATCTCATTTAGTTGTTATCACAATTTCATGAAATCAGGACTTTGCAGCATCATGTTCGAATACTAGCTTCATAAGGTTAACATTTTTTTTCATTTATTGATTAATTTCTTACATTTGATTATAGTTTATGTGTTCAATATATGTATCAGTGGCTTATTAGTGAGTTTTTGATAAACTTATTTTCTATTCTCACACACACTCTCTCCCTCTCTCTCTGTATGTGTGTGTGTTTGTGATTGTGTGCGTGTGTGTGTGTTTGGATTGGATTCTATGTTTGGATTAGATGAAGTAAAATTCAATTTAATTAGTTCTGTGTTAATTGAATTGGATTATGTGTTTGGATTAAATGAAAAAATAAATAAATAAAAGTAAAAATAGAGTACCTTCTCGAAGGGTTTAGTGTCTATATATATTAAAAGAGAAACTTGATGGTATCACATTCAACAATCAGGACCATTCATAATCTAGTATATTAATAAACCATAAATAACCATATTCTCAAAATTCATCCTATCAAATTGCACTGGTGAAGGCAACCCGAAAAGGACCATGCTACAATCGGGTCAAGTACATCCCAGTTATAGTTATGGGCTTAGACACCAAATCCAACAGTCTCCCACTTGGATAAGTCTAATAACTATAACTGCTAACACGACTTCAGGATCCAACTTAGCAATCGTAAGCTTTCAAAAGCCACTGCCGAACTCTAACCTAGTCAGTGACGCGTCATTCAGATAAGGGATCATATATTACTTTGTTCTCAAGACATCTGTGCGGACAAACACATGGAACATAGGCATACTTATTGTCCTGCAATTTGTTTCCCGATTTCTGATTCGTCTGACATAGAACATAACTGAACACATCAATTTAGTTCTGACCGAGCCCGACACATAGTCAAAACAGAATCATCGAGGGGCCCAAGATATCGCTTTTAATCCTCTTAGGATAAAAGGAACAGATAAACTTCGATATTATATTCTTGTAGTAACTACTCATTAAGTCATGCATAACAATACGTTTTATAACATCAAGTTACTGATGCGTTTTCGTATCATCAATGCACAACCAACTCGTAGTCAACAACTCATATATCTTAGTTAGAAGATTATATGATATTATCGTCTACTCGTGATAAATTCCATGAAGTAATTCAAGTGAGCGTGGGTTAAATCCAATACTTAATTCTTATTTCAGGAGCACTCATGAATGGTGTAGCAAACTTTTGTTATGTCTAACACCTTAGACAATCTACAAGCCAACTCATGACATTCTTCTTTCATTCTTACTTCTAATTTATGATCAACTGTGGATGGTTTGAATAATCTTATTATTCGGGAAGTCAAAACATGCAAAGTGAAACACAAGAATAATACTAATACTATATGGCCCCAAAACTTTTAAGTGTAAATAAAACACCTTTTATTTAATCACCATATTGATTACACATTATTCATTGTATATTTTTTGATTTATTAGCTAATACTTGAATTAAAACAATAGCTATCCCAAGCTCCAAGCATGCACACTATGTTTACCTACGGTCCTTACTTTGTGAAATAGATAAATGGTAAACATTTCCAACGATACTCATTTTACAATTCCAAATCCTTATCGTAAGTTTAAGAATACCAAGTTCTTCCCACTTACTATAATTTGTTAGATTCTAAACTTATATGTAGTGATCCTTTTGTAATGACTATGTACACAAGTCACAAAGACTTTGTCAATTACAATACTTTCCATTGGAGATTGTTACAAGACAATTATAGATCCGAAGTCTCATATTCAAAGCACATTTCTTTGAACATCCTTCTCGCATAAAAGTTTCTACTTTCTCATAGATTCTTGATATCTAACTCTCATTATGGAAAAATTTCCATATTTGCCATATGAAAACGCATTGTTAATAGAATCCTGTCTATTCATAATAATGTCAATATGGTCCATCCATTACTATACTTCCAACTATCCATAATCAATCAATCTTTGGCGAACCTTGGATTGTTCTTAGCAGTTGTTTAATAATTTTAGTCATGTACGGTTCTAGTCCTTTTCCCCTCTTAATGCCCTAGGCATTTGGAAAATTAGAACACATGAATATTATAGCATATGCAATCGATCCTATACCCGAAACATATGGGATACGATTCATAATGGCTTACATAAAGACATGATACTTGACCAGTCATTTGCTATAATATTTCCATATATAGAATTTCCAATGTTGAAGCATTTCAACATGGTATTCATATAAATTCCTGACTAAATTTGATTAAAATCTCAATTTAAACTTTTAGAATTGAAACGAAGTAGAAGTTCCTCTCCCTTAATTATAGCAAAACAACTTTTCAATCCTGCAACATTGCGAATTGAAAACTTTGTTTTCTATAATTAACATTGCTAACTTGCAATACTTACCATAATAATTATGCTCCCACTAGCATAACAATTATTTTGTTACTTGCATAATATTTATGCTCCCACTAGCTGTGACATAAATCCATAAATTAGTTGGACCTCTAGACATCAATACTTTATTGACTTCCTTACCAAAGTTCATATTTTTGACACGAGATGCTTCGATAAGACTTTATCTAAGCTCACACACCTTTTATTAGAAAGCTCATATGTATGTATAAACAATTTTAGAACTTACAACAATAAGTCTCAAATGTTTAGACCTTTTGCCTTTTCTCACAATTCGAACTATGAAGAGGGATGTCGTAGTCATAATCGAATTTGAGAATGCAAATATCACAATTGCTAACTCTTTAAAATCTACTTAGTGAAAGCATTTCCTCACAACCATTTTCATGAATTTGAGAGAAACCTTATGACACTTAGATTTTTATGGTGTATGTGTTCCTATCCATGTGAATTTTTCATAACTATAATCTTAAGACAAGATCTATAACAAATTCACACTCATATGGACTGAACTTGTTCAATCTTAATTTTTCTCCACTTGGCAGCACAAGGGCCTACCATGTCTTCCAAGTTATTCAGTAGATCATCCTTACTGATCAATGAACTTTCATTGGTCAAGGTGCTTACCCTAATGCAAATAGTTGAGAACTTATAGAACACATCTGCATAGTCAACCTTAACTGGAATGAGCACAGAAACAAGAATATGTCAACATTATAGGTTACAAAACTCAAGTCGTGTGCTAGTGATTAACAATATGTTACTCTTGATTAGTTCTTAAAACTTTTCAAGATCTTTAAAACTCCCACTGACCTCTTGACATATAAGTTTCTCTTTGTCAATATACATTCTTTGACAAACAAATATTCAAGATAAACACTATTGACAGTTGGTCTTAGTTGATCTTTGCGTTATCTTAAGGGTACTCATAATCATGGTCTCAATCTTTGTCTGTCGCATGTTGATCATTTGGTTTCTTACTCTGATGTTGAGTGTGTTGGCTGTCCTGACACTCGTCAGTCTACTTCTAGCTTTTGTGTCTATTTTGGTGATAATCTCATTTATTTGTCTTGAAAACGTCAACACGTTGTTTCTTGGTCTAGTGTCGAAGCCAAATATAGGAGGTAGCTAATGTTGTTGTTGAAGCCGCATGGCTTCTCAATCTTCTCCTCGAACTTTTCTTTCCCTCTAACTTGAATCATCGTTGTGTTTTGTGACAATGTGAGTGTCATGTATTTAGCTCATAATCTTGTTTAGCACCAAAGAACCAAACATATGGAAATATAATTAAAATTTATTAGGGAACATGTTGTCATTGGACAAGTTCGTGTTTTGCATGTTCCTTCCGCTCATCAGTTTGCATATATTTTTACTAAAGGACTCCTTACACAGTTATTTATTGACTTTAGAATCAACTTAAGCAATAGACAACCTCTTGCTCAAACTAAGGGGGAGTGTTAGATTATTATTTATTATTTATTGGTGTACATATTTAGACTCTTATATAGTATAGGGGTCCTGTATGTAAAGGTATTACTGATTGTAGTATATAAAGGAATGGAATACAATACAAACCCTAACAAGTATTTTCACTAACAAACAGAAAGAAATTTGAATTTTATGATACCTTTTGGTGTTGTAAAACTCGAACTATTTAAATTTTTGTATTGATATACTTAGTTTAAAAAACCAGTTTATTGGCATTTTAGTTTATCTTAACAACATGCATACCAAAAAAACAAATAATCTTCTTTTTGCAGCCTGCAAACTTTTGGTCCACCTCTTTTAACATAGAGGTTGGTAGATGTGGTTCGTAGATTGCAAAGCTTTTGGCTCTGAAAAACAACCAACACCTAAATGTATGCAATATTGTTAATTAGTTATTGAAGATTGGCATAGTAAATGTGTGTAGCTAAATATTTACCTTATATATTCCCTTCAATTGTGGCATTATGATGACAAAGGTCCATTAGTTACCTTAAGGACTCCCTTAAAGTTATGTGTAACAAATATCTTTATAGGGAGTGAAGTGTAACGGAATCGTATGTTAGAATGTATTTTTATAGTAAAAGAGGAAATACTATAAATATTCCAAATGGATAGATGAGGAACTAACAGTAAAAATTATGAATATGTGCTCCATGAAATACACACCAATATGAAAGATACACCATTTGGATTGAAGAATAAGAGCATAATTGATAATATAAAGATGGGGGATCATATGTTAGAACCGAAGGACCTCAAAGAAATGCACTTAGAGTTGAAAACAGAACAAAAACATTATTTTGAAGTATTGATATGTGCATATTTAGTTTATATTAAGTATAGATTTTTATTCATTTATTAGCTAAATTATTGCATTTTATGGACAAAAGGTACTTAAAAGTGTTTGAGTTATATTTTCAGTCCAAAAATGAAGCTCGGAAGCAGAAGGAAGCAGGAGAAGTGGTTGAGAGATCAAGAATGGAATAAAGAAGAAAAACACCAAAAATAACACCTACTCGGCGAGTCCGATCGAAGAATCGAGAAGATAATGACTCGGGATCCCGGAGACTTATCACAGTACGGGGACTGAGAGATGGACTCGATGAGTCGCCACCTGACTCGACGAGTCGATTCGTATATATAAAGATAACTCCTCAGAACGATGGGGGAGAATTCTGGAACGGTTCAGAAGAGTTTAGCTGCGATTGAGAAGGCAGAAAAACCCTAGAAGACGACGAAAGAAGCTAGAATTCAATCCCGGAGAGTGATTGAGGCAAAATTTCATCATTCCACTTATTCTTTTGTTTTATCATTATGGTTAAGCAATTTGACTTTGTTTGTTTGCTGTTATTTACTTCAATTATGAGCTAAAACCTTTAGACTTCTGTTTGGGGATACAAAGTTGACAATATGGTTTGATTGATTGGTAGGATTAATTCTAAGTTGGTGAATTTTTGTTATTTTAGCTTGCTAAAGAACCTTGTGTGTGAATAATAATTAATTTTCTGTTAATAGGAAGATAATTGATTAGCATGAACATCTATTGATTATTAACCTCATATGCTATGTGATCACTATGCCATATGTTTAGGATTAATGAATATGAAACTAGAATTAATAAGGAAATTGAGTAAATCCATGTGCAAGCTTGTAAGATGACCATCAAACAAGAAGTTAATTAAAAGAATAAATTAGTTAACTATTGCAAGTCTAACTTAACCCGAATAATTAATCTAGTGAATTTAATTAAGTTAGACAATTGGCCACTGTTTAAGTTAGTTTATTTGCTAAGGATTAGGGTAGTGAATACGAATCTAATCACTTGAATCGGTAACCAACGAAAGAAATAATTCATTGCACCATTACCTTGAAATCAACCATAGAGTCAACCAAGTTGAACTAAACAGAAGTTCCTTTCCAATTATTGAATCTAGTTAAGTCTTTATTTTATAGTTCTTAAATTAGTAATAGTTAGTAAGTTTCTAGTCTTGTAAAAGTAGAGAAAACCCCTACTTATTAATTAACTTACATAAAATTAGTTTTTAATTTTAATTTGCCGTTCCCTATGATCGATACCCTGCTTATTTAGCTATACCACAATTGATAGGTTCACTGCCTTTTGTGTGTTATTTGATAATTAAAAGTAGGTTTAAAACTAAGTGAGTTTGCACACATCAAGTTTTTGGCGTCGTTGCCGGGGAACGGTTCTAAATTAACATTAAATTCTAGTTTATTCGATCCTTTGTGTGGGGTTTATCTTACACAAAGTTATTTAAGAAGCAATTTAGTAAGTAGAATTAGTTTTATTACAATTTCGTTTTTAGAGTAACTGGAAATTTTCTTTTATATTTTTGCCTTGAACTCGCCGAGTGCACTCGTGCCGACTCGACGAGTACATCGCTGTTTCAGTTTTAATTTTTTATTTTATTTTTGTTCTTTTTACGCGTTTTCTGTTTTGTTTACAGTTGTTTCATGACCCGAGGATCTGATACACCTCTGGTCCCCCCTCTTGAAGACCCGGAATCCGCGCTAAGGAAGAGCAAGGGCAAAGCCGTTGGAGAATCCGCTTCGTCAAAGAACTCGCCACTCAAAAACCTCAAGTCCGTTTTCAGCAAGAAGAGGAGCAGCAAATTCGGAGCATCCAGTGCCTCTTTGACTATTGAAGACCCAATTCAAGAAGATATCGAATACGAGACCGAGGAAGAAGAAGAACTCACATTCGAGCACGACTCCAAGTTTGAAGACGATTTAGTAATCACTATGGCTAATATCGATGAAGTCCCCATGGGGGAATGGAAGAAGAGGATGCGCGATGACACCGGCCTGGGACTTGTGCAGCCCGCAATTCCCGCGACCGCCACTTTCGAACTAAAAGGCCATATTCTCGCTCAACTCAAGGAGATTCCTTTTTATGGGAAGGATCACGAAGACGCCTACAAACACTTGGACGAAGTGAATGATGTGGCCGACTACTTTAATGTACCGAATGTCCCCCGCGAGACCCAGCTTCTTCGCATGCTCACAGTCACGTTCAAAGGAGCTGCAAAGGATTGGTTAAAGTCACTTCCTCCCGGATCAGTCACCACATGGGCCAAGATGAAAGAGAAGTTCATTGATCACTTTTGTCTGCCCTCCAAAATAGCCAAGCTAAAGAAAGCAATTGCCAACTTCGAGCAACAACCCGGAGAATCTCTTTATGAAGCATGGGAAAGATACAAGAGTTTGCTTAGAAATTGCCCACATCACGACCTTAATAGCCAACAAGAGGTCTCCATTTTCTACGATGGAGTCAATGTCACCACAAGGCAATTGCTAGATTCTCAAGGTCCGCTCACGAAGAAGGCGCCCCCGGTAATCAAGGAGCTAATTGAAGAATTCTCTAAGCACTCTAGAGAATACCACAATCCAAGAAACGAAGTAAGTCGGGGAGTAGTGAATGCGGAAAATGATAGCATAGCGGCGGTGATAGCTAAGCTTGATAGTCTTGATAGAAGAATGACAAAAATGGATCAAACAATCCATGCTATGAGGGTGGGATGTGAAAATTGTAGAGGGCCCCATCTCACCAAGGATTGTGATGTGGACGAGAATGGAAATAAGAAAGCTCAAGTCTTCTATTCAAGTGGCGATCGATACGACGAAAATTGGCGAAAACCTAAGAAGGAATGGCTCCCATACGAAGAGTATAAGAAGGCTAAGGAGGAAAAATACAAGCAGAAGGAAAGGGGACTATATCAAAGAGAAGAACCGGTAGAAAAGAAAGCTAATTTGGAAGAAATGTTCACTAGATTCATAGCCGCGTCCGAAAAGCGACACAATGATCACGATGCTGCAATACATGAGACCAGAGACATGTTAAGGAATCAACAGGCATCCATTCTCAACATTGAGAAACAGCTGGGACAGCTTGCACACCAAGTGAACGAAAGAAGACCGGGTCAACTTCCAAGTAACACCGAAACCAATCCGAGAATGGAGAATGTGAGTGCAGTGACCTCCAAAAAAGAAGAAATTTTCACAGATGCACAAAGGATCTCCAAGAGGAAGACAAAAAGGGTAGAAGAGTCGATTCCAGCAAAACCCGATCTGACTCGTCGAGTCCCTCTAATGGACTCGACGAGTCCGTGCGTGCATGATAAAACTGTCAGTCCTTTAAAGCCATATAATCCTCCTTTGCCATACCCAATTAAAGTCATGCCTGCAGAAAAAGTTGAAGCATATAGAACCTTCATGAAGCATGTTAAAGCCTTACAAGTTAATATGCCATTTGTGGAAACAATGCTCCAAACACCAAAATACTTCAACTTGCTAAAAGGTCTTTTTGCTGCTAGGAAAGATTTGGCTGAAGTCGCGGAGGTACTACTGAGTGAGCTGCCCGAAAAGAAAGGCGATCCGGGGAATATTATAATTGCGTGCCAGTTTGGTAATAAAGTTGTCACCCAAGCATTGACCGACTCGGGTGCAAGCATCAATCTGATGCCTTTATCTTTCTTTAAGAGGTTGAATTTACCGGAGCCAAGACCGGTAAATATGAAGATCCATTTGGCAGACAAGACAATAATTCATCCACAAGGCGTTTGTGAGGATCTCCTTATTAAAGTAGACAAGTTTATATTTCCGGTAGACTTTGTGGTGGTTGACATGGAAGAAGACCCCAAAATTCCAATCATTTTGGGGAGATCATTTTTAAACACCGCATGTGCCTTAATTGATGTATGCGAGTCTACATTAACATTGAGGGTGGGTGATGAGTCCGTAATATTTAAAGCTATGCCAGAAGCCAAGAAAGAGGAGGAAAGAAAAGAAAACATCTCATTGATCCATTTGGATGATGAGATATTACAAAAAGAACTTGAACTTTTGCAAAAAGAAGATCCAACCAAGTTTCTGCTACATTCTAGAGAGGATGGAGATGTTAACAAGGACTTGGAGGAGTTAGAAAAGCTACTGGAAGAAGCTGACTCAGAAAACAACCAAGAAATGGTGGAATACGATCAGACTTGCCGAGTCACTTTACTGGACTCGACGAGTCCAGTCGAATTTGATAATAACTTGGACGGTTTGGATCTGCTGGTTGCTAGTCCTCTGTATAATCTGGAATTGGAAATTTTTCCTCATTCTGTAGGAGAACAAACAGAAAAAGAAGACATGGATACGGAAGTTCAACACTCTTATATAGCATGTCTTAATGCAATTACACTTGAAGATGGGGTGAGCACAGAAAAAGAAGAGGAGGCAAAAGAAAGGAGGGTGGAAGCTGATCAACCATTCATTACCAAACCTAGAGCACGCACCTTCACAAAATACGAAGTAATTTAGTTTGAAGGAAAAGAAGTTCAAAAGAAGGTGAAAACGCATGGGGTAAAGAAGAAAAAGAGGAGAATGGAAGCCCAAGCAGCTGAGGATGATGCTGTGAAAAAGAAGAGAGAGGAAGCAAAACGGGCTTACAAAAAGAAGATTCACGCTTACAAAACAAAGTACAAACCACAAAAGACTAGGCGTGCATTCTCGATGCTGGAAGATGACGAGACGTAGACGGGAATGAGTCCAGCTAACGACTCCTTAAAAAGAAGCGCTTGGCGGGAGGCAACCCGTTATTTAGAGTTTGCTTTCTTTTATTTTTTTAGTTTTGTTTGCAATTTTCCTTCGTTTTTAGATTGTTAATTCTCCAATTTGTCGGACATGTCTGCTTGAGAGTGTGCATGGGCTAAGTGTGGGGTGAAATGATTTTTTAGATAAATGACAAAAAAAAAAATTTAAAAAAATTATGAATTTTTGCAAGAGACTCGCCGAGTCTTACCACGACTCGACGAGTCTGTATGGATTTCAGAAAAAAAAATTGACATCGCGACCAGACTCGCCGAGTCTGACCCCGACTCGACGAGTCGGCATGATTTACAGAAAAAATAATATTGAAATTACTTTTACAACCGGTAACTAGGGTTTTAACCCTAATGAATCAGTTTCTTTTCCACACACACTCGCCGTGCGCCTCTCTCTCAACTCTCTCTCAAGCATTCAAGTGTTCTTCCATTTTTCTTCAAATTTCTCAAGTTTCATCAAAAAAAAGGTAACGAATTTCTTCCTCTTTTCTGTTAAAAGCATAAGTTTAAGGCTATCTATAATGTGAATTGCATAGAAAGAACCGATTTTGAATAAAATTAGATTTCTAGGGTTTCGATTTTTCAAAGATTATGATGTTTTGCATGTTTATTCTTGCCTAAAAACCTTATATACATGTGTCTAGACAAAACCCTTGAAGAAATTTTGAGATTTCCTGGTCCAATTTAGACCGACCTGCCAACTGACTCGTGCAGTTCGTGCGACTCGCCGAGTCGTACATGGACTCGACGAGTCGAGTTGGGGAACATATGCATGACGTTTTTTTTAATTATACTCTGTGTTTCTGGGTTTTGTGTCTTTGTTCTGCAGAAAAGATGTTCAGCAGGGGGCAAAGTTCTGGGGGACACCAAGGTGGCTTTCCTTGGTTAAATTTCCCACAAATTGAGTCCGCTTCAACAATGCGGAAGTGGAAGAAGAAGTTAGCCGACATAAGGAAGAAGGAAATATATGTGCCCAACAGGATAGATTGGGATTGGTTGCAAGGAGTACACTATGAAGAGGAGCTAGCTCCGTATCTTTTAAAGGAGTTTACCCACGAAGGAGAAACAATGATTTGTGATGGGTGGAGCCGGGTCTTTCGAATCCAAGAGTCGGTGTATTTGGAGTTATGCCTAGAATTCTTCTCCACAGTATCTTTCACGGGGGGAGTGGATTGTTATCACCCAACAAGTTTCAGGTTCTGTCTTGGGGGTGAATTTCATCAATGTTCCATGCTCGACCTTGCCTGTTGATTGGGAATTTATGACCAGCCCTTGGTCTCAACAGATATCTTTCTGGCCTTTTTGGGGCAATCCCACATGGTGTTTCCCGATGGAGTTACTAGCATGGGGTGGTGGAACACGATTGGTAACAAAGTTTATATTCCAAAATCGGCACAATAGGGGAGCATCCGATCACCTACGCACCGCCTTATTCATCGTCTCATTTCATCCACTATTAACCAAAGGAAGGATGATGACAAGGTTTCTAACCTTGATGTCTACTATTTATGGAGCATTATCACACCCGGCATTTTTTGCAATATTCCATGGTGTTTGGCTTCATATCTATCGGAGGGTGCGGTTAAGGATCGCAAAACTTCTCGAATCAATGGTGGTATGTTTGCCACCCGGTTAGCCAACTCGTTTGGGTTGATGACCCGTGGTGCATGGAACTTTATGACGATGATTCCTACGCCTCCATTCAATCCAATTCTTTTCCGGCGGGCCAGGATTATTGAAGATTATGGTGGTGGTCATTATGCTATCCCGCATGATGATCCGGTTGTTGGTCCCAAAGCACCGGGGAGGAGGGTTCGTTCGAGGAGGGAGTGGGATGTGGAGGAAGAGCCGCCGGTGATTCCGGTTGATAATGAAGAAGTACCAATGGATTGGTACAATGTGGAGATGAGGCGGCTACAAGATCAAATGGCGCGGGGCATTAATTTTAGCAACCAATCACATATCCGGCTTTTTGATCACTTCAACATACCGCATATTGATGGCGGTAACTTTCCGTACATTCCATCGTGGGACGAGGTGATTAGTGCAAGAAGGAGTGGTGCGGGAGGAAGTGGAATAGCAGCGGATCATGACGAGGAGGAGGATTGATTTCTTTGCATTTTTATTGAACAATTTTCAATTTTTATGTTTTTGTTTTTTTATTTATTTGGTTGGTTTGAATGTGTTTAGACTTTTTACTGTTTTTGTTTAATGTGTGGTTGCTTTGATTATTTTTCAGAATTGAATTAGGAATGCTTGCATAGGAGAGTTAAAGTTCTAGAGTCAAAAGGGTTATAAGAGTGATAGAGAGTCAAGAAAGGGAAGCATTAGAGTCAAAGTATCGAGTCCGGTCCTTAGGGACATGAGCGAGTGAGTCCAGAAGTGAGGAGAAAATTTTGAAGATTTATTGGAGGCTGGAATATGTGTAGAATTCCAATTTTTTTCGTCCAGAGGTCTACTCGTCGAGTGCACTAAACTGACTCGACGAGTCGCCTTGTATTCTCACACACATGAAGATGTCCGCGCTTATACTCGACGAGTCATCAATTTTTAACCGAAGGGGACTGCTGATTTGATGCTGATAAGAGTACCACCTAACCATTTATTCTTCCTATATTGATTCCTGAAGATCTTACACTGTTTTTCCGCGTATTTGGAGCGACCCACACGAGATTTGACACCCAAGGCATGGATGAGATGTTACCATGTCTAAAGTCAATTGAAGTTGGAGCTAAAATGAAAGTGACCAACCTATCCACTGCTATCCCAGGGGAGTTTGTTCCAATTCCCTCTTTATTCTCTTTTTATGTTTTTATCATGCATAATATGCAATGAGGGCATTGCATAAAATAAGTGTGGGGTAGGGGGTTGGTTACATATTAGAAAATTTAGAGTCTTAATTTAGGTTAATTTTAAAAATTTTGTTGCATATTAAAAATATTACTTAGGATTTAATTTAGAAAATTTTGATAAAAGTAAAATTAGGATTCCATGTTAGAGTTGTGTTGATAATTGCATGAAGACCCAAATGTTTACTTGAGCCTATATACGTTCTAGTGCATTTGTGGCTTCCTTATTCTAGTGAAATCATGGGACAAAAACACGACCCTGCTCAGCCTGAAGGATGCAATATGTTTAGCAGCCTAAACCTGAAATGTATCCAGGAAGATTGTTATCGTTAGCCAATAAAGGTTGAGATTGAGCGCCCCTGCTTAAGCATGTAGGGATTTGAGTGAAAAAAGAGAGGTACATGTAAAAAAAAAGAGAGAGAATTACAAGAGAAGTTGTATTAATTTTGGAGCAAATAAAGTGAAGATCAAAAGATCAAAATTCCAAGAAATTCAAAAAGTTGAAGATACCAAAAATCAAACAATAAAGGTGGTGAATTCAAAGAGATCAAAGATCAAATTATTAAGGAAGTGAAGAATTCCAAAAGAGCTCCATGGTGGTATCGGAAAGTGTAATTCTAGATTATGTATGCTTGGGTTGCTCAATTAAAAACACCTTGAGGGTAAGAGGTTTTCTGCGGATGGATTCGGAGGGTTGCATAAAATGAGCATAGTTCGGGGGGAGTGGGCGAGTGTTTATGAGGATTGTGAGTATTTGGAGTATGGGAGGTCCTTAGGAAAAATTTTAGATACAAATGCATGTGTTGTGGTCTTGGCATAATGGCTGGGTTAGATTGGAGTTGTCATATATGATTCTAATGTTTTAAATTTTAGTTTTGCTTGGGGGCAAGCAAAAGTCAAGTGTGGGGTATTTTGATATGTGCATATTTAGTTCATATTAAGTATAGATTTTTATTCATTTATTAGCTAAATTATTGCATTTTATGGACAAAAGGTACTTAAAAGTGTTTGAATTATATTTTCAGTCCAAAAATGAAGCTCGGAAGCAGAAGGAAGCAGGAGAAGCGGTTGAGAGATAAAGAATGGAATAAAGAAGAAAAACACCAAAAATAACACCTACTCGGCGAGTAGAGTCGACTACTCGGCGAGTCCGATCGAAGAATCGAGAAGATAATGACTCGGGATCCCGGAGACTTATCACAATACGGGGACTGAGAGATGGACTCGACGAGTCGCCACCTGACTCGACGAGTCGATTCGTATATATAAAGATAACTCCTCAGAACGATGGGGGAGAATTCTGGAACGATTCAGAAGAGTTTAGCTGCGATTGAGAAGGCAGAAAAACCCAGAAGACGACGAAAGAAGCTAGAATTCAATCCCGGAGAGTGATTGAGGCAAAATTTCATCATTCCACTTATTCTTTTGTTTTATCATTATGGTTAAGCAATTTGACTTTGTTTGTTTGCTGTTATTTACTTCAATTATGAGCTAAAACCTTTAGACTTCTGTTTGGGGATACAAAGTTGAGAATATGGTTTGATTGATTGTTAGGATTAATTCTAAGTTGGTGAATTTTTGTTATTTTAGCTTGCTAAAAAACCTTGTGTGTGAATAATAATTAATTTTCTGTTAATAGAAAGATAATTGATTAGCATGAACATCTATTGATTATTAACCTCATATGCTATGTGATCACTATGTCATATGTTTAGGATTAATGAATATGAAACTAGAATTAATAAGGAAATTGAGTAAATCCATGTGCAAGCTTGTAAGATGACCATCAAACAAGAAGTTAATTAAAAGAATAAATTAGTTAACTATTGCAAGTCTAACTTAACCCGAATAATTAATCTAGTGAATTTAATTAAGTTAGACAATTGGCCACTGTTTAAGTTAGTTTATTTGCTAAGGATTAGGGTAGTGAATACGAATCTAATCACTTGAATCGGTAACCAACGAAAGAAATAATTCATTGCACCATTACCTTGAAATCAACCATAGAGTCAACCAAGTTGAACTAAACAGAAGTTCCTTTCCAATTATTGAATCTAGTTAAGTCTTTATTTTCTAGTTCTTAAATTAGTAATAGTTAGTAAGTTTCTAGTCTTGTAAAAGTAGAGAAAACCCCTACTTATTAATTAACTTACATAAAATTAGTTTTTAATTTTAATTTGCCGTTCCCTATGATCGATACCCTGCTTATTTAGCTATACCACAATTGATAGGTTCACTGCCTTTTGTGTGTTATTTGATAATTAAAAGTAGGTTTAAAACTAAGTGAGTTTGCACACATCAAGTATGAAGAACAGAAGTAGGCAAATGTTTCATTACTTAAGGCCGTTTTAGGAATAGTGGTAGTTATCTACGCTATCTGTGTTGTAATATATGTTTTGTTTATGAAAATATCTTTCATGGTTTTGCCTTAATCAATTGATAAATATTCTATAATATATTGATGAATGATTTATCACGTTATAATGTTTACATAGAAAATTCAACAAACCAATCAAATAAGTTAAAGAAAACATAAACAAACTAGAGATGATAACATTTGGGAGCGTGTAAATACACAAGCCTCTCCACCACATAACAAAGAACGAAATGTTACATATCAAACACTAAAAAACTTTGAATTTTTCAATCATTTTTATGAGTGTTTACTTGATCTCATCTTAATATAAAAACGCATAGTCATTAAAGATCTTATACAAACTTCATGCGAACCTTCTAGACATGTTAATTCACATGTACATTAATCATGTTAATTCACATGTACATTAATCCCCGTAATCTGCTTGTTATTCTTCTTAAACAATAATATTATAACTGGCTAAAATAACCATAGCTTGGCCACAACATATGGTCTTTTAAGTAGTTTGCTTTCCTTATCTACATCGAAACAATACAAAATCAAAGATTATTTATCAATTCACTTGGATATAATCCATGACATATGTTCAAGGTTCTAAATAACGTAAGACGTGACTTGGCGGCAATGTCAAACCTCAAACTTTTCTGAGCCTTGGCAAGCCACGTCATTTGTAAGGCATGGCATAAGATGACAATTTTGTATATAATTAATAATTTTATATGTATTTTCAACTATTATTCATTTTTATACATATATATAAGTTAATACGACGTTTTGGTAAAGCTTGACGGTAAATACAAGCTTTGGAGCCATGGCGCGTCATGACGGAGCAGTCGGAGCCATGTCAAGCTTTTTAGAACCTTGCATATGTTAAATCACCATTTTCATCTCCATCTCCGATGTCTTTATTAGTAGACATCGATTTATGAAAGTTTCAACAAAACATATTGTGTTGTAGTAGTTTTTTCTTCCTCATCCTAAACACCTACTATATATACTAGATGATTTGCATATAACAAATTATTAGCAACATCTTTCGCGACCTATCTAGGTAAGCTAGGTAAGCAATTTGATGGAAAGGTAGACCTACGAAGAATAAAGAGGTTGGCTAAAAAAGACACCATATTTTATCATTTAGACATCCTATATAGTTTTTAAGGTATTTTTATAGGTTGAAATTGCATTGCTTTCTGAAGAAAAAAATGATTATAAGTGATTAACTATAGGTTGACTTTTGATAAAGATGTCTATGGGATGTTTGAAGGGTGTCTTAACTGCAGCATCCAGAATAAATTATGTTCGCGAGTAAATATCAAGCTCTAATTTATTCGCTAGTTTACGAACATGTTTTCATGGGAATGGTAGTGGTTTTTGGACAAGTAAAATTTCGGTGGTTACCCAAATATATGATATGAACCTTTATGGCCAATTATATTTTATTTTTTATTTTTTATTTTCTTTTTCGAAACGACTTCTTTTTTATGTATTTCATAAGTTGAAAACCTTAATGTTGCCTAAAAGTTGAAAAAGACTTGGATTAGTAGATTTTGTTTTTTCTCTCTTTTTTTTTTTTTTTTTTCTTTTTTTACTTTATAAAACATGATCGTCTGTTTTTTTGAAAAAAAACATATTTGTTGCATAAATTAATAAAAACATTTAACATTGGTCTATTTAGTCAATATTTAACACGTGACGTTATATAGAAACCAATTTATTATATAAATCAGTGTTGTAAAAATCCCGATTAGGTCCCGATTAATTTCCGATTAATCCCTAGGCACTACTTGACCGATTAGAGAGCGCCTAGCGATTAATCCATGCATAAAAAATGACTGAAATAGTAGAACCCGATAAATTTTAACACTTTAAAGAAGTTATATCTCAATAGAAATTATTTGATGTATGATTAGTGTTGTATTTATCATATTAACCTATTTTGTTATGATATTAGTGGTATTTATGAATTTTTATATGATATTAGTCATACTTAATTTTTTAAAATCTAACAAATTAGCAATTAATGGTCCCCGATTAATCTCCGCCTAGCCGATTAATCCCATGACCCCAGTCCACCGACTAGCTAACGCCGAACGATTTTTACAACCTTGATATAAATTGAAAAGGTATAATACTTCATGCAAACAAAGATTTAGCATTAGAATAAAAACCATTCTCGTCGCTATAACACCAATAGTAAATTACAATAATGGTCCTTATAATATGAGGTAACTTGTATGTTTTGTCTATAGTTATTTTTTTATTTTGTAATTTAGAAAATTCTCATATCTTTTTGTTGAGTATTTGGTCCTAGACATTAATAAATAAATAAAACTACGTTACTCTTATCTACTTATTTTTTAACTAATATGTTATTTATTTATTTAAATAATAAAATACATTAAAATGAGATCATCACCGTTCCTTGTGTCCGGTCACCGCAAAACCACATTTGACCACCGCCACAAATAACCTCCGGTCATAGCTACCTAAAATAAGAAATCTATAAACAAAACAAAAATCATATCCAAACTAGATACAATCTCAAAACCATAGATCCAATAACCAAATTAAAAAGCAAAAACTATATATTCAAACTAGAACATAAACTAAATGATATAAAGATTGTCAAAAAAGCACATGAAAAAACATACAAATGGCCTAAAACACACGGATCACTGGGGAAACACCTTCAGATGGAAGGAGACCTTGTTCTTTAGAGTGGATTTGATTTGTCGGTTGGAGATTTGGTTTGTCGGAAGGAGATCTTAAGGGTTTTTCCGACGCACCACTCTTTCATGTCGGATGGAGAATGAAAGGCAAAACCATTCCACGAGCACCATTCTTTTATGTCCGGCTACCGGAAATGTTTTCGTGACACACCACTATTTCAAGTCTGGTAACCACCATTTGAAATTGTGACAGTGATGGTTGGACTTTCAGGGGGTTGCGATAGCATGTGGAGGAAAGAAAAATGTGGAAGGTTGTGGCCTTAAAGATGCAGATCAGTGGTCGTCGACCGACCGCCAATGGTGGAAGGCATTAATTCATAACACGTGCTCTTTTATTTTCTATTATATTGTTGTAGATAAACATTAACCTAGTCATAGAGAAAGTGTCTATATTGTTGTAATGGATCCAATAATTTAGGATCCTTCATTGTATTTATATCTCTCTTGATTATCAATGAAAATAACAATAAATTCATCGATCATTCTTTTACATGGTATCAGGTGCTCGAAATTAGGGTTCTTCATTATGTGTTAAAAAGAGTGAGGGAGAGAGTACATCACTTATAAAACGGGTGGGTGGGGTTGGAATGTGTTAAATGGAGGTATGTGGTTGTGTATCTAATTGTTTTAATTATAAATAAATTAAAAAGAAAATCGATAAGGTCAATATAGTAATTATGTTTGATAAAGACTAAAGACGCAAAAAAAATGCAAATTATAAAGACTTAATGTGTTAAAATAATATTAGAGACACTACACAGACCTTCCATGTTATTTACCCTAAACTTTCACTTGCATCAAATTAATTTTTGCAACTACATGTATATTAGTTAACATTTAACAATCTACCCTAATAAATGAAAATGTTATTGCCACTTGTCATTCTCTCATTTATTTGGCCACATGTCATTTTGTCATAATTTTGAAATATATTTATTTTCTACTTGTCAATTACTTCATTATTCATTTCTACTATATCATTAATTTAGTTTCCATAAATTAAATCTACTATAATAACTATTAATTTCAAATTTCAAATTTCAAATTTCAATTTCAATTTCAAATAAATTTACACTTTAAACATTTGTATTTAACATTTTATAATAATAAATCGTTTAGTACACAGGTCTAACAATTAAACACATAATTTTAATTAATTTATTTTTGCATGTTTTTTTTTTCATAATTTTCACTTATTTCATATTTCAAATTCAAATAAACTTTTCTTTTAATCGCTCATGTTTAACATTATGTTTTAATTAACCCGTATAATATACGGGTTTCACAACTAGTCTTTCGAATATGCTCATCATTTACGAATTAATGACTAAGGTAATAGGGAGGCAGTTGGATGCTTAACCCCGTTAACTTTTTTATATTTTTTTTTTATTTTTTAGTTTTAGTATAGAAAATTAATAGAGATTAGATCCATTATATTATTTTGACACCCACGTCATAGGATTAACTAAGACCAAACGCTCCTAAGAATGTCAACGGGACCAAATGGAGTGGAAATAGTTGTCCCCACCTTGAATTCGCTTGTTTCCCCTAACCCCCAAATTCCCATGTTTCCCTACCCCAATCCCGCCCCCTAATTTCAAGACCACCCAAGATCCCGTCCTTGTTTCCCCTTAATTCCATGTTTAACCTGAAATTCCCCGTTTAACCTTAGCCACCGTATTTGTAACTCCTTTATTTCATTTAGCCTTTTATATTACTCTAATTATTCAAATACAAAATATATATTACACAACGGATACCCTAAGTTTGATATTTATTTTTATGATAAAATTCAATAAAATCACTAAGTTAACCGAAAATTTCGATTTTGACACCGTGCTTTTTTTTTCTCATGTTTATGTCATTATATTTACAATTTTGTTGCAATATATCCCAAATGAACGATTTCCCATGTTCTCTCGATAATCAGTTTTCCCAAATTACAATAAAGTCACTATGTTTATCAAAATTTCAATTTTGACACTGTGTTTTTTTTTCAATTATGTCATTACATTTACAATTTTGTTGCAATGTCAACCAATTGACTGGTTACCATCGATCTAGCAGGTTACCAAATAAATGACATGGCAATATTGCGATGTGGAAGTGTGACATCCCCATTTTTACGGCCATAAAAGACCGATTCATTTATGCTTATTAAATTAAAGTATTCTTTTTTAAAAAGACTAGTTATACAGAATTTGTCCCAAGATCATGATAACAATATTATCAAAGCATTTTCAAATAAATGTGCTTTGTTTATATTTTTTAAACTCGAGATGTCATATCTGATATAAAACATAAGCATAAACGGAGACTTACAATGTCTCAATATACTAATGATCTACATCTCCTTGAATCTTTCAACAAATAATTATCTATCAGTATCTTTGTATTGATACCTGTGATACAAAGAAACTGAGTGGGTTAGGTTGGGAAACCTAGTGAGTACATAGGATATTCAACCCATAATATTATAATATTTAATTATATATTCTTTAGCATTCAAATAACCCAATTACCTCACTCCCATTATTTTCACTTAGGGCTTGTTTGATAGACCTCTTACTGGGTCCAGTAAGAGGTCATCTCTGATCCGGTCCAATAAGTGTGCTAGATATCATCCATTTTGCCTCTTACTCGGTCCACAATCAATACACAAGGCTCTTATTCGGTCCACTAAAATAAAACACTAACTGAGAAATCGTCCATGTATGCCCTTCTCCTTCTGCGTGACTTCCTTCTCCTTTCCCCCATAGAAAATTTCTTCTAGTCGCTCCTCCCATCTCCGAAATCTGCACCAACTCCTCCCTCTCTGACCTATTCCTTATCCGCCACCCTCTAGCACCGCCTTTCCTGAGCTCTGGCCTCTATCCATGGGTGAGAAATACCCTCTCTTTTTCCTCCCTTTTTCGTTCAAAATTTCTTTGATTTTTCTGTATGTATTTTTTAGCTCGATTTTTCTGCCATGTATTTTAGATTCAAATCATGATTATTTCTCAAAATCAAGATCAAATTTAAATTCTTGATTAAGTCCAAAAGATTATTTCTCAATAGTGAAAGTCAAATATATGATTGCTTTTATGATGTGATGAGTGCTAAAGAGGATCTGTTACATTCATTTGCTTACTTGAGTATAGATAATTATTGAATGTGATGTATTTCCAACAGGAAGCAAAGCAAGAAAGGGTTTCTACTCATAAATTCAGAAGTCGTTTGGATTAGAGATGGAAACAAGCATAATCATCAATAGTAGGGTAGACTTGGGAAAATAAAACTTTAAACAACATCAGAAATGAAGGGAAATAATATTTATGTGAAATGATTCTTGAAACGGATGGACAAGACATTGAGAATAAAGGAAACAATAACTTTGATGATGTGGCTTAAGTAACATTGTGACAACATGAAGAGAATTCGAGAAATTATGATATGTTTCTCCTAAATTTTCTAGAAAGCATCAAACAAGGGATAATTTTGTAATATGTATTTTTTTAATAAAGGGTATTTTTGTCATTGTTAATTATATATATATATATATATATATATATATTTCATTCATTTGTATGCCATTTTGTAATTATATAATTTGTTATAAAAGTGTATTTTTCACTATTTTATCGAGTGAATAACACAAAAAATGAATAAAAGGGTAAAATTGTCATATTCAACATTTAGCATACTTGGTTAGAGTCGTAATCAAACAGTATGGTTGCAATCATAGGCATAATCAGTTAGAGCTTCAAACCCAATCAGGCCTCTACTCAGTCAGATCTGACTCAATCAACAACTATCAAACAACCCCTTACTAATCCTAACATGATCTCGAGGGATCTTTCTTAAAGGACCTTTATCAGCAAACACTTATATTTCCTAGGTGATTAGGCACGAAGGTATGATAATTTTTTTTGGTAAATACGGAAACACATCAATACATTAGTACTAGGGTTCAGCACGGCAGTACAAAAGTACTTTGGTTTAGCACAGCAGTACAATAGTACTTTGGTTTAGCATAGCAATACAATAGCACTTGGGTTTAGCACAATAGTATAATAGTACTTTGGTTTAGCACAACAGTACAATAGTATTTGGGTTTGGCACAACAGTATAATAGTACTTTGGTTTAGCACATTAGTACAATAGTACTTGGAATAGACACGACTTATTATTTCTCATGACGTTCACTAACCTATCACGACCACCGTCTTACATATCCCTGACACAACCTCTCATTTATTATTTCACACATCCCTTTACTACCCAATCATATATATATATATATATATATATATATATATATATATATATATATATATATATATATATATATATATATATAGTTTAATGAAGTAATAACTATATCAAGCTGCACGTATATATATTAAACACAGCAAGACAGCGCACATAGCATTTAAGAAATTAGAATACTTATATCTATGTGTAAGTTTGAAAGTAACTATGCACTCAATTGATAAAATGGGTGACTGACAATTTCGTCAGCGCTTCGCTTCGCACTTCCAAAGAAACCTAGACGTATAAAGCACCAAGCCTTAGTCTACTTTCATAATCCTAGCGACTATATAATTATAGTCTAGATTTCTCACCAATCCCAATGTCTACATCAAGATATATAGTGTAACGAACAACCAGGTAGGATCATTATACCGTTTGGAAATCCCACTTTAAACACCTCACTAAATCCAACCAAGGCATCATCCACGTAAGTAGATCAATCAGTAAAATGACTTGAAATTACTGATAAATATTAATTAGAGGTTTATAATAATGACTACGACTATAATTAAAAGTTACACTTGAATGAAATAAGTGTAGCTTAACTTATAGAGTACTCTGATGAAAACCGTAAATTTTGCAAGCAGAACTCTAATCTGGGAGCTTCTATTCACCGACTATTAGACACCGCAGGGCTTCACTAACTAAAAACTTAAGGGAGAAAGGGCTTAGAATTAAGAGAAATCGAGAGAGAAACGTTTGAAGGGTGTAGGAATGAACTGAATTTCGACTCATATAGAGTTGAATTTGGACTGTGTGTTGCACATAGATAAGGTGCGGGCCGCACATCTGGTCGGAAGAGAGTAACATGTCACTTTCTGCGTGGTGTCACATGTCGCATTCTGGGTAGAGTGCCAGTGCGCATGGTGCTCTTTGTCATAACGCACGGGTGCATGCGAAGAATTTATGATCCCAATAAAGTTTATATCTTCTTCATACAAGCTCCTTTTTCGACGGGTTTTATATCCACGCATATCTATCGATGAGATCTAAAACTTTCATTTAGACTCCGTCGGCTAGTTTTGACTTTATTTTTAAACCTTAATTTTTAACAGGCTTAGACTCTTAAAGTCCGTTAAAATTCATAACTCTCTCATATGATATCCGTTCTTGACTGTCTTTTTATTGATAGAACCATGAGGACGAGATCTTCAACTCTCGTTTAGATAGTTTTTCCTAACAATCGATCGATTCCAATTTTGGTTTCTGAGTCGTATGTTATTACGCTAAAATATTAGAAAAAATCATAACTTCCTCTAACGAAGTCAGATTTGGGTGTTATTTATATGTGCAGAATCCTTGTCACATATACTATAACTTTGGTTAAGATTATTTATTCTAAATAATATTCTATCAAAAAGTCAATTTTAACGCTTATAATAGCCAAATAGATTGGCCCTAATTTGCAGGTGTTACAGGAAGCCACATGGATCTTATGTGGCAGGACTGAGTTTCAAATATAGGGTTTGCATCGAACCCAGTTTCACATATCTTCTTTTCTTTTTCTCCTTTTCTTGTTATAGTATTTCTTCACAAATGGCATCTAAAGGTCGATGCAGTGGTTGAAACTCACTCACAAATCAACAAAAATGGCATAGTCGCCCTTTTCGGAGATGTTATTATGGCTTAGAAGCTTGATTTGTACAACAAGTAAATGAAAAAACTACAAGGTTGATCCAGGAAATGCTTAGTGAGTTTGAACTAGTTGATCAACCTTGTAAGGGTCTTCTTTTACTTATTGTAAAAATCGAGCTTCTAAACCACAATAACATCTCCAGAAAGGGTGAGTACGCCCTTTACGCTAACTTGTAAGTGAGTTTGAACCACTGGATTAGCCGTCATACAACATTTATGAAGATATACTATATTGAGAAGAGCATAATAAGAGAAGAAGATATGTGAATTGGGTTTGATGCAAACCCTATATTAGAATCACAATCCTACCACATAAGATCCAACATGACTTCCAGGTCACAATATTGCATGCCATTTATTTGGTAACCTGCTAGATCGATTGTAATTAGTCAATTGGTTGACATTGCAACAAAATTGTAAATGTAATGAGATAATTGAGAGAAACAAAATATGCTGTCAAAATCGAAATTTTGGTAAACTTAATGACTTTATTGCAATCCGGTAAAATTGGTTATCCGGAGAACAGGGATAACCGGTCATTTGGTTGATATTACAACAAAATTGTAAATCTAATAATATAAATTAAAAGAAAAAAAAAACATGGTGTCAAAATTGAAATTTCCAGTTAACTTATTTTTATAAATTGTATAATTAAATATAAGGTGTGTGTGTGTGTGTGTGTATATATATATATATATATATATATATATATATATATATATATATATAGTTAGGATCGAATGTGAACTACAAATATTGTATTAATGTATAACCAATTCTTGATTGTTGGATTAAAAGAATGAAGGGTTGAGATATGAGGGTACATGTTATTAACATATGATATCATTTACTATATTATTTCATTTAATTGATTTTAAGGGAAAAATCTTAAGAACAGTCATAAAATATATATGGAATATGAGATTTTCTTGGGATATCAATTTCTATTTTATTTTCAATTTTAAATTTCAATCGCAATTTCACTTTTAATTTACGTACTACAAGTAATAATTAACTTTTGTGACTTATTTTATGCTAGTCTTATGCTTAAGAATTACTATATTTTAAAAATACTCATGGTTGATTATAGAATGGAATAAGAATGAAATTCTCATAAGACATTCTCGTAGAAAAAAAAATTATTAGATGACCTTAACTGACATTCTTCATGAGTACTTTAACATTCTTAAAGAAGAGTTTAAAATTCTTGAAGAATAAAGTATTAATTCCATGTGCATAACGAACATTCTTGAAGAATAATTCAACATTATTGAAATAATAAACGAACATTCTTGAAGAATAAGACAATACTAAAAGAATATTCTTGAAGAATAAGATAAAAATAAAATAAAAACCTAAAATTCAAATATAGAAATTCGAGATTCTTATAAGGATGAATAATAGTTTACAATTGAAAATTTAACATTCTCATGAGAATGAAAATTAAGTATACTGGCATAAACCTTATAGCTTTTTGTACAATATGAGGAGTTGACTACAATAATGAATGTGTTATAGGTCTTTGTTGCTTCCTATCAGGTGGATAAGGAACCAAAATGTGTGGATCTCTTACGTGTTCAGTAAAAAAAGCATGGTAAGATGATTTTCTAGTCACCTTTCTTGAAACCCCATCATCCCACCTTCAGGCCCTTGATCATCATGCTCCTCTTGACGAACTATTTATGTTAAGTGTCTTTAGACCATTGATGATAAAGAGTAAGAATGCATAAGACATAATAAGAATAAAGGAAAATGGAAAACAATTCTACCATAATTGAACATGAACGTATTAGAAAAACAAATCAACATTTGAGATGTTTCTAAAAGAATACATGAAAATAAAAATAAAAGAAGGAAGACTGAATTATAATATGTATTGTGATATTTATATAATTTTACTTAAAAGAGTTGACACATAGGAACACCTTATGTGCAAGAAAATAGTGACACAATCAACTAATATGCATCTTAATGTTTAAATAAACTTTGTTACATAGATGCTTTATCTCAGAGAGTTTCACAGATGCTATATCTTAAAGAATCAACAAACATACCCACTTTGGAGCGAGATCTATACATAACTGCTAACAATTTCCCTTCATCAAAGTTCCAATTTCCTTCTTGTCATTCAAGAGATATTAGCATTAGACCTCGTTTAACATTAATAAAATCATGACTTGATACTACGAAAACCTACAAAAAGACACTTTATTTCGACCCAAATTCACACATTACTCTACAGATTATCGTTTAATCATATGCATAATAATTTAGGGTTTTCATGATTAATCTTATATGTATCTGTGATTATGTAAGAATTAGTAAAAGGAGAAGAATTTGAAGTGGAACTCAATAATTTTCTCTACTTTAGTAACTAAGAAATTTTATGTAACACAGAGTACAATCACAGTATTTTTAACTGAATTTAGCTTCTAGTTCTTAGTTATAAGAAAAAATAAAGATTTAGATAATGATGATTGATTTTAAAGGTAGTGCAATACTGGAAATCAACGAGCTTGTTGTGGATGGCTTATTCTTTATCTTTATCTCCTTAAGCTCTAAGTGAGCTTCCATAAACATATTCAACATAATTCGATGATCGATGATGGAATGCGAATCCAAATCCACACCAGTCTCCTTGACAAAACGACCTCAAACTTGAATCACATTAGATTGAGAAATGAAATCATATGGACAGGCTAAATAAGTAATCGGTAGAGACAGGATGGAGGTTGGACAATCGAAATAGGGGCGGCGAATCATCAGATGTGGGCAGCAATATTAGGTATAAATCACCTGAAGTCTCGCCGGAAGAGGGCTACCAGAGGAGGGTTGCGATATCACAAAACCTAATCAGATTGAAATCATAATTGTAGTTTACTGTAACCATAAACAACGGCTAAGCACTTAAGTTTTACAACAAACTAAACAAAAAATTCATATTGGAGATAAAGAATAATAAAAAAGAATTAATAGAAAATGTTGTATAATTGAATTTAAGAGAACAAAGAATTGATATAACCTACGAGAAGGAAGATTACGAAACCAAGAGTTATCGATGGAGATCATCGATATGCCGACTAAAATGAAATGTGGAAATATAAAACAATGAAATTATATATTATTTATATTTAGCTTTTCCTTAATTATAGGTTGTTTATTTTAGGTTATTAAATACCATTAATTGATAAAAGAAAATTTTAATTACCATCTTGCCCTTTTACGGATATTTGAAACGAGTGGACGAGATTTAGTCATACATTCACACAATAGATAGGGTTTTACACATGAACCTAACTCTCTCTCTCTCTCTCTCTCTATTTCTATATATATATATATATATATATATATATATATATATATATATATATATATATATATATATATATATATATATATATATATATATATATATATATATATATATATACACATAGGGGACAGTTCAAATAAAAACAGTAAATAGTGTGAGAACGTAAAAACACTTTTTTATGTTATTATTCTGCAATGAATTTTGTATCGACAACTTTATGTCATTATTCAGCAAAGAATAAATAAATAGTCAAAGGTTAAAATTAAAATTAGAATTTACTACCAAAATGCACGTACATAAGTTTATAATAGAATAATAACATTGTAAGGAATATATAAGTAATCGAAAGTTAATATTTATATTAGAATTATTTCAAAAATACACATACAAAATTTATTACAGAATAATAACATAAACATAGTGTTTTTACGTTCTCACACTATTTACTATTTTTATTTGAACTTACTTCTATATATATATATATATATATATATATATATATATATATATATATATATATATATATATATATATATATATATATATTAGATGTGTGTCCGTGCAAAGTGACAGTGATAAACAGCTCTTTTGGCGAATAGTTTTCTTACACAGAAATAATCATTAAATTTTATTATTAGTTATTATGTAAAAAAATTACCACGTTTAAATAAAATATTTGTGTTTAGACCTTATACTTATATTGCATGTTTTACATTTAATGTAAATTAAGTAATATCGATGTCTAATTTAGGAAAATTAAATTAATTTATATACATTAATTTAATATTTTAAAATTATCATTTAGCTCTAAATTAAATTTCTTAATAATAGTAGTTAATTCAAGTATTCAAACTTTTGGTAAGTATTAATGATATTTATACATAAGTAATTTGTACTAAAAAATTGTAACTTATGCCTCTTGTAATATGCTTTATTATATATATATATATATATATATATATATATATATATATATATATATATATATATATATATATATGTGTGTGTGTGTGTGTGTGTGTGTGTGTGTGTGTTAGGGGCAGGATCCATGAATCATATTTAGGATCCTTAAATATTTCTGAAGCCTCGGGATCTTAATTTTTACCATTGATATTTCTGACACTTATAACGGCTATAGTTTTTCCCTATTTTTTCTCACATGTGCAGAACTAGTCAACACAAGACTCATTCTCAACGAAAAGTCACTTCAACCAAGCTTAAGATCCAGAGATACTAAGTCAAACAACGTGTAAATACTTGTTCAAAGAGGATCCCGGTAATATCAGACTTCTTCTTAATTTACTTAGGTGTTGTTTGTTTTTTGGAAAAAAACCCCTTCAGACTTCTTATCGCTACGTGGCGCCGCACACGCGCAACACTTTTCATCTCGCAGTTGGTTGTTTTTCAGAAGTCTCTGGATTAAAAAACCTTTGTGTGTGTTCTTCTTGGCGCAACACTTGTTTTGCCTCTTCCTACCTCTTCCTACCTCTTCTTCTTCTTTTTTTTCTTGCTAAAATATTGATTATATATTGCTAAAATCTTATTTCACTTTTTTTTTGTTTATTCTTGTTGAATTTTTTTTTCTTTTTTTTTTTTATATTGAATAATAATAATTTGTTGATGAAATATTATTATTTTATGCTAAAATATCTTTATTTTTTGTTAAAATATCATTAATTTTTTTGTTGTAATATCATAAATCGTTGTCGAAATGTCATACATTATTAAATATTCAGTATTAAAAAACTATTTTTGGATTATAAAGTGAGTTTATTTTAATTTTTTAATATCTGCAGCAGCACGTAGATGTCAAAAAAACAAACACGCTTTCTATTACAGTCTGTAGTCGTTTGGTCCACCTATTCTATTGCAGATGGTTGCAAAGGTGGTCCGCAGACTTTATGGATTTTTGCTTCAAAAAATCAAACATCACCTTAGACTATATATAACACTTGTAAATAGCACACTACAGACACAATTAGCTCTACCATTACACTTGTACTCGTATTATATTCATCATCTTTGTAATCTCAGATTGAAATCAATAAAACACATCAAGGCAGGTGATCATTATCACCTCCTAAGGTTTTATGTGGAATATCCTATAAAGGATCAAGGCTTTTCTTGTAACTCACTTGTCTCATTTCGGTCGTTATTTTATACTTACGTTACACTAACACCACCGTTTCTCATACAATTTGGTAGAATAGTACTTAATTAATTTTTGACTAAAACAATTTGACACCCACCGTGGGACCGTGGTGTTCATAATCGTTCGAGAATCATGTCTACACAACCGACTTTATCATCTTCCTCCATTCCTCCTATTTCCTCTAAAAATCTTCCTCCACCCCCAGGTGGAGCTCCCAAGAAAACCTCTGAGGCACCAAAGAAAACACATATTTGTTTGTTGCCTAAGGACTTAATAATCCACATGTACTGGTTTCTAATAACAAAATATTTTTCATGATGAAGAGATTGGAACAAAAAGTCACTCAGCAGCAGGAGGACAACAGGACCAGACTCAAGGAAATAGAGAGAATGAAGGCAGAGATCCACAAGCCCCAAGAAGCAGCACACTCAATCTTGCAGCACAAGATCCTAAACTTTTACAATACGAGATCCTCAACAAACCGCCATGAGATAGGATCCTCGACACCGGTCTCTGCTCCCGCTTGGGATGCAAATCCAAAAGAGCAAGCTCATACGACACATGATACCGGTGAAACCTTCGTTACTCCCAATAACAAGGATCCTGGTAACTTCGCCAATAATAATACATTTACTACTAACACTATGGATGTTGATGTAGGAATGAGCCCGGTTATGGCCAAAGAACTTCAACAGCTGCGACAGATGATCTCAAGCGTACCCAGAGTAGTCTAGCTTATACCGGAAGTCTCCCTAACAAGCCACATGATCTCAAGATTCGCTCCTGCAATCGCTGACACCAAGGTCCCAAAGCACTTCCAAACTCCAAACATAAAGCCTTATGATGGGACCACGGATCTTGAAGAACATGTGTCACAATACAAGGAAAGAATGGAGATCATCCGCATTCCCACACACTTGAAGGAAGTTTGCCTATGCAAGGGTTTTGGTTCAGCCCTCACAGGATCAGCCTTGAAATGGCCACTAAATGTTTCTCCTTACTCTATTACTTTATTTGCACACTTAGTTAATATTTTTAACAACCAATTTTATGTGACAACTGGCAAATTTTGGGTCAAGCAAGGTCTAAAATGTATCTATGTATAAGTATAACCACATCATAACTTTGTTGCAATAAATCTTTGAAAACCATGTTCGTAATAAACCTTTGGAAGTCAAATAGTTAGGACATAAAAGTTTGATTTATGCCTTGCCTTGAGGGGTTTCGGTTTTGGGACCCAAGAACTTTGAGATTTCAGTTGTGATGGACCGAAATCACAAGCCTAGGCCGAAATCATCCAAGACCGAAATCAACTAGGACCAAAATCACATGTGATTTCGGTGGTAAGAAGGGAAAAGAGAGTTAACCTTGTGACTTGATAGATACATCAGTTCCCCATAAGACTTATTACCCACCATATAACGATGCTATTATCCCCCAAATATCAAAGTAAACATCATTTCACCCACCCTCCTTATCTATGGCCGAAATCACCCCATAAATCCCCCACCATTTCCATATTACTTTCTGTTACTTCATTTTCTCTCAAAGAACCAAGTCCAAATCCTCCAAGTTCAAATTCTCCAAGCTTGTTCTTAGAATTTTAGTAAGCTTTTCTTGATAATCTACTATTTTTATACACTTTCATGTTAGTTTCATCTTATTTATACACATTATTATGTGTTAAAACTCTTAGGATAATATCATTTCCAAGGAAGTTCATCAACCACATTCAAGTGTTTAGGCTTGGAAATCTTCACCATCATCTCTTCAAACAAACCACAACCACACTCAAGGTGAGTTCATACCCCCACATTTTTTATTTTTCTATGTTTTAGGGGGAGGGGATGGGGGGGGAGGGGAATACAAGTAAAATTTGGATTATCCCACAAATGCTTGCATGTTTAATCTCTATGGTAAATATAAGACATTATTTGCATGAAATATGGTTATCACTAGCTTTTATACAAATATTTGTGATATATTAGTTTTGAAATGCAAAACTAACAAAAAACATAATCTATGTTATTATATCATAAGAAGAATTATGGTTGCAAAACTACATGGTCCTTGAAGCTTTTTACCCAAAACATAGTTTTCTAACAAAAAGGGGGTAAATTCTAGTTATTTCACCATTTTGTGGGTTAAAACCCAAAAATATGATGTTTTAATCATACATTTTGAATCTAGACAATATAACTACTATATATTTATATAAATGATTATATACATAGTCTTAACAAACAAACATGATAAACTATAATTGGTATAATTTGGGAGTCACAAACACTACATTATCATTTTGGAAGAAACATATAATTATTTAAAGGTATAATTATTTCATTTACAAGAAAAAGGGGTTTTCAATTCATGTAAACCGGTTGATACAATTTTGTGAGACATTCGGCTTCATCGTACCTACCAGAGTACACACCAAGTCCTGCATTATAACCAGAGTCTCTTGCAGGGAGAGCGTGACACTTGTGTATAGATCTTTACGGGATTGAAAACCTGCACCTAAACTGTTAGCTACAGTTAGACCGACAGGTCTGGGGTGACAAATTTCTAACAGTTCCGACGCCTAAAGAATGTCGTAGCAAGCCACTAGTCGCATTAGTATGGTTATAATAACTCACATGGGGTATTAACAAAACATTTGGTTTGAGGGGTTAACATACATGCAAGTAGTTTTATATAAAGATAAAACTTTATAACAGTATCTTCATGTACAACATTACTTACATTTTAATCTTGGGTATAAGACTTACAGTTCATTTTAAAGAAAATATTGGAATTTCTGAAAGCTGACTCTATCATTATTTTACAAGGAAAAGCTACTGATTTCTCTCATACAAAACGTTTATGAACTCACCAACTTAATTGTTGACACTTTTCAAAATCACTTGTATTCTCAGGAAATCAGTAAACAGGTAACCTAAGAGTTTTTGGAGGATGGGGCGTTGTCGCATCACGTTATTTATTTTTGATCATATGTATATGGTATCAAGAAAACAATGTTTTGGATACAATGTAAACTTATTAAATATTCAAAATGATGGTTGTAATGCTTTGATCACTACTATTCTTTTGTTATGATATTGTACATGAAAGTCATCCACCCCGAGACCTTTCCGCCGTTCTGGTTTGGGGGTGTGACATTTTCTTGTAAAAAATCATTCGAGAAGATCATTGGTGATCTCTATCGACTGGTTCAGGATCCTAAGGAATCCCGCAAGCATTTCGTGAACAGGTTTCACAGGGAAGCTCCGAGCATCTCCAACATCAACATGGAAACTGCCGTGGAAGCCTTCAAAATGGGCCTAAAGAAAGACTTTCGTTTCTACGAAGACCTTGTAATGCCTCCATGCAAAAGAATGGATAAAGTAATGAGCAGAGCACTAAAGTTGATTAGGCTCGAAGTAGACAAGGAGATCTAAAAGAGGAGCAACCCACCAAGCTAATATGAGAACCCCAATCGGAAGGCTAAATCCTCGACCCAGAGATCTTATAAGTATAAACCTTATTCTGAACCTGATAATCATAGGTTTAATACCTTTGAAGATGAGAGGGAGGAAGAAGATTTTTTTAAGATCACTGACTACTATTTTTCTCTGGATGTTTCAGGTTTGATATTTTCCATGTAGGATCTTGGCGACAAAGCAATATGGCCAAGAAAGAGGGAAAAGTCGACCACTTAGAAAGATACATCCAAGTGGTGTGCATACCACGAAGACTTTGGTCACATTATTGAAGATTGCAGAGCCCTACAAAAGGAGATTAGTTACCCACTTAGCAAGGGAAACCTCAAGGAGATCCTCGGAAGTAGAAAAGAAAGATCCAAAGAAAAGGATCAGGATCCTTATATAACCTTATAAAAACCAGGATCCCCTCCTGTGGATGCTAAGGTAATCAATGTAATCTCTAGAGGATCTGACATTTGTGGCACATCTTACTCTGCAGCAAAAAGACATGCTAAAGTGTCGAAGATAGAGAAAGAAGAAAGGCCACAAAAGAACACATCGATCACAAACCAGAAGGAGATTACCTTCAACGAAACAGAAATAACAGACATCCAGGATCCTTATCACGATGGATTGGTGATCACTCTTTGATGGGTTTTATACAAACAATCCTATGTGTGCATGTAACCCTAGAGTTAGATCTATCTTATCACTATTAGTTATACAACATTATGAGCATGTGAAGAACCCTAAGAATCTTCTAGGGATTTCTAAATTCACAAAGAAACATGAAAGACATACCTCTTGTTGTTATATTGGAATAACAACTTAAATCTTGAATCTTCTTGTCTTTGAAAGCAAGTGCCACAAGTGTCGCGCCTCTAATGGCTCACAAACAAAGCTAGCAGCCAAGGATTACTATGGAGAGAGAAGGGAAGTGGAAAATTCGGATCTAAGCCTGTCTTGGAGTGCCTTAGAAGAAATCCAACCCTATAGGGGTTTATATAGGTGATAAGGAAGGTTTAGGATAAGGTAGGTGTATCTTAGATAACCCTAATCCCTTAACTTCCTCCCTAAGGCTACCAAGGCACCCTTAGAGCCCAAAGAAACCCTACGACACTCTAGATTTCGTTCCCACCTCTAAGGGAGGTTCTAGAATGCTTCAATGCTCAACTTTTGAACATTGTCACCTTTAGTCCCTACAGTTTCAATTAATTCCTTTAATCCTAAAATTAATTCCAAATTAATTTCTGATTAAATATTAATTAAACAATATGATTTCTAATCAATATATTATATCCATAATACATTAATCAATCATTTATCTTGATTTCAAATTAATTTATTAACCAAGTAAAAATTAATAAATCATTCTTCTCTCTCCAACAATTATCCCATTCCATTGCCAGGTTTGAAGGCAACCCAAAAGGACCATGCACAACCGGGTCAAGTACTTACCAAATATAGTTACGGGCTTAGACACTAATCCAACCGTCTCCCACTTGGATAAGTCTAGTAACCATAAATGCAAGTACAACCCGATTGGCAATCGTAGCTCTCAAAGAGGTTGTCGAAATCTGATCTTATCAGTAACCTGTCCTTTAGATAAGGGATCATATATTCCTCCATTCTAGATATCGTATAGACGTGAGACATGAATTGAAATCATTCTCTCAGTCTGTGTTGTTTCCCGATTTCCGATTTACAACGACTGACTAATTGAACCAATCAAATTAGCCCTAGCCCGGCCGAGCATTTACATTTGTCATCACTAAATCATCGAGGGGCCCACAGATATCGCTTTTATCCCACTTTGGGTAAAAGGAACGGATAAACTTCGACTCAATGCTTGCTTTCACTCACTCACCAAATCACACACAACAATATGTTTTATAACACCAAGTTACTGCTGCGTTTACATATTATCAATGTGTAACCAATTCGCAAGATACAGCTCACACATCTCGGTTTCAAGAATACAAGATATTATCGTCTCACCAATCGCTCATGATAAAATCCATGAAGCGATCCAAGTGAGTGTGGGTTTAATCCAATGCTCAAAATCATATTCATAAGCACTCATGAACGTTGCAGCAAACCTTTGATATGTCTAATACACTTTAGACAATCTACAAACCAATTCATGAAAGTCTTCATTCATACCTACTTCCAACATATGAACGACTGTGGACCATTCAAATAATTTGATTATTCTGAAATAATTAATTATTCAGGAAGTCAAAACATGCAAAGTGAAATACAAGAATAATATTAATCCTATATGGTCCCAAACCTTTGAGTATAAATAAAACACATTTTATTTATCACCATATCAATTACTCATTATTTGTTGTTTCGGTTAATTAACTTATTACTTGAATTATTACTACAATTGTCCCATGCTCTTAGCATGCACATAATGTTTACCTATGGTCCTTACTTTGTGAAATAGATCAAATGAACACATTTCCAATCATACTCATTTCACAACTCCCAATCCTTATCACAAGTGTAAGAATATCAAATTCTTGCCACTTATAGAATATGTTATATGCTAACATTTTATGCAACGATCCTTTCGTAATGTCACTGCACTAAAGTCACAAAGAATATTTCCAATGAAATTACAAAGTCCTCTACTGGAGATTGTTGCAAGACAATTCTATAGATACGAAGTCTCATATTCAAGGTACATTCCTTTGAATATCCTTCTGCATAAAATTTTCTAATCTAGACATATAGATTCTTAATGTCCAACTCCCAATATGGAAACATTTCCACACTTACCATATGACAACTCATTATCAAATCTTGTAATAATAATGTCAGTATGGTCCATCCACTACTATACTTCCAACTATTCACAAGCAACCAATCCTTTGCGAACCTTAGATTGTCCTTTGATAGTTGTTTAATAAACTTAGTCATGTCTGGTTCTAGTCCTTTTTCCCTCTTAAAGCTCTAGGCATTTGGAAAATTTTAGAACGGTCAATTATTACAGCATATGCGATCGATCCCACACTCAAAGCGTATGGAACACGAAGCATAATGTCTTGCATAAAGACGTGATACTTTATCGGTCTTTTGCTGTAATATTTCTATTTACCATGTTCTCAAAACTCGAATTAAGAAAAGGGATGCCATAATCATAATCGAATTTTGAGAATGCAATTCATATATTTGACTAAATTTGATTAAAATTTCTCGATCTAAGCTCTTAGATTTCGAAACGAAGTACAATATTCTCTCCTTTAATTATAGCAAAACAACTCTTCAACCCTTGCAACTTTGCAAATTAAAACACTTGTTTTCTATAATTAATGTTGCTAACTTGAAACTTACCATAATTATCATGCTCCCACTAACATGATGATTATATTCATTCTAGCATAACACTTATGCTCTCACTAGCTTTGACATGTATTCAGAAAATAGTTGAACTTCTAGAAAACAATGCCTATTGAGTTTCTTAAGTTCATATTTCTAATACTAAGACGCTTCGTAAGACTTTATCTAAGCTTCTCAACCTCATACACCTTTTCTTAGATAACTCATATGTGCGTCTAAACGATTCTAGAACTTATAGCAATAAGTCTAAAATGTTCAGACCCATTTGCCATTTCCCACAATTCAAACTATAAAGAGGGATGCCGTAATCATAGTTGGATTTGAGAAACCCAAATTACATAATGCTATTTTCAAAATCTCTCTTAGTGAAAGCGTTTCCTCACAATCATTTTCATGAAGGAGAGAAACCTTATGACACTTAGATTTTATTGTGTATGTGCCCTTATCGATGTGAATTTGTTATAACCATAATCACAAGTTAATGTTAGTGACAAATCCAAACTCTTATGGACAAAACATGTTTATTCTTAATTTCTTGCCATCAAGGTTCCCACCATTGCTTCCAAGTTATTGAGCAGCCCACCCCTTCATTTCAATGTACTTTCCATTGAACAAGGTTCTTTGCCCCTTTTCAATCCATTGAGAACTCATAGAACTCACATGCATAGTTGACCAAACTGGAATGGCACAGAAACAAAAATATGTCAACACGATAGGTTAGAAACCTCAAGTCATGTGCTAGTGTTTAATAATAGGTTTACTCTTGATTAGTTCTTGAACCTATTTAAGATCATTTAGACTCCTACTGACCTCTTGACATATAAGATTCTCTTGTCAAGAAATATTCCTTGACAAAACAAATATTCAAGAGTTAGTGTGTGTCTTTATCAAGACAAAACCTACACACAATTTGGTACTAGTTGGTCTTTGTCTTATTCTAGACATCACAACTCACCAAAATGTGAAAAAATAAGAACATTCCTACTTAAGATTTTATCACTCAAGTCACAATCTTGGAGTTTAACTCTAAGACTTGATATTGGAATGAAGTATGATTGACTTCTTGATTTAACAATTTCCACAATTCTCGATTCCTCTTACAAATGCACTAAGACTCACTTAGAGGATCAATTGAGATATGGTTCTTAATCATTAAGACATATCATAAAAGTTACTCTCCCTTCTTATTAGAATAGAGAAACTTTTATCTTTCTGCCTACTTGATTCTTTTTTATTCGTTCTGCTATTCATTGAAACTCTTTCAATCAACTCAGAATTACACTTAATCTTATAAGTATAATCATGTTTACTAACCTTTTAGTAAATCATGATGAATATCTTATCTCTCTTTGTGGTGGATTTGATCAACGCACAACCTAGTGTACTCGATCACCTAGTCCTTCACTTGACACTTTGTCAAAGAATTAGTCTAATTTCCAAATATGAAAGTTTTCATTCATCACACAACCAAGTTGTATGATTCCAAGTTTCTGTCCAATTGAAACTTGGGCGATGAGAAACTCTCCCTATTTGGTAAATTCTTGACATCTCCACAAATAACATAATTAAGAATCAAATCCAGTTTTTGCTAATAATAGAAACCTTCAAACATCAACTTTTCATACATGCCGTTGCAAGGATAAATAAATAAGATAAAATCAAATTTTATTTTATTGGGGAAAATTTTGTCCTTACAATGCAATTCAATTGAAAAACTATGTTATTACATATTTCTTAGAATTCTATTCTAACTCCAAGTAGTAGCTCAAGAATTTAATCTTCAAGCAATGCGATCAAAATCCATTTCTTCACGATTAGATTCAGCTCACTTCTTCCCTTAAGCTTCCTCTCTTTTCTTCGATCCTACAAAATATCAAAATGTAATCTTATCACATCATGTATTAAGAATCTAGAATAGGAACTTAAAAGAGTTATTTAATGGATTTTACCCAAAGCAGAGTCATACATCTTGACTCTCCCATCTCTTAGATCTTTTAGGTAGTGACGGCAGCTTCGTAACCAATGCCCCTTCCTTTGGCAGTAGAAACTTATGGATTCTTATGGAATGGTACACGGGACTATCTCACACTCATCCTTTCTCTTGCGTAGAGAAAACTTTTCTAGACTTCCAACGTAGCCATTTCCCATAGAAGGTTGGGATATTGATTTATCAAACAAAATTTTCTCGACCAGTGCGCAAAATCATTTCTAATTCAGCAGCACTAAGCAAATGAGTCAAATCAATAAGGTTCATGTCGTGGTCCATCATATAGTACTCTCTATTGAACTTACCATATGATTCGAGAAGTCACTAAACAACCAACTTCCTCTAGACATCGACACCTAACAATCTTGTCAATGTGTGACTTCATCTTTAAGACGTATGTACACACAGACTTTCCATCTTTGTGTCTTATTTCCAATAGAGCTTGAATGACCTTGAACTTTTCAATTTTTCTAAACACGTGGGTCAGGGAGAATTATTGGAGGAGGCGGAGAAATGAAGCATGATTTCCATTTCCACAATCCAATCGTCGAACATCATCTTCATGTGGAAAACCTTTTCCAACGGATTAGGAAGACCATAGTTGTCAGACTTTGACATCTATGAAACGGGAGAACATTCAAGTTTAGTTGATTGAGTCCTTAATAAAACACCCAAATGAGATATTAAGGCCAGGATCCAACACAACATCCTACAAAATGGAAGAGGGATGTCGTAATCCAACTTGCAGAACATTTGAAGGTAAGTGAATGACGATTCACTAATTTTCCACCATGAAAAACGAAAAAATTGAAGTTTTAAATGTATTGAAAACTCCTAGATCTTTTGAGATTCATTGAACTTTTCAATGGCATGTTTAAATCTCGATATGCCCCTCGTTTTGTGACTGGGATACCGAGGATCACAAAACAGGGTGTGAATAACCATGCAAATATACATGGTGCCCCCAATGTTACAGTCACCTATTCAATGTGTCGGTTAACCACACACGCTCCATCGGACTATGACAAACATCGATTCACCCTTTGCCACCTTTGCTTAGAACCCAATTAGTGTGCCGGTTAACCACACACGCTCCACTAACGTCTTAGCAAGGGTACAAAGTGTAATTTCATGGAATTGCATCAATTCACTTTTTCCTAAAGTAACTAAGATTGGGAATTTTGTAAAACATTTAGCTACTTTATTTTTTCATTATACTTTTAATGAGGCGAGGGTTTGCCCTATCCTACCCGTTCGGCTAACGACCCTCCACCAATCAAGGAAGCGGTGGGTGAGAGTGGACACCCATTAAATGACCATTTTATAGGCTATAACCTTATACCCCCCCCCCCCTTATAGATAGGCTTCGTGAATGAGACCTACTAACGGTAAGACTAGAATTTAAGTTATACATATATAATATTAGACTTTTAAAGTTATACATAGTATAAGGGTGTATTTTACACTTTTAAAATACTAGGTGGTTTAATTTTATAAATTACACTTTTAATTTAATCAAATATAAACCAAATGATGATGGATTTATTAACTTTCTTTTAATTATACTTTTAATTAACTTAATAAAACCAAAAGGGTGAAATTTGAACTTTTCAAAACTAGGGTTTTAGAATTTAACATTTTAAAATTAAACTTTTAATCAAAATTTAAATTCCAAAACTTGAGGGCAAGTTTTGAAACTTTTCAAAACATAAGCAAGAACATTCTAGATCAAATTACAAATAATAATAATTAACCAATTAATTAGTAATTATCTAAATATGACCTAATTCAATTTCTTGCGAGATAATCTATCAAATAATTCAAATAAATCAAGTTTATCACATAAGGCAATGAATATCTAATTAATTTGACAATTATCTTCTATTTTGGTAAGGATATCTTTTAAATTAAACAATTCATTTAACCTAATCCCTTAAATCCCCTAAAATTCGAAATTATGGGACGGGATAATTCAAAATCTTTAATTACCAAATTTAAACACTTAAAAGATAATTACAAGATATGGCATTTATCCAAATCCCTAAAAAATAGGATCTTATCTTGGTGAAAGAGGCAAATTTCGAAATTCAAGGGTTAGATAACCCTAGAATTCGAAAACTTGGAGGCTAAGGAAAGGGTTTGGGAAACCCTAACCAATTTCGAAATCTTGGAGGCTAAGGAAAGGGTTTGGGAAACCCTAACTAAATTTCGTAAATTAGGGTTCAAGAACCCTAATTTCGAAAATTCATGCCTCCTAGGGTTTATTGGCCATAAACCCTAATTTTTCAAGTTAATACATTTGTATAATGCTAATTGAAAACAAAAACCAATGGCTTCGATACCACTGATGGGTTTTATACAAACAATCCTATGTGTGCATGCAACCCAAGAGTTGGATCTATGTTATCACTATTAGTTATACAACATTATGAACATGTGAAGAACCCTAACAAGCTTCTAGGGATTTCTAAATTCACAAAGAAAGATGAAATACACACCTCTTGTTGTTATATTGGAATAACAACTTAAATCTTGAATCTTCTTGTCTTTGAAAGCAAGCGCCACAACTGTCGCGCCTCTAATGGCTCACAAACAAACCTAGCAGCCAAGGATTACTATGGAGAGAGAAGGGAAGTGGAAAATTCGGATCTAAGCCTCACTTGGAGTGCCTTAGACGAAATCCAACCCTATAGGGGTTTATATAGGTGATAAGGAAGGTTTAGGATAAGGCAGATGTATCTTAGATAACCCTAATCCCTTAACTTCCTCCCTAAGGCTTCCAAGGCACCCTTAGAGCCCAAGGAAACCCTACGACACTCTAGATTTCGTTCCCACCTATAATGGAGGTTCTAGAATGCTTCAATGCTCAACTTTTGAACATTGTAACCTTTAGTCCATGCAGTTTCAATTAATTCCAAATTAATTCCTGATTAAATATTAATTAAACAATATGATTTCTAATCAATATATTATATCCATAATACATTAATAAATCATTTATCTTGATTTCAAATTAATTTATTAACCAAGTAAAAATTAATAAATCATTCTTCTCTCTCCAACAATTATCCCATTCCATTGCCAGGTTTGAAGGCAACCCAAAATGACCATGCACAATCAGGTCAACTACTTACCAAATATGGTTACGGGCTTAGACACTAGTCCAACACTCTTTACATCGCCAACCATTTTGTCAGAAGGATCCTTGTTGATGGAGGATCCTCAGTGAACATCATACTAATGGATGTTTTGAAAAGGAAGAACATCCCTGAAGCCAAAATAGTCAAAAGATTCTCAATTCTGATTGGATTCGGTGGCGAAACAAAACATACAGTCGTCGAGATAAAGCTACCTATTTACATAGAGGGGGTAAAGTATATGCAACACTTTTGTGTGATTGATACATTATCATCCTATAATGTTATACTAGGTAGACCATGGATCCACGACATGAAGGCTGTCCCCTCGACATACCATCAATGTGTTAAAATGCCCACTCCATGGGGGGCAGTAAAGATCACAGGTGACTAACAAGAATCTAAGGAGTGCTACAAGACTTCGATGAATCTTCAATAATACCACGACAATGATAACAATTAAAGCAAGGGGCACGATGTGTGTTGGAAGAAAGTGAGCAGGATGTAAAGGAAGTGCCCTTGAAATTAAAGGATTTTGAAGCCAAAGTCCTCATAGGATCCTCAATGTCAGAACAAATCAAGCAAGAACTAATAAAGTTTCTGAAAGATAGATGCAAAACATTCTCTTGGAAGCATTAAGATATGACATGTATAAACAAGAATATTATGACTCATAAACTCAACATTGATCCATCTTTTAGGCCAATACGCCAAAAGAGGAGAAAGTTTACACCCGAAAGAGACCAGATCATCAAGGAAGAAGTAGAAAAGCTCCTTAAAACAGGGATGATCAAGGAAGTCAAGTTCCCAAGATGGCTCGCCAACATGGTCATCATGCAAAAGAAGAACGGAAAATAGAGAGTATGTATGGAATATACAGATCTAAATAAGTCTTGCGCTAAGGATCATTTACCCTTGCCACACCTAGACTCCATTATAGATGCTACGGCTGGCCATGAACTGCTAACGTTTATGGATGCATCAGCAGGGTTCCAACAAATCCAAATGGAACCATATAACCATGTAGATACCGCATTCATTACCCTAACATGTATATACTGTTATACTGATATGCCCTTTGGTCTTAAAAATGCAGGTGCAACATACCAAAGGTTATTCAACTAGATGTTCAAGGATAAACTGGGGGACACCATGGAAGTGTACATTGATGACATGGTGGTAAAATCAAAGAAAGCTAAGGATCACCTCAAGGGTCTTGAAGACACCTTCAACATACTAGACGAATATAACATGATGTTGAACCCTTCCAAGCTCCAATTTGGAATGAGGTCAGGCAAGTTCCTCTGATACATGGTGACTAAAAGAGGAATAGAAGGTAGTTCGGAGCAAATAAAATCCATCATCGATTTAAGATCCACATCCTCGATGAAGGATATTCAAATACTAACAAGAAGAGTACCAACACTAAACAGGTTCATCTCAAGATCCTCAGAAAGGTGCAAGCCTTTCTATGATATCTTGAAGAAGAGAAAAAGGTTTGCGTGGACTAAAGAGCACAAAGATGATTTTCAGGAACTTATAAATTATTTATGTTCTACACCCTTGCTAGTAAAGCCACTATATGGAGAAACGTTCCTCCTATACCTCTCAGTATCATCTAATTTTGTAAGTGCAATTTTAGCCAAGGATCTCAACATGGACCAAAATCCCATCTACTATGAAAGTATTAGTCTCTTGGATCCAGACACTAGGTATTCCCATGTTGAAAAACTAATACATGCATTAGTAACTGCTTCCATAAAATTAAGACACTATTTTGAAAAACACACTATACACATAAGAACTAATTAACCCATTAAGAATGTTATGTGAAAATGAGAGATGTTGGGTAGGATGGTAAAGTGGTCCATAAAGCTAAGCGCATATGACATTAAATATGAACCAAGATCAGCAATAAAGTCGCAAGCACTAGCAGACTTTCTGGCTGATTTCAGTGCTGATCTACAACCTGAAGCGGAATTAGAAAGCGAAAACTCCAAAAAGAAGAAAGCATAGGAAGATGGACGCTCTTCATTGATGGATCCTCAAAATTTAGAGGAAAAGGTATATAGATCATACTAAAATTGCCACATGGGGACATCATACCCCAAATAGTTAGTTGTGAATTCGATGCAACCAACAACGAAGTTGAATACAAAGCATTGATTATGGGATTGCAGCTGCCCAAGGATATTCAAGTATTTGTTGACTCCTTATTATTAACTAATCATTTTAATGGATCCTATGCAGTTAAAGGCCAAAGAGTAGTACTATACCTCCAAATCCTTAAAAAGTTGGCCTCAGAATTCGAGACTTTCAGCCTTAGCCAAGTTCCCAAAGAAGAAAATATTCAGGCAGACGCATTAGCCAACCTAGGATCTTCCCTCGGAATCCCATAAAAGGTTAGGATCCCTATAACCCATATATTGATCCAGTCGATAGAAGATCCCTCCAATAAACTAGATGATCCCAATCACCGTGGCCAAATAACCAACATGCCAGTAATCGAGGATCATGAGCCTCAACCATTGCTTCGGGATCCTATTCATCAGGATCTCAACATTCAGGATCCTTCACAACACTCCAAATCTTGGATCCATCCCATAGTCTAATATCTCCAAAATGGCACAATACCGAGAGAGGAAAAAAAACGAGAGAGCTTTCAAGATGAGGGTGTCACGATTTGTGAAGATCCAAGAAAGACTATTCAAGAAATCCATGGCAGGTCCATACCTTAGATGCGTAGAAGATCATGAACCTGCATAAGTCCTAAAAGATGTACACAAAGGAGATTATGGCAACCACACTGGGGGAATATCCTTATGTTCCAAAGCATTAAGGACTGGATACTACTGGCCAATAATGAAGAAGGATGCTTTCTTGCATACCCAAAGTTGCGATGCTTGTCAAAGACATAGTAACATCCTTCATCAACCATCAGAACCGTTCTATCCTATCATTTCCCATTGGCTATTCATGAAAAAAGGGAATGGATATAGTTGGAAAGCTACCAAAAGCTCCAGGTGGAAAGGTGTTCATGCTAGTGATGGCAGACTACTGCTCAAAATGGAAAGAGGCTGAAGCCTTTATCCAATTGTGAGACAAGGAAGTGGTCTCTTATATCAAACGAAATATCTGACTAGGTTCGGGATCCCTACTGAGATTATATGTGATAATGGATCCAGTTCATAAGCAAAAGGACTAGAGACTTTTGCACAAGTTGGGGGATCAAAATGATAATGTCCATTCTTGTTCACCCCCAAGCTAATGTTCAAGCTGAATCCAACAATAAGATCATAGTCAACAATCTAAAAAAGAGGTTAGATGAGAAGAAATGAAGATGGATAGAGGGAATTCCTCTCATCCAATGGGTAGATAGGACCATTTCAAAGGCAGCCATTGGCCAAACTCCATACTCCTTGGTGATTAATATAGAAGTCGTGGTCCCCGCTGAAGTAGTAGTCCTAACAAAAAGATATCAACTGAAGGATCAAGAGAACAACGATAGGATCCTAGCCCAAGATCTTGATACTATCGATGAACTTAGGGATCTTGCCGAGATCCGCATTGCTGCTCATAAACAAATGATCACTAATGTATATAACAAGAACATTAAAGTTATAAGGTTCCAGGTAGGTGACTTGGTACTTAGGAAAGCATTCAAAAATACCAAGGATCCCAGTGTAGGCAAGTTGGCACCTAAATGGGAAGGATTGTATCTCATTGATTCAAAAGTAGGAAAAGGGGCATATTGGCTAGCTACCCTTGAGGGTAACATCTTGCCATGATCCCGGAATGTCATACATCTAAAGGAATACTTCATGTAATTTATATAAATCATTTTCGAACAAAATCAAGGTACAATATCTTTACCTTCTATTTTTATCTATTTCTTTTTATTCTTCTGAGAGCCAATACTAACTTAAGTACTGGAGGGGCATTAGCGAAGCTAAAGCCCACCCCAAGCTAACATTTTCTATGTGTAGGAAATCTTGGATCCTAATGCATAAGGATCCTAGCGTCTAAGGATCCTGATACATAGGGATCCTAACATTTGATGATCTTGACGTTATAGGGTCCTGACATTCGAGGATATTAGCATTCAGGGATCCCGATAGATAACTAATTCTATGATCTTAACAATTGCAATATGCAATTATCCAAGTAACCACAAACATAGATTGATCATTTCTCCTACGATTAAGGGTACTTAATCCCCTCTAAGGTTTAAAGAGTTAATTACATCTTTCATACGAGTCAAGGTTTCTACACCTCACTTGGATGCACAAAATCTTACTATGGGATGTGAATAAGGGGATCATTTCACGCTTTAGTGACTTGACAACCCTCTTATTTCTGAACATATGTCAAGATCCTAATGTTTGAACATAAGGTTTATAACACCTACGTGTTATCCTAAGTTGGGATCTTCCCCAATGATTTCATAAGGTTTATAACAATAACGTGTTATCCTAAGTTGGGATCTTCCCCAGTGATTTCATAAGGTTAATAATGCTTACGTGTTATCCTATGTTGGGATCTTCCCCAATGATTTAATAAGGTTTATAACACTAACGTGTTATCCTAAGTTGGGATTTTCCCCAATAATTTGCTAAAATTCTTAACACTAATGTGTTGGGATTCTTCCCAGACGTTTGCTAAACATAATCACGTATTCTAAAGATGACATTTTTTCAGGAAAACATCTAAGGCCTATAGCATTGTTGCAGACAGGGATCCTCCCAAATTGCATTTAAAGTGCGCATTATTCCCAGTTAATTTGTAAAATGGGATCCTCTTAGTATGCTAAGTAGAAGCTTAACGTGGCTCTTTTAAGTAGGGATCCTTCCATACACTAATTTACAAAGTATGTCTAGTTCAAGGGATTGTGAACCCTAAGGAGTACTAGGTTTTATCTATCCTTTAAAATCATATTTTCTATGTAATGTTTAAAGGTTTATTACCTTAAAAAGATCTTAGCTATTTTAATATCTCAATTTGATGACTAACTATTTTCAGATTGTTCAGGGTTCTTTCTATGATTTGGATTACGCAAGGATACCTAGAAACCCTATTGCTACGAACACATAAACTAACCATGAAAACAAAACAATATAAAACAACCTTAGATAAAAGAAAGAGTGATACATCATAAAAAAAAGGAAATGGAAATTTTCTTGTACAAAATCATGTTAAATGTTTTTGTCTAACAGGCCCAGGCCATGTCTTGGTCATCATTGTCTCAGGTCTTCTTCTCCTCATCCACCTTTAGCTGCTGTCCCTCGGGATCCTTATTGGTCTTGTCAGGATTGCCCTATAACTCAGCTAGAGTTGTGCACCACCCAGCCAAATTCTAAGATCCTGCATTGGCCACATCTTCAGCTAATTTAATCTTGGCTTCCCAAATTGCCATGACGGCGCTAGCCTTCACTTCAGCGATCACCTCCGCCATCTATGAATTGTGCTCTTCCTCTTTCTTTACCTTTTCCTTGCTCAGAAATTCCACTTGTTTCAGGAGATCCTTATGGGTCGCCCTCCACACTTTTTCTTGTTTCCTTAAAGCTTGTTCAGCCTTTTCAGCCCAGATCCTCAAGTCTGTGTAACCATGATCAAAGACCTGGAACAAGTGTAACATCAAAATGAGTGAAAGGCAAAGTGTAAGGAAAAAAAGTAACACTAACATGTGCAGCTTGAGAAAAGGAAACCAGTTTCTGGAGTGCATCCTCAGCTCCAAGATTTTCCAAGCTCAAGTTCGTAGCTTTGGAAGTTTTCTTCTTCCGGGATCCTAGAATCTTCATAGTCAGATTGATGTGGGCCTTTTTTGAGTCAAGGGAGGAGTTAGTCTTTTCTTTCTTTATGAATAACTGGCTACTTGACATAGTCGTATCAAGATCAGAAAGGGAGAAATGAGCACTGGCGCGTGTGGCTTTGGATCCTGGGAAAACAAAAGAAATCTTTAAAATTTCTCAAGACTCAAGATAAAAGTACTTAAGGATCCTTACCAGTAGCCATAGGTATGATAGCGGTTAAGATTTCTTGATGAACCTAAGGTTCGATCTTGAATGTCCTATCAATCTCGGGCAGAGAAAGGAAGTTCTTGATCCTATCCTCGGTGTCTTCAGCGGGGGGGGGGGGGGGGGGGGAAGTAAGTCGTCAAACTTGAAAGCTGTAAAAAGTTAAACAAAATAAGAAGTGTGAATATTGGCATCCTCGATGTAAAAATAAGAAAACCTACTCTTGTTTACCCAGTATTAGGGTAATTAACTCTTTAAACATTAGAGGGGATTAAGTACCCTTAATCATAAGAGAGATGATCAATCTCTAATCATGGTTACTTGGATAATTGCATACTGCAATCATCAAGATCACATAATTACATATCTAGTAGGATCCCTGAATGCTATGATCCTCGAATGTCAGGATCCTACAACATCATGATCATCGAATGTTAGGATCCCTATGTGTCAGGATCCTTAGATGCTAGGATCCTTATTCGTTAGGATCCTAGATTTCATTCATATAGAAAACGTTAGCTTGGTGTGGGCGTTAACTCGTCTAACACCCCTGCAATGCTTAAGTTAGTATTGGATCTCAGAAGAATAAAAAGAAATACATAAAAATAGAAGGTAAAGAGAGTTTACCTTGAGTTTGTTCGAAAATTATTGGTATAACATACATGAAGTATGCTTTAGATGGATGGCATTCTAGGATCTTGGCAAGATGTTACCCTCAAGGGTAGCTAGCCAATATACCCCCTTTCCTGCTTTTGAATCAATGAGATACAATCATTCCTATTTAAGTGCTAACTTGCCTGCACTGGGATCCTTGGTATTTTGCAATGCTTTCATAAGTACCAAGTCACCTACCTGAAACCTTATGACTTTGATGTTCTTTTTATATGCTTTGGTGATCATTTGTTTATGAGCAACAATATGGATCTTGGCAAGATCCCTGAGCTCATCGATAATGTCATAATCCTATCGTTGTTCTCTTGATCCTTCAATTGATATCTTGTTGTTGGGATTACTACTTCAGTGGGGATCACAACTTCTGTTCTAAACACTAATGAGTATCGAGTTTGGCCAACGGCTGCCTTTTAAGTGGTCCTATCTGCCCATAGGACGAGAGGAAGTTCATCTGTCCATCTTCCTTTCTTCTCATCTAACCTCTTTTTTAGATTGTTGACTATGATCTTATTGTTGGATTCAGCTTGACCATTAGCTTAGGGTGAACATGAATGGACATTATCATTTTATCCCACAACTTGTGCCAAAGTATCTAGTCCTTTTGCTTATGAACTGGGATCCATTATCGCATATGATCTCAGTAGGGATCCTGAACCTAGTCAGGATATTTCATTTGATAAATGAGACCACTTCCTTGTCTCGTAATTGGACAAAGGCTAGCCTCTATCTATTTCGAGAAGTAGTCTAACATCACTAGCATGAACACCTTTCCATTAGGAGCTTTTGGTAGCTTGCCAACTATATCAATTTCCTTTTTTCACGAATAGCCAAGGGGAAATGATAGGATAGAATGGTTCTGATGGTTGATGAAGGATGTTACAATGTCTTTGACAAGCATCACATCTTTGGGTATGCAAAAAAACATCCTTCTTCATTGTTGACCAGTAGTATCTGATCCTTAATGCTTTGGAACATAAGGATCTGCCCCTAGGAGGGGATCTTGGTTTTTCTAAGGTTTTATGAGGATCATGATCCTTTTCTTTGGATCTTTCTTTTCTTCTGTAGAGGATCTCCTTGAGGTTTCCCTTACTAAGTGGGTAACTAATCTCCTTTCGTAGGGATATGCAATCTTTAGGAACGTGACCAAAGTCTTCGAGGTATGTACACCATTTGGACTTATCTTTCTAGCTGTCAGACGTTTCCCCCTTTCTTGGCCATCTCGCTTTGTCTCCAAGATCCTACATGGCAAATATCAAACCTGAAAACATCCATAGAAAAACAATAGTCTGTGATCTTAGAAAATTCCTCTTCCTCCTCCTCATCTTCAAGGGCATTAAACCTATTATTATCGGTTCTGGAATAAGGTGTAGAATTATAGGATCTCTGAATCGAGGATTCAGCCTTCCTATTAAAGTTATCATATTAGTTTGGTGGGTTGCTCCTTTTTTAGATCTCCTTGTCTTCTTTGAGCCTTATAAAGCTTAGTACTCTGCTCCTTACTTCATCCATTATCTTTCATGGAGCCATTACAAGGTCTTCGTTGAATGGAGAGTTTTTCTTTTGGCCCATTTTGAAGACTTCCACGGCAGTTCCCATGTCGATGTTGGGGATACTAAGAGCTTCCCTGCCAAACATGTTCACAAATTCCCTGAGGGATTCCTTAGGATCCCGAACCAGTTGATAGAGATCACTAGTGATCTTGTCGAAGGTTCTGCTACAAGAAAATTGGTTGTTAAAAATATTAACTAAATGTGCAAACAAAGTAATAGAGTAAGAAAGAACATTTAGTGTCCATTTCAAGGCTGATCCCGTAAGGGTTGAACCAAAACCCTTGCATAGTCAAGCTTCCTTCAAGTTTGTGGGAATGGGGATGATGTATATTCTTTCCCTGTATTGTGCCACATTTTCTTCTGGATCTGTGGTCCCATCATAAGGCTTCATGTTAGGAGTTTGGAAGCGGTTTGGGAACTCGGTGTCAGTGATTGTCGGAGTGAATCTTGAGATCTTGTAGCTTGTTAGCTGGACTACTCTCGATACGCTTGAGATCATCTATCACAGCTGTTGAAGTTCTTTGGCTATAATCAGTCTCATTCTTGCATCAACATCCATACAGTTAGTAGTAAAGGTATTATTATTGAAGAAGTTAACAGGATCCATGTTATTGGGAGTAACGAAGGTTTCATCGGGATCATGGGTAATACGAGCTTGATCTTTTGGAGTTGCACCGCAAACGGGAGCAGAAGTCGGTGTTAAGGATCCTATCTTGTGGCGGTTTACCCAAGATCCTGTATTATCAAAGTTTAGGATCTCGGGCTGCAAGATCTCGGGCTGCATCTTAGGGATTGTGGATCTCTGCCCTCATTCTCTCCATTTCCTTGAGTATCATCCTATTTTCCTCCTGTTGTTGAGTGACTTTTCGTTTTAATCTTTTCATCATGACGAAGATTTCGTTATTGGAAACCAGTACCAGAGGATCCTGAAATCCTTGGACAACGACCGAAGAGGCGTTTTTCTTTGGTGCCTCAAAGGTTTTCTTAGGGGCTCCACCTGGGGTGGAGGAAGATTTTTAGAGGAAATAGGAGGAATGGAGGAAGAGGATAAAATTAGTTGGCTAAACATGATTCTCGAACGATTATTAACACCACGGCCCCACGGTGGGCACCAAATTGTTTTGGTCAAAAATTGATTAAGTACTACTTTACCAAATTGAATGAAAGGCTATGGTGTTAGTGCAATGTAAGTATAAAACAGTGATCGAAATGAGACAGTTATAAGGAAAACACTTGATCCTTTATAGAATCTCCAACATAAAACCTTGGGAGGTGATAATGATCACTAACCATGATGTGTTTTATTGATTTCAATATAAGATTACAAAGATGATGAAGATAATACGAGTATAAGTGTAATGGTAGAGCTAATCGAGTATGTAATGTACTATTTACAAGTGTTATTTATAGCCTAAGTAAATTAACAAGAAGTCTGAGATTTCTAGGATCCTCCTTGAACAAGTATTTGCATGTTATTTGACTTAGTATCCCCGGTTCTTAAGCTTGGTTGAAATGACTTTCCATTGAGAATGAGTCTTGTGTTGACTAGTTCTGCACATGTGAGAAAAATAAAATAAAATATAGCTGTTATAAATGTTAGAAATATTAGTGGTAATAATCAGGATGATGTGATATGTTTAAGGATCGTGAGGCTTCCTAAATATTTAAGGATCCTGCCCCTTATAGTACTTAATCAATTTTGACCAAAACAATATATATATATATATATATATATATATATATATATATATATATATATATATATATATATATATATGTGTGTGTGTGTGTGTGTGTGTGTGTGTGTGTGTGTATGTATATACAAGGCGTAATACCCATGTATTACATGGGTTCATTTTAAAGAAAAAAATATGAAATTTTAAACATTTGAAAAGTTTGAATTTATAATAAAAAATAGAAAAATATTGAATTATTAAAAATAAATTGTTTGTTTTTGTTTTAAACTAAACAAATAAATAAAGGAAACTAATGAAACTTTAATTTAAAAAATTTGAAATTAAAAGGAAGTCAATTAATGAAATTGATATGGATTTGTTATTACATTTATTGCAATTATTATATTATGTGAAAATTAATAAAATGGAAAAAAACCCACAAAATGTCATATGAAAAAAAAATTAATTAAAAATAACCACAAAATGACATGTGGCCAAATCAATGAGAGTGTGACATGTGGCAAAAAGTTCTTTATTTATTAGGGATATATATATATATATATATATATATATATATATATATATATATATATATATATATATATATATATATATATATATATATATATATATATATATTGCATTGTGTTTTTCGTATCATACATCTTTGTCATGTGAATGCTTGTAACAATTGTGCGATGGTTGTTGGTGTGCTTTATTTAGTTACTTATGGAAAATTTTCTGATGCATTTTAATAAATATAAAATTGTATAAATATAAAAGAAATGATATAGTTATATACATCAAAGACCCGTAATAAAATTTTACTTCTAGATATAATTATAGTAAATAAATTAGTTAGTCCTATTAAAAATACCAATAAGATTTATTATGATCAATAAGTTTGTTTGTTTTTAGTTTTGTAATGGTTAAATACTAAATATCAACATTAAACAAGTTATGAATATCAATAAATCCAAATAATATCAAACTTTAACTATAAATTTAAATGTTGTATTATGCAAGTGAGATATTGAGATTGGTGAAATAACTAAAAAATATAATCACAAAAAACAAATATATGTTCGATGGAGGTTAGGTGAAATGGTACTTTGGTAAATGACTAAAAAACAAAACAAAATATTATTAATGGTGAAATTATTATGCTGGTTCAAGTCAATGCTTTGTTTGGTTTGTGTCAAGTGCCTACCTACTCCCTCACGACAGCTTTGGTGATCTTTAAGTTCTTGTATATTTTATATTATATATTTTAATATATGTTTGTGTGTAATGTGTTATATTATATTAGACACACAACAAACTTGTGTTTTTATCTAATTTTGGTGAACTTAATGTCGAATTGCTTTTGTACTAGGATAATTACTAAAACTGCAGAAGTATACGTGAATGTGGTTTTTGCATTTGGTATATGTCGGTCTAACCTTGAAACAATGAAGAAAATCAGGCCTCAAAATAGACAATTAATGACCACGACCACAAAATATCAAGAATAATTTGTCAAGTTAGACCCATTCACACACACGTTTCACGCAACTAGACATATGCACTAAATGGAACAATGGGCTTAAAAGAATTGCAACCAAAACATAAATTAAAAGGAGAACCAATCAAAAATCAAAAACTCCATAATATAAAAATCACATACGGAATTGGAAACCCTAACTCAAGATCAGAGGAGTTCAACATCCAAGTGTTAGCAATTGGGTATACAAACATGACTAGTGGATAATTAATACTTTGTTTTTTTTGGATATTTAACGGATCGTGTAGATTTAGTGCTTGATATTTCGACCAAAGTTCTAGGTTGCACAAACCCAATTTTTGGATAATCCACCAAACACACTTCCCAATTCAGGCACGAAAAGAAAAAAAAAAGTTACAGGAGTGTAACTGTAAGGAATGTTCAAGGTGTTAAGAGACTTCCAAAATTGACAAAATTTGAGTATATATACTCATACATCCAAAAAAAAATGATAAGATCAACAGATTGGTGGTTTAAATTTTAAAACACTAAGGCCTTGTTTGATATGCCTCTTACAGATCTTACCCGATCCGAATCTGGGTGTTTGATCCCAAACTTCAATCCTTTTAATCGGTCCTTTAACCTCTTATTAGGTCATCTCCAAAATTACGCTGACTGAAAAATTCTTGTTCATTTGCCCTCATTTACCCTTCTTTAAAAGAAAGCACGCTCATTCTTCTTCTTGCCTAGACGACGACGACTCTCCTCCTTATACTTCTCTTCCAGCGACGCCGACTCCTCCCACCTCCGACCTTATCCTTCGTCGCCTGAACTCTGACCTACTTCTTTGCTGCCTGACCTTTACTCACGCGCTTGTCCTCCATCCTACTACCAACGGTAAGAAAACCCCATTCTTTTCCTCCATGTTTTTGTTCGAATTTCAACTGCCATGTATGTTGATTTTAGGTTGAGGATTTTGTTGCTTTATTATTGTGTTTTATACTTGACCTTAGTTTAAGGATTTCGATTCTTTACATCATCTGTGGAGTGGAGTAGTTGAACAATTATTAACCATATGCTCATTGTTGATCGAATATAATTAAATTGAAGAAATTTTCAAGTAGGTGACATTTAGCAATCGATTAACCATGAGTGATAAGGTTTATTATTATGATAAACCATGAGTGATAAAATTTTCAACAATGTTGAAGAAATGAAAGTTGGGCTCATAAATTATCAATTGCTTCACTAGCTTTTTTGATTTTTGATGCACAGACGATGTTGAAGCAATGAAAGATTAAATATTTATAATTTCAAAAGATAAAGGTTCATTACATATCGATTAAAGGCAAACGGGCAACAAGCTGCGTCGCTAGCCCTTTCTGGATGGCAAAACCAATTCTTGTGAAAACAATATTTGTGGATCTAGGAGATATGACATTAGAATGCATGACCCGTTGGACTCTATTGAGGAGCTCCACCACCTCTGGTGCGAGAAAAACAAATGTATCGAATGCAAAAGGTACAAACACATGTTGATTTTCTATACATGCATTCTCGTGCTTTACAACTTTGCACGCAACGGCTTTCAAAGCGGCATGTCCAGCTGTGAAACCCTCGCTCCCCAAACCAATGAGAGGAAAGACCCCAGTAAGATCCACGCACGCATGCTTCCCTCCTATCCATCCAAAGACCAAAATGTCAGCCGGTCTAAGTGTGGACCTTCCATCATGCGGGTCCGTCAAAAAGTTCACCGGCGCTTCTTTCTTCACAGAAATACCAGCAAGCCGACAAGCATCAAAGAGAACATCCCAAACCACATCATGTCTGTACTTGAAACCAGGGAGCTCTCTACAATGAATCGCGTGTTCCCCAAAGGTATCCAACCATGCCTTGCGGAAAACTAGGCATATCTCGTCAATTGGGAATATGGGAATCATGAGGCGGTACCGAATGATAGTTCGGTACTCCACATGAGACATATGCTGGCCAAGACCATCAATAGGGATAGTTAGCAGAAAATCCTGAGCATGAGGTGCCCGCAGACACTCAAAGACTGCTTTCTGTCTGACAGTCATGAAAGATTGGGCTCAATAAATTATCAATTCCTACACTAGCTTTCTAGATTTTTGTTGTACAGAGTTGAGATGATTACTTGTGAACCATCTTCAATGGCTGAAAACTCACAACTGAATAACTTTTCTACAATTATTTTAGGACTAGAAGAAAGTCCTTGTTGAATTGTTATTCAAGCTCGTTTAGTACTAGTATTTTTTTTTCATCTTGTTGTTTATAGACTTTGTAATTATTGTTGTTTAATTTATATTTTGAATTGGGCTAATTAAATCATCAATTCCTACACTAGTTTTCTAGATTTTTGTTGTACAGAGTTGAGATGATTACCTATGAACCATCTTCAATGGCTGAAAACTCACAACTGAATAACTTTTCTACAATTATTTTAGGATTAGAAGAAAGTCCTTGTTGAATTGTTATTTAAGCTCGTTGAGCACTAGTATTTTTTTCATCTTGTTGTTCATAGACTTTGTAATTATTATTGTTTAATTTAGATTTTGAATAACTATTCATCAATTTTATTTAGATAATTTATCAAACAAAAAAAATACATTTTATTTGGCACAAAACATAATAGAAGGGTAAAATGGTCATTTTTAGCAATTAGCATGGCCATTCAGATGCTTAATCAAACAACATTGCCTTGACCCGATCAGATCTTACCCAGTCAATAGCTATCAAACAGCCCCTAAGTAGTATTCTTTTCTGGAACTGGTGTAGTTGTTAGGTTGCGAGGAGTGGACTCGCTAAATAGGGTCGCTCAGCTCGCTAAGAGTCGATGAACACTGCCCCCTAGTGCTTGCTAGAGGGCTCGCTAAGCAAACCTTGTTACATCTTTGGCGAGATGAGAGAGAAAGAAATAATGAAACCTGATTGGTGGAAATGGGGTGTGACGGATTGCTTTGACCAACATCAATTTTCCAACCTAAATTCATTTATTTCACCCAACAAAAAAATTATTTTAATTAAAAAAAATGTTTTTACCTCTAAAATCACAATTTCAAATTACAATTCAACAACTATAAATTAAACTACACCCTCAACATTTCACACTCACAAAATATCATTAACTCTCTCATAAATACTCTCAATGCGCCAAACAAAAATGTCTTCATCTACCAAAAAAAACCCCAAGAAACAACAAAAAAATCTTCAAACCTTCCATCTCCAAACCTTCAATCATCAGACCTTCCATCACTAAACCTTCCATCACCACCATGATATAGACATTCATTTGATCAACTCATTCATTCACCCGTTAGCTACTACTTTCCAATTATAGCTACACAAATGTTTCCATTCGATCGGTACTCCTCTCAACCCATGAAAATTTACCAAAACTCATCCCAACCAATACCTCATCCAAATTTGGATCTTGATCCGTTTGATTCGGTTCAAGAAAGTCAAATCTTTTCACAACCTTAACCCCAAAGTAATTTTCGCTGCCAACAACGCCGCCTACTCGACGAGTAGGAATGACAATGTGGCGGGTTCGGGGCGGGCATGGTTTCCCAAACCCGCCCCGATATCTTTCGGGTATCTTATCGGGGCACCCCATTGGGTTTTGGGTTTTCCCGTTGGGTTTCAGGTATCTTATCGGGTTTAAAACAATTCATAACGAAATCTTTATTCCGTTTTAGGGTACCCGATATCTTATAAAAACATATGTTCTAGCATCTCTTTTAAATTAAAAATATGATGCATCACTTTAATAAAATAAACCGGATGTTATATTAAAAATTAGTTGATTTAAGTTTAGTGTAATACGTCAAAACATAAAAAAAACGATCATTCACACCAGATTGTTAATAACTAAAAATATTGTCCACAATAAGTATTTTATCTTTGAACGTGTGTAATTAACATCAAAAGGTTTTGAACATATTATATATATATATATATATATATATATATATATATATATATATATATGTGTGTGTGTGTGTGTGTGTGTGTGTGTGTGTGGGGCGGGTCGGGACGAGAATAACCCATTTTCTGCCCCAAACCCGATAAAAAACCCAATAACGACCCGTTACCTGAACCGAAATGATCGGGTTTCGGGTTTCCCCGTCGGGTTCGGGCTTTTTTTTCCATCCCTTTCGACGAGTCAACCGATTCTTCCGATGAAGGACCCGTTCAAGAGTCATTTCAAGAGCTCAAAGTCGAACCAGCAAGAAAAAATAAAGGAATAGGGAAGGCTCGATGCAAAGGGTGGACGGATGATGAAGAAAGGGCACTAGTGCAAGTATGAGTATATGTGTCGGAGGATTGGGCGACGACCAAGATTCGACAACCTTCAAAGCTAGAGTTTGACATAGTTTTTGTCACCGAATGAAAAAATAGTACTGCAATTCTAATTAACTTTACTCGAAATGGAGGACCGCCAACAAAGCCTCAATGGAGCTCAATGACATGTACATGAATGCGATCTGCAACCCCCAAATCGTGCAAATGAGGTGGATGTATTAGCAAAAGTTCGTCAAAGTCGGAAAACCTTTTGGCAATGAGGCGTTTTGGGGAGTTGTGAAGGGCAAACCAAAATGGCTTAATCTAAAAAGAGCTGATGATTACTCGGGCATGTCCAAAAGAAGCAAAACTTCTAAGTCAACCCACAGTCAGTCTTTTGATGCGCGTATCAAGGGATTGACCTCAACAACGTCGATCCATATGAAATTCCAACTCGTACTATGGGACACGACAAAGTAAAAAGAAAGCTAAAAGGTGGTCAAAGTTCATTGACTACAGAAAAGGAGATAAGGTCTGACATCAAAGGGTTAGACAGTAAGTTTGATGGTTTTTTTGAATTGGGAAGGGTAAAAAAAGGATTTTTGCTCTAAAGCTTTTTCATAAACCTGGGAGAGGACTTATCCGAGGAGGATCATCGGGTTTTCAACAATGCAAAGAAGGATATTGCTAAAAGATATCAGTGGGATATGTAGTATTATTTTTATGTCTTAAATATAGTTTTAATTTAAGGTTTTACGTCTAATATTAAGTCGTGTTTTAGTGTAGTATTAAGTCAAGTTTTTAGGTTTTATGTAAGTTTGTAGGAAGTAATTCAGGTTTTGATTTTTTTAATTGTATTTTATGTTTTAAATTAGTGTAACCTTTTTTATTTAAATATTAAGTGTTCGTCCTTAAAAAATAAAATTTATGTAATATTAAATATGTGTGTATTGAAAAACATAATTTAATTGAATTTGAAAAAGAAAATAAAAAAATGGAGTGTGATGAGTGTTACCACTCCTTATGAATACTATGAATTAGGTGTTAAGATAAAAAATGATGTGACACTCAAAAAAGTGATATGACAAGGTGATAGGAGTGTTACCACTCCCTCTACCCTTAGAGACATTGTGGTCGTCCTATTGTTGGGAAGTATCAAGACCTTGTCTTGTGCTTCATTTGAAAAGAAATTGTAGAGGTAGGGACCATTCTCATTAAAATGTGACCAAGTTCGGTAAGACACGGGACTTGAACCCGTGTTCCTTACCCTCCCTTCCCTCGTGTCATTTATATCTGAAACCCTAACCCTACATCATTCCCATCCGCCACCTTATAACTCCTCATCCCTAGCCGCCGTTGTCAACCACGTCGCCGTCGGATACCGTTGTTACACCGCAGGCGTTGAAGTTGGAAGCCACCAAGAAAAAGTTCGTCTTCGTTGTTCCCATTGTTGTGGAGGACGAGGAACCACGGCGGATTTCGTGATCGCTGCTGTGGTCAGTGAGGGATGCAACCGCCTCTCGGTCACAAACGCTATCTTTTTCCCTCCTTCCGCTTTCGTTCAGGCTGTTGCTAGCCCTCGCCGCCGCCACTCAAACGACCTTTCGTTGCTCCGGTCATCATCAATTATTGCCTATCGCTGCGAGGAAAGCTGAGTGTGTACATGTTCAGTGGGTGCTTGTGCTTCGCGTACATATGTGTGTATCACTACTGCAATCGTGATTTGTGTATGTTTTTTTTGGCTGACCAAAAGTTGAAGACAGCCACCATGGTAGCAAACCATGGTGGCTGCAGTCATTTTTTCTTTTCAGCAACCATCGGTCACCGTGTGTGGGTGGCTGTGTGTATATATTGGGGTGAATGTGTGTGCGTGTTTTTATAGGGACATGTTGTATGGACGATTTTGGTTAGAAAAACTAAAGAAAAACCCTCCACCACCACCGTGAGGTGGTGGCTACCGCCAACAGCCATTGTGTGTATATGTGTGTTTTCTACATAACATAATGTATTGGGTGCTTGTTGCCAGATTTTGACTCGAAAACCACCACCACCGCCATGAGGTGGTGGCTGCCGTCGCGGACCGCCACCGACCACCACTGCCAGAGGAGGTAGTAGGTGGTGCATGATTTATTAAAAATATATTTCTTTAATTAACTAATCACCTAGCTTAAGGAGTTGGAAACCCTAATTAAGGTTTAGAAAACCCTAATGTCAAGAAAGCCTAGTTTTGGAGTTGGTCGGGACCCGCGTTAAAGCTGCTAATTAAACTTAAGATAATACATAATAATTATCAACAATTAACTTAATGCAATATTGCAATTAATGGATTAAGTTCTTAAGGGGTTAAGTGTGGAACACTAACCCTAGTCAAACCATGATCTGGGAGCTCTAATTGGACAATGATTGGGCGCGTATTTTGAGGTTGTCGATTGGATTATTATTTCAACGAAAAACGACTAAGTCAAACCATAATCAGTCATACTCATAAGTGATTACGTCCTTTATGGGTTAAGTGTTTTACTTAACCCCAATCGTCAATTTATGTGAAACCCTAATCGTTATTTCATGTGAGGTGGTCATTGTTGCAAGTGACTATGACCTGTGATCGGGTATTGACTCAAGCATCTTCCTATAAGTGAGTTGAAGCGAGACAAAGCTGGTAGAGTTCTTTGTTGCTACAGTGATTATCTATGCGCTTATTGAGGTGAGTCTCCTCGTTGTTTGTATGGGTCGAAGGCACCACTTTCGGCCCATTTGATTTATGTATGGTCGGAAGCCCCAGAGTTAGCCCTAGGAATTATGTATGAAAGACTAGGAGGCGGATCCTGGCTTACTATATGTTATTATGTGTGGTAGGAAGAACCAGGGGTTAGCCCTAGGCATTATGTATGAAAGACCAGGAGGTCGCTCCTAGCACACTATATGCTAATTAGTTAAGTAGAGCAGTATGTATGCTACTTGTCTTTGTGATGTTTGTATGGAAGACCAGGAGGTGGCTCTTGGCACTTGTCTGTAAGACCGAGGGGGGTGGCACCCAGCTTGGCAAGAAAGACCACGTGGTGGCCCGTGGCATAATAGCAAGACTATGTATTGGCATATAGCATCTTATTTGATTATGATATATGAATGACATGTATGGCTCACGGTTATGTATGGTAGTATCCGGTCGAAAGAGACCAAAGGGGTAGGTTAGCACCCAGATATGCTAGGTAGTATGTTTACTGTATCGTATGGTATTTGGGGAACTCACAGAGCTTCGTGCTTACAGTTTTCAGTTTTGGTTTTAGGTACCTGCAGTTTTCAAAAAAGGGAGCTCGGGACGATCGCAACGCATACACCTATGTTTTCCACAGTATGTGATATCTGGGAATGAACTCTGATAAATATTTTATTTGTAATTCTTTTCAATGTGTGAACCAAGTTACAAATGTGTTTTGGTTATATTAAAAATGAAATTTTTGGTCATGAATTTTAGGATGTTACATGAGATATATCTAAGATAATTATCTATGATCAATACAATTAATTAAACACAATTATGATCAAATTATGTTCTCCAACACAGCTAAAGTTGCTACCTTTATCACTTAATCTAAAATGTGATTAATCCTAACTCTAGAAATTTAATGATCATAAACTACTGATAAACAAGTTCATGTAATTCAATTGGTCAATAAACTACACTTCACTTAAATCAAGAGTAAAATATGGGCTTAGTTTGAAAAGAAATTGTAGAGGCAGGGACGATTCTTGTTAAAATGTAACCAAGTTCGGTAAGACACAGGACTTGAACCCGTGTATCTACTCTCCCTTCCCTCGTGTCTTTTATACCCAAAAACCTAACCCTACGTCATTCCCAGCCGCCACCTTATCACCCCTCATCCCTAGCCGCCGTTGTCAACCACGTCGCCGTCGGATACCGGTTTTACACCGCTAGTATCGAAGTCGGAAGCCACCAGGTAAAGGTTTGTTGTCGCTGTTCACGTTGTTATTGAGGAAAAGGATCCACGACGGATGTCGTGGTCACTGTTGTGGTCAGTGACAGACACAACCGCCTCTCTGTCGCAAACGCTATCCTTTTACACACTTCCGCTTTCGTTCAGGCTGCTGCTAGCCATTGCTGCCGCCACTCAAAGGACCTTCCGCAGCTCCGGTCATCATCCATCATCGCCTATCGCTGCGAGGAAAGTTGAGTGTGTACGTGTTCAGTGGGTGCTCGTGTTTCGCATACATGTCTTTGTGTATCACAGCTACAATCGTGATTTGTGTGTGTGTTTTTTTGGTTGGCCGGAAGTTAAAGAGAGCCACCATGGCAGCAAACCATGGTGGCTGCTACCATTTTTGCTTTTCTGCCACCATCGATCACCATGTGTGGGTGGCTGTGTGTGTATATTGGTGTGTGTGTGTGTGCATGTTTTTATGGGGACATGTTGTATGGACGATTTTGGTCGGAAAAACTAAAGAAAAACCCACCACCACCGTGAGGTGGTGGCTGCTGCCTTTTGCTGCTAACAGTCGTTGTGTTGGGTGGCCATGTGCATGAATTAATGTGTGTATATGTGTGTTTTCTACATAAAATAATGTATTGGGTGCTTGTTGTCGTATTTTGACTCGGAAACCACCACCATCGTGAGGTGATGGCTGCCATCACAGAGCGTCGTCGACCACCACTGCCCGAGATGGAAGTGGGTGGTGCCTAATTTATTAAAAATATATTTATTTATTTAACTAATAACCTATCTTAAGGAGTTGGAAACCCTAATTAAGGTTTAGAACACCCTAATGTCAAGAAAGCCTAGTTTTGGAGTTGGCCTGGACCCACGTTAAAGCTGTTAATTAAACTTAAAATAATACATAATAATTCTCTACAATTAACTTAATGCAATATTGGAATTAATGGATTAAGTTCTTAAGGGGTTAAGTGTGGAACACTAACCATAGTTATCATTTTATGTGAAAAACCCTAGAATCGGGGAGCTGTAATTGGACAATGATCGGACGTGTATTTTGAGGTTGTTGATTGGATTATTATTTCATTAGAGAACAACTAAGTCAAACCATAATCAGTCATACTCTTAAGTGATTATGTCCTTTAGGGATTAAGTGTTTTACTTAACCCTAATCGTCATTTCATGTGAAGTGGTCACTGTTGCAAGTGACTATGACCTGTGATCGGGTATTGACTCAAGCATCTTCCTGTAGGTGAGTTGAAGTGAGACGAAGCTGGTAGAAGTCTTCGTTATTATTGTAATTATCTACGCGATTATCGAGGTGAGTCTCCTCACTGTTTGTATGGGTCAAAGGCACCAACGTCGGTCCATTTGGTTTATGTATGGTAGGAAGACCCGGGGATTAGCCCTGGGCATTATGTATGAAACACCAGGAGACAGCTCTTGGCTTACTGTACGATATTATGTATGGTAGGAAGACCTAGGGGTTAGCCCTAGGCATTATATACGAAAGACCAAGAGGTGGCTCCTGGCATACTGTTTGCTAATTAGCTAAGTAGAGTAGTATGTTTGCTAGTTGTCTTTGTGATGCTTGCATGGAAGACCAGGAGGTGGCTCTTGGCACTTTTCTGTAAGACCGAGGGGGGTGGCCCCCAACTTGGCAAGAAAGACCACGTGGCGGCCCGTGGCATAATAGCAAGACTATGTATCGGCACATAGCATCTTATTTGATTATGATATATGAATGATATATATATATATATATATATATATATATATATATATATATATATATATATATGGCTCACAGTTATGTATGGTAGTATCCGGTCGAAAAAGACCGAAGGCTTAGGCCATCACCCAGATATGCTAGACAATATGTTTATTGTATGGTATGTGGTATTTGGGGATCTCACTGAGCTTCGTGCTTACGGTTTTCAGTTTTGGTTTCAGGTACCTCCAGTTTAAAAAAAAGGAGCTTGGGACGATTTCAGCGCATACACATATGTTTTCCGCATTATGTGATTTCTGGGAATCAACTCTGATAAATGTTTTATTTGAAATGCTTTTTAATGTGTGAACCAAGTTACAAATGTGTTTTAGTTATATTAAAAATAAAATTTTTTGTCATGAATTTTGGAATGTTATCTATGATCAATACAATTAATTAAACACAATTATGATCAAATTATGTTCTCCAACACAGCTAAAGTTGCTACCTTTATCACTTAATCTAAAATGTGATTAATCCTAGCTCTAGAAATTTATTGACCATAAACTACTAGGTAAACAAGTTCATGTAATTCAATTGGTCAATAAACTACACTTAACTTGAATTAAGGCAACAAAGATGCAAAATTTAACATGCTAGGTAATGATAATCAAACACATGCGTAAACCAAATTCATATAGTCCATAAAATAATAAACTAACTCATAGTTTTAGGTTTCATCAAACAAAATGAAAGTCTACTAAATTAGCTGCTCATGGAAGAAGGTAAACTCACTAAATCATAAGAATTCAATAAGATTGAATTAATGCAAACTGAATGCGATGTATGATCTTCTAATCTTCAATCTTGAATTCTTCTCTCTTCCAAGGGGTTATTTTTCTCTTTCCTTTGAACTCTGAATTCGACTATAACTCCAGGAAATCAGATCCAACCGTCTCAAGTCGAATGTGCAAAGGAGTATTTATATTCTCGTTAAATTGAACCTCACATCGTGAGATAGTATCATTCCATGTCTGGCAAGGAAACCTGGCTTCCACTTAATGATCTTATAGAACCTTTATCCTCACGTCGTGAGAATTATAAGCCTCATGTCGTGAGCTTCATGTTTTTGTAATTCATCGGGTATTTCATTAAAAACATGTCGTGGTGCTCATTTTCCATGTCATGGTGAATATTTTTGCTTGATTTTTCTTCCCTTTTAAGCTCCTATTTAAACTCGAGTCCTTCCAACTTCCATTATGCGTCACTTATGGTCCTTTTTCTTCAATAATGTCCCTTTTAGCTACAAAATAGAATTTAAACATTATAAGTACCCAATATCTTTATTATCAACTAAAATGTAGCATACATGTATTAAAATAATGCCTAAATATATGTATAGATATTGAAATATCAATGATGTTTAACTGATTTAATCATATAAGTATTATACACTTACAAATATGTATTAGGTAGTAATAGGTGATGGTAGATAGGAGATGCTAGATAGGTGATGATAAATAGGTGATGATAGATAGGCGATGAGTAGGAGATGCCCTGACCTTGACTTGCGATGTTGCGATGTATTCATCTACCGGAGTATAGATAGCGACCACTGACTAATCTAAACACGTTATGTGGAAACAACAACATGCTCACAACATGTACATGATGAATTGTGAGTTCGTGCGATGTAGTTACTATGTATTCACGCGATGATACTCTAACCCATACTGGACACGTATTAGAGGACTAATCCATGAAATAGTATTGTCTATGTAATATAGGCGATGATCCTTAGGAAAAATCATTAGCAACAAACATATAATGAAATGTGATGTAGGTGATGATAGGTAAATGTGATGTAGGAGATGACCCTTAGGATAAATCCTTAGGGAAGAATAAATAAAGAAAAAAGGGATGGGTAATCGTGTTAATTGTCGACATGAAATATGTGAATAAACAAATTAACTATATTATTATAGGTTGAAAACCCTAAATATCTCACCAAGCTTCCCAACCCGACCCACTCAATTTATTTGTATCACGGGTATCGATGTGAAAATACATTATACTGAGAGATTAAAGGAGACGTAGATCATTAGTATAAATTAATGTAAGATTTTTTTATGCTTATGTTTTGTTTCAGTTATGACATCCGAAGTTTAGAAAAGATATCAATTATCAAACGTTTCTTCAGAAATGTTTAATGCTAATATTATCTCATATTGAGATGATATTTTTGGGACCAATTTTGAAACAAAAGAAATCCTATGTTTTAAAATAAGCATAAATAATTTTTTTAAATGATCTTAAATTTGGGGATGTCACAGCGGGGGCCATTATGCGATCTACGGTAAGGCCCGTTATACTCATTGGGCAAAGCCAGTTATGCGAGTTAGGGTGAGGCCCGTTATACTCATTGGGCAGGGCCCGTTATGCGAGTTAGGGTGAGGCCTGTTTCTTGTTTGGTGTGTGGTATTTTAGGAAACTCACTAAGCTTTGTGCTTACGATTTATGTTTGAAATGTTTTTAGGTACTTTCGGTTTGAACGGGAAGGGACCGACATGATCGCACAACATCCACCTGTGTTTCGTATTTTATGATTTTGGGATTGTACTCTGATAACTATTTCTACATAGTCATAATTTGATGGCTTGAAATGAATGATTGATGGTTTTGGTTGACTTAAAAAATTACTTAGTATTTTGAGGATGTTACAAGTCTGAATCATCACTTTTCCCATTTTCCCCTTTGACTCCACAACACAAACCAACAGCTTGGATCACATAACCATTATTATCAACATACAATAGGGTATAAACCCTATTCCCTTGAAGCCCAAGGCCTTTATTTGATTAACTTATTGTCCAAAATCCCAAAATAAGAACTTCTTGAAACAGGATGCTACAACTCTCGCCCACTTAAACTGGATTTCGTCCTCGAAATATGTATTGGTTAGGATCTCTAAAAAACGCCAACATATTCCATAAGCTCCCCTAACCATTTCGAAATCAAGGCATCTTATAAAGAAAACTCAAGAGACCAATCAGAAACCCACAACTACGAACAAACAACCCAATAACTTGAAAATTCTCAACCACATCAAATATCTTTCTCTCCCTTGTTGTGTATCCCAACTTCTAGAGGAAACCACTCAATTGAGAACTCTTAGAACTACAACCACAAACCATCTCCGACAATATACTCCCAAAATTGGGAACCCATCAGTCTAAACTTCAGAAACCATACCCTAGGACTGATGATCATCCAATCATCATACCTACCCCAGTTCCCAGACTAGGAACACCACCAAACCATGCAGAAAGAATACTCAAAAAATCTTGATCGTGAATTTCACCCAACTCAAAATCCGGAAATTGTTCCCAAAAACCTTAAATATACACTTGTCTTCCTGACAATTCATCACCAACCCTTCGTTCCCACGAGTATAATGATGGTCAATCCAAGAGTCTCATGTTTCATCCAAATTCCTCATCAACTCAAGTGTACATACACCAAACAAAACACTTTAGACATTTACAGTGAACTCCATGACTAGAGCTTTCAGAACCGATAACCAACATTAGTAACTAACTCCTAATAGACGGCTCGCAAGCAAACGGGGTTTATACTGCAAACATTTAGCAAGAGACTTATGATGCACAATTAATACGCCCAATAAACTTTTACTTGTCCACATGATCTAAACCAGTTGGTCATTGAGTCTCCCGACTCCTAACAGTGCACTAACACCCAAACATGTGAATAAGACTAACGATTTAAGACCTAAGAGTCTCAATCAAATGACTATCGGGTCCCACCCATATGATTCATACAAACACTAGCTCATGATACATCGTGACACCCTCTAACCACAAAACGATGAGCTCATGGTACTACGTTGATCTTGCTGTCATTCCATCACTAGCCTGAAGACTCACGACCAGCACCACAGAGGCCTAAAGATACACAACCATCAACCTACCGACTTGCAGCAACCCAATCAACATCTCTCTTAATACTAACCAAACACCACATGAGCCATACCTTTCTTTAACGTACAGTTCCTTTCACGGAACAGACTGCTACCAACACAAAATCAGACGACAACGTGGTCACACACAACTAGAGAATGAGATAGATTGTTATACTCTTATTCCAACTCAAAGACTATAACCCAAACAAGAACCATGCCTATAATTTGAACCAAGTGCACCTTTGTTATCTTGTTCAGCCCATACACACTCCTCCCGACAATATCTAATGAACTTACCACAATACATACCCTAAGGAGAACCCTAGCTCTGTTGCATTCTTCTTCTCATGACCTTACCTAAAGGGTGAAGTGTCGATATGTGGCAACCGTCAAAATTCGAGTTGGTTCTAGATTTGACTAAACTTAGTTACACGTATAGGCACGACACATACTAGAGTTTGTAACTAGATGCTAAGTTATAACCTACTAAAAACTAGGAAACAAGTAGAATCGAAGGATAGTGTACTTTGACTTCACATTGGTATGCGAATTCTACAACTACATAATTGTAATGACTATCCATATTCGGGTCATTCTTTGACTTGAACATCTTTGCATGAATCATGTAGACACATCATGCACTTGAACTAGTGGTATAAATTAGGTCTGAGTCTCGTAGGAACTTAACTCAAAGTTGAAGACTAGGACTAGTATACTTGATTCCTCAATTTCCCTTAAATTTTGAAACCACCACATAGAATGCCAATAAACCGATAAAATAAATTACAAACATTATTTATAACTATAAAATATTTATAATACCATAAGGCAATCTAAAGTCTCAAAAATCCAATTTATTTTGATATCCAGAGATGTATTAAACTCCAAAACCCTAAAAGCCATAAAAACTCATATTTATAAACTTTAACCTTAAAAATTCTATAAAAAAATTATGAACCTTATAATATTATCTTATAATATTAAATTCAGGAAAATATCATCAAGGAAAATATACAAAAAAAATATATATGTTATTAAAATTTACCCTTGATTTATAAGTCAAAAATCAAGAGTTTTATGCATAAAAACTAGGTTAAGGAGCACATTTTATAAAAAGTTTGATATTTTTATAAACGATTTGAACTTTTATAAAAGAAACAAGAGAGAGGGAGCCACTCCCACCCAAGATTTCGGCCGCCCTCTTGCCACCTTCAAAAATTGTGTTCCCAAAACCATTAATCACTTTACACAAACTTTAACATTCTCTCTTCATTTTCTCTCTATTCTCTCTTCATCATCTTGTGGTGTTCTTGAAGGTAAAATCGATTTCTACTTCATTATTCCTTCAAAGTTTACAATTTTTTTTGGATTTTCTCCATCTTCTACTACATTCTAATGAAAGATCATGAACAGATAATCATACACTCACACTCATGATTTTGATGATGATGGTGGTAAGATTTCACCCAAAAACGACATGCATGTTGTAGATGGTGAATGTTGGGTCAAAAATATGGTTTATACTTTGCTTTTCTAAGCATTTATTATTTTTAGTCTTGGGCTGAAAATATTATTTGGTGTAATTGTAGCTTGAAACGAAAACTCATGGGTTTTCGGTTTGGGCCTTGGGTTTTAGTCCATTAGTATAAATATAGATGTAAAGGTGAGGAGTAGAAGTTGGCCATATCATTAGTAAGGGAGGGTCATTTTCGGTTGGGAGAGTGGAGGAGGGAAGCCTTTGTTGAGTGGAGCATATTCTAGAGAGAGAAAGTGACAGAACTTGTATATGTGTGTGTGAATCTTGTGTTGGAACATCATTCTTATAATATAAACATTGAAGATTCATCAAGATCATCTTCTTCTTCTCCTCCTTCTTCTTCATTTTGATCTTGCATCATCCAATTGATTGGGATTCTGCACCATCAATTGGATCTAACTGATACCTAAAGCAAAATTTGGGACTTACAGTTGGTATCAGAGCTTGGATTGTATCAATCATTTTGGCAAGATCCGGAGTGTTTTTGCACTTTTTCTTGAAGGATTTTTCGTTTTTAGATATTTTTTTGAAAAATATTGGGGGTTTGTTCTTCGGGTTTTTCATAAAAACGACTTTTTCATCGAGTTTTGGTGCTTAAAAGTTGAAAAAATGCGAGTTCCGGCGGCCATTTTTGCACAAACAGCAAGCTTCTGCGAGGGGTGGCAGCGTGTTCGGTCAGCGGGTAGCATTTGCGAGGAGTTTGCAGCCGAAATCTCGTTTGCGGCCCGAAGTGTTTACAGTCGATATCCGTTTTCGGTTCGGGGGTTTACGGTCCGAGGTCTCGCACGTTCACGGCCCAACGACGTTTTCGGCTTCAGACATTGCGCACGTGTTCGGCCTCGGAAGAGTTTCGGTTTGCAGGTTTTCGTCTCGCACGTGTTCGGCTGTCTTCGTTTGCGGTCCTTGCGTGTGGGAGTTCTCGGTCAGTAGCATTGGTGCGTGAGTTCTCGGTAGCAGCGAGTATACAAAAGAAATCGGGTGTTGCAAGATTCGAACTCACGCCTCTAGCATACTCAACCCATGCTCCTGCCAATTGATCTAGCAACCCACTTGTTATTCGTCTTCCCCGTTTAACTCAAGTAGCTTCGCTGTTTCGACCTTAATTTTGGAATCTTGACAAATTTAGCCCAAAAATCAATTTTTCAAATTTTAAAATTTCATTTTCAACCCAAAATTTTGGTTTTTAATTTTTGACTATCATTTTTGACTTTTTACCTTAAAATTTTGACTTTGACTTTCAAGTTTGACGTTTGACTTTAAACTTTGATTTTCTTGTTTAACCTTTAAATTTTAACTTTTAGCTTTTCGGTTTGACTTCTAAGTTTGACTTCTCAAGTTTGACTTTTAAGTTTGACTTTTTAAGCTTGACTTTTGAGGTTTTAAGTCAAAAGAAAATTTTTGTTTAAAAAATAATGAGTTCCTCAAACATCCCGGTCAATGAAGTTTCATGTTCTAAATTTTGTGAAGCTATAATTAAATTTCTTCGTGAACAAAATGATTTACTAAAAAGGGAAAATGAGGACCTTAAATATGAAGGATATACTCTTAGGAAGGCCCAAAAACCCTTAAAAACACAACTAGATGCCAAAACTAAGGATTTTCGAAAACTTCAATAGGAATATAACAACAAATGTGAAAACTATGACTATGTTAAGAGACAACTTGCCGAATTAACTGTTGAACTTGATGCATTGAAAGCTAAATATAATGATGCCAAATTCACGTTTAAGAAATTTGATGTGTCAAGTGAGGTAGTTGCATCCATGATTGAAAAATAACTAAACTTCAAAGATAATCAAAGTAAGGGTCTAGGGTATAATACCGTTCCACCTCCCTTTAATGACAACTATAACCCACCCCTTGAGACCAGTGAGGAAGAAATGTCTGCTCAGTATGGCCAAACCCCTGTCCTAGCTTCAGTTAAGACTAAACCATCTGGGCCGACTGAGGTTATTCAGGTGAACGTTTCTGATGCTTCTACTTCGTGTGTAGGTAAAGTAGTGGAAGATGAGAACAAGGAGGACATGTTATGATTAGATATGATTCTTTTAATAATGAGTTGTCGTATGGAAAATATGGAAATGTTTCCATATTGGGAGTTGGATATCGATAATATATGTCTAGATTAGAAACTTTTATGCAAGAAAGGTGTTCAAAGGAATGTACTTTGAATGTGAGACTTCATATCTATGGAATTGCGTTGTAACAATCTCAAGTGGAGCACTTTGTAATATCATTGGCAAATTCTTGGTAGCTTTGATGTTGTGACGTTATGAAGGGATCGTTGCATAAAATGTTAGAATCTAACATATTCTAGTAGTGACACGAATCTTGTATTCTTACACTAACGATAAGGATTAGGAGTTGTGAAATGAGCATCATTGGAAATGTTTTCAATTGATCTATTTCACAAGGTATAGACCACTAGAAAATAGAGTGTGCATGCTTGGAGCATGGGACAAATGTTGTTATAAATCAAGTAATAAGTTGATTATCTGAAACATTATACAATGAATAATGAGTAATAAATATGGTGATTAAATAAAGGTGTTCTATTTATACTCAAAAGTTTGGGGCCATATAGGATTAGTATTATTCTTGTGTTTCACTTTGCATGTTTTGACTTCCCGAATAATAAGATTATTCAAACCATCCACAGTCGATCATAATTTGGAAGTAGGTATGAAAGAAGATTTTCATGAATCCGACTGTAGATTTTCTGAAGCGTTTTAGACATAGCAAAAATCTGCTGTAGAGTTCATGAGTGCTCCTGAAATAAGATGAGTATTAGATTAAACCCAAGCTCACTTGAATCACTTCATGGATTTTATCACGAGTGATTTGTGAGACGATAATATCTTATATTCTTTAAATAGAGATGTGTGAGTCGTAGTTTGCAAGTCGGTTACACATTGATAATATGTAAATGCACCAGTAACTTGGTGTTATAAAACATATTGCTGTGTGTGATTTGATGAGTAGGTACAAGCGAGCATTTGAGTCGAAGTTTATCTGTTAATTTTACCCAAAGTTGGATGAAAGCGATATCTGTGGGCCCCTCGATGATTTACTGATGACACCCTAAGCGCTTGGCCAAGTCGGGACTAAGTTGATGAGTTCAATTATAGTCTTTTGTCAGTCGTCATAAATCGGAAATCGAGAAACAACACATAGACAGAGAGAATGATTATAATCCATGTCTTAGTGTTTACGATATCCAGAATGGAGGAATATATGATTCCTTATCTAAAGGACGCATTATTGATAAGATCAGAGTTTACAGCGGCTTTTGAAAGCTACGATTGCTGATCAGGTTCTGAAGTCGAACTTACAAAATAGTTATTAGACTTATCCAAGTGGGAGACAGTTGGATTAGGTGTCTAAGCCCATAAATATTTTGGTATGTACTTGACCCGATTATGAGCATGGTCCTTTTGGGTTGCCTTCACCATAGCAACTGATAGGATGAATTAAGGAGAAAAAGGATTAATTATGATTTATTAATATATTATAATAATAATATATTAAAGGAGAAATCATATTGTTTAATTAATATTAGTCAAGAATTAATTAAGAATTAATTTTGTGACGAAAAGAGATTAATTAAATAAAGGGTATTGATACTATAATTATAAGATAGTTACAATGTCAGGCTTAGGATCCATAAAGGAAGCATGGACGAATTCTATATGAAGGTCCATATAGAAATCATCCAAGGGCCTTCTGGAAGGGTCTTTGGGCTGCTTAAGGATTAAGCAGTTGGATTAGGGTTTCCTGGTTGATAATCTTAGAAGCCTAAGTATAAAAGGATCCCTTGGGCAAGCCAAAAACGTCCCTAACCTTCTAAGAGAAACCCTAGGACGTTTTTGGTGCCTCTTCCCTCTCTCATTATTCATCTTGTTGCTTATGGTTTTTGTGACTCCATTAGAGGTGCAACATTTGAGGCACTAAGCTTTCAGAAGTCAAGATCAGGGAGTTTAGTGATTGTTATTGCTACATAACAATCAAAGTAAGATCTAAACCTTATTTTCATATGTGATTTCAATTATAGTATGCTAGATCTAGGGTTTATGAGCTTTGGATAATTTGCATGTACATTTAGATAAACCTAGATCCAAAGTTTTAGGGTTTTGCATGTGCGCCATAGGATTGATGTAATGCTCAAAACCCATCAGATCATCCCCTTTCCCACACACTTGAAGGAAGCTTGCCTGTGCAAGGTTTTTGGTTCCACCCTCACAGGATCAACCTTGAAATGGCTATTAAATGTTTCTCCTTACTCTATTACTTTGTTTGCACATTTAGTTAATATTTTTAACAACCAACTTTCTTGTAGAAGAACATTCGAGAAGATCACTAGTGATCTCTATCGGGTGGTTCAGGATCCTAAGGAATCCCTCAGGGATTTCATGAACAGGTTTAGCAGGGAAGCTCTGAGTATCCCCAACATCGACATGGAAAATTTCGTGGAAGCTTTCAAAATGGGACTAAAGAAAGACTCTCATTTCTATGAAGACCTTGTAATGAGTCCATGCGAAAAAATAGATGAAGTAAGGAGCAGAGCGCTAAGGTTCATAAGGCTCGAAGAAGACAAGGAGACCCAAAAGAGGATCAACCCACCTAGCTCATATGATAATACCAATAGGAAGGTCGAAGACTCGGCCCATAGATCCTATAAATCTAAACCTTATTCCATACTTGATCATCATAGGTTTAATGTCCGTGAAGATGAAGGGGAGGAAGAATAATTTACTAAGATCACTAACTACTATTTTTCCGTGGAGGTTTCAGATCTAATATTTTCCATGCAGGATCTTGGCGAAAAGGCGAGATGGCCAAGAAAGGGAGAAAAGTCCACCACCTGGAAAGACAAGTGTAACATCCCAAAAAGCATAACAAAAAATTTCATTTTTAATTATTAAATAAACCATAGTTATCAAAATCATTTCATCCAAAACATAAGTCATCGTATCAAATCAGAGTATCATATCAAAACTCATGTCAATATATCATAGTAAAACATCCCAGGTTAGCATAATGGTGTGTGCAATGCAGTCATCCCGAGCTCTTCCCTTTGCTACCGGAAGTACGTGAAACCAAAATTGGAAACTATAAGCACAAAGCTTAGTGAGTCTCCCCAAACTACCACATACCATACACATAAACACATAATGACATAATAACATATCATGGGCCTTGGCCGCTTCATCGGGCCCCACTCGACATCGGGCCCCGCCCGGCATCGAGCAAAGCTCAGTATACAAATAAACATAACAACAAATGCACATAAATAATCACATAACATAAACATATAAACATACTTTGGGCCCCACCCGACATCGAACCAAAATTCAGAAGCATACAAAAATTCCTCAGGCATTGTACGACATCGGACCGTAATCCAGAACATAAAAAACAGAAACATGCAAGAATCACGAAGACATCAAGCATACAAACATTCCTCGGGCACCGACCGACATCGGATCGAAACCCGAAAACAAATAAACCTACATTGGGCATTGTCCGACACAGACCTTAGTCTAGAACATACTAACATACATATATGGGCCGACATTAGTGCCTTCGACCCTTTCATACAGGAGGAAACTCACTTCACTGTCGGATGATAGCTGAAATGTCTCTACCCAGAATCAATTATACTCGCTCCCCGAACCAAAAAAAACCCTTTAGATACTATTCCATACTCATAACCCTTAAGGGTCAACTCTGGTCAAGTCAAAGTCAACGCTCCGAGTTTACTCAACTCATCGAGTTTACCCTTCAACTCATCGAGTTCTCATGAATCACAGAAATCGTAAAGTCGCGATCTAACTCGTCGATTTTTCCTCCAACTCGCCGAGTTCCTCCTTCTCAATAAAAACGGTACTTTCCTAGTACAACTCGTTGAGTTCCCTTGTGGACTCGCCGAGTTCCATTAACAGAATCGGGGACCTTGCAGACCAACTCACCGAGGTCCCTTATGGACTCATCGAGTGTATCAATCTGTCAACTCTTCTTAATGCATTAAGCCCCTATTTTGCAGATCTACCCCCTAAACTTTGGATCCAAACTAGAAATACGCTTAAAAGGGTAAAGTTTCCACCTTTACCCATTAAGGTCTTCTCGAAACGCATAAGACTCAAACCCTAACTCAAAATAGCTTAGATCCAACTCCAAAAGCCATCAAAACTTCAAGATAGACCATGAGGTCATAGATCTAGACTCTAGGGACGATTTGGTCACATAAAGTTCCTAACTTTACTTGCATGCATGACCTACTTGGCTCAAAAGGCCAAAAAGATAGTCTAAAGGTTGCATGGGGATTCCATGGCCATAAAGTTGGCACATTTACGCCATGGAAACCCTTCAAGGTCCTAGATCTGAAGTATTCCCCACCTGGGACGTCCAAATCCCAAGGATCATGTCACTTGGACCAAAACTAGCAAAATAACCCTATAAAGGAGATCTAAGAAACTACGAGGAAATATTTAAGCTTTATACCAGCAAAATGTTGTGGATGAGGCAAGGATTATGGATCTATATGCTCCCTCTTGTGTCTCTAAGCTCTTCTTGTTCCAATAGCTTCAAATACACACCAAAACTCTCAAAAATAGCTCACAAACACTCAAATGGCTTTAGGGTTTTCGAGATTTGGGGTTTGGGACTTGAAGGCTGAAAATGAGGCTAACATGAAGTGTTTAAGATGTTTAAATAGGGTGCAAACCCCAGAAATTAGGGTTTCCTCCCAACCAGTTGTAACGCCCGTAGATCCAGGCTAGTCAATTTAGAGACGATAAGCATCAAAAATGACTTTTTGATGGAAGATTATTTAGAAGGATTAATCTTAACCAAGTTTTAGTATATGTCACAAGGTTTCTGTGCATATAAAGAACGCCAAAATCCGAGTTATAACAAAGAAGTTACGACCTGTCGAAGTTTCACGACAGAACCGACGCGACCCAGCGCGACGTAAATAGTGAATTTAAGGTAGATAGATATCTATCCTTAGTGATCTAAAAGAGATTCGAAGATGTCTTTGATAGTAGTCCAACGATAAAAAGACAGACGAAAACGGAGTTTAGATGAAGAAGTTATGAACTTCGAATGGAGTTTTCCTGTCCCGGCCTACTAAAGATAATATATAAGTAATATATTTATAATATATTAAAAATAAAGTCAATATTAGCCAATGGAGTCTAAATGAGAGTTGTAGAGCATAATCTCACCTACGCGTCGATATAAAGAACATCGAAAACGGAGTTTGTATGCGAAAGTTATGAATTTCTGAAGTTCGGGGCGCGAAACCCCAAAACTGTCAGATACCACGATGTGGCAAGTCTTTCGACACCTCCGGGAGTCCCCCATATGCAACTTGCGATGACGCATGCAGTGGTGACCAAGCCCACGACATGGAAAAAGATGCCACGACGTGGCAAGGGCAGATTTTGCCCTATAAATAGATTTGAAGGGCCAGCCGAGTTTGGTTGCTCATTCTCTCATCTCTCGCCCATATTACCTCGATTTACGTGCAAAGAAGTACCCCCGAAGCCCCGATATCACCCCGAGACCCGAAGCGAGTCCCAAAGCCCAAAGATCTCGAGAAGAAAAGAGTTTCCAAGCCAAAGCTCTGCCCGCGAGAAACCCGGTGTGTGAAGTGATCCCGGTTTCACCGAAGAATACTACCATTGCAAGCCGTAGTGTTGTCCGATCATCTTCTGATCAAGTGTGTGTGTGGTCACTTTCTTTTAACACATAAATATTAATTATTTTCTATGAAATACGTGCTACGTGTTTATATATTGTTGTTTATTTGAGATGTTGATGGAATGGATGAACTATATAGGTTTTAATAAGTTAAAGTGTATATATATTTTGTATCTACGAATATGTTGGGTAGGGCATTGGTAGATGAGATCCATGAGTATGGATCAGATCAAGAGGTTAGTTTTAGATCCGTGAGTATGGATTAGATCAAGATATTGGATTTAGATCCGAGAATATGGAATAGGAAAAAAGATAAACTTGTTATTAATCCGGGAGTATGGATTAAGACATAGTAAATTGTCCCTAGTCCGGGAGTATGGATTGGGCATAGTTTAGATCCGGGAGTATGGATTAGAACAGGATTTAGGTATAGTAAATTATCCCTAGTCCGGGAGTATGGATTGGGCACAGTTTTAGATTCGGGAGTATGGATCAGACCAATAGGTAAACTTGTTATTAATCCGGGAGTATGGATTAAGACATAGTTAATTGTCCCTAGTCCGAGAGTATGGATTGGGCACAATTTTAGATCCGAAAGTATGGATTAGACCAATAGGTAAACTTGTTATTAATCCGGGAGTATGGATTAAGACATAGTTAATTGTCCCTAGTCCGGGAGTATGGATTGGGCACAGTTTTAGATCCGGGAGTATGGATCAGACCAAGAGATTAGTTTAGATCCGGGAGTATGGGTTAGACCAAGAGGTTAGTTTTAGGTCCGAGAGTATGGATCAGGTGGAGAGATTAGTTTAGATCTGTGAGTAGGGATCAGATAAAGAGGAAAAGTTTAGATACGAGATTTTAGATCGTGGTGTTGTGAGGATCGATGGGGTGGGATAAGAGCTGCTTTTATATGGTGAAATTATATAATTTTGGATGTTCTATTTATATTTATATGATATAACATTGTGGGATGAAAACCCTATATGCTCACCAGGCTCCCAAGCCTGACCCACTCAGTTTCCTTTGTATCACAGGTATCGATACGAAGATATATTTCACGGAGAGATTAAAGGAGATGTAAAATCTTTAGTGTAAATAATGTAAGTTTTGTTTATGCTTATGTGTCTGTATCGGAACATGACATCTCGAGATTTTGTTATATAATGAAAATACATTTCTTTAAAGAAATGTTTTGATAAATCTTTATCATATTTTGGGAACAAATTCCGCAACTGTTTTCTTTAAAAGATTACTCTGATTTTAAAAACAAAGCATAAACAAATCGGTCTTTTCTGGCCGTGAAATTGGGGATGTCACACCAGTCTAATCGTCGAGTTGAGCCCTCTCAACTCGTTGAGTAGGTTACTTAAATCATGCGATCCTGATAATCTCTACTCGACGAGTTTGGGGCTTCCAACTTGTCGAGTTGCTCTGTAAACATGAATAAACTATAAATTAAATGCGTACCAGGAGCCAGTCATTACAATTTTTCCCCACTTATCTTAGAGTTCGTCCTCGAAGTCTGCTGCCTCAAACAACTCTGGGTAATGCTCTCTCATCTCCTCCTCGGGCTCCCAAGTCCACTCTAACCCCTTGCGGTGCATCCACTACACCTTTACTAATTGTACAACCATGTTCCTCAAGGTTTTTGTCTTGCGATCCAAAATCGCCACTAGCCTCTCAATGTAGTTCAGGTTGTCATCCACCTGGATATCCTCTAGAGGCACCACTGCAGAATCATCCACCAAACACTTCCGCAGCAAGGAGACATGAAAAATGTTGTGGATCTGGTTGAGCTCTGCTTGAAGATCCAAACGATAGGACACACGGTCCACCCGATCCAAAAATCTAAAAGGATCGATGTACCTGTGGCCAAGCTTGCCCCTCTTCCTGAACCGAATGACACCTTTCCACGGTGACACCTTCAGGAGGACCATATCCCCTACATGAAACTCGAGGTATGCCGACTCTGAGCAGTCTGGAGCCTGCTCCGAACCTGCTAGATCTTCTTTGTGGTCTTGAGTTCCACCTCAGTACTCCCCATGACTCTTTGACCAACCTCTCCCCAACAGATTGGGCTCCTACACTTTCTCCCATAGAGCATCTCGAAGGGAGGTCGATCTATGCTAGCATGACAATTATCGTTATACGAAAATTCCGCTAACGGAAGATACGTATCCCAACTACCGCCGAAATCCAATAAACATGCACGCAACATATCCTCAAGAGTCTGGATCGTCCTCTCACTCTGTCCATCAGTTTGAGAGTGAAAAGTTGTGCTGAAGTGAATATGAGTACCCATCTCGTCATGAAACCGCTTCCAAAACCTGGAAGTGAAGCGAACATCTCGATCTGACACAAACAACACCGACACTCCATGACGTGCCGCTACCTCGTGTACATAGATCTCGGCTAGCTTCTCAGCTGATATACTATCCTGCATCGTGATGAAATGAGCACTCTTTGTCAACCGATCCACGATGACCCAAATCGAATCTACTCCACGTGCAGTCCTGGGAAGCTTCATGATGATAACCATAGTGATATCTTCCCATTTCCACACGGGAATATCCAATAGTTGTATCTTTCTGTGAGGTCGCTGGTGCTCGGCCTTGAGTTTCTTGCAAGTCAAGCATCGCTCCACGTACCAAGCTATGTCCCGCTTCATGTAGGGCCACCAATAGTCAGGGCAAAGATCTTGATACATCTTCGTCGCCCCAGGATGGATGGAGAATCTCGACTTATGAGCCTCATCCATCAGAACCTGGCGTACACCACCCCAGTAAGGAACCTAAACCCTTTGATGCAGGTTCAACAAACCGTGACTGTCGTAATCAAATGAGGTCACCTGGCCTATGATCCGCTCACACTTCCAGAGCTCTTCCTTCATACCCTTGACTTGCACCTCCCGAATCCGCTCCAGTAACGAAGTAATCACTGTAATCCTCAAACATATATCTCTTATCGGTGCTGCAACCACCTTACGGTTGAGCACATCGGCCACCATATTCGCCTTCCCCGGGTGGTAGAGGATCTCACAATCGTAGTCCTTCACCACATCTAACCACCGACGCTGCCTCATGTTCAGATTAGGTTGGTTCATCAAATACCTTAGGCTCTTGTGGTCTGTGTAAATGGTACAACGAACCCCATAGAGGTAGTGTTGCCAAATCTTGAGGGCGAAAACTAAGGCACCCCGCTCTAAATCGTGTGTCGAGTAGTTCGCATCATGAGGATTGAATTGCCTTGAAGCGTATGCTATCACGTGACCCCGCTGCATCAGCACTGCACCCACACCCAAGATCGAAGCGTCACATTAAACCACGAAATTGTCGACGCCCTCCAGCAAAGTCAGAATCGGTGCCTCGTACAACTGTTGTCTAAGAGTCTCGAAGGCTGCCTGCTACTCAAGCCCCCAGTGGAATGTCACCGACTTCTGGGTCATTCGGGTCAAGGGAACATTAATCTTAGAGAAGTCCTAGATGAATCTCCGATAATAACCCGCCAGACCAAGAAAACTCTGAATCTCAGATGGAGACCTTTGAACCTCCCACTGCATCACGGCCTCTATCTTGGCCGGATCGACCAGATTACCCTTCTGGTTGACGAGGTGTCCCAGAAATTACACCTCGCACAACCAGAACTCACACTTGGAGAACTTTGCGTAAAGTCTCACCCTCCTCAGTGTCTCCAGCACCTCCCTCAAGTGCTCCTCATGCTCCTCCTGGGTTTTAGAATAAACCAAGATGTCATCGATAAAAAACTATCACAGACCGATCCAACATCGTTCTGTATACGCGGTTCATGAGGTCCATGAATGCGGTAGGAGTATTGGTGAGCCCAAAAGGCATCACCACGAACTCATAGTGACCATAGCGAGTCTGAAAGGCTGTCTTCTGCACATCATCGTCCCTGACTCACATCTGTGATAACCCGATCGCATATCAATCTTGGAGAACTAAGATGCACCCTGAAGCTGTTCAAATAAATCATCAATCCTCAGCAAGGGATAACGGTTCTTCACCGTTACCTTATTCAGCTCCTGGTAATCTATACACATCCGATGTGACCCGTCCTTCTTCTTCACATACAGGATCGGGGCTCCCCATGGCGAACTGCTCGGCCAGATAAATCCTTTGTCTAACAACTCCTGCAACTGTGTAGAAAAACTTCTGCATCTTGGGAGGATCCAACCAATATGGTGCCTTGGCTATTGGAGCCGCACCAGGGACTAGGTCAATCCTGAACTCTATCTGCCTCATCGGAGGTACCCCAGGCAAATCCTCTAGGAACACGTCCGGGTACTCCCATACGATCGGTACATCATGTACAACCTAACTTGTATTAAATCATTATTTGAGTTTATTTGCAATTTATGTTAGTTCTAATTGTATTAAATGATCGGTGACACTAAAATCATCAACACAAAGTTAATTTACCCTCTTTTTTCCCTCATGTGTTTCATTATCGTTGTCATCTTCTTGATCTTCTTCGATAAAACGTAAATTAAAGCATCATATTTTACAATTTGATAGATTTCTATTAATAAGTTCGGAGATATGTCGTGGCATAGCGTTTAGTGACCCATGGTAATGTATGATTTTTTTCCAAAATATAATTGCACATCAAATGTTTGATTTTAAGATGATGATTATGTTAATATAAATAACAATAATATTGAATGAAGTTTTATAATCTGTTTTTAATAATAATAACAATAATTAAAATAATGTAAGAGTCAATGCATCCTTGACTTAATGCACTGGATATGTATCTTGTGCAAGACTTATATTTTCTTATTTTGCAAGTTAAACGTAAAACAAATATAAAAAACATTAAAAAAATAACATGATTACCTACTTTTTTATTTGACTTTACTCTTCAAATTTAGGTGGAATAGTATTTAGTTAAAATACATCAATATTACATGTCATAATAAAATGTCTCAAAAGATATCTCTAGTTCAATCATTACATATGTCCTAATTGAGTTTAATATTCTCATCACTATCGTCAATTAAATTAAACCCATTATAATGATTTCAATAAAGTATTCTTGGTCCATATAATAATCCTTTTGAACACCTAATAAGTTGAAAACTAAACCTAATATTAACTTATTAACCCCCACCCCTCCCCACGAGAGAGTAAAGTTGGCAAAAATCCATCCAACCCGCTAATACAAACCGAACCGAACCTAAAATTAACAGATTTGGTTGAGATTTTCAACTCATTAAGTTAAATGCGTCAACTTATCTAACCCATTAAATTAAATAGATTGGGTTGGATAGAAATTATCAACACGTTTTCAACTTGACAACCCATTTAACTTTAATATATGTTTAATTTAATAGTTATTTGAATATTATCGTGTATTAATCGAAGTATTAATTTATAAATAATATGGTTGTATTATTATTTATGTTTAAAAAAAATACAATTTAATTCTCATCATTTTTTTAACGCCGACAATTCTCATAGTTATTTGAATATTATCGTGTATTAATCCAAACATTAATTTATAAATTATAGAGTTGTATTATTATTTATGTTTAAAAAATACAATTTTAATTCTCATCATTTTTCTTAACGCCAACAATACTAGTCACTATCCAAAATCCCCTTGAAATAAAACTTTTTTATGTTATTTGAATAATTTATTTGTATTTTTAAATTGAGGTTGTGTTTTTTTCATACTCTGAAATTTAGTTACGTTTGAAAATGATTTAATAGTATAATCTTTAGTTAATTTTATTAATTTAAATGGGTTAACCCAAGTGTAACTCGTTTATTTCAATAGATTTGGTCGGGAATATTAAGGGTACGGCTGGTCATTTCTTCTTGTGATAATTATAACCCAAGTTTTTTGGTTTATAATTATCACAAATTGGTTAACATAAATAGTATATTTTAAAACATAAAAACTACATTTTCATCTATCTAACCATTTAATTAACAATAAATAGTTTAAAACATAAAAATACATATTGAATACATCATTTAGTGATAAACAATTCAAAATGGATATTCTACGTAGTTAGTTCAATAAATAAATATTAGAAGTTACAAGAAAAAAACGATCCTACAATCTTAAGATCGATTTTACGATCTTGCGATCTGAACTTACGATCCTACCGCGATCTTACCGAAAAACACTCAAAGTCAGATCAGGATCGATTTGCCTAGGTAGGATCGTACGATCATGATCGTGATTTTAATATCCTTGCTTAAAACATTAACCAATAAATAATTGTTGCCTATAACAACTTAAGTTGTAATACATGATAAGATGATGAACTCTTTGGAATTTAGTCATATAATGTATTAATCTTGAATTCTTGATGACTTTCTATAGAAAGAAGTTGAATGCACCGGAGGTTGGTAATACTACCATATAATAATTGTACATAAACACATGTACACTAAAAGAAACAAAAGAATTCAAAGTTCAAACCATAACTCACAGCCTTACAACATAAAGGAAATTCAGAAGCAAGTAGCTTCAAAAGGCCTTTTCTCAATTCTCACCAAAAGTATGAAGATCATCCGTGAAGTAACCACTTGTACTTCATGCAAGTGTGGTTTTACTTTGATCTGGATTTGGTTTCATGATGAAAGATAACTATGCTATAAAAACTTGTACTTCAACCCAAAAAATGTGTACATTTCTGGAAATTTGGTCAACCATCATAAAAACTAAGGTCGAAGCATTAAGCTGACTGAAATCATCTTCCCATTCCCATACATTTGCCAAGTTCTGATAACCCTTGTTAGGAAGTAATACGGATAAAAAGCAAAATCAAAAGCACGTAGAGACACAGTATTTACGTGGTTAAGTCAAGGTGACCTACGTCCATGGGAAGGAGGTGGGTATTATTTATTTCAAAGTTCTCAAACAAAGGTTACAAGTACAGTTTACCAGAGATTTTCCCAACAATCTAGAATCCAAGATACAAAATCACTTAGAATGCATCCTTATTTATACTTGAAGGATCAAACTGTCACACCCCAAAACCGGAACGGCGGAAACGTTCTGGGGTGGGTGACGTCATGTCAAGTATCACAACACATGCATTATAGTAATCAAAGTACAACAAAACATTGCATTAATAGTAATAGTTTTACATGGTTTACATAACAGTACATCAAGGTAATACAAGTAAATATAATAAGTACAGCATGGTACTAAGCTATCTTCATCAACAGCTCCGGGGATGTACCTGTCTAATGCTGACCTGAGAATACAAGTTATTTGAAAAGCGAGTATCAGCATTTTTACAAATGCTGGTGAGTTCATAAGTATTTAGTGGCATTTTATCCAAATAACTTAATAAAAGTGGTAGTTTCAGTGTATCCATTACATTAGTGTCTTTTCCAGAAAATCCTATATTTTCTTTAATAAAAGCAGTCTTCTACCAAGACTGGACGGAGTTATGTGGTAAAAAGTAGTTTTTCCCTTAATCGCTATCATTATCAAAATACAGAATGTGATTATTAAAGAGAGCAAGAGGAATCAGGGAAAATAACATATGCCTCAGCAGTGAGGACTGCTGACTAAGGCAAAAGGAATCATAGACTCCAGGAGAGTATCGAACAAACGACACGCCTGGCTCAATCTAACAAAGAGAGACACAGACCCCAGACGGTACCAAATGAAAGGTACGACTAGCAAGGTCTAAAACAGAGAATACAGACCCCAGACAGTATCAAATTAAAGATACAGCTAGCAAGGTCTAAAACAGTGTAACTCTGAGAGTGGGTTTCCAGCATACAATGTAAATTGCTGGTCAAATACTATTACCTTAAGGCCATGAATTATAAGGTAACCTAGTATACTCGTAACCATACTAACCAACACTAGAGTACCTGACGCCCTACAAGCGTCTACAGAATATGACATTTGTCACCCCTTGGCTTGGTAGGCCGTGGACTGTAGCTAGCAGTCAGGGTGCGGGGGTGTCAATCCTGTATAGATCTATACACACAATGTCCGCTCTCCCTACAGGAGACTCTGGTTACCAACTAGATGACGGAGAAGGTTGTGTCCCGAAGATGCATCCTAAATAAGGGGTAGTGTGTTTCTAATATAAGTGTTGAACTATAGGTAGAGACTCATAACTGAACTGACTAGAGTAAACCTATATGACTATGCTTGTGTACATAATATATAACTAATGAATCAAACGACCTTCGGATGGACATCCGATCCCACCAGACCACATCTCAACGAAGAAAAGGAAATAGGGCGGACAAGCCTTCCTAAGTCCTTCAATCATAACTTATATGCATCTATACAAGCACAGGCATACATCTAACTACGTTTGAGTGTGTAACAAGTGGAATCATATGGTGAAGTATAACTGAATCGTGATGTATAACCGAATCGTGTGGAATAACTGAATTGTGATGTGTAAACGAATCGTGTGGAATAACCGAATCATGATGTGTAAACGAACAGTGTGAACAACCGAATCGTAAAGTATAAGCATACAGTGTGAATAACCGAATCGTGATGTATAACCGAACAGTGTGAACAACCAAATCGTAAAGTATAAGCGTTACCAATTATAAGTGTATCACGAAGTGGAAACGTTATCAAGTAGGAGTTTAAACTAAGTAAAAGCGAAGCAGTGGTATCTAACAAGTAAGAGAATACGGCATGAAAGAGAACCTTGATGAAAACCTTGGAAAACCTTTATGCTTAAGAAAATCACAACTTGGTGTTCTTTGGTAAAATAAGTTTGAAAATTTTTAGAAATTCTTTGGAAACTTTTCATAAACTAGTTTAATATGAACTTGGATAAAACAGTATAAGCAAGAGTTTTTGAATAAGTGAAAACCTTTTGGAAAACCATTTATAGTATCCTTCTTGGTAAAAACAGTTTACAGTGTGGTAAATCCTTATGCATGCGGGTTATCAATCACATGTGATTGATATGATAACTGGCATGTTTAACTTGTATTCCCCCCCTATAAAACATGTAAAAACATTTAAAAGGTTCATTCAGGGGTATGATCTCACCTGGTGTAAGTGGATCCGACGAAGATGCCGGTTGGGTGCTCGGTGTCAAGTAAGGACTTGAACACACTTAGTGACCTATTTAACATATGATAACATATGTTCACATACAATTAGTACATTTAATACTAATTTAAAAAGTATACGCACCCTAAAGAGCGGAATACACTTGGTTAAGTGTTTGGGGTGTCCCGGGTAACATTTAAGGGCTTGAATGACTTAGGAATGGAGTTTACTCTTCAAGAGTAAACTCTATACATAGAGTTCACGGCCCTGGGACACTCCCCATGAGTTTACGGCCGGGGTTCTCACGAGGCATTTCTATAATCGCCTAACATACACTAGTCATGTATAATTGAGGTGGGGAGGACTGTTGACTGAGCGACTCCGCCCTAAATCCATTCATGAAAAGGTACTCTACTCGGAAACACTTAGGACTCTCTATAGTTCCGCGTCGACTCTATCGGTCCAAGTATCCGCGGCAGTGATACACCGGACGAAACCCGAGGCGCCTAGAACTTGTGTGCCTGTTTGGTGCATGACTCTATCGATCTTCATTGTATATCATGTCGAGGTATGCTAACTTCGACGACTCTATTAATCATGGTTTGACGTAGTGCAACCATGTGTACATCCTTAGTGTTGTGTAAAAAGAACTTTATCCGTAGCCATGTCGGCAAATAAAGGTTCTTCCGAACCTAAACATAATACAAATAAACAAACCTAATGCGATCCGTCAGTAGTCCCTCTTACCTCAAAATTTTCGAAGTACCCGGAGAAGGGTACCGCGCGCTATTGACCGACCTCTCTTAGTCATATGGAAACTAAAGCGAAAGACATTGCAAGATACTCCAGAAGGCAATAACCATCCGAAGCATACTCCGTAAATCCCCCAAAAAGACCCTTTGCACCTCGCACATCAGATTCATGAACCCAGAGGATAGAACTCATGAGACTGACCACTATAACCAGGTATATGCATAAAGGTGGCATATAGTTGAGATCAAAAAGATTTAAGATGTGTGCTTCCTCCCTACTCCCTGTTCCTCGTTGGTTTGTGGGTCTAGGGTGGAGTCGCACAACTGAACATCCTGCCGACCTCAATTATACATGGCCTGCATATACCAAGTATTAGTGGTTAAGCCAAGTATGAGCTCTACCACGAACCTCATAGTAAAGCCCTTCATCCTATTCCATAAAATAGGAGCTGGAGTCAAGAGAACCACTGCGGGTTGAGCTACTATAATGACCACAAGTCCGAAATTTGTTGTCATATCGGTTAAGCCCACATAGTAGCTAACACCCTCAGTTAGTAAAGAGATGGAAGTTCCGAGTGATGGGAACCTATACTCACTAGATTTGACCTAGACCGGGAAAAACTTAGAACCTTCGGAAGAGTAGTTGCAGTAGATGCTCGCACTACTCAGGCACTTCGTCCACCCTGTTATAGACTAGTAGTGCCTAGAACCCTCCACCCTCTCTCATGGAGGAAATCGTCGTCGCCCTGTAGACGATAGACTTCATTCTCCGAAGTAAACACTAGAATACCGAGAACCACAGGATAACATCCGCAGCCAATAATACTCGATCAAAGTGCGAAAGTAGCTGCGTTAAGCCTCATGACCCAGATCCCGAAGAGATTATAGACTTAACACCAGCCTTGGTGTTAGTCAAGGGGTTATGCAGGAGCATGCGCTTTCCACACTAGAATAAACCAAAGTCTTAGAGATTCATTGGACTATAGGGTGTTCCATGAATACTATCTCGCGCAGAAATAGTAGAACTACCTCCTGGGATAGTCCAACATTCGCCCGGTGAAACCCTATCTCCCCGACCCTAAGGGTTTCCGTTGGGAATATCTCAAGATTCATTATGCAGGTTCATTTTGCACAAGCTTGAGATAGACACTCTACAGCAAAAAGATACCGTAGATACACAACCCATCCGACGATCTAGAAAGCCTCTAAAAGCCAATTGACAGGAAACACAAAACCAAGGACAACCCGAGCTTCCTAGGAACCAACCTGAAGGACTACACTCCCAGTATGAGAGAACGTTAGGAACTTCGGAATGGCGATCACGCCAGTGATGATCTTGCCATAGAAGTACACTATGTTCTAGGTACTGAAAAGCTCTAACCTTCCGAGAGCTTAGGACCATATGAGAATCCTCGCAGAGATTTGGTCCAACCCTCGTCAGACCACTACTACTTCTGGATATTCCACAAGTTTCACACCCGATCGATCAACTCCGTAGACTTGATCAGTGTTGCCCGACGTCACTCTTCGTATCCCACACGTCTTGATAGAAACCATTGAGAACCCTAACCTCGTAGATACACCAGTCGGAACCTACTAACTACACGAGACGGAGTCCGCATCCCGTAGGTGAAGGTTTGTTGGAATGACAAACACAGACCAGAGTTCACTTGGGAATGGGAGGACAAACTGAATAAGAAGTACCCTCCTGCCTCTAACATTCATACCTATTTCCCTGCCTAAACCTGAATTTCGGGATGAAATTCCCTCTAACGGGGGGATGATGTGACAACCCGAAATCTATTCCGTCATTTTTAACCTTTTCCGTTAATAAGCCTCGCTTATTTAACTGTCTGTTAACCTTTTGGAAGAGGTTAATTAATTTAATACTTTTATAATGGCTTGGTAAGGGATGAAACAAATTAGAAACACCCACAAAATACCCTTAAAAATGTGTGGTTGCAACCAAGTCAAAATGTGACCGTTTAATCGGGTGCGACCAAAAAGCCCCGTTTAACAGCAATATCGGGTAGATTACCACTGAGCCCCAACTCCAACCCCTATATAAGGGTGAGTAGAGTCCATTGGAGACTTTTTACACTCTCCCCACTCTCTCTCTCTCTACAACTTAAATTTGAGCCAAAAATCGTCCGTTTCGAGCCCCAAACGAGTAAGTAAACTATCCAAACTTGTTGTATAACTTATCTAGCCTGCAAATTCGAGTTTAAAATATAAAATAGGGACAAAACCATGTGTTTACGGCCCAAGAACACTCTTGGGCCGTGAACACCATTTAATGGGGTTTTTAAGCCCCAAAACCCCTCCAAATTGTCCCTAAGGCTTAGATATGACTTGTAGGCTTATGGAATCGGACTTAGAACACCTTGAACTAGCATTTTGGGGAGTAAACATGAGTTTACTGCCCAAGAACATGCTTGGGCCGTAAACTCCTCTAAGATGCTTAAAGGCCTTATCTCAATTGTGGAATTTTGCTAGGTCCAAATATAAAAGGTATGAATGGGTTTGAGGCACTTAAATGGACCAAATGGGAGTTTACGGCCCCAACCATGGGATTTTACAGCCGTAAGCTCCCAAGGACATCTTTCTTGTGTGTTTTAAGGGCTTAAGTGGTTGAGAATAAATCCTATGTGTTTTTCCAAGTCAAATGGGGAGTTTAGGGTACCATTTAACACCTTTATAGGAGTTTACGGCCCAGGTACCCTTTCATGAGGGGTTTACGGCCGTGAACTCCTTATGGAGTTATTTTAATTGAGTTTAAGGTCCCTAGCTTGTTGTTGGTCGTTTCTAGAATTTAATCCAAGGCCATTGGTGTGTTTAAGGGTCGTTGGTGTGTTTAAGGGCATTTTTAACACACAAATATGAGTTTACTCCCCATGAAGAGGAGTTTACGGCCCAAGCATGTTCTTGGGCAGTAAACTCATGTTTACTCCCCAAAATGCTAGTTCAAGGTGTTCTAAGTCCGATTCCATAAGCCTACAAGTCATATCTAAGCCTTAGGGACAATTTGGAGGGGTTTTGGGGCTTAAAAACCCCATTAAATGGTGTTCACGGCCCAAGAGTGTTCTTGGGCCGTAAACACATGGTTTTGTCCCTATTTTATGTTTTAAACTCGAATTTGCAGGCTAGATAAGTTATACAACGAGTTAGGATAGTTTACTTACTTGTTTGGGGCTCGAAATGGACGATTTTTGGCTCGAATTTAAGTTGTAGAGAGAGAGTGGGGAGAGTGTAAAAAGTCTCCAATGGACTCCACTCACCCTCATATAGGGGTTGGAGTTGGGGCTCAGTGGTAATCTACCCGATACTGCTGTTAAACGGGGCTTTTTGGTCGCACCCAATTAAACGGTCACATTTTGACTTGGTTGCAACCACACATTTTTAAGGGTATTTTGTGGGTGTTTCTAATTTGTTTCATCCCTTACCAAGTCATTATAAAAGTATTAAATTAATTAACCTCTTCCAAAAGGTTAACGAACAGTTAAATAAGCGAGGCTTATTAACGGAAAAGGTTAAAAATGACGGAATTGATTTCGGGTTGTCACACAAACCTAAAACCCTAATGGGCCAAGCCCATTGGCCCATGAATGGTGTCAACCAATCACAATTCTCCTTGCAACATCTTTTGGAACATTCATCCATGTTATACAACCTATGAGCATCAGCAACACACATGATGGAGCACCTTGAGCCATAGTGGTACAATATGAACACTAGTGGCCCAACATCCATCTTGGTGGCACATCATGGTGTGTTCCTTGAGCACCACCAACATTTAAGCATCATAAAGGACTTCATAGCAGATGTGACTCATGTAAAATATCATGGCTCATCAAGAAACCAAGATGGTGCAAAATGTATGATGTTTGCCCATCTTGTGCGAGGATGTCGCAACATCCATCATGCTTGGCTCAACATATCCCAAAGGTGGCGCAACTTCTCATTGATGGATAAACTTCTCCATGTTGGTCCAACATCTTCACTTGGATCAACAATTTCATGGCGCAACATGTTGGACCATGTTTCTCCATGTTGCTCCAAGTTTCTATAAGTTGCTTCAAGTTTCCCCAAGTCACTCCAAGTTGTTCCAAGTCACTCCAAGTTGATCCACACCCCCCCTTTTAAATGATTTGTTCCTTTGTCACTTGATTCGTTCCTTTGGAACTTGATTCGTCCCTTTATCAGAAGATCCAAATCCATCTTAGATGATTCGTTCCTTTTTCACATGCTCCATGAACCTCAAGTGCTCCATTTAGTTCTAAGTGCTCCAAATGCTAGAGTTACATTTAACGGTATGCGTGCACTTGTAACATATTTATGCGTTGGAATTACTTTCATATATCAACCAGCGTATTTCATAGACTGGAGTGAGGTTTTTTTTATCTTTAGTACAATTTTATTGAGCAATAAATTGCTGGAATTGATTGTCTTTATCCATCGTTATTTCAACCTCTATTGGTGGCACTTCTCTTGAAAATTCAATTGGTGCTTAAAGATCATGTTCATCCTCGATTATTATATTATGTAAAATAATGCATGTAGTCATTATGTCATGTAGTACTTTCATTTGATAAAAATGAGTTGATCCCTGAATAATTGCAAAACGTGATTGCGAACTCCAAATTTACATTCAACATTCTTTCAACACGCTTCTTGTTGCGTAGCAAAAAATCTCTTTTTTGGACTTATTGGTTTTTATGAATAGTTTGTATTAGAGTGGACCACTTTAAATATATACTATCAACCAATTATTATCCTATGTTGTATTATGTCCCTTGAATAGTTGTGTAACATAATGGGCAATAGGTGCAATACCTTGTTCCAGATTGGAAAAAAGATAGGAAGACTCCAATACATTTATATCATTGTTGGTGTTTAGCATACCAAAATAGCCATGTCATATCCAAAGATTGCACTACAAGAAAAAGGGGCATATGTGACTAAAATATCAGAGACTGATTAATCACTCTTAGATACCTTGTAACCAAGATTGGTGAATTAGTCCTAGATATTATCTTGGACTGTTTTTAATGTGTGGATAATTAGATATTGACCAGAAATATTTAAGACAAAAACTTAGTCCCTAATTTGTTTATGCCCGTTTAGGTTTGGAGGGAAACACATTAGGGACTGAATTTCAGTCTCAAATAGCCTGACATTTTTGACTTTGGAGGGAAACTTATTAGGGATTAAATTTCAGTCCCTGGTAGACTTGTGCTAATTTCTATTTTGTATAGAACTTATTAGGGAAAATTTTCAGTCGTTGATATATGTGACAACCCGAAACTTCTATCAATCTTAAACTCGACTCCGTCACCTTTTAACACCGTTTAAGGGTTCGTTAAAGTGTTCTAAGCTTGAGTACAACCAAGGTTGAGATTAAGGATGAACTATAAAATCGTAAACTAACAAAATCGGGCCATACAACCTCTTGGGATGAGTATACGGTCGTACACATGGGTGTGCGGCCGCACACCCACCCCTCAACCGTACACCCGGGGTGGTGGGTCACCCAAACCTATAAATATGAGGAGACCCCTCTGATTCACTCTTTTCTTCCTTCGGCTACACACTGCTACTTTATCTCTCTAGAATCTGTTGGATAAGGTGTCTAAATCCAAAACTATTTCTGGTATGTACTTGACCCGACCCGGCATGGTCCATTTGGGTTGCATGGCACCATGCAATTGGATAAACTAAATGAGAGAAATAACACTTGGGGATTATTAATATATTTTAAGTTCTAATATATTAATAATATTATTTAATTAGTTTGATCAAGAATTAATTTAGAATTAATTAAGTGATCAAAAGATAGCTAATTAAATATATAGGTTGACTATGTAAATCATCCATAATTTGTATAGTGGGCTAAGAGGCTCCATGGATTATCAAGTTGGGTTCCACCCATAGGATGCTCCATGGATGCTCCATGGGAGTTACAAACCCATGGGTCATGGAAATGAAGAGTCATGACACATTAGGGTTTACATGGTGTAACCCTAGATGTGTCAACACTATATAAAGAACATATTCTCAACCAAAAATTGGCTACACATAAGAAACAAGAGGGCTAGGCCGATTTTAGAAGTGTGTATTCTCTCTAAAGTCATTCCAAAAGCATTTGGTTTTGTGTGAAGCATTTGAGGCATCACACTTGGGGTGCTAGGCTCATAAGGTTTCAAGGATCATAAGCAACAACAAGGTAAGTTATTCTATCTTTCATTCAAGTTAAAAATTGTTCCCCATGTATGCTAGATAGGAATATAACCTTGGAATTCAACTTTGCATGATAATTAGACAAACATAGATCCAAGGTTATTAGGGTTCCATGTACACTTAGGAAGTGTTAGAATCGTCAAAACCCATCAGTGGTATCAGAGCCTAGGCTTGTTTGTTGATTTTTTGTGCAAACTGTTGAAAAAAACCGTTTTTCTGTTTTCTGCTCGTACGAACTCGTCGAGTCCATGAACAAATGCAAGCTACTCGTCGAGTTTGTTCTTGCACTCGACGAGTAGAGGCTACAGTTTTCAGAAATTCGAATTTTGTTGCGGGAAATGGACTAGAAACATTACCCTAAACTGTTTTGGTACTTGAAAACTTGTTTTAGATGGTGTAATGTTTATGCTAATCCATTTGCAATGGCAATTATCAAAATTACAAAGTTTTAAGTGTTTTTTTGATTCTTGAAAGTGTTCATATTCATGTTCTTGAACTTATGAAGATTAGATGATCATAGGCATTGCTTGTAACCTTCATGGTAGTTTAATTCAAGATCATAATGTGTTTTAATGGAGTCCATAACTTGTCCTCAACTTATGGAAAATCAAAAGTCACACTTTTATTAAAACCATTAAAAGAACACATGAGTTATAAAAATGAAGAGTCTTCATTTTTATTACCCAATTAAATTCATAAGTTATAAGAAATGAAAAGTTTTGAAAGTGTACAAAACTTGCCCTCAAGTTTTGGAACAAGTAAGGTCTTGATTAAAACTTTTGGTTCCAACCCTTAGAATTTTAAAAGTTAAAATTCAACCCTTATACTTTATAATATTATAAGTTAATAATATATATATATATATATATATATATATATATATATATATATATATACATATATATATATATATATATATATATATATATATATATATATCTATATATATATATATATATATATATATATATATATATATATATATATATATATATATAAGATCAAGTTGTCTTACCGCTAGTACGCCTCATTCACGAAGCCGGTCTATAAGGGGGGGTATAAGGTTGTTCCCTATAGAATGGCAACTTAATGGGTGTCCACTCTCACCCACCGCTTCCTTGATCGGTGGATGGTTGTTAGCCGAACGGGTAGCACAAGGACTTATAAATTCTCATTAAAAGTATGATGAATATTATAAAGTAACTAAATGTTTTATTAAATTCCCAATCTTAGTTACTTCAGGAAAAATGTGAATAAGGTGATAATCCATGAAATTACACTTTACACTTTGTTTAAGTCGTTGGTGGAGCGTGTGTGGTTAACCGACACACTAACTTGGACTTAACAAGGTAGGTAAAGGGTGACTTAAGGTTTATCATAGTATCGGTGGAGCATGTGTGTTTTACCGGCACATCGATTGAGTGATAAACTTTAAGGTACCAAGTGATTTGCATGGTTACTTCACACCTCGTTTTGTGATCCTCAGTATCCTAGTCACAAAACTTGGAGGGCACACTCGAGATTGAAACATGCCTTTGAAAAGTTCATTGAATCTCAAAAGAATCTAGAAATTTCTAAGAACCAATTAAAAAACCTAATATTTATATTTCGTTTTTCATGGTGGAAATTGGTGAATCGTCATTCACATACCTTTCAAATATGTTATAGTTTGGATTACAACATACCTCTTCTAAGTTATAATATATTGTGATTGGATCCTAGCCTTAATATTACATTTGGGTGTTTTATTAAGGACTCTCTTAATATCTAAACTAATCTTGTCCTCTTCTTTCAGATGTCTTCAAACAATGCTGCTTCTGGCTCTAATCCTAATGGCTCCTTTACCCTTATGAACTTGTGTGGGAAAGTCACTTTTGATGGATCCAAATTCAATGAATGGATTAGAAACATCAGGATGATTACCTGCTACGAGGAAAAAGAATATGTCCTCAATAAGGAGCTTAAGGAGATTGATGAGACCACTGCAACTCCCCAGGAGATCGCTAACTTCCGGGCAAATGAAAGGGATGCTACAAAAGTGGCATGCATCATGTTGGCCACTATGACATCGGAACTCCAAAAGTCCTATGAGGACTTCTACCCTTTTGAAATGCACCAAGATCTGATGGAAATATACCATCAAAGTGCACGACAAGAGAGGTATGAAATCATTTGCTCCAAGACAACAACCATGATGAAGGACGGGGAATCCGTCACGAGCCACATGTAGAAAATGCAAAGGTATGTGGATCGGTTGTTGAAGCTTAATGTGAGCTTCCCTGAGGAGCTTGCAATATATATCATTTTGCACTCCTTACCATCGTGCTATGGTCAATTCCGCATGACATATCACATAAATAAGGAAGAGGTCACACTCAGCAAACTTTAGGGACTTCTCAAGACCGCAGAAATAGGTCTTAAGGGGAATTCGGTTGTTAACACTCCTACTCCAAACTCCGCCCCGGTTTTGGCAATCGGGAAAAGTCGAGGGAAGAAAAGGAAGAGCTCTTCGAAGGGTACCAAGGCTAGGACCCTTGATGGCTCTCCTTCAAGTGGAACCAAGAAAGGTTTCATCACTCCTTCTTCTGACCCAAAAGAGGCTGAATGCTTCTATTGCCATGAAAAGTCACATTGGAAGCAAAACTGCCCAAAATACCAGCAAGATGTGAAGGATGGGAAAGTTAAACCCAACCATGCAGGTATTTACATTATCTTATCTAATAACTCACCCCATTCTAATTCTTGGGTCCATGATACCGGTTGTGGTATTCATATTTGTTCTGATTTGCAGGGACTAAGAAGAAGCGAGAATGTGGAGCATGGAAGAATAAACTTAATCATGGGGAATAGGAAAGCTTTACCTATCACCAAGATTGGAGTTTATACTTTATCGCTAAGTAGTGGGTTTAGTTTAGATTTGAATAAGTGTTGTTATTCGCCAGAAATGGCAAGAAACATTACTTCCTTTCATGCATTGTATAAAAAAGGTTTCACCTTTTCATTTGATAATGAAGTTGGTTCGATTAATTCTTTCTTTAATAATGTTCTTTATTTTAAAGCATTACCTTGTGATGGTGTGTATGAAACTGTATATGTGGTTGATAACTTAGGAAATAGTATTGTGTATTGATTCTATTAATGATAATAACTTGGATAAAGCATCATTATGGCATTGTCGTCTTGGACATATAAGCAAGAAACGCATAGGCCAACTCCAAAAGGATGGAGTCTTGGAGTCATTTGACCTAAATTCAGATGATAGTTGTGAATCATGCTTACTTGGAAAAATGACAAAGTCACCCTTCACAGGTTCTTGTGAGAGGGGTGAAGGTTTGTTGGATCTTATACACACGGATGTGTGTGGACCCTTCAAACATGCCACAAGGGATGCTAATCGTTATTATTTGTCTTTTACTGATGATTACAGCAGATATGGACATGTCTACTTAATCAAGCATAAGTCAGAGACTTTCAAAAGGTTTAAAGAATTTAAATAGGAAGTCAAGAATCAATTGGGCATGAACATTAAGATGCTTCGATTCGATCGAGGTGCTGAGTATCTTAGTTCAGAGTTCCTCAACTATCTTAAGGAATGTGGGATTGTCTCATAATTGAAACCTCCCATCACACCGCAGTTGAATGGTGTGGTTGAGAGGCGTAATCGAACCTTGTTGGATATGGTTCGTTCCATGATGAGTCGGGCTTCACTACCAATCTCATTTTGGGGGTATGCCTTAGAGACTGCCACCCATATCCTTAATCTGGTCCCTACAAAGAAAGTTGCCAAAACTCCTCATGAGATGTGGACTGGTAAAGTACCCAAACTAGACCACATAAAGATTTAGGGTTACGAGGCTTTCGTGAGACGCGCGACTCATGATAAGCTCGAACCTCGAAGAGAGAGGTGTATTTTCATCGGCTACCCACAACAATCCTTTGGTTACCTCTTCTACAGACCTAGTGAAAATGTGGTCTTTGTAGCTAGGAGGGCGTTCTTGAGAGAGAGAGAGAGAGAGAGAGAGAGAGAGAGAGAGAAAGAGAGAGAGAGAGAGAGAGAGAGAGAGAGAGAGTTCATAAGCCAAGGAAACAGTGGGAGGCAAGTTGACCTTGAAGAAATTCAAGAGTCAAGCGGTGAAGGAACTTCAAACCCAAGCACTCAACTTGAGGAGGAAACTCCTGTTGAGCCAATTGACATGTATGTACCTCTGAGGCGTTCCACAAGGGTGAGGAATGCACCTGAGCATTACTATGGATTCCATATCACTGCGGAAGGTGATACACTTATCAGTGATGAGACATTGATAGGTATGGATGAACCTAACAGTTACGCGGAAGCCATGGCAGGCCCTGAGTCAGCCAAATGGAAAGAGGCAATGGACAGTGAGATACAGTCCATGTATGATAATCAAGTTTGGAACTTGGTTTAGAATGTACCAGGTCGTAAGACTGTAGGGTGCAAATGGATCTTCAAGAAGAAGACCGACATGGATGGTAAGGTACACACTTATAAGGCACGACTGGTTGCAAAGGGTTTCTCACAAACTCCGGGAGTTGATTATGATGAGACTTTTTTTCCAGTGGCCAAGATTAAGTCTATTAGGGTTCTGTTAGCCATAGCCGCATTTCATGACTATGAAATATGGAAAATGGATTTCAAAACCGCTTTCCTTAATGGAAAGTTGGCTGAGGATGTTTACATGAGTCAGCCAGAGGGTTTTGTCAATACAGAGTACCATAATAGAGTGTGTAAGCTTGAGAAATCCATTTATGGATTAAAGCAAGCACCTCGCAAATGAATCTTTGCTTTGATGAGAAAGTCAAGGAATTTGGATTTTTTAGGAGTGAAGATGAATCTTGTGTATATGTCAAGGCTAGTGGGAGTATAGTTAGCTTTTTGGTATTGTATATGGATGACATACTACTCATAGGAAATGACATCCCAACTCTGCAGGAAGTTAAGTCCTGGCTTGGGAAGTGTTTCTCTATAAAGGACCTAGGAGAAGTTGCCTATATTCTAGGGATGAGGATCTTAAGAGACCGGAGTAAAAGACTAATTGGACTTAGTCAAAGTACCTACTTGGATAAGGTGCTGAAGAGATTCAGCATGCAGGACTCCAAGAAAGGAGAGTTACCCATCCAGAGTAACGCCATATTGAGTAAGGCACAAAGCCCTAGTTCTGAGGTTGAGATAGCAGAAATGGGTCGAATACCTTATGCTTCGGCTGTAGGATCAATCATGTATGCTATGATGTGTACTTGACCAGATGTAGCCTTTGCCTTGAGCATGGTTAGCAGGTATCAGGGGAACCCTGGCAATGCACACTAGACTGCGGTAAATAATATTCTCAAGTACCTACGGAGGACTAAGGACTGGGTTCTTACCCTCGGTGGGAGTGATGACTTGAGAGTTGTAGGGTATAGTGATGCTAGCTTTCAGACTGATAGGGATAATTTCCGCTCTCAGTCAGGCTGGGTCTTTACCCTAAACGGAGGAGCAATTTCTTGGAAGAGTTCCAAGCAAGAGACAGTGGCTGATTCAACTTGCGAATCAGAGTATATAGCATCTAGCGAGGCAGCAAAGGAGGCGATAGGGCTGAAGAACTTTATTGGAGACCTTGGAGTTGTACCAGCTATTAAGGAGCCAATGGAAATTTTCTGTGATAGTGAAAGTGTTGTTGCCTTAGCCAAGGAACCAAGGGATCATGGGAGATACAGACACATCGACAGAAAATACATTTTCATCAGACATCGAATAGAAGAAGGACTCCTCATGGCAAAGAGGGTATCATCGGATGAGAATCCAGCAGATCCCCTCACGAAGGGACTGAATCGGGTTAAACATCTCTAGCATGCTCGGAGCATAGGGCTGAAGGATGATATTAGATTTAGTAGTTAGATAACCTTGAAATTTGTAAAGTGTAATTGACATTAGATATGAATAAAATGTGTTTTATTTATGAGTAAAGTGTTGCTATCTCTTGTCGATCGTTTACTATATTTCTTTTGCATGTTTTGACTTCCAGAATAATTATGTTTGGTATATCATATTATTCGAACCTCCATAGTCGGTCATATGTCGGAAGTAGGTATGAATCAAGACTGTCATGATTGGTTGCAGAGGTCTAAGGTGTTGGACATGGCTACAACAATCATGAGTGCTCAAAAGTTCTGAGCATTGGACTCAACCCACGCTCACTGGAATCACTTCATGGAATTTATCTTGAGTGATCGTGAGACGGTAATATCATATAAGTCTTCAAACCAAGAGATATGATTTGTTACCTATGAGTTTTTTATGCATTGATTGTACGAAAACGCATTGGTAACTCGATGTTATAAAACATGCTCTTGTGTATAATTCACTGAGTGGTAGAACAAACATATGAGTCGAAGTTTATCTGTTCCTTCTTGGATTAGAAGCTGATATTTGGGCCCCTCGATGATTTTGTTTTGACCTATGTACCGGGCCCGGTTAGAGCTAAGTTGATGTGTTCAATTAAGTTCTTTGTCAAACAAATAGGAAATCAGGAAACAAATTGTTGGACAATAAGTAAGACATTGTTCCATGTAGTTGTCCGGCTGATATCTAGAACAGAGGATTATATGATCACTTATCTTAAATGGCGTATCATCATCTTCTCAGTTCCGAGAGACCTTGAAAGAGTTACAATTGCCATTCGGTTCCTGAAGTATTACAGTTATAGTTATTAGACTTATCCAAGTGGGAGACCGTTGGATAATGTGACATCCCCAAATTTCACGGCCAGAAAAGACCGAATTGTTTATGCTTTGTTTTATAAATCAGAGTGATCGTTTAAAGAAAAACGGTTGCGGAATTTGTTCCCAAAATAAAATATGGTAACCATTTATCAAAACATTTCTCGAAAAGAATGTATTTTCATTAAATAATAAAACCTCGAGATGTCATGTTCGTTACAGACCAAAAGCATAAACAATATAAAATAGATCTTACAATAGTTATTTATAACTACTGATCTATAATCCCAAAATCTCTCGTCAAGTCCACCAACTTATACCCTTGTGCCATTACCTGTAATGAAAAGAAAACTGAGTGGGTCAGGCTTGGGAGCCTGGTGAGCATATAGGGTTTTCAACCCACAATAATATAATCATTATATTTAATCAGCAAACAATCAACCCAATTACCCATCCCCATTATCTTCTTAAGGTTTTACCCTAAGAACCAACTATCCTTCATTCATTTATTCGTAAGAAATTTGGCATGAATTCCATTACTGCCAAAGCTTACTTATCAAGTACTAAATCCATAGTTATCTGGTGCTAACTCCTTAGTCACCAAGGTTCACTTAACAAGCGCTAACTCCATAGTCGCCAAGGTTTACTCAACAAGCGCTAACTCCATAGTCGCCAAAGTTTACTCAACGTGCGCTAACTCCATAGTCGCCAAGGTTCATCAAATAGGCACAAGTCACATCGTCGCCAAGGTTTATACAATAGGCGCTAACTCCATAGTCACCAACAATTTCCATCTACCTACGTTCTACCCAACAATTTTGTAGATATAAATACTTACACAGTTTAAATCATTTAACACCTGTATAAAACTCCAATTTCCATGCCCATCTCAAATAGACAAATAACATATAAACACATAGCACGTATTTCATAGCAAATACTTCATATTTATGTGTTAGAAGAAAGTAACTACACACCCACACATATAAACAACAATATACTTAATACACTCAAACCATACTTGTATTATTATCGTGTTTATGAAAGGTAGTATACACTCACTTGATCAGAAGATGATCGGACAGCACTACGACTTGCAGAAGTAGAAATCCTCAGCAGATCTGGAAGATCTCTACGAAAATCGAACTTCTCGCGGGCAGAGCTTCGACTCGGGAACCGCACTTCTCGGGATCTTCGGGATCTCGGGACTTGCCTCGGGGCTCGAGAATAATTCTGGGGCTTCGGGGTATTTCTGGCACGCAAAACGATGCAAAACGGGAGAGAAAAGAAAGGAAATTAGCAAAATAGCCGGCTGCCCTCGCATCCTATTTATAGGAGGCTGGAGCCTCGGAGTACGCGGGGCGTACTGGCCTCCGAAGTCGTCACTGCATGAGTCATCGGAAGTGTCGACACTCTTCGGAGTACGCGGGGCATACGTCGGATCGGATCGGTGACTCGTCTTCGGATAATGCCGGAATAAAAGATTTAAAATAAATAAAATTTATTTAATAAACTTCGGAAATTCATATCTTCTTCATATGAACTCTGTTTTCGACGTTCTTTATATCCACACGAAGGTGAGATTACGCTCTACAACTTTCGTTTAGACTCCGTCGGCTAATTTCGAGTTTATTTTTATTATTTATTTTTAATAGGCCGCGACAGAAAAACTTCATTATAAATTCATAACTTCTTCGTTTGACGTCCGTTCTTGCCTAACTTTTCGTCGTTTCGCTACTAACAACAAGATCTTCGATTCTCGTTTAGATTGCTAAGGCTAAATATCGCTCCAACGTAAATTCACTTTTTACGTCGCGCTGTGTCGTGCCGGTTCTGTCGCGAAACTTCGATAGGTCATAACTTCTTCGTTATAACTCGGATTTTGGCGTTCTTTATATGCACGGAAACCTCGTGACATATACTACAACTTGGTTAAGATTAATCCTTCTAGATAATCTTCCATCAAAAAGTCATTTTTGACGCTTATTGTCTCTAAATTGACTAGCCCTGATCTACGGGCGTTACAGATAAGGTGTCTAAGTCCATAACTATTTCTAGTATGTACTTGATCCGACCCGGCATTGTCCATTTGGGTTGCATGGCACCATGCAATTGGATAGACTAAATGAGAGAAATAACACTTGGGGATTATTAATATATTATAAGTTCTAATATATTAATAATATTATTTAATTAGTCTGATCAAGAATTAATTTAGCATTAATTAAGTAATTAAAAGATAACTAATTAAATATTTGGGTTGATTATGTAAATCATCCATAACTTGTATAGTGGGCTAAGAGGCTCCATGGATTATCAAGTTGGGTTCCACCCATAGGATGCTCCATGGGAGTTACAAACCCATGGGTCATGGAAATGAAGAGTCATGACACATTAGGGTTTACATGGTGTAATCCTAGATGTGTCAACACTATATAGAGAACCTATTCTCCACCAAAAATCGGCTACACATAAGAAACAAGAGGGCTAGGCCGATTTTAGAAGTGTGTATTCTCTCTAAAGTCATTCCAAAAGCAATTGGTGTTGTGTGAAGCATTTGAGGCATCACACTTGGGGTGCTAGGCTCACAAGGTTTCAGGGATCATAAGCAACAACAAGGTAAGTTATTCTATCTTTCATTCATGTTAAAAATTGTTCCCCATGTATGCTAGATAGGAATATAACCTTGGAATTCAACTTTACATGATAATTAGACAAACATAGATCCAAGGTTATTAGGGTTGCATGTACACTTAGGAAGTGTTAGAATGCTCAAAACCCATCAGAATCGTCATCCAAGAACCCTCCAAAGGCATCAAAAACGTAAGTGATTCATCCCCTAGCTCGTTATACTTGAAAGGTCCCTTCATTCTTCATGTTTTAGGCCTTGTTCTTCATCCTTTGAAGGTGTACGGCCGCACACCTTCATAAGGTCGGCCATACATACCTTAAAGACTCTCCAAAGTGAGGATTTGGACCATATCTTCTAGTTGGACACGACCGTAGCCCCGACTCTCTTGAAAATCGACATTCTGGGCATAGATGAAGAGTGTACGGCCGCACACCCCTTTTTATGGCCGCACACCCCTCTGTACGACCGTACACACCTCCCAAAACCGTAAACCCCTCTTTGATGATCATTTTAGGCCTCAAACTCGCATTTCAACTAAGCATGGGACCTAGAACACCCCTTGGATGGTAGATAGAGCCTTGGAAACGCCACAAAAGCATCCCTCTTCATGCGTGTACGGCCGTACACTCATGGGCCACACACCCATGGTCGTACACACCCTCAAGGTGGCCACACACCTCCCTCACTCAATCACATGTGATTTTCACACTTAGTTCAAGTGTTTCCAATCCCCAAGATTGGCATCCTGTTATGCCTAGTCGCGAAATACCCTAATTTTTAATCCTATATGTGTTATCACATGTTAAATAGGATATAATTGTGTTCAAGGCTTTACTTGGCACTCATCATCTCATACTGATCTTCGTTCAAACCATTCACTCAAGGTGAGTTCATACCCCTACATTTTTCCGAGTCTTAAAATGTTTTCAGGGGGAATACAAGCAAAAGCACAAGTAATATTGTGTTCAAATATATTATTTTGTTAATATATTTTACATAACGCATTAGAATATGAACCATGCAAAAGTTGTTTTCAAAACTAAGAAAATGAACCTACAAATCATATAAACCAAAGATACTATTTTATAAAGCTCTATGCATTATCAAAAAGGGTTTTCCTGTATTATTCTTTGTAAAGTCATCATGTAAATTGGGAGACACATCCTCGTACACTTTAATAACGAAGGGAAGGACTGGGTCCTTGGGTACTATCAATCATCAGCTAAGTGGAGGACTACTCTTATGAACCAGAATTTCTTGGAAGGAAAGCGTGGCTTTTGTGTATAGATCTATATGGGACTAACTATCCTGCACCTCGTTGCTAGCTACAATCAGACCGACAGGTCTACGGGTGACAAATGTCATAAAGGATACTGGCCCCGATACGTGCCATATCAAGTTAATGTATGGTCATAAAACTCGCCAATCGGATGGAGCTTCTACATAATAATAGTATACCTCTCTTAAATAACTGCTTTAATAATATAAGCGTAGTACTTATATCTTATGATTAAAGCTAAAACCTCTCGTGTTCCAGGGAAAATAAGGGACTTTCCCAGCCTCAACCTATTACTAGTGGTAGTCAGGGATTTCCAAAGGAAACTATGTTTAATCCATATAAGTATGGTAGATACCTATACTTTCCAATTTAAAACGAATAATTAAATAATTTTCACTTAAGGGAAATATAGGATTTCCAGGAAAATAAGTCAGTAGTTTTTTTTTATACAGCTGGTCTGTCATTCAACTAACGAACTTTCATTATTAATTTCATGATTCCTTGTTTGGTTGTGGGTTTAGGGCAGATCCACACAGTTAACTGTCTATCCGGTATGGTTTTATACATAACCTGTATGAACTAAGAAGTCATAGAAGAAATGGGTTTAATCATGCTTTCCATAAGAAAATATGGGATTTTCTTGAGGAACTCTTTTCAACCGATATCAACGAGTCATGTTTCTTGAGGTCTAGATATATATTTATTTATTTCACCGGACACTATGAGATTTCCGGGAAAGATATTGCATTTTTCAAAAGAACAGAGAACTGTTTTCCTAAAAAAATGCTTATGAACTCACCAGCTTTATGCTGATACTCTTTCAAAATCTACTTGTATTCACAGGGTTCTAGTAGACAGGTACACCCCCGAAGTTTTGAGAAGACTGCTTAGCACCGGACTACGACTCCTGTCGTCTTTTGATTTTCCTTGATGCTAGAATATGTAATGTTTAAAATACTTATGTAAAACTTATACCTATTAATGCAATGGTTAGTTGTACTTTGATTACTATAATGAATGTGTTGTGACACTTACATGACGTCATCCACCCTCAACGTTTCCGCCATTCTGGTTTGGGGGTGTGACAGATTGTTACTTTAAAAGATATACAACTATAAACACAATGGGATTAAAAACACTCTGACCAAGAATTATACTTTAAAAATATATATCATTATGTTATAAAAGTAGAAATATATATATTCATAATATGTACATACTAGAACAAAAATCCTAAGAAGAACAAAATAAAAGTATTTGGAGGTTGGGCATTGCGGTTAAACCTAGGTTGTTATGTAATAATATGTAGGATCAATATAACCTGATCAATTATATTTATTCGAGACATGACCAACATGTGCTTGGGATTGATTGTGGTGTTGCAACAAGTCTAAAACTTACCCAGATACCCGAAAATTTTCTAGAACCGAACATAAAAGTTTAAAAATACTATAGGAGTATTTTAGTTACTATAAGATAACGACAGAGTATCGAGCATACAATTACAATACTATAGAAGTAGTACCAAACTAAACGTCTGTTAACTATCTATTTATCCCCATTATCGTGTAGATATCATGGTGGGATTCCATCTCCCTCACGACCTGTACTTTCCTAACCTAGGAAATGCAGGATGGCTTGATGATGAGCCATAAGAAGAACCTGCAATCCCCATAGACGATCAGTCCGCCGAGAACCATTCGGAGAGTTCCGACTCCGAGCGCAAAGTCACAAATCTACCTCTGGTGGCTCCTGTTCCAAATCCTAACCCTCGTCCGGTTTTTCAAGGCCCAACGCCTCCATGGGTGGAAAGTTGGAAACATGGAGTCAAGAGCAGGATCAACCTCTGGAATTTTCCTGACTTCTCTCCCAAGAATCTTCAAGGGATTTCTGCTGAACGCCAAGTCAAGTTTCGTATCGACTTAATTCCAGAAGCTGCCCCTGTAGCTAAACCTTCATAACGTTTAACGTCGTGGGGAGTGCAAAAACTTACCACCAACCCAATAAACTGATCAGCGAAGGATTCATAAGTCTGTGTTATGTGGGCTTATTATGGAATGTTTCCAAATCTTTTCGAAAATTGAAAATCAATGTTCACCAATCAAATATAACTTAGTTTGGAAGACGCTCGGTCTCTATCCATTCTAAAAACTTACTTCTATTCCTGCTAGGACCCCATCATAGGGATATGGGTCGAATCAAAGAAAATCGGATAACAAAATGGGAAATTTTCATGCATATATAAACACTTAGGTTCAATGTTGGGTGGTACCTGAGGAAGGAATGCATGTTTAGTTATACTTGTTGTCTTTGTGATACTTGTATGTTCCTAGTAGGGAGGTGAGTGTGCGCGGGGCCCGTATCTCATCACTAGCTGAGTGTGGACGGGGTTCCATATCTCATTATTAGTAAAGTAGGGGCAGGGCCTTGAGACTAGCAGTTATAGTGTTGTGTTTGTTTTGTTATGTACTAGCATGATATTGATTATATGTTTGTATGTGTATAGAGGGCGGGGCCCAATAATAGGTGAGTTCTTGTAGAAACAGATATGTATACCGAGCGGGGCTCGATGCCAAGCGGGGCCTGATGCCGGATTTGTCTGATGTCGGGCGGGGCCCGAGGTAGCGAGCTAGGCCCAATGTATGTGGTTATGTGATTGTGTCTATGGTATATGGTAGTATGGGAGACTCACTATGCTTCGTGCTTACGGTTTTCAGTATTGGTTTCAGGTACTTCTAGTAGCAGAGGAAAGAGCTCAGGATGACTGCATGACACACACCACAACTTTTAGGCTAGGATGTTTAGACTCTCATATTTGGCATATGATTTTGATATAGTATTTTATATGATGATTTGAGATATATTATTTATATTTTGTGAAATGATAAATGGTAATTATGGTTTTTATAAATAATCAAAACGGAAATTTTGGACCGTAATTTTTGGGATGTTTCAAGTTGGTATCAGAGCCTTGGTTTGAGGGATTCGAGCACACTCTTGGGTGTGTCTAGACTCAAAATGAGGACCTGGTATGAAAAAAAAATTCAAAAGGAAATCACTTTTATAAAAAGAATTTTGAAAAGCAATTTTAAAAGAGAAAAGAACTTTGAAAAGAGAAAAGGGTGTGTTGCATGCAATCAGCCGAGCTCAAGAAAGTACTCCTAAATTACCCATACAAGTTTATGTTATGCTTTGTTATGAGAACTGCATGCTAAAGTAGGACTAAGAATCTTGGGAGGATGCCTTATGTGCCTGTTATATGTAACTCAGCTTTATGAACTACATGCTAATACAGATTAGTCAGGGATTGCCTAAACGAGATATGCTTGATTTTGTTTACTCGATGCTCGAATGCTGCTTGTTTTTTGCTTTTAGGATTTGTAGTTATATTTTACTAAAAAGTAAATGAGTATGTTAAGTTGCATATTTTGAGGACTAAATAATTTCAGAAGGTTAGGTCTAGCTCTATTGCGCATCTCTTGTTTGAGTCCAACTACGACCTCTCATTCAAAGAATTATCTAGTCTTAGTAATATGTAATAGTATTCGCGAGCTAGTTAGGGGGAGATGGCAGGGACTTCTTATGCAGCTGATGGCGGAGAGTGGGTCGTTTATTACCCTAGGGCAAGCCTAGGATGAGATTAGCGCGTAAAGCAGTAGTAGTAGAAGGGACTTGATGGAGTCGAGGCAGTCCTCGAGGAAAGTATGGATAGATGTTGAAGGTAGTATAGGCTCGTACTACTGAAAGCAAAGGATCCGTACTCGAATCAAGGAAGGCTAAGATGAAATCGGAAAACTTGTAGTGTGTGTGTGTGTATGTGTGTGACCCCTCGATAGTGATGACTATTTTGATGGTTGTTATGATATGTTGCAGCATGGGGACGTTACGTGGTCGATCAGTCGGCGGTTCAGGTGTCAGTGAGGGATCAGGCTCGGGCTCTAGATCCGGGCAGCTGGATGAGCATATAAGAGAGTTTATTTCGGCTAAGATTACGCGCAATATTTTAGACCAGACTCCTGTGATCTTTGATACGGTCAAGGAGGGCATTATGGATATTTTGGACGAGAGATTGGATGCAATCCGCACCGAGATGGCGGCCATGATGGGGGCACGCACATTGTTAGCAGCTGGTGGTTGGAAGATGTCGCCAACGCCTTCCATTCTAGTCGGTGTCCCAAGGGGGACAAGGTCCGACTCGCCTCGTGTCTTCTAAAGGACAAAGTGTGTGATTGGTGGGAGGAGGTTGGACATGCTATTGGAGATAATGCCGCGTTGGACGTGATGACATGGAGTGACTTCTTGGCTAGGTTCAAGGTCGATTTTGCACCGGTTATTAACGTGCAGCAGTTAGCACGTGAGTTCCAGGACCACCAGCAGACTACAGAGACAGTGGTGAAGATCACCGCCAAGTTCAAAGAGAGAGCCCTTCTTGTTCTGCAGTATGTGGCAGACGAGGAGATGAAGAAGTCTCGGTGCCACGAGATGTTGAGGAGCGATATTAGACAGTTCATGAGTCGGTTCAGCACCAAGACGTTGGAGGATATGATCGCTCGAGCCAGGGAGTGGGATATTGACTTAGAGGCAGATACGAAGAGGAAACCAGACGAGGTGCAGACATCCGCGGGATTGGGCAAGAGGCCCAAGACATCAGATTCTAGATCGAGAGGTCATCAGGACCATAGTCGATGTGGCAAGTGTAGCAGGACACACGAGGTGTAACATCTGTGTTTCTAGGCTAGGCATTAATGATGATGTAACAGTCTACGTTAACCTTTGTAACTCGTTTTGAAATAATAAAAATGTATTATTTGAGTATTATATGTTTTATGCTTAATTGTGTGACTTAAATGAATTAAGGATAAAAATTGTGCGTTAAAATAAAATATTATATAAGCCTAAAATCTATATATAAAGAGGTAGTGGTCGTGACAAGGATTATGGACATGTAAAGAATGCCGAAATTCGAATTATAACGAAGAAGTTATGACCTGTCGAAGTTTCGCGACAGAACCGGTACGACACTGCGTGACGTAAATAGTGAATTTACGATAGAGCGATTTTTAGCGTTAGTGATCAAAACGAAAGTCGTGGAATACATTAAACCGAGAGCATACATTAAAAAGAACGTCTAAATCTGACTTCGTATGAGGAAGTTATGATTTTTCGAAGTTTCGACTTAACAATGTGCAACCCAAAGTTCGAATATGAGATCGAGTGATTTCTAGCCGAGACAATCTAAACAAGAACTGAAGATCTCGTTAATAGTAGTGTAACGGTAAAAACACAGACGAAAACGGACGTCGGATAAAGAAGTTATGAATTTATAGCGGACTTTTCCTGTCCCGGCCTACTAAAAATAATATAATAAAAATAAAATCAAAATTAGCCGATAGAGTCTAACCGAAAGTGGTAGAGCATAGTCTCACCTACTTGTGGATATAAAGAACGCCAAAAACGAAGCTTATATACAAAAGATATGAATTTTTTAAGTTTTTAAAATAAAATTTGAAGCTTATCTGAAGGGGGAACGCCTCGCGTTCATTTTGCTCGGCCTAAGATAAGCCACGTTGTAGCTGAAACAAGCTGGCATCGGACAGAGGACCTTGCCCTGCGTCCGAAGGAACACCCATCATTCCGGAACGCGTTGCATCCCTCGCAGGAACGCCCTACATACCGAGGGCCAGACTCCTCCTATAAATAGGATGCGAGGCCAGTCGTTTATGGTTGCTAATTTTCCATCCTTCACCCCTTAAACTTTCTTCTACTTTGCAAGAAATACCCCCGAAGTCCTGGTATGATCCCGAAGCCCCGAAACATGTCCCGAAGCCCCGAAGATCCCGAGAAAAAGAGTTTTCGAGCCGAAATTATGCCCGCGTGAAGCCTGGTTTTTTAGAGAACATCCTGGTTTCATCGAAGAATATTACTTTAAGATTCGTAGTGCTATCCGAGCATCGTCTTATCAAGTGAGTGTATATTCATTTTCTTCTAACACATAGATACGAAGTATTCTCTATAAAATACGTGCTATATGTTTATATATTATTTGTTTATTTGAGATAAGTGTTGAATGAATGTTTTATACACGTTTTAAGCTGTATATGTATTTTTTTATCTACAAATATGTTGGGTGAAATATAGGTAGATAGTTGTTGTGTGATTAAATAAAATGATGAGATACCTCGATGTTGTTGCTGATTTAGTCATCTAGCGGAGTTTAGATGACGACCACAGACATTGCGCACGTGTTCGGCCTCGGAAGATTCATACAAACACTAGTTCATGATACATCGTGACACCTTCTAACCACAAAACGATGAGCTCATGGTACTACGCTGATCTTGCTGTCATTCTATCACTGGCCTGAAGACTCACGACCAGCACCACAGGGGCCTAAAGATACACAACCATCAACCTACCGACTTGCGACAACCCAATCAACATCTCTCTCAATACTAACCAAACACCACATGAGCCATACCTTTCTTTAATGTACAGTTCCTTTCATGGAACAAACTGCTACCAACACAAAATCAGACGAAAACGTGGTCACACACAACCAGAGAATGAGATAGGTTGTTGTACTCTTGTTCCAACTCAAAGACTATAACCCAAATAAGAATCATGCCTATAATTCGAACCAAGTGCACCTTTGTTATCTTGTTCAGCCCATACACACCCCTCCCGACAATATCTAATGAACTTACCACAATACATACCCTAAGGAGAACCCTAGCTCTGTTGCATTCCTCTTTCCTCACGACCTTACCTAAAGGGTGAAGTGTCGGTATATGGCAACCGTCAAAATTCGAGTTGGTTCTAGATTTGACTAACCTTAGTTACACGTATAGGCACGACACATACTAGACTTTGTAACTAGTTGCTAAGTTATAACCTACTAAAAACTAAGAAACAAGTAGAATCGAAGGATAGTGTACTTTGACTTCACATTGGTATGCGAATTCTACAACTACATAACTGTAATGACTATCCATATTCGGGTCATTCTTTGACTTGAACATCTTTGCATGAATCATGTAGACACATCATGCACTTGAACTAGTGGTATAAATTAGGTCTGAGTCTCGTAGGAACTTAAGTCAAAGTTGAAAACTAGGACTAGTATACTTGATTCCTCAATTTCGCTTAAATTTTGAAACCACTACATAGAATGCCAATAAACCGATAAAATAAATTACAAACATTATTTATAACTATAAAATATTTATAATACCATAAGGCAATCTAAAGTCTCAATAATTCAATTTATTTTGATATCCAGAGATGTATTAAACTCCAAAACCCTAAAAGCCATAAAAACTCATATTTATAAACTTTAACCTTAAAAATTCTATAAAAAATTATGAACCTTATAATATTATCTTATAATAAGTAAATTCAGAAAAATATCATCAAGGAAAATATACAAAAAAAAATATGTTATTAACATTTACCCTTGATTTATAAGTCAAAAATCAAGAGTTTTATGCATAAAAACTAGGTTAAGGTGCACATTTTATAAAAAGTTTGATATTTTTATAAAGGATTTGAACTTTTATAAAAGAAACAAGAGAGAGGGAGCCACTCCCACCCAAGATTCCGGCCACCCTCTTGCCACCTTCATAAATTGTGTTCCCAAAACCATTAATCACTTTACACAAACTTTAACATTCTCTCTTCGTTTTCTCTCTATTCTCTCTTCATCATCTTGTGGTGTTCTTGAAGGTAAAATCGATTTCTACTTCATTGTTCCTTCAAAGTTTACTATTTTTCTTGGATTTTCTCCATCTTCTACTCCATTCTAATGAAAGATCATGAACAGATAATCATACACACACACACACTCATGATTTTGATGATGATGGTGGTAGGATTTCACCCAAAAACAACATGCATGTTGTATATGGTGAATGTTGGGTCAAAAATATGGTTTATACTTTGCTTTTCTAAGCATTTATTATTTTTAGTCTTGGGCCGAAAATATTTTTTGGTGTAATTGTAGCTTGAAACGAAAACTCACGGGTTTTCGGTTTAGGCCTTGGGTTTTAGTCCATTAGTAAAAATATAGATGTAAAGGTGAGGAGTAGAAGTTGGCCATATCATTAGTAAGGGAGGGTCATTTTCGGTTGGGAGAGTGGAGGAGGGAAGCCTTTGTTGAGTGGAGCATATTCTAGAGAGAGAAAGTGAGAGAACTTGTATATGTGTGTGTGAATCTTGTGTTGGAACATCATTCTTATAATATAAACATTGAAGATTCATCAAGATCATCTTCTTCTTCTCCTCCTTCTTCTTCATTTTGATCTTGCATCATCCAATTGATTGGGATTCTGCACCATCAATTGGATCTAACTGATACCTAAAGCAAAATTTGGGACTTACAGTTGGTATCAGAGCTTGGATTGTATCAATCATTTTGGCAAGATCCGGAGTGTTTTTGCACTTTTTCTTGAAGGATTTTTCGTTTTTAGATATTTTTTTGAAAAATATTGGGGGTTTGTTCTTCGGGTTTTTCATAAAAACGACTTTTTCATCGAGTTTTGGTGCTTAAAAGTTGAAAAAATGCGAGTTCCGGCGGCCATTTTTGCACAAACAGCAAGCTTCTGCGAGGGGTGGCAGCGTGTTCGGTCAGCGGGTAGCATTTGCGAGGAGTTTGCAGCCGAAATCTCGTTTGTAGCCCGAAGTGTTTACAGTCGATATCCGTTTTCGGTTCGGGGGTTTACGGTCCGAGGTCTCGCACGTTCACGGCCCAACGACGTTTTCGGCTTCAGACATTGCGCACGTGTTCGGCCTCGGAAGAGTTTCGGTTTGCAGGTTTTCGTCTCGCACGTGTTCGGCTGTCTTCGTTTGCGGTCCTCGCGTGTGGGAGTTCTCGGTCAGTAGCATTGGTGCGTGAGTTCTCGGTAGCAACGAGTATACAAAAGAAATTGGGTGTTGCAAGATTCGAACTCACGCCTCTAGCATACTCAACCCATGCTCCTGCCAATTGATCTAGCAACCCACTTGTTATTCGTCTTCCCCGTTTAACTCAAGTAGCTTCGCTGTTTCGACCTTAATTTTGGAATCTTGACAAATTTAGCCCAAAAATCAATTTTTCAAATTTTAAAATTTCATTTTCAACCCAAAATTTTGGTTTTTAATTTTTTACTATCATTTTTGACTTTTTACCTTAAAATTTTGACTTTGACTTTCAAGTTTGACCTTTGACTTTAAACTTTGATTTTCTTGTTTAACCTTTAAATTTTAACTTTTAGCTTTTCGGTTTGACTTCTAAGTTTGACTTTTCAAGTTTGACTTTTATGTTTGACTTTTGAGGTTTTAAGTCAAAGGGAAATTTTTGTTTAAAAAATAATGAGTTCCTCAAACATCCCGGTCAATGAAGTTTCATGTTCTAAATTTTGTGAAGCTACAATTAAATTTCTTCGTGAACAAAATGATTTACTGAAAAGGGAAAATGAGGACCTTAAATATGAAGGATATACTCTTAGGAAGGACCAAAAATCCTTAAAAACACAACTAGATGCCAAAACTAAGGATTTTCGAAAACTTCAATAGGAATATAGCAACAATTGTGAAAACTATGACTATGTTAAGAGACAACTTGCCGAATTAACTGTCAAACTTGATGCATTGAAAGCTAAATATAATGATGCAAATTCACGTTTAAGAAATTTGATGTGTCAAGTGAGGTAGTTGCATCCATGATTGAAAAACAACTAAAGTTCAAAGATAATCAAAGTAAGGGTCTAGGGTATAACAGAGTTCCACCTCCCTTTAATGACAACAATAACCCACCCTTTGAGACCAGTGAGGAAGAAATCTCTACTCAGTATGGCCAAACCCCTGTCCCAGCTTCGGTTAATACTGAACCATCTAGGTCAACTGAGGTTATTCAGGTGAACGTTTCTGATGCTTCTACTTCGTGTGCAGGTAAAGTAGTGGAAGATGAGAACAAGGAGGACATGTTATGATTAGATATGATTCTATTAATAATGAGTTGTCGTATGGAAAATATGGAAATTTTTCCATATTGGGAGTTGGATATTGATAATATATGTCTACATTAGAAACTTTTATGCAAGAAATGTGTAACACCGTGAATTTTCAAAATAATTTTTCGCAATTATAAAAACATGTCTCACTTCATTTCATAAAACATTAAGTTTAAAATTCCAATTCGTATCATACAAATCCCAAGATCACATAAATATATATATCAAAAGTCCCCTGCGTGTGTACAGATCAAGCCGACGCCTTCCCACGGTCATCGCTAGTACCTGAAACAACAACACTAACACTGTAAGCGCGAAGCTTAGTGAGTTCCCCAAAATACCACACATAGAACACATATTAGCCACTCGAGGCTATAACTCTATGGGTCCGTGCACCCAAACTCCGTGAACCCTTAGGTTCTAACTCTAGGAACCTTCCGGTTCCAACTCTGTAAACATGCACAGCATAATCACATAGAAATAATGCAATACAACATATAGCATACATAACATACAAATACTCTGTCACATAACTCTGGTTACCTACTCAAGGTAAGGTATAGTGAGAAGACTCACCTCGCGTATCTCGGTATCTCACGAATCCTGGAAATCCCTCGTGCTCGATCCTCCGAGCTCTAATCCTCCTATAACATCATATGTCTCTAATTAACACTTTTTATCTCTAAGGTTGACTATCCCTAAGAAGTCAACACAGGTCAACTCTGGTCAACGGTCAACTGTCAACTTTGACCGGACTCGGCGAGTGCACAAGGGCAACTCGGCGAGTCTAGACGTTTTCACCAACTCTCTAGGATTCCCTTATTACACGTCGAGTACTCCCCCTGACTCGACGAGTTCCACCTGGAAGAATCGCGGGGCCACCCCGACTCAACTCGCCGAGTCTCAAGAACAACTCGGCGAGTCCCAGCTCGACTCAGTCCACCTGTCAACCCTCTCTAACTCACCCTGACTCACTGAGTCAACCTATGACTCGACTGGACCACTCACTGAGCGAACTCAAGGCAATCTTCAAGCTACTTGCCGAGTCCATGCCATGAAATCACTCAAACTCGCTTCTAAGGTCAGATCTGCTCCAACAATTCATAGATCTGGCCTTCCTAGATTGATTCATCACGTAAAGCCCCTAACTTGGTGTCCATAACACACCCCATGGCTCATAAGCAGCATTTTGACCTAAGGCATAAGGATTCCAATCCAAAACCTCCATAGATTCCCAAAAAGCTTGGGCAAAGGGACACTCTGGACCTCCAAGGGTCCAGATCTATGGTCTAAATCGCTTAAGGGACCAAGGGAGCACAAGATCTAGCCACAAAAGGGTTCAATAAACCCCAAATCAATGTAAACATCAACATAGAAGAGGATAGCTTGAAGGTATTACCACAATAGTGATTCTCTGGACTCCAAACCCTCAGAAGATGGCTCCTCTTGCTTTCCCCTTAGCTGATTTTCCCTTTCCTTGCAAAATGACACCTCCAAGATCAATAATGGCCTCCTACTTTGCTCTAAACGCTCACACTCGATTAGGGTTTCACTCAAGGGACTGGTGAGCACAAATGACGGCCATAAGGCCCTTTAAATAGGTCCCAAACCCGAGAAATTAGGGTTTCATTAAACAGCGCGGACTCGCCGAGTCCATATCCTGGACTCGCCGAGTCCAAGCGAATCCCGCGTCCAGAATCGCGACCCTACTCGGCGAGTCTGAGCTCCAACTCGCCGAGTCCCCTCTCAAAACACCAAAATCATAAACAATAAAGATACCTGGAAATCCGGGCTGTTACAATTCTCCCCCACTAGAACTAGACTTCGCCCTCGAAGTCTCGCTCTGAAAATAGCTCCGGATGTTGCTCCCGCATCTCGCGCTCCGGCTCCCAGGTCATCTCCGATCCCTTCCGGTGTTGCCACTGAACCAACACCAGAGGTACCTGCTTGTTCCTCAGAACCTTGATCTTCCGATCTCTGATGGGCACTGGTCTCTCGGCATAATTCAGGCTCGCATCCACCTGAATATCCTCTAATGGAACCACTGCCGACTCATCGGCTATACACTTCCTCAATTGCGACACATGAAAAGTGTCGTGGATCTGCCCCAACTCTGCTGGCATCTCCAAACGATAGGCTACCCGGCCTACCCTCGCAATCACACGAAATGCACCAATATACCGGGGCCCCAACTTGCCCCTCTTCCTGAATCGAATCACTCCTTTCCAAGGAGAGACCTTCAGGAGAACGAAGTCGCCGACCTGAAACTCAAGCTCGGACCGGCGTCTGTCTGCATAACTCTTCTGTCGGCTCTGGGCGGTCAATAACCTCTGTCTGACCTGCTGAATCTGCTCTGTCGTCTGAAGCACGATCTCTGTTCTGCCCATCACTCTCTGCCCAACCTCTCCCCAACAAATGGGGGTCCGACACCTCCTACCATACAACAGCTCAAAGGGTGGCATACCAATGCTCGAATGATGGCTGTTGTTGTAGGAAAACTCTATCAAGGGTAAATACGCATCCCAGCTACCCCCAAAATCCAACACACATGCACGGAGCATGTCCTCAAGCATCTGAATCGTCCGCTCACTCTGACCGTCTGTCTGGGGATGATATGCGGTACTAAAATGCAATCTAGTACCCAACTCCTCAAGAAATTTCTTCCAGAATCTGGAAGTGAAACGCACATCACGGTCCGAAACAATCGAGATCGGCACCCCATGCCGAGTTACCACTTCTCTCACATATATCTCCGCCAACTTCTCCGCTGAAGAACTCTCACTGATGGCAAGGAAGTGAGCGCTCTTCGTCAACCTGTCCACAATCACCCAAATTGCATCAACTCCTCTGGCAGTCCTCGGCAATTTGGTGATGAAATCCATGGTGATCTGTTCCCACTTCCACTCGGGAACCTCCAATGGCTGCAACTTGCCATGCGGTCTCTGGTGCTCGGCCTTAACCCTGCGGCAGGTCAAGCACCTCTCAATAAACAATGCGACGTCCCTCTTCATACAGGGCCACCAATACTCTTTCCTCAAATCCAAATACATCTTCGCAGCCCCCGGATGGATCGAAAATTTCGACCGATGAGCCTCTTCCATCAAAGTAGTACGCGTACCGCCCACAAACGGTACCCAAATCCGACCCTGAAAAGTCATAAGCCCTCAACCATCCGTAACAAACTCTGAAACCAAACCAACGACCCGTTCCCTCTTCTGCATCCCCGGTTGCACAGCCTCGGCCTGTGCCCCACGAATGGCATCCAGTACCGGAGCTATCACGGTTAATCTCAAACATACATCTCGCAGTGGAGTGCTCTCCGCCCTGCGGCTCAACGCATCGGTTGCCACATTAGCCTTGCCTGGGTGGTACAGGATCTCACAATCATAATCCTTGACCACATCCAACCACCTCCTCTGTCGCATATTTAGGTTGGGCTGATCCATCAAGTACTTCAAACTCTTATGGTCCGTGTATATCGTACACCGAACCCCATAAAATTAGTGACGCCAAATCTTGAGGGCGAACACTACTGCCCCCAGCTCTAGATCATGCGTGGGATATCTCGTCTCATGAGGCTTCAGCTCCCTCGATGCATATGCTATCACATGACCCCTCTGCATCAACACCGCACCCAGCCCCAAAATCGATGCATCACAATATACTACAAAATCCTCCATCCCTTCCGGGAGAGCTAATACCGGGGCTTCGCACAACCTTTGGCGAAGTGTCTCAAAGGAGGTTTGTTGCTCGGGACCCCATGAGAATGCAACACCCTTCCGGGTCAATCTGGTGAGTGGCACTGCGATCTTGGAGAAATCCTTGATAAATCTCCGATAATACCCTGCCAACCCAAGGAAACTCCTAATCTCAGATGGTGACTTCGGCACCTCCCAACTCATCACCGCCTCAACCTTGGCCGGATCGACCAGAATCCCTTCCTGGTTAACAAGATGTCCTAGGAACTGGACCTCCCGCAACCAGAAATCACACTTGGAGAACTTTGCATAAAGCTTCTCCGATCTCAAAACCCCGAGGACCTCCCTCAAATGCTCCTCATGCTGATCTCTAGATCTCAAATATACTAGAATGTCATCGATAAATACAATCACCGACCGATCCAACATCGGCCTGCATACCCTGTTCATGAGATCCATGAACACCGTCGGGGCATTGGTGAGCCCAAAAGGCATCACCACAAACTCATAATGCCCATATCGCATCCTGAACGCTGTCTTCTGGACGTCCTCATCCCGCACTCTCACCTGATGATATCCCGACCTCAAATCGATCTTGGAGAACCAATATGCTCCCTGCAACTGATCGAATAAATCGTCAATCCTCGGTAACGGGTAACGGTTCTTGACCGTCAGCTTGTTCAACTCCCGGTAGTCAATGCACATCCGGTGTGAACCATCCTTCTTCTTGACGAACAGGATAGGCGCTCCCCACGGTGAGCTGCTCGGCCGAATAAACCCCTTCCCCAGCAGCTCCTGAAGCTGCGAGGATAATTCTTGCATCTCTGGAGGTGCAAGACGATAAGGCACCTTAGCGATAGGTGCGGCCCCCGGAACCAAATCAATACTGTTGGGTTGAAGATTCGCTAGAGGATTGCGTCATTGGGCTCAACTTTTAGTCCAATTATTTTGTACTCCGGTTTGGGCCTGTCCAACCGAGATTTCTTTTAGATTTATTATATAAGTATATGCTTGCATGCATATTAGGTTAACGATTCAGAGTATAACGATAGAATTACAGATTTCTTTGATCGTTCTTGTAAACCTACTAATCCTCTACAGTTGATGTTCTTAATCGAGCTCTTCTGAGGGTTTTGTTTTAATCATTCAACTCGTTTGATTCATTCTTGACTTGTTCTTTATTTTCGTGTTCTTGCTGTTTAGTATTTATTTACCTGTTTAAGATCTAATCGATCTTCAAGATTAAGTTTTTAATCTCATCAATTGGTATCAGAGCAGGAGGCTGTGTAATCGATACACATTTTTTCTGTGAAAAGGTTTCAATTAGGGTTTTTCCGTAATTAATGATATTTATTGAGCCGTCATCTCATTATTGACGTATCTTGATATTTATTGTTTTGCCCTAATCTGATTTATTACAAGTCTGATCTTTAAACAGGTTATTCGATCATTATGGATGAGTCGCAATCGAATCCCATCAATATTTCCAATAGCATCGGTTCAACCACGAAGATTCCAATCCTATATACCCATGATTATGAAGTCTGGACGCATCACTTCGAAGACTACGTTATAGGATCTGAGGATAATGGATACCTCATATGGGAAGCAATCATTAATGGACCGTTTTCTCACTCTGCAACGTCGAGGATTGTCAAAACTCGAAAGGAGTACAATGATCTGCTGAAGGATGTTAAAGATATTGCGCAAGACGAAAAGGATAAATTCCAGTGCAATATCAAGGCATTAAGATTGATCAGATTCGCCCTTCAGTCCGACACTTTCAGGTTGGTAAGCTCATGCATGACGGCAAAGGAAGTTTGGGATAGACTTCGTGAACTGTACTCTACAGACGAGGATCTTGAACATTCTATCCAAACTTTGCTTTTATCTGAGTTTGGAGAATTCAGGCAAGGAGCCGAAGAAACTGTGACCCAGACGTTCGATCGCTTCAATCATCTTCTCAGCAGGATGATCAAACATGACATCGAAAGGAAGCTTATCGAGCATAAAGTTACGTTCTTAAATGGTCTAAGGTCAGAATGGAGAGCAGTGGTGTCTACAGTTAAAGCCCATGAGCAGTTTAAATCATATTCTTTGGCGAAACTGGTGGGTATTCTCAAGTCCCAGGAAAAGATTGTGCTGTAGGAAAAGAACGTTGTTTCAAGCCTAGGTTCGTTGTCCCTCCTGTCAAAAAGTAAAGCTGTGATGGAGGATGAAGACCTCAACTTGGAGGAGTATGACCTCACGTCTGAGGATTATGCTATGATGGTGTCTAACCCCAAGAGGTTCATTAGGAAGAGATTCCCCAGCAACAAAAACCGAAACTGGCAGGGGAGTTATAGTTCAGAAAAGGTTAATAATGAACCGAAGGTTGAAGAGCCCAAGAAGGAACCAAAGGCAGATGGTGATTCTGGAGTAAGTTGTTACTACTGTGGTGGGAAAAACCACTATGCTAAGGATTGTGTCCTCAAAAAGATGGCTGAAAAGGACGAGGAAAAGGATGAGAAAGCCTTGTTGCAGAAAAGGCTTGATGATATGAGAAAGAAGAAATCTACCGCTAACCCTTCCATGAATGCTCTAATTGTGCAGGGTTCGGTTGCTGATGACGAGTTCGGTAGCGTGGAAGTTTGGTCAACCGACTCTGAAGACGATGAAGTGAGGAAGCCTACTCATGGAAAGGCTTATGTGGCAAAGGAGGAGAGCAGTGGAGGAAGGTGTTTCATGGTGTCCGATGTATCTCAGATGAGGGGATACAACTAGACATGCACACAAAAACCGGTTTGGGCTATAGGATCCGATCCGATCCGAAAACCGGATTTGGTCAAAACCGGTTTTGACCGAACCGGATTGAAACCGGATCGAGGCTTCGAATACGAATCGGATTTGACCCCCGGATCGAGAACCGGATTTTGACGGAACCGGATCCAAAACCGGTTTGAAACCGGATTTTTTGTTACCGTTAAAAAACGGGAATTTTCAATTTTTTTTTTTTTTTTTTTTTTTTAAAACTAGCCGTTGGAACTTAAAAAAAACGGCTACTTTGACTTTTTTTGACTTTTTGGCACTTCTAAACACCTATATATACCTTTCATTTGCTACATTTCAATTTTACACAAAAAATTTACTACTTATTCTCATAATACTCAAAAAAATGAGCTCGAGAAATTCAACCGCGGGTCAAGATTCGGATGCAACGGTGGTTAAAATCATACCAACCACTCGGAGTAAAGAAGTGTGGGAACATTACGATTTGTGTTTGTTGTCGAACGGGAAGGAAAAAGCGAGATGCAAGAAGTGCGGAATGTTTTTGGGAAAAGATGGCAATAGCACGTTAAGGAGTCATACAACAAAAACTTGTCCGGCTGTAAAAGGTCAAAGCGATCCAAGTCAACCAAATATTACTCCCGACGGGTCGATCTTCATTTACAACAATGATGACCTTCGTGAAAGCTTTTGCAAGTTCGTGATTCAAGAGGGCTATCCTTTCAACCACTTCGACAACCCACGATTAACAAGGATTTTGCGGGAAAAAATGCAACCGCAATACCGGCAAGTAAGTCGCACTTCTCTTAGACGTGATGCTTTAAAGTATTGGGATATAGCCAAAAAAGATATGCAATTGGGATTTTTAAATATAAAAACCGGTGTTTCTTTAACCTGTGACGTTTGGTCCTCCGCCGGTAGTTGTCCCAAAAGCTATCTTTGTGTCACGGCACATTGGATAGATCCCTCTACTTGGGTAATGAACAAACGAGTTATTGCTTTTGAACTTTTTGCGCATCCTCACACGGGGGCAAGATTATTTTCAATTTTAGTAAGCGTTATAGAGACTTATAATTTACGCGACAAAATCTTCTCTATTTCGTTTGACAATGCAAGTAACAATACCGCAGCGGCAAAAAGATTAATTGCAAAATATAAACCTATTTTGGATGGCTCGTTTTTTCATACTAGATGTGTTTGTCACATTATTAATCTTGCGGTACAAGATGGTTTAAAAATGATAGATTCGACGATTGAAAAATTCAAAACTGTGTTAACTAGAGTTTTTGGAAGACATAAAGCTACAATGGAAAAATATCGAAAGTTTGCCATTTCCATTAACGTAACTCCATATAGTCCTCATTGGGATTGTGACACTAGATGGAGTTCAACATGCATGATGTTTGAAAGTTTGACACGTCAAAGAATCGTTTTGCAATTATTTTACGACACAATTTCAAAAGGAAAAAACCCGGTTTCGGATTATGATTGGGATTTGATGGAAGAGTTTGTGGAAATGTTAAAAGTTTTTAAACAATCAACCACTTTTCTATCGGGTGTGTATTACCCTACAAGTCCGTTGTTACTAAATGAATTATGGTTGATGTCCGCACAATTGGAACGTTTTGAACAAAGAAGTGAAATATTTGTTTTGGTTACGAGACCAATGAGACAAAAACTAGTCAAATATTTCAAAGAAATGCCACCACTTTTTGGAGGAGTAACCGACTCTACTAGCGGTGCATCGGGTAGTGGTGGGGGTCGAACGGATTTTCATATCGACCTCTATAACTACCTTTTGGAGGAGCAAAACAAAAGAGCACGCACATTAACGCCTAGTAGCGAACTTGGAATTTATATGGGTTCAAACTTTTTAAAATTCATGAGTGCACCACAATTTAAAAATTTGGATCTTTTGGCTTGGTGGAGAGAAAAGGAAGCACAATTTCCTATTCTCTCCGTCATGGCCCGTGATTTACTAACCGTCCAAGCTTCCACGGTAGCTTCGGAATCCACTTTTTCTTTTAGTGGAAGAGTTTTATCAAAGTTGAGGACGAATCTTACCCCGGTTGCGGTAGAGGTTTGCATTTGCTTGAAGGATTACTTGGATTCTGTGGAACGTATACAACACTTGGCATCACTAGAAGGCCCACTATCACAAAATGTTGAACCGGAGATCATGGATGAAGAATATGCACAAGGCTTATCAACACCTCCGGAAGACGAAGACGATGACGATGAAGTCGAAGATGAAGACGGGAATGAAGAATATGGCATTGATGAGACCCCTAGTTACATGCGTGGCGGTTGAAGAATAATTAAATGAAGGCGACACGAAGTGGAAGACCACAAAAACTATTTCCATTTGGCTAAATGTTATAACGCCACTTTATTATTATTATTATTATTTAACTAGTTTAAAAACTCTTTCTAATTCGACGTTTGATGTATGTTTTAACTATTTTAATGTACCCATGTTGCATTTTGTGTTATATTTGAAGTCCAAAAAATGTGTATTTAAAAAAAAAATAGAGAAAATCGGATCGGATTTCGGATCGGATCGGATCCGGATCGGATTACACCGAATCGGATGCGGGGCTCGGAAAACCGGTCAAATCCGGTCAAAACCGGTTTGAAACCGGTTCGGATTTAATGCCGAATCGGATTGGGTGTGTCGTCATCAAACCGGATCGGATCCGGATCCGGATCGGATCGGATCGGATCGGGTCTTTGTGCATGTCTAGATACAACACTGATGGTGGAAGCGAGGAACCGAAGGAGCAGCAGGACATGTGCTTTACGGCCAAACCACTCAGCCAGCAGTTCAATGAGCTCGATGAACTGATCAAGAAGGTACAATCGGTTTTTGTTTCATTTAAAGTACCACAATCCTCATATTAGAAAGAACTAAAAAATGTTAATACAAGAATTTCACATCTAGATAGTAGCTTAACTCAAACTCGTGTCACCAATTCTAACCTAACTGATCAATTAAGCAGGGTGTCTTCGAAGAGTGAGGAGCGGCGCATGTGGATCGAGTTGAAGGAGTCTGAATTAGTTAAAATTAAAGACGAAAACATTTATTTACAAAGAGACAATTTAAAGTTGTTAAAACAGCGGAATGTTTTTTGTTTAATTGCAAAACGTCTTTATTCTAATATTACTCAGCTTCACTTGGACTGTGAAATAGGCCAAAAGATCAATCGCATGATTTTGCCCTTCCTTGAGTTTAAGGAGGATGAAATCGATGCCGAAGCTTATAATTGTGAAAGTGTGATATCATCTGATGACGTCAATCCAACCTACATGTATGGACTAGACAAAATTGAATCTTTCATTAAATCCAAGGACCACAAGGACATGCTCAAAAACCTTTTGGATGAAAATGATAGACTCAAACTGAGAACTGAAACCATACAAAAATTTGACTCTTTAAACGCCAACTTGAGCTCAGAAAACAAAATAGATGTTGAAAATGCATCTGAGCTTAATGAGGACGACAATATGAGTGAAATTTCTGTAGAGGACACGGTTGACTGCTCAGAATTTGTAAAAAGCGAACCTGAAAACCACAAGAATCTAATTTCTGAAAATTCTGTAGAGTTCGCTCGATTGTCCCAACAAAAGTCCCCGATCTTAGCAGAAAAAGCGGTTGTATATCAAAAGGTCCGGACCACTCCAAATCAAGTGTACAAGGTCTCTGGAGTAACCGAACATCAAACTGCTGAACTCACGGCTATTGTAAACGAAGACAATGCTGATGGCTGTGATGAGTTCTTCTGGACAGCTCCAATCGATAATGCTGATGAAACAGTAGGGTTATCTGAAAGGACCTCATGGAAAAGTAAAGGACGATACGTACCAGAACCCTTGAACAAGCCAGATAATTTCGATGTGCCAAGCACTAGTGGTACGAACGACATTCCTCAAAAGAATGGAGGTTCGGTAAAAGAAGACATTCCCTCTAGTTCCTCAGTTCAAAGTGAAACTCCCACAGTCCAAAGCGAACCAACCAAGGAGAAACCAAAAATGAAAGCCAATATTCATCATCAACCGAAGCAGATGAGAAATAAGAAACGTGAAAGGAACCAGAGATACAGGAAGAATCTCTCTGAAAGGAAACAATTCTGGCAATCCCAGAATGCATATTTCTCACATCAAGACAAGAATCTGAAGTTTGGGAACAATCCTATCAAAAACCATGAAAGCCACACCAACCGAAAGCAAAGGTTCGGTTCACAGAATGACTCCAACCGAAAGCAAAGGTTCGGTTCACAGAACGACTCCAACCGAAAGCATAGGTTCGTTTCTGAAATCAAAGGAAATCACAACTCTAAGGTCAGTCCCACCAATGATCAAAAGCAAAAGGATCACCTAGAGTCTCCAGCCAAGAAGTCATCACAATCTAAACCCACTCCTTCTCATTTATCTAATTCTTCTAATTCTTCCAAATCATCTCCATCTTACTCTAAAGCTCATTCTATTCGATCTCAAGAATCTCATTCGTCAGCTGAACAAAAAGGCAAACAGAAGGTTAATGCATCCAATCCAGAGTCTAAACCGAATGCACCTAATCCTAATAAAATAAAAGTCTTTACCATAAAAAAGAAAGATGAAACAACACTTATAAAACGAACATATCTTGTTGACATCTCTCTTACTATTCCTGTTCCTATGAGAAGCTCACGTGGACCCAAGAAACTTTGGGTTCCTAAATCTGCTTAATTTTTGCAGGTTATAAGTGACGAGCAGTTCAACGAAGAATGGTACATCGATAGTGGCTGCTCGCGTCACATGACAGGAAAGAAAGAAGAGCTCAGGGAATACAGATCTCTTTCAAACGGTGGCAACGTCAAGTTCGGAAACAACTCTTTCGGCACCATAAAGGGATACGGAATGATAACTAATGGTGATTTTACTATAAGGAAGGTGGCCTATGTGGAAGGACTACAACACAACCTCATCAGTGTATCTCAGCTTGTTGGAGGTACAGGTCTCAAAGTCTCATTCGACGATGAAGGTTCTGAAATTATTGAGAAGAAGACGAAGAAAGTAATTCTCAAATCGGAGCGTAAGGGTGAAATGTTTCCTCTAAACCTTAAACCCATCAAAGGAAACCCAACTATTTGCTTGTTATCAAAAGCTCAATCAAACGAAAGCTGGTTGTGGCACCGAAGACTCTCTCATCTCAACTTTAAAGACATCAACAAACTTGTCAATGGAGGTCATGTTCGAGGCCTTCCATTGCTCAAGTTTGACAAAGATCATTTGTGTGCAGCATGCGAAATGGGGAAGCAGAGTCGTCAAAGTCATCCATCTACAATTAACACAAAAGTTGTTGAGCCACTCGAATTACTTCATATTGATTTGTGTGGTCCATCATCTATCGAAAGCATCGGTGGTAGCAAGTATATTCTTGTTATTGTTGATGACTTTTCACGATTTACATGGGTGTTCTTTCTAAAGCTCAAATTTGAAGCGTCTCATAAGCTGAAAGTGTTCATCAAGCAGACTGAAGTACAGCTCAAGAAGGTCGTTCGGAACATCAGGAGCGACAATGGTCTGGAATTCAAAAACCGGGAGTTTGAAGAATTTCTAGCAGAAAAGGGAATAAGTCACAACTTCTCAGCTCCTTACACACCTCAACAGAACGGGATTGTCGAAAGACGAAACCGATCTTTGTGTGAAGCTGCCCGAACTATGCTAAGTTTTGCTTCCTTACCTCTTTATTTTTGGGCTGATGCTATTTCTGCTGCTTTTTTTACACAGAACAGGTCCTATCTCAACAAGCGATTCACGCTCACACCATACGAGATTCTCAACAACAAAAAACTCAATGTGAAATTTTTCCATGTGTTCGGCTCACGGTGTTTCATCTTTAACTCTAAAGAACACCGCAACAAGTTCGATGTCAAAGCCGACGAGGGAATCTTTCTGGGTTATTCTCTCACTTCCAAAGCATACAGAGTCCTAAACAAGCGTTCGAGAAAAATCGAAGAGACCTATTACGTGACTTTTGACGATAGCTATGTCAAAAAGCTACAAGCCAAAGAATACACAGCTGGGGACATCTTTCCTCAAATTGGCCAAGTCACAATCTCGATCGCTAATCTATATGAGAAATTTCTGGAGCTCTTTGACGAACCAGAGAAAGCTACTCTCTCAGAAGCCGGTGCAGCAGACAACAAGGTAGACCACATGAAGCAAATTGTCGAAGAAGCTGCCAGGAGAATGAATGAAGGAGGATCAAATTCTGATGAACCTCCATACCATGATGCTTCAATCGAGGGGGAGCCAAGCTCACATGTTGAGGGGGAGCCAAGCACTACTACTGCTACCGAAAGTCCAACTGCAACCGAATGTGCTTCTCCAACCGAAGGTGCATCAACGCCTGAAAGTCCAGCACCACAAGAAACCTCTGAACCTCAAGTTTCTCATAGCTCATCAACCGAGGGGGAGCATGGTGATATGACACTCGACTACGAAAGCCAATCTGAGCCAGAAGAAATGATCAACGCTGAACTAGACCCCACCTTTGATCCAAACTACCCTCCTCTCACCAAATGGACCAGAGATCATCCTATCTCTCAAGTGGTTGGTGATGTCTCCGAAAAGGTTCTGACCCGATCACAACTGAAGGCAAAACAGACATCCTTATTTTCAAAGGTTGAGTTTTGTATGTTTAACTCATTCGTATCAAAAGTTGAACCGAAGACAGTTAACACTGCACTCGATCACTCTGATTGGGTTCAAGTAATGCAAGACGAACTGAATGAATTTGAAAGGAACAAAGTCTGGCGCCTCATTCCAACTCCTCCAGATGCCTCGGTTGTTGGTCTCAAATGGGTCTTTAGGAATAAAATGGACAAGGAAGGGAATGTTATAAGGAACAAAGCTCGTCTGGTCGTAAAGGGATATTGTCAGGAGGAAGGAATTGATTATGAAGAGACTTTCGCTCCCGTAGCTAGGCTGGAATCAGTTAGAATATTTCTTGCTTATGCTGCCCACAAAAACTTTGAAGTTTTCCAAATGGACGTCAAGTGTGCATTTCTAAATGGAGAACTCGAAGAAACCGTGTATGTGGAGCAACCTCCTGGGTTCGTAAACGAAAAGTATCCAAATCATTGCTACATTCTGGATAAAGCTGTGTATGGCCTCAAACAAGCTCTGAAAGCCTGGTATGAAACGCTAACTAAATTCTTAAAGATGTCCAAATTCAAACAAGGTTCGGTTGACCCAACCTTCTTTCGCAAAAAGGAAGGTAACCACCTTATGATAGTTCAAATTTATGTCGATGACATCATCTTTGGCTCTACGAATTCCAGCCTAACAGCTGAATTCAGAAAGCTGATGGAGACTAAATTTGAAATGAGCTCAATGGGTCCTATTAATTTTTTTCTTGGTTTAAATATTAGACAGGGACCCGAAGGCATCTTTATCAATCAGGAAGCTTACACGAAGACACTCCTAGCAAAGTTTGGTATGATGGGAGACTCCAAAGTCAAAGTCCCAATGACATTCGGCACCAAGCTAACTCCATCTCTAGACAAACCGGCTGTTGATATCACGCTCTATCGTCAAATGATAGGCTCACTAATGTATCTTACTGCTAGCAGGCCTGACATCATGTTTTCTGTATGTTATTGTGCTCGATTTCAAGCAAACCCACGCGAACCTCACATGCTTGCAGTGAAGAACATCTTACGCTATCTCAAGCGAACCACCTCCTTAGGTCTATGGTATCCTTCCAACTCAGGCTTCTTCGTTCAAGCCTATTCAGATGCTGACCTTGGAGGATGTGGACTCGACAGAAAAAGCACCACTGGTGGCTGTCAATTCCTTGACGGGAAGTTGGTCAGCTGGCAATCCAAGAAACAAACATGCATGTCGTTGTCCACTGCCGAAGCGGAATACATAGCCGCTGCATCCTGCACCTCCCAAGTGATTTGGATCCAGAGTCAACTTCGAGACTATGGACTCAATATGAAGAAGATCCCACTATATTGTGACTCTAAAAGTGCAATTAGGATCTGTCATAACCCAGTGCAACACTCTAAAACCAAACACATAGCACTGAGGTATCACTTCATCAAAGATCATGTGGAAGATGGAAACGTCGAAGTACACTTTGTCAGAACCACTGATCAACTGGCTGACGTCTTTACCAAAGCTCTTCCTGAAGCATCATTCAACAAAATTTTACAAGGGCTAGGTATGATGGAATCAGAATCCGTACCTCAAACTACCTCTCAACCTCAAACGTAAGAAGCAAACTTGACCGAACGTTCAGGTTCGGTTACATAATCTGCCTCGCTCATCACTACAAAGGTAGTTTTCTTGGTTGTATATTTCTTGTACAAAGTTGTTTATTTTATTGTCAAAAGTATATTCTGATTGCATGTCTCAATTCATTGGTTTTCAAAAATTTTCCAAAACCGAAACCCACCGAAGGTTCGGGTTCGGTTTTTCAAAATTTTCTTAAACCGAAACCAACCGAACGCTCGGGTTCGGTTTTTCAAAATTTTCTTAAACCGAAACCAACCGAACGCTCGGGTTCGGTTTTTCAAAATTTTCTTAAACCGAAACCAACCGAACGCTCGGGTTCGGTTTTTCAAAATTTTCTTCAACCGAAACCAACCGAACGCTCGGGTTCGGTTTTTCACATTTTTCCCAACCGAACGTTCGGGTTCGGTTTTTCAAAGTTTTCCAAAGTTTTTTTTTTCGAGTCTTATTTTCTTTGCTTACTTTTTACCTTTTATTTTTTTTCTTTTAATTTTTCTTATTTTATTTTTTTTCTATTATTATCTACTTCAAAAACTCAAAAAATATTTTTCTCTTTTAATTTCACTTGTGCTCGTTCGTTTATGGGGATATAATTGTTGGATTACTTAAGTGTCCCTAGAAGCATGCTGTTGTATGTGTCCCAAGCCTCATAAGATTCTGAATAATCGCCTTAATGACTTGGTATAAACAAACTGTGTCTTCCCAATTAGGCTACCACATTTATTCTAATCGTGAGCTACCTCACTCTCTTCTCACATGAGATAAGAGTTTTCTGCTTGGTCTTTCTTTTTGCAGCTGAGGTACTTTATTTTCTTACACCATCTCCATTACATTCATTTCATCAACGTAACCCTTGAGACTCTCAGAAATTACCACTGAGGTTTATGGTTACACAACAACTGTGTTTATGATCTTAGTTTCGTGCCACTACGAGCTGAGTGAAACCCAAAATTCAACACCAAATCTGAATTGACGGTGAACAATTAATTTGCTCAAGTTTTCACCAAAGAATTGACGGATGTACCTTCATGAAATCTCAACTTTTATTTTGTGTGATTCCTATGAAATTGTTAAACACCATAACATTTCTTCCCTTAGGATCCAGGTTTTAATTTTTTTTTGAGATTTTATATTTTCCAAGCCAATTTCAAATTAATTCCTACCTACTTGTTCAACAGACTACACCGGTCTCACAAGTACTTTGATCACTTTCTTTCTTATTTCAAGATTAGAATTGTTGCATCAAAGCGAAAGCCACCCTGAATTAGCCTAATTAAAAGAAGCCTTTCAACATTTATTAATAAGTGTTTGATCGTAATTCAACGGGAATCCACATTAACACTTTACGGTCTCTCTTGACCTTGAAGGAAGAGATTCGTGCCCGGGATCATTTGTTTCGTGTCATTATTGACATCACATTTATTCCCACAAAGAGTTGTTTTATTTCTTTTATTTTTTACACTCTTAGCACGAAAATCTTTGATTTTCCAAAATTCCGTTACTAATTATTACAGGATGTATTATTGCTTTGGTGGTTAATTATCAAGATGTGGTCAAAAATCATCCACGTGGGTAATTTATTCAAAAGATGCGATTTACAAAATAAGACGAAAGGGTGTTGACTCGGGCGGGAAATAAAAGGATTGAATTTCAACCGGTGGTAAAAGTAAAAAGGGGCGCGTGTGAAATTGAAACGTCTATCCTTTTACTGACATAGTGGACGCGTGTGAGGATTTCAAGCGACTTCTCTCTGGCACTTAAAGGCGCGTGAGGATTTGAAACGGCTTATTCTGAAACGGCGCTTGTTGGGCGGCGTGATCCTAGGAATCTGACACTCTCTCTCCTAGGTGATCATCGCATGCCTTAACTGTCACGCATCTGTCATTCCGGGAAACCTTTTCGTATTTCCATAGAAGATTTGAAACGATTTTTCTCTCTCCTTTCACCCACTATAAAAGGCAGTCAATACTTCCATTTACCTCTTTACTGCTTCAAATTTACAAGAGAGCAAAAACTCGAAAAAGCTTTACTATTCCTCTTCTTCTACCTTCAACAATGGCAGAATCATCATCCGTCCACGCCACCTCACACACTCTTCCCATTCGTCCTCAACAGTGCTTGGTGATTGACCTCACACCGCAGGCGTATGATTCTTACATGTTTCCGATCATCGAGTGCTTGAAGTCCTCGCAAATCGCTCCTGCACTATCACGGGTTGAGTCTATGCCCATGGCGATGCTCTCGCAGGTGTATGCGACTGCTTATTACGACAAAGCAGTCGAGCGGGTGTTCTTTGAGGTTGCTGATCACAAGACCTCGATTTCAAGGCAGCGATTATGCACTCTGCTAGGATTTGCCGCTGATTCTTCGAGAATCAATTCGGAGACGATTCCGGTAGGCCATCTTTACAGCATGTTCTACAATATGGGGTACACGGAGGTGCTCATCTCCGTCGCCAAGTTCAATAAATCCTGCTTGCCGCCGCAGTACAGTCCTCTTCAAGGGCTTGTCGGAACGGAGCTCAGGATCCGACGGTGCTAGTCGACTTTTCTTGTCGATTATGTATGCAGTTTACAACGGAGTCAACTTAGATTTTGGGTTGGTCCTCTGGCAACAGCTCATCCAGAGCCTTTCTTCTTCATCACGACATTCTGAGGTGTCATATGCCCGGTTCTGGACTCTTATTACAAAGTGGGCAATGGATAAGTTCGACGTCCCCACTCCTACAGGTGCATCGATGTCTTCGATCGGTACGTTTCATACCACGAAGATCATCGTCTCTGATGCATCCAAGTTTTCCTTCATTGGCTCTATTCCGGAGACAATGTATGGTGATGTTCCTTCTGACAGCAGGATCATCAGGACGATCAAGGAGTTCAAACAGTCAGGGCCAAGGGAACTCACACCGGAAATGCTAAAGTCCATCCACGATGCTGACAAACCGGTGAACAGGGGCAAAAAGGCGGAAAAAGGGAAGCAAGTGACCAAAGCTCCTAAAGGTCCTGCTCCCAAGAAGAGGAAACAAACGAAACCTGCTCAGTCCCCGCAGCCGAAGAGGAGGAAGACTCAACCGAAGCGAAAGCTTGTAATCCCTTCCTCTTCGAGTGACTCAGAAGATGAGCGTTCGGATTCGGACGGCTCTCAAGGAGGCGAAACCCCTCAACGAGGCAACACCCCACCCCGATCTCCTACTCCAGACATGGAAATCCACAACTCACCAGTTCCTTCACCTACTCAAACAATCCCTACTTCCATTCCCACCATAACCCCCACTACCACTATTCCTCCAACCTCTTCGCTTATACCACCACCCATTTTCACTGATACAACTACAACAACAACTGCAAAGGTTACAACCAACGTATCTGATACGGGGGTTCATACCGATGCAACCGAAACCCCACCCGTAACTGAACCACCACAAACCGAAACCCAGCATCCAACCGAACCTACCCACACTCAACCACCACCCGAAACTACCCCGCCCCACACTCACCCTGAACCTACCCAACCCACCTCACCCCCAGCTTCACCACCTCCATCATCTCCAGATCATGCCTCTGATGGAGATAACCCGTTTCTTGGCGGAGACAACATGACCTTCGATTCGGTCTACTTTAGTCCGTTTCAGGTTCAGATTGACGAAGAGGATGATGCTCCAGTGACAAAGAAGCATCTTAAGGAGCTCAACGAGAAGGTTGACTTACTTCTCGCTTCATCTTCCAACCACCAGTCATCTCTCTCTGAAGCCGCTCTTCAGAAGATTGTTGATGCCTTCTCCAGGGCTCAGCATGATTCTGTAGCTTCAGCCTCAGCCGCCATAGACGCCTCCACAAAAGCCTGTGAGGCTACAACCGCAAAAGTCGATAAACTATTCTCAGACGCTTCTACCCTGTTGAAGTCCTTACAGGAAAGCGCTGACGCCACCAAGACAACTTTGGAACCGATTGTTCAGCAATTGGTAAAGTTCATCTCAACGGAGTTGACATCGTTCGCTACTCTTCGCCAAACCATAAGCGACGACAACTCGGCCCTTCGTGCCTCCATTGATGAGCGCCTCGCTAAGCTTTAGGAGGATCTCGCAGCTGAAAACTCATTGATGGACGTTCTGGCAAGCAAAACCACCGCCCTAAAGGTCAAGAGCACTCAACTTTCAACCTCACTGCAACAGCTTGAAGCTCTTCGATCCGAACGGGAGGTTATCAAGACATGTGTTTCGGATGTACACGCTGCCCTATCTAACATCCTAGAAGCACACGATCCGATTCTAAACCATTCGGTGAGGCGAACCCTTGCTGAAAAACTTGCTCCTGCCTTGGACCTTCTCAGCAAAATCGAAGGTTTACCTAGTTTCGTGTCCACTCCGAAACAAGGGGGAGAAGAGAAGAAGTCCGGATCGAAACCACCTCCTTCCTCCAAAGCTACTCACACAACCGAACCACCTCCGACTGGTCAAGCTTCGGGTTCGGGTGTGAAGGATAAAGGGAAACACATAGCTGAGGAAGAAGATGAAGATGAAGATGATGAAACCATTGCTAACATGTTGAAATGCATAAACAGTCGCAATGTTGATGATGATGTTAATCGTGTGGCGCGAGAGGCTGAAGAAGCCGAACGCAAGCAGAAGGAAGCCCACGATCTCCTCGAGAGCAGGAAGACTCTCTTCCCTGCATGGACTCGGGAGCGAATGATTAAGGAGGCCATAGATACTCCCAGCATCCTATGGCTCGAGCCGGTGATCTCGTTCGACTGCTATAATTCTGTCGATTCGCAGTTTGACATGTCGTTGACTCGAAAGGCGTTTATCTTCCACGCCTTCTCAAATATTTTTGAAGTCCCTCATCCGAACCCTGAGGTGGATAGGGAGCTGATCGAATTCTATCTGAAGGCTGCTCGTCCTCAGTATTTAACATGGAGCGCCCAGAAGATAGTGAACGTTCGGGTATTGAAGCCTTACACCGAAGGAAGATTCATTAATGTTCGGTTCAAGGTGATTCGAGGGTCTGCAAGAACTGAACATCATATATCCCTGGCAGATCTACCGAACTTAAATCCTCATGATTGGATTGTCTTGCATAATATCCTTTTGACGAATGAAGCCGAATATGGTCCAATTATAGACCATCTCAAAAGGATGTTAGTCTGTTACATCATGGAGGTAGCCCTTATGGATCAGGAGGTAGCCACCGCCTTCAAGAAGAAACCGAAGATAGCTCCTGTGGGATCGGCCAGTGATCTCAATCAAATGAAGATGGGCAAGATCGACCCGAGACGCAATTCGGTCATGTTCACTAGAGCAGAAGGACAGAAATGTCTCTTTGCTTTAGCTGACAAACATCTTTACACCACTGCTTGTCTAGAGCATGTGTTATCGATCATCCGAAGGTGTAAAGAGAATGCAGCAGATGATGTTAAGTACTTCAACGACATGATCCAATGGTACATCAGGTTTAGGCAGACGATATTGGCTCTTATCTCTCGTCTGTTTAACACCGTGAAGAAGAAGGTACCCGCCTCCGCTGCTGGCCCAAGTAACAAGTGAAGATCTCGCTCCAATTGACGCAAAGGGGGAGATTGTTGGGTTGAAGATTCGCTAGAGGATTGCGTCATTGGGCTCGGCTTTTAGTCCAATTATTTTGTACTCCGGTTTGGGCCTGTCCAACCGAGATGTCTTTTAGATTTATTATATAAGTATATGTTTGCATGCATATTAGGTTAACAATTCAGAGTATAACGATAGAATTACAGATTTCTTTGATCGTTCTTGTAAACCTACTAATCCTCTACAGTTGATGTTCTTAATCGAGCTCTTCTGAGGGTTTTGTTTTAATCATTCGACTCGTTTGATTCATTCTTGACTTGTTCTTTATTTTCGTGTTCTTGCTGTTTAGTATTTATTTACCTGTTTAAGATCTAATCGATCTTCAAGATTAAGTTTTTAATCTCATCAAATACTGAACTTCACTTGCCTCACAGGAGGCACACCCGGTAACTCCTCGGGAAAAACATCTGGAAACTCACGCACCACCGGAACCTCCTCAACTGAACTCGGTCTCTCGGAAGCCACCCGTGTATCCATCACATACACCACAAAACCCTTACAGCCCTGCTGTAGACACTGCCTCGCCCTAGCGGCCGAACAAAAAGCTGATCCTGAACGAGTACCCTCACCGTATACTGAAAGAACTCCCCCACTAGGGTCTCGTATGGTCACCAGCTGACGCTCACAGTCGATAATTGCGCCGAATCGGCTCAACCAGTCCATGCCCACAATGACACAGACATCACCCATCGCAATAGGAATCAGATCAATCAGAAACTCAACCCCGAAAATCTCTAATACACATCCCCGGAGAACCTCCGCGGCACAAATCACTCTATCGTCAGCTATGGAAACTCTCAGAGGCCGACTCAATGCCTCACGACTAACACTGATATGCTGACTAAAGGCCAAAGATACAAAAGACCGACTCGCACCCGAGTCAAATAACACTAAAGCAGGTACAGAGTTCACAAGGAAAGTACCTACGCATAACATAATATAAGCATAATATCTCAACATCAAAATAAATACATGAAAGGAAACATACCAGCCACAACATCGGGCGCAGCGCGGACCTCCTCCGCAGTCAGCTGGAAAGCTCTCCCTCGAGCTCTCGGCGCCTCGGCCTTCACAGGCCGACTCTATGTAGCTCTGATAGCGGCAGGAGCAGATCCCTGAGATGCTCCGCGCAACTGCGAACACTCGGCCTTCCGGTGTCCGGTCTGGTTGCAGTGAAAACACACTGCAAACCCCTTGGGGCAGTCCTTGGCCATATGCCCCTCCTTGCCACATTTGTAGCAAGATCCCGCTCGGCAGACTCCATCATGACCCTTGCCGCACTTCCTGCAAGTGCGGCTCTTCTGGCTCCCTGGTTTGGGATCAGCGGGCTTGGCCCACTTGGCTGCCGGCTGAGACTGTGCCGGTCGCCGATCCCTCCCCTGAGACTCTGCCTCCTCCCTGGCCTGAGTCTCAAGCTCAATCTCCCTCTTCCGGGCATTTGCCTGAAGCTCAGCAAATGTCCGGTACGAGGAGTTCGCAGTGAACTCCCGAATATCCCGCCTCAAAATGCTCAAGTAGCAGCTCATACGTGCCTGCTCAGTGGACACGTGCTCAGGGCAGAACATCGCCCTCTCATGGAACATCCTCGTGATCGCTGTAACTGACTCAGTAGCCTGCTTGAGGGTCAGAAACTCCTGTGCCAAACGCTCCCTCTCCACCTGGGGAATGTACTCATCCCGGAACATGGTAGTGAACCTCTCCCAGGTCACCGCAGAAAGCTCAGCAGGCGTATAGTGCGCCGTCACAAACTTCCACCAGTCGTTCGCTCCCAAGCGAAGCTGGTTCAGCGCGAACCGAACCTTCAAATGCTCAGGAGAAGAGCAAGTGAAGAAACACCCCTCAATATCAGATATCCACCTCATAGCTGCCACCGGATCCTGAGTCCCATCAAACTCTGGTGGTTTGGTGTTGCTGAACTCCCGAAACAGCAACGCATCACCACCCTGCGGCCTCGCAGCAGCAATCGCTGCGGTAGCCGCTGCAACAGCAGCCTCAGAAAGAGCGGCATAACGCTCATCAAACGTCTCAATCAGTGTGGTCTTTATAGACCCAAACATCTCCGGTATCTCTGCCTTGATGGCCGCAGCCACCTCCTCCTGGATGATCCGGCGGATCTCCTCCTCACTGGTACCACTGCTCTCGGGCATCAAACGTGTCCTCACCATGATCTGCCTCTGAAATACAACATACGATAAATTAGAATCCACACGAGCATACTCACACTCGTCAACTCCTCCCTCCTTGATTCTTGGTATTCCAAAGATTCTTACTTGGGCTACACACCGCTCCGGTGCTTCCAGTAGTACAGGCCCAATACTACTGCCTGCACCGCACCAGAATACACTCCAAGTCCTCCTCTTCGGATCCCAAGTCTCAACTACTCTATCATGCGTAGACCACTCTCTAATAGATCTCTCATAAGCCCCTCGCTGCTACCTACTCACTCTCAGGCATCTCATAGCAGCTCACCTCTCCCTAGGCTAAGGCATCACAAATCAGGCCACTCTAGTCCTAATAGCAATACCTAGCCTACTCTAGCATGCAGATACATCATATCAATATCAATATCACATAATATAAAGGTATTTTGGGAAATCACCGTTCGGGCGCTGACTGATCGTACACACATCTCTTGCTCTGCGTTTTTCAAAAATCTTTTACTCTTTTTGAAAATACATCACAAATCCTCAGTTTGAGTTCAAATACGCCCGAAGGTGTACTCGAATCCCTCAAACCAAGGCTCTGATACCAACTTGTAACACCGTGAATTTTCAAAATAATTTTTCGTAATTATAAAAACATTTCTCACTTCATTTCATAAAACATTAAGTTTAAAATTCCAATTCGTATCATACAAATCCCAAGATCACATAAATATATATCAAAAGTCCCCTGCGTGTGTACAGATCAAGCCGTCGCCTTCCCACGGTCATCGCTAGTACCTGAAACAACAACACTAACACTGTAAGCGCGAAGCTTAGTGAGTTCCCCAAAATACCACACATAGAACACATATTAGTCACTCGAGGCTATAACTCTATGGGTCCGTGCACCCAAACTCCGTGAACCCTCAGGTTCTAACTCTAGGAACCTTCCGGTTCCAACTCTGTAAACATGCACAGCATAATCACATGGAAATAATGCAGTACAACATATAGCATACATAACATACAAATACTCTGTCACATAACTGTGGTTACCTACTCAAGGTAAGGTATAGTGAGAAGACTCACCTCGCGTATCTCGGTATCTCACGAATCCTGGAAATCCCTCGTGCTCGATCCTCCGAGCTCTAATCCTCCTATAACATCATATGTCTCTAATTAACACTTTTTATCTCTAAGGTTGACTATCCCTAAGAAGTCAACACAGGTCAACTTTGGTCAACGGTCAACTGTCAACTTTGACCGGACTCGGCGAGTGCACAAGGGCAACTCGGCGAGTCTAGACGTTTTCACCAACTCTCTAGGATTCCCTTCTTACACGTCGAGTACTCCCCCTGACTCGACGAGTTCCACCTGGAAGAATCGCGGGGCCACCCCGACTCAACTCGCCGAGTCTCAAGAACAACTCGGCGAGTCCCAACTCGACTCAGTCCACCTGTCAACCCTCTCTAACTCACCCTGACTCACTGAGTCAACCTATGAATCGACTGGACCACTCACTGAGCGAACTCAAGGCAATCTTCAAGCTACTCGTCGAGTCTGCTCATCGGACTCGGCGAGTCCATGCCATGCAATCACTCAAACTCGCTTCTAAGGTCAGATCTGCTCCAACAATTCATAGATCTGGCCTTCCTAGATTGATTCATCACGTAAAGCCCCTAACTTGGTGTCCATAACACACCCCATGGCTCATAAGCAGCATTTTGACCTAAGGCATAAGGATTCCAATCCAAAACCTCCATTGATTCCCAAAAAGCTTGGGCAAAGGGACACTCTGGACCTCCAAGGGTCCAGATCTATGGTCTAAATCGCTTAAGGGACCAAGGGAGCACAAGATCTAGCCACAAAAGGGTTCAATAAACCCCAAATCAATGTAAACATCAACATAGAAGAGGATAGCTTGAAGGTATTACCACAATAGTGATTCTCTGGACTCCAAACCCTCAGAAGATGGCTCCTCTTGCTTTCCCCTTAGCTGATTTTCCCTTTCCTTGCAAAATGACACCTCCAAGATCAATAATGGCCTCCTACTTTGCTCCAAACGCTCACACTCGATTAGGGTTTCACTCAAGGGACTGGTGAGCACAAATGACGGCCATAAGGCCCTTTAAATAGGTCCCAAACCCGGAGAAATTAGGGTTTCATTAAACAGCGCAGACTCGCCGAGTCCATATCCTGGACTCGCCGAGTCCAGGCGAATCCCGCGTCCAGAATCGCGACCCTACTCGGCGAGTCTGAGCTCCAACTCGCCGAGTCCCCTCTCAAAACACCAAAATCATAAACAATAAAGATACCTGGAAATCCGGGCTGTTACAAAATGTATTCAAAGGAATGTACTTTGAATGTGAGACATCATATATATGGAATTGCGTTGTAACAATCTCCAGTAGAGCACTTTGTAATATCATTGGCAAAGTCTTGGTGGCTTTGATGATGTGACGTTACGAAGGGATCGTTGCATAAAATGTTAGAATCTAACATATTCTAGTAGTGGCAAGAATCTTGTATTCTTACACAAACAATAAGGATTAGGAGTTGTGAAATGAGCATCATTGGAAATGTTTACAATTGATCTATTTCACAAGGTATAGACCACAGGAAAAAAGAGTGTGCATGCTTGGAGCAGGGGACAAATGTTGTTATAAATCAAGTAATAAGTTGATTATCTGAAACATTATACAATGAATAATGCGTAATAAATATGGTGATTAAATAAAGGTGTTCTAATTATACTCAAAAGTATGGGGCATATAGGATTAGTATTATTCTTGTGTTTCATTTTGCATGTTTTGACTTCCCGAATAATAAGATTATTCAAACCATCCACAGTCGATCATAATTTGGAAGTAGGTATGAAAGAAGACTGTCATGAATCCGACTGTAGATTGTCTTAAGTGTTTTAGACATAGCACAAATATGTTGTAGAGTTCATGAGTGCTCCTGAAATAAGATAAGTATTGGATTAAACCCAAGCTCACTTGAATCACTTCATGGATTTTATCACGAGTGATTAGTGAGATGATAATATCTTATATTCTTTAAACAGAGATGTGTGAGTTGTAGTTTGCAAGTCGGTTACACATTGATAATATGTAAACACACCAGTAAGTTGGTGTTATAAAACATATTGTTGTTTGTGATTTGATGAGTAGGTACAAGCGAGTATTTGAGTCGAAGTTTATCCGTTAATTTTACCCAAAGTTGGATAAAAGCGATATATGTGGGCCCCTCGATGATTTAGTGATGACACCCTAAGCGCTTGGCCAAGCCGGGACTAAGTTGATGAGTTCAATTGTAGTCTTTTGTCAGTCGTCATAAATCGGAAATCGAGAAACAACACATAGACAGAGAGAATGATTATAATCCATGTCTTAGTGTTTACGATATCTAGAATGGAGAAATATATGATTCCTTATCTAAAGGACGCATTACTGATAAGATCAGAGTTTACAACTGCTGATCAGGTTCTGAAGTCGAACTTACAAAATAGTTATTAGAGTTATCCAAGTGGGAGACAGTTGGATTAGGTGTCAAAGCCCATAAATATTTTGGTATGTACTTGACCCGATTATGAGCATGGTCCTTTTGGGTTGCCTTCACCATAGCAACTGATAGGATGAATTAAGGAGAAAAAAGATTAATTATGATTTATTAATATATTATAATAATAATATATTAAAGGAGAAATCATATTGTTTAATTAATATTAGTCAAGAATTAATTAAGAATTAATTTTGTGACAAAAAGAGATTAATTAAATAAAGGGTATTGATACTGTAATTATAAGATAGTTACAATGTTGGGCTTAGGATCCATAAAGGAAGCATGGACGAATTCTATATGAAGGTCCATATAGAAATCGTCCAAGGGCCTTCTAGAAAGGTCTTTGGGCTGCTTAAGGATTAAGCAGTTGGATTAGGGTTTCCTGGTTGATAATCCTAGAAGCCTAAGTATAAAAGGATCCCTTGGGCAAGCCAAAAACGTCCCTAACCTTCTAAGAGAAACCCTAGGATGTTTTTGGTGCCTCTTCCCTCTCTCATTATTCATCTTGTTGCTTATGGTTTTTGTGACTCCATTAGAAGTGCAACATTTGAGGCACTAAGCTTTCAGAAGTCAAGATCAAGGAGTGTAGTGATTGTTATTGCTACATAACAATCAAAGTAAGATCTAAACCCTATTTTCATAAGTGATTTCAATTATAGTATGCTAGATCTAGGGTTTATGAGCTTTGGATAATTTGCATGTACATTTAGATAAACCTAGATCCAAAGTTTTAGGGTTTTGCATGTGCGCCATAGGATTGATGTAATGCTCAAAACCCATCAGATCATCCCCTTTCCCACACACTTGAAGGAAGCTTACCTGTGCAAGGTTTTTGGTTCCACCCTCACAGGATCAACCTTGAAATGGCTATTAAATGTTTCTCCTTACTCTATTACTTTGTTTGCACATTTAGTTAATATTTTTAACAACCAACTTTCTTGTAGAAAAACATTCGAGAACATCACTAGTGATCTCTATCGGGTGGTTTAGGATCCTAAGGAATCCCTCAGGGATTTCATGAACAGGTTTAGCAGGGAAGCTCTGAGTATCCCCAATATCGACATGGAAAATTCCGTGGAAGCTTTCAAAATGGGACTAAAGAAAGACTCTCATTTCTATGAAGACCTTGTAATGAGTCCATGCAACAAAATAGATGAAGTAAGGAGCAGAGTGCTAAGGTTCATAAGGCTCGAAGAAGACAAGGAGACCCAAAAGAGGATCAACCCACCTAGCTCATATGATAATACCAATAGGAAGGTCGAAGACTCGGCCCATAGATCCTATAAATCTAAACCTTATTCCATACTTGATCATCATAGGTTTAATGTCCGTGAAGATGAAGGGGAGGAAGAATAATTTACTAAGATCACTAACTACTATTTTTCCGTGGACGTTTCAGATCTAATATTTTCCATGCAGGATCTTGGCGAAAAAGCGAGATGGCCAAGAAAGGGAGAAAAGTCCACCACCTGGAAAGACAAGTGTAACATCCCAAAAAGCATAACAAAAAATTTCATTTTTAATTATTAAATAAACCATAGTTATCAAAATCATTTCATCCAAAACATAAGTCATCGTATCAAATCAGAGTATCATATCAAAACTCATGTCAATATATCAGAGTAAAACATCCCAGTAGCATAATGGTGTGTACAATGCAGTCATCCCGAGCTCTTCCCTTTGCTACCGGAAGTACCTGAAACCAAAATTGGAAACTATAAGCACAAAGCTTAGTGAGTCTCCCCAAACTACCACATACCATACACATAAACACATAATGACATAATAACATATCATGGGCCTTGACCGCTTCATCGGGCCCCACTCGACATCGGGCCCCGCCCGGCATCGAGCAAAGCTCGGTATACAAATAAACATAACAACAAATGCACATAAATAATCACATAACATAAACATATAAACATAATTTGGGGCCCACACGGCATCGAACCGAAATTCAGAAGCGTACAAAAATTCCTCAGGCATTGTCCGGCATCGGACCGTCATCCAGAACATAAAAAACAGAAACATGCAAGAATCACGAAGACATCAAGCATACAAACATTCCTCGGGCACCGACCGACATCGGATCGAAACCCGAAAACATATAAACCTACATCGGGCATTGTCCGACACGGACCTTAGTCTGGAACATACTAACATACATATATGGGTCGGCATTAGTGCCTTCGACCCATTCATACAGGAGGAAACTCACCTCATTGTCGGATGATCGCTGAAACGTCTCTGCCCAGAATCAGTTATACTCGCTCCCTGAACCAAAACAACCCTTTAGATACTATTCCATACTCATAACCCTTAAGATTCAACTCTGGTCAAGTCAAAGTCAAGTCTCCGAATTGACTCAACTCGTCAAGTTTACCCTTCAACTCATCGAGTTCTCATGAATCACAGAAATCGTAAAAGTCGCGATCTAACTCGTCGAGTTTTCCTTCAACTCTCCAAGTTCCTCCTTCTCAATAAAAATGGGACTTTCCTAGTACAACTCGTTGAGTTCCCTTGGGGACTCGCCGAGTTCCATTAACAGAATCGGGGACCTTGCAAACCAACTCACCGAGGTCCCTTATGGACTCATCGAGTTTATCAGTCTGTCAACTCTTCTTAATGCATTAAGCCCTTATTCTGTAGATCTACCCCCTAAACTTTGGATCCAAACTAGAAATACGCTTAAAAGGGTAAAGTTTCCATATTTACCCGTTAAGGTCTTCTCCAAACGCATAAGAATCAAACCCTAACTCAAAATAGCTTAGATCCAACTCTAAAAGCCATCAAAACTTCAAGATAGACCATGAGGTCATAGATCTGGACTCTAGGGACGATTTGGTCACATAAAGTTCCTAACTTTACTTGCATGCATGACCTACTTGGCTCAAAAGGCCAAAAAGATAGTCTAAAGGTTGCATGGGGATTCTATGGCCATAGAGTTGGCACATTTATGCCATGGAAACCCTTCAAGGTCCTAGATCTGAAGTATTCCCCACCTGGGACGTCCAAATCCCAAGGATCATGTCACTTGGACCAAAACTAGCAAAATAACCCTATAAAGGAGATCTAAGAAACTACGAGGAAAGATTTAAGCTTTATAGCAGCAAAATGTTGTGGATGAGGCAAGGATTATGGATCTATATGCTCCCTCTTGTGTCTCTAAGCTCTACTTGTTCCAATAGCTTCAAATACACACCAAAACTCTCAAAAACAACTCACAAACACTCAAATGGCTTTAGGGTTTTCGAGATTTAGGGTTTGGGACTTGAAGGCTGAAAATGAGGCTAACATGAAGGGTTTAAGATGTTTAAATGGGGTGCAAACCCTAGAAATTTGGGTTTCCTCCCAGCCAGTCTACTCGTCGAGTTGAGGCCTCTCAACTCGTTGAGTAGGTTACTTAAATCATGTGATCCTGATAATCTCTACTCGACGAGTTTGGGGCATCCAACTCGTCGAGTTGCTCTGTAAACACGAATAAATTATAAATTAAATGTGTACCATGAGCAAGTCATTACAAGTTTTCCCCACTTGTCTTAGACTTCGTCCTTGAAGTCTGCTGCCTCAAACAACTTTGGGTAATGCTCTCTCATCTCCTCCTCGGGCTCCCAAGTCCACTCTAACCCCTTGTGGTGAATCCACTGCACCTTCACTAATTGTACAACCTTGTTCCTCAAGGTTTTTGTATTGCGATCCAAAATCGCCACTAGCCTCTCAATGTAGTTCAGGCTATCATCCACCTGGATATCCTCTAGAGGCACCACTGCGGAATCATCCACCAAACACTTCCGCAGCTAGGAGACATGAAAAGTGTTGTGGATCTGGTTAAGCTCTGCTGGAAGATCCAAACGATAGGACACAAGGCCCACCCGATTCGAAGCTCTAAAAGGATCGATGTACCTGCGGCCAAGCTTGCCCCTCTTCCTGAACCGAATGACACCTTTCCACGGTGACACCTTCAGGAGGACCATATCCCCTACATGAAACTCTAGGTATGAACGACGCTTGTCGGCATAGCTTTTCTGCCGACTCTGAGCAGTCTGGAGCCTGCTCCGGACCTCCTAGATCTTCTTTGTGGTCTTGAGTACCACCTCAGTACTCCCCATGACTCTTTGACCAACCTCTCCCCAACAGATTGGGGTCCTACACTTTCTCCCATAGAGCATCTCGAAGGGAGGTCGATCTATGCTACCGTGAAATTTTTCGTTATACGAAAATTCCGCTAACGGAAGATATGTATCCCAACTACCGCCGAAATCCAATACACATGTGCGCAACATATCCTCGAGAGTCTGGATCGTCCTCTCACTTTGTCCATCAGTCTGAAAGTGAAAAGTTGTGCTGAAGTGAAGACGAGTACCCATCTCGTCATGAAACCGTTTCCAAAACCTGGAAGTGAAGCGAACATCTCGATCTGACACAAACAACACCGGCACTCCATGACGTGCCGCCACCTCGTGTACATAGATCTTGGCTAGCTTCCCAGCCGATATACTCTCCTGGATCGTGATGAAATGAGCACTCTTAGTCAATCGATCCACGATGACCCAAATCGAATCTACTCCATGTGCGGTCCTGGGAAGCTTCGTGATGAAAACCATAGTGATATCTTCCCATTTCCACACGGGAATATCCAACAGTTGTATCTTTCTGTGAGGTCGCTGGTGCTCGGCCTTGACTTTCCTGCAAGTCAAGCATCGCTCCACGTACCAAGCTATGTCCCGCTTCATGTAGGGCCACCAATAGTTAGGGCAAAGATCTCGATACATCTTCGTCGCCCCAGGATGGATGAAGAATCTCAACTTATGAGCCTCATCCATCAGAACCTGGCGTACACCACCCCAGTAAGGAACCCAGACCCTCTGATGCAAGTTCAACAAACCGTGAATGTCGTAATCAAATGAGGTCACCTGGCCTATGATCCGCTCACACTTTCAGAGCTCTTCCTTCATACCCTCGACTTACGCCTCCTGAATCCGCTCCAGTAACAGAGTAATCACTGTCATCCTCATACATATGTCTCTTATCGGTGCTGCAACCACCTTACGGCTGAGCGCATCGGCCACCACATTCACCTTCCCGGGTGGTAGAGGATATCACAATCGTAGTCCTTCACCACATCTAACCACCGACACTGCCTCATGTTCAGATTAGGTTGGTTCATCAAATACCTTAGGCTCTTGTGGTCCGTGTAAATGGTACAACGAACCCCATAGAGGTAGTGTTGCCAAATCTTGAGGGCAAAAACTACGGCACCCAGCTCTAAATCGTGTGTCGAGTAGTTCGCCTCATGAGGATTCAACTGCCTCGAGGCGTATTCTATCACGTGACCCCGCTGCATCAGCACTGCACCCACACCCATGATCGAAGCGTCACATTAAACCAAGAAATTATCGACGCCCTCCAGGAAAGTCAGAATCGGTGCCTCGCACAACTGTTGTCTGAGAGTCTCGAAGGTTGCCTGCTACTCAGGCCACCAGTGGAATGTCACCGACTTCTTAGTCAATCGGGTCAAGGGAACATCAATCTTAGAGAAGTCCTGGATGAATCTCCAATAATAACCCGCCAGACCAAGAAAACTCTGAATCTCAGATGGAGACCTTTGAACCTCCCACTGCATCATGGCCTCTATCTTGGCCGGATCGACCAGATTACCCTTCTGGTTGACAAGGTGTCCTAGAAACTGCACCTCGCGCAACCAGAACTCACACTTGGAGAACTTTGCAAAAAGTCTCTCCCTCCTCAGTGTCTCCAGCACCTCCCTCAAGTGCTCCTCATGCTCCTCCTGGGTCTTGGAATAAACCAAGATGTCATCGATAAAAACTATCACAGACCGATCCAGCATCATTCTGTACACGCGGTTCATGAGGTCCATGAATGCGGTAGGAGTATTGGTGAGCCCAAACGACATCACCACGAACTCATAGTGACCATAGCGAGTCTGAAAGGTTGTCTTTTGCACATCATCGTCCCTGACTCGCATCTGTGATAACCCAATCGCATATCAATCTTGGAGAACCAAGATCCACCCTGAAGCTGTTCAAATAAATCGTCAACCCTCAGCAAGGGATAACGGTTCTTCACCGTTACCTTATTCAGCTCCCGGTAATCTATACACATCCGATGTGACCCGTCCTTCTTCTTCACAAACAGGATCGGGGCTCCCCATGGCGAACTGCTCGGCCAGATAAATTCTTTGTCTAACAACTCCTGCAACTGTGTAGAAAAACTTCTGCATCTCGGGAGGATCCAACCAATATGGTGCCTTGGCTATCGGAGCCGCATCAGGGACTAGGTCAATCCTAAACTCTACCTGCCTCACCGGGGGTACCCCAGGAAAATCCTCTAGGAACACATCCGGGTACCCCCATACGATCGGTACATCATGTACAACCTAACTTGTATTAGATCATTATTTGAGTTTATTTGCAATTTATGTTAGTTCTAATTGTATTAAATGATTGGTGACACTAAAATCATCAACACAAAGTTAATTTACCCTCTTTTTTCCCTCATGTGTTTCATTATCGTTGTCATCTTCTTGATCTTCTTCGATAAAACGTAAATTAAAGCATCATATTTAACAATTTGATAGATTTCTATTAATAAGTTCGAAGATATGTCGTGGCATAGCGCTTAGTGACCCATGGTAATGTATGATTTTTTTCTAAAATATAATTGCACATCAAATGTTTGATTTTAAGATGACGATTATGTTAATATAAATAACAATAATATTGAATGAATTTTTATAATCTGTTTTTAATAATCATAATAATAATAATAATTAAAATAATGTAAGATTCAATGCATCCTTGATTTAATGGACTGGATATGTATCTTGTGCAAGACTTCTATTTTCTTATTTTGCAAGTTAAACTTAAAACAAATATAAAAAACATTAAAAAAATAACATGATTACCTACTTTTTTATTTGACTTTACTCTTCAAATTTAGGTGGAATAGTATTTAGTTAAAATACATCAATATTACATGTTATAATAAAATGTCTCAAAAGATATCTCTAGTTCAATCATTACATATGTCCTAATTGAGTTTAATATTCTCATCACTATCGTCAATTAAATTAAACCCAATATAATGATTTCAATAAAGTATTCTTGGTCCATAAAATAATCCTTTTGAACACCTAATAAGTTGAAAACTAAACCTAATATTAACTTATTAACCCCCATCCTTCCCCATGAGAGAGTAAAGTTGGCAAAAATCCATCCAACCCGCTAACACAAACCGAACCGAACCTAAAATTAACAGACTTGGTTGAGATTTTCAACTCATTTAAGTTAAATGCGTCAACTTATCTAACCCATTAAATTAAATAGATTGGGTTGGATAGAAATTATCAACCCGTTTTCAACTTGACAACCCATTTAACATTAATATATGTTTAATTTAATAGTTATTTGAATATTATCGTGTATTAATCGAAGTATTAATTTATAAATAATAGGGTTGTATTATTATTTATGTTTAAAAAAAATACAATTTAATTCTCATCATTTTTTAACGCCGACAATTCTCATAGTTATTTGAATATTATCGTGTATTAATCCAAACATTAATTTATAAATTATAGAGTTGTATTATTATTTATGTTTAAAAAATACAATCTTAATTCCCATCATTTTTCTTAACGCCGACAATACTAGTCACTATCCAAAATTCCCTTGAAATAAAACTTTTTTATGTTATTTGAATAATTTATTTGTATTTTTAAATTGAGGCTGTGTTTTTTTCGTACTCTGAAATTTAGTTACGTTTGAAAATGATTTAAGTAGTATAATCTTTAGTTAATTTTATTAATTTAAATGGGTTAACCCAAGTTTAACTCGTTTATTTCAATAGATTTGGTCAGGAATATCAAGGGTACGTCTGGTCATTTCTTCTTGTGATAATTATAACCTAAGTTTTTGGGTTTATAATTATCACAAATTGTTTAACATAAATAGTATATTTTAAAACATAAAAACTATATTTTCATCTATCTAACCATTTAATTAACAATAAATAGTTTAAAACATAAAAATACATATCGAATACATCATTTAGTGATAAACAATTCAAAATGGATATTCTATGTAGTTAGTTCAATAAATAAAATATTAGAATTTACAAGAAAAAAAACGATCCTACAATCTTAAGATCGATTTTACGATCTTGTGATCTGAACTTACGATCCTACCGCGATCTTACCGAATAACACTCATAGTCAGATCAGGATCGATTTGCCTAGGCAAGATCGTACGATCGAACGATCATGATCGTGATTATAATATTCTTGCTTATTACATTAACCTATAAATAATTGTTGCCTATAACAACTTAAGTTGTAATACATGATAAGATGATGAACTCTTTGGAATTTAGTCATATAATGTATTAATCTTGAATTCTTGCTGACTTTCTATAGAAAGAAGTTGAATGCACCGGAGCTTGGTAATACTACCATATAATAATTGTACATAAACACTAGTAGACCAAAAGAAACAAAAGAATTCAAATCTCAAACCATAGCTCGCAGCCTTACAACATAAAGGAAATTCAGAAGTAAGTAGCTTCAAAAGGCCTTTTCTCAATTCTCACCAAAAGTATGAAGATCATCCGTGAAGTAACCACATGTACTTCATGAAAGTGGGGTTGTACTTTGATCTGGAGTTGGTTTCATGATGAAAGATAACTATGCTATAAAAACTTGTACTTCAACCAAAAAAAAGTGTACATTTCTGGAAATTTGGTCAACCATCATAAAAACTAAGCTCGAAGCATTAAGCTGACTGAAATCATCTTCCCATTCTCATACATTTGCCAAGTTCTGATAACCCTTGTTAGGAAGTAATACGGATAAAAAGAAAAATCAAAAGCACGTACAAACACAGTATTTATGTGTAGTGGCGGATCCCTATGGGGGCCAGGAGGAGCCATGCCCCCCCCCCCCCCCCTGTTTTTTTGCCTACTAAGTATTAGTTTTTCAATAATCAAGATTTTCTCTAGAAAAAATTAATATGTACTCTCCTGCTTGGTGGCTTGGTGCTTGCCTCGTGATGTAACAAAATTGGAAAAAAAAAAAAGGAAACAAACATTTATGTCTAAAAACGGTGAAGACTTTCTTAAAAAAAAGATGAAGACTTTCTTAAACAATGGGAAAATACCAACTGTAATGAGATAGAATCGCATAAGGTTGTGTATGAAGAAAACACACAAAAAGTTCAAAAGTATATAAAAATCTAGATCTCTAAAAGAAAAAAGTAAGAACCCTAGTAACCACCGGGAGCGGTCATTGTTTCCGGTCACAAGCTACTGGTCCACCTCTTTTCGCCACTCATGTAATCATCTCACCCTCTCCGCCTCTTGCTCTCTCGCCACTGCCCATCGCACTTCTTAAACATCAACTTAACTTACTTTCATACAATCTCACTATTTTCCCTCTATTTTTTCTTACCTTTGGCTTTTTTGCTTTCTCTCATTGATAACGAAAAGAACCATAAGATTTTTGATTGAAACTGATTCAAAAGTGTTATCATGAATATCCAGAAGACCTTTTTTGGTTGTTAATGATAAGTGATAACGTGTGGTAATATATATGAATAACTTTTGATTCTCAAGGATGTCAGATGTAAATTATATTATTTATCTTTTTTTTTTAGTAAAAGTACAGTAAACACTAATGTGTTAACTGTTTGTACTTTGTTTGTATCTTTTACCTCAATTTTAATTTTTATAAAAAGTCCATATAATATAATATTTATATGGCTACCTTGATTTTATTTTATTATTATCAGTTTTCATATTTGGCTTATAAACTTTTAGATTCATAAATCTATCAACATGTAGTTCGGGATGTATTTTTTCCCTTAAAATGGTTAGTTGTTTCCATTCTTAAACTTTATCTATTAATTATTTATTTGCTTTGTATTTTTTATTTGTAAACTAATTGTAATTGTGTTATGATGTAAACTAACTTCAATAACTATCTATTGTTAACTAATAGTTTTTTTATATAAAATATTGGTTTGTCATGACTTTTTAACCAAAATAAACATCTTTGTTTTGAAGTTTGGTTTCGGACCCCTTGCTTCTACTATACGTGTTCCGCCCCTATTTACGTGGTTCAGTCAAGGTGACCTACGTCCATGGGAAGGAGGTGGGTATTATTTATTTCAAAGTTCTCAAACAGAGGTTACAAGTACAGTTTACCAGAGATTTTCCCAACAATCTAGAATCCAAGATACAAAATCACTTAGAATGCATCCTTATTTATACTTGAAGGATCACCCTAAAACCCTAATGGGCCAAGCCCATTGGCCCATGAATGGTGTCAACCAATCACAATTCTCCTTGCAACATCTTTTGGAACATTCATCCATGTTATACAACCCATGAGCATCAGCAACACACATGATGGAGCACCTTAAGCCATAGTGGTGCAACATGAACACTAGAGGCCCAACATCCATCTTGGTGGCACAGCATGGTGTATTCCTTGAGCATCACCAGCATTTGAGCATCATAAAGGACTTCATAGCACATGTGACTCATATAAAATATCATGGCTCAATAAGAAACCAAGATGGTGTAAAATGTATGATGTTTGCCCATCTTGTGCGAGGATGTCGCAAGATCCATCATGCTTGGCTCAACATATCCCAAAGGTGGTGCAACTTCTCATTGATGGCTCAACTTCTCCTTGTTGGTCCAACATCTTCACTTGGCTCAACAACTTCATGGCGTAATATGTTGGACCATGTTTCTCCATGTTGCTCCAAGTTTCTATAAGTTGCTTCAAGTTGCCCCAAGTTGTTCCAAGTCAGTCCAAGTTGTTCCAAGTCACTCCAAGTTGATCCAGACCCCCTTTTAGAAGATTCGTTCCTTTGTCACTTGATTCTTTCCTTTGGAACTTGATCCTTCCCTTTATCAAATGATCCAAATCCATCTTAGATGATCCGTTCCTTTTTCACATGCTCCATGAACCTCAAGTGCTCCATTTAGTTCTAAGTGCTCCAAATGCTCGAGTTACATTTAATGGTATGCGTGCACTTATAACATATTTATGCGTTGGAATTACTTTCATATATCAACCAGCGTATTTCATAGACTGGAGTGAGGTTTTTTATCTTTAGTACAATTTTATTGAGCAATAAATTGTTAGAATTGATTATCTTTATCCATCGTTATTTCAACCTCTATCGGTGGCACTTCTCTTGAAAATTCAGTTGCTGCTTCAAGATCACGTTCATCCTCGATTATTATATTATGTAAAATAATGCATGTAGTCATTATGTCATGTAGTACTTTCTTTTGATAAAAATGAGTTGATCCCTGAATAATTACAAAACGTGATTGCGAACTCCAAATTTACATTCAACATTCTTTCAACACGCTTCTTGTTGCGTAGCAAAAAATCTCTCTTTTGGACTTATTGGTTTTTATGAATAGTTTGTATTAGAGTGGACCACTTTAAATATATACTATCAACCAATTATTATCCTATGTTGTATTATGTCCCTTGAATAGTTGCATAACATAATGGGCAATAGGTGCAATACCTTGTTCCAGATTGGAAAAAAGATAGGAAGACTCCAATACATTTATATCATTGTTGGTGTTTAGCATACCAAAATAGCCATGTCATATCCAAAGATTGCACTACAAGAAAAAGGGGCATATGTGACTAAAATATCAGAGACTGATTAATCACTCTTAGATACCTTGTAACCAAGATTGATGAATTAGTCCTAGATATTATCTTGGACTGATTTTAATGTGTGGATCATTAGATATTGACCAGAAATATTTAAAACAAAAACTTAGTCCCTAATTTGTTTATGACAGTTTAGGTTTGGAGGGAAACACATTAGGGACTGAATTTCAGTCTCAAATAACCTGACATCAATTTTGACTTTGGAGGGAAACTTATTAGGGATTAAATTTCAGTCCCTGGTAGACTTGTGCTAATTTCTATTTTGTAGAGAACATATTAGGGAAAATTTTCAGTCATTGATATATGTGACAACCCAAAACTTCTATCAATATTAAACTCGACTCCGTCACCTTTTTACACCGTTTAAGGGTTCGTTTAAGTGTTCTAAGCTTGAGTACAACCAAGGTTGAGATTAGGGATGAACTATAAAGTCGTAAAGTAGCAAAAACGGGCCATACACCCTCTTGGGAGGAGTGTACGGTCGTACACATGGGTGTGCGGCTGCACACCCACCCCTCAACCGTACACCCGGGATGGTGGGTCACCCAACCCTATAAATATGAGGAGACGCCTCTGATTCACTCTTTTCTTCATTCGGCTGCACACTGCTACTTTCTCTCTCTAGAATCTTCATCCAATAACCCTCCAAAGGCATCAAAAACGTAATTGAATCATCCCCTAGCTCGTTATACTTGAAAGATCCCTTAATTCTTCATGTTTTAGGCCTTGTTCTTCATCCTTTGAAGGTGTACGGCCGCACACCTTCAGAAGGTCGGCCATACACACCTTAAAGACCCTCCAAATTGAGGATTTGGCCCATATCTTCTAGTTGGTCACGACCCTAGCCTTGACTCTCTTGAAAATCGACATTTTGTTGATAGATGAAGAGTGTACGTCCACACACCCCTTTGTACGGCCACACACCCCTTTGTACGTCCGCACACCCCTCTGTACGACCGCACACACCTCCCAAAACCGTAAACCCCTCGTTGATGATCATTTTAGGCCTCAAACTCGCATTTCAACTAAGCATGGGACCTAGAACACCCTTTGGATGGTAGATAGAGCCTTGGAAACACCACAAAAGCACCCCTCTTCATGCGTGTACGGCCATACACTCATGGGCCACACACCCATGGGCGTACACACCCTCAAGGTGGCTACACACCTCCCTCACTCAATCACATGTGATTTTTACACTTAGTTCAAGTGTTTCCAAGCCACTAGATTAGCTTCCCGTTATGCCTAGTCACGAAATACCCTAATTTTTACTCCTATATGTGTTATTACATGTTAAATAGGATCTAGATTTGTTCAAGGCTTCACTTAGCACTCATCATCTCATATTGATCTTCGTTCAAACCATTCACTCAAGGTGAGTTCATACCCCTACATTTTTCCGAGTCATTAAATGTTTTCAGGGGGAATACAAGCAAAAACACAAGTAATCTTGTGTTCAAATATATTATTTTGTTAATATATTTTACATAACGCATTAGAATATGAACCATGCAAAAGTTGTTTTCAAAACTAAGAAAATGAACCTACAAATCATATAAACCAAAGATACTATTTTACAAATCTCTATGCATTATCAAAAAGGGTTTTCTTGTATTATTATTCGTAAAGTCATCATCTAAAATTGGGAGACACGTCCTTGTACACTTTAATAACAAAAGGAAGGACTGGGTCCTTGGGTACTATCAATCATCAGCTAAGTGGAGGACTACGCTTATGAACTAGAATTTCCTGGAAGGAAAGCGTGGCTTTTGTGTATAGAACTATAAAGGACTAACTATCCTGCACCTTGCTGCTAGCTACAGTCAGACCGATAGGTCTACGGGTGACAAATGTCATAAAGGATACTGGCCCCGATACGTGCCATATCAAGTTAATGTATGGTTATAAAACTCGCCAATTGGACAGAGCTTCTACGTAATAATAGTATACCTCTCTTAAATAACTGCTTTAATAATATAAGCTTAGTACTTATATCTTACGATTAAAGCTAAAACCTCTTGTATTCCTGGGAAAATAAGGGACTTTCCCAGCCTCAACCTATTACTAGTGGTAGTCAAGGATTTCCAAAGGAAACTACGCTTAATCCATATAAGTATGGTAGATACCTACACTTTCCGATTTAAAACGAATAATTAAATAGTTTTCACTTAAGGGAAATGTAGGATTTCCAGGAAAATAAGTCAGTAGTTTTTTTATACAGTTGGTCTGTCATTCAACTAACGAACTTTCATTATTAATTTCATGATTCCTTAGTTTATACATCTGGGTTATGTATGAAGAATGCTTGATATACTATAAAATGTGCGGTTTCCACCTCATTCCTCGTTCCTTGTTTCGTCGTGGGTTTAGGGAAGATCCACACAGTTAACTGTCTATCCGGTATGGGTTTATACATAACCTTTATGAACTAAGAAGTCATAAAAGAAATGGGTTTAATCATGCTTTCCATAAGAAAATATGGGATTTTCTTGAGGAACTCCTTTCAACCGATATCAACAAGTCATGTTTCTTGAGGTCTAGATATATATTTATTTATTTCACCAGACAGTATGAGATTTCTAGGAAGGATATTGCATTTTTCAAAAGAACCGAGAACTGTTTTCCTAAAACAAAATGTTTATGAACTCACCAGCTTTATGCTGATACTCTTTCAAAATCTACTTGTATTCTCAGGGTTCTAGTAGACAGGTACACCCCCGAAGTTTTGAGAAGACTGCTTAGCAATGGATTGCGACTCCTGTTTTCTTTTGATTTTCCTTGATGCTAGAATATGTAATGTTTAAAATACTTATGTAAAACTTATACTTATTAATGCAATGGTTAGTTGTACTTTGATTACTATAATGAATGTGTTGTGATACTTACATGACGTCATCCGCCCCCGAACGTTTCCGCCATTCTGATTTGGGGGTGTGACAAATTGGTATCAGAGCCTTGTTTATAGTGAACTCGGTATATCAATCATAAAAGATATACAACTATAAACACAATGGGATTAAAAACACTCTGACCAAGAATTATACTTTAAGAATATATATCATTATGTTATAAAAGTAGAAATATATATTCAGAATATGTACATACTAGAATAAAAATCCTAAGAAGAACAAAATAAAAGTATTTGGAGGTTGGGCACTTTGATTAAACCTGGGCAGTTATGTAATCATATGTAGGATCAATATAACCTGATCAACTATATTTATTCGAGACATGACCAACATGTGCTTAGGAGTGATTGTGGTATTGCAACAAGTCTAAAACTTACCCAGATACCCGAAAATTTTCTAGAACCGAACATAAAAGTTTAAAATACAATAGGAGTATTTTAGTTATTATAAGATAACGACAGAGTATCGAGCATACAATTACAATACTATAGAAGTAGTACTAGACTAAACGTCTGTTAACTATCTATTTACCCCCATTCTCGTGTAGATATCATGGCGGGATTCCATCTCCTTCACGACCCATACTTTCCCAACCTAGGAAATGGAGGATGGCTTGATGATGAGCTAGAAGAAGAACCTTCAATCCCCTTAGATGATCACTCCGTCGAGAACCATTCGGAGAGTTCCGACTCCGAGCCCGAAGTCACTAATCTACCTCTAGTGGCTCCTGTTCCAAATCTTAACCCTCGTCCGGTTTTTCAAGGCCTGACGCCTCCATGGGTGGAAAGTTGGAAACATGGAATCAAGAGTAGGATCAACCGATGCCCTTGAAAAGCGATAGAAGCTTCTATGATCTAAGCGCAGGGGGGGCTCAGCGGACAGAGTCTTACCAATCCTGGTCCGCAGGGTTGCTCGGAACGAAATACAGGGTAGAACAACCCTCGACAGAATCATGGAAGTGGATGCAAATGCGACAAGGCATACAGTCCGCACCATCCGCCTTGAAGATGCACGTGAGAGGTCATTGAGAGACAACGAGGCCCTGCAGCAAGAGCTTGCTGCAACTCGAGCTGAAGTCATAGAACTCCGAGCACGCCAAAGAATATTCGAACGACACCTTCTTGACATGGAGCGCCAGCTGGCTAACTTAAGGATCCGTTCGAGGAGTACCCGTCGCTAGTAGGAAATACTCTACTCCTCCTTTGTTTTAGTTAAGAATGGCCTTCCTACCTATGCTCTAAGTAGCACTTTTCCCCCGTAAACATCATTGTATTGCAAGTACTGTTTTACTAGCTCTTCATGCTGTCAAACTTTCCCTCTGTTGGAATAATGTAGACCTACTCGTAGGTCAAAAAAATTCTAACTCTTAGTAATCTTAATACAAACTATAGAGAAAAGTGTCTTAATTCAGCTAAAGGTCATCGTTAGCGAACGTATATCTCAGACCAGTAACCTGCGAGCTAAGTAACTTTATCAAAGTTGTATCACCATTTCATCTACGAAACATATTCATAGACTGTACTCTTACCCTGGACGATCACTCTTTTCCCATCAAAACTCATGCCATTATCCCTAAAGAGAGTTTCGATGTTATAATCAACATGGATGGTTTGAGCCTCAGTCACGTTAATAACCTCTATTTCGAGAAAATGGTTCGTCTTAATCTTCCCACTGGCGAAGCCCTTGCTATTTTCTGCGATAAGCTCGGTTCGAAATTCCGTATCATTTCATGCATCAAAACCCCGAAGTACTTACAGAAGGAATGCTTTGCATTTCCAGCTCATTGTGTTCATGGAATGCACAGGTTAAAGACCACAAGAGCTTTACCCGAAATCTAGAATTTTCCTGACTTCTCTCCCAAGAATCTTCCAGGGATTTCTGCCGAACGCCAAGTCAAGTTTCACATCGACTTAATTCCCAGAGCTACCCCTATAGCTAAACCTTCATATCGTTTAATGCCGACGGGAGTGCAAAAATTTCCAGCCAGCCCAATAAACTGGTCAACGAAGGATTCATAAGTCTGTGTTATGTGGGCCTTATTATGGATTATTTCCAAATCTTTTCGAAAATTAAAAATCAATGTTCACCAATCAAAGATAACTTGGTTCGGAAGACACTCGGTCTCTATCCATTCTAAAAACTTACTTCTATTCCTGCTAGGACCCCATCATAGGGATGTGGGTCGAATAGAAGAAAATCGGATAACAAAATGGGAAATTTTCATGCATATATAAACACTTAGGTTCAATGTCGGGTGGTAGCTGAGGAAGGAATGCATGTTTAGTTATACTTGTTGTCTTTGTGATACTTGTATGTGCCTGGTAGGGAGGTGAGTGTGCGTGGGGCCCGTATCTCTTCACTAGTTGAGTGTGGACGGGGTTCCATATCTCATTATTAGTAAAGTAGGGGCAGGGCCTTGAGACTAGTAGTTATAGTTTTGTGTATGTTTGTTATGTACTAGCATGAAATTGATTATTTGTTTGTATGTGTATAGCGGGTGGGGCCCAATGATAGGCGAGTTCTGGTAAAAACAGATATGTATACCGAGCGGGGCTCGATGCCAAGCGGGGCCTGATGCCGGATTTGTCTGATTTCGGGCAGGGCCCAAGGTAGTGGGCTAGGCCCAATGTATGTGGTTATGTGATTGTGTCTATGGTATATAGTAGTATGGGGAGACTCACCACGCTTCATGCTTACGGTTTTTAGTTTTGGTTTCAGGTACTTCTAGTAGCAGAGGAAAGAGCTTGGGATGACTGCATGACATACACCACAGCTTTTAGGCTAGGATGTTTAGACTCTCATATTTGGCACATGATTTTGATATAGTATTTTATATGATGATTTGAGATATATTATTTATGTTTTGTGAAATGATAAATGGTAATTATGGTTTTTATAAATAATCAAAACGAAATTTTTGGACTGTAATTTTTGGGATGTTTCAAGTTGGTATCAGAGTCTTGGTTTGAGGGATGTTTCAAATTTTTGGACTGTAATTTTTGGGATATTTCAAGTCGGTTTCCCGAGGGGGATAAGGTCCGACTCGCCTCGTGTCTTCTAAAGGACAGAGCGTGTGATTGGTGGGAGGAGGTTGGACATGCTATTGGAGATAATGTCGCGTTGGACGTGATGACATGGAGTGACTTCTTGGCTAGGTTCAAGGCCGATTTTGCACCAGTTATTGAGGTGTAGCAGTTAGCACGCGAGTTCCAGGACCACCGGCAAACTACAGAGACAGTGGCAAAGATCACCGCCAACTTCAAAGAGAGAGCCCTTCTTGTTCTACAGTATGTGGTAGACGAGGAGATGAAGAAGGCTCGGTGCCACGAGATGTTGAGGATTGATATTAGACAGTTCATGAGTCGGTTCAGCACCAAGACGTTGGAGGATATGATCGCTCGATCCAGGGAGTGGGAGATTGACTTAGAGGCAGATACGAAGAGGAAACCAGACCAGGTGCAGACATCCACAGGATTGGGCAAGAGGCCCAAGACATCATATTCTAGATCGAGAGGTCATCAGGACCATAGTCGATGTGGCAAGTGTAGCAGGACACACGAGGTGTAACGTCTGTGTTTCTAGGCTAGGCATTAATGATGATGTAACAGTCTACGTTAACCTTTGTAACTCGTTTTGAAATAATAAAAATGTATTATTTGAGTATTATGTGTTTTATGCTTAATTGTGTGACTTAAATGAATTAAGGATAAAAATTGTGCGTTAAAATAAAATATTATATAAGCCCAAAATCTATATATAAAGAGGTAGTGGTCGTGACAAGGATTCTGGATATGTAAAGAATGCCGAAATTCGAATTATAACGAAGAAGTTATGACCTGTCGAAGTTTCGCGACAGAACCGGTACGACACTGCGTGACGTAAATAGTTAATTTACGATAGATCGATTTTTAGCCTTAGTGATCTAAATGAAAGTCGTGGAAAACATTAAACCGAGAGCATACATTAAAAGAACGTCTTAATCTGACTTCCTATGAGGAAGTTATGATTTTTCGAAGTTTCGACTTAACAGTGTGCAATCCAAAGTTCGAATATGAGATCGAGTGATTTCTAGTCGAGACAATCTAAACAAGAACCGAAGATCTCGTTAATAGTAGTGTAACGGTAAAAAAGACAGACGAAAACAGACGTTGGATAAAGAAGTTATGAACTTATAACGGACTTTCTTGTCCCGGCCTACTAAAAATAATATAATAAAAATAAAATCAAAATTAGCCGACGGAGTCTAAACGAAAGTTGTAGAGCATAGTCTCACCTACGTGTGGATATAAAGAACGCCAAAAACGGAGCTTATATACAAAAGATATGAATTTTTGAATTTTTTAAATAAAAATAAAAAATTGAAGCTTATCCGAAGGGGGAACGCCCCGCATTCATTTTGCTCGGCCTAAGATGAGCCATGTGATCAACAGCAAACACAATCGAATAAAAGACAATAAGAGTAGAAAAGAAAGTAAATCAAGCTTGCACACGTTCTATTACTGAAAACATCTGATACAACTCGATATACGACCGTGAACTACTAGGAATCAACAACTAAAATACGACTGACTAACCCTCTATATATAGGGAACCACGACCGGAAACAATTTATGGCCGTAAGGTGTTTACGGCCGTAAACTCATTACAAACTCGTAAACAAACAGTAAACCTACCAAAATACTTTGTCAACCCAAAAACACAATTACAACGCTAAGCCTAGACCAAACCACTAATTGGGCCCTTCAATCTCCCCCTTGGTTTGGTGCTAGCTTGAGGTTAACCTTTATTGAATACCATAACATCTGTCTGCCCCATCGCCCCATTCCACATACGCTTATTAAGAATCTCAACAACCATGGTCGTATACACTTTCGCAGCATCCTCAAAAATATCCTCTGTAACCAATATCTGAAATTGCCCAGGTGATGAAGGTCCCACTTTCGAAATTGTAACAAATCTCTACGGTCATAGAGATGGATGCATCCATCCTTGAGCTTGATGACAGCAGCTGATGTAATCTCATCGAAAACCCAACACTCCATTGAGCTTAGAGACCCATCTTGATAGTTCTGAAAAACAGGGAGCTGTTTAACCTATTTAGTTGCAGGCCACATAACAACTTGCAGAGGTTTGTCAGTCTTAGGATCAATAATATCAGGATGATCCAACATAACAGACTCATCAGTTTTCATGGCAGGAAATCCCTTTTTAACCTGATCCTCAAGGAAGTGCTTGAACTGGGTCGCCTATGGATTATCTGTGAGATTCGAGAAAGGAGCTCGTGACAATTCTGTCAAATCTATCATAGTCCATGAGTTGAAATCAGGACTATCTTTGTAAAGCTCAGAGTTTCCACTCTTTCTTAGCACAATCCACATCTTAAGAGGATCTTGAAATCCCCAGGAAACAATTCTAGATATATCACCAAATGTATCTCTAAACCGAACAACCTCAAGATTAGTAACAGTAATTGTTGGTTCATCCCAAGAAGCATTATGGTTAAGGTTTCTTTTAAACAACAGTTGAACCCTCTTAGCAGCTTCTTCCTACGCATCACGTATTATTGCTGAAACATGAGGAGCTTGGGGAGGCTCCCCCTCAACGCGATTAACAACCCTTGATATCTGAGCAGTCGGCATGGTAACCGGAAAGGCTTGAGTATGTAGATTAATTTTATATTCATCAGCAGACGTTTGATATTTTTTACCAAGGTCTTCTTCAAGCTTCTTCTTTAGCTCAAAATAACTTGAAGTCAAAAGATTGAAATGGTCTTGAAGATCAGAAATCTGCTCCGACTTTAAAGCTTTGTCTTCAAGAAGATCAGCTACTTGCACACTGAGCTTTGAATTGTCAGATTGAAGTTCAGAGACTTGAACTTTTAGCTTTGTATTTTCCACTTGGAGATATGAAACATGAATATCAAGCTCAATATTCTTCTGACTGAGCACTGAGATCTCCTTTTGCAATCCATGGATAGTGAGATTGTCTTCTCCATAACTACCATCCCCAATAGAAATACCTTTACCACGAGGGGGAGGCATTAAAAATTGCTCCTCGGTCAAATGCATGGCTAATTTTGCAGAAGCAGCATCGTGATTAGGTCGAGGAGGAGAAAACCCTGGTGGAAAAGAAGATCCACCAACTTCAAAAGTGGTGTCTGGTCCTACAGTAAAGAGCTTGGTTGTAGTAAGACTAGGAGTAGTGGTAGGTGGTACTGGAAGACCACTAACAAGATTCGCAATTAGATCACTCTGCTTTGGATCCCTTCTTATTCTCTTCAATGGGGGTTGACCAGTCTATGTTGTTGTAAGATCACTCACAAATGGCTCTGTAGTAGGAGGAACAGAAACAGGAGGAGGAAATCCAATAATCGTCTCCATTGGAGTGGAAGTAGTCGCCATTTGGTTTGAGATAGGGGGTGTAGTTTCAATAACTTCATCAGGCTTCCTTGTCTCTGTCGTTGGAGGAACGACTTCATCGACGTTGCTAAAGATCGAGTCAAGGTTCTCATTTATCACAAGATTAGAACTACTTGCAAGAGACGCAGCAATATCATCATTGTCAAATGCGGTAAGATCAAGATCGTCAAAAGAATAATTTTTATCTCCTTCAGCTTCCGTCTCAGTTTCCACAGTCCTTTCTACATAATCACTTTGAACATGATCAGGTATTAAATCATGTTCTTCCGCCACATTAGCTTCAGGAGTCAAAGTCTCTTTTTCTTCTCTATTCTCATCATCAGATACGGTAATAACATCGTCATTTGGAGATGATTTCTCTGAAGATGCAGGCTCAGAAGATGCCTTGTCAGACGATTCATAAGACTCCGAGGACTCATTTAATTCAGTAAACCTTCCAAATTTCTCCAGAGGATACTTTCCTTGAAAGATAATTTTTTTTCCTTTACGGTTCTGCTTGTTGAGCCCTACAATGTGAGGACCCAGAGATTTCATATCAAGAGTATCGCCTTCCTTCACCATATCTGGAAACTGAGTATTGATAAACAATTGAATGAACCTAGGATACAATAAGAAAGTATCTCGGGTTGAGGCCCTGATGTTTACCATAAACTCGTCCAAGATAAATCTAGAAAAGTTGAACTTTACTCCGGCAGCAAGAGAAACGATCGCTCCAGTATTACTCAGAGAAATTTCATCAGCTCCTGATCTTCTTCCTGAAATGCAGCTAACGAACACATGTGCTAAAAATCTCCAGTATGGAGGTAAGAGCTTCTTCAAAGTTGGAGGAGAAGTACCTTCATACCCCATCCTCCTTAGAATATTCTGATCATCCTCAATCCCAATCTCCGTGGGAAAGTTTGGTTGATCGTCAATCAACAACGCATTTCTGATAAAACTCTCAGTGATCACAATCTTGCATCCTTTTACGACAGCTTTAATAGTAACAAGACCAGCATCATCCATTTCCATCTTAGCAGTCGACTAGAACTCTCTGATCAAATTCTGGTAAATAGCCGGATTGACAGTGATGGTTGATGCCATGCAGCATTCCCTGAGTCTGTGAATCATGGACTTGAGGTCAGAGTGTGCAACTAGAGGATCCGCCAGAACAATAGCCAGATTATGCATGTCCGCAAATATGAGGTTCGCCATTGACCTACACTAACCATGCTAAGTAAGACAAGAAAAACCAACGAGCAACAAAAGTCTTAAATGATTTAATTTTGATCCCAATAATGAAATAACAATTTTAAAATTAGGTCAAAGTCAAATTTTTCAGTCAACATCGGAGTTTGCGGTCAACAATAATGTTTACAGTCAACACATGAGTTTGCGGTCAACAGGGGTTACGGCCGTAAACCCTTGCCAGTGTATTAATGACCATCTGCGGAGTTTACGGTCGCAAACACCTTACGACCGTAAGCTTGGGCCGCAAGCTCTGACCACCTCCTTTTTTCGATTTCTGCCTCAAAAACACGGTGAATCACGCAACAAGATGCATATTCCTGGTCGAAAACACATTACCTTCGAGACTATCGGATTAATTTCGCAAGATTTGAAGAAAAAAATTTCGAAGAGAGAGAGAGAGAGAGAGAGAGAGAGAGGGGAAGGGTGTTTGCGGCCGGAATCAGGAAACTGATGAAGATTCCGGCGGTAAACTCTTATTTATACTCATTTTACATTTACCTGATAGCCACACAGTATAACGTAGGGTCCAACATAGTCCAACTTTTTTTTTTAAATTTAAAAACAATTCTTTTGAGGATTAATATTAAAAATAAAATTAACTTTGCAAAAATTTAAAATAGCTTATAAATTCTTTAACAGTTAATAAAATAAAATAAAAAATTAAAATAAAAGTAAAATTAAAATAAAATAATTGAACTCTAACTAAAATGCACATCTTAAAATTTAATTACTGAGAATGTATTTGTGACACTGGGATTAAAGTTGTTGGACAGCCTTATTCCACTTGTCGGTACCATTATCTTCACATCTTCGTCTGATCGATCGCCAGTATTGTGGTCCACTTAAACACGTAAAATTTGTGACAATTTTAGGACAATTTACCAATGACATGACACATACTTATATAGATGATTATAATTCTTCATTATCATGATTGGCCCTAATTCTTAAATAAGATTTTCTTATGACTATTTAACTGACTACGACCAGAGATATTGTTGTCCACCTAAATTGAGCAGCGAGATCTACAGACAACCTGTATGAGTTCAATTTTAATTGTACTAGAACGCGTTTCCCGCTTCCTGTCATGCCCCAGCCATCAAGGACTTCCAAAATACTCCTTACACCGGGTGAGCAGACAATTATTAAAAGAGAAGATAGATTTAGAATGCATATGTTGTACATCCAGGTCGGATCTCTTCCAATCACGCAAAGGATGAAACATATGGCTAACTGAAGTTTTAGAGGGATTGAGAAGAGAACGTTGCAAATACTGTGTACCAGGTCGGATTTTAAGTCACGCAGAGGAGATAGTATATGGCTAATAGATGGAAAGAATTGCATAGATATAAGATGCAGAGAGATAGAGTTGCATATGCTACAGTCCAGGTCGGATCTTTCGATCATGCAAAGGAGGCAACATATTTCTAATAGATATAAAGAAAGAAAATAACCTTCTACATACCTAGTTTAGCGGAATTCCCCAGTCACCCCATCCAACCGAAATTAAGGACAAAATCCACACATCGAGGAAAAGTGAATCCACAGTTCTAGATACGGGTTATTTAATGTGACCAGTAGATTCTCATGTATATCTCCCTGCTCAACCTATCCGAGCGTCGTGATGTCAGGCTAAACGGATCTAACTAGGTCAAAGTTTTTCAAGTCCTTAAATTTATTAGGTTCAACTTTCCCTAGTCAAGACCATTTAAAATCTTTCGTGCCTACCAGCGCATCGAGCATAGAGCGTAGACGATTCAACTTAGGTACGTTACGTAGATTCATATTGCCCGTTATCACTTGCTAATTTCATTTCCCATCACAACACCTACAAACAAGACTAACAGCAACATTTTTAATTTTCCGGATTTTTAATGTTTTTGGATTTTTTTATTTATTTTTTATTGTTTTTGGATTTTTGATTATTTCTCCCCCTAAATTTATGCATGGGTAAGAATTAAATAGAATAAAATAAAATAAAAAATAACATGCGCAAATTTAATCTATCCTACCAAAAAAAATAAAAAAAAAATGAAGAATTAAGAAAAAGAAAAATAATAAAAAACTTAATCCTCAAAACGAATCATTTTCAGAAAACCCACAAGCACATCGAAACGAGCTTTGTTAAATGGTTTTGTGCACAAATCTGCCACATTATTAGTAGTAGGGACCTGTTCCAGCCGGATTAGTGAACGCTCATAATAGTCTCTGATAAAGTGAATTTTAATGTCGACGTGCTTGGTTTTAGAGTGTTGGACTGGATTTTTGGCAATTTGAATGGCGGCCTCATTATCACAGTAAATGGGGGTTTCTAAATAATTCAAACCGTAATCCAACAGCTGATGTTGGATCCAGATAACTTGAGAGCAGCATGCTGATGCAGCAACGTATTCCGCCTCCGTTGTGGAAGTTAAGACAGTGTGTTGCTTCTTGCATTGCCACGAAACTAGCCTGTCACCTAGGTATTGACACCCTCCTAAGGTTGATTTCTTGTCAAGCTCACAGCCTCCATAATTACTGTCAGCAAAAGCATATAGATCAAATTCAGAATTCTTCGGATACCAAAGACCCAATTTTGGGCTCCCTGTGATATACCGAAAAATTCTTTTGACAGCAATAAGATGTGAAAGTTTAGGATTAGCCTGATAACGTGCGCATTGACAAACTGCAAACATGATGTCAGGTCGGCTTGCAGTAAGATACATCAGTGATCCGAAGAGGTCTTTCAGCCATTGGTGTTGAAGTGGATTTAGCGTCGTGAAACCCGAACTTCTCAAGAATATCCTCCACATACTTGGCTTGATGTAGCAGGATTCCGGTTGAATTCTGTTTAACCTGAAGCCCCCAAAACATGGTCATTTCTCCCAACGAACTCATTTCGAACCACTTCTTCATTACACCTTCGAATTCTTTGCAAGGCTGCGGACTAATCGGCCCAAAGATAATGTCGTCAACATAGATTTGCACAAGTATCTAATCATTGCCGACATGCTTGATAAATAGGGTCTGATCGATAGTGCCACGAGAGTAACCATGCTCGAGCAAATGCTTTGTTAGAGCTGCATACCACGCTCTAGGAGCTTGATGTAACCCATACAATGCCTTGTCCAACTTGTAGACAAGATTATGAAATTTTGAGTCAACGAACCCAAGAGGTTGATCAACGTAGATTTCTTCCTTCACCTTGCCATACAAGAAAGCGGTCTTGACGTCCATTTGATACACAGTAAAGTTCATGTAAGAAGCATATGCTAGGAAGATACAAATGGCCTCCAGGCGAGCTACTTGAGCATAAGCTTCAGTGTAATCAAGACCCTCGACGTGTCGAAACCCGCGAACCACCAATCGAGCTTTATTTCGCACAATAACGCCTGAATCGTCCTGCTTATTACGATAAACCCATCATGTGTCAAGAGACTACTGCCCTTTGGTAACTCAACTAACTTCCAAACACCGAGTTTTTCAAATTGATGTAGTTCCTCATGCATTGCATCTACCCAGCTGGGCTCATTCAGAGCCATCTCAACATTCTTGGGCTCTATTTGAGAGATAAATCAAGAGTAAATACAAGTATTAACGTCTCCATTCTGACTTCTGCTTTTAATACCGTCAACCATCTGACCAATATTGTTATTGATCGGATGATCGCGTTGAATCCTTGAAGGTATCTCTTGGCTGATATCATTGAGAGAGACAGGAAGAATGTGAACGTTGATACCTCCTTCATTCGCTGATTGTGTTGGAATAGTGTCTAAGGCTGCAACTATATTAGGCAAGTATTTGACCCGGTTGTGCATGGTCCTTTTGGGTTGCCTTCACCATAGCAACTTGATAGGATGATTTATTAAGAGAGAATAAATATTATTAATATATTATGAGAATAATATAAAGAATAATAATATTGTTATTTGATTAATATAAGTCATAGAATTAATTAGAATTAATTTGGTGACTTAAAGAGATTAATTAAATAAGAGGGTATAAATTGTCAATTGTTTGATAGTTAAACTTTAGACTGTAAATCCTTATTGGATAAAGGATGGACGAATTCTAGAAGCCATGGATAGCTTAAAATCGTCCATTGCTTATCTAAGGAAAGGATATGGATTGCTTTAAGAGAAGATTATCCAACTAGGGTTTAAGTTGTAACCCTTAAGGAGTCTACAAGTATAAATAGACCCTATGGCAATGGGAAATCGGCATCTCATCTCAAGTAGAGAACCCCTGGCCAAATTCCCTCCCCTCTCCTCTCTCCCAAATCATCCTCTTTGCTATTTGGTGTTCGTAAGCCATTAGAGGAGTGACAATTGTGACTCTAGAGCTCCAAGACAACAAGATCAAACAAGAGATTCAAAGGTATGATTCTAGATCTGATTGAGTATTGTTCTTATACCTAATTAGTCATTAGAAGTCTTGGATTCAAAGCATGTTTAATTAGAAAGCCTAGATCCAAGCATTAGGGTTTTGCATGCGCACATAGGAAAGTTCTTATGGCTAAAACTCATAAGTGGTATCAGAGCCTAGTTTGGTTTCTATTAAATTGTTGCTTGTTTGTTTGAAACTTAACTGCAAAATTCGATTTTTGTGTTTCTGAGTCATGGACTCGGTGAGTTCCATAGTGGACTCGGCGAGTTGGCCTGACTCAGCGAGTCCCTTGGTGCACTCGGCGAGTCGAAGCGTCAGGAATGGCCAGATTCGGGATTTCTTCATGATTATCTTATGGAAACTTACCTTAATCATATTAGATCAACCCTAATCCGATTTTTTGATATATATGACTAGAATCTTGATCTAATTAAAGATATTTATCAACTAATAAAATATTTAATTTCCTTATATGATAATTAATTAATTATTTTGATTAATTTGGTAATTATCTTGCATGAAATCTTGATTAAATCAAATAAAGATAATTAGGGAATTAATTGTTAATTAAAATTATTTCTTATTTGATCCTCCATGTTTTAAATGTTTAAAACTTGTCCTCAAGTTTTGAAATTTATATTTTGTGATTAAAAGTTTTAATTTAGACAATTTAAATTTCAAACCCTAGATTTTAAAAGGTTTAAAATACAACCCTATACTAATATAATACTACAAGAATAATATATATATATATATATATATATATATATATATATATATATGTATATATATATATATATATATATATATATATATATATATATGTATAACTAAAATGCTAGTCTTACCGTTAGTAGGCCTCATTCACGAAGCCAATCTATAAGATGGGCATAAGGTTGCGGCCTATAAAATGGCGCTTAATGGGTGTACACTCACACCCACCGCTTGCTTGATCGGTGGAGGGTCGTTAACCGAACGGGTAGGATAGGGCAACCTCATCCTCTCATTAAAAGTATAATATGTAATACAAAGTAACTACACATTTTTTGAAAAAAAAAATTTCCAATCTTAGTTACTTTAGGAAAAGTGAATTGATGCAATCCCATGAAATTACACTTTTCACCCTTGCTAAGAAGTTAGTGGATCGTGTGTGGTTTACCGGCACACTAATTGGTTCTAAGCAAAGGTGGCAAAGGGTGATTCATTGTTTATCATAGTTCGATGGAGCGTGTGTGGTTTATCGGCACATCGAATAGGTGATCGTTACAGTGAAGGCACCATGTGAATTTGCATGCTAATTCACACCCGCTTTGTGATCCTCGGTATCCCAGTCACAAACAAGAGGGGCATATCGAGATTTAAACATGCCATTGAATAGTTTCAATGAATCTCATCCGAGCCTAGGAATTCTCAATACATTTAGGACTTATAGTTAGGTTTTTATGGTGGAGAATTAGTGAATCGTCATTCACTTACCTTCAATTTATTTGCATGTTAGATTACGGCATCCCTTTTCTAATATGTAAATATTGTTGTTGGATCCTAGTCCTAATTTTTTCTTATTGGGTGATAATTAGGGATTCATATTCTAATCTATCTTTGTCCTTTCTATTTGTAGATGTCGAACGCAAACAACGCTGCTGCTAGTTCTTTCACATTGATGAGCCTTTGCCAAAAGGTCACTTTCGATGGAACGAACTTTAGCGAATGGATAAGATACATTCGCACCATTGCTCGCTATGAGGATAAGGAGTATGTCCTCGATGATAAGCTCGAGAAAATCAACCCTGAAATTGCTACTCTGGCTGAAATGACCGCTTTTGAAACTCATGAGCGCGATGCAACGAAGGTACATTGCATCATGATAGCCACCATGAACTCCGAATTCCAAAAGTCCTATGAGGACATGTACCCGTACGAGATGCATCAAGACTTATTGGAGAGATACCACCAGAACACGAGACAAGAGCGTTATGAGATTTTCACTAACATGATTTCCGCTAAGATGGGTCATGGAGAATCTCTTACCGTGCACCTGCAGAAGATGAAAAGGTATGTCGACCGCCTTCGCAAGTTAAATGTTGACTTTGGGGAAGACTTGGTGATCGACATGGTGCTTCACTCTTTGCCTCCGAGCTACAATCAATTTAGGATGACATACCACATGAACAAAGAGGAGGTCACCCTAAGCAAACTCCAAGGTCTTTTGAGGGTCGTTGAGAGCAACTTCAAAGACAAGTCTGTTGCACCAACTCCCAATCCACCCGCTGCTCCTGTCTTGGCTATTGGTCAAGGAAAGGGAAAGAAGAGGAAGGCTTCGTCTAAGAACTATCGCAAGGTTAAAGCCCGAGATGGTGCCTCTTCTAGTGGGACCAAAGTTGATCCTGCTAAGCCCTGCCCTAACCCAAAGGAGGCAGAGTGCCACCACTGCCATAAGATAGGACATTGGAAGAGAAGCTGCCTAGAGTACCTGCAAGCCATCAAGGAAGGAAAGATCAATTCGTCTTTCGCAGGTATATACACAATTAAATCTAACGATTCTAATCATGCTATTTCTTGGGTTCTTGATACCGGTTGTGGTTATCACATTTGTTCTAATGTGCAGGGACTAAGAAGAAGTAGGGATGTGGAGCAAGGTCTTGGAATAGTGTCTAAGGCTGCAACTATATTAGGCAAGTATTTGACCCGGTTGTGCATGGTCCTTTTGGGTTGCCTTCACCATAGCAACTTGATAGGATGATTTAATAAGAGAGAGTAAATATTATTAATATATTATGGGAATAATATAATGAATAATATATATTGTTATTTGATTAATATAAGTCATAGAATTAATTTGGTGACTTAAAGAGGTTAGTTAAATAAAGGGGTATAAACTGTCAATTGTTTGATAGTTAAGCTTTAGACTGAAAATCCTTATAGATATACTAGGGACGAATTCTAGAAGCTAAAGGATAGCTAAATTCGTCCATGACTTATCTAAGGAAAGGATTTGGATAGCCTTAAGAAAAGATTATCCAATTAGGGTTTAGGTTGTAACCCTTAAGGAGTCTACAAGTATAAATAGATCCCATGGGCAAGGCAAATCGGCACCTCTCCTAAAGTAAGAGAACCCTGGCCGATTTCCTCCCCTCTCCTCTCTCCTAAATCATCTTTCTTGCTATTGGTGTTTGTAAGTCATCAGAGGAGTGACATTTGTGACTCTAGAAGCTCCAAGACCACAAGATCAACAAGGAACTCAAAGGTATGGTTCTAGATCTGTTTCAATGTTGTTATTTAACCTAATTAGCCATTAGAAGTCTTGGATTCAAAGCATGTTTAATTAGAAAGCCTAGATCCAAGCATTAGGGTTTTGCATGCGCACATAGGAAAGTTCTTATGGCTAAAACCCATCAGTGGTATCAGAGCCTAGCTTGGTTTTCTTTAAATTCTTGCTTGATTAACTGAAACAAACCTGCAAAATTCGATTTTTTGGTTTCTGAGTCATGGACTCGGCGAGTCTCAAAGTGGACTCGGCGAGTAGGCCTGACTCGGCGAGTCCCTTTGTGCACTCGGCGAGTCCAGGCGTCAGGAATGACCAGATTCGGGATTTCTTTGTAATTATCTTATGGAAACTTACCTTAATCATAATAGATCAACATAAATCCGATTTTTTGATAAATATAACAATTATCTTGATCTAGTTAAAGGTAATTATCAACTAATAAAATATTTAATTTACTTATATGATAATTAATTGAATATTTTGATTATTTTTGGTAATTATCTTAAAAGAAATCTTGAATAAATCAAATCAAAGATAATTAGAAAATTAATTGTTAATTGGAATTATTTGTTATTTGATCCTCCATGTTTTAAATGTTTAAAACTTGCGCTCAAGTTTTGAAATTTATATTTGTGATTAAAAGTTTTAATTTAGACAACTTAAAATTCAAAACCCTAGATTTTAAAAGGTTTAAAATACAACCCTATACTAATATGATATTACTAGTATAATATATATATATATATATATATATATATATATATATATATATATATATATATATATGTACAACTAAATGCTAGTCTTACCGTTAGTAGGCCTCATTCACGAAGCCGATCTATAAGGTGGGTATAAGGTTGCGGCCTATAAAATGGCGCTTAATGGGTGTACAATCACACCCACCGCTTGCTTGATTGGTGGAGGGTCGTTAGCCGAACGGGTAGGATAGGGCAACCTCTTCCTCTCATTAAAAGTATAATAAGTAATACAAAGTAACTACACATTTTTTAAAAATTTCCCAATCTTAGTTACTTTAGGAAAAGTGAATTGATGCAAACCCATGAAATTACACTTTGCACCCTTGCTAAGAAGTTAGTGGAGCGTGTGTGGTTTACCGGCACACTAATTGGTTCTAAGCAAAGGTGGCAAAGGGTGATTCATTGTTTATCATAGTTCGATGGAGCGTGTGTGGTTTACCGGCACATCGAATAGGTGATCGTTACAATGAAGGCACCATGTGAATTTGCATGGTAATTCACACCCGCTTTGTGATCCTCAGTATCCCAGTCACAAACAAGAGGGGCATATCGAGATTTAAACATGCCATTGAATAGTTTCAATGAATCTCATCCAAACCTAGGAATTCTCAAAAAAAACACTTAGGGCTAATAGTTTAGGTTTTTGTGATGGAGAATTAGTGAATCGTCATTCACTTACCTTCAATTTATTTGCATGTTAGATTACGGCATCCCTTTTCTAGTATGTAAATGTTATTGTTGGATCCTAGCCCTAATTTTCTTATTGGGTGATAATTAGGGATTCTTATTCTAATCTATCTTTGTCCTTTTTCTTTTATAGATGTCGAACGCAAACAACGCTGCTGCTAGTTCTTTCACGTTGATGAGCCTTTGCCAAAAGGTCACTTTCGATGGAACGAACTTTAGCGAATGGATAAGATACATTCGCACCATTGCTCGCTATAAGGACAAGGAGTATATCCTTGATGAGAAGCTCGAGAAAATCAATACCGAAATCGCTACTCCGGCCGAAATCACTGCTTTTGAAACTCATGAGCGAGATGCAACGAAGGTACATTGCATCATGATTGCTACCATGAACTCCGAATTCCAAAAGTCCTACGAGGACATGTACCCATACGAGATGCACCAAGACTTATTGAAGAGGTCACCCTAAGCAAGCTCCAAGGTCTCTTGAGGGTTGCTGAGAGCAACTTCAAAGACAAGTCTGCTGCACCGACTCCCAATCCACCTGCTGCTCCTGTCTTGGCTATTGGTCAAGGAAAGGGAAAGAAGAGGAAGGCTTCATCGAAGAACTATCGCAAGGTCAAAGCCCGAGATGGTGCCTCTTCTAGTGGGACCAAAGTTAATCCCGCTAAGCCCTATCCTAACCCGAAGAAGGCAGAGTACCACCACTGCCACAAGATAAGACATTGGAAGAGAAGCTGCCCAGAGTACCTGCAAGCAATCAAAGAAGGAAAGATCAAGCCATCTTTCGCAGGTATATACGCAATTAAATCTAACGATTCTAATCATGCAATTTCTTGGGTCCTTGATACCGGTTGTGGTTATCACATTTGTTCTAATGTGCTGGGACTAAGAAGAAGTAGGGATGTGGAGCAAGGAAGGATCAATCTAATCATGGGGAACAGAAGATCGTTGCCTGTAACCAAGATTGGAGTGTATTCTTTAGTGCTTAGGAATAGTTTGGTTTTAGATTTGAACAATTGTTGCTATTCGCCAGAAATGGCAAGAAACATCATTTCATTTCATGGTTTGTATAGACAAGGATTTAGATTTTCTTTTAATAATGAGAATGGTTCTATTTTGGCTCATCTAAATGGTGTCTTTTACTTTGAAGCTATACCATGTAATGGAATATATGAAACTAATATGATTGTTGATAACTTAGGAAATGATGTTTTGAATATTGATTCTTCCACTAGCATGGATAAATCATCCTTATGGCATTGTCGTCTTGGACATGTCAACAAGAAACGCATAGCCCAACTCCAAAAAGATGGAGTGTTGGAGTCATTCGACCTTGGGGAAGATGACACATGCGAATCTTGTTTACTTGGAAAGATGACTAAATCACCCTTCACAGGTACATGTGAAAGGGGTGAAGGTCTATTGGACCTAATACATACCAATGTATGTGGACCATTTAGATCAACCACGAAGGATGGGAACCGCTTCTATGTGACTTTTACCGATGACTATAGTAGATATGGGTATATCTACTTAATCAAGCAAAAGTCAGAAACCTTTGAAAAATTCAAAGAATTCAAGAATGAAGTGGAGAATCAATTGGGCAGGAAAATCAAGATGCTTCGATCCGATCGAGGAGGAGAGTACCTAAGTCTTGAATTCCACGATTATCTCAAGGAGTGTGGAATAGTTTCGCAATTGACGCCTCCTAGGACACCGCAGTTGAATGGTGTGGCAGAAAGGCGTAATCGAACCTTATTGGATATGGTTCGCTCTATGATGAGTCGTGCTTCACTACCTATCTATTTTTGCGGGTATGCCTTAGAGACTGCTGCCCATATCCTTAACCGAGTCCCTACCAAGAAGGTTACCAAAACACCTCACGAGATATGGACAGGGAAAGCTCCCTCGTTGGCACATATCAAGGTTTGGGGTTGCGAGGCTTTCGTAAGACGAGATACTCACGACAAGCTTGAACCTCGAAGTGAGCAATGTATTTTCATCGGCTACCCGCAGACATCCTTTGGATATCTCTTCTATAGACCGAAGGACAATGTTGTCTTCGTTGCGAGGAGAGGAGTTTTCCGAGAGCGAGAACTCATAAGCCAAGGAGACAGTGGGAGGCAAATCGAACTTGAAGAGATTCAAGAATCGATAGATGAAGGAACCTCTACCGCTGGCACTCAACCCGAGGAGGAAACTCCGGTTGAACCAATTGACGAATCCTTACCTCTTAGACGTTCCGATAGAGTTAGAGTTCATCCCCAGTTTTATGGCCTTTATATTACTACCGAAGGGGACACGTATATTAGTGATGGTACACTAATAAATCTTGATGAACCTAATAGCTATAAGGAAGCCATGGCAGGCCCGGAGTCTGCGAAATGGAAAGAGGCAATGGATAGCGAGATCCAATCCATGTATGACAACCAAGTTTGGAATTTGGTTGATTATGTGCCCGGACGTAAGACCGTTGGGTGCAAGTGGATCTTCAAGAAGAAGACCGACGTGGATGGAAACGTGCACACATATAAAGCGCGATTGGTTGCGAAGGGCTTTACTCAAACTCCCGGAGTTGACTATGATGAGACCTTCTCACCAGTTGCGAAGATTAAATCTATTAGAGTGATGCTAGCTGTTGCCGCATTTCATGATTATGAGATTTGGCAAATGGATGTCAAGACCGCTTTCCTTAACGGGAAGTTGGCTGAGGATGTTTACATGGCTCATCCCGAGGGGTTTGTGGATCTGAAGCATCCGAATAGAGTGTGTAAGCTTGAGAAGTCCATTTATGGACTTAAGCAAGCATCTCGCAGATGGAATCTTTTCTTCGATGAGAAAGTCAAAGAGTTTGGATTTGTACGAAGCGAAGACGAGTCTTGTGTATATGTCAAAGCCAGTGGGAGTATAGTAAGCTTCCTCGTTCTATATGTCGATGACATATTACTCATAGGAAACGACATCCCGACTCTACAGGAATTTAAGTCCTGGCTCGGGAAGTGCTTCGCTATGAAGGACCTCGGAGAGGCTTCTTACATTTTGGGAATAAGGATAGTGAGAGAAAGAAGTAAGAGACTAATTGGACTTAGTCAGAACACTTACTTGGAGAAGGTACTAAAACGTTTTAGTATGGAAAACTCAAAGAAGGGAGAATTACCAATACAAAGTAATGCCAAGTTGAGTAAGACTCAAAGTCCGAGTACCGAAGCTGAGATAGCAGAAATGAGCCGAGTACCACACGCTTCCGCAGTTGGCTCAATCATGTACGCTATGACTTGTACTCGCCCTGATGTAGCCTTCGCTTTGAGCATGGTTAGTAGATATCAAGGGAACCCTGGCAGAGCACATTGGATTGTGGTGAAGAATATCCTTAAGTACCTTCGGAGGACGAAGGAATGGTTCTTAGTCCTCGGAGGGAGTGATGACTTGAAGGTGCGAGGGTATAGTGACGCCAGTTTTCAGACCGACGGGGACAACTACCGTTCGCAGTCAGGCTGGGTCTTTACCTTAAATGGAGGAGCAGTGACATGGAAGAGTTCCAAGCAGGAGACCGTAGCTGATTCAACGTGCGAATCAGAGTACATTGCAGCGAGCGAAGCGTCGAAGGAGGAAATATGGCTAAAGAACTTCATCGGTGATCTTGGAGTCGTATCTGCCATAAAGGAGCCCATGGAGATTTTCTGTGATAACGAAGGAGCGGTTGCCTTGACCAAGGAACCGAGGGATCATGGTAGATCAAGACATATCGACAGAAAATATCACTTCATTAGACATCGTGTAGAAGAAGGACAACTCGTAGCGAAGAGGATATCATCAGAAGATAACCCAGTAGATCCGCTTACGAAGGGACTGAGTAGGGTTAAGCACTTGCAGCATGCTAGGAGTATTGGGCTGAAGGATGATATTAGCATAGATTAGATAGTATTAGAAACGTGTAATAGATAAATGTAATTAACATTTGATGATTAAATAAAGGAGTTTTATGTATGAGTAATGTTATTGTCTTATGTTAATTGTTTAACTATTGTTTCATTTTGCATGTTTTGACTTCCAGAATAATTGAGTTTATTAAGAATAATCGAATTATTCAAATTGTCCACAATCGTTCATATGTTGGAAGTAGATATGAATGAAGATTGTCATGAATTGGTATGTAGATTGTCTAAATGGTGTTAGACATAGCAAAGGGTTGCTGCAACGTTCATGAGTGCTTATGAACTAGTTTTGAGCATTGGAACAAACCCGCGCTTGCTGGAATCACCTAATGGAATATGATATAAAAGGGTGATCGCAAGACGATAATATCATATAGTCTTAAAACCTAGATATATGGTTTGTTATTTGTTAATTGATTGTACATTAATAATGCGAAACGCATCAGTAACTCGGTGTTATAAAACGCATTGTTGTGTATAGTTGGTTAATGAATAAGTAAATGCATATAAGTCGAAGTTTATCTGTAACTTTTATCCCAAGAGCGTAAAAGCGATATCTCGGCTGCTCGATGATTTGATTTGACTTATGTGCCGGGCCCGGTCAGAACTGAATTGATGTGTTTGATTAAGTTCTATGTCAAATAAATCAGAGATCGAGAAACCTAAATGCTTGACTAATCTTTCCATAGGATTGTTAGCATGATATCTAACAGATGACTGTACGATCCCTTATCTAAAGGACAAGATTGATTAGATCAGAGTCTTTGAGAGCTACGATTGCAAATCAAATTGTACTTGTGCATATAGTTACTAGACTTATCCAAGTGGGAGACTGTTGGAATAGTGTCTAAGGCTGCAACTATATTAGGCAAGTATTTGACCCGGTTGTGCATGGTCCTTTTGGGTTGCCTTCACCATAGCAACTTGATAGGATGATTTATTAAGAGAGAATAAATATTATTAATATATTATGAGAATAATATAAAGAATAATAATATTGTTATTTGATTAATATAAGTCATAGAATTAATTAGAATTAATTTGGTGACTTAAAGAGATTAATTAAATAAGAGGGTATAAATTGTCAATTGTTTGATAGTTAAACTTTAGACTGTAAATCCTTATTGGATAAAGGATGGACGAATTCTAGAATCCATCGATAGCTTAAAATCGTCCATTGCTTATCCAAGGAAAGGATATGGATTGCTTTAAGAGAAGATTATCCAACTAGGGTTTAAGTTGTAACCCTTAAGGAGTCTACAAGTATAAATAGACCCTATGGCAAAGGGAAATCGGCATCTCATCTCAAGTAGAGAACCCCTGGCCGAATTCCCTCCCCTCTCCTCTCTCCCAAATCATCCTCTTTGCTATTTGGTGTTTGTAAGCCATTAGAGGAGTGACAATTGTGACTCTAGAGCTCCAAGACAACAAGATCAAACAAGAGATTCAAAGGTATGATTATAGATCTGATTTAGTATTGTTCTTATACCTAATTAGTCATTAGAAGTCTTGGATTCAAAGCATGTTTAATTAGAAAGCCTAGATCCAAGCATTAGGGTTTTGCAAGCGCACATAGGAAAGTTCTTATGGCTAAAACCCATCAGATTGAGCTGCTCCAAAGGGCTCTGCTACAAACTCATTTGAGATAAGTTCAGGAAAGAGTAGTTCCATAAAAGTTGAAGAGGCAGCGGAAGCATCATTAGGCATGAACTCTCTTTCTATACGAGTAAGTGGCGTAGTTTCAGCATCAGGAGTATCATTTTGGACTGGAGATTTAGGACTATCATATTGCACAGATGACTCCCCCTCAGGTATAGCAGAGGACTCCCCCTCAGGTAATGAAGAGGATGCAGATGGAGATCTGTAGACAACTTCTTCATCTTCATCTTCAGAAATATTCTTCAAACCAGAAACAAATCTAGATGAGCCACTTGAAGACACATTTATTGATTTGAACAGCGATGTGTAATCAAACAACCAATCCGGACCCACTCTAGCGTCCGTCTCATTTTCTTCCAACGAACGCATGTCATAAGATTCCACAATCTGCTTTGTCTTCTTATTGTAGACCCTATAGGTGGTGCGAGCTGCATACCCCACGAAGTAACAGTCATCGGCCTTGGCATTAAACTTTGGGTTGGTCTCTAAGTGAAGAAGGGTGCTAGGGCAGGCAAATACACGGAAATGACTGACAGATGGCTTGTGACCATATAAAATCTCATACGGGGTCTTCATCTGAGCTTTGTTGATCAACACGCGATTCCGAACATAGTAGGCAGTGTTTATCGCCTCAGCCCAAAAGAAAACTAGCAGTTTTGAATCACACAACATCGTCCTTGCGGCGTCTTTTAACATTTTGTTTCTCCTTTTAGCAACACCATTTTGTTAGGGTGTCTGAGCAGAGCTGTACTGACGCATGATACCCTTTTCTGCACAAAAGTGATCGAGTACAGAATTCTTGAACTCTGTTCCGTTGTCGGTACGAAGCGCCTTCACCCGATTGTTAGTTTGGTTCTCAATTAATACAATGAATTTCTTAATGAAATCAGCAACTCCAGCTTTGTTGGATAGAAAGAAAACCCACGTAAATCGAGATAAATCATCAATCACAACTAGATAATAAGAATTTCTATTGATGCTGAGAACATTTACTGGTCCAAACAAATCCATATGTAGCAATTGAAGCACCTGGCTAATTGAGTTGACCTGTTTTGGCAGGTGTGGTTTTCTATGATGCTTTCCTTGGGCACATGACGCACACTTTTCGAACGTGATGAAGTCTTTGACAGGCAATTCACGGACCATCTCATTTTTCACAAGACGATTCAAGTTCTTGGCGTTAGCATGACCAAGTCTTCTGTGCCACAGCATTGCAGTTTGTTCGGAGATCTTGGAGAAAAGGCATGTAACTTGCTCTGGAAGATTACTATTCATATCAATGATATAAGCATTCCCATCCCTTTTAGATTTTACAAGTATTCACTCTTATAGAATGACAAAGTCTGGCTTGAGAATCATGCATTCCTTATCAGTGAAATGTGTAGAATAGCCCTTGTCACAGATTTGAGATACACTTAACAAACTATGCTTCAATTCGGGAGCGAAATTAACATTCTCGAAACTTTAAAACCCCATTTGTGACAGTTCCTCTTTGAGTGATCTTGCCACCTTCTCCACCCGCAAAGGAGATGTATCCCCCATTAAATGATTGAATGTTGTGCAGGTGGGCGATATCTCCTGTCATATGCCGGAAGCAGCCGCTGTCGACGAACCAGGGTCTGACGACATTCCCTCGCAATTATCCCTGCAAGATGTGCGGGTTTAATTAGATTTGGGAACCCAAGCCATAATTTTCATGGGTGGTCCTGATGCCTTCTCAGATTTATTATCATGTTTTTCAATGGACACAGATGATAATTTGGAAGCTAGTTTGGGCAACCATTGATAATTAGGTTTTCTAATAGTCCCTGGTGGTTTTGAAGTTGAATGATTATCAGTTTGCTTGAAGCATGTGGGTTTTCTACTAGAGTTGGTTGAAGACGCACCACTGCGTCTTGACAAAACCGACCTTGGCTTGGCCATGCTCGGCTTCGGCAAACTGCCTGGGACTTTGTGATGAAAAACCTTGTTATGTTTTTGAAAAATGGCCCGTTTTCTACCCCGATTATCTTTCCAATCATCATTCCGGGAACGATTTCTAGAGGACTTTCTAGTTAAAGACCTTCCTCTGAATTCGTTCTCTCCTCTTGGAAATTTGAAATGTACAAACATACGATTTTGACAATTTCTAGCTATATGGCCACCAACACCACAATTGAAACAAATCTGTTTGTTATTGTTATAACTTGTACTACATTGATCATATTTGTTTTCCATACTAACACCCGTGCTTCTCTCACAAGAACACGTACAAGAATTAGGTTGTGAGGCAAGTGAGGGTACATTAGATGGAGAAGATTGTGAAACTGGTGGTTTTTCAACTTTTTCATCACAAACATCAAAATTGCCAACCACATTATTTAAATCAGTATCAGACACTTGAAAACCATTCAAAACAGTATCAGAAGAAACAGAAACACCACAAAAACCATTGTCACTTAAAACATCAGAAAAATTATTGTCTTTATTAAAAACTAAAACTTCAGGTTCGGACTCAGTTTTATTTTCAGAAACAGATCCTTCAACTTCGTGCTTTGACTGATTTAAGGATTGATCTGCAGGAGAAGTAGAAATGTTAGTATTTTCAACATTAATAAATCCTCCCGAAACAAAACCAGACGGCTTGCCATAAACCATAAATGGTTCATTGGCAATCTCTTCTTTGGACAAAGGTTGACACTGATATGTATGATTGAATGGAGGAGGCACTTGATTATACCCTAGACCCTTTGACTGATTTCGTTTAAATTACATGCAGTGGTCTATCATATTTACAACTACCTCACTCGATACATCAAATTTTCTAAAATCAAAATTAGCGGTTTCAAATTTGCCCTTTAAAGATTCGATTTCAGCCACTAGTTCAGCGTTTTGTTTCATTATATAATCATAGTTCTCGAATTTATTATTGTAGTCCTCTTGAAGTCTCCTAAAGTCCTTTATTTTAGATTCTAATTGGGCTTTAAGAGGTTTTTGACCTTTTTTGAGTTAGTAGCCTTCATAACTAAGGTCTTCTAGTTCCCTTTTTAGTGAATCATTAAGTTCACAGAGAATTTTAAGGTTCTCTACTTCACTACCTAATGTCTCAATTTTCTCATGCAGAGCTTTAACATAATCAATACAAGCTTGAGAGCATGAGGGTTGACTTACCTCGGTTGTATTAGGTTCATGAGAAGAAGATACCATCAACGCAAACTACAACTCCATCATTTTATCTTCAGCTGCAACAATCTCTGCCGGAGCATCATCAGTGACTTGTGCCAGTTGGGCATTTTCAGGTCCGGATAAGTTCAGGGCCTGCATCTGATCCTCCTAGTGGAACGATTGTGCGACCATAGCCTTCTCGATGTTTACCTGAGCACCACTTCGATTGTTCCCAACTGCAACTATTGTCCTATCTTTATTCAATCTTCTGTCTGGCTGTGGACAATCACGAGCAAAATGCCTTGGCTCGTGGCAGTTGAAACACAGCAGCTTTCCCTTGCTGAACCCAATTTTCTTGTCAGCACTCGTTCCCTAGTTGTTCTTTCTAGTCTTTTTGGCAAACTGTTTCGCCCTAAAAACTGCCATGGCAATTTGCCATGTAATATCCATTTCTTCAACATCTTTAGGGTGAATCTGATCAAGATCAGCAAATGATAGTTGGGGTGGAAGATCCCCGGCTACGAGTGCGTTGTAGCAATTGACAAGCCCTGTAGCAAGTGCGAGATTTTCATCGCCCTCCTTTCCTCTTGAAGAAGAAGCCACATTGGAGGATGAAGCATCTTGAGTAGCTATGAACGATTGGTTCTGTGAAGGAGGCATGGTTGATGCAGAGGAAGCTGATGGAGTGGGGAAGTTCTAAACCTGAGCTTGCTGAGTAGCAAATGATTGACCTGCAGAAGGAAAGGAAACGGATGAAAGAGCATTGTTAGTAGAGATTCCAAGGTTCGTAGCTGATTATGAGTTTACATGGTTGATCTCTCGTTGCTTGTCATCAATATCACAGGCCTTGATGACAGCCCTCACTTCAGCAAGAGAGAGCCGACTAAGATCCTTAGTCTTCTTGATGACAGCTACATTCATGTCCCAAGACCTTGGGAGAGCATTCAGTAGCTTCTTGTTTATCTCAGACTTTGTGTAAGTAATTCTGGCTACAGTCGTTTCAATGTTAAGAGATGTGAACCGCTGCAGCTGTGCTTCAACAATTTCTCCAGGAATGTAGTTAAACATATTGAAACGTTTTCGCAACATATCTTGGCGACTCTCCCTCATATCTTCGTTCTCTCCATAGACCTCAATTAGGGCTTCCCACAAAGCCTTAGTAGAAGTGTACTCCCTGAAGCCTTGAGCAATGTCTGGAGATAATGCCATGGTCAAGGTGGCCAAAGCCTTTTCTTGCTCTTCAACCTTCTCGAAGTCTTCATCAGTGTAGTTTTCCATCTTCTTGTCAACCACCTGGCCTGCAATAGTAGTGGTTATTCTGACAGGAACTTTTATTATTCTTCTCCATATGTTGAAGTCCTTCATTTTTATGTACTGCTCAATTCTATATTTCCATTCTGGGAAGCCTTCAGCGGATAAAAGTCTAGGAATTCGGGTGGTTGCGCCCAAAACTGAATCTAGCTCGTGATGATTTGATTGACCAAGAAAATTCATTATTTTATTTAATTAATATGAGATAGAAATTAAATTATTTATGATTAAATTAAGCTTCTGGTCAAATACAGTCAAAACACAGTCAAAATGCAATTTACTGCCGTAAACAGAGTTCACTGTCAGATAATAGTTTACGGCCGTAAACTCCGAGTTTACGATCAAAAGGAGTTTACGGTCCAAGAACAATCAGTTTTCGGTTTATGAATATTCCTTGTTCACGGCTCAAGAATGCGATTTACTGTCCAAGAACCTTAACGAGTTTGTGGACGTAAACGGTGATTACAGCCGTAAGCTCAGGCCGAAAGCTTCAAATCTTGCAGTTTTTCGGCAAAACTAAAAACCATTTTTTCAGAATTCACGAACTTTAGTCTCAAACCAATGAAAATTCGCTCCAAGATCGATTGTAGAGTGCCTTTGACGCTGGTTAAGCTCTGATACCAATTGTAAGGTCCTAGGAAAGGATCTTACTAGTGATCAACAGCAAACACAATCGAATAAAAGAGAATAAGAGTAGAAACGAAAGTAAATCAAGCTTGCACACGTTCTATTACTGAAAACGTCTGATACAACTCGATATACGACCGTGAACTACTAGGAATCAACAACTAAAACACGACTGACTAACCCAATATATATAGGGAACCACGACCGGAAACAGTTTACGGTCGTAAGGTGTTTACGGTCGTAAACTCATTACAGACTCGTAAACAAACAGTAAACCTACCAAAATACTCTATCAACCCAAAAACACTATTACAACGCAAAGCCTAGACCAAACCACTAATTGAGCCCTTCATTAGCGCATAAAGCAGTAGTAGTAGAAGGGACTTGATGGAGTCGAGGCAGTTCTTGAGGAAAGTATGGATAGATGTTGAAGGTAGTATGGGCTCGTACTACTAAAAGCAGAGGATCCATACTTGAATCAAGGAACGCTGAGATGAAATCGGAAAACTTGTAGTGTGTGTGTGTGACCCCTCGATAGTGATGAGTATTCTGATGGTTCTTAAGATATGTTGCAGCATGGTGACATTACGTGGTCGACCAGTCGGCGGTTCAGGTGTCGGTGAGGGATCAGGCTCGGGCTCTAGATCCGGGCAGCTGGATGAGCATATAAGAGAGTTTATTTCAGCTAAGATTACGCGCAGTATTTTAGACCAGGCTCCTGTGATACGGTCCAGGAGGGCATTATGGAGATTTTGGACGAGAGATTGGGTGCAATCTGCACCGAGATGGCGGCCATGATGGGGGCGCGCACATTGTTAGTAGCTGGTGGTTGGCAGATGTCGCCAATGCCTTCCGTTCTAGTCGGTGTCCCGAGGGGGACAAGGTCCGACTCACCTCGTGTCTTCTAAAGGACAGAGCGTGTGATAGGTGGGAGGAGGTTGGATATGTTGTTGGAGATAATGCCGCGTTGGAAGTGATGACATGGAATGACTTCTTGGCTAGGTTCAAGGCCGATTTTGCACCAGTTATTGAGGTGCAGCAGTTAGCACGCGAGTTCCAGGACCTCCAGCAGACTACAGAGACAGTTGCGGAGATCACCGCCAAGTTCAAAGAGAGAGCCCTTCTTGTTCTGCAGTATGTGGCAGACGAGGAGATGAAGAAGGCTCGGTGCCATGAGATGTTGAGGAGCGATATTAGACAGTTCGTGAGTCGGTTCAGCAGCAAGACGATGGAGGATATGATCGCTCGAGCCAGGGAGTGGGAGATTGACTTAGAGGCAGATATGAAGAGGAAACCAGACGAGGTGCAAACATCCGCGGGATTGGGCAAGAGGCCCAAGACATCAGATTCTAGATCGAGAGGTCATCAGGACCATAGTCGATGTGGCAAGTGCAGCAGGACACACGAGGTGTAACGTTTGTGTTTCTAGGCTAGGCATTAATGATGATGTAACAGTCTAGGTTAACCTTTGTAACTCATTTTGAAATAATAAAAATGTATTATTTGAGTATTATGTGTTTTATGCTTAATTGTGTGACTTAAATGAATTCAAGATAAAAATTGTGCGTTAAAATAAAATATTATATAAGACCAAAACTTATATATAAAGAGGTAGTGGTCGTGACAAGGATTATGGATATGTAAACAATGCAGAAATTCAAGTTATAACGAAGAAGTTATGACATATTTAAGTTTTGCGACAGAACCGGTACGACACTGCGTGATGTAAATAGTGAATTTACGATAGAGCAATTTTTAGCCTTAGTGATCTAAACAAAAGTCGTGGAATACATTAAACCGAGAGCATACATTAAAAGAATGTCTAAATCTGACTTCGTATGAGAAAGTTATGATTTTTCGAAGTTTCGACTTAACAGTGTGCAGCCCAAAGTTCGAATATGAGATCGAGTGATTTCTAGCCGAGACAATCTAAACAACAATCGAAGATCTCGTTAATTGTAGTGTAATGGTAAAATGACAGATGAAAACGGACGTCGGATAAAGAAGTTATGAATTTATAACGGACTTTTTCTGTCCCGGCCTACTAAAAATAATATAATCAAAATAAAATCAAGATTAGCCGACGGAGTCTAAACAAAAGTTGTAGAGCATAGTCTCACCTACGCGTCGCTATAAAGAACGCCAAAAACGGAGCTTATATACAAAAGATATGAATTTTTGAAGTTTTTAAATAAAAATAAATAAACATTTGTAGCTTATCCGAAGGGGGAACGCCCCGCGTTCATTTTGCTCGGCCTAAGATGAGCCATGTTGTAGATGAAACAAGCTGGCATCGGACAGAGGACCTCGCCCTGCGTCCGAAGGAACACCCAGCGTTCCAAAACGCGCTGCATCCCTCTCAGGAACGCCCTGCGTAGCGAGGCCAGCCATTTATGGTTGCTAATTTTCCTTCCTTCACCCCTTAAACTTTCTTCTACTTTGCAAGAAATACCCCTGAAGTCCCGGTATCATCCCGAAGCCCCGAAGATCCCAAGAAAAAGAGTTTTCGAGCCGAAACTCAGCCCGCGTGAAGCCCGGTTTTTGAGAGAACATCCTGGTTTCATCGAAGAATATTACTTTAAGAGTCGTAGTGCTATCCGAGCATCGTCTTATCAAGTGAGTGTATATTCATTTTCTTTTAACACATAGATACGAAGTATTCTCTATAAAATACGTGTTATGTGTTTATATATTATTTGTTTATTTGAGATAAGTGTTGAATGAATGTTTTATACACGTTTTAAGCTGTATATGTATTTTTTATCTACATATATGTTGGGTGAGATATAGGTAGATAGTTGTTGTGTGATTAAATAAAATGATGAGATGTCTCGATGTTGTTGCTGATTTAGTCATCTAGCGGAGTTTAGATGACGACCACAGACTCTTCTAGACAGTCCAGTGGAACGTTGGCAGGCTCGCCACCTGTAGGTGTTATTGAACTTGGGTGTTCAATTGTTGTACTCCATCCCCCACATAGTTTCCTTATTTGACATAAATTGTTGGGAAACCCCCAAAGCAGTGTTGTCGCCCCGATGAAAATCCTTAGGCTAGGTCCCTTGTGATAGTTGTTTTAGGGACGTAAAGTCAGGATAACGGGAATGGGTAATTGGGTTATTGTTGGTTGATGAAATTAATATAATTATTTATTGTGGGTTGAAAACCCTATATGCTCACCAGGCTCCCAAGCCTGACCCACTCAGTTTTCTTTCTATTACAGTTAGTGGCACCAGAGCATAAGTTGGATGACTTATCAAGATATTTTGGATTATAGACCAGTAGTTGTAAATAACTGTTGTAAGGTCTATTTTGTACTATTTATGCTTTTGGTCTGTATCGGTACATGACATCCTGAGATTTTGTTATATAATGAAAATACACTTCTTTAAGAAATGATTTGATAAATTTTTACCATATTTTGTTTTGGGAACAAATTCCGCAACTCTTTTAATCAAAGGATTACTCTGAATTATTTTAAAAGCATAAATTAAATCGGTCTTTTCTGGCCGTGAATTTAGGGACGTCACAGTTGGTATAAGAGCATTAGTTTAAGCGAACTAAGAATTTGTAAGGTTTCTAGACTTAAACTTAGAATGCTAAGTAAAGATTGTGAGATGAGTGTCTGTTATATTTTAGACACGAGCACTAGTTTATTTTAGGAAAGATGCCTAAAATGCTTTTATGTGCTAAATGTTATATGTTTGCCATATATGATATTATTTGTTCATATCTACGGTTTGTTGCCAACCGGATCTGGAGACTTTATGTGTTTAGGATTCTAAACGTATGACTACGGTATTAGGACTAGCATGTAAACGTTTCAGAGTAATATCGATGATTTAATTATCTATCGTGAATGAGGATCTAAGTTCACCTTATTCGGTGTATAGATCAAAAATGGCAAGAACCAGAAGTGGAGTTGGAAACACAAATGAACACAAGAATCAACCACCTGTAATTAAGCAAGCACCTGTTGTAGCAGCAGCATCTGAGCCAATGACAATGGTTGGGGTACAAACGATGATCCAAATGATGTTGGATCGCCAATTGGAAGAAACTAGACGTCTGCTTCAGCAGAATCATGAAGAACTTTCAATACCGATTGAACAGCCCGAGTTGAATGAAGGGCAGTCGGAAGGAGGTAACTTCAGTGGGATTGTTGGTCAAGCCAACCCACCGTTAGTTAGACAAAACAACCAAGAGAGAGGAAATGATGGACTTGGATGCAAGTACAAAGATTTTCTAACTTTCAAAACATCGACCTTCATTGGAAAGGAAGATCTGATTGGGGTTATGGATTGGATCTCAAAAATGGAGTTGGCCTTTATGACATGCGGTTGCAAGGGAAAACTACAAACCATATATGCAGTACGTCAGTTCAAGGGTGGCGTTGTTCGTTGGTGGAACACTATGGGGAAGACCCTAAGCCCTAATGAGCCACTGTAACTGACTTGGGCAGAGTTCTTGATGCAATTTAAGCGCAAGTTCTGCTCAGCCCAAAATCTGCTAGAGTTGGAGAACAAATTTCTGACATTGAAGAAACACAGCATGTCAGTTGATGAATACACTAATGCCTTCACAGACAAGATGGAGTTTACTTTGTGCATCGTCCCAGACGAGCTGACAAAAGTTGACAGGTACGCAAAGGGACTCCGATGGGAGTATGCAGTGCCAGTACGTCAGGCACCTACTCTAGAGGCAGCTATTTGGGAAGCCAAGTCTGTCGAGGATATGATCAAGGGGAGAACCGCCAACAAGGTTGAGGTTGGCGAAAAGAGAAAGTTTGAAGGAACTTCAGGTTCCAACAAGAAAAGTAAATTTTTGAAGTCTAATTCGAAGAAGTTTGGAGGAGGAGGAAGAGGCGAAGCAAAATGGTGTGAAAAGTGCAAGAAAAAGCACTCTGGGAAATGTAGTGAGGAAGTGACTTGCTACAAATGTGGAAAAACTGGGCATTATTCCAACGAGTGTCCGTCCAGCAAGAGGATGTGCTTTGGATGTAATGAAGAAAGGCACATTTTGAAAGACTGTCCGAAAAAGAAACCGGCAACAAAACCCAAAATTCCACCAAAACCGAACGCGAGAGCCTTTTAGATGACACTTGAAGCTGCGAAAGATGAAGTTGATGTCGCTTCAGGTACCTTTCTCGTAAACTAATTGCCTCCCCAAATTTTATTTGATTCTGGAGCCAACTACTCCTTTATTTCCCATGAATTTGGTAGAAAACTAGCCTTGCATGTCGATAGACTAGATAATGCTTTATTATTTGAAGTTGCTAGTGGTAAGTTTGTACCTGTTAGCCATCGCATGAAAAACATCTTCATTGATTTGAATGGGAATAAGTTCCACGAGGAATTATTGCCTATTGAGCTAAATGGTTTCGACATCGTGCTGGGAATGGATTGGCTTAGCGCCAATGATGCTAAAATATTGTGCTGGAAGAAGATAGTAAAAGTAAACTCGCCAGAGAAAGAGTCATTTATGGTGTATGGGGACAAATGCAGAGTGAATTCTGGAATTATTTCCTTAATGAAAGCCAGAAAGTGTTTAGCCAAGGGATGTACATCATATCTAGCATTTGTGATTGATGCAAAGAAAGAGAAAAAGGATATGTAGAGCATTCCTGTGGTGTGTGATTATCCGGAAGTATTTCCCGAAGATCTTCCTGGATTACCGCCTGATCGACAAGTAGAATTTCGTATCGACTTGTTACCAGGAACGACGCCAATAGCAAAAGCACCTTACCGACTTGTGCCAACAGAGATGAAGGAGTTGATGATGCAACTTCAGGAGTTATTGGACAAAGGTTTCATTAGACCTAGTTCATCACCCTGGGGAGCTCCGGTGTTATTCGTAAAGAAAAAGGACGAGAGTATGAGGATGTGCATTGATTACAGAGAGCTGAATAAGGCAACGATAAAGAGCAGATATATATTGCCAAGGATTGATGACATGTTCGATCTGTTGGATTAGTGTCTAAGTCAGTAACCATATTTGGTATATACTTGACCCGAGTGTGCATGGTCCTTTTGGGTTGCCTTCACCAAAGCAACTTGACAAGGTAATTTGATATGAGAGAGGAGATATTATGATTTATTAATATATTATAAGAATAATATATTAAAGGAGAAATCATATTTATTTAATTAGTATTAGTCATAAATTAATTAGGAATTAATTTGGTGACTAAAAGAGATTAATTAAATAAAAGGGTATAAACTGTCAAATGTGTGATAGTTGAGTTTTGGGCTAGGAAACCTAATGGACTAAGGGGGAACGAAATTATGATGAAGGATCATCATATTTTCGTCCAAAGGCCTCATTCCATAAGGTTCCTTGGGCTGCTTGGTGGCTAAGTTGTCCATTAGGGTTTTGACTGAAACCCTAGCACCCTATAGTATAAATACATGCCCTATGCTTCAATTTGAGGCCACTTGATTCCAAGGAAACCCTAGGGCCGAAATTAGCATCATTCCTTCTCTCTCTTAGTTGCCTTCTTGCTTCAAGGTGTTTGTGAGCCATTAGAGGCACTACAATTGTGGTGCTTGCTTTCAAGAGTTCAAGAGAATTCAAGAGATCAAGGAAACTAGTTGTTATTGCTATATAACAACAAAGGTATGTTTACTACACTTCTATGTAATTTTCGAAAATTATAGAAGCATGCCAGGGTTTTATTTTGTGTTCATAAAGTTGTATGTCTTATAGTGAAAACATAGATCCAACTAGGGTTGCATGCACACATAGGATTGTTTGTATAAAACCTAACAGTGGTATCAGAGCCATTGGTTTTTTGTTTTCAATTGGATTTGATGCATATTATGAATTTGACAAATTAGGGTTTATGGCAAGTAAACCCTAAGGCTTGGTGATTTTCGCAAATTAGGGTTGCAAAACCCTAGTTGGCGATTTTTTTTGATAGGGTTCTTAAACTCTTTTTGCCTAGCCTCCAAATTTCGAAATTAGGGTTAAGAAACCCTAGGGATTTCGAAATTCCCTTGCCCCCCAAGATAAGATCCCAAGATTTTAGGGATTTGGATATTGCTATCTTTATGATTATCCATTTAATTGTTTAAACTAGATAATTGAAGATCTTGTATTATCCTTTCCATATATTTAAAAATCTAGGGGATAAAAGGATTAATTAAATTAATAATTTAATTTTATGATAAACCTTAAAGATTTAATAGTTCAAATTAATTGTTTAATTTTGATAATTATTAAATCAAAGTTTTCTTGGTGTTTAAAATTTTTAAATTAAATAGCCTTAATATTCGAAAATTTTAAATACACATTAAGATACTAGTATTTTGAAATGCTTTAAAATACACCCTTATACAATTATGATATTATAAGATTAATTATTATATATGTATAAGAATAAGCTAGTCTTATCGCTAGTAGGCCTCATTCACGAAGCCAGTCTATAAGGTGGGTATAAGGTTGCTGCCTATAAAATGGCGCTTAATGGATGTACACTCACATCTACCGCTTGCTTGACTGGTGGAGGGTCGTTAGCCGAACGGATAGGATAGGGCACTTAATTCCTCATTAAAAGTATAATGGAAATATTAAAGTAACTACATTGTTTTACAAATTCCCACTCTTAGTTACTTTAGGGTAAAATGTGAAAATGATGCTAATCCATGGAATTACACTTCGTACCCTTGTCAAACGTTGATGGAGCGCGTTTGGTTAACCGGCACATCAATTTGGGGATGACATAGGTAGCGAAGGGTGACTCGATGTTTGTCATAGATCAATGGAGCGTGTGTGGTTTACCGGCACATTGATTAGGTGATAGTGACGTTGAGTGCACCATGTTAATTCGCATGGTTATTCACAAATTTGTTTGCGATCCTCGGCATCCCAGTCGCAAATGTGAAATGCATATCGAGATTTAAACATGCCATTGAAAAGTTCAATGAATCTCAAAGATCTAGGAGTTTTCAATACATTTAAAACCTAAATTGCTTTTTCGTTTTTCATGGTGAGAATTAGTGAATCGTCATTCACTTACCTTCAAGTTATTTACTTTTAGAGTACGGCATCCCTTTCTAAGTTGTAAATAATGTTGTTGGATCCTAGCCCTAATTTCTCATTTGGGTGTTTAATTAGGGATTCATTTCTAATCAAGCTTTGTCCCTTTCTTTTTCAGATGTCTGCTAACAACAACAACAACAACGCTTCTGGGTCATTCTCGTTGATGAACTTGTGTCAGAAAGTGACATTTGATGGTTCAAACTTCAACGAGTGGATGAGAAACATTCGCATGATCACACGCTACGAGGACAAAAAATATGTCCTCGATGAAAAGCTTGAGAAGATCATCCCAGATGTTGCTACTCCTGAGGAACTGGCCGCCTTTGAGGCCCACGAGCGTGATGCCACGAAAGTTCACTGCATCATGCTGGCCACCATGAACCTCGAACTCCAAAAGTCCTATGAGGACATGTATCCATATGAAATGCATCAGGATTTGCTGGACAGGTATCACCAGAGCGCGAGGCAAGAGCGCTATGAGATCATTACTAGCATGATCACCGCTAAGATGGGGAGTGGAGAATCCCTAACCTCTCATTTGCAGAAAATGCAGAGGTATGTTGATCGTCTTCTCAAACTTAATGTTAAGTTTGATGAGGATTTGGCTATTGACATAATCCTCCACTCCTTGCCCTCCTGCTACAATCAGTTTAGGATGACCTATCATATGAACAAAGAGGAGGTCTCCTTGAGCAAGCTCCAAGGACTCTTGAGGACTGCTGAGAGCAACCTCAAAGACAAATCCGTTGCACCGTCGCCTGCTGTGGCCGCTCCCGTGATGGCGATAGGTCAAGGAAAGGGTAAAAAGAGGAAGGCTCCATGTAAGAGCCACCATAAGGGGAAACCCCGTGATGGTTCGTCATCAAGTGGGACCAAAGCAGGCCCCATTAAACCCTCTTCCGATCCTAAAGAAGCAGAGTGCTTCTATTGCCACCAAAAGGGCCACTGGAAGCGAAGCTGCCCACAATATCTGCAGGACATAAGAGATGGGAAGATCAAGCCCACATTTGCAGGTATGTATTCTATTAAATCTAATAACTCATCATTTGCTACTTCATGGGTTCTTGATACAGGATGTGGTTACCACATTTGTTCTGATTTGCAGGGCCTAAAAAGAAGTAGGGAGATGGAGCATGGGAAGATGAACCTGATTATGGGAAACAGAAGATCGTCGCCTGTGACCAAAGTCGGTGTTTATTCTTTAGTGTTAAGTAATGGGTTAGGAATAGATTTAGAGAATTGCTGTTATTCGCCAGATATGGCAAGAAACATTATTTCTTTTCATGGGTTGTTTAGACAAGGTTTCAGATATTCTTTTGATAATAGTAATGGTTCTATAAATGTTTATTTGAATGGTGTCTTTTATTTCAATGCATTACCTTGTAATGGGATTTATGAATCAGTGATGATTGTTGATAATTTTGGAAATAATGTTTTGAATATTGATTCGTCTACTAGTCTAGACAAAGCATGCTTGTGGCATTGTCGTCTTGGCCATGTCAACAACAAAAGCATAGCCCAACTCCAAAAGGATGGAGTGTTGGAGTCATTCGACCTTAGGGACGATGACACGTGTGAGTCTTGTTTACTTGGGAAGATGACCAAGTCACCCTTTACTGGCACTTGTGAAAGGGGTGAGGTTTTATTGGATCTCATACACACCGATGTGTGTGGGCCCTTTAGATCCACCACAAGGGATGCTTGCCGCTTCTACGTGACTTTTACAGATGATTATAGCAGATATGGATATATCTACTTGATCAAGCAAAAGTCGGAAACCTTTGAAAAGTTCAAAGAGTTTAAGAATGAAGTGGAGAATCAGCTGGGCAGGAAAATCAAGATGCTTCGGTCAGACCGAGGAGGAGAGTACCTAAGTCTTGAGTTTCACGACTATCTAAAAGAATGTGGAATCGTTTCGCAATTGACGCCTCCGAGAACGCCACAATTGAATGGTGTGGCTGAGAGACGTAATCGGACCTTGTTGGACATGGTTCGTTCTATGATGAGTCGGACTTCACTACCAATAGCTTTCTGGGGGTATGCCTTAGAGACTGCCGCCCATATACTTAACTTAGTTCCCACTAAGAAGGTTTCCAAGACTCCTCACGAGATGTGGACAGGGAAGGCTCCCTCGTTGGCACATATCAAGGTTTGGGGTTGTGAGGCTTTCGTAAGACGAGAGACTCACGACAAACTAGAACCTCGCAGTGAGAAGTGTTATTTCATCGGCTATCCGCAGAAGTCTTTTGGCTACCTTTTCTATAGACCGAGTGACAATGTTGTCTTCGTTGCTAGAAGAGGGGTTTTCCGAGAAAGGGAATTAATAAGCCAAGAAGACAGTGGGAGGCAAATTGAACTTGAAGAAATTCAAGATCAAAGCGATGAAGGAACCTCGGACACTGGCACTCAACTTGAGGAGGAAACTCCTGTTGAACCTATTGACAAGTCCCTACCTCTTCGACGTTCCACTAGGGCTAGCGTTCCACCCCAGTTTTATGGTTTTCATATTACTACTGAAGGGGATACATTTATTAGTGATAGTACACTAGTAAATTTGGATGAACCTAGCAGCTATAAGGAAGCCATGGCAGGCCCGGAGTCTGCAAAATGGAAAGAGGCTATGGACAGCGAGATTCAGTCCATGTACGACAACCAAGTTTGGAATTTGGTTGATAATGTACCGGGTCGTAAGACAGTCGGGTGCAAGTGGATCTTCAAGAAGAAGACGGACATGGATGGGAAAGTGCATACTTATAAAGCGCGATTGGTTGCGAAGGGCTTTACTCAAACTCCCGGAGTTGACTATGATGAGACCTTCTCACCAGTTGCGAAGATAAAGTCTATTAGGGTGATGCTTGCCATAGCTGCGTTTCATGATTATGAAATATGGCAGATGGACGTGAAAACCGCTTTCCTTAATGGAAAGTTGGCTGAGGATGTCTATATGAATCAGCCAGAAGGTTTTGTCGATGTGAAGCATCCGAATAGAGTATGCAAGCTTGAGAAATCTATTTATGGATTGAAACAAGCATCTCGCAGATGGAATCTTTGTTTTGACGAGAAGGTTAAAGAGTTTGGCTTTCTGCGAAGCGAAGATGAATCTTATGTGTATGTCAAAGCCAGTGGGAGTATAGTAAGCTTCCTCGTATTGTATGTCGACGACATACTACTCATAGGAAACGATGTCCCAACCTTGCAGGAAGTCAAGTCCTGGCTTGGGAAATGCTTCGCTATGAAGGACCTCGGAGAAGCCGCTTATATTCTGGGAATAAGAATAGTAAGAAACAGGGAAAAGAGACTGATAGGACTCAGTCAGGATACATACTTGGAAAAGGTACTAAAGCGTTTTAGTATGGAAAATTCCAAGAAAGGGGAGTTACCAATCCAAAGCAATACCAAGCTGAGTAAGACTCAGAGCCCGAGTACAGAGACAGAGATAGCTGATATGAGCCGAGTACCTTACGCTTCCGCAGTAGGCTCTATCATGTACGCTATGACTTGTACTCGCCCTGATGTGGCCTTCGCTTTAAGCATGGTCAGCAGATATCAAGGGAATCCTGGTAGGGCACATTGGATTGCGGTTAAGAATATTCTTAAGTACCTTCGGAGGACCAAGGGATGGTTTCTAGTCCTCGGTGGGAGTGATGACTTAAGGGTACGAGGGTACAGTGATGCTAGTTTTCAGACAGATCGGGATAACTTCCGATCGCAGTCAGGCTGGGTCTTTACCCTAAATGGAGGAGCAGTGACTTGGAAAAGTTCCAAGCAAGAGACCGTAGCTGATTCAACGTGCGAATCAGAGTATATTGCAGCGAGCGAAGCGTCAAAGGAGGCTATATGGTTGAAGAACTTCATTGGAGACCTTGGAGTTGTGCCATCCATAAAAGAGCCCGTGGAAATTTTCTGTGATAATGAAGGAGCGGTTGCCTTAACCAAGGAACCAAGGGATCATGGCAGATCTCGACATATCGACAGGAAATACCACTTTATTAGACATCGGGTAGAAGAGGGACTCCTCGTTGTGAAGAGGGTATCGTCAGAAGATAACCCAGCAGATCCCCTTACAAAGGGACTGAGTAGGGTCAAGCATTTGCAGCACGCTAGGAGCGTAGGGCTGAAGGACGATATTAGTTTAGATTAGATAGGTAGGAAACTTGTAATAGATAATGTCATATTCAACAAATGATGATTAAATAAAGGTGTGTTATTTATAAGAAAGTTTCTATCTTGTGTTGATTATTTATCTATTGTGTCGATTTTGCATGTTTTGACTTCCTGAATAATAAGATTATTCGAACAGTTCACAATCGCTCATATGTTGGAAGTAGATATGAAGGAAGATTGTCATAAATTTGTTTGTAGATTGTCTGAAAAGTTTTAGACATAGCAAAGGTTTGTTGCAGAGTTTATGAGTGCTTATGAAATTTATATTGAGCATTGAAATAGACCCACACTTGCTGGTATTACTTCGTGAATGTTATCACAAGTGATCGCAAGATGATAATATCATATAATCTTTAAACCTAGAGATATGGTTATTGTTTGCTAGTTGATTATACATTGATAATGCGAAAACGCATCAGTAACTTGATGTTATAAAACGTATTATTGTGTGTGGTTTAACTAGTAAATGATAAAGGCATATTAGTCAACGTTTTCTGTTCCTTTTATTCTATGAGGATAAAAGCGATATCTCGGCCACTTGATGATTTGGTTTGACTTATGTGCCGGGCCCGGTCAGGATAAAGTTGATGTGTTCAACTGAGTTCTATGTCGAACAAATCAGAAATCAAGAAATAGAATGCTAGACAATAAGTATTGTTAGCATGATATCTAGAACAGAGGATTATACGATCCCTTATCTGAAGGACAGATTATTGGTCAGAGTTGACAGCGGCTATTGAAAGCTACGATTGCTATCGGGTACGGAAGTTATACGTGAGATATAGTTACTAGACTTATCCAAGTGGGAGACTGTTGGATTAGTGTCTAAGTCAGTAACCATATTTGGTATATACTTGACCCGAGTGTGCATGGTCCTTTTGGGTTGCCTTCACCAAAGCAACTTGACAAGGTAATTTGATATGAGAGAGGAGATATTATGATTTATTAATATATTATAAGAATAATATATTAAAGGAGAAATCATATTTATTTAATTAGTATTAGTCATAAATTAATTAGGAATTAATTTGGTGACTAAAAGAGATTAATTAAATAAAAGGGTATAAACTGTCAAATGTGTGATAGTTGAGTTTTGGGCTAGGAAACCTAATGGACTAAGGGGGAACGAAATTATGATGAAGGATCATCATATTTTCATCCAAAGGCCTCATTCCATAAGGTTCCTTGGGCTGCTTGGTGGCTAAGCTGTCCATTAGGGTTTTGACTGAAACCCTAGCACCCTATAGTATAAATACATGCCCTATGCTTCAATTTGAGGCCACTTGATTCCAAGGAAACCCTAGGGCCGAAATTAGCATCATTCCTTCTCTCTCTTAGTTGCCTTCTTGCTTGAAGGTGTTTGTGAGCCATTAGAGGCACTACAATTGTGGTGCTTGCTTTCAAGAGTTCAAGAGAATTCAAGAGATCAAGGAAACTAGTTGTTATTGCTATATAACAACAAAGGTATGTTTACTACACTTCTATGTAATTTTCGAAAATTATAGAAGCATGCCAGGGTTTTATTTGGTGTTCATAAAGTTGTATGTCTTATAGTGAAAACATAGATCCAACTAGGGTTACATGCACACATAGGATTGTTTGTATAAAACCTAACACGATCAACTACAAGTTTCAAGCTATTTTTCAAAGATCGACCTAAGGTCAGGATATCATCAGCTGAAGGTGAGAGAGTAGGATATCAAGAAAACTGCATTCAGAACACGATATGGACACTACGAGTTTTTTGTTATGTCGTTTGGACTAACCAATGCTCCAGCAGCATTCATGGATTTAATGAAAGTGTTTGTAAACCGTTCCTTGATAAATCTGTGATAGTGTTCATATATGACATTCTGATTTACTCGAAAAGCCAAGAGGATCATGGAAGACACTTGTGAGAAGTGTTAGACGTATTGAACAAGGAGAAGTTGTATGCAAAGTTCTCCAAATGTGATTTTTGGATTCGAGAAGTCTAATTATTGGGTCACGTGGTCAACAAAGAAGGGATAATGGTTGATCCAGAAAATATTGAAGCTGTAATGAAGTGAGAGCAACCGAAAAGTCCCACGGAGATCCGAAGCTTTCTGGGATTAGCCGGATATTACCGGAGGTTTATCCAAGGATTTTCTTTGATCGCTACTCCATTGACAGCTTTGACCCACAAAGGAGCTACTTATACTTGGGGTCATAAGCACAAAGAAGCATTCGAGTTGGTAAAGAAAAAGCTATGTGAGGCACTGATTCTTTCTCTACCCGATGGAGTTGAGGACTTCGTTGTCCATAGCAATGCGTCTGGGGTTGGGTTGGGTTGTGTTTTGACCCAAAAAGAAAAGGTGATAGCATATGCGTCTCGACAGCTGAAAGAGCATAAAAGAACTACCCCACTCATGATTTGGAGTTGGCAGCGGTAGTATTTGCTCTAAAGATATGGAGGCATTACCTCTGTGGCACGAAGTGCAAACTTTTCACTGATCATAAGAGTCTTCATTATCTCTTTAATCAGAAAGAATTGAATATGAGGCAAAGACGTTGGCTAGAGTTACTTAAGGACTACGACTGGGAGATACTTTACCACCCCGGTAAAGCAAATGGTGTTGCTGATTCTCTCAATCGGAAAGTCAATCTTGAAAGAAAAAGGCCAAGAGAGTTGAGAATAGAAGTTGTCTCGAAATTGTGGAGAGTATAAAGAAAAATCAAGAAGAAGCTTCAGAGAAGAATGACCGAAAGGAAGAACGTTTGGGAAAAACGTTAGTGTTCAATATAAACAGTCACGGACTGAAGGTATTGCAAGATCAAATTTGGGTGCCTAAGTCAGGAGGAATAAGAAATTTTATAATGGAAGAAGCTCACAAAACCATGTACTCGATTCATCCTGGCAGCACTAAAATGTATAGGGACCTAAGACCCTACTACCGGTGGCCGACGATGAAGCTTGATATTGCAAAGTATGTGGTCGAGTGTGTGACATGTGCTAGAGTTAAGGCGCAACATCAGAAACCATATGGGAGTTTAGAACCTTTACTTGTACCTATGGGTAAATGGGAAGACATCACTATGAATTTTGTCACTAAACTGCCCAGAACAAAGAACGGTCATGACATGATTCGGATGGTCGTGGATTGCTTCACTAAGAGTGCACACTTCATAGCAGCCAATGAGAAATGGTCTATAGATAACCTAGCGAATTCTTACGTGAAGGAAATTGTGAGGCTTCATGTTGTTCCATTAATGATTGTATTAGATCGTGACAGTCGTTTCACCTCAAGGTTTTGGGAAAGTCTACAAGAGGAATTGGGTAGCAAGTTGTGTTTGAGTATAGCTTATCATCCACAGACTGATGGTCAGATCGAACGAACGATACAAACACTTGAACATATGCTGAGAGCATGTACCCTGGAATTCCAAGGTAACCGGGATGAACATTTACCTTTAGTAGAATTTTCTACAATAATAGTTTCCACTTGAGCATAAAGATAGCACCTTATCAAGTTTTGTACGGACAGAAGTGTCGTACGCCATCTTGTTGGCTTGAGACTGGGGAAAAGCAGTTTATGGGACCCGAGATAGTCCATCAGACTGCTAAAAAGCTGAAAATAATTAGGGAGAGAATGTTAGCGGCTCGGGATCGTCAAAAGAGCTATGCTGACAAAAAGCAAAGACCGATGACATCTGAAGTTGGGGATTTGGTTTTGCTTAAAGTCTCAACGTGGAAGGGGCTTATAAGATTTGGTAAATGGGGAAAGTTAAGTCCAAGATTTATCGGACCGTTTAAAATTCTTCAGAGGATTGGGAACCTTGGTTCCCAATCCTCTGAAGAATTTTAAACGGTCCAATAAATTTTGGACTTAACTTTCCCCTTTTACCAAATAACACTTTCCATTAGTGTTATTTGAGGGAATTCACGGGAAAAGTTCCCGACATAATTCCAATTTCTGAGTTAAGGATTGATGAAAAGAAAAGGTTAATTGAAGAGCTAGAGGCAATCGTTGATCGTAAGACTAAGAAGTTGCGACGCAAGATGGTCAAATTAGTGCTTGTCCGTTGGAAACATACGAATGGGCCAAATCTCACCTGGGAAACGGAGAGTGACATGATGAGTCGCTATCCGCATTTGTTTATTGATGTATGATTTTGAGGTGGAATCATCCTAAGGGGCGAGAATTGTAACGCCTGTGTTTCTAGGCTAGGCATTAATGATGATGTAACAGTCTAGGTTAACCTTTGTAACTCGTTTTGAAATAATAAAAATGTATTATTTGAGTATTATGTGTTTTATGCTTAATTGTGTGACTTAAATGAATTAAGGATAAAAATTGAGCGTTAAAATAAAATATTATATAAGCCCAATATCTATACATAAAGAAAAGGATTTTGTATATGTAAAAAATGTCGAAATCCGAGTTATAACGAAGAAGTTATGACCTATCGAAGTGTTGCGACAGAACAGGTATGACACTACGTGACGTAAATAGTGAATTTACGATAGAGAAATCTTTAGCCTTAATGATTCAAATGAAAGTTGTGGAATACGTTAAACCGAGAGCATACATGAAAAGAACGTCTACATCTGACTTCGTATGAGGAAGTTATCATTTTTCGAAGTTTCGACTTAGCAGTATGCAGCCCAAAGTTCGAATATGAGATTGAGTGATTTCTAGCCGAGACAATCTAAACGAGAATCGAAGTTTTCATTAATAGTAGTGCACCGGTAAAAAGACAGACGAAAACGAACGTCGGATAAAGAAGTTATGAATTTATAACAGACTTTTCATGTCCCGGCCTACTAAAAATAATATAATAAAAATAAAGTCAAAATTAGCCGACGGAGTCTAAACCAAATTTGTAGAGCATAGTCTCACCTACGCGAGGATATAAAAAACGCCAAAAATGGAGCTTATACACAAAAGATATGATTTTTTGAAGTTTTTAAATAAAATAAATAAAAATTCGAAGCTTATCCGAAGGGGGAACGCCCCGCGTTCAGAAGGGGAACGCCCCACATTCATTTTTCTCGGCCTCGGGTGAGCCACGTCATAGCTGACACAAGCTGGCATCGGACAGAGGACCTCGACCCGCTCATACGCGCTACGTCCTTCGACCCTCACAGGTACACCCTGCGTACCAAGGGCCAGACTCCTATAAATAGGATGCGAGGCTAGCCATTTATGGTTTCTAATTTTCCATCCTTCACCCCTTAAACTTTCTTTTACTTTGCAAAAAATACCCCCAAAGTCCCGGTATCATCCCAAAGCCCCGAAGATCCCGAGAAAAAGAGTTTTCGAGCCGAAACTCTGCCGCGTGAAGCTTGGTTTTTAAGAGAACATCCCGGTTTCATCGAAGAATATTACTTTAAGAGTCGTAGTGTTTTCCGAGCATCGTCTTATCAAGTGAGTGTACATTCATTTTCTTCTAACACATAGATACGAAGTATTCTCTATAAAATACGTGCTATGTGTTTATATATTATTTGTTTATTTGAGATAAGTTTTGAATGAATGTTTTATACACGTTTTAAGTTGTATATGTATTTCTTTTATCTACAAATATGTTGGGTGAAATATAGGTAGATAGTTGATGTGTGATTAAATAAAATGATGAGAGGCCACGATGTTGTTGCTGATTCAGTCATCTAGCGGAGTTTAGATGACGACCACGTACTCTTCTAGACAGTCCAGTGGAACGTTGGCAGGCTCGCCACCTGTAGGTGTTATTGAACTTGGGTTTTCAATTGTTGTACTTCATCCCCCACATAGTTGCCTTATTTGACATAAATTGTTAGCAAACCCCCAAAGCAATGTTGTCGCCCCGATGAAAATCCTTAGGCTAGGTCCGTTGTGATAGTTGTTTTAGGGATGTAAAGTGAGGATAACGGGAATGGGTAATTGGGTTATTGTTGGTTAATGAAATTAATATAATTATTTATTGTGGGCTGAAAACCCTATATGTTCACCAAGCTCCCAAGCCTGACCCACTCAGTTTTCTTTCTATTACAGTTAGTCGCACCAGAGCATAAGTTGGATGACTTATCAAGATATTTTGGATTATAGACCAGTAGTTGTAAATAACAGTTGTAAGGTCTATTTTGTACTATTTATGCTTTTGGTCTGTATCGGTACATGACATCCTGAGATTTTGTTATATAATGAAAATACATTTCTTTAAGAAATGCTTTGATAAATTTTTATCATATTTGTTTTGGGAACAAATTCTGCAACTCTTTTAATTAAAGGATTACTCTGAATTATTTTAAAAACATAAATTAAATCGGTCTTTTATGGCCATGAATTTGGGGATGTCACACGAGGGTGCGTGTAGGAGCGGTAGTGGTGGTGAATCTGTTTACATCAAGTGCGGCCGGATCGGTAATTTTAGCAGGGATTGTACTGCTACCACCACACAGGGATCAGGCCAAATCTACTTACATTGCAGTCAGCGGGGCCACAAGAAGGCCCAATGTCCGAGTTTGGATGAAGCGGGAAAGGTGATAGCACCCTTGCGACATTGAGGATCATCAACAGCCATCAGGGCAAGGCAGAGGCACCTGCGGTGAGGAGCAGGGCTTTTCAGTTGGTTATAGAGGAGACACGAGCAGCTTCCGAAGTTGCAGGTGTGTATCTTTTTCCTTCCTATCAGTTTTTATTTATGATTTTATTATTATTTTATCATATCCATATGAGTAGTTGTTTCTTGGGATTTCCCTGCTTATGTTCGAATTATATGCCATCTACATACCATGGGTCTTAGGGTAGTAGTGTGTGGAGGTCTCCGTATAAAGTGGATTCTCGGGATACAGTAGTTGTAGAAAGTGTGATTGGAACCCGAGAAGTGTTCCGAAAATCTTCAAGAGTCTTATTGCTTTAGTGTTCATTGGTTGTGGGAACACTAACAGTGTCGAGCGTTGGTTTCCAGCAAGATTGATCACTAGATGATACGAAGGATTGGAATTCTTTCCAGTCGGGCATGCAGTAAGATATTAGTTGAACCAAAGTGGGGGAGAGTTCTCCAAGAGTTCAAGAGTAGAAGGAAGTGTGGATATAGGATGAGTTGCATTCTCGTCAAAAGGAAAGGCAGCCCAAGTCGCTGACTGGATTGAGGGGTATGTGAGTTGGGAGTTTGGGAAACTTCCAAACGTAAGGTTCACATCGTTGTTCGATAGCTAGCTTAAGAATCAGGATGGGGATTCCAGTCAGGACGCGAGTTCAGCCAGGATAATAGGTCAAGTGCATGATCAACGTGGGAAGTGTTGTAAGACTACGGGATAGCTGTAGCATTCACTAGTAGCCAGACAGCGTGGAAATGTTGTAAGACTGTGGGTTAGCCGCAGCATTCATTAGCAGCCAGATAGCAGAGTGTGGGCGAGGCCCGTATCTCCTAGATAGCGGGGTGTGGGCGAGGCCCATATCTCCTAGTTAGCAGGGTGTGGGCGAGGCTCGTATCTCCAAGTTAGCGGAGTGTGGGTGGGGGCTCGTATCTCTAGTCAGGAGGGTGTAGGCAAGGCCCGTATTTCCTAGTTAGCATGATCGAAATCAGGAAAGGATAGGTAGATAAGGATTCGAGGTGAAGTTGTACCTGCGTAGCCCTAGATAGGTGAGACCTGGGAGCAAGGTCTCTCGGTAGTATGGTTTGGGCGAGACCCGTGGGCAAGGCCCATGCGATAGTAGCAAGACAAGTGGGACCTAGCAGAGACTGTGGGGTCAAGATACAGGATCGGGGATTCTAGGATTTATAGAGCCATGAGTGGCAAGTTGGATAAAGCAGATTTGATAGCTGAGGCTTTCTTCGGAAGCCACTGGGATCGAATGAGAGGGCGATCATTGGTTTAGTAACCGGGTGGAATCCGGTATTCCAGATAGTGGACAGATAAGTTTGGACCTGGGATTTCCCGATTCCTTTGGAAGGTAGGCAAGAGGCAGCATGATGTGTAACACTTGTTTATTTATTAAATAAACAAATAAATAAATGAAGGACTCGTAGCCCTAAAATAAATAATTATGTATAAAAGGATGGTGACGAAGAGCTAATTGTCGCCATTTTAGAAGTTGAGGGTTAAAAGAGTAAGTTTCGGACTCAATTTGTAAGTAATATTAAAGGCAGGGACTACTTGGTAATTAGTGGGACTTAATTTGAAAAGATTGCATGGGGTCAGGGGATAAAAGGTAAGTTTGAAGCTTAATTTGAAAGGATCTTGTAAGGAGGGGTCAGACTTGTAAATATGTCAAAGATTTAGAATGGTCGGGGTTTAAAACCCGCCACCCTCACCATACAAACCCTAAACCCTTCATCTTTCAGCCGCCTCCATTCATCCTCTTCATCTTCAACCTTCGGCAGCCGTCCCTTTACCCCCCACCTAGTCCGTTCTCCGTCAAGCTAGCGGCCACCAAGCAATTACCCGACCTCCTACTTTGCCGACCGATCGAGACTCCATCTCGCTATCGCCATCCTCGAGCCTCCTTGTCACTGGAAACATTGAAGACCGACGAGGGGGGAGGGTAGCCTCCAGGCGCTGTTACGTCGTTGATCGCCGTTAGCAACCAAGCCGCTGGACCTTTGCCGCCTTGCTGCTGTCGCTGTTGTCACTCCGACTAGAAGAGGATGAGATCAGAGCTGGGTGTTGTGGAGGTTCTTTCTCTTTCCCTCGTACGTGAAGCCACTGGCAACCAGCTAGCCCGCTGCTCCCACGTACCGGTCGACCTGCAACGCCCTTCTCCGCCTCCTTCCGTCGTTGTTTTCCCGTCATGTGCGCCCTGTCGCCACCGCCACCCCAAGACCACCGCTGTTACCGCCAAGCACCACCAGGTGGTGGCTGTAGTACTAATCCAAGCATATGATATGAGTGCGGGTCATTTTAGTGTTGTATGTTGGGTTTGTGTGTTTGGAAAACCAAAAAGGCCACCACCACCACTGTGAGGTGGTGGCTACCGCCACTCATCACTGTCGGGTTTGGAGCCTATTTAAGGGCACTTATAGCCTCCCATTACGGCTACCAGTCCCTTGAGAGAACCCTAAGTGAGCCAAATCGTTGTGAGGAAGAAGAAGTCACTTTTTGATCCTTGTACCTTTGGTTTAGCAAGAAGGATGTGACCAAGAGCAAAGAGGGGGTGTGATTCTAGCAGTTCCAGAGTTCAGAGACTTCATTTTGAGGTAATAGTTCTAACCTCCTTCAGTTTTGGTGTTGATCTTTAGAGTTAGGGTTTTCTAACCCCCTTTGGAGAGTGATTGTGTGGAGCAAATGGTCCCTCTTCGAGTTTGTGCCTTGGATCTAGACTTAAAGAGGTCCAGAGACCTTAACCTTTGGAGCTTTATGGACCAGTTTAGGGTTATTGGACTTAGGTTGCCATTTTTGGGACTAAATCTCCTTTTGATGCCCTGTTTTTGTTATACAAGCATCAAGTTTCGGACTTTATGTGACATTCATGCATGGGGAGGCCAAATCTATGGTTTAGGGAAACAGATCTGACCTCAGGAGGTCAGTTGAGTTTGTGTATGGCACGAACTCGCTGAGTTGTTCTTGAGACTCGACGAGTAAGGTTAGGGTTTCACATAAATTGCTCGGTGAGTAGACTTGCCGAGTTGGGGTATGACTCAGTGAGTCAGAAGGGGGTTAGAGGACTGGAGTTCAAGGCGGTACTCGCCAAGTTGTTCTTAAGACTCGGCGAGTTGAGTCAGGGTGGCCCCGCAATTCATGTCTGGTATGACTCGTCGAGCATAGGGAGGGACTCGGCGTTCCAAGCAGGACAAAGAGTTAGAGGACATGTGTGAACTCGCCGAGTCACCAGGGTGCACTCAGCGAGTAGGGTCAAAGTGTGACCGTTGACTTTTGTTGACTTTTAGGGTTTGGTCAACAATGGAGTACTTGTGTCAAAAGGGGGGTAAAATAGTCTTTTACCCTTCTGAGGGTGCCAATGGCAGGTTGAGTCTAGTCTCAATAGTTATATTTATAAGAGTATTTACTTATGTGAATAGGCGGAGGCTAGGCAATATTTTCACCGAGTCCGAGATTTACCGAGACGCTTGAGGTGAGTCTTCTCACTATACTTTACCTAGTGTGGTAACAGAGTTATGTGACAGAGTATTATAGAGTTATATGCCAGTGTATTTGCATGTTATTTATGTGTTGTGATTTATTGTGATATGTGATATGCATGATTCAGAGTTACAGAGTTGGAACTTTCGGGTCCATAGAGTTAGGGCCAGAGGGCCCACAGAGAGTTGGGGCTGGAGGGCCCCACTGAGACACATTGACCAGAGGGTCGACAGAGTTACAGCCTCGAGTGGCTATTATGTGTTAGAGTGGTATTTTGGGGAACTCACTATGCTTATGCTTACAGTGTTACGTGTTATGTGTTTCAGGTACCAGTGATGACCGCGGGAAGGCGTCGACTTGATTCGTACACACACATGGGATCTTATGTATTTTGATCTTGGGAGATGTTTTGTGAAACAAAGACATGATACTATGACATTTTATGAATGAATGAGTTTGTAAAAATGTGTTTGAAAATGCGACAAATTGTTTTAATTTTTACGGTGTTACACCGCCACCCCAAGACAACCGCTGTTACCGCCAAGCGCCACCAGGTGGTGGCTGTAGTACTAATCCAAGCATAGGATGTGAGTTCGGGTCATTCCAGTGTTGTATGTTGTGTTTGTGTGTTTGGAAAACCAAGAAGGCCACCACCACCACCGTGAGGTTGTGGCTACCGCCACTCACCACCGCTGGCAACCAAGGTGGTTATGTGTGTGTATGTTTAGCTTAGTTAGTGGGTGTGTCACTTTGGTATTTTCATTGTAATTGTAACAAAAAAATGGAATAATGAAAGGAACTTGAAAACCACCACCTTAGGGTGGTAGCTGCCGCCACCGGCCGCCGTGTCGGGTGGCGGTGTGCTAGTCTTGTGAGTTGACTTGATTGGGGATGCTTGAAACCCTAATGGGACCAATGAAGCCAAATGGGCTTAGTGAAAACCCTAATGAGTCTAATGGACCCTAATTGACCCAATAAATCCCTAATGGGCTTGATGACATTCTAGTGGGCTTGATAGGCCCAATAAATCCCTAAATAACCTAAAAGTCCAACAAATTAATAAATGGGCTAGTGCTTGGGTTGGAAACCTAATTAGAGTTTGGAAAACCCTAATGCATTCAAAACCCTAATTTTGGGAAATTAATCGTGACACACGGGAATTATTTAATAACTGGGGATATTAAATAATAATCTTTGGCAAGATTAATCTAAGCGACGGTGGACTTAATAGATTAAGTCCTTAATGGGTTAAGTAGGAAACTTCACCCTAATCATCATTTTATGTGAAACCCTAATTTCACTTGGGTTTATTGTTGGGCCTTTCTATTGGGCCTTGATGATTGGATTATTAAATGGGCTATCCAAGATCAAGCAAATGGTCTAGAGTAATTTAATGGGCCTAGGGTAAGGTCCATGTAAGGGGCTTGGGCCAAATTTGGAAAATTGGGCCATAGATGGGCCATAGTTTGGGCTTTAATGATTATATGATGTTGGGCCTTAGAATGAGACCATGTATAGGCCTAGGCCCAATTTGGAAAATTGGGCCATGTGTTGGGCTTTGATTCCTAATTGACTTTGGGCCTACGGATTGGGCCTTGGGATTGAATAAGCCAAGCTATGGGTAATGTAGTAATTAACCAAAGAATGTATGTATGGTTATGTATTGGGACCCAATTAATAAATAGGTGTTATTTTGGTGTTGACAGTTCGGGGATCTGTCAGCCAGCAGCTGGGGTCGAGTCTGCGGGACTTCAACAAGTGTGGGATTGTCTTCGGGACTTCATCAGTGTGAGGTGAGTTATCTTCCAGTAGCGGTGGGTCTACGGCCACAATGTCGGCCCACCAGTAGGAGTTGTATGTTAGATGATTGTCTTTGTGATATCATCTAGGTTTGCTACTACCTGATATGTTATATGCCGACATGATATGTTATATGTCATAGTAGTACAGTTCGGTTGTTAAGACCGAAGGGTAGGCCAGACACCCCAGATATGTCTGACAGTATGTAATGATATGTTTATATGCTGGCATGATATGTTATATGTGATAGTGGTAGTAGGAGGGGAATAGTCCCCAAGTTCGGTTGTTACGACCGAAGGGTAGTTCCGACACCCCAGATATGTCTGATAGTATGTTTATGTTATGATATATGTGATAGTAGCAGTAGGGGTGGAATAGTCCCCGAGGGTCGGTTATTAGGACCGACGGGTAGGACAGCACCCCAGAATGGCCGCATGGGTAGGTCAGCACCCCAGAATGGTCATACGGGTAGGTCGACGCCCCTAAACAGTCGTATCGGGTAGGTCGGGCACCCTAGAATTGACCGGCAGTATATATGTTATGTGCTTGTATGGTATGTGGTATGATGGGGGAACTCACTAAGCTTCGTGCTTACGGTTTTCAGTTTTGGTTTCAGGTACTTCGTGTTTAAAGGAAAGGAGTCGGCTTGATCGCAACGCATCACACTATGGTTTTCTACACATGAGATCTTTGGGATTACACTTTGATATTGTTTTATGATAACATGTTTGATTATTTCTACTTTGGTTTTGACATGACATAATATTACATATGTTTTATTACACTATTGGTTTTATAATGACGTATTTAAAAATGAAATTTTTGGCCTGTATTTTTGGGATGTTACAAGTTGGTATCAGAGCCTTGGTTAGAGGGATTCGGGCACACTCTCGGGTATGTCTGAACTCAAACTAAGGACTTGATATGAAAATTTTCAAAAAATAAAATCATTTTAAAAAAAAAAGTTTGAAAAGAGAAAAGAACTTTGAAAAGAACAAGGTGTGTGATGCGTGCAATTAGCCGAGCTCAAGTAAGTATTCCCCAAGATATCCATACATGTTATGAAACGTTATGATATGATATGATTATGAGAACTGCATGCTAGATTAGGGCTAAGGATCTAGGGAGGATGACTTATATGCCTATTGTATGTGCTTGTAGACTTGCATGTTAGTACTGATCAGTCAGTAATAGAATAGCCTGTTTAGGTTATGGCTGATTGTATGAGCATTTGAATTGCATATACAGATTCCTGATTAGAGGACATAATGATTTGATTGGAATATGATGGTTAGATTTTCCATTTTCTGAATGCTGCTTGCTTTGTGCTTTGTGGGACTCTTAGTAATGTGAGTTAGCTATTAAGTGAATATGCTAAGTCACATGTGGCATAGGCTGGATAATCCCAGAGTGATAGATTTGACCCTATTGCGCAGATATCATTTTAGTCTAACCGGTATAGGGATGAGTTTGTTACTTGAAGGTTTATCTGATCTCTGTTGCATGTGGATATATTCATGAGGTAGCTAGTTGACATTACTCGGAATCTTTCAGTAGCTGAGGACTGGGTGAGTTCGGGAACCTAGGGAAGCCTAGGATATATTTCAGTGAGTTGGTAGTGAGGCTCAGTTAGACTTGGGTGTACCAGTTAAGGAAGTGACTCGGGGGATCCGGGAGGATTGCTGAGGAAAGTATGGATAGGTGTGGAAGGTAGTATTGGGCCCGTACTACTGAAAGCACAGGATTCATACTCGAATCGGCGAGAGTCTTGGAGAATCTGAGAAGCTTCAGGGAAGAGTTTGTGACCTAGTTTGAGGACAGAGGATGTTCCAGTTGTTGCAACTTAGCCATTGGCAAGTGAGTTAGTGAGCGTTGCAGGGTGTCAAACCCTGAGGGGTATGATTTCCATGAAGTTGCAGTTGCGAGATCGATTTATAGCACTTTGAGAAGAGAGGTTCATGTTAGGTGTGTATAGTAAGGGTCCTGGGAAGAGACCTATGATTTCTGATCATCAGGTGAAAGGCCAGCAGGGCTGGAGTCAGTGCAGCATGTACAGGACAGTGCACAAGGGAGTTTGTCGCTCTGAGGGTTTAGGCTACCTCAGGGTAGCAGGGTTGATCATGTCAGCAGAAGGTGATTAGTATTCCTCCAGATGTTGCGGGTATGTCATCTTCTATTGCTACTAGATGGACGTTGGGGATACGTATTGCGTTGGAGTTATGAGTAAGTTTGGATCAGTTAGATCTCGGGTCGGTTTCCTGCTAGTGTTTGGGTCATCAAGGATCATATATGCCATCCTGCATACCGAAAAGTCGTTGATGAACCTACATAGGGATGCATCTTGCGGACCAGGTTCCGCGTGTACCGTTATCATTCCGGATCTTTTTCGAGATCTGTGCAGGAGTATTGTTTGGAAGATCCTCGGTCGGGGTTAGAGTGATAGTTCATCAGTGAAGTCAGCGTTCAGGGGTTCTATCATTGTTCAGGTATGGTCGGCAAGTGCTTATGGAGGAACTTTGGATTTCAAGGCACTACCGTTGCTAAGATAGGACTGGTAACATGAAGAGGGTAGTCTCAGTTTCAGGTGTTAGAAGCATAAGTGGTTGGTCATCGGATGTGCAAGAGAATTGTATTTTCGCATATGTTCGGTTAGAGTTTAGTGGTACTGCAAGATTGGAAGTGGGAACGAGGATTCGTCAGCCAGAGTGAAGCTTGAGACCTTCAATTGACAGAATGGGAGATGGATTGAAGTGTCAGATTGGACCACATTTCAAGAGTACTCTTCAGGATTTCAGAGGATAGGCGATCTTAAGGTTTGATTGGTGATTAAACACTAGCATTGGTAGGCACAAGTTGTCATGCGTGGGATACTAGAAAGCGAGAAGGATTAGGAATCCTTCAATTCTCGCGTGTTGTGAAGGCTTCGTCGAATCTAAGTGGGGGAGAGACTTTTTATAAAGTCCACCAAATGTGAGTTCTGGTTGCACGAGGTGCAATCTCTTGGGCACCTTGTCAACCGGAAGGGTATTCTAGTTGATCCGGCCAAGATAGAGGCTGTGATGCAATGGGAGATTCTAAGGTCTCCATCCGAGATTCGGAGTTTCCTGGGTATAGCGGGATATAATCAAAGATTTATTCAAGACTTCTTCGAGATTGAGGTTTCCTTTAACCCGACTGACCAAGAAATCGGTGGCCTTTCGCTTGGGGCCTGAGCAGCAGGCAGCCTTAGAGACTCTCAGACAACGGTTGTGCGAGACACTTATTCTCACCATGCCAGAGGGTGTAGATGATTATGTGGGTTACTGGGATGCTTTAATCATGGGCATGGGTGCGGTACTCCAACCGTGTGGTCACGTGATAGCAGGTTTCGGGAAGCAGGTTAGAGTTCCGGTTAGGATTCAAGCTCAGTTGTGTAATCGGTCGAGTGTATGTTCGACCAGTATGGAAAGTGTTGTAAGACTAGGGATGGCAAAAAACACCATACCCAATGGGGAACCCGAAACCCGCACCCATTTTCACTGGGGAATCCCTAGGTTGACCGGGGATGGGGACGGGGATGGGGAATACCCGAATAAAAAAAGTGGGGATGGGGATGGGGATGGGGATACTCTTAATCCCCGACCCTGGACCCGCCCCCGACATATATTAATATATAAAAATAATACAGAACATATATTTATAGTATAGGTTATAATACATAAAATTTGATCTAAGTAACCTAATTCATTAGTAATTAGTTGGTTGAAATTATACTTTTTGCTTTTTCTTTTATCTAATTTAAACTCGTGTGTATATATTTTTTCTCTTTGGTTGATCTATTTTACATTAAATATCAATCTGATAATTTTTTTCTACTTGATTTTTCATGTATGTATTTAAATTTGGTAGAAAATTTATTTATATTTTTTCTGCAATTTATGGGTACTTATATATTTTATAAAATCTTTAAACGTATGCTGGTAAAATTGAAATATAGAGTTTTTTCTTACATAAAAGTTTGCATGTTAAAAGAGTAAAAGAAATCCTCGTTTCCCCGTTGGGGATCCCCAGTCCCCGTTGGGGGTGGGGATGGGGGTTTATTTATATTCCCGATGGGGATGGGGATGGGGATGGGGATGGGGATTGGGGTCCCCTATGTTCCCCGCCCCCGTTGCCATCTCTATGTAAGACTATGGGGGTAGTCATAGCATTCACTAGCAGTCAGGTAGTATGGAAAGTGTTGTAAGACTACGGGGGTAGCCATAGCATTCACTAGTGGCCAGTTAGCATGGGAAGTGTTGTAAGTCTGCAGGTGTAGTTGTAGCATTCAATAAGTTTGTAGATAGCAGGAGTGCGTTGTTAGGACGCGGAAGAAACAGTAGTACCCACCAGTTCGGGTGTAGCAGTGAGGATATGGAAATCCATTGATTGGATTTCGGATTTACCTAAATGGATTAGATCTGGTTAATCCAGTAATGAGAAGGTAGGGACGTCTCTATAGTTATGAGATCAGAGGAGCAACGGACTGCTTCAGGACGTGTGAAATAAGGCTACCATTGGTCAGGTAGCAATCACTTTCAGCCTTGGATTTGATGATGACAGGATTCGACATATGGACCCGATCAGTTAGATCAGGATGTTGTTAGAGCTACAGTGGCATGATAACTAGTCGTAGCTAGTTCCAGAGAAGGATTTCGTTCAGAAGCCGTGTGAGACGACTAAGTGGGGGTCCTTTGGCTCCACAGCCAGGCCGGAACCCGGTATTTTAGATGATTGACGAACAAATTGAGACCAGGTAGGTCTCGGTAGATGTTGGGAAGCAATATGTAACAGCATACTACTTCAGGCGATTCAGTGTTCGAGCAGTTTCAGCGTTTGGGCAATGTTAACATTTGTGCTTCAGGTTGCGATTACGGACGGAATAGCTAGATGATTTGAGGAGTGACAAGTCACTCACAGCAGGAGTATCTGAGCCTTGGCCAGGCACAAGTGATCTGCAGAGATAATTAGATATGTGATCCTGTTTTATAGTGGGAAACTCGAGGTATCAGAAGTTAAGTAGTTAGTTGAGGGATAAACATACGAGATTCAACAATAATGATTTAGTATGAATGGTTTGTCAGGGATTCAGACCATCCGAGACATCAGATTTCGGACATAGTACATGTGGTCTTATTGCAGGGAATTCGTCACTTGCGGATTTTAGGGCCCTACGAGGATTGGTCATGGCTACCCTGGGAAGGCTAGGGTGTGCCCAGGTCGGTGACCATGCTACTAGAGTGGTTGGGTGAGTAAGGAATGGTAAGGTATGATTTCGAGGACGAAATCTAATTTAATTGGGGGAGAGTTGTAACACCCGTTTATTTATTAAATAAATAAATGAAGGACTCGTAGCCCTAAAATAAATAATTATGTATAAAAGGATGGTTACGAAGAGCTAATTGTCGCCATTTTAGAAGTCGAGGGTTAAAAGAGTAAGTTTCGGACTCAATTTGTAAGTAATATTAAAGGCAGGGACAACTTGGTAATTACTGGGACTTAATTTGAAAAGATTGCATGGGGTCGGGGGCTAAAAGGTAAGTTTGAGGCTTAATTTGAAAGGATCTTGTAAGGAGGGGTCAGACTTGTAAATATGTCAAAGATTTAGAATGGTCGAGGTTTAAAACCCGCCACCCTCACCATACAAACCCTAAACCCTTCATCTTTCAGCCGCCTCCATTCATCCTCTTCATCTTCAACCTCCGGCAGCCGTCCCTTTACCCCCCACCTGGTCCGCTCCCTGTCAAGCTAGCAGCCACCAAGCAATTACCCGACCTCCTACTATAACAATGAAATTTTCATAACAAATTTTTCATTTTTCAACAACCAATTTTTCTTATAAAACATTTTCAAAAGTACTCCACAATAGTTATTGATTCAAAACATATCCCAAGATCACAAATCAAATCTTCTCTCTGTGTGTACGGGTCACGTCGGCGCCTTACCACGGTCCTCGCTAGTACCTGAAACACATAACACAACAACTGTAAGCATAAATGCTTAGTGAGTTCCCCAAATACCACTTACACACATACGCCTTTGCAGGCCATACTTTACATGACCTTCCGGTCCATGTGTCTCAGGGGACTTCCGTCCCAGTCCCAGTAGACCTTCCGGTCCTACTCATACCGACGTTCCGGTCCATAACTCCCTGACCTTCCGGTCCATGTCATCCTGCCTTCCGACCCATATCATACATAGCATACATATCACATACATAACGCAAACAGAACATGCAACGTATAGCATACAGTACATGCATCTCATAGCATACAAGACCTTCCGGTCACACATAGGTACCTTTCCGGGTACAGTATAGTGAGAAGACTCACCTCGGATATCTCGACAATTCTCGAACTCGGGAATCCTGCTCTAAACTCCTCCTAATCATATAAGGTGTTTTCTCCGATCAGTACAACTCTCAGAATCAGCATAACACTCTTCCTAAGATCTCTCCTGAGGGTAAAAGACCATTTTACCCCTCTAATGGCCCAAAGGTCCAAACTTTGACTTAAACCCTAAAGTCAACAAAAGTCAACCTTCTGGGGTATGCGGCGCGTACCAGATCTGTACGCTGAGCGTACCCAGAGGCTTCACAGAATCGGGGTACGCGGCCCCTTACGCCACGCGTACTGGGATTACGCTCAGCGTAACTCCCAGCTTTCTCCTCCTTTTCATTCAGGTCTTACTCGGTTAAGACTTGCGTCCAAAATCCAGATCTGACTTCTCTAATACGACTTAATCCATAAAGTTAGTGACTTTAAGCCTTTGCATGGTTGTGGAAGTCACCAACACCCAAAACACTCCATTTCCAACCTTAAAAGGTCCATATCTCATGCATGAACAACCTTTAACAACCAAGACTGTATTTTTATCACATAACAACACTAAATGACCTAGTATGGGATAGATCTCGGCTTCTAAGAGCTCAACTACTCAAAAAGCTATGAACTTGGGGACCAAAAACCCTAAAACTTCTCTCTACAAAGTATGAACAGAAAAGATGCAAAGCTTGAAGCTTTTTACCTCAAAATGAAGCTTCTTTCACTGCTAAACTCGGATCCAAAAGCTTGAGCTCCAACTCTTCCTCTTCCAAGGCTATCACTTTGCTCCAAATGGCCAAGAACACAATACAAAGCCCTTCTAGACACTCCCTTTCTATATGAACTAGATTTAGGGTTTTGAAATGGTAAAGCTCTGGAAAAAGGTGGCCAACAAAAGGGCCTTAAGGTTACTTAAATAGGGAAGCTCAACATATTAGGGTTTCTCTTCTGGGTCGGGTACGCCCCACGTACATATTGGTATGCCCCGCGTACCTGGCGACCCTTCCCGATCAAGACGCGGACGAGTACGCTGAGCGTACACCCCAGTACGCCCCGCGTACTCGCCAAACATGGATTTACATAACAAGAGCCAAATGTGCTCATTTCTCAAAGATGAAGGTTCATAAGGTATACCTGATTTTTGGGATGTTACACCTACTTTGCCGACCGATCAAGACTCCATCTCGCTGTCGCCATCATCGAGCATCCTTGTCACTGGAAACATTGAAGACCGACGAGGGGGGCGGGCAGCCTCCAGGCGCTGTTACGTCGTTGATCGCCATTAGCAACCAAGCCGTCGGACCTTTGCCGCCTTGCTGCTGTCGCTGTTGTCACTCCAACGAGAAGAGGCTGAGATCAGAGTTGGGTGTTGCAGAGGTTCTCTCTCTTTCCCTCGTACGTGAAGCCACAGGCAACAAGCTAGCCCGCCGCTCCCATGTACCGGTCGATCTGCAATGCCCTTCTCCGCCTCCTTCTGTCACTGTTGCCCCGTCATGTGCGCCCTGTCGCCACCGCCTGTAACATTCTGATTCCCAGGTATTTTATTTTATTTTATTATTTTGGAGTTTGTGGAGGAACTCGGCGAGTTGGAGCCAAGACTCGCCGAGTAGGGTCGCGGATGTTCATCCGGGTTCACGTCCGGACTCGGCAAGTCCATTAGTAGACTCGGCGAGTCCACGTTGTTTACTGAAACCCTAATCCCCCAGGTTTGGAGCCTATTTAAGGGCACTTATAGCCTCCCATTGCGGCTACCAATTCCTTGAGAGAACCCTAAGTGAGCCAAATCGTTGTGACGAAGAAGAAGTCACTTTTTGATCCTTGTACCTTTGGTTTAGCAAGAAGGAAGTGACCAAGAGCAAAGAGGGGGTGTGATTCTAGCAGTTCCAGAGTTCAGAGACTTCATTTTGAGGTAATAGTTCTAACCTCCTTTAGTTTTGGTGTTGATCTTTAGAGTTAGGGTTTTCTAACCCCCTTTGGAGAGTGATTATGTGGAGCAAATGGTCCCTCTTCGAGTTTGTGCCTTGGATCTGGAATCAAAGAGGTTCAGAGACCTTAACCCTTGGAGCTTTATGGACCAGTTTCGGGTTATTGGGCTTAGGTTGCCATTTTTGGGACTAAATCTCCTTTTGATGCCTTGTTGTTGTTATACAAGCATCAAGTATCGGACTTTACGTGACATTCATGCTTGGGGAGGCCAGATCTATGGTTTAGGGAAACAGATCTGACCTCAGGAGGTCAGTTGATTGTGTGCATGGCATGAACTCGCCGAGTTGTTCTTGATACTCGGCGAGTAGGGTTAGGGTTTCACGTAAATTGCTCGGTGAGTAGACTTGCCGAGTTGGGGGATGACTCAGTGAGTCAGAAGGGGGTTAGAGGACTGGAGTTCAAGGCGGTACTCGCCGAGTTGTTCTTGAGACTCAGAGAGTTAAGTCGGGGTGGCCCCGCGATTCATGTCTGGTATGACTCGTCGAGCATAGGGAGGGACTCGGTGTGCCAAGCAGGACAAAGAGTTAGAGGACATGTGTGAACTCGCCGAGTCACCAGGGTGCACTCGGCGAGTAGGGTCAAAGTGTGACCGTTGACTTTTGTTGACTTTTAGGGTTTGGTCAACAATGGAGTACTTGTGTCAAGAGGGGTAAAATAGTCTTTTACCCTTCTGAGGGTGCCAATGGCAGGTTGAGTCTAGTCTCGAGAGTTATATTTATAAGAGTATTTAATTATGTGAATAGGCGGAGGCTAGGCAATATTTTCACCGAGTCAGAGATTTACCGAGACGCCTGAGGTGAGTCTTCTCACTATACTTTACCTGGTGTGGTAACAGAGTTATGTGACAGAGTACTATAGAGTTATATGCCAGTGTATTTGCATGTTATTTATGTGCTGTGATTTATTGTGATATGTGATATGCATGATTCAGAGTTACAGAGTTGGGACTTTCGGGTCCATAAAGTTCGGGCCAGAGGGCCCACAAAGAGTTGGGGCTAGAGGGCCCCACTGAGACACATTGACTAGAGGGTCGACAGAGTTATAGCCTCGAGTGGCTATTATGTGTTAGAGTGGTATTTTGAGGAACTCACTAAGCTTATGCTTACAGTGTTACGTGTTATGTGTTTCAGGTACCAGTGATGACCGCGGGAAGGCGCCGGTTTGATTCGTACACACACATGGGATTTTATGTATTTTGATCTTGGGAGATGTTTTGTGAAACAAAGACATGATACTATGACATTTTATGAATGAATGAGTTTGTAAAAATGTGTTTGAAAATGCGAAAAATTGTTTTAATTTTTACGGTGTTACAAGTTGGTATCAGAGCCTTGGTTTGAGTGATTCGGATGCATCTTCGGGCGTATCTGAACTCAAACTGAGGATTTGAGGAAAATTTTTTGATAATAAAGTAAAATTTTGAAAGAGTAAAAAGAGTTTTGAGACAAACAGAGCAGAGTCGTGTGTACGATCAGCCAGCGCCCGAACGGTGATTTCCCAAAATACCCTTGCAATAAGTGTTATAAGATATGTTATGTTATGCTATGTGATGAATTATGTTATACATGCTAGAGTAGACTAGGTATTCTTATTAGGACTAGAGTGGCCTGATATGTGATGCCTTAGTCTAGGGATTTTGCTGCTAGAGATGCTTAAGAGTGTTTAGATAGCAGCAAGGAGCTTATGAGAGATCTGCTAGTGAGTAGCACATGATTAGAGAGAGTAGAGTACTTGGGACTTGGGACTCTGGGAGGAGGACTTGGGATGAATGCTGATGCGGTATGGACGGTAGTATTGGGCCCGTACTACTGAAGACACCGGTTCAGTGCATAGTCCAAGTAAGAATCCTTAGAGTACCAAGGGACAAGTAGGGTGGAGTATTCGAGTGTGAGCATACTCAAGCGAGTCCCTGATATTTATTCATGTGTTGTATTTCAGAGAGAGGGAGATCATGGTTGGGACACGCCACACACCAGGGAGCAGCGGTACGAGTGATGAGGAGATCTGTAGGATCATCCAGGAGGAGGTGGTTGCGGCCATCAGGGCAAAGATACCAGAAATGTTCGGGTCTATCAAGACCACGCTGATAGAGACATTTGATGAGAAGTACGCTGCTCTTTCTGAGGCTGTTGTTGCTACGGCCACTGCAGCTATAGCTGCAACTAGGCCGCAGGGTGGTGATGCGTTGCTGTTCCAAGAGTTCAGCAACACAAAACCACCGGACTTTGATGGGACCCAGGATCCGATTGCGTCGATGAGGTGGATTTCAGACATAGAGGGGTGTTTCTTTACTTGCTCATCTGCAGAGCATTTGAGAGTTCGGTTCGCGCCGAACCAGCTTCGCTTGGGAGCGAAGGATTGGTGGAAGTTTGTGATGGCACACTAAACACCTGTTGAGCTTGCTGCAGTGACCTGGGAGAGGTTCACTGCTATGTTCCAAGATGAGTACGTTCCCCAGGTGGAGAGGGAGCGTTTGGCCCAGGAGTTTTTGACCCTCAAGCAGGGCATTGAGTCTGTTACAGTGATTACGAGGATGTCTCATGAGCAGGCGATGTTCTGCCCAGAGCATGTGTCCTCCGAGCAGGCACGTATGAGCCGATATTTGAGCATTTTGAGGAGGGATATACGAGAGTTCGTGGCGAACTCGACGTACCGGACATTTTCCGAGCTTTAGGAAAATGCCCGGAAGAGGGAGATAGAGCTGGAGACCCAGGCTAGGGAGGAGGCTGAGTCTCAGGGGAGGGATCGGCGACCGGTACAGTCTCAGCCGGTAGCCAAGCGGGCCAAGCCCGCTGATTCGAGATCAGGGAACCAGAGGGGCCGCACTTGTGGCAAGTACAGCAAGAGCCACGATGGGGTGTGCAGAGAAGGGTCTTGCTAAAAATGTGGCAAGGAGGGGCATATGGCCAAGGATTGCCCCAAGGGGTTTGCAGTATGTTTTCACTGCAACCAGACCGGACACCGGAAGGCAGAGTGTCCACAGCTGCGGGGACCAGCACAGGGAGCCTCTCAGGGATCTGCCCCTGCTGCTATCAGAGCTACTGAGAGCCGGCCAGTGAAGGCCGAGGCACCAAAGGCACGAGGGAGAGCCTTTCAGTTGACCGCGGAGGAGGTCCGCGCAGCACCCGATGTCGTGGATGGTATGTATTCTTTCGTGTATTTATTTTGATGTTGAGATATTGTGCTTATATTATGTTATGCGTAGGTACTTTTCTTGTGAGTTTTGTACCTGCCTTGGTGTTATTTGACTCGGGTGCGAGTCGGTCTTTTGTATCTTTGGCCTTTAGTCAGCACATCGGTGTTAGTCGTGAGGCGTTGAGTCGACCTCTGAGAATTTCCATAGCTGATGAGAGGGCGGTGTATGCCACAGAGGTGATCCGAGGGTGTGTACTCGAGATTTTCAGTGTTGAATTCCCGATTGATTTAGTTCCTATTGCGATGGGAGATGTCTGTGTCATCGTGGGCATGGACTGGTTGAGCAGATTCGGAGCGGTTATCGATTGCGAGCGATAGCTGGTGACCGTAGGAGACCCTAGTGGGGGAGTTCTTACGGTGTACGGCGAGGGTACACGTTCTGGGTCAGCATTTTGTTCGGCCGCTAGAGCGAGACAGTGTCTACAGTAGGGCTGTAAGGGCTTTGTAGCGTATGTGATGGATACGTGGGTTGATTCAGAGAGATCGAGGTCAGTTGATGAGGTTCTGATAGTGCGTGAGTTCCCGGACGTATTTCCAGAGGAGTTGTCGGGCGTTCCTCCCGTGAGGCAAGTGGAGTTCAGTATCGATTTGGTTCCGGGGGCCGCGCCTATCGCCAAGATGCCCTATCACCTTGCACCTCCAGAGATGCAGGAGTTATCCTCGCAGCTTTAGGAGTTGTTGGGGAAGGGGTTTATTCAGCCGAGCAGCTCGCCGTGGGGAGCGCCTATCTTTTTTGTCAAGAAAAAGGATGGTTCACACCGGATGTGCATTGATTACCGGGAGTTGAACAAGCTGACGGTCAAGAACCATTACCCGTTGCCGAGGATCGATGATTTGTTCGATCAGTTGCAGGGAGCATCTTGGTTCTCCAAGATCGATTTGAGGTCTGGGTATCATCAGGTAAGGATGCGAGATGAGGACATCCAGAAGACAGCGTTCAGGGCTCGTTATGGGCCTTACGAGTTTGTGGTGATGCCTTTCGGACTCACCAATGCCCCGGCAGTGTTCATGGATCTCATGAACAGAGTGTGCAGGACGATGTTGGATCGCTCGTTGATCATATTCATCGACGACATTTTGGTGTATTCGAGATCTAGAGAGCAGCATGAGGAGCATTTGAGGGATTTCCTCGGAGTTCTGAGATCGGAGAGGCTTTATGCCAAATTCTCCAAGTGTGATTTCTGGTTGCGAGAGGTCCAGTTCCTACGGCACCTCGTTAACCCGAAAGGGATATTGGTCGACCCGGCCAAAGTTGAGGCAGTGATGAGTTGGGAGGTGCCGAGGTCACCCACCGAGATCAGGAGTTTCTTAGGGCTGGCAGGCTATTACCGGAGATTTATCAGGGATTTCTCCAAGATCGCCGTGCCACTCACCAGGTTGACCCAGAAGGGTGTCGCTTTTTCATGGGGCCCAGAGCAGCAGGCCTCCTTCGAGACACTTCGCCAAAAACTATGCGAAGCCCCGGTGTTAGCCCTTCCAGAGGGAATGGAGGACTTTGTGGTGTATTGTGATGCGTCGATCTTGGGGTTGGGAGCGTGCTGATGCAGAGAGGGCATGTGATAGCATACGTATCGAGGCAGCTGAAGCCTCATGAGATGAGGTATCCCACCCACGATCTAGAGTTGGGGGCAGTGGTGTTTGCCCTCAAGATCTAGCGTCACTATCTGTATGGGGTTCGGTGTACCATATACACGGACCACAAGAGCTTCAAGTACTTGATGGATCAGCCCAACCTGAATATGCGCCAGAGGAGATGGTTGGATGTGGTAAAAGATTACGACTGCGAGATCCTATACCACCCGGGTAAGGCTAATGGTGTAGCCGATGCACTGAGCCGAAAGGCGGAGAGCGCCCCGATGCGAGATGTTTGTTTGAGATTGACAGTGATGACTCCGGTGTTGGACACCATTCGTGGGGCCCAGGCTGAGGCCGTGAGATCAGAAAACCAGAAGAGAGAGCGAGTTGTCGGGTTGGTATCGGAGTTTGTTACCGATAGCCGGGGGCTTATGACATTTCAGGGTCGTATCTGGGTACCGTTTGTGAGCGGGACGCATACCATTTTGACGGAAGAGGCTCATCGGTCGAAGTTCTCTATCCATCCTGGGGCCACTAAGATGTATTTAGACCTGAAGAGGGAGTATTGGTGGCCCTGTATGAAGAGGGATGTTGCGTGGTTTGTTGAGAGGTGCTTAACCTGTCGTAGGGTTAAGGCCGAGCACCAGAGACCGCATGGTAAGTTGCAGCCGTTGGAGGTTCCCGAGTGGAAGTGGGAACAGATTACCATGGATTTTATCACCAAATTGCCAAGGACTGCTAGGGGAGTCGATGCAATTTGGGTGATTGTGGACAGGTTGACAAAGAGCGCCCACTTCCTTGCTATCAGTGAGGGCTCTTCTGCGAAGAAGTTGACAGAGATGTACGTGCGGGAGGTGGTATCGCGGCATGGAGTGCCGATCTCAATTGTCTCGGACTGAGATGTGCGTTTCACTTCCAGATTCTGGAAGAAATTTCATGAGGAATTGGGTACTAAGCTGCATTTTAGTACCGCATACCACCCCCAGACTGACGGACAGAGCGAGCGGACGATTCAGACGCTCAAGGACATGCTTCGGGCATGTGTATTGGACTTCGGAGGGAGTTGGGACACGTATTTTCCCTTGGCAGAGTTTTCCTACAACAACAGCCATCATTCGAGCATTGGTATGCCACCCTTTGAGCTGTTGTATGGGAGAAGGTATCGGACGCCCATTTGCTGGGGAGAGGTCGGGCAGCGTGTGATGGGCAGTACCAAGATCGTGCTTCAGACGACTGAGCAGATACAGTAGGTCAGGCAGAGGTTATTGACCGCTCAGAGTCGTCAGAAGAGTTATGCGGACAGGCGCCTGTCCGAGCTCGAGTTCTAGGTCGGCGACTTTGTACTCCTGAAGGTCTCTCTTTGGAAAGGAGTGATCCGATTCAGGAAGAGGAGCAAGTTGAGGCCACGATATATCGGTCCTTTTTGGTTGATCGTGAGGGTAGGCAGGGTAGCCTACCGGTTGGAGCTACCTGCAGAGCTAGGTCAGATTCATGACACTTTCCATGTGTCGCAGTTGCGAAAGTGTATAGCCGATGAGTCGGCAGTAGTGCCATTAGAGGATATTCAGGTGGATGTGGGCCTGAACTACGTTGTGAGACCGGTGGCTATTCGGGATCGAAAGATCAAGGTTCTGAGGAACAAAGAAGTGCCTCTGGTGCAGGTCCAGTGGCAACACCGGAAAGGGTCAGAGCTTACTTGGGAACCGGAGCGTGAGATGCGTGAGCAGCATCCGGAGTTATATCCAGAATGAGACTTCGAGGGCGAAGTCTGATTCTAGTGGGGGAGAATTGTAACATCCTGATTCCCAGGTATATTATTTTATTTAATTATTTTGGAGTTTGTGGAGGAACTCGGCGAGTTGGAGCCAAGACTCGCCGAGTAGGGTCGCGGATGTTCATCCGGGTTCACGTCCGGACTCGGCGAGTCCACGCTGTTTAATGAAACCCTAATCCCCCAGGTTTGGAGCCTATTTAAGGGCACTTATAGCCTCCCATTGCGGCTACCAGTCCCTTGAGAGAACCCTAAGTGAGCCAAATCGTTGTGAGGAAGAAGAAGTCACTTTTTGATCCTTGTACCCTTGGTTTAGCAAGAAGGATGTGACCAAGAGCAAAGAGTGGGTGTGATTCTAGCAATTCCAGAGTTCAGAGACTTCATTTTGAGGTAATAGTTCTAACCTCCTTCAGTTTTGGTGTTGATCTTTAGAGTTAGGGTTTTCTAACCCCCTTTGGAGAGTGATTATGTGGAGCAAATGGTCCCTCTTCGAGTTTGTGCCTTGGATCTGGACTCAAAGAGGTCCAGAGACCTTAACCTTTGGAGCTTTATGGACCAGTTTGGGGTTATTAGACTTAGGTTGCCATTTTTGGGACTAAATCTAATTTTGATGCCCTGTTGTTATACAAGCATCAAGTTTCGGACTTTACGTGACATTCATGCATGGGGAGGCCAGATCTATGGTTTAGGGAAACAGATCTGACCTCAGGAGGTCAGTTGAGTTTGTGCATGGCATGAACTCGTCGAGTTGTTCTTGAGACTCGACGAGTAAGGTTAGGGTTTCACATAAATTGCTCGGTGAGTAGACTTGCCGAATTGGGGGATGACTCAATGAGTCAGAAGGGGGTTAGAGGACTGGAGTTCAAGGCGGTACTCGCCGAGTTGTTCTTGAGACTCGACGAGTTAAGTCGGGGTGGCCCCGCAATTCATGCCTGGTATGACTCGTCGAGCATAGGGAGGGACTCGGCATGCCAAGTAGGACAAAGAGTTAGAGGACATGTGTGAACTCGCCGAGTCACCAGGGTGCACTCGGCGAGTAGGGTCAAAGTGTGACCGTTGACTTTTGTTGACTTTTAGGGTTTGGTCAACAATGGAGTACTTGTGTCAAAAGGAGGGTAAAATAGTCTTTTACCCTTCTGAGGGTGCCAATTGCAGGTTGAGTCTAGTCTCGAGAGTTATATTTATAAGAGTATTTACTTATGTGAATAGGCGGAGGCTAGGCAATATTTTCACCGAGTCAGAGATTTACCGAGACGTCTGAGGTGAGTCTTCTCACTATACTTTACCTAGTGTGGTAACAGAGTTATGTGACAGAGTAGTATAGAGTTATATGCCAATGTATTCGCATGTTATTTATGTGTTGTGATTTATTGTGATATGTGATATGCATGATTCAGAGTTACAGAATTGGGACTTTCGGGTCCATAGAGTTAGGGCCAGAGGGCCCACAGAGAGTTGGGGATGGAGGGCCCCACTGAGACACATTGACCAGAGGGTCGACAGAGTTACAGCCTCGAGTGGCTATTATGTGTTAGAGTGGTATTTTGGGGAACTCACTAAGCTTATGCTTACAGTGTTACGTGTTATGTGTTTCAGGTACCAGTGATGACTGCGGGAAGGCGTCGGCTTGATTCGTACACACACATGGGATCTTATGTATTTTGATCTTGGGAGATGTTTTGTGAAACAAATACATGATACTATGACATTTTATGAATGAATGAGTTTGTAAAAATGTGTTTGAAAATGCGAAAAATTGTTTTAATTTTTACGGTGTTACACCGCCACCCCAAGACAACCGTTGTTACCGCCAAGCACCACTAGGTGGTAGCTGTAGTACTAATCCAAGCATTGGATGTGAGTTTGGGTCATTTCAGTGTTGTATGTTGTGTTTGTGTGTTTGGAAAACCAAGAAGGCCACCGCCACCACCGTGAAGTGGTGGCTGCCGCCACTCACCACCGCCGGCAACCAAGGTGGTTATGTGTGTGTATGTTTAGCTTAGTTAGTGGGTGTGTCACTTTGGTATTTTCATTGTAATTGTAACAAAAAAATGGAATAATGAAAGGAACTTGAAAAACACCACCTTAGGGTGGTGGTTGCCGCCACCGGCCGCCGTGTCGGGTGGCGGTGTGCTTATCTTGTGAGTTGACTTGATTGGGGATGCTTGAAACCCTAATGGGCCTTGTTAAACTAATGGGCCCAATGAAGCCAAATGGGCTTAATGAAAACTCTAATGAGTCTAATGGACTCTAATTGACCCTATAAACCCATAATGGGCTTGATGACATTCTAGTGAGCTTGATAGGCCCAATAAATCCCTAAATAACCTAAAAGTCCAACAAATTCATAAATGGGCTAGTGCTTTGGCTGGAAACCCTAATTAGAGTTTGGAAAACCCTAATGCAATCAAAACCCTAATTTTGGGAAATTAATCGTGACACACGGGAATTATTTAATAACTGGGGATATTAAATAATAATCTTTGGCAAGATTAATCTAAGCGACAGTGGACTTAATAGATTAAGTCCTTAATGGATTAAGTCCTTAATGGGTTAAGTAGGAAATATAACCCTAATCATCATTTTATGTGAAACCCTAATTTCACTTGGGTTTATTATTGGGCCTTTATATTGGGCCTTGATGATTGGGTTATTAAATGGGCTATCCAAGATCAAGCAAATGGTCTAGAGTAATTTAGTGGGCCTAGGGTAAGGCCCATGTAAGGGGCTTGGGCCATAGATGGGCCATAGTTTGGGCCTTAATGATTATATGATGTTGGGCCTTAGAATGAGACCATGTATAGGCCTAGGCCCAATTTGGAAAATTGGGCCATGTGTTGGGCTTTGATTCCTAATTGACTTTGGGCCTACGGATTGGGCCTTGGGCTTGAATAAGCCAAGCTAGGGGTAATGTAGTAATTACCCAAAGAATATACGTATGGTTATGTATTGGTACCCAATTAATAAACAGGTGTTATTTTGGTGTTGACAGTTCGGGGATCTGTCAGCCAACAGCTGGAGTCAAGTCTGCGGGACTTCAACAAGTGTGGGATTATGTCTTCGGGACTTCAACAGTGTGAGGTGAGTTACCTTCCAGTAGCGATGGGTCTACGGCCACAATGTCGGCCCACCAGTAGGAGTTGTATGTTAGATGATTGTCTTTGTGATATCATCTAGGTTTGCTACTACCTGATATGTTATATGCGGGCATGATATGTTATATGTCATAGTAGTAGAGTTCGGTTGTTAGGACCGAAGGGTAGGCCAGACACCCCAGATATGTCTGACAGTATGTGATGATATGTTTATATGCTGGCATGATATGTTATATGTGATAGTGGTAGTAGGAGGGGAATAGTCCCCAAGTTCGGTTGTTAGGACCGAAGGGTAGTTCGGACACCTCATATATGTTTGATAGTATGTTTATGTTATGATATATGTGATAGTAGCAATAGGGGTGGAATAGTCCCTGAGGGTCGGTTGTTAGGACGGACGGGTAGGACGGCACCCCAGAATGGCCGCATGGGTAGGTCGGCACCCCAGAATTGCCGCACGGGTAGGTCGGCACCCCAGAACGGTCGTACCAGGTAGGTCGGGCACCCCAGAATTGCCCGGCAGTATATATGTTATGTGCTTGTATGGTATGTGGTATGATGGGGGAAATCACTAAGCTTCGTGCTTACGGTTTTCAGTTTTGGTTTCAGGTACTTCGTGTTTAAAGGAAAGGAGTCGGCTTGATCGCAACGCATCACACTATGGTTTTCCGCACATGAGATCTTTGGGATTACACTCTGATATTGTTTTATGATAACATGTTTGATTATTTCTACATTGGTTTTGACATGACATAATATTACATATGTTTTATTACACTGTTGGTTTTATAATGACGTATTTAAAAATGAAATTTTTGGCCTGTATTTTTTGGGATGTTACATGATGTTCTGACAGAAATAGAGATTATGATGATTCTAGTGCGTGAGGTAGCTTGCGGATCAGAAGAGCGAAGACACTTACAGCTGGATTGGATAATCTCAGAGTAATTGATTTGACCCTGTTGTGCAGCTCTCGTCTGAGTCTAACTGTTACAGGGATGGATCTTCTACTCGAATAATTATTTGAGCCTTCTAGCAAGAATAAGTATTCTATATTTGGCTATGGACAGGGATTGTGTTTCTGATGGTAGCATCGAGATAATCAGGGTGAGAAGTTTTATGGTTGAACAGTTATTCGATGAGGTTTTGGCACGATAGTTTTTGGAGCATAGGCGGTATGTCAAGGAGACAGACCATTATAGATTTTAGATCTCGGAAAGATAGAAGTAGTTCTCTATATGACAGTAAGGATGATCTTTCATCAAGTTTGAAAGGTTTTGATGGTTGGGTTCAGTTGCCTTGGAAAGGCCATTGATTGCGCAGGATGATACTAGTACTTCCAGGATGGCGAGTGGCGGTGGGAAACACCAGTGGTCCAGGACAGGTAAGAGGAAATATGCGAGCATAGCGTGTGGGATGTTTGAGGTGTAGGTGATTGAAGCGGACTTTGAGGACGAAGTCCAGTTTAAGTGGGGGAGAATTGTAACACCCGGAAACCAGAAGGCTAATTAAGGAAAGATAATAAGCAAATTGGAGAATACTCGTCGAGTCCATTGGGAATAACTCGATGATTAGGAACTTGTTTTTGGACACATGTAGAGAGACCTACTCGACGAGTTGGTCTGGGTTTGCGAAACCCTAGATTCGGGGTTTTGCACCCTATTTAAGCATCTTAATCTTCACTTCAAGGCCTCATTTCCAGCCTCCATTGTCCAAACCCTAGATCTCGAAACCCTAATGCTTGTGAGCCATTTTTTAGTGAACCTTGTGTGATTTCAAGCTTGTAGAAGAAGAAGAAGCTAGAGGAATCCAAGAGGAGATTTTAGATCCAGAAGCAACATCTTATCATCATCCTTTTCTGGTAATAAAGCCTCTAACTTGCCTAGTAGTCTCTTAGATCTCCTTATGTTCACTTTATGAGGGTTATGGTCCAAGAAGCTTAGTCCTTTAGGAATAGACGTCCCAAGTGACCTATCTTACAGATATGGGATCTAGAAGGGGTTCCATGTGAAACATCCCAAAAACACTGCTCAAAAATTTCGTTTGAAAAGAATATTATAAAAACTATAATCATCCATAATCAATAAGAAGCAAATGCCATGTGTCTCATAATATCATATAAGGTATTGTATCAAAACAAATGGTAACATATCAGAGTCTCAAACAATCCCAGGTTGAATACTACAGTGTGTGCCATGTGATCACCCCGAGCTCTTACCCTTGCTACCGGAAGTACCTGAAACCAAACTGAAAACTATAAGCACAAGGCTTAGTGAGCTCCCCTAAACTACCACATACCATACAATAACACATATAGCACATATTGAGCCTTGCCCACTGCATCCGGCCCCGCCCGACATCGAACCAAAGTCCGGCATAAATTGGGCCCCGCCCACTGCATCGGCGGCATCGGACTGAAGCCCAGAATAACTTCGGCCCCGCCCGGCATCGGACCAAGGTCCAAAGTAAATTGAACCATAAACATATAATATAATCACAATAATTGCATTGGGCTTGCCCAGTATTAGACCGGAGTCCGGAACACATAGCATAAATATGCATGAATCACAAAGACATCAAGCATACATAACTACTTCTCGAGACCACCCTGACGTCGGACCAAAGTCTGGAACATATAAACTGCATCGAGCTAACCCCGGCATACTACAGCTACATAAATGGGCTGGCATTGGTGCCTTAGACCCGTTCCTACTGGAGGAAAACTCACCTCTCAAACTGACTACTGAAAAACCCGCGCAAAGGTGACATCGTCTGCTGCTCCAATTACTCCTCGGCTATAATGACCAAATAAACATTTAGACAAAAACTGATGACTCTCCTATGTGTAAAATGATTATTTTACCCCTCTGATCTATTTGGGGCCATGACCTAGGCCCAATCCTTTCTAGTCCTCACTAAGGCCCAGTAAGTCCCCAAATGGCCCAATTTTTATAAATTAGGCCTAAATCATCAAATGGATTTTCCTTCTAATCCCACTAATCCCTGGGCCCTTAACTGACTTCTAAAGGCCCAACACAACCCATTATTACTATGTCCAAGACTTGGCCCAAACCAAGGCCCAATAACAAAAATCCATTCACTGAGCGTACGATGGGCGTACCTCTATGTACGTTGCTCGTATTGCTAAAGGGTTTGTACACTGCGCGTACTAGCGTGTACGTCCAGCGTACTTCTCCTGTTAAGCACTTTTCTCCAAAACGACTTAAACCCTTAAGACCCTATGTCCAAACTACAGATATGAGTCCCATGCTTCGTCCTAACCCTTAAAGTTGATCACTTGGTGGCTTGCAACCCACCAAATGAGCCCAACACCAAGAATAACAATGAACTTCCATAAAAATGGTTAGATCTCTTGCATGGCATCATAAAAGCCTCAAAGCTTGCAACTTTATGGCTAAAGGAACTCATTGAGCTTCAAGGGTGGCAACCCTAAGCTCAAAGTCGAAGTTGCAAGATCAAGATCCAATCTTTGGACCTAAAAAGGTCTAAATCTTCAAAACCCTAGATCTAGACTTTGATGAGGAAAGATAGGAGCTTTATACCTTCTATTGCTACCAAATGGTGAGCTTGTTCCAGATCTGTAACATCAAGATTCTTAGGGTTATTATGGTGTAGGTTAATCTTGTGATTAAAGGAGAGACTCGACGAGTTGAGGATCCAACTCGCCGAGTCAATTCGGGCTTCTCACGCGGATTTAATGAGTGGACTCGACGAGTCAGAGGAGGGACTCGCCGAGTAGTTGTTGGGCAGAGAAACCCTAATTTCTTGGGTTTGGGACCTATTTAAAGGTCCTTATGGCCTTCATTTGCGGCCATTACACCCTGAGAAACCATAGAGAGCAGAGAGAAAGCATGTGGTGCAAGAGGAGGGCTAATTCATCATCTTTTGGTGTGTCTTAGCAAAGGGAAGGATGGATTTCGAGCTAGGATGTCCTGTGGGACTCAAATCTTCCATCATTTCATTCAGAACTGCTGTGAGAGGTAAGGATTCATGTCCATCTTCGTTTGGGTGATAGATTTCATGAATCTAGGGTTTCTTCTCTTCTTTTGGTAAGAGATCTAGAGTATGTGATGCCCTCTTATGTCTATATCTTCACATATGGACCTTGAGAGGTCTAGAGAGTCACTATTCCCCAGCTTTATGCAGTCCTTTATGAATTTGGAGCTAAGGTTATCATTTTAAGGGTTATTTATCCATTTATGGCTATATGTGGGTCGCATAAACGTAAAGTTTGAACCTTTACGTGTTTATTGAGCTTGGGAAGGTCGAATCTATGGATTAGAGGAACAGATCTGACCTCAGAAGGTCGTTTGAGTATGATCATGAAAGCAACTTGCCGAGTTCATAATTGGACTCAACGAGTCGAGTCGGGTTGCCCCGCAATTCGAATCCAGTGGAAACCCGTCGAGTGGAAGGTTCACTCGACGAGTCGAGTGAGGCCTTGGAAGAGTCAGAAGACATGCATGGACTCACCGAGTCACCCCTGTATACTCGCCGAGTCTGGTCAGAGTTGACCGTTGACTTTTGTTGACTTTGGGGTTTGGTCAACATAGGTAATAGAGGCCATGGAGGGGTAAAATGGTCTTTTACCCACTATCTGATTAGAGAGGGAAAGAGTAATCGCCGGTTTAATTAGAGTTGAGACTTCGAGTGTTAATTAGAGATATTGGCCTTATGTGTTAGGCGGTGGCGAGTTCGAGATTCAAGTGTGAGGATATTTGCTTTCTGCTTGCCAGGTGAGTTACTTTACCTAGAGTGGTAACAGAGTTATGTGACAGAGTTATTGTATGCTATCTATGCGATGTGTGGCACTGCATTATTTCTATGTGATTTATGTTGTGTGTATATCAGAGTTAGGACCGGAAGGTCCACAGAGCTAGGACCAGAGGGTCCACAGAGTTAGGTTTAGAGTTATGTGCCAGTGTATTTGTATGCTATTTATTTTATGAGATTTATTGTGATATGTGATATGTATGATTCAGAGTTATCAGAGTTAGGACCTTTGGGTCCATAGAGTTAGGGCCAGAGGATCGACAGAGAGTTGGGACTAGAGGGCCCACTGAGACACACTGACCAGAGGGTCAACAGAGTTATAGCCTTGAGTGTCTAATATGTGTTAGAGTGGTATTTTGGGGAACTCACTAAGCTTCGTGCTTATAGTGCTTTGTGTTATATGTTTCAGGTTTTCTCAGGATCACGGGACGACACCAGCTCGATTGTACACACCAGAAGAAGCGTTGGTTTTGAGGATCCCAGTCTATTAATTGATTGAACAAAAAAAAAGTCTTGTATTGTAATTTAAACAAAAAGGGAGATTTTTATGAAAAGTGTTAAAGAGATAAACGATTTTAAACGAAAATTTTGTTTTAAAATTTTCGGTGTTACAAGATCCTTGAGCTCAAGGTACTCAAGAGCTTCTTCTCCAACCTTTCCTTTCTTCTTCCAAGTCCTACTTTGCCAAAATAAGCTCAAAAATGTCAAACACACACACAAGAAAGAGTATGAAAGAGTTATGGTTTCTTTGAGGGTGATGGACAGGTGAGGAGGCCAAAAGGGGAGGCTATAATGGGGTATTTATAGGTCCTTAACCCTAAGATTAGGGTTTAGCATATTCCCGCATACGTTGGGCGTACGCACCCGTGTCCCTCAAATCCAATGGTCATTACGCCCCGTGTACGCCAGGTTATGCCCAGCATACGGCTTATGGGCGGCCCATCTTCTCGGCCCACTTTCTAAGTACACCCCATATGAATCCATTATCCAAGAGATAGCCCAAAGCAAATATTAGCTCAATAAATTAAATAATACCTCAAGGAACAGGTGTTACACCATGGCATAAAAATGCAAACTTTATGGCCATGGGAGCCCCATGCAAGCTTTAAAGTGTTGTTATGGCCTTTTTGATGGGTTATGAGCATTCTAACACCCCTAAGTGTACATGCAACCCTAGAAAACCTTGGATATATGTTTATCTAAAATATATGCAAAACATGATTTCCAAGGTTCATAATCTCATCTAGCATACATGGGGAACTTTTAACATAAAAGATGGCTAGAATTACATACCTTGTAGTTGATTTGATTCCTTGAAAACCTTGAGAGCCTAGCACCCCGAGTGTGATGCCTCAAATGTTTTGCACAACACCAAGTGCTTTTGAATAACTTTGAGAGAATGTAGAACACTTACAAAATTGGCTTGCCCTCTCTTTCTTGCTTCTAGTGCTGATTTTGGTGAGCTTCATATTCTTTATATAGTATGTTACAATTAGGGTTACACCATGTAAACCCTAATGTAACATGGCTCTTCATTTCCATGACCCAGGGGTTTGTAACTCCCATGGAGCATCTTATGGACCTTAGCACAACTTGATAATCCATGGAGCATTTAGCCCACTATACAAGTTATGGATGATTTACATAATCAACCCATATATTTAATTAGTCTTCTTTTGATCACTTAATTAATTCCAAATTAATTCTTGATCAATACTAATTAAATAATATTATTAATATATTAGAACTTATAACATAATAATAAACCACAAGTGTTATTTCTCTCATTTAGTCTATCCAAATGCATGATATCATGCAACCCAAATGGACCATGCTAAATCGGGTCAAGTACATACCAGGAATAGTTATGGACTTAGACACCTTATCCAACACTTTTAAGCCCCAAAAGGCCATGCATGGAACGAAAGCGTGAGACTTTACGTGTCCAAATGAGGTTTAAGGTCTAGATCTATGTTATTATGTTTTAGCTCGGTGTATTATGACTTTTTGGACAAGATCTATGTCCTAAAGAACTAGGGTTTTAGCTAAACCCATTAAGAAGGACTATTAGCGGGTAAAGTTGGAAACTTTACCCTTGAGAAGGAATTTTATATATGTAGAAGAAGTATGGAGTCTTGATCCGCAAAATAAGGGCTTAATCTATTAAGATGGCCCAAACAGACTATGGGACTCGTCGAGTCCATAGAGGAACTCGACGAGTTGAATCGTGTTGTCCCGATTTCAGTTAGGGTAGAACTCGACGAGTCGGTGCAGGGACTCGGCGAGTTGATTCGACAAATTGTGACTATGAGTAGCCAGGGAACTCAGCGAGTCGGGAGGGTGACTCGACAAGTTGGACCGCGAGTTCAGGGTTCTGATTTATAGAACTCGGCGAGTTGATTCAACTCGGAGTGTTGACTTTGCCAAAGTGTTGACTTTGACTAGGGGTAAAATTGTCATTTTACCCTAAGAGGGATTATCATTTCTTGACTCATTATTATGCTGGTAATGATAGCTCGGGGATTCAAGTGATCAGCAGTTCGGGGATCTGACATCTAGCTGCGAGAGGTTTATTCGCGGGATTTTGCAGTTAGCTTGCGAGGTGAGTTTTCTCCTGTAGGAACAGGTCTACGGCACCAATATCGGCGCGTTTATGTATGTTAGTGTATACCGTATTTAGATTCGATGTCGGGGTTATCCCGATGTGGTTTTTATGCTTCCGGATTACGGTTCGATGTCAGGTGAGGCCCGAGGAAGGTTTATATGTATGTTTCTAAACTACGGTTCGATGTCGGGTGGTACCCGAGGAAGGAATGCATGTATAGTTATACTTTTTCTCTTTGTGATACTTGTATGTGTCTAGTAGGGAGGTGAGTGTGGGCGGGGGCCCGTATCTCATCACTATCTTAGTGTAAACGGGGTTCCATATCTCATTATTAGCAGAGTACGGGCGAGGCCCAAGATAGGCGGGGCCTTGAGACTAGCAGTTATAGTGTTGTGTCTGTCTGTTATGTATAGCATGATATTGATTATATGTTTGTATGTGTATAGCGGGCAGGGCCCAGAGACAGGCGGGACCTGGTAGAAACATATTTGTATATCAAGCGGGACTCGATGCCAGGTGGGGCCTGATGTCGGATCCGTCCGATGTCGGGCGGGGCCCGAGGTAGCAAGCTAGGCCCAATGTATGTAGTTATGTGATTTTGTTTATGGTATGTGGTAGTATGGGGAGACTCACTAAGCTTCATGCTTACGGTTTTCAGTTTTGGTTTCAGGTACTTCTAGTAGCAGAGGAAAGAGCTCGGGATGACTGCATGACACACACCACAGCTTTTAGTCTGGGAAGTTTAGACTCTGATATTTGGCACATGATTTTGATACAGTATTTTATATGATGATTTGAGATATATTATTTATGTTTTGTGAAATGACAAATGGTGATTATGGTTTTTATAAATAATCAAAACGAAATTTTTGGACCGTAATTTTTGGGATGTTTCACCTACATTGTCATGTCAGCAATGTCCACCACGTTTGTTTTTGGCTCGCTTCCGCGTTCACTTACTTTGTCTTATTCGTGTTCACTTTCTGGCTCATAACCTAATTCCTTTTTGTTAGGACTCTTCTCAAAACTTTAGAATTCGCTTGCTAAAGTCCTTTTGTTTAATTTTCTGAGTTTGGTTGTCTTCTTCTTGTGGAATGTTGACTCAGGATCGTCAAACGGTGGTATGATTGGTGTTTTTGATCCTCGGGTTATAAATCACTTAAACAAAAACAAATGAAACTCGTAAAAAGAACAAAACGAAAAATAAAACTTAACTACTATGACACCACGACATGATAAGTCAATCAGAAGAAAACTAAAACGAAAATAATTAAGAGAAAATAGACAGAAAAATTCCTAATAAAATAGTAGATAAAAATTAACTAAAAATGAACTGTTCCCTGGCAACGGCACCAAAAACTTGATGTGAAAATAATTATGCACTAGTTTTAACCTACTGATGTAACTAATTATTACTCCTAAGACAGTGTACCTAGTCGAAAATAGATTAGCACAAATAGTCGGGTATCGAACACAAGGAACATAATTATTAGCTAATTTTATCTACTAATTACCTAAATTACTATTTAATTAAAGAAATGGGTTTTTCTCTAGTTTTGCAAGATTAGAAACTTAATTAATCAAACTAAAACTAATTATCAACTAATGAAACAAAAAGAAAAACTAAAAGCAAGAAAAACAAAAGATGATTTTAACCAAGATAATTGAGAGACTTTCGTTAAGCTTCAATATACTTGTTATTATGGTTGATTTAATGGAAGTGCAATGGATTAATGCTTTGCTGGTCACCGATTCTTAAGATGACCAGGTTAATGTTCACTAACCTAATCCTTTAGCAAATAAGTTCATTCATACGGTGATCAGGTGGATAAACTAACAAATTTACTAGTGTTCGGTTCGAGTTAAATTAGACTTATAATGGATTGATCAATTTTGTTAATTAAATTAATTCAGTAGATGATTGTCCTCATATATTAGTTACTACAATTACTTACCCACATTTCTATTTAACCCTAGGTTTTGGTCAAAACACTACTCCTACAATTTTGCAATTCACAATATCATAAGATTCAAATTAATCAAGAATGATAGTCATGCAAACTTAATTAAACTCAGCAATAAACAGAAAAGTAGTTCTTATAATCATAGAGAGGTTCTTTACTAAGCTAAAATAACAAATAACCACCTAAGCATAATCCAATCCATAAATCAACACATAAAAAGACAAGTAATCTAGTCTAAACGAAAATCATGGGTTTTTATCCCATGATTTCAGTAAGCAAACAGATAAAAACGAAATTCAACTTGTAATCCATGATCAAACACCAGAAGAAAAAGTATTAATAAGATGTTTTGCCTCAAATCTATCAAACTCAAGCTTCTAATCGATCTTCTCCAACTCCAAGCTTCCAAGTACGTTCTTGGCCTTCAAAAGTTGAAAAAATCTCCAGCAAAAGTTGAATTTTCAGAGGAATATGTCTTCTATATATATTTTTCCCGAAGTCGGTCCACCACGACGTGGTATTTGGATTTATCATGTAATCCGCAAGTCTTCGAGGTTCGACGGGAAACTTCAAAACGCCATGTCGTGTTAATGCCACCGTATAAAAGATTCAGAGAGTTTTCTTCATTTTAGCCTTGATCCAAGTTCCTAGATTCCAGCTTCATTTTTGCTCTCGAGCATGTCTTTTTCTTCTACATCACAACATATGATAGATTAAGTATCTTTTGTTCTATAATAAACATAAAAAAAAAAAAAAAAAAAAAAAAAAAAAAAAAAAGTCTTTTGCTCCCTTTTTTGTAGTGTCATAATATATATGCGACAACTTCAAGAATAATAGTTGGCGACTCACTACAACCAGTATACTGTACAACCCTCCCGATACGAGCAATAGTAGATCCAAACATACGAATATTTGTTTTGGCTAATAAGCATAGATTATAGAAAAAGGGACCGGCAACTCATATCTATCAAGTTTTTGTAATTATATAAGAAAAATAATTACTTTCGAAGCTCAAAACTCGTTAAATAAATAAATTTGAAACTTAAACACATATTAAATTGTAACTTTTGAAAAGTACTTTTTCCTTGTATTGACTTTAATATATGTATTAAAGAAACATATATTACCTATTTTGGACATTATGTGACCGATAAATTAATTATTGTGACCATTAACAAGTTCAAAGTTCAAACACGTAACAGGTTCGAAAATCATAGGAACTAAGGAACAAAGTTGAAACCCATAAGGAGTATATCGTTTTTCTTCATAAAAAATTATTATGTTTTTTTAATTGTTGTTGTGTTCATAAAACTTTTATGGTTATTCATGTTCAATTTGTCACCGAACCAAGATGAATGAAGATGGTCTTGGAGTGTTCATGTTTGCTTGTTTGCTACTCAGAGTTCTCTTAAAAGGAAACAAATATGGCGTCCGTATTTGCTACCACCAACCACCTAGAGTTGAAGTCGAGGATGGGATATTGGTGGCATCCTTCGACCATCCTAGTGTTAGAGGACATTTGTCAAAAGGTCTTAATTATTTATTGATTAAATGGTGCACCACTTTCCGATGTTTTGATCTAAAGATGTTCATAATTGTGTTAAGAGGCTTTAGGTTTAGGCCCAAATCCTTTTAGGGTTTGGATTTTATCTATATATTCGTATGTAATCTTTATTTGAGCATTAAGCAATAATATCAAAGCAATTTGTACTATAACATTGTATCAGAGCTTTAGGTTAAACTCTACTTATCACAACAACCATTTGTCGCCGACCACCACCTCCGGCAACCTTTTTTAGTCATTGTCAGAGGTGTATTCTCTCGTTTTTTCTTTTCTTTGCCCCTCTTTTGCATCCCTGACTATTATGCATCCCTGCCACTTCCTCTCTTCTAAAATTCGTTCCATTTTTTTCTCCTTCCCATACTTACATAGCCACATTACAGATACAATTTTATGTCTTTTCCTCTCCCAAAAACATTTATTCAGCTATTCCACACCAAGAGTACAACACTACGTGTTCTTTCATCACCTCTCTCAAAATATTCACCATAAATCTTTCATATAAATGTCTCTCATGCAATATCTTCTATCCATCCCCATCTCATGCTTATTTCCTACTCAAAAGAAACTATGTTTATATCTTTTCATGGATTTATTTATCTGTTTTCCTCACTATGAGAAAATTTCATCGCCCATTTTAATTCTTCTCGTCCTTTCTCCCTTACTCTTGATCCATATTCTAAATGGTCTCCTTGCTTCCCTTTCTATATTCAACTCCTTTTTTTTTGTCCGTACTATTTTAAGTCCTTTTTGTTTTTTGAGTAAATTACTGAAATCGTCCCTGTGGTTTGGTCAAAATTGCACGTTTGGTCCCTAACTTTTTTTTTGCACTCGGATCGTCCCTGTGGTTTGATTTTGTTGCGTTTTTCGTCCTTATGGTTTGGTAAAAATTGCATGTTTGGTCCTAACTTTATGTATGTAAGGGACGAAAAATGCAACAAAATCAAACCACGGGGACGAAAAACGCAACAAAATCAAACCACAGGGACGATTCGAGTGCAAAAAAAAAAGTTAGGGACCAAACGTGCAATTTTGACCAAACCACAGGGACGATTTCAGTAATTTACTCTTGTTTTTTTTTTCTTTACCTTTCTTCAACCCTTTAACACATAGATCAAAGTTCAAAATTCAGAGAGTTCATTCCAAGATCAAAATTATACAGAAAGACTTTCAAGATCAAGTTTCTACCCTTCAAGATCAAGTCAATATTGTTGATTTTTTTGCATCGGTTTAAGTGTTCTCTACTGCCTTCTACACAAGTCAGAACAAGAACATGGCAGAACCTTATCTTTTTTTGGCGACGACTTCGCCGAAGCCCCCCATCTCGCCGGAACCCTAGCAACCTCTGCAGCCAAGTTCACCGGTCCAGTTCTTCCCTTCATCGTTGCATCAGGTTATCTTCGCCAAAGTCGTCATTGTCGCATCCCCTGCTGGAGCATTGCTCCTACCTTTATTTTTGTCTCCTACTCATGTTGTCTACGTACATATTACAAATAACTCATAAAAAAAACATATTATATATTGGAATGAATACATATTAAAACTTGAAATGAATGTATTGGTTTTTTCTTATATATTTCCGCAGACATACAAATCTTCAAAGATATAGCAACAAATAGATACTTTTTGAAAGATAACAATTCTCGTATTATCATGGTTGTCATCAAATCAAGGAGTATACCCTTTCTTGGATTTTGTTATCTTTCAATATCCTAGTCAAACATACTTTTACGGGAATTGTTTTCTTGGATATAAGAGATCTTGTTAGCTAGTCTTCCTTCTTTGAGTTTCAGACCACTTCTTCTTTCGATGGCAATATGACAGAGTTGTTTTTAGGCCTTTTTATCCCTCCAAATACATGTCACTTAGTAGTTAACAACAGATCCATGGACCATGAGTCCATGAGCCTCTATTAGTCTGTTTCAAAGTAATTCAAATTCAAACCATGTGTTTTGGGTTATGGGCCTACAAGAGGTAAACTACACCTAATGGGCTTTGTTTTACTATATAGGTGATCACTTTTGTATCTTGTCAAAATTATGATATTTCATTATATCTATTTATGAAAAATAGTTATTTTAATGATTATTCTTATAATATATTATTTTTCATAAAAATATATTTAAAAAAATGAACCAAACAAATCTACATAAAGACCTACCAGATCTAAGCAATATATTTTAAATTTACATCATAGTTTGAGGATTAATCTTTGGCATTAGAGATGGCCTTAAACCAAAGCGGAGCATGTAGAAGTCAACGGGTCAAACAAAGAAGGAACCAAATACTTCCTTCCACTTGTACCATACGCATTAAAACTTGCACCTGTAGTACCATCCACCAACAAATCCCCAGGGTATCCTGGATACGCCCCTTTCCCATATACCCCTTGACACGCGGATGCAGCTTCTAATGGTGCACTCGCATCCCCCTGATAATACCCATCTCCAAAAGGATTAGTAGCTGTAGCAGCCAATAAGCTAGCCAAGTTAATCACCATTCCGTCTACACCCACATCGTTGTTGGGTGCGACCAGTGGTGCACCCTGTGGTCCGTAAATCGGTTGGTGAAACGGCCACGCGCATTGACCCGGACACTGAGTCACCGAGTTGCCAACCCAAATGTATACAAATCTGTATTTCTTTCCTTTATGGCCATTAACATTGTAACTTGACTTGTGGGTGCCGCATCTGCTGGAGCAAAAACCGGTAACTGTTACGTCCTCCGCCGTCAAGACAATGCTGACGGTGTTTTCCGATGCATGGTTGGAAGCGAGTTTAACGAGTTGGTCGTTTGTTAATGACTTACCAATGGAATACATTGGGTCGGATGTTTGTTTAGCGAGTGAAAGAGATAATGTGATGGGGTTGTTTGATTTGGTGTGGTAGTTCCCGGTGGTTTTCCACCATTTGGCGACGGAGGGTTTGGGGGATGTGGTGGAGCTAGAGACGGAGAGGGAGGTGATGAAATCGGAGATGATGGATTTCTGGGTGGGGTTGAAGTTTCCGTACCATATAAGGTTGACGGAGATGTTGCCGGAGAGGAGAGGACCTTTGTGGTATTTCATTAAGTCGGAGGAATCGGGAAGTAACTCAGTGAGTTTTCTGGTTGCGAAAGAAGCATGGAGAATGGAGAAAAAGACGAAGAGAAGGTGTAGGAGAAAGGTGGTGGTGGTGGTAGCCATTTTCATGAAGGATTTGATTGTGTGGAATGAGTTGATTTAAGGTGAACGAAAATGGTGGTGATATTTATAGAGAGAATGTAAGTGAAATCGTCTCCAATACGCTGCTTCTTTTTAACTTTTTTAACACAGCGTAGGGCCATGGGGGCGGTGGTGGCACTAACACTAAGTACTTTTAAAACTTCTTCTCAACAAAATAGTAATTTAGAGGGACAATGATCAATAATGCCGACATGTTAGATAAAAAGTGAAGTAGGGTTCACGAATTAAGCAGAATAAAGAGTGGAGTAGGATAAAATAGTGGTAGTAACTGGACCCCACAGAGCTCATGTGGCATAAGGGTGTGTCAGGTTGTCCACGTGGCTCAAGGTAACAATGACAAGTGTAGTATACCGACCACGCCCTCATTGCATGGTTCCTTTTTTCTGTGTTCTAAATTATAGCTTCCACCGAAATAGGATGATCGACTCGTTTACATATAGTTTGGTTGGAGTTGCATGTTTGAATGTGTAGTAAAGATGTAAGGAAAGAACCATTGAAAAATAAAAATATGTTGAGATGTATCATATGATTATATTGTGTTTTTAAAACAAATTTGTTTATTATTGGATATTTGTTTTCAAAACATTAGGACTATTTTTTTTTTAGAGATGTTCAAACAACATTACAAACATATAAAATAATAAATGGATGGCACGTAACAAATATAGGTAATATTATCATAAATATTTCTATTTAAAAGTGTCAAATACATTAATTATAAAAACGTATTTAATAATATGTGTCGGACACATATTAGAAAATCCGTTCCAAATAATTAATTAATGCACATCATATTTATTTATGATAATAAATCTCATAATTACAATTTCGTATATGAATCGTTAGAAAAATACCAATAATAAATAAATAAATAATAGCAATCATATAATGTTTTAATAACATCAAATTTAACATAATAAAAATGAAATAAAAAGGACCAAAGTGGAATGTAGTGTTAGAAAATTTAGACAACCATTTGATTGTTTTTTGGATTTAAAACCGGGAGAGTCAAGATTACAAACGAATAGTATCACATAATATTGTCATTTTCTATTAAAGTTAATAGCCTTTGACTTCCAAAATTAAATTACAGAGATAATTACTTGTGAACTTTTGATTTTGTTCATATTTACTCACTAAATTTTTTTTTCGTTATCTATTTGTCACTGAACTATTGAAACTGTTCATATTTTATCCTTATGACCGGTAACAACCGGTCATAAAGGTAAAATGTAAACAGTTTCAATAATTCAGTGGCAAACAAAAAAAAAATTAATAACTAAATATGAACAAAGTTTAAAGTTCGTTTCTCTGTCAAAAAGTTTAATGACTAAATGTAAACAAACTTTCCTTTTGTCCTATGGTTCAGCAATTATGTATTTTTGTTAAATTTTAACAATATTTGTTGATGAAAAAATCTATGAAATACAAAAAAAAAAAAAAAAAAAAAAAAAAAAAAAAACCGAAAAATGTATAAAAAAAATGAAAAGCGAAATCAATATTATATGTATAAGTTTTATGTTATAAAACTAAGCAATATTATAGGTATAAAAATCATCCTAATATTATATATATTAATTTTGTATTATAAAATTATGCAACACATAAATTGACATACATTAAACAATATACGTTGTTTATAAAAGAATACAAACATACATTGATACATTATATATGTTGTTATACTTCATGTATTGACATACGTCATATTAGTATATTTACTATTAAAAAGGATATCAAAAATGAAAATCAAGTTGTTTAGAATTTAGATATTTTTAATTTACCCGAACAATTGATTTATATATAAGATTGTCTTTTCTTAAAAAAAAATTATTGAAATTTATGATTATTTAACTACACATATTGTAACATCCGACGTTCAGAAGCAAGAAGTTGAAGGGTGCTAAGTGAAAATAAAGGAAGGGACTCAGCGAGTAGGTCTCTTAACTCGTCGAGTCGAAGCGGGTGTCGGGCACGTGGTTAAGTGGCCTGACTGTCGACGAGTCAGTGTTGGACGAGGAAAACCCTAATCTTCGGGTTTGCACCTTATTTAAAGGACTTAATGTCCTCCCCTCAGCTCCCTTGGCCCCCTTTGAGATCCGTAAACCCTAGAATCGTGAGTGAGAACCCTTGGAAGCAATTTGGAGCTTAGATAAGTGATTTGGTGAAGAGATCTTGAGGATCAAGAAGCTTGGATCAAGGAGATTTGTGGAGATTCGGATTACTCTTCAGTAGGAGGTCGTTTTGGAGGTAATGAATCGTTATCTTTGGCTTTCTCCTTTTTAGATCCATCTTTCATGGAGTTTTAGGGTTTGTTTGGAGATAATATGTTGGGATTTTGGTGCATGAGTTAGATCTGGAATTGAAACTCCATCTGAGCTCTATTTGGATCAAAGATGCAGAAAACCCTTTTAGTTGCTATGCAAAAGCCATTCCCCATGAGTTAAAGTTCCTTTCTAGCTTGGTTTTTGGTACTATGGGACATGAAGCACGTAAAGGTAACAACTTTATGTTGCTAATGGACTCTAGAGACCCTGATCTATTGTTTGGAGTAAATAAGTAGCTTTGTGACTTGGGAATATGAGAATGCACGTAAGGACTCGGCGAGTCTGGGAGATGACTCGACCAGTTGGGCTAGGGATCAGACTTTGAGTCGTGTAGTGACTCGGCGAGTCGCATGGGTGAATCAGCGAGTCGTATGATGATGAGCTTGGACTCGATGAGTTGAAGAACAAGTCGGCGAGTCTGATGAAGATTGTCGTGGACTCGGCGAGTCTATTCTTGGACTCGGCGAGTCATGACGCAGAACCCCCAACCTCGTCTGGTTAAGACTCAGAGCAATGAGTTGAGTGGTGATTCAGTGAGTTGGACAGATTGGGACTCGAAGATTGTTGGACTCGACGAGTCATGGGATGACTCGGCGAGTCGAGTCAATCGGAAGGTTGAATTTTACTGAGGACTTTGACTTTGACCTTCAAGGGTATTATGGTAAATTGGTAATTTATGTCAATGGATCATTGATGGCTTTAGGTGTTGGAGTTGGAGGCAGTGCTTCAGGATTTAGCTTTCGTGGTTCGGTACAGCAGATTTCAGGTGAGTTATCCTCACTATATCGACACGGTCTACGGCACCAAGGCCGGCCCTTTATCGGATGGAAATCCGGGTATTATTTGTTATGTTTGATTTGCTAGATCTGCATCCTGGTATTTAGGATGGTATTATGTTAGTGACTTGGTTAAGGTCGGTATCCCGGTATATAGGGTAATGTTATTTTAGTGACCGGTTAGGTCGGAATCCTAGTTAGGATGTTGATATGTTGTGTGATCTGTTAGACTGTATGTCTGGTTAAGGATTGTTATGTGATTAATTGTATTATGTGTACATGGTTGTTTGACTGGGGTTGGGTTGAGGCGGGTCATGCTTTGTGTTGTAGGCCAACATACCCAGGGCGAACCGGATATCCAGAAGGCCCAGCGAGCGGTTCGGATAGGCTGAAGGCCCCAAGAGGGCGGACCAGACGTGCCGAGGCTCGGAGAGTGGACCAGGCCGACTAAAAGCCCGGTGTGGCGGATCGGTCATAATGTAGACTCAGAGGGTGGACCAGGTGGATTGAAGGCCCGGTGAGGGCGGACCAATCACACTGTAGACTCGATGTACATGGCTAGACACAGTGGGTGGACCAGGTGGATTGAAGGCCCGATGAGGGCGGACCAATCACATTGTAGACCGATATGCATGACTATTCTATTTGTGATATGTTATGAGTATGTTTAGATGTGGTTGGTATTTTGGGGGTAACTCACTAAGCTTTCGGGCTTACAGTTCAATGTTTTGTATCAGGTACTTCAGGAGATCGTGGCAAGGCAATGGCATGATCGTACAGCTCATCATTTTTATGTTACTGTTTCTGGGAGACTCTGATAATAAACAAATTGAAAACATTTTTGTAATAATTTGTGGATAAAGATTGTTTTTGAAAATTTTAAATTAGTTGGAAATTTTATGGTCGTTACACATATAGAGTTAAGTAAAATCGTTAACAACTTTTATGTCTATATTACCTTTACAAAAATATTTTTTTGGAAAAGAAATATGTATATATTCAGCAATTAAAACGGCACTATGGGTGAGAATGGTTCATTTTATTGTTAAACCAAAATCAGTTTGCAAATTTTTATTTTTTATTTTGGAAAATACCAAACCATTGGTCTTTAATTTCGGTTTGGGTTTTTTGTTTGTTTTTAATATATTTATCTGGGTTTTGTTTTTGTATTTCATAGATATCTTTATCAACAAATGTTGTTAAAATTTAACAAAAATACATAATTAACTAAACAATAAACAAGAGAAAAGTTTGTTTATATTTAGTCATTAAACTTTTTTGACATGGAAACGAACTTTCAACTTTGTTCATATTTAGTTATTAAATTTTTTTTCATTATCTATTAACCACTGAACTATTGGAAAAAAAAAATTAGTTACTAAATGGGAACAAAATTCGAAAATTCATTACCCTTTCAAGTCATTATCCCTTAAATTTATTCGTGGGTACACGCCTATAATGTACTAATAAATAAATATCTTATTTAAAATTAAAATTTCACTATCCTTAGGAAAATTGCATTAAAATTCTAAAACTAAGATCGTTCGGTATGGGGCTGTTAAGGCTGGTTATTGTCTACATGGCACAACCTTAACGGCGTTACCACGAAGGGAACACCGCCACCAACTCTAGTTATGGGATGTGGCGTTATGAAATGTGGTAACGAGCACGAGAGTCAACACCCAATTAGATTATTTCCTTCTATTTTTCTTTATTTTTCTCTATTTATCTCTCCACTTAACATCAAGTTATAACATCTGAACATCATCCCTACTTTATGTTATAACATGTTAAAATAGAAAATATGAGGTTTCAATATTTGACATCATATAATCTGGTCGTCTACACCTAGTCTAACAATGAAAAAAATGTTGGGGTTGTATCTTGAATTTGAGAGTACAATTACCTTCTTGAATTTAATAAGCATTTGACACATATAAGGCAAATTGTTTGAAGAGGCGTTGCCTAGCCTTGCAATTCTTGATTTGTATTTTATTTTTGGTGTTATTACATAACTATAATAACACAAACCAAACCTAAACATTCCAAAACAGCGCTATCAGCAACTATCTTTCTTCATAAAATCTTTGTAACTAAGTTCATACTGCATACTTACGTTCATATTTCAGCCATCTTCTCCTCTTCTTAACTTCGATATCGTTGATGGACCAAAAAAAGGGAAATCTATTGTTCTAAACACTTGTTAGAGAATGGCATATGAGCTTGGATCCACCGTGCTTCATATAGTAAAAAGCTTCTTACAAGTATCACAGATTTTGCTTTAATACAAGCTCCAAACAAATAATGTGGATTGTAGATGACAATCTAATTAACAAAGATTGGGAGATATTATCATGTTGTTAAGCAACGAAATGGCAATAAGATAGAAATTTCAAATTCAATAACAAGAGTGATTTAATTAGAACCAGTACAAACAGGTCAAAACAACATGACCTCGACAACAGATGATACTTTCTACAACACAAGTTAAACCCAAACCAATTTCATCAAATCTAAGCCCTCTCGCCTCTAATCCTCCTGGCCAATTGCATATCCTTAGGCATGATTGTAACCCTCTTAGCATGAATGGCACACAGATTGGTATCCTCAAACAAACCAACCAAATAAGCCTCAGAAGCCTCCTGAAGTGCAGCGACAGCACTGCTCTGGAACCTTAGATCGGTCTTGAAATCTTGAGCGATTTCTCTCACAAGCCTCTGAAATGGAAGCTTACGGATCAGGAGCTCTGTGCTCTTCTGGTACTTACGGATCTCCCTTAGAGCAACGGTTCCTGGCCTGAATCTGTGTGGCTTCTTCACTCCTCCGGTGGCCGGTGCTGATTTCCTGGCGGCTTTTGTCGCCAATTGCTTCCTCGGAGCTTTTCCACCGGTCGATTTGCGAGCAGTTTGCTTGGTTCTTGCCATTTTTTGCAAATACAGAGAGGGATTAAGAAGATTTTGTTGCTGCAATGAAAAGCGACTGATTGTTGTGAGGATTTGGGGAGGAAAATGTCTGTATTTATAATGGTTTGGTTCTTGACGAGAATTGTGGGAAGTTTGAAAATTTTAGGAGAACAGTCGGCGGAAGAGATCCTGGACCGTTGGATTGTTGAAATGAAAAAAGGACGGTTTAGATTATAATTTAAGAGAGGACGCGGATCGCTATCCGTGTGCTTTCTTTGTGACCAATTGTGTATTTTAAAAGGAAAGTTTCGATTAGAAATTTTTTACATGTATTTCAAATATGTTGTAACTTGTAAAAAATTGTTAACATAGTTTTGTTTTTTTTTTTCTTTTAGTTAACAAATACTAGCTTTGTTATTGGTTAATATTTAGGTATGTCAACCAAGTAATATCTATTTAGTATATTTTTAATTTCATTGATATATTCGTATCCTTTTAATTCGTTGTATTTTTTTATCATTGCATGTTTGTTTACCTTTTATTGTCACTTAATAATAGTTAAATCTGAATCTCTATGATTAAGGGTGTTTGAGAAGGTTTTGGGGCTGAGATATGTTGATAGAAGCGTAGGGTTTCTCGCTACCTTTTTGTGTATATAAAGTTCGTCGAAAGCGGACCTAGAATGAAGGAGTTAGGGCACTTTGAAGATAATGACATAAATGGTCCCTTAATGGGAAAAGTTGGCAAGTAGAGCCATGCATGCAAATGAGACGAGTGGGTACGCCCAGCGTAATGAGTCGCTTAGTCGCGGGTGCACGGGAGGCATACGCCCTGCGTACGTCCAGTGTCCAGAAACCTTAGTTTTAGGGTTTGCCACTATATAAGGAACATTATGCCCTAAGCTGCATCCTCCATTTCACCCCTGGACAACCCCCACAAAAACCCTAAGGGTGCGTTTGGTTGTGGAAAATTTTCCAGTTTTCTAGGAAAAATTTCCAAGAAAAACGAAAATTTTGAAAACGCGTTTGGTTCGTTCAGTTTTCCAAGGCTTTCTAAGAAAATGAAAAATTTCAGTTTTCCAAATTGTATGTAAATTAAAAAAGTGATTTTTACAGTTTTCCAAAGTTTTCTAAATTTCTAAGATGGAAAATGAAAACTCCACCCGTTCCAACCAAACGCGTTTTCATTGAAAAATGAAAATGAAAACTCAACCCTATTTTCTGAAAACATTTTCATAGAAAATGAAAATAGTTTTCCACAACCAAACACACTCTAATCCTCTTGAGTGTTCTCGAAGCTTGTAAGGTCATTTTGAGTGCATCTTAGTGTTCTTGGAGTGGAGGGATCATCTTTAAGCCTCATAGATCGAGGAAGAGCTTTTGGATCCAAGTTCTCAATCCCATTTGGAAGCCTCGTAAGGTATAAAGCTTCTAACTTTCCTTATAGAAGCTTAGATCTAGATGTAGGAAGTTTTGGGATCTTTCTAGGTCCAAAGAATGAACCTTTATGGTGTAACTTTGTCTCCAAGCTTGGGATTGCCACCCTTAAAGCTAAAAATGTCCCATGAGTAGTAAAGTCTCGATTTTAATGGTATTTATGAGCTATTGCATGAGATCTAGCCTTTGTTATGGAAGTTTGTTGCCACCTTTTGAGTTTAGGTTTGTTTGGTGGATTGCAAGTCACCAAGTTAGTGACTTTATGGATTAAGACGTGGAAATGGACCAGAATCTGTGATTGTAACTTCTGAAATGGAGTAATAAGAACTTAATGGAAAAGTGTCTTAACAGAGTATTACGTTGAGCGTACATGCAGGTACGCCCGACGTAATCGTCACCAAGCTTGTACGCTAAGCGTACATTAGAGTGCGCCCCGCGTAACGTTGCCAGTTGGGCTTTATGCATTTTGGGCCTCAGTGTGGGTTGTGTTTTGGATTTTGGGCCTTTGAGCCTTAGTCGGCCAGAAGGAGTCAATGAATATGGGCCAAGTATAGTATTGGACTTAGGGTAAAGCCCAATAAAAAGGAATTAGGCATAATGTAGCAAATTGGGCCATTATTGGGCCTTTAGTGGGTCATTGATGGTCTTAGAAAGAATTAGAGGGTTTGGGCCATGTTTATGACCCACACCATAGAAGGGGTAAAATAGTCATTTTACCCATAGAAGGATCCTTATTCTGATTTGGTGTCTTAATTGATCATGATAGTCGGGGAGCAGCCGGAACAACAGTCAGGGATCTTTCACTCGTATTTTCAGCAGTCAGTTCTTCGAGGTGAGTTTTCCTTCCAGTAGGAACGGGTCTATGGCCACAATCTCAGCCCGTTTAGATAGCAGTAGTTCCGGACTTGGTCCGATGTAGTGGTTCAGTATGCTTGATGTCTTTATAATCCATGCATGTTTATGTGTTAGTTAGTCCGAACCTCGGTCTAATGCAGTATGCAGTATATGTGCTTATGTTATATGCTATGATCATGTTATGCTATGTTCAGTTAGTCCGAACTTCGGTCTGATGCAGGGGCAAGGCCCTAGTTAGTCCGGACTTCGGTCCGATGCAGGGGGCAAGGCCCCAGTTAGTCCGAATTTCGCTCTGATGCAGGGGGCAAGGCCCCAGTTAGTCCGGACCTCGGTCCGATGCAGTGGGTAAGGCCCAAGTTAGTCCGAATTTCAGTCCGATGCAGGGGCAAGGCCCCAGTTAGTCCGGACTTCGGTCCGATGCAGTGGGCAAGGCCCAGTACGTGCTTTATATGTTATTGTTGATGGGTTTTGAGCACCACATCATTCCTATGGTGTACATGCAAACCCTAATAACTTTTGGATCTAGTTTGTCTAATGAACATGCAATTGAATATCTAAAGTTATAAATCCTAGATCTAACACATTATAATCTAAATTAGGGTTTAGAGAATACCTTTAATTGTTATGTAGCAATAACAATCAATTCCTTGCTTTGATTGGCTTCAGAAAGCTTAGTGCCTCAAGTGTTGCACCTCTAATGGAGTCACAAACACCACTAAGCAACTAGGATGAAGAGGGAGGACAGAGAAGGCACCAAAAATGGCTGGAAACCCTAAAGGAAGTATTCACCACGTTTTTGGGCCCATAAGGGTTCCTTATATATGCTAGCTATTAGGGTTTACAGCTAGGAAACCCTAATCTGACTGCTTAAGCCCTAAGCAGCCCATTGACTCCCTCTTCAGAAGCCTTGGACGATTTCTAATGGGTTTCCCCATAGAATTCGTCCACTCCAACTTCTATGGGGTCCATTAGCCCATCTATGTAATTATCTTATAATTACACACTAAGTCCCTTAAGTTTAATTAATCTCTTTTAGCCACAAAATAATTCCTAATTAATTCTTGACTAATAGTCTAATATCAATTAAACAATATGATTTCTCCTTTAATATATTATGATATTATTCTCATAATATATTAACAAATCATAATTAAACCTTTCTCTCCTTAATTCATCCTACATATTGCTATGGTGAAGGCAACCCAAAAGGACCATGCTCATAATTGGGTCAAGTACATACCAAAATAGTTATGGACTTAGACACTAATTCAACAGTCTCCCACTTGGACAAGTCTAATAACTATTTTGCATGACTTCGGAACCTGATCAACAATGGTAGTTTTCAAAAACCGTTGTCAACTCTGATCTTATCAGATACACGTATCCTTTAGATAATGGATCATATAATCCTCCATTCTAGATACCGTATAGACTAAGACATTCTTTATGTCTATAAGTTGTTTCCCGACTGACGATTTATGACGACTGACAACATACTACAATTGAACACATCAACTTAGTCCCGACTTGGCCAAGCGCTTATGGTGTCATCACTAAATCATCAAGGGGCCCACATATATCGCTTTTATCCCACTTTGGGTAAAACTTCGACTCAAATGCTCGCTTGTACTCACTCATCAAATCACACACAACAATAAGTTTTATAACACCAAGTTACCGGTGCGTTTACTTATCATCAATGTGCAACCGACCAGCAAATAACAACTCCCACGTCTCGGTTTCAAGAATATACAATATTATCGGCTCACAATTACTCGTGATAAAATCCATGAAGTGATTTAGGTGAGCATGGGTTTAATCCAATACTCTAATCTTATTAAAGTACTCATGAACTCTGAAACAAACTTGTGCTATGTCTAAACACTTCAGACAATCTACAGACAGATTCATGACAGTCTTCCTTCATACCTACTTCCAACGTATGACCGACTGTGGAGGTTTGAATAACCAAGTTATTATGGAAGTCAAAACATACAGAGTGAAACACAATAATAATATTTAATCCTACATGGCCCCAAAACTTTTAAGCGTAAATAAAACACTTTTATTTAAACACCATATTGATTACTCATTATTCATTGTTTACTGTTTCAGAAAATCAACTTATTACTTGAATTACAACAATAGTTGTCCCATGCTTTGAGCATGCACGTTATGTTTCCTGTGGTCCATACTTTGTGAAACAGATCAATTATAAACTTTTCTAATGATGCTCATTTCACAATTCCTAATCCTCAACGATAGTGTAAGAATACAAGGTTCTTACCACTAATAGAATATGTTAGATTCTAACATTTTATGCAACGATCCTTTCGTAAAGTCATAGCACAAAAGTCACCAAGACTTGGCCAATGAAAACACAAGGTTCTCTATCAGAAATTGTTACAAAACAATTTTATAGATGTGATGTCTCTCACTCAAAGTACATTCCTTTGAACATCCTTTTTGCATAAAAAATTATAATATAGACATAAATTCTTAATTTCCAACTCCAAATATGGAAACATTTCCAACTCCAAATATGGAAACATTTCCATATTTGCCATACGACAACTCATTCTTAATAGAATTTTATCTATTCATAATAATGTCGATATGGTCCATCCAACACTATACTTCCAACTACTCACAAGCAACAAATCATTGGCGAACCTTAGATCGTCCTTTGATAGTTGTTTAATTATTTTAGTCAAAATCGTTCTAGTTCCTTTTCCCTCTTAATGCGCTAAGCATTTGGAAAATTTTAAAATGATCAAATATTATAGCATATGCAATCGATCCTATACCCGAAGCGTATGGAACACGATTGATATTGTCTCACATGAAGACGTGATACTTTACCAGTCTTCTGCTATAATATTTCTAATTGCCATGTTATCACAATTTTGATTATGAAAAGGGATGACGTAATCATAACCAAATTTTGAGAATGCAATTATCCTTTCCATATATAGAATTTCCTCATGTTGAACCATTCCAACACAACATCCATATATATTTGACTAAATTTGATTAAAAATTCCACATTCTAAGCCTTTAGATTTGAAATGAAGTATAATATTTTATCCCTTAATTATAGCAAAACAACTTTTCAACCCCTACAACTTTGCAAAGTGAATCTTTGTTTTCCATAATTAATATTGCTAACTTGCAATACATGAAATAATAATCATGCTCCCACTAACACGGTGATTATTACCATACAAGCATAACACTTATGCTCCCACTAGCTTTGACGTATATTTAGAAAACATCTGAACTTTCAGAAAACAATGCTTATTGAATTCCTTAAGCTCATATTTCTAAATACCTGATGCTTTGATAAGCCTTTATTTAAGCTTCTTAAACTCATACACCTTTGCCTTAGAAAGCTCACATGTGACATGTGTGTCTAAAGAAATTCAAAACTTATGTTACTAAGTCCCAAATGTTCAGACCAATTGCCAAATCTCACAATTCGAACTATGAAAAGGGATGCCGTAATCATAATAGAATTTGAGAATACAAATTTTCACAATTGCAATCTTCTTAAAATCTTTCTTAGTTAAATCATTTCCTCACAATCATTTTCATGAAGGAGATAAAACTTACAACACTTAGATTTCAAAGTTTATGTGTTCATATCCATGTGAATTTGTCATAACAACAATCATAAGACAATGTTTGTGACAAATCCAACTCATATGGATTGAACTTGTTCAATCTTGATTTCTCGCCTTATGGCAACATGAATGCCCACCATTGCTTCCAGGTTGTTAAGCAACTCACCCTTACCTTATCAATGTACTTTCCATTGACCAGGGTGCTTTGACTTTATGCAATCCAATTGAGAACTCATAGAACTCATATTGCATAGTTGACTTAATCTGGAATGGAACAGAAACAAAATTATGTCAACACGACAGGTCGTCAACCTGAAGTCGTGTGCTAGTGATTGACTATCAGTTTATTCTTGATTAGCTCTTGAACTTTTCAAGACAATTGAGACTCTCACTAACTTCTTGACATATATGATTCTGTTTGTCAAGGAACTTTTCTTGACAAAACAAATATTCAAGAGTTAGTGCGAAATCCTATAAAGACTAACACTTCACTAGATTGGTTCTCGTTGGTCTTTGTCTTTTGCAAGACATCACAACTTACCAATTTCAAATGTGCAAGAATAAGAAGACTTTTTCCAATTCCACACTTGTTGAGTGTTATAAAGCTACTAAAGACGTGTCACTCAATTCGCAATCTTGGAGTATGACTCTAAGACTCGATATTGGAACGAAGTATGATTGACTTCTTGATTTTAACCATTTCCACAATTCTCGATTCCTCTTCTTATCCATAGATGTTGGATTAGTGTCTAAGTCCATAATTGTTTTGGTATGTACTTGACCTGATGGTGCATGGTCCTTTTGGGTTGCCTTCACCAAAGCAACTTGATAGGATGAATTATGGAGAGAAAGGATTAAATATGATTTATTAATATATTATGAGAATAATATATTAAAGGAGAAATCATATTGTTTAATTAATATTAGTCAATAATTAATTGGTAATTAGTTTTGTGACTAAAAAAGATTAATTAAACTTAAGGGACTGGAATTGTAATTATAAGATAATTGCAATTTGGGCCATGGATTGTCTTAAATTAAGGAGTGGACGAATTCTATGGGAAACCCATAAGGAAATCGTCCAAGGCCCTAATTAAAGGAGCCCATGGGTTGCTTAGGGCTTAAGCATCCAAATTAGGGTTTCCTTGTTAGATAACCCTGATTGCCTAACTATATATAAGACCCTTATGACCCAAAAACGTGAAGAAGACTTCTCTAGGGTTTGTAGATGTTTTTGGGCAGCCTCCATCCTCCATCCTCTTCATCCTCTTGCTTATGGTGTTTGTGAACCATTAGAGGAGTGACAATTGTGACTCTAAGCTTTCTAAAGTCAATACAAGGAGATTTGCGATTGTTATTGCTACATAACAATCAAGGTAACATCTTAAACCTATTCTCATGTTAATATGGTTACTTGAATGCTATAATTAGGGTTTATAGTCTTGGATAACTTGCATGTACAATAGAGAAACCTAGATCCAAGCATCAGGGTTTGTATGAGCACATAGGATGTTCTTAGGACCAAAACTCATCAATACAAATGTACTAAGACTCACTTAGAGGATCAATTGAGACATGGTTCTTAATCATTAAGACTTATCATAAAACACAATAAAAGATACTCTCCCTTCTTCTTAGAATAGATAAACTTTTATCTTTCTGCCTACTTGATTCTTCTTATTCGTTCTGTTGTTTATTGAAACATTTTCAATCAACTCATAATTACACTTAATCTTATAAGTATAATCATATTTACTAAACTTTAGTAAATCATGACGAATAATCTATCTCTCTTTGTGGTGGACTTGACCAGCGCACAATCAAGTGTACCTGATCCCTAACCCTTCACTTGAGTCTTTGTCAAGGAATTAGTCTAATTTCCAAGTATGAAAGTTTTACATTCATCACACAATGCAGGTTGCATGATTCCAAGTTTCTGTCCAATTGAAACTTGGGCAATGAGAAACTCACCCTATTTGGTAAATTCTCAACATTTCCACAAATAACACAATTAAGAATCAAATCCATTATTGCTAATAGTAGAAACATTCAAACATTAATTTTTTCATACATGCCATTGCAAGAATAAATAAATAAGACAAAAACAAATTTTATTTTATTGCGGAAAAATTTTGTCCTTACAATGTAATTCAACTGAAAAACTATGCTATTAAATATTCCTAAGCAATCTATTCCAACTCCAAGTAGTAGCTCAAAAATCCAATCTTTAAACAATGCAATCGAAATCCATTTTCTTCACGATTAGATTCAGCTCACTTCTTCCCTTAAGCTTCCTCTCTTTTCTTCGATCCTACAATACATCAAAATGTAATCTTATCACATCATGAGTTAAGAATCTAGAATAGGAACTCAGAAGAGTTAGATAATGGATTTTACCTGAAGTAGAGCCATATGCCTTGACTCTCCCATCTCTTAGATCTCTCAGGTAGTTTGGGCAGCTTCATTTCCAATATCAATGAGGGCCACGTCGTGTTCCATCATATAGTACTCTCTTACGAACTCACTATATGATTCAGGAAGCGACTGAAGAACCCAGTCAACAGCCAACTCACCTGAAATCTCGACACCCAACATCCTTAACCTGTCAATGTGTGACTTCATCTTTAAGACGTGTGCAAACACAGGTTTCCCATCTTCGTGTTTACTTGCCAAAAGGGCTTGAGTGAGCTTGAACTTTTCAAGCCTTCGAACTTGTGGGTCAGAGAGAATAATCGGAGGAGGTGAAGCATGATTTCTTGTTCCTCGATCATATCGTGGAATATCATCTTCGTTTGGAAAGCTTGTTCCAAGGGATTTAGGAAAACCACAGTTAGATTCAGACATCTACAAAACGGTTCCAAATTCGTGGGTTTTCAATGAAGAAGACCATAGCAGATCTGGTGTTCTTTGTTATAAGAACCCAATAAATCATATTTGGATTTTAAAAGAAGGAAGGTTGTGAAGATGAAGGGGTTATGAAGTTGAACACGAAAACCATCTGAAACCCAGATCAAGCACCCTCAGAATTCCTAAAGCTTGATTTCTTGTATGAACTCGATTTCAGATTTAAGTTCATGTATATGTGTGTGTATGTAGATTCGATTTTTGGGTTCATAAATCGAAAAGAGAAAAAATAAGTTTTTTGATCCGAACATCAAATGAAGATGTATGAATATCTGAAAATAGAATGAAGAGATCTGAAAATCGCTCCAAACCGTAAAGATCATTGGATTTTAGATCTTAACACTTTTAGAGCTTGTTGTTGTTTTTTTTTAAAGAAGATGAACATGATGAAGACGAACACCTCCTAAAATCGACGAACACACCATGTTTGAAGGTTTTCAAGGGAAGCTTCATCAGGTCTTGGTTGAAGACAATGAACATCAGATTTAGGCTGGAGGTTGAAGATGATGAACATTAGATCTATAAAACACGATGTAGCTTCAAAACCAATTCCAAATATGAACTTCAAATTGATTTCATCCATGGACTGTGTGTCGGATCTAACAAAACAAGGAGATGTGTGTGTCAGAAATCGTTTCCAAATCATTCCATGTTCATCAGCTTTGGTTCCAAAAATCTAATGAACACACATATAAAATCAATTTATAGAGACAAGTATGACTTTGAAACTCATTTATGGGTTGAAGTGGTTGAAGGATTTCTGGTCATCGAAGAAGATGACCGGAGCCTCGCCGAAACTCACAAGAACACCGGAAACCGGCTAAACCTTCGATAGCAGGTCATAATGATGTTTTTTGAATAGTTCAATAAGTTCAATGGTAAAATATGGACAAAAGAAAAATAAAAAAACCAGTGACCAAATATGTACAAATCAAAAAATATATTACCCTTTTAAGTCATTATCTTTTTTTTTTTATCTAGTATTGCTAGCTGTCAAAACAGAACAGAACAGTAGCAAAACAACACAAAATTGAAACTGAAATATTTTATTTTCTTTTGTTTCCTGTAAAGTCGAGTAGCAAAAAAAATACCCAAAAAACATTTTGTTCGTTTTGTACAAACTAATTTTTTTAAGATTGTAGAAAACTATAACCGGGATAAGTGAAAACGAAACATAAATTAACGAAAGCTGAGACTTGTGTTCGACATAATGTTTTTAAAACAAATTCAACCCACACACCGAATGTTTGTTTCCTATGATACAACAACAAAAAAACGGTTCTTCAAGAAAGCCAAACTTAACAAGATCCGGATATTACCTTGATACATGCTAGAAAACACAATTTTAGAAATGAGAAGAGTGGAAAGTTTTTGGGTCTATTTTACCATTTACAAGAATATTTTATTTATAGTGCAAACTTGTAATTATCACGGTGATTATAAAACCAACAATTTAGTTACATAATTAAATAAATTTTAAACACAAAAATGTAACTGAAATTGTGTTTAATTACTCACTTTAATTCAATTTTAAAGAAAGATGAACAAAAATAAGAATTTTGCTTAATTTAATTGTTTAAGCATTCAACCATTCAAACACCATATTTTGACGAATAATTTCTCATTTATTTTTTCCAAAATGAAACCCAAAATATATTTTAATAACATGGGTGATTATCCTACCATGAAACATGTAGTAGTAGGTATGCAACTCGAATTGGCAGTCAAGAAAGCACTGGATTAATTAGTTTAATAAGCCAAAACGCTTTGTTACCTTTTCAAAAACAAAAAGAAACTCATAAAATACAACGATTAAAAATGTACGCATCAAATAACAATTCATTCCATGGTTGCAAACACAAAACATTGGTCGTGTAAAAACATGATCAAATACAATAACAAACTCTATAAATTACATATTGTTGGAATTTATTGATATACAACAAAAGGTTGATGGTGGAGACAATTGACTATGGAAATTGATTGTTTATAAGATGTTAAAATACAAGTACACTCATATAAAACGCTTACAGCTTGTGACATTCTCGTAAGCCCCCTCAAATTAGAACTCTTTCTAGAACAAACATATCATAAATCATTTTGTAAACGTCTGCAGTTTATGGATTACTTTCTCCAAACTAATCATGGAAGAACCAGAAGGATAAGCGCATGCCTCAAATGCCTTATCTTTCCAGTTAATGGCGTTCTTCCTCATCTCATTTCCTTTTTCTTTTGTCACCAACTCAATCACTAGCCTTTCAACTTCATCTCTTTTTACATCATTGTCAATCTCCATGGCAACCCCCCATTGGTTGCAACTCAACCAACAATTCGTTAGTTGATCTGCAAAAAATGGCCAAGAAAGCATTGGCACACCGTTTGTTAAACTTTCAACAGTTGAATTCCATCCACTATGTGTCAAAAACCCTCCTATCGATGGATGATTTAGAACTTGTTCTTGAGGGCACCACCCAGCCATCATCCCTCTACTACTTGTCTCTCTCAAGAACTCCAATGGAAGTGCTTCTGATTCGCCACTCACTATCCCTGGTCGTAATATCCATAAGAACGGTTGATTACTATTAGCAAGCCCCCAACAAAACTCGACTAGTTGTTGATGTGACATGACAGTGATACTACCGAAGTTCACATAAACAACTGATGACGATGCTTTTGAGTCTAGCCATTTCAAACATTCGGGTTCTTCTTTCCATAGATTTGATTCGATAGATGCTAGGGATTCATCAACGAGTTGCTTTTCGAGTAAATGCAAAGGACCGATGGCATAACATGGAGGAAATACTGAAGCAAGTGTAGCTAAGATGTCGTGTTCAAGATCATCGAAAGTGTTGAAAATAATGCCAGAGGCTTTTTTGGCCTTGTGAAGTTGTGTGTTTGTAAATTCTACCATGAATTCATCGCCAGGGTTGACAATTCTCATGAAAGGCGGAATATTTTTTAGAGGTATACCATGCATGTTTGGTATACAATCTACAACTTTATCCAAATACCCATTTACCACGTAACTTGAATCTGAAAATAAAGCATATGAAAAAGAGCACCAATTAGCACCTAAACTTTAATTTTATATCGAACATTGCATAGTATTATTATAGTTAACGATGTGACATTTGGTTATGCGTCATAATTAATAAATTTATTATTAATTCATACGATTCGAGACCCAAGCTCATTAGCCCACATTTCAAATCCATCACAATGATGCAGGCTATTAAACTAGAAGCTCCGTTCAGCCATAAAGAAGTAAAAGATGCAGTTTGGGCCTGCGGAAGTGAAAAGGCGCCAGGTCCTGATGGTTTAACTTTCAAATTTATAAAGACCTACTGGGAGATTATTAAAGACGATGTAATGAAATTCGTTTTGCACTTTGACAAATTTGGGACTTTTGCTAGAGGTTGCAATTCGACTTTCATATTACTGGTTCCTAAGGTCAAAGATCCCATCTCTCTCACAGATTACCGACCCATCAGCCTTATGGGATGTATGTCTAAAATCATTTCGAAAATCCTTGCCACCCGAATTAAATCTGTTATCGGGGATCTTATTGGAGATGTACAATCAGCGTATGTAGAAGGCAGGAGTATCCTAGACGGCCCACTAATGATAAATGAACTAATTTCTTGGTCAAAAGTGGCTAAAAGGAAGATTTTAATGTTCAAAGTTGATTTCGACAAAGCCTTCGATTCCATCAACTGGGAATATCTTGATTCGGTACTCTCACAAATGGGTTTTGGTAGTAAATGGAGACAATGGGTCCGTGGCTGCCTCCACTCATCCCGGGCCTCAGTGTTAATCAACGGTTCACCAACTTGTGAGTTTGGAATATCTAAAGGAGTTCGACAAGGAGACCCTTTATCCCCTTTCCTCTTCATCATTGCCATGGAAGGCCTCAATGTAGCGCTCGAAGCTGCAAAGGTAAACGGTATCTTCAAAGGCATCCAAATCCCAAATCACGGCCCCACCCTATCACACTTGTTTTACGCGGATGATGCCTTATTTGTGGGTGAGTGGTCCAGATCCAACCTAAAAAACTTAGCCAACATTCTAAAATGTTTTAACGCATCCTCGGGCCTCAAAGTCAATTTCCATAAATCAAAGATTTTTGGAATTGGAACCTCAATTAGAGAAACTGAGAACTGGGCTAGCATTCTTGGGTGTGAAGCGGGTTCATTCCCCTTTAACTATCTCGGAATTCCGATTGGAGCAAATATGAATTTGTGCAAAAACTGGAAACCTATCATCGATAAACTCCAAGCCAAGCTATCTACATGGAAATCAAAGACACTCTCATTCGGGGGTAGATTGACACTAATCACCTCGGTCCTGGGGAATCTTCCCACTTACTTCTTCTCTATGTTCAAAGCACCGAAGGCTGTCACGGATAAACTTGATCAAATTAGACGGAGATTCTTATGGGGTGGAGATGACAGCAAAAGGAAAATCCATTGGGTGTCTTGGGACAAAGTTGTTGCTCCCAAATTTGAAGGCGGACTAGGAGTGGGAACTATTCGTACCTTGAATACTAGCTTGCTAGTAAAATGGTGGTGGCGATTTAAAACTGAGAAAAACTCTCTTTGGGTTAAAGTTGTAAAAGGTATTCACAATCTTCATAACAAACCTCATGATTATCTTTCAAATCCGAAAATAAGTGGCGTATGGAACAACATTGCAGCATGCAAGAATGATCTCAAAAAAGTTGGGTTGGACACTATGGATGTTTTTCAATTAAACATCAAATTCGGTGATAATTCACTTTTTTGGTATGACAAATGGTTAGGCCCGGTTACACTTGAAGAAAAATACCCATCTTCTGTTTGAGTTGGAATCTAGGAAGAAATGTTTGGTGTCTGACAGATTTATAGACAATCAATTTGAAGCTCATTGGAAATCCAACGTGATTGATAACACCGAAATTAGGTGCATCAATAATCTCAAAAACGACTTATCAAGGGTACATTTGGAACCAGGAGAAGATCAATGGGCTTGTGCACTAGATAATGGCAGCCAGTTCACTGTTAGCTTGCTAAGGAAAAAATTGGAACATTTACAATACCCTAATCGTGTTTTACCAACTTTTAAATGGAGTAAGGTAACTCCGATCAAAGTCAACTGTTTTATATGGAGAGCAATGCAAAGGAAGATTCCATCCGCAGTGGCATTGAAATGCAAAGGGGTTGATATAGAAAATGATAACTGTGGCGCTTGTGTTAACAGATTGGAATGCTCTGATCATATCCTGGTACAATGTCCATTCGCATGTGAAGTCAGGAAGATTATTTTCAATTGGTGTGGTTTACAACAGGTTAAGTTCTCATCGGTCGGAGAATTAATCATTTTTGCAAAAAAATTGGGAAAGCAACCCAAGGAAGGCGATAAGATTCCTCAACATATGTCATGGCCTAATCTGGAACCTGTGGAAACTTAGGAATGAGCGGGTGTTCAATGGAGTATTTCATACTCCCATTTATGGTGCAGGGGCAATTAAGTCGATGGTGTACTTCTGGACAAAGTACAGGGGCAATGAAGGAACAGGTGATTGGGATAATTGGACCGTGTCTCCATTTACACTTTAAGTTCATAATAATGTATATCATTCCATGTATGTTTCTGCTTCGACCTTGTACTTCCGTTCCCCTGCTAGTTACTTGCTAGTAGTGGTTCGTTTTTATTAATATTATTCGCCGTTTCAAAAAAAAAAAAAAACGAAACTACGAATTTTCAGTATGTTTATTATATATATCCGATAACCAGCCTTAAAAACATTACTAAGCTAGGACTGCTCGATGGAAATATGTGCAAACTAAATTTCATAAATTTAGTGTATTATTATTGGGTACGCAGTAACCGATGTTAGGAAATTAATTAAAGTATTATCGATCTATGATAGTCCGAAAAATCTTGTTTCTTTGTTGCGTTGCAACGTAATTTGTGAAGGTTTTCTAAAAAGTATCATTTTTAAAATCTTTGACCGATATTAATATCATAAAGGAGTGTTTTTCTTTTTAAAATAACATATATTTCAGATTTTAGGAGTGTCACTCACTTATAAAAATACCATATATAGTTTATGGCCTGTCATATTTAATTCCCATAAGTTTTTTAGTACAAGCATTACCATTGAACTTGTTTGGATATAAATGGTTGATGCATTTTAACCGATTCATTGATAATATGTTTGACAAAAAACACAAGAGACTAAATATAAAAATACCATATATAGTTTATGGCTTGTCATATTTAATTCCCATAAATTTTTTAGAACAAGCATTACCATTGAACTTGTTTGGATATAAATGGTTGATGCAGTTTTAACCTATTCATTGATAATATGTTTGACAAAAAGCACAAGAGACTAAATATAAAAATATCATATATAGTTTATGGCTTGTCATATTTAATTCCCATAAGTTTTTTAGTACAAGCATTACCATTGAACTTGTTTGGATATAAATGGTTGGTGCAGTTTTAACCGATTCATTGATAATATGTTTGACAAAAAGCACAAGAGACTAAATATAAACAAAATCTAAAATATGTTATCTTCGTCAAATGGTTCAATAGTAATATGTTGACAAACAACGTAATAGACTAACTATAAACAAAATATAAACTATGTTATCATCATACGATGTAATATGAAAATTTTTTAAAAAATTCTGATGATAATATATAAATAAACTTAACAAGCTAAAATAAATAAAACTTAAACTATGTTACAAGTAATTAACCAATGTTAGGAAATTAAATGAAGTATCATGGTATTATGCAAAAGATTATTTGTTTTATATATCCTGACCGATTTTAATATCATATGGATTATGTATTTGGACCGAATATCCCGAATAGATGAAAGACTTTTCAATCTCAACAATAAAATAATAATTTAGAAAAAAAAAAATTTTTTTTTTAGCCGATGATTGATGATGTATCCAAGTTAAGATTACCTTTAAGCGGCATCAAACCGTTGTCCACAAGATTAGGATACTGATCGTAACAAATAAGTGCACCAGCTCCACCGGTATATAACAGAAACGCCGGGATACCAAGTTCTTTTCCGGCGTCGATGGTGAAGCCCATAAGTAGGTCGGAGACTATGCACGTCACCGGTGAAAACGACTCACTCAATTTGGCGATGAGGGTTTTGAATGGACCTAAACAGTTTTCTTGGATGGACCTGCATATATCGTAGACATTTTGGGTGGCGTCAAGGTTTTCCGGTGGTGGAAGGCCGTCGGGAATGGACTCAAAACGGAAGGAAGGTATGCCGTCGAGGGCGTCAGAGCCTCGAGACCTTAGGAGGCGTTGGTGGTTGAATTCTGTGTTGACAAAGGTGATTAAGAAACCTTTCGAATGAAGGATTTTTGCAAGTTTTAGCATCGGATTTATGTGTCCTTGTGCAGGGACTGGTATGCATATCGCATGTGGCTTCTTTTCATGGTGAGAATCCATTGAAAACACACACACACACAATCGAAACAACAAACTCACAATGTTATAACTTAAGGTTATGACTATTTATCGGCAATAAAGTGAAGACATATATATTTGTCATTTTGGACATGTAAACGATGTTTGAAGACATGTGTACATATTGTAGAAGTTGAAGTTCAAATCAAGCACGAAAGTCTTTTAATTCCTGACGTTATATATATATATATATATATATATATATATATATATATATATATATATATATATATATATATATATATATATATATATATATATATATATATTGTAAATTTATCGACATGGATGTATATGAAAAAGGTAAAAACGTATGATTTCTTATAATAAGTTTTGCATTAGTTAAACTGTTTTTGGTTTGTTTAATATTTCAGATTCAAACAAGAAACCAATAGTGGACATCGTTGTTGTAGTCGTGGGTTGTTATTAATTATTATGTAAGGGTGAGAAAAAAAGGAAATAGGGTTTGATATTGATTTTGATTGGATATTTAATAAGTTTTAATTGAATTTCTTATGCTATTTAATTAAATAATTAATTATTTACATGTTTTCTACTAAAGTTTGTATATAGTAATTATAATATTATATATCCACAAGATATGGTGGCCGCCTTTTCTGATTTCTTTTTGACAAAGTCCGTTAATTTGAAAGTTTTGAGTGACTTTGTAGTCTTGTACAGATCACAGATGTCTGATTATGTAAGTATATCAAAATTTATACTAAATTACAGTTTTGGTTAGACTTGAGCATGGTGCACTATTTTGGATTTTGGGTTTAATCGGTTTGGTTTATTTTGTTTTCTATTGGTCAGTCAGATTATTCATAAATCGAATTGCATTATTTTTGGGTTTCCAGGTTTAAGTTGGTTGTCCCGATTTTTTTTTTGACGGACAAAAATCATATTAAGACACAGTCCATAGGGTTAAAGAAGTGAGCACTCCTCATATCGAAAATCAACTTTCTAAGTTAACAAAAACGGTTATGAAACTTACAAAAGATAAGACTATTAAGCATCCCAGCCTGAGTATGTGGGGTATGTTTGCATTTCGTACATCACACATACATTAGTTCCATGTTGCAAGAAGATACACAAAATGTACAAAGTGTAGGAGGATACTTGAGGCAATACTAAATGAATTTTCATCCCCTACGAAACAAACAAAATTGAGGACAACATCCCAATATCAACTAACAAGAAGGGTCTCCTCAAGCATACAAACCAATACCCGATATAAAATGATGCATCAAAACCAACAACATCAACCTTAACAACAACATTCAAAACAACAATCTGGTAGCTCGAGTACGTATTGTTAAAACCTATCCAATAGCACTCAATTTTTCTAACAATAGACAAAGCTAGCATCATAGCAACAAATTGCTCAACTTGTCCGTTCCATGAGCAAAATGGAAGCTCAACATAAGTTATCCGTACAAATTGAGAAGAACACGAAACACAGTGTGCGTGCTATCACATTGAGAAACATATAGGAATATAAAATCCAGAGTATTGTAACGTCCCAAAATACAAGGTAAAATTTTCATTTTTTAATCAATCAAAACATTCATTCATTACTTCCAAAGATCATCCGAGTATCAAAATGTATTTTAAAATAACACCGAAGTGACAATAAAATCATAAGTGCGGAATCTCCAGTGGATACGATGCAATCTTGCCGAGCCCTTTTCCCTTGGAACCAGAAGGACATGAAACATTTAAACACAAAATCGTAACCACAAAGCTTAGTGAGGTCTCCAAAATACCATATATCATACATAACGTGTGAATGGTGTGGTCCTCCCACAGTCTTACAATCACTCACTACTATAGTCCTCCTACAGTCTTCATTGTTACGGTCCTCCCATAGTCTTCCATACGGCTACCATGGTCCTCCCATGGTATTTCATGCTAAAGTCACAAAGACAGTCTAGCAACCTACATAGTAGAGTGAGAAGACTCACTTCGTAATGTAGTCGACAACTGATCAGCTCACACAATCAAGAAATAGGTTCTACACACATCCTAACTAATTATACAAGATAAACTCTTAGTCTACCTTCTAAAACTAGCAATTTGACTAAAAGTCAAACCAGGTCAATAATCAACGGTCAAGGTCAATGGTCAAAGTCAACTCTAACTGCCCTCCACGTCGTGGCCAACCAATAGCCATGTCGTGGCTATCTAAATTGATCCCGATCAAAGATCCACTACCACATTGTGGTAGGCATGCCACCACGCCGTGACACAGTCCAAACAAAACAGTCGCGACCAGACCAACCTCCACGAGATGGCAAGCAAATCGCCACACCATGGAAAATGTATAAAGACAACTTAATGCATTCAACTCTTAATCCGCTAAGCCCGCAACTGTAACTTTCCAGAATGCTTCTTGGGACCTTAAGGGTATAGAAAAATACAAACTTTATGGACATGCATGCCCTTCACCCAACTAGGTCAAATATGAGAAAATAACCCAAAACTTCATGCATGACTCTAAAATCTCAACCAACTTCTAGATCCAGAATGTATTAAGCTCAAGGGACCAAGATGATTCATAAAGTTGCAGACTTTATCTCATCCCATCATTCAAACTTCATTTATGGGCCAAAACTTTCTAGTAAGACTAGATCTATAAGAAATGAATCATCAAGTTAGAAACTTAAGGACTTACAAATGGTCCACAGAGTAATCCCAAGGATGAGAAGGAGTGGCTTACTAAATCTTTGCACCAACACTTTCTTATTTTTCCTTCAAAATGCACCAAAGACACCAAAATGAGTTTCAAGTTTGCAAGGGGCTAAGGTTTGCTCAAGAACACTTTAGGAGGTGATGAAGGTTGAGGGTGAGGGAAACCCTAGCCATCACTTCCTTTAAATAGGGCATTAAACTCGAATGTTAGGGATTGCAAGTCAGCCATCACCACGCCATGGAAAACATGCTAGCATGTCGTGGTGCCTTTAATGAAAATATGTGTTCCCTACAGAATGCCACGCCTTGGTGATCCTTTCAATATGTCATGGACAATAAAAAATCCTTAATAAATAAAAATTGAAATACATACCTAGAACCGGATGTTACAACTCTCCCTCACTCGAATTGGACTTTGTCCTCGAAGTTCGTTGCTACAAATAACTTAACATAATGCTCCCTCATATCCTCCTTAGGTTCCCAAGTCCACTCAGAACCCTTATGGTGCTTCCATTGCACATTCATCAAACCTACTACCTTGTTGCGCAAGGTCTTCGTCTTTCTATCTAAAACTGTAACTGGTCTTTCAACATTGTTCAGACGCTCATTAACCTGAATGTCATCCAAGGAAACTACTATGGAATAATCAGCCAAACACTTCCTCAACTGGGAGACATGAAATGTGTCATGAATCTGACTAAGCTCGGTGGGTAGATTCAAGCGATACGCAACCATGCCCACCTGGGAGACAATCCTGAAAGGTTCAATGAATCTGGGACCCAACTTGACCTGCTTACGAAATCGGATGAAACTTTTCTAAGGTGACAACTTCAGAAGCACAAGATCTCCCACTTGAAACTCAAGGTCGAAACAATGTCGGTGTAACACCCCTAAAATAAACCATGTCATTTTCCCAAAACCGTGTAAACATAAAATAGTTTAGTTGTGCAATCCAACGATATATATAAAGTCATCATCAGAGTCATAATCCCAAAATCACTAATACGGAAAGTCATGGTGTGATGCGATGCGATCAAGCCGACCCTTTCCCCTTTGAGCCGGAAGTACCTAAAACCAAAACTGAAAACCGTAAGCACGAAGCTTAGTGAGTTTCCCCCACCATACCACATATGAATCGTACACATACTGTCAGGTATATCTGGGTGCCCGACCTACCCTGCTGAGCATACCTAGGTGCTCAACCTACCCATGTCAGACATACTAGGGTGTCTGACCTACCCCTGTTAGGCATACCTGGGCGTCCAACCTACCCATCGATTTTATTCCAATCAATTACGGGGTCTATTTCACCCCAATCGCTACCACGTAAATCATGTATATCACACATAAGCATCAAACAATACATACCACCTTAATAATTATCACAAAGACAATTACTAAGTCATATCAATACTAGTGGGCCGAAATTGGTGCCTTTGGCCCATGGATTCTACGAAAGGAGACTCACCTCACTGCGTATGCCGAAATCGTACTCCTCGACTGGCTCGTAACTGCTCTCCCTAAAGCATAATAAATTCCCTAGTCAATCACTAGGTCCAAACAGAACTCCATTATGGCCCAACTTCTAATTCATGTCCCAAGGCAAGGTTTCCTAATCCTTGGCCTATTGGGCCTCTTTCTCTCAAGGCCCAACTCTTATTAAATTAAGGCCCAAGCCCATTCATTTAAGTTTCAAGGCCCATTAAGGCCCAATACCATATATCCTAGGTCAAGGCCCAAAAGCCTTACTCCACAGTGGGCCATGATGCCCAACTAATTTCAGTCCCAAATACCCATTTATGCATTCTGCATGCGTACGCGCGGTGTACCTGACACGTACGCTGGTCTTGACCACTTCGGGGAGGTTGACCCAGTATGCGCAGCGTACCAGGGGTACGCCTAACGTATTGGCCAGTTTCCTTAGAACTCCTTTTGTGACTTAATCCATTAAGTCCTAACGTCCAAAACATAGATCCAGGTCCTTTAAGATGTTCTAAACCGTAAAGCTACAAACTTTATGACTTTGCATTCATGGATGGGGGTTAAGACATGATTTAAGTCCTTAAACACACTTTGTGACCATCTAACACTTGCATGGTTGTGGATTAACCATCAAGGCCCGATTTTTATGACTCTAAATGCTTCTAAGAGTTCAAAAGGAAAACTCTTATGGGATGGAACTACCAGAACACAAGAAATCTAAACTATGGAGTCAAAATGTCACATAAAACACTCCAAAACTACAACTAAGCATGCAATGGTCAAGTTTGAAGCTTGATACCTCAAATGATTCAGAAAAGATACTAAACTCCTGGATCTACAAGCTCCTCCCATGTTCTTGCTCCTTCTTCTAACTTCTTCTTCTTCTTTAAAACCACCAAAAATCACCCAAAAGTGCACCAAATTAGCTCACAAAGCATGCAAGCCGTTTAGGGTTCGATTTCTACTCTTTAGGGACAGTGAAGGCTGAGGGAATGAGGTTTGGGACGGAGTTAATGTCTTTATATATATATATATATATATATATATATATATATATATATATATATATATATATATATATATATATATGGTGCAAACCCTAAAATTTACGGTTTGCAACTAGATAGGTTACGCCCAACGTACACGAGGTTCCCCCCAGCTTCACGCCTCCATCATGTACGTCGCGCGTACGCTATGTACACCCATTGTACCACCTTTCACAAAGTTTCATATTTAAATACTTAAATAAATCAAGGGAAATAGCTGGTGACTCGGATGTTATAGTCGCTCAACATAACTTTTCTACCTACTCTATATTGTTTGCAACCTATCCCACATTTGCTGAATCAACCCAGTGCTCTTAAGCACCACTTTGGTGCTCCCAATCACCCGCTGACCGAACTAACCCCACCAAAATGGAGTTCAACATGTCATCCCGTAAAGAAGCTTAAAGGGAGGCATACCAATGCTGGTGTGGTAACTGTTATTGTAGGAGAACCCCGCTAGAAGAAGATAAGTATACCAACTCCGACCGAAATCTAACATACATGCATGCAACATATCCTTAAGTGTTTATATGGCCTGCTTACTCTGACCATCAGTCTGCGGGTGGTAAGCGGTATTGAAAAGCAATCAGGTATCCAACTCTTCATGGAACTTCCTCCAGAACCGGGAAGTGAAACAAACATCACAATCTAAAACTGGAACCCCACTATGTGTAAACACTTCCTTTATGTAAATCTCGACTAGATTCTCAGCTGAAGAACTCTCTTGAATCAAGATGAAGTGGGGACTCTTGGTGAATCGGTCAACAATAACCCTTATAGAATCAACCCAACATGTCTTCCTTTGCAATTTCGTGATGAAATCCATAGTGATCTCCTCCCATTTCCACATGGGAATGGGTAATGGTTGCATCTTGTCGTGGGGACTCTGATGTTTAGCCTTGACTTTGTGACAACCCGAAATTTTTTGCCCAGTAAGTTCAGCCATTCAATCCAACAGTGTGTCAGACTTGTTTCTGCTATCTTTTAGCCTTGTTTAGAGTTTGTTTAAGGGTTCAAAGCTCAGTACATTCAAGCATTGGGTATATGATTGAGTTGCGTAAGTTCTTCGAGTCGAAATCGAGCCGAACACTCCATTAGAGGGAGTGTACGGTCGTACACATGAGTGTACGACCGTACACACTTGTGTGTGCGGCCGTACACCCATGTTGGCCATACACTCCCTCCATAAGAGTGTTATCCCTTCATTTCTAAGCCATTTCTTTAGTTTCCAAGTCAAGAACTCGAGTTTTCTCTCAACTATCATCAAGCTTTCACCCCGATCTTCAAGAATGTATGCCTTTCTTCCGTATTAATTAGTTGTTAATCTTCTTAGCCTAGTAACACCCTTTTATTTCATCCATTTCAAATCATCTTTTGGGTAGATCTTCAAATCTTCATCCATTTCACCAAGAACACACACTTGTTCTTGGTGATTGTGAACCCTCTTGAGCCTCCAAATCGTAAGTACTCTTTCCCTATGCTTAGTACATGTTAGGAACACTTGATTAACACCTTAAAAACGACCAAAACTCAAGATCCAAAGGAGTGTACGGCCGTACACCCATGTGTGGCCGTATACCCCTCAAAACACCCCTAAATGGCCTCCAAAGTGCAATCCTAGCTTCAACACTTGATGAGCAATTGTCCCACAAGTTTCCCTATCATTAGAAGACCATTTTGTGCACTTGTTACCATGAGTGTACGACCGTACACTCCATGGCTGTACACCCATGGCCGCACACTCCCTATAGTGGCTGTATACTCCCCTTAGATGAATCACATGTGATTCTAGCACTTGGTCCAAGTGTTTCCTAGTCCCTAAAGGTGTTTCCTTGCATATGGTTGCTTTTAAACACTATATTCATGCCAATATATGCCATTATATGTCATTTAGGACTCGTTTGTGTCTCGAGACTTCATTCGTGGAACTTCTCATCCTTACGCGCATATTCGTTTGACTTGCCCACATAAGCCGAGTTCATACCCCTATAATCAATCTTTTAAACTATTTTAAATGCTTTTAGGGGGGGAGGGAATACAAGTTGAACACAATGATAATTGTGTAAATGTTTGTTATAAACATCTTTCAAAAGATTACTTATGTCTTTTATAAGTGATCAAAACATTTTAAAAACTCTTTTTAAGTTATGTTACTTTATAGTTTATAAAACTCCGTTTTTAAAGTACAATCATAACTTAGTAAATAAATGAGTCTTTTCAATAACAGTTCAAGTAAAGATACTAGTAAACTATAATGGGTATAGTTTAGGGGTTCAGCTCATACTAGATGCTAGAAAATACTATAAAGAGAATCAGGGAGGTAGATACAATGCACGATAACAAAAGGATCATACTATTAAGAGAAACAGGGAGGAAGATACAATACGCGATAACAGAAAGAACATACTAAGAGAGTATAACAGAAATAACATACTAAATGCTATAGCAGGAGAACAATACAGGATCTAACTATACTAATAATCACTAACTCATTGTTCTAAACAAAATGTGATAGTAAATTGGGTATACATGATCATATAACTTTAATGTGAATTTACACGGCCTAGCAATTTGTTTGCAGAAGTCGTGTTTGGTCCCCATAAAATCTTGTAGGGAGAGCGTATAGTATGGGTATTATCCATCACATTATGACCTTAATAAAACAAACATGTTTTAAGGTAATCAGTACGTAAGGATATCAATTTAAAAGACAACTGTGTACTTACATTTTCCCATTTCTTTCATATTGTGATAGTTCCACTTGAAAGTTAATGCAAACTATTTTTGAGTTAAGATAGTTATAAACTAGGGAAAACTTACATTTTACAAATGACAAACAGAACAGTCGAATCTAGTACATTCAGTAGAAAGGGGGCCTATAATGCTAACTTTATGATTCCTTAGTGTATACATCAGGGATATATATTAATTGGATTCAACAAGTAGTAGGGTGTGTGCTTTCCTCTTCATTTCCTATTCCTTGTTTGGTTGTGGGCATAGAGCAGATTCACCCAACCTACTATCTATCCGATCTTAGCTACATATATGTTTCGTATACACCAAGTAATCATAAGGGGTACCACGTATGGGCCAGGTCATAGTATACAAATTCAATACACCGTTTTCTAGTACAAAACATACTTTTCAAATATAACATTTGGTAGACAAAACTAGAAACTTACCAGTAAAAGGTTTAATCCATTTTATTAAACCAGTATAAACTTAAAGGACCTTAGGTGGTTAAATCTATAATACCTTAGTTTATACATCAGGGTTATATATAATTAATACCCGATAGGTAGTTGGATGTGTGCTTTCTGCCTCATTTCCTATTCCTTGTTTGGTTGTGGGCTTAGGGCAGATTCACACAATTAACTATCTATTCGATATTAGATTATATATCTAGTATAAACTAAGTGATTATAGAAGGAACCACTGTGGTTACCATTTTTACTAATAGAAATAAGGGTTTTCTTAAAGAATATTTTCATTAAATATAAAGGAACTACTACAGTTAACTCCGTGAGTACCAAATGAATACACCATGCTTATATACAACGAAGATCTAACAAACAATGGGATGTGTGCTTTCCGCCTCATTTCTTGTTCCTTGTTTGGTTGTGGGCTTACAGCAGATACACACAACTAATTGTTTGTTTACTCTGGGTTTTATATAACTTGTATCCAATTAGCACTCATAGAAAGGATTGTAGAGCTATTTTTACTTATCTTTCATCAAAACAGGAAATATAGGATTTTCTGGAGGAACATACGAACTTTTCTAAACAGAACTTACAACTTACTACAACTTTCTTACAACTTATTATATCATTAAAATCTTATAAACTCACCAGCTTAAATGTTGAAATACGCTTTCAAAATAACTTGTATTCTCAGGAGACTAGTAGACACATACGCGCATTGGGATTCAAAAGATGGAGCAGTATAGCTTCAAGTCTTGTTTTGTTATTTACTTTGTAGTCTATGTTATGTGAACCACATACTTTGTAAACACCTTATTTCTAATGAAATGGTTGTTCATTACTTTGATTACTATGATGCATGTCTTGTGGTACTAAACATGACGTCCTACACTCCCGAACGTTTCCGTCGTTCAGGTTTTGGGGTGTGACAGACTTTCCTGCAAAGTCAAGCACCGCTCCACGTACCATGCTATCTCCCTCTTTGTACAAGGGAACCAATAGCTAAGCATCAGATCTCTATATATATTTGTGGCCCCTTGATGGATCGAAAACTTCGACTTGTGTTCTTCCTCCAATAATACATGCCTAACCCCACCAAAAACAGAAACCCATACCCTGTCGCACTGAGTCAACATGCCTCGACTATCTCTGAAAAATAAAGGGATCAAACCCCTGATCCTTTCTTCCTTCTAATTCTCCTTCTTTAATCCCTTAACATGCGCCTTCTTGATCAAATATAACAATGGTGAAGTTATATTCATCCTCAAATATATGTCTCTGATAGGAGTATTGGTCGCCTTGTGATTTAAGGCATCGGCCACCACGTTGTCCTTCCTAGGATGATAATGAATCTTACAGTCATAATCCTTCACCACATCTAACCATTTGTGATGTCTCATATTCAGGTTCGGCTGATCCATCAAATACCTCAGACTCTTGTGATCCGTGCAGATAGTATACTAGACCCCATACAAGTAATGCCACCAAATCTTGATTGCGAAAACCACAGCCCCCAACTCCAGATCATGAGTGGTATAATTCGCTTCTTGAGGCTTCAATTTCCTTAAATCTTAAGAAATCACACGACCCCTTTGCATAAGCACTACACCCAACCCCATAAAAAATCATATTAAGACATCTTGTTGGGTCAAAGAAATAAGCACCCCTCATATCGGAACTTAGTTTTATGAGTTAACAAAAATGGATATTGTTGTGATATATCTTCGGCTCGATTCCTACTCCGTGAGGGATGGAAAAAGGGAACCTGAAAATCACATCAAAGAAAACAAGACTGTCAGTCATCGTTAGGGAGGATGTCTCTGCTCCGACGATTAAGTCAGTTCGAGGTTTTGATGAGAGGGTGTGAAAGTATGAGACCAAGAGTTAAAGTCGAATGTTGGTCCCTTATCTTGGAGGAGAAGAGACCTTTTTATACTTGGAATCGGGGGGCGGGGGACAAAACCCAGACCATGTCTTCTACTTTTTTAGGTATGGCAGGGGCAGACGACTTCTGATTGGTAGATCGTGTTCCACGCGTAGTCACCTACTATTGGTGTAGGACTTCCAGGATCGATGTTCTAAGTGGTACAACTGTCAATCAGGGGGACATATGATACTATTTTTTTCCCCACTATAGATTTAAAGCTTGGGCACCAAGGAATGAGTCTAGGATCTCAAGGACGAGGGCGAGAGCGGGGGCCCGACATTAGGCGCGCCTCAGCTTTTGCTCAAATTGTCTGACGATTCCGTTATTAAAACGTATTATTGGGGGATATGTCAACAATTCTCCTAGGCTAGTAGACATCAACGTTTGCTTAGGGTGTCTAAGTAATTTTAGCTCAGATCTGGGCACACGTTTGGTGGGAACGGTCCCTGACGTATAATAGAGCCGTTTTGGAGAGACGACATCGCTTCGTTCTGTTTTTTATTCTTCTCTTTCTTCCTTTTCATTTTTATTTAAGGGTTCTCTTGTTGGATTAGGTGTCTAAGCCCATAACTATTATTGGTATGTACTTGACCCGAGAGTAGCATGGTTCATTTGGGTTGCATGGCATCGGAACAATTTGGATAGACATTTGAGAGAAGAGGATATTTATGATTTATTAATATATTATAAGTTCTAATATGTTAATATGAAATCATATTATTTAATTAGTATTGATCAAGAATTATTTTGGAATTAATTTTATGATCAAAAGAGACTAATTAAATAAATGGGGATTGATTTGGTAAATCATTCATTCTTACATAGTAGGCTTATGATCCATAATTCTTCATGTTGGACTAAACCTATGTGGTGACCCATGGATACTCCATGGAGGATAAAACCCATGGATCATGAGGAATGTGGAAAGTCATGAGTTACATGGTGTAACCCTAATGTCCACACTATATAAGAAACTCTATGGTTCCTAAAATGGGCACTTAAGGTATATGCATGAGGGCATGTCGATTTGTGAAGCAATATAATCTTCTCTCAAGTTATTCCAATTGTTGGTGGTGTTGTGTGAACCATTTGAGCTGCAAAACTTGGGGCACTAAGCTCTTTAAGGTCCAAGGAATCAAGCTACAACAAAAGGTATGTCATTCAACTATATTTTATAGTGTGTATACTCCATAATATGCTAGTTAGGATGATACCTTGGAAAAATTGATATTTGCATGTATAATAGAGAAACCATAGATCCAAGGTATATAGGGTTGCATATACACCATAGGAGTGTTAGAATGCTCAAAACCCAACAGTGGTATCAGAGCTTAGGGTTGCTTTCAATTATACTTGATGCTACTTGCTTGGAAACGCTGTAAAAATTGATTTTCTGCTGTTCTGGACTGTGGACTCGCCGAGTCCATGCACAAACTCATCCAACTTGACGAGTTTGTTCTTGCACTCGACGAGTTGGAGCCCTGAGTGCAAATTTTCGATGTTTTTGGCTGCAATTGGACTAGGATCATTACCCTAAGCTGTTTTTGAACTTATAAACTTGTTTTTGATGTGGTAATGATCATGCTTATCCAATTTATAAAATAATTGTCAAAGTTTCACGTTTTGTATTAGTTTATATGGTTAGGTTAATTACATGACATTTGTTTGATATGAATTGTGTTGTTCTTACAAGTTTAATTTAGATCATAGACAAATTGTTTGTTTTTCTTGTTAGAATTTTCGATCTAAATGATTTTGATGAATTCCATAACTTTTCCTCAAGTTATGGAAAATGAAAAGTTTTTTCTTTAAAATAGTCTTTAAACTCATAGGTTATAGAAACTTGAAGAGTCTTTTCCAATAAATGGTTTTATGAACTCCATAACGTATCCTCAAGTTATGGAATGTCAAAAGTCTTTTCTTAAAACCTATATTAAACTCATAAGTTATGGATTCCAAAAGTTTTTGAATAGTTCAAAACTTTCCCTCAAGTTTTGGAATTTGTAAAGTCACTTTAGAATACTTTAATTCCAAACCCTAGAATTTTACAAGTTTAAAATTCAACCCTTATACTATTATAATATTATAGGTTTAATATTTATGTATATGTATAAGAGTAAATTCAGTCTTACTGTTAGTAGGCCTCATTCATGAAGCCGGTCTATAAGAGGGGGGGGGGGTGTTATAAGGTTACTGCCTATAAAATGGCAATTTAATGGGTGTCCACTCTCACCCACCGCTTCCTTGACTGGTGGAGGGTCGTTAGCCGAACGGGTAGGATAGGACTCTAATTCTCCCTTCATTAAAAGTATAATGATAAATACTAAGTAAATAAACACTTATAAATTCCAAATCTTAGTTACTTAGGAAAATGTGAATATGGTGATAACCCATGAAATTGCACTTTGCACCTTGTTAAGCCATTAGTGGAGCGTGTGTGGTTAACCGACACACTAATCGGGACTGACAGTGCGTGGCAGAGGGTAGTTTAATGTTAATCATAGATCAATGGAGCGTGTGTGGTTAACCAACACATTGATTAGATGGTTGTAACATTGGGTGTACCAAGATAATTTGCATGGTTATTCACACCTTGTTTGTGATCCTCGACATCCCAATCACAAACTTGAAGGGAAAAATCGAGATTTAAACATGCCATTGAATTTATAAATGAATCTCAAAGGATCTAGGAGTTTCAATTCACTTAAAACCTAAAATTCTTTTTCGTTTTTTATGGTGGAAATTGGTAAATCGTCATTCACCTACCTTCAAATATTTTGCAGTTTGGATTACGACATCCCTCTTCCAAATTGTAAAATATCGTGTTGGTTCCTAGCCTTAATATTTCATTTGGGTGTTATATTAAGGACTAAGTCAACTAACTTGAATTTCTCCCTTGTAGATGTCTGCCTCAGACAACTATGGTCTTCCCAAATCTTCTACAACAAGCTTTCATTCCGAGATGATGTTCCACGATTGGATCGTGGAAGTGAAAATCATACTTCACTTCCTCCACCTCCTCCAATTATTCTCCCTGACCCACAAGCTCAAAGACTTGAAAAGTTCAGGATAACACAATCCCTATTGAATTGTAAACACAAAGATGGAAGGCATGTATGTACTCATGTCTTGGACATGTAGTTGCATATTGATAGGCTGAGGATGTTAGGTGTCGTCTTCCCAAGGAAGTTGGCTATTTACTGGGTTCTTCAGTCACTTCCTGAGTCATATAGTGAGTTCGTTAAAAACTAATATGTGACAGATCACGACATGACCCTAATTGATCTCACTTATTTGCTAATTGCTGCTGAATCAACAATGATTTGGCGCAATGGTCAAGCAAATCTAACTGGAAGATCAACATCCCAAGATGACATGGACATCCCAGAAAAGATTACTTCTCCTAAAGGAAAGGAATTTGCCATGGTTAAAAGTTTTGATCATAAGAGAAAGGCCAATTTTGAGACTGTTCCATGTGAGCCTGTGTTTCTGCTGTCAAAGAAAGGGACATTGGAAGCGAAGCTGCCCTGACTACCTGAGAAGTTTAATCAGATTGTATGGTTCTTCTCCAGGTAAGTCTAATGTCTAACTCTATTAAGTTCCTAATTGTTGATTCTGAATACATGATGTGACAAGGTTGCATTTTGATGTTTTTTAGTATCATGCAAAGGAAAGGAAGCTTAAAGGAAGAGTATGTTGAATTTGATCGCGAAGATGGATTTCAATCACGTGGTTCGAATATCGGATTTTTGAGTTGCTGCTTAGGAGTTATGATAGATTTCTAGGAAATATGTAATAGTATAGTTTTCATTTGAAGTTGCATTGTAAGGAAAAGTTTTTTCACATTTTATAAATTAATAAAATTTTGTTTTATTTTTATATCTCCTTGCAATGGCTTTTGTGAAAATTGATGTTTGTATGTTTCTAGGTTAGCAATATGGATTTGATTCTTTCATTTGTGGTAGTGTCTAAATTTACCAAATAAGGAAAGATTCTCATCACCCAAGTTTCAATTAGACAGAAACTTGGAATCATGCAAGTTTTATTGTATGATGAATGAGAATTTTCATCTTTGGTAAATTAAGACTAATTCCTTGTTCACATGTATATGTGAGTCAAGTGAAGGACTAGGGGATTAGGTACACTAGGTGTGTGTTGGTCAAGATCCACCACAAAGATCGATAAGACTATTCGTCATGATTTACTAAAGTGTAGTAAACATGGTTATGCTTACAAGTTTAAGTATAATTCTGAAACATTGGAAAAGGTTCAATGTATGGCAGGACGAATAAGAAGAATCAAATTAGGCAGGAAGATAAAATCTTCTCCAATCTGAAGAGATGGGAGAGTACTTTAGTATTATGTTTTATGACCATCTTAATGATTGTGGAAAACCATGTCACAATTGAACCTCTAAGGATATCTTAGTGTATTTTTATGGCTAAGAAGAGGAATCATGAATTGTTGAAATGGTTAAATCAAGAAGACGAGTCATACTTCGTTCCAAAACAAATCTTAGAGTCATACTCCAAGATTGTAACCATGAGTGACATAATCTTAAGAAAGGTTTAAAATACTTATCAAATGTAGAGTAAAAGTTTTCTGCTCTTGTACATTTGAAATTGGTAAGTTGTGATGTTTTGGATAAAACAAAGACCAACTAAGACCAATTTTGTGAAGTGTCTTTCTTGATAAGAATCCGCACTAACTCTTGAATATTTGTTTGTCAAGGAATGGTTCTTGACAAAGTGAATCTTATATGTCAAGAGGTCAGTGTGAGTCTTAAAGATCTTGAAAGGTTCAAGGACTAATCAAGAGTAAACTTATTGTTAAACACTAGCACACGACTTGAGGTTTGTAACCTATCGTGTTGACATATTCTTGTTTCTATGCCCATTCTAGTTAAGTTGACTATGCATGTGAGTTCTATGAGTTCTCAGTTGTTTGCATATCAACCTAGGAAGCAATGGTAGGCCCTTGTGCTACCAAGTGGCAAGAAATTAAGATTAAAAAATGTTTAGTCCATAAGAGTTTGGATTTGTCACTAATCTTGTCTTTTGATTATGGTTTGACAAATTCACATGGATAGGAACACATACACCATAAAATCTAAGTGTCTCCGATTCATGAAAATGATGGCGAGAAAACGCTTTCACTAAGTAGATTTTAAGGAGATAACTGTTGGATTGGTGTCTAAGCCCGTAACCATATTTGGTAAGTACTTGACCCGGTTGTGCATGGTCTTTTTGGGTTGCCTTCACCAAAGAACCTTGTCTGGAGAAATAATAAAGAAAGAGGTTATTATGATTTATTAATATATTATAAGAATAATATATTAAAATAGAAATCATATTATTTAATTAATATTAGTCATAAATTAATTAAGAATTAATTTGGTGACTAAAAGAGATTAATTGACTAAAGGGACTTAAACTGTCAAATGTGTGATAGTTGGATTTTGGGCTGGGAAATCCAATGGGACAAAGAGATGAACGAAATTATGATGGGAGCCCATCATATTTTCGTCCATGGCCTTATTCCAGAAGGTTCCATGGGGTGCTTAATGTCTAAGCTGTCCATTAGGGTTTTGGAGGAAACCCTAGCTGCTCACAGTATAAATAAGGCCCCTAGGCTACAGAAATCGGTCACTTGCTTCTATAAGAACCCTAAGGCCGAATTTTGTAGCCTCCTCCCTCCCTCTCTTTCCTCTCCATTTACTCTTGGTGTTTGTTAGCCATTAGAGGTACTACACTTGTGGTACTTGCTTTCAAGGATAAGGAGAATCAAGATTTAAGTTGTTATTACTACATAACAACAAGAGGTATGTAAACCATCTCTACTTATGATTTTCGAAATTCATAGGAGCATGCTAGGGTTCTTCATGTGTTCATAATGTTGTGTATCTAATAGTGAAAACATAGATCCGATTTCTAGGGTTGCATGCACACATAGGATTGTTTGTATAAAACCCATCAGTGGTATCAGAGCATATGGTTTTTGTTTTCAATTAGAATTATACAATTGTATGAATTTGACACTTTAGGGTTTATGGCCAATAAACCCTAGGAGGCATGATTTTCGAAATTAGGGTTCTTGAACCTTGATTTTCGAAATTCTGATAAGGGTTTTTCAAACCCTTTCCTTAGTCCAAGATTTCGAATTCTAGGGTTTGCAAACCCTAGGGTTTTCAAATTTGGCCTCCTTCCCCAAGATAAGATCCTAAATTTTAGGGTTTAGGATAATGCCATATCTTGTAATTATCTTTTAAATGTTTAAACATGATAATTAAACATTTTGAATTATCCCATCCCATATTTTCGAATTTTAGGGGATTAAAGGGATTAGGTTAAATTAATTGTTTAATTTAAAAGATAATCCTTCAAGATTTGATAATTAAAAATAATTGTTTAATTTAAACATAATTATTAAATCAAGAGTTTTAACATTTAAAATTTTAAAATTTAAAAGGTTTTAAAATTCGAAATTTTAAATTGAAATTAAAACTCCAATATTTTGAAATGTTTAAAATACACCATATACTATTATAATATTACAAGATTAATATATATATATATATATATATATATATATATGTGTGTGTGTGTGTGTGTATGTATGTATGTATAACTTAAAAATGCTAGTCTTATCGTTAGTAGGCCTCATTCACGAAGCCGATCTATAAGGGGGGGTATAAGGTTATGGCCTATAAAATGGTCGTTTAATGGGTGTCCACTCTCACCCACCGCTTCCTTGATTGGTGGAGGGTCGTTTGCCGAACGGGTAGGATAGGGCAAACCTTTCCTCATTAAAAAGTATAATGAATTATAAAAGTAACTAAATGTTTTTATAACAATTCCCAATCTTGGTTACTTTAGGAAAAGTGAAATTGGTGCAATTCCATGAAATTACACTTTGTACCCTTGCTAAGACGTTAGTGGAGCGCGTGTGGTTAACTGACCCACTAATTGGACTCTTAGCATAGGTGGCAAAGGGTGAATCAATGTTTTTCATAGTTCGATGGAGCGTGTATGGCTAACCGGCACATCGAATAGGTGACTATAACAATGAGAGCACCATTTACATTTGCATGGTTATTCACACCCGCTTTGTGATCCTCGGCATCCCTGTCACAAACTAGAGGGGCGCATCGAGATTTAAACATGCCATTGAAAAGTTCAATGAATCTCAAAGGATCTAGGAGTTTTCAATACATTTAAAACTTAATCTCATTTTCGTTTTTCATGGTGGAGAATTAGTGAGTTGTCATTCACTTACCTTCAAATTATTTCCATGTTAGATTACAGCATCCCTCTTCTAATTTGTAAATAATGTTGTTGGATCCTAGCCCTAATTTCTCATTTGGGTGTTTAATTAGGGATTCATTTCTAATAAAACTTTGTTCTTTTCCTTTTCAGATGTCGAACATGAACAACAACAACGCTTTCGGCTCGAGTTCCTCTGGCTCATTCTCAATCATGAACTTGTGTGGGAGGGTGACATTTAACAGAAACAATTTCAATGATTGGATTCGTAACATAAGAATGGTCACCCGTTACGAGGACAAAGAGTATGTCCTTGACAAGGAGCTAAAGGAGATCAACATGAACATTGCTACTCCCGAAGAGATCGTTGCCTTTGAGGCCCACGAGCGTGATGCCATGAAAGTCCACTGCATCATGCTAGCGACCCTGACTTCCGAACTCCAAAAGTCCTATGAGGACATGTATCCCTATGAGATGCATCAAGACTTGCTGGACCGGTACCACCAAAGTGCGAGGCAAGAGAGGTATGAGATCATCACTGCCCGAATGGGTAGTGGAGAGTCCCTTACCACTCATATGAAAAAGATGCAGAGATATGTCGATCGCCTGCTAAAGTTAAATGTTAACTTCGATGAAGAGCTAGCAATTGACATTATCCTTCACTCCTTGCCTCCCTGCTATAACCAGTTCCACATGACCTACCATATGAATAAGGAAGAGGTCACCTTGAGCAAGCTTCAAGGCTTGTTAAGGACTACTGAGAGCAATATCAAGGACAAGTTTGTTGCAATGACTCCCACTCCCACTCCTGCACCTGTCTTGGCAATAGGTCATGGGAGGGGCAAGAAGAGGAAGGCTCCTTCAAAGAGCCACCACAAGGGAAAGTCCCAAGATGGTACCTCATCTAGTGGAACCAAAGTTGGTTCTGCTAAGCCCAACTCTAACTCGAAGGAGACAGAGTGTCACCACTGCCACAAGATAAGGCATTGGAAGAAAAGCTGCTCGGAATATCTGCAAACCATCAAGGATAGGAAGATCAAGCCATCTTTTGCAGGTATTTACACGATTAAATCTAATGATTCATCACATGCTATTTTCTTGAGTTCTTGATACAAGATGTGGTTTTCGCATATGTTCTGATTTGCAGGGACTAAGAAGAGATAGGGATGTGGAGCGTGGAAGGATAAATCTAATCATGGGGACACAAAAGATCATCGCCTGTCATCAAGTTTGGAGTGTATTCCTTGACGCTTAGTGATGGATTAGGTTTAGATTTAAACAATTGTTGCTATTCGCCAGATATGGCAAGAAAAATCATTTCATTTCATGGTTTATACAAACAAGGTTTTAGATATTCATTTAATAATGAAAAGGGTTCTATTTATGCTTATCTTAATAATGTTTTATATTTTGAAGCATTGCCTTGTAATGGAATATATGAGACTGTGATGGTTGTAGATAATTTAGGAAATGATGTGTTGTGTGTTGATTCTTCCAATAGTATGGCTAAAGCATGTTTGTGGCATTGTCGTCTTGGACATGTCAACAAGAAACGCATAGCCCAACTCCAAAAGGATGGAGTATTGGAGTCATTCGACCTTAGGGACGATGACGTGTGCGAGTCTTGTTTACTTGGAAAGATGACCAAGTCACCCTTCACTGGCACTTGTGAGAGGGGTGAGGGTTTATTGGATCTCATACATATCGATGTGTTTGGGCCCTTTAGATCCACCACAAAGGATGCGATCCGCTTCTACGTGACTTTTACCAATGATTATAGCAGATATGGTTGTATATACTTAATCAAGCATAAGTCGGAAACTTTTGAAAAGTTCAAAGAGTTTAGACAAGAAGTGGAGAATCAATTGGGCAGGAAAATCAAGATGTTTCGATCCGATTGAGGAGGAGAGTACCTAAGTCTTGAATTCCATGACTACCTCAAGGAATGCAGAATCGTTTCGCAATTGGCACCACCAAGGACACCACAATTGAATGGTGTAGCTGAGAGGCATAATCGAACCTTGCTAGACATGGTTCATTCCATGATGAGTCGTGCTTCACTACCTATCTCGTTCTAGGGGTATGCCTTAGAGACTGCCGCCCATATCCTTAACTTAGTCCCTATGAAGAAGGTTGCCAAAACACCTCACGAAATGTGGACAGGGAAAGCTCCCTCATTGGCACATATCAAGGTTTGGGGTTGCGAGGCTTTCGTAAGACGAGAGACTCAGGAAAAACTCGAACCTCGTAGTGAGCGTTGTATTTTCATCGGCTACCCACAGAAGTCCTTTGGATATCTCTTTTATAGATTGAGTGACAATGTTGTCTTCGTTGCAAGGAGAGGGGTTTTCCGAGAGCGAGAACTCATAAGCCAAGGGGACAGTTGAAGGCAAATTGATCTTGAAGATATTCAAGAGTCGAGCAATGAAGGAACCTCTAACGCTGGCGCTCAACTCGAGGAGGAAACTCTGGTTGAGCCGATTGACGAGTCCTTACCTCTTAGACATTCCGAAAGAGTTAGGGTTCAACCCCAGTTTTATGGTTTTCATATTACTATGGAAGGGGATACGTTCATTAGTGATAATACACTAGTGAATTTAGACGAACCTAACAGCTATAAGGAAGCCACGGCAGGCCCAGAGTCTGCGAAATGGAAAGAGGCAATAGACAGCGAGATTCAGTCCATGTATGACAACCAAGTTTGGAATTTGGTTGACCATGTGCCCGGACGTAAGACGGTCGGGTGCAAGTGGATCTTCAAGAAGAAGACCTACATGGATGGGAATGTGCACACGTATAAGGCGCGATTGGTTGCGAAGGGGTTTACTCAAACTCCCGAAGTTGACTATGAAGAGACCTTCTCACCAGTTGCGAAGATAAAGTCTATTAGGGTGATGTTGGCCATTGCTGCATTTCATGATTATGAAATATGGAAAATGGATGTCAAACCCGCTTTTCTTAATGGGAAGTTGGCTTAGGATGTTTACATGGCCCAGCCAGAGGGTTTTGTCAATGCAAAGCATCCCAATAGAGTGTGCAAGCTTGAGAAGTCCATTTATGGACTTAAGCAAGCGTCTTGCAGATGGAATCTTTGTTTCGACGAGAAAGTCAAAGATTTTGGTTTTCTGCGAAGCGAGGATGAATCATGTGTATATGTCAAAGACAGTGGGAGTATAGTGAGCTTCCTCGTATTGTATGTCGATGACATACTGCTCATAGGAAATGACATCCCGACACTACAGGAAGTTAAATCCTAGCTCGAGAAATGCTTCCCTATGAAGGACCTCGAGAAGCTGCATATATTCTGGGAATAAGGATAGTGAGAAACAGGAGTAAAAGACTAATAGGACTTAGTCAGAATACTTACTTGGACAAGGTACTAAAATGTTTTAGTATTGAGAATTCCAAGAAAGGGGAGTTACCAATCCAAAGTAATGCCAAATTGAGTAAGACTCAAAGTCCGAGTACCGAAGCCGAGATAGCAGAGATGAGTCGAGTACCTTACGCTTCCGCAGTTGGCTCAATCATGTATGCTATGACTTGTACTCACCCTGATGTGGCCTTCGCTTTGAGCATGGTCAATAGATATCAAGGGAACCCTGGCAAAGCACATTGGACCGCAGTCAAGAATATCCTTAAGTACCTTTGGAGGACCAAGGAATGGTTTCTAGTCCTCGGTGGGAGTGATGACTTAAAGGTGCGAGGGTATAGTGACACCAGTTTTCAAACCGACAGGGAGAACTACCGTTCATAGTTGGGCTGGGTCTTTACCCTAAATAGAGGAGCAGTGACTTGGAAAAGTTCCAAGCAAGAAACAGTAGTTGATTCAACGTGCGAATCAGAGTATATTGCAGCGAGCGAAGCATCCAAGGAGGCAATATGGCTAAAGAATTTCATCAAAGACCTTGGAGTTGTACCGGCTATACAAGAGCCTATGGAAATTTTCTGTGATAATGAAGGAGCGGTTGCCTTGACCAAGGAACCAAGGGATCATGGTAGATCTCGACATATCGACATAAAATATCACTTTATTCGACATCGGGTGGAAGAAGGACTCCTCGTAGTAAAGAGGGTATCGTCAGAGGATAACCCATCATATCCACTTACGAAGGGACTGAGTAGGGTTAAGCACCTGTAGCACGCTAGGAGCATTAGGCTGAGGGACGATATTAGTTTAGATTAGATAGATTAGAAACGTGTAATAGATAAATGTAATTGACATTTGATGATTAAATAAATGGTATTATTTATAATTAAGGTTACTGTCTTGTGTTAATTGTTTACCTATTGTTTCATTTTGCATGTTTTGACTTCCTGAATAATAAGATTATTCAAACGGTCCACAGTCGTTCATATGTTGGAAGTAGATATGAATGGAGACTGTCATGAATTGGTGTGTAGGTTGCCTGAAAGGTATTAGACATAGCAAAGGTTTGCTGCAACATTCATGAGTGCTTATGAATAATATTTGAGCATTGGAATAAACCCACGCTTGCTAGAATCACTTCATGGAATTTATCTCGAGTGATCGCAAGACGATAATATCATATGGTCTTAAAACCTAGATATATGGTTTATTGTTTGTTGATTGGTTGTGCATTGATAATGCGAAAACACATCAGTAACTTGATGTTATAAAACACATTATTGTGTATGATTTAATTAGTGAATATTAAATGCATATAAGTCGAAGTTTATCTGTTCCTTTTATCCTAAGAGGGTAAAAGCGATATCAAGGCCCCTCGATGATTTGGTTTGAATTATGTGTCGGGCCCGGTCAGGACTAAATTGATGTGTTCGATTAAGTTCTATGTCAGACGAATCTGAGATCGAGAAACAAACTGTTGGACAATAAGTATGACTATGCTCCATGTGATTGTACGCACGATATCTAGAACAGAGGATCATTCGATCCCTTATCTAAAGGACATGTTATTGATAAGATCAGAGTTCGACAACATCTTTGAGAGCTAATATTGTTGATCGGGTTCTACTTGAATTTATGGTTACTAGACTTATCCAAGTGGGAGACTTTTGGATTAGTGTCTAAGCCTGTAACCATATTTGGTATGTACTTGACCCGGTTGTGCATGGCCCTTTTGGGTTGCCTTCACCAAAGCAACTTGACTGGAGAAATAATAGAGAAAGAGGTTATTATGATTTATTAATATATTTTAAAAATAATATATTAAAAGAGAAATCATATTATTTAATTAATATTAGTCATAAATTAATTAAGAATTAATTTGGTGACTAAAAGAGATTAATTGAATAAAGGGACTTAAACTGTCAAATGTGTGATAGTTGGATTTTGGGCTGGGAAATCCAATGGGACAAAGAGATGAATGAAATTATGATGGGAGCCCATCATATTTTCTTCCATGGACTTATTCCAGAAGGTTCCATGGGGTGCTTAATGTCTAAGCTGTCCATTAAGGGTTTTGGAGGAAACCCTAGCTGCTCACAGTATAACTAAGGCCCCTAGGCTACAGAAATCGGTCACTTGCTTCTCTAAGAACCCTAAGGCCAAATTTTGTAGGCTCCTCCCTCTCTCTCTTGCCTCTCCATTTGCTCTTGGTGTTAGTGAGCCATTAGAGGTACTACACTTGTAGTACTTGCTTTCAAGGATAAGGAGAATCAAGATTTAAGTTGTTATTACTACATAACAACAAGAGGTATGTAAACCATCTATACTTATGATTTTTGAAATTCATAGGAGCATGCTAGGGTTCTTCATGTGTTCATAATGTTGTGTATCTAATAGTGAAAACATAAATCCGATTTCTAAGGTTGCATGCACACATAGGATTGTTTGTATAAAACCCATCAATAACAATTGTGGTATTTGCATTCTCAAATTCGATTATGATTATGACATCCCTTTTTATAATTCAAATTGTGAGGAATGGCAAAGTCTAAACATTTGAGACTTATTGCAATAAGTTATAAAATTATTTAGACACACATGTGAGCTATCTAAGGAAACATGTTTGAGAAGCCTAGATAAAGTCTTATCAAAGCATCTCGTATCAGAAATCTGAACTTTGGTAAGAAATTCAATAAGTATTGATTTATAGAAGTCTAGTTGATTTCTGAGTACATATCAAAGCTAGTGGGAGCATAAGTGTTATACTAGTAAGTTAATAATTATTATGCAAGTGGGAGCATACTTATTATAAGTATTGCAAGTTAGCAATGTTAATTTTCGAAAACAAAAGTTTCAATTCGGAAAGTTGTGTTTTTGAAAATTTGTTTTGTTATAATTAAGGGAGAGGAATTTATACTTCATTTTTCAAATCTAAAAGCTTAGATTGAGATTTTATCGGATTTTAGTCAAATATATATGAATGTTATGTTGGAATGGTTCAACATATGGATATTATATATATGGAAAGGTTAACTGTGTTCTCAACATTTGGTTATGATTACGACATACCTCTTCATAATCAAAATTTTGAGAACATGGAAAATAAAAAATATTGTAGCAAAAGATTGATCAAGTATCATGTCTTTATGTTAGACATTATGAATCGCATCCCATATGCTTCGGGTATAGGATCGATTGCATATGCTATAATATTCTTGTGTTCTATATTTTCCAAATGCCTAGGGAATTAAAAGGGAAAAAGGACTAGAACCGGATATGACTAAAGTGGTTAAACAACTGTTAAGGACAATCTAAGGTTCGCCAATGATTGGTTGCTTAAGGACAGTTGGAAGTATTGTAATGGAAGGACCATATTGATACTATTATGAATAGACATGAGCCTATTAATAATGAGTTGTCGTATGGAAAATATGGAATGTTTCCATATTGGGGGTTGAAGAATAGATGAGAAAGTTAGAAACTTTTATGCAAGAAGGATGTTCAAAGGTATGTACTTTGAATTTGAGACTTCATTTCCATGGAATTGTCTTGTAACAATCTCCAAAGGAATATTTTGTAATATCGTTGGTCAAGTCTCTATGACTTTTGGTACCTAGACATTACAAAATAATCATTGCATGATAGTTTAGAATCTAACACTTTCTAGCACTAACAAGAATTCAGAATTCTTACACTTGCAATAAGGATTTAGAATTGTAAAATGAGCATCATTGAATTTTTTCAATTGATATATTTCACAAAGTCAGAACCATATACAAACATAGTGTGCATGCTTGGAGCATGGCATAACTATTGTTTTAATTCAAGTATTAAGTTGATTATTCGAAACATTATACAATGAATAATGAGTAATCAATATGACTCAAAAGTTTTGGAACCATATAAGGTTAGTATTATTCTTGTGTTTCGCTTTGCATGTTTTGACTTCCCAAACAACTAAGTTATTCAAACCATCCACAGTCGATCATACTTTGGAAATAGGTATTGATGCAAGAATGTCATGAATGGATCTGTAGTTTGTCTAGGACAAAGTGGCTGCAGTGTTCATGAGTACTTTTGGAATTAGAATCGAGTATTGGATTCAACCCACGCTCATTTGAATCACTTCATGGATTTTATCATGAGTCATGAGATGATAATATCTTATATTCTTCAAACGGAGACATGTGAGTTGTAGTTGCGAGTCGGTTGCACATTAACATATGTAAACGCACCAGTAACTTGGATGTTATAAAACATATCGTTGTGTGTAATTTGATGAGTAAGTACAAGCAAGCATTTGGGTCAAAGTTTGTCCATTCCTTTTTCCCCATGTGGATAGAAGCGATATTTGTGGGCCCCTCGATGATTTAGTGATAACGTTAGGCCTGGACTGATTTGATTTGTTCAATTAGTCGGTTATCATAAATCAGAAATCGGAAATCGGAAAACAACAGATGGACAGAGAGAATGATTATAATCCATGTATCAGTCCATATGATATCTAGAATGGAGGAATATATGATCCCTTATCTAATGGACACGTCATTGACTAGGTCAGAATTTGACAGTGACTTTTAAGAGCTACGATTGCTAGTCGGGTTGGAGTCATGCTTGCAATAATAGTTATTAGACTTATCCAAGTGGGAGACTGTTGGATTAGGTGTCTAAGCCCATAACTATTATTGATATGTACTTGACCCAGGAGTAGCATGGTCCATTTGGGTTGCATGGCATCAGAACAATTTGGATAGACTTTTGAGAGAAGAGGATATTTATGATTTATTAATATATTATAAGTTCTAATATATTAATATGAAATCATATTATTTAATTAGTATTGATCAAGAATTAGTTTGGAATTAATTTTGTGATCAAAAGAGACTAATTAAATAAATGGGGATTGATTTGGTAAATCATTAATTCTTATATAATGGGCTTATGATCCATAATTCTTCATGTTAGGCTAAACCCATGTGGTGACCCATGGATATGTTGGATTAATGTCTAAGTCCATAACTATAATTGGTAAGACTTGACCCGACCCGGCATGGTCCATTTGGGTTGCATGGCATCATGCACTTGGATAGACTATAATGAGAGAAATAAGACACTTATGGTTATTAATATATTATAAGTTCTAGTATATTAATAATAAGATTATTTAATTAGTATTGATCAAGAATTAATCTAGGATTAATTAAGTGATCAAAAGAAGACTAATTAAATATATGGGTTGATTGTGTAAATCATCCATACTTGTATAGTGGGATAATGCTCCATGGATAATCAAGTTGGGCTAAAACCCATAGGATGGTCCATGGATGCTCCATGGTGTATTTGAACCCATGGATCCAAGGAAATAAAAAGTCATGACAATTAGGGTTTACCCTAATTGTAACGCTATATAAAGATCTTATTCTTGACAAAAATCGGCCACTAGTGTGAGTAATAGAAGGGCTAGTCGATTTCATGAAGTGTAGATTTCTCTCAAGTTATTCCAAGTGTATTTGGTGTTGTGTGAACCATTTGAGGTGTCACACTTGGGGCACTAGGCACTCAAGCTTCATGAAGACTTTCTACATCAAAGAGGTATGTATTCTATCTTGTTACACTCATTGTTTTGTATGCTAGATTAGGATAATACCTTGGAAGTTCTTATTTGCATGTATAATAGAGAAAACATAGATCCAAGGTATTTAGGGTTGCATGTACACTTAGGAGTGTTAGAATGCTCAAAACCCAACAGTGGTATCAGAGACTAGGCTTGTTTTCAATTATACTTGATGCAAATTGCTGAAAAATGTTGAAAAACTCGATTTTATGGCTTTCTGGGCACTGGACTCGCCGAGTCCATGAGTAAAATCATCCTACTCGCCGAGTAGGAGCCCCAGACAGCATATATTCGACTTTTTTGGCTAGAAATGGACTAGGAACATTACCCTAAGTTGTTTTTGAACTTATAAACTTGTTTTTGATGTGGTAATGTTCATGCTAATCCAATTTCAAAGATAATTGTCAATAGATTCATGTTTTGAATTAGTTTAGTGATTAGGCTAATTACATGAAAAAGTTTGATTTGAATTATCTTGTTCTTATGAGTTGCTTAGATTAATAGAAAGTTATGTGAAATTATTGTTTTCAATCCAAATTAATCTAAGAGTTGATTCTAAAATGTGTTTTTGTAACTTGTCCTCAAGTTATATGAAAAGTCACATTTAAGTTTCATAAAACTCATAAAAGTTGGCAATGGTTACAAAAGATGAAGAGTCTTGTCCTTAAGTTATGGAGGTTCAAGAGTCACTTCATTAATAAATAAATAAATAAAGTGTAACCTTAATTAATTCCATAAGTTATAAAATAAAGAAAAGTAATTCTTTTATTAGTTTAAAGTCTTCCATAACTTGTCCTCAAGTTATGGAACTTGAAGAGTTTTTGGATTAAAACTACTTTAAACACATAAGTTATGGAATTAATTAGTTTTGAATAGTTTCAAAACTTGCCCTCAAGTTTTGGAATTTGAAAAGTTTTCACTTATGAATACTTTAATTCCAAGTTAGCCCTTAGAATTTTAAAGAGTTAAAATTCAACCCTTATACTTTATAATATTATAAGTTAATATATATATATATATATATATATATATATATATATATATATATGTATAAGAGTAAAGTCAGTCTTACCGCTAGTACGCCTCATTCACGAAGCCGGTCTATAAGGTGGGTATAAGGTTGTTGCCTATAAATTGGCAACTTAATGGGTGTCCACTCTCACCCACCGCTTGCTTGACTGGTGGAGGGTCGTTACCCGAACGGGTTTGACAGGACTAGAATTCTCCCTTCATTAAAAGTATTAATGATAAATACTAAGTAACTAAACTCTTAATAATACCCAATCTTAGTTACTTAGGAAAATGTGAATAAGGTGCTAATCCATGAAATTACACTTTGCACTTTGTTTAAGTCGGTTAGTGGAGCGTGTGTGGTTAACCGGCACACTAACTCGTATTTAACAAGGTAGGTAAAGGGTAACTTAATGTTTATCATAGTATCGATGGAGCGTGTGTGGTTAACCGGCACATCGATTGAGGGGTAAACACTTAAGGGTACCAAGTAATCTGCATGGTTACTTCACACCTTGTTTTGTGATCCTCGGCATCCCAGTCACAAAACCTGAAGGGCACACTCGAGATTGAAACATGCCATTGAACAGTTCAATGAATCTCAAAGATCTAGGAGTTTCAAAACCAATTAAAACCTAATAATACATTTCGTTTATCTTGGTGGAAATTGGTGAATCATCATTCACCTACCTTCAAATATTTTATAGCTTGGATTACGGCATACCTCTTCTAAGTTATAAAATAGTTTGTTGGGTCCTAGCCTTAATATTTCATATTGGGTGTCATATTAAGGACTTAAGATCAACTATCTTGAATATCTCCCAAAAGATGTCTGGTTTAGACAGTTATGATCTTCCCAAATCTCTTGAAACAAGCTTTCCTAAATGAAGATGATGTCCCTTGGAAATCATACTTCTTTCACCTCCTCCAATTATTCTCCCTAACCCACAAGTTCTTGAAAAGTTTAAGGTCACTCAAGCCCTATTGGCAAGGCAAGGTCTAGGTGTGGTCACATCTTCGAGGTGTAGCCACATATTGACAAGCCGAGAGAGTTGGGTGTCAAAGTCTTGAGAAAGTTGGTGGTTCAATCACTTTCTAATTCACATAGTGAGTTCCTTTGGGACACCTATGAAACAGACTATGACAAGACCCTTAATGATCTTATCTATTTGTTAAGATCAACTTCCTTAAAACTTGATGGACATTGACAATAGTGACACAGGAAATCCAGAAAAGCATTCTCTTCTCAATGGAAAGGGATCGACCATAGTCAACTCGGTTGACCAAATGGTAAAGAGAAAAGCTAAGTCTGTGATAGTCTCGTGTACCATTATCAAAAGGGTCCATATGTTTATATTGCCAAAGAAAGGGGCATTGGTTGCGAAACTACCAAATTTACCTAAGGATGTTAATGTCAATAAGTTTGACACTACTTCAGGTAAAGTCCACTATCTAACTCTGCTAAGTTTCTATTCTGAGATTCTTGATACATGATGTGACTGGGTCACATGGTGATGTTTTAAGAATCAAAGAAAAGTGAAGAAACTTAAAGAAAGAATATGTTGAATCTGATGGCGTAGATGGATTTCTATCTCATAGTTTGAAGATCGGATTCTTGAGCTACTTCTTAGGAGTTATGAGATATTGCTTAGGAATATATAACAACAAGTTTTCATATGGATTGTAAGGATAAGTTTTTCCGCATAGTTTTAAAATAAAAGGAAATTTCTAATTTTATTTATTTTAAAATATCCTTACAATGGCATTTGAGGAAAAAATTGTTCCATTAATAGCAATAGTGGAAATATGAAATTGATTCTTTCATTTGTGATAATGTCAAAATTTACCAAATAAGGAAAGATTCTCATCACCCAAGTTTCATTTGGACCGGAACTTGGAATCATGCAAGTTGTATAGCATGATGAATGAGAACTATCAATTATTGGAAAATTAAGACTAATTACTTGTTCACATGGATGTGTGAGTCAAGTGAAGGACTAAGGGATCGAGTACACATTCTTGTGCACTGGTCAAGTTCACCACAAAAGATTGATAAAACTATTCGTCATAGTTTACAAAAGCTCTGTAAATATGATTATACTTACAAGCTTAAGTGTAACTCTGAGACATTGGAAAAAGGTTCCAATGTAAGGCAGAGCGAATAAGAAGAATCAAATTAGGTAGAAGGATAAAAGTTTCTCAAATCTGAAAAGATGGGAGAGTACTTTAGTATCAGTTTTTGTGATCATCTTAATGATTAAGAAACCATATCAAAGTTAGTTCTCTAAGGAAATCTTAGTGTATTCTTATGACTAAGAAGAGGAACTTGAATTGTTGAAATGGTTAAATCAAGAAGATGAGTCATACTTCGTTCCAATACAAGTCTTAGAGTCATACTCCAAGATTGTAACTTGGGTGACATGTCTTAAAGAAGGTTTAAAAACTTGTCAAATGTAAGAGTAAAAGTTTTCTACTCTTGTACATTTGAAATTGGTAAGTTGTGATGTTTTGGATAAAACAAAGACCAACTTAGGCCAATTTTGTGAAGTGTTTGTCTTGATTAAAATCCACATTATCTCTTGAATAACTGACAAGAAAGTCTTATATGTCAAGAGGACAGTGGGAGTCTTAAAGGTCTTGAAAGTCTCAAGAACTAATCAAGAATAAAACATGAAGTTCTTCACTAGCACACGACTTGAGGTTTATAACCTATCGTGTTGACATATTCTGTGCTCATTCCAGTTAAAGTTGGCTTTGCATATGAGTTCTTAGAGTTCTCAATTAGTTGCACAACAACTTGGAAGCAATGGCAGGCCGTTGAGCTGCCAGGTGGCAAGAAATTAAGATTGAGTTCAATCCATATGAGTGTGGATTTGTCATTATCCTTGTCTTGTGTCTATGGTTTTGACAATTCACATGGATAAGAACACATACACCATTAAATCTAAGTGTCATAAGGTTTCTATCCGATTCATGAAAATGATGGTGAGGAAACACTTTCACTAAGTAGATTTTAGCTAGATAGCAATTGTGATATTTGCATTCTCAAAGTCGTTAGTGGAGCGTGTGTGGTTTACCGGCACACTAACCTGGACTTGTGAGAAGTGGCAAAAAGGTCTAACCATTATGATTACGACATCCCTCTTCATAATTGTTTAGACACACAAGTGTTCTATCTAAGGGAAGGTGTATGATTTTGATAAAGTTTTATCAAAACAATCTAGTATCAGAAATCTGAACTTTGGTAAGAAAGTCAGCTGATTTTTGAGTACATGTCAAAGCTAGTGGGAGCATAAGTGTTATGCTAATAATCATCATGTTAGTGGGAGCATGATAATTATGATAAGTATTGCAAGTTAGCAATGTTAATTATAGAAAACAAAAGTTTCAATTGGGAAAGAGTTGTTTTGCTATAATTAAGGGAGAGGAAATTATACTTCATCTCAAATCTATAAGCTTAGATCGTGAGGTTTTAATCATTTAGTCAAGGATATATATGAATTTCATGTTGGAATGGCTCAACATAAGGAAAATTTGTATATGAGTCCATTATTTGCGTTCTAAAATTCGATTAGATTATGACCTCCCTTTTCATAATCTGAAATATGAGAACTTGGCAAATAGAAATGGGAATATTATAGCAAAAGACTGGTTTAGTCTTTATGTGAAACATCATGAATCGTGTCCCATATGCTTCGGATATAGGATCGTTACATGTGCTATATTCATCCATTCTAAAATTTTCCAAATGCCTGGGGCATTAAGAAGGGAAAAGGTTTAGAACTGGATATGACTAAAAGGATTAAACAATTGTCGAGAACAATCTAAGGTTTACCAAAGATTGGTTGCTCAAGGACAGCTGGAAGTATAGTGATAATTCTGGAAGGACCATATTGACATAGTCTGTAAGGAGGCAACTCTTGTTCAGAAGGGATAAGTCAAAATGGAATCTGGAAATGTTTCAAAGTTAGAATTTTCAATCTGTTTAAGATTAGGAAACTTAATGCAAGAAGGATATTTCCAAGGAGATGGTCTCCTTTGGAATGCTCTGTAATGGTTGTTGTCAAGTCTTTCTGATTTTGTGCATAATCATTACAAGAAGATCAATGCATATAAGTTTAGAATCTAACAGATTTCAGTAAATGGCATGAATTTGGAATTCTTGCATTTGCAGTAAGGATTTGGGAGTGTGAAAAGAGAATCATTGAAGTTATGTTCAATGGATCTAGTTCACAAAGTAAAGATCATAGACAAACATAGTATGCATACTTGGTGTGTGGCATGACTAGTGTTTAGAAAACATACTGTACATGCTTGGAGCATGGGACAACTATTGTTTTAAATTCAAGAATAAAGTTGATAGTTGAAACAGTATACAATGAATAATGTGTAATCATATGGTGATAAATAAAGGTGTTTTATTTATGTTCATAGGTTTTGAAACCATATTGGATTCAATTATTATTGTGTTTCACTTTGCATGTTTTGACTTCTCGAATAAACTAGGTTATTCTTCCGGAATGACTAAGTTATTCAAACCATCCACAATCGGTCATATGTTGGAACTAGATATGAATTAAGACTGTTATGGGTTGGCTTGTAGAGGTCTAACATGTTGGACAAAGGGCTACAACACTCATGAGTGCTCATAATTTCTGAGTATTGGATTCAACCCGCGCTCATTGGAATCACTTCATGGATTTTATCACGAGTGATCATGATACGATAATATCTTATATTCTTCAAACCTAGAGATATGAGTTGTTACTATGAGTTGATAGTACATTGATTGCACGAAAATGCATTTGGTAACTCGGTGCTATAAAACGTGCCTTTGTGTATGATTCAATAAGTAGTAGAACAAGCCATATGAGTCGAAGTTTATCCATTTCTTTTACCTTCGGGATAAAAGCGATATCTGTGGGCCCCTCGATGATTTGATGATGACAAATGGAAGTGCTCGGCCGGGCCAGGACTGATTTGATTTGTTCAATTAGTCAGTCGTCATAAATCGGAAATCGGGAAACAACAAATGGAAAGAGAGAATGATTATAATCCATGTCTCAGTCCATATGATATCTAGAATGGAGGAATATATGATCCCTTATCTAATGGACAAGTCACTGACAAAGGTCAGAGTTCATCTACAAGGTCAGAGTTCGACAAAAGCTTTTGAGAGCTACGATTGCTAGTTGGTTCCTGAAGTCATACGCAATAATAGTTTTAGACTTATCCAAGTGGGAGACTGTTGGATTAATGTCTAAGTCCATAACTATAATTGGTAAGACTTGACCCAACCCGGCATGGTCCATTTGGGTTGCATGGCATCATGCACTTGGATAGACTATAATGAGAGAAATAAGACACTTATGGTTATTAATATATTATAAGTTCTAGTATATTAATAATAAGATTATTTAATTAGTATTGATCAAGAATTAATCTAGGATTAATTAAGTGATCAAAAGAAGACTAATTAAATATATGGGTTGATTGTGTAAATCATCCATACTTGTATAGTGGGATAATGCTCCATGGATAATCAAGTTGGGCTAAAACCCATAGGATGGTCCATGGATGCTCCATGGTGTATTTGAACCCATGGATCCAAGGAAATAAAAAGTCATGACAATTAGGGTTTACCCTAATTGTAACGCTATATAAAGATCTTATTCTTGACAAAAATCGGCCACTAGTGTGAGTAATAGAAGGGCTAGTCGATTTCATGAAGTGTAGATTTCTCTCAAGTTATTCCAAGTGTATTTGGTGTTGTGTGAACCATTTGAGGTGTCACACTTGGGGCACTAGGCACTCAAGCTTCATGAAGACTTTCTACATCAAAGAGGTATGTATTCTATCTTGTTACACTCATTGTTTTGTATGCTAGATTAGGATAATACCTTGGAAGTTCTTATTTGCATGTATAATAGAGAAAACATAGATCCAAGGTATTTAGGGTTGCATGTACACTTAGGAGTGTTAGAATGATCAAAACCCAACATGATACTCCATAGAGGATAAAACCCATGGATCATGAGGAATGTGAAAAGTCATGAGTGACATGGTGTAACCCTAATGTCCACACTATATAAGAAACCCCATGGTTCCTAAAATGGGCACTTAAGGTATATGCATGAGGGCAAGCTAATTTGTGAAGCAATATAATCTTCTCTCTAGTTATTCCAATTATTGGTGGTGTTGTGTGAACCATTTGAGGTGCAACACTTGGGGCACTAAGCTCTTTATGGTCCAAGGAATCAAGCTACAACAAAAGGTATGTCATTCAACTATATTTTATATTGTGTATACTCTATAATATGCTAGTTAGGATGATACCATGGAAAAATTGATATTTGCATGTATAATAGAGAAAACATAGATCCAAGGTATATAGGGTTGCATGTACTGAAGGGTTTTGAGAATTCTAACACTCCTATGGTGTATATGTAACCCTAGAAACCTTGGATCTATGTTTTCTCTATTATGCATGCAAACTTTTATTTTCCAAGGCTTTCATCCTAACTAGTATATCATAGGGTACAAGTAATATAAAACTTGATAGGATGACATACCTTTTTCTTATGGTTGATTGCTTGGAGCTTCAAGAGCCTATCACCAATAATGTGAATGCCTTAAGTGGAATCACAAATCACCAAAACAGCTTGGAAGACTTGGAGAGAATATGATGCACTCTTGAAATTGGCCCACCCTTGTTATCTCACACACTAGTGCCATTTCAAGTGCCAAAGACCTCTTCCTGTGATATGTTGTCCCATCCTCTATTGTCATTTCTTCTTTTACCCATATTTTTTTCTCTGGTTCTTGATGGCCTCTGCAAGATCTGGAGTTGTTCCTACCCTCGAGGAGTTCGAGTCTCTTTAATTCTGATTTGGGTTCAGGCATGAGCATGGAGTTCAATTCCTGTTGGAAGGGTCCACCATATATCAACCACCAGCCAGGAAGGTGGGTATTCCAGTGACGATCATTGAGGCCGGGTTTTGGCTTCTCGTTTCTGGTTTCTTTGAGGAGGTTATGCGAGAATACAGTTTCTCTGTCCACGACTTGATATCGAACTTTGTGAACAAGATAGTTGGGTTTTAATTAGGGTGCCGAGCATTAGGAGTGCTTCGCCATCTTCAAGCATTCCAATCTTTCTTCAATCCATCTACTTATTCGGGCATTCACACTTTCTTTCAGCGTCATAATACACATTCCTTTATTGTTAACTAGAAAGCACCTCATAAGAACTGGCAGGATCGATGGTTGTGGGTTAACAGTGACTTGGTTGGGGCTGGCTATCCTCGCGTACTTATGGCTTCAGACCGGGCTCCCCAACTGTTGGGGTCGGTCTATCGGTGGTTCGCACGTTAAGATGAATTTGTTTCAATAGTGAAGACTGGCCATATTGTGTATTGGCAGCAGGCGGAATGAGTGCGTCTTGGCGGTCTCGTGGGAAGATGCCCCAGTTTTATGTGGACAATGACGGTAAGTATTACCTTTTCCTCTCCCTTTCTCCCACTTTTTGCTTTCCTTTGCTTTGTAACTGGTATATGTTGTTGAGGAAAAAGGGGGTTGCGTTGTTTGCCATTGCAAGTAGCGAGAAGTTTCTGTCTCTTGAGCAAGTGCTACGGGAGGATTTTAAGGGGGGACCTACAGTATCACAAAGTCCCTTTAGTGGAGACACTGCCAGCTACTGCCAGGGTTGGCCCTGTTTTTGAGGGCGATGTCCTTCCTATCGAGGCGGGGGTCCGAGGATTAGGTGTGGCTAGTGGTAAAGTTGTCTCCCATCGTCAATCTGTTGTTGTGGATTCCGCCCTCGAGGAAGATGTCCGTTTCAGTTCTATCAGCCGACGGTTGTGTCAGAAGCGCAACATTGATCCTTTGTTTTCTAATTTCCATGTTGTTATCGAGATTGCTGATACCGACGACCCGCAAGCGGTGGAAACAACGGATTTGCGTCAGCTGGGGAAGCCATGCGTTGTGGGCACTTACTCCGTACCTCCCTTTATTCATGGTGATGCCCCGTCGGCGGCGGGTCCTTCTTCTTTGGGTACGACTGGCGTATATCTCCCTGGGTGGAGACTCGCGCCCGATTCCCTTTTGTCGGAACAAGGACCTGCCCGTGAATGGTGCTGACATGCGTTTCCCCGGGCTATCTTGGAGGCTCTTGACGCTCTTTCTTATTCTCACATGGAGAATGATCTTCAATATGATGCTGCTCAGGTTGCTCCTTACTTGGTGGCAGATGCTGGTCGTCTTCGTTACATGGGGGTTGATTTGGTGAAGGTGGCTGCTGTTAAATCCGAGTGTGACGAGCTTGCGGGGAAGGTTTGGCTTCTCGAAGAGGAGTGACACAAGTTTGATGAGCGCTACCTCGTGCTGTCAGGGGAAAAGACTGTTGTGGAAGCTCAGGCGGCGACCCTAGATGGGGAGGTGGATCTTTTATCCCAACAGATCCAAAATTTGGTATTGGAGAAAGAAGCATTGGTGGAGCGTTTGGCACTACGAGACAATCAATTCACTTCTGAGGTCTCGAGGAGGAAAAGCTTGGAGGCTGATTTAGCTTGGGTTCTCCACAAGGGAGTAGTTCAGTTGGTGGACCGTGTTATTAATAGTAGTGAATTTACGCTTGGGATTCGTCGCATGAAGGCCGAGTTCGTGGCTGCTGGTGTAGAGAAGGGAAAGCAGGTGGCACATGTACAGGCGGCTGGTAATAGCCCTGACTCGTCTGGTCTAGATGTTGTGGCTCAATCTACTGATGTAATGCATGCTACCATTAGGGCTTTTTCCAAGACGGATTTCATGTCCTACCTCCATTTAGGTGAGCTCGACCTTGCTGATCTTCGCCAATTGTGCTCTGAAGAGGAGGAACACGTGCCAGACGGTGGCGTTGGGGGCACTGCTTTGACTAATCCTCGCCAGGGTTAATTCACATTTTATTTTTGTATATTTGTTGTTTTATCTCTCGTCTTATGCACTGTATAAAATGTTGTTGTATTCGCTCTTGCTGTTTCTTCATCATTAATGTTTGCTCGTTCTTACGAGCTTCTTTCTTTATATATATATATATATATATATATATATATATATATATATATATATATATATATATTTGTTTGGGGAGGGGTCTCCCCGAAGAGTATTTTGCAAGCCTTGTTTTTGGCTCTTAACTGAGCGGCCGATTGCCTCACTTTTGCGGTCGCTTAAGGTGAGCCGAGGTCGTCACCTCAAGGCTCCATGGACTCGTATGTGCCTAATTTTCAGGGGAAGGTTATGATCCTTTGGGCCCTTTGGGCACGTTTGATTTAAAAGCCTAGGGGCTTTATTGCTTGTTTAAACTGATGTATACGTGGGGGATCATCTCTTTCTGAGGTTTGTGGTTACGTGTTTTGGGGTTGTTTTGCTCAGACAATGTGGGTGTTCAGCCCGTGTTGTCGTTTGGCAAGTTTGTGCACCCCTTTTTTGTTCTTTGCGTTTGTATTTGTGTTTTACATACGCGTGTGTATATATTGACTAGTAAGGTTAGTCTATTATCTCGCAAAACTTTATTAATTGGAAAGTTCTAAGGATAACTTAAACATCTTCATGAAAACCGTTTGACTAAAGTGTGGCTTTTAATCCGAAGGTCCGAGCGTCATTACCCCCTCATCTGGTTATGCCCTTTGCCAGTTGTTTCTACGAGTAAAAGTGGCGCAGGTTGCGTGCATTCCATGTTCGGGGTATCTGTCTTCCGTCTTGTGCTTCCAACATGTATGCTCCATCCTGATGCGCTCCCACTATTTTGTAGGGTCCTTCCAGGTTACACTTAGCTCCCCCAGTGGCTCCGAGTGGCTAGCCTTGTTCTTCCTCAACACCCATTCTCCTACCTTGAAGTTCTTTATGCGTACCCGTTTGTTGTAAAAGTTTTTTAACGGGATTTGTAGGCCGCTTGTCGCAGTCGAGCAGCTTGGCGTTTCTCGTCTAACATGTCCATCATCTGTCATCATTTGTCCTCGTTCAGGCCTTCATCGAAGTCGGTTACCCTCAATGATTCGCTCAGAATCTCGAGCGGGAGCACCGCTTCCGTTCCGTATGTTAGGCTGAAGGGCGTCTCCCTTGTTCTTGACCTCGTGGTGGTTCGGTATGACCACAACACTGTTCGTAACTCTTATGTCTAGACCCCTTTTGTTTTCATCAGGCGTTTCTCGAGTCCATTCACGATGGTCCTGTTTGATACTTTAGTCTAGCTGTTTTCCTGGGGGTGTGCGATCGAGGTAAAGCGATGATGGATCCGCTTTTCCTCACACCATTCTTTGAAGGGGCTTCCCTCGAACTGTGTGCCATTGTCGCTTATTAGGACCATGGGGGTGCCGAACCAGATTAGGATGTTTTTTCACATGAACCGAATCATTTGTCTGCCCATAACCGTGGTTAGGGTTCCTCCTTGATCCACTTTGTGAAGTAGTCGACCGTGACCAACAGGAATTTTAATCCCCTGGAGCCGTTGGGAATGGTCCCACGATGTCGATGCCCCATTGGTGGAAGGGCCATGGGCTACTGATGTTGGTCATGGTTGTTGCAGGCTGGTTCTGGAACGGGGCGAACGTCTGGCATTCCGGGCATTTCCTTGTAACCCTTGTCGCGTCTTTGTATACGTTGGGCCAATACACCCCTAAATGTAGTATCTTGCCCGTGCTCCCTCATGTGCCCCGACTTAGTCCGAATGGCTCTCTTCTAGGAAAGCTTGGCCTTTCTCGAGTGAGATGCATCTGAGCCAAGGCGCTAGGTAATTTCCATATAAACACCTTTTGATGAATCAAATGACCACCTCATGGTATGTGAACATTGTCAATTTAGATCATTTCCTAAAGATTTTACCCGAGTACAAAAAGATAAAATCAAGTAAGAAGAAAAAAAAAAGTATGTGTAAGATGAACCCAACTCGTGGAAATATTATGCATACCATGTCAAGCTATGTGTGGATAAACATGAGGTATCTTCTATTTTAGATTTTGCCACTTATACACTCGTGGTGGGCTTAGACCTCAAAGGATTGCCCAAAAAGTTTTAGAGGTTGGATTATATTGGCCTCATATCTTTCTTGTGCTAGCACATTATTGTTCACTTTCATTTTATAATGAAACATTGCATTCATTAGATAACCCTTTTAAGTAGTTTTTCAATTCATGTATTCATGTTGCCTATGCATTTTTATGTGTTTCTCTTTTATCCACTAATTTGAGGGAATGATAATGCAATTTGCCTGTTGTATCATTTCTTATATAGTTACGCATTTATTTCATTTTTTTAAATATATATATATATATATATATATATATATATATATATATATATATATATATTATGACATGTTCAAACTTTATTCTCATTCAAAATCTACATTTAGAACACATTATGACATAAATAGAAATTTCTCATAGTTTCCACCATTTTCCAACATCATGGCCTTCTTTATCTTTTCATAAACTTGTGACACTAATTCCATTTGCATTATAATAAAAATTTGAGAATGTTACAATAGTCTATTAGTCTTAGTTATGTGGCTTATTCAAGCGAACAAACTTCGATTTTTAACTAATATGAACCTCGATTAGAGGTTGTTTCATGGATTTAAAAAATAGATCCCCTACAAAAGAAAGTGAATTTAGTAAAATTCATGATGATTCAATGAAGGAAACGAAACTTTCTATCCCTTTCATAGTACTACACACACACACACACACATATATATATATATATATATATATATATATATATATATATATATATATATATATATATATATATATAAATTGGAGCTCAATATGCAAGTCATAAGGAGAGTGGGTCCAAAAAAAAGTGTGTTGATGGGGTGGTGGAAGGAGACTATCACCAAGGCGGACGGCAGTGGAGTGTGACTGTCACCTAAGGTGGAGGGATGATAGAAGGTTTCAAGTTTCAACTAGCAATTAGAAGATAGGGGTGGGCCCAAAACCATAACAAAGCCTATACTTAAATACACAATTGTGATATATATATATATATATATATATATATATATATATATATATATATATATATATATATATATATATATATATAATAAAGCATCAGTTCTTTTGTCATATGTCACAATGTTAGGCACTGTAATTAATATCATGACACTTGTCAATCTATTAATTTTTCATTTCAAATTTCAAATTTCAAAATTTAAATCACACTTTAATTACATTAAATTAATATTAATAATATTAGAATAAAAATAAAATAAAGTTTATACAAATTTTAATAAAATAAAATTTATACAAATTATAAGATGATATATTTTACGTATTTATTTGAATCAACAATTATAATTTTATATATAACAAAAAAAATATATTTTAATTAATAAGTTATTTAAAATTATTAATTAATAGTTTTGAGTTTTTACTTAGAAAGTTTAATTAGTTTTTTTCTAACCGTGGTTCCCACGGGTTATAAACTAGCATATATATATATATATATATATATATATATATATATATATATATATATATATATATATATATATATATATATATATATATATATATATATATATATTTTATTGAAACTATTTTTTACAACCTCGAAGATGGACCATTTCTATAATTTAGTGTGTATATTAGTATATGAAAGACTAATATAAATTTTGAATTATCCTATTTTGCTTTTCGATTTTATTGTATATTTTTTACAAAAATGCAATAAAAGTATAATAATTTGTAATAATTTTTAAGGATGAGTGCTATTAAACAAAAAGATGTTAAATGAGACAATTTTTTTTTTTTTGCATTTACATTTCAAATTCCTTTACTTATTCTTGCAACATACTGCATTTTTTGTACCTTCAAATAAACAATGGTTAGTTTTCAATTAAAGAAAAAAAACAAGATAAAAAATGGTTGAAAAATTCAACCACTATAAAGTTCATCGGCTTCTACGTTTTAAGTGTTTGGAGTCCTTGGAGATATTGTAGCATCATCGGTTTCTTCTGTAGTATTTCGTGGAGTCTCTGAACCTAAAAACAATATCACAACATTTAGAATCTGCTCATATTTAATATTTTGATTTTCTAAGCTATCATTTTTGTTTTTCCATATAAATTCATTTACTTTTTTCATAATTTATTCGTGTTTTAATTTAATTTTTTTAACCCCTCTGTTTAATTTAACCCATGGTCTGACCTCCCCATGTTACAATGCACAGTATAAGAGACAATGGAGTCTTGAATTCACATGCAATGAAAACTGTTTGACTGAAGTTTTGGTCTACAATATGGAATCATCCTCCATTGACCCATCATCCCATATGGCCCCTTACAGCTCATCATCTCACATGCACTCACCCATGCATGTCTCTTTATGCACATGCATCATCATCATCATCATCATCATTTACCCAACATCTAAATATGCTTATATGCGTTCATGGTTGGATATATATACATAAGTCAATGTTATAAATTCCATCTTTAATAACTGTAAATGGTAAAATGAAGGGGTCTAAGACCCTGTTTCACAGAAATAAGTTAATTTATTAGAATTTAATATACGATAAGATCATAAAATTAGTCATAACTTATAAGATAGTTTATTTATAATAAGTTAGTTTGAGATAGTTTATTGATAACCTATCTTAAAATTTAGTTAGTCTTTAACTTATTAATTAAGGATGTAAAAGTGTGTAATATAATTTTGTGCAACAAATGAATAAACAATTATAAATATTTGTTTCTTAATACAATAATTAACAAAATATATTAAATAGGATTAAAAAGATATATTACCGGTAATAGGAGATGGAGAGGGGACGGGTTGCTTTGTTGGGAGGACTAGGACAGGAGGTGGTGGCGTAGGATAGTCGACTTGACCCATTGGCGGCGTAGGATAGTACATATACGATGGCTGCTGAAGACGTTGCGCCTGGGGTGTTAATGCTCCCCTTGGTGAAGCTAATTGAGTGGGGGACTGCCCATAGTAATACGGTGCGGATGTGGGCCCATAGTATGCATGCTGCATTGCCGAGTTGTACATTGCCTACGATTTCATATCAAATTATCAAATACAGATCTTAAGGTACTATTTTTTAATGCGATATGTACAATATAATGATTCATATTCATGTAAAACTCTACTTTCATTACAGGGTTAAAACTTAAAATGCTTGTATTTCTTTCTCAATTTTACGCAACAAAATTATTTCATGAAAATAGTTAATATCATAAAAAAATTACATATGTAAAAAATCTAAATATATAAGGTCTTTTATAATATCAACAATATCAAAAAATAAAAAATAACTATCCGTAATTTTAGGACTAAAATATAGAAAGTTTGCTTATAAATATTCAATTGATTGAAATATGGTTATATAAATTTATGTCAGTTGCATAAATTTGTAAAATCTAAAACATTACTGAATAAATTGATCAAATGGTAAAGTATTATTGTATGAATTCGTAAAAATGTATATATTGTAACATAAATAACCATTTAACTGTGATAAAATATAAAACATTATTTCATAAAAGTTTAGTCTTTTTATTAATTTTTATGCAGTGATTATTAATGATTTACAAACTCCTTAGAAGGCATACCTGGTGATAAGCATATTCTGGAGAGTAAGCTGCATACCTGCATAAACAAGATTCAATAATCGTAAGTAATATTAAGTGTTCATTAATACCACATAATCAATATTAATGATAAATAGTTATATAATTCACCAAGATAACTTCACATTTAAATTTTTTGGAATTCGAGGGTGACAATTTGTATTTTTTTTAGAAAGGCAAATTTAATATATATACTCTTTAAACTATTTCTAATTTCATCTTATGTCCCATAAAAGACATGATATCACTAAGCTAAAAGCCTAATTGGTTTGTAATTCTAAACGACAGTGTACAGAGGTTGATGCCAACTTGTCATTGTAGAAACAAGTCATATAAACAATAATGAATTTATAAATTTTCGCACATGTACAATCAAAATATGTAGAGTTACTTTTAAACCTTTTATGATCCATAAAAATTTCTCAATATAACGTTTCTTGATTAATCATTTAAGTAGAGACGACTCTTGTTTTAAAAAACAAGGCTTATAATATATCTTCTATCACTGTTTATGATTTTATTTAAAAATGTTTATCTTTACTTTTTATATTTATATCTTATAAAATATATATTCTATAATTTTTATAACTCTTGAATAGTTGATCAACTAAGCAAATACTTTTCATACATACATACATACATACACATCAATAGTACACAAATATAGTAAATTAATCAAGTTGTCAACTCAACGTACGTATACATATATGTTATGCTCTACCACTACTATGTACATGTCAAAGATTCACGTAAATACAAAGTTATGCAATTAATGTTTATTTATTGGCAAAGCATAAGATAGTAATGGTTAAATACAAAGTTTACTTTTAAATATTTATAAATAAATAAAAAAGTTTAAAACTTTCATAAAACACACATTCAAAAAGTGTATTAATTATGATCTTTATACATGATAAATGATTGAGAAACTCACCCATAAGGCGGATACACGACGGATGATGGTGGTTGTGGCGGCAGCAGAGGAGCCACCGGTGATCCAGCTCCGCTATATGTCATTGTAGTACTACTCCCTTGATTTCTTCCTACATATTAGATTAAACTTAACATGAATATAACTTCATAAAAAGTGAAGACTTTGTAATTAATTTGTATATATTTCAGGTCGAAGATCGGAGCTTAATTAATTACCATGAGATGCAATATTACAATTAGCTTTTCTTCCATCAATCACAGGATTTGGATCATCACAAGCTCTTTTTGCGGATTCAGCATCCTCATATGTCACCTTAATTTTCACGAATATATATTATAATCTTTATCGATGAATCTCCAACAATATCAGTGTTTGATTATAGTAAAATTAACTGAAGTTAAATTATGAAACTTACAAATCCATATCCCTTAGACTTTCCGGTGATTTTATCGGTGATGATAACAGCTTCAAGAATGTGACCAAACTGCTCGAAATACGTACGCATTACTCCGACCGGCGTCTCCCATGCAAGCCCTCCGACGAACACCTTTCTCAAAGTGGTGTCTCCGAACGGCGATCGATAATGCTGCCCATACGCCATTAATCACCAACAACAACAACAACAACAAACACTTAATTATAAGCTCTTCTGTGATTAATCTCATGCAAACAACTACTGTTCTTTGTCGTTCATCGATCTCCAGAAATCTTTCTCTGAAAGATATATATATATATATATATATATATATATATATATATAATGATGCAAATCAAGAAAAGAAACGATTTTTTCTGCTTGATTTGTCGTGGGTGTTGCGGTTTATAGTTGTAGTTGTAATATTTTATAAACTTATCAACTTCAAAAATCTGGCTGTGTGTGTGAGAGAGAGAATGTGTGTGTGTGTGTGTGACAATTCCAAACTTGAATTTGCTGTATATTAGATAAGAGAGGGTGGGTTTGACAGCTCGAAGACTCGAATGAGAGGGGTTGAGGGATTTGCTGTATATCTATCTGTATCTTTTTCTTTTTATAAAAAAAGTGTCTCTATTGTAGTGGGGTTCAATATAACCGTATCAAATGAATAAAAATAAAAAAAACTGGTTACATATACAACTTCTTTATTGTTTTTAGACGTTTAATTCTTTTTATTATTATTATTTTAACTGCTATGATTTATGAGATTTCCCCTTTTTGCCCCGTCCCCAATTTGTGGGTATATATATGGGGAGGGGCTCGTACATGACGAAATGCTATGACACGATTTTTTTTTTCCCTCAATTTAACTATAGAATTTAATTTTGGGAAAATGACCGTATAGGCCCTATAATGTTTCTAGGGTTGACCCATTTAGCCACTTAATTTATTTTGTGGTTTAATAAGGGATCGAATTATTTGTTACCTAACAATATAGTCCCTTTTACCTATTGTAGCCGGTTAACGTTGCCACATAAACCTAGCCTAACACGTAAGCGATGACATGGCAAGAAGTTAAATCGTCCAACAACTGCAACAACGTCGTATTGAAGGCAAATCGTAAGGAGCAAGGATCGACAGTTCTAGCGCCTCCATATAAAATGAAGACTTCCTTGACCTAAAAGGGCACATCTGCAAACTTCATTACCCCAATCTCGTCTCTAAGTTTACTCCAAAATGGCTTCGAGCGGACGTGCAGAACACAGCTGGTCTCCAAATTACGGCCGTCACATGGATGAGAATCATTCGAATGGTGTAACCAACGAAGACATGGCCATCAGTCTACTGCAAACCCAGACGGAACTGTCTCTTATACGGGAGGACCTCCAAGACCAGTTGCGTGAGCTCCGTCAGACAGTTAATCGACACTTAGATGCCTTGAACCTTGAGGTCGATGACGTTCGCGCTGGTCAGATGGATATCTCACATATGGTTGCTGATCTTAAAAATCATTTCGTTTCCCTGCAAGGAGCATATGTGAAGATGGTCTTCAAGGACAACAAACGTAAGAAGCTGATGTCTTGTGTTGGGATTTTTGGTGTTGTTTGTGCGTCTGTGGTGACGTATTTGGTGTTTAAGTAAAAAAATGTTGTGTAGGTTGAAGCATTTCACTCCTGGGTTTGTGTTTTGGTGTGTTGTCTATGTTGTTTAGTGTCAATATTAGTAGTAGATTTTGTGTGGGTTGCTGGTATTAGTTTGTGATGTTGGTCTGTAGATTTGGTGGTGGTGTTGCTGGGCTGCTGGTTGTCATCGTTTTTTGATGAAGTTTTTTGTCGATGATCTCTGTAATAGGTTATTGAATAGCAGAAAGCGATGTAAACAAACCCATGGGTGAAATGTGTTTTAATATGTTATTATTAAAAAAAATTGTCTTTCACCTGTATCTGTATGTATGCATGAAAGAAATAAACATTTGGGTATTATATATGTTTCATCGACTGGGACGACACTACAAGACAAAGCAAAATGAATTTACCTTCTTTATGCGCATAGACAGGGACCACAAATGGTGCAGTTTGGGAAAAGGGACAAAAAATACCTTTGCACACGATTGAACCATATCTGCTTGTCTGCAAACATTTTTTTGGAAAAAAAAGGGAATAAAGTTTTCTAAAGATAGCCTTTTCATGTTGAATGGATTAAGTCACAAGTCCCCTGCTTTTACAATGACTTAATTACCCTTGCATGAAAAATGGTCAATTTACTTTGTAATGACTTAATTACCCCTGCATCCAAAATGGCCAATTTACTTTGTAATGACTTAATTACCCATGCATCCAAAATGGCCAATTTACTTTGTAATGACTTGATTACCCCCACATCCAAAAATGGTTTTAATTTCTAATGAGTAAAATGCCCTCACATCCAAAATGTTAAATTTAATTTCTAATGACTAAAATGCCCTCACATCTAAAGTGTTACATTTAGTTTTTAATGACTAAAATGCCCCCACAACCAAAATGGTCAATTTAAATAGTAATAACTCAAATACCCCCACATCATAAATGGTCAGTTTACTTTGTTTTGGCTAAAATGCCCATAATACCCCTAATTATTCGTAGTACACCATAAAAGAACATACAAAGATCATTTGTTTACTGCAACACACATTCACTACAAATAACAAACAACTACTTAATCCAAGTCCACGGCCGTTGCAACACTGCTACCTTCACCTCCCACATTTTTTGCAAGCTTCAGTTTAATGATTCGTTCTGACTTCTTTCGCATTTTAGGTGGTTTAACATGCTTAACTCGAGCATTGACATTCACCCCTTCATCCCGTCTATTGACTCCCACCATTCGCTCTTCATCTCTAGGCCTATCCAAAGCATCAGTAGCATCTACGATTACCTCATCATCCCCTACTCCTGTGGCAACGTTTACAGACTCCTGCGTAGGTATAGTTTTTTGTTTCTTTGTTCCATTTTGTTTGGATGTTCCTACACCTTTACTACAAGTAGCCTTGTTGTGTCCTTTCTCCTTGCATATGCTGCAAGAAACTTTCTTCCCTGCCTTGCAGACGGTATGTTTTCCCATCCGTTCAGAAGCATCTCTTCTTCTCTTTATGGTTGGCCTTCATGGCATACGTCTTTTCAATGGAGGCAAAGGGGGTATCAAGTCAGTAGAAGGCAACATATTTTGTCCATTCATCCCATGGATTGGATGTTTGTAAGTATTATGGTATAATGCAGCCAAGTACATTGGATCTACATATGGACCATCAGGTGTCAAATTTAAGTAGGCTAAGGTGGCAACTGAGTGTACGCAGCCATATCCATTAAGTTGCCATAGCCTGCAGCTGCATTCCTTTTTTTCAACATCCACAGTAAACGCCTCGTCCATCTTCCTTGCCTCAAACTTCATCCCCCCACAAGAAATGACATGCCAATGCCTACATATATAGATGAAAACCGCAAATATCATGAGATGTGAAGAGTAAAGTACTAATGTAATTGGATAAATGTACAAACCTTTGCTCAGTTTGGAGCAAATTCAACCGTATTCTGATATTTGGACAAACAGAATAAGCATTCCATCCTTGTCCGGTTAGTTTCATAGTCACCATCCTTTGCATCACATATATACGAATGTCCTCCAACATGCTTATTATTGGTTTCTTCCAGGCATCCAAAATCACACTATTAAAACTCTCTGAAAAACCATTCTCTACTGACTCATAAGAATTATGAACTCTGAAAAAAGCCAAAGACCAAGTCTTTGGATCTCTAGCCATAAGATGCACAACTGCTTCCGGATTTTCAAACTTGGATCTACTAAATGTCTTTCTAAAATTCGCATAGATATGTCTAGCACACTGCCTATGTTCAGCTGCTGGAAATACTTCCTTTACTGCCTCAATTAAATCCTACATAAGTCACATTAATGTTTGAAATTCGAATAACAATAACTAAATTTAAAACATGCAATAGCTTTGAACCATACCTTGTGTTGATATGAAATTAGAACCAAACCGTTACCATCATTCCAACATTGCAAATCTTCTGAAAGAGTTTCTAAGAACCATTTCCAATTCTCTTTGTTTTCCACAGAAACAACTGCCCAAGCAATTGGGAATATTCCATTGTTAGCATCTCTACCCACAGCACAAAGCAACTCCCCTTGACAAAAAGTTTTCAGAAAACAACCATCCAGGTTAATGATCCTCCTACATCCTCCCCTCTATCCCTCTTTTACCGAAGCAAAACATATGTATATTTTGCTGAAATAATTCTTACCATCAGGCATTGAATCGACACAAATTTTAACTGTGGATCCAAGATTTGATCTTCTAATCTCCTCACCATATGACCATAATCTTGCATAATTCTCAGCTATTGTCCCTTCAACTAGACTCAATGCATACTTCTTGGCTCTCCTACACTGACTCATACTCACGTTAATCCCAAAATCTGTTTTTACCTCCTCTCTAAGTATTCGGATGCTCATCTTTTGATTGTTATAAAATTGGTGCTTAAAGTGGGTCCCTATCCATTTGTAAGTCACAATTGATCCGAATTTGAAATTCTTTGCACAATTATGCTCACCGATAAGAGATTTTATATGGAAAGACTTATCTTCACTCATCCAAGAACCCCAAAGCCTAAAAGTACATTTGCCATCACAACATTTGACAAGTAATCGTCTAGTATCATTCTTAACAAAACATAATTGATAACCATTCGCGACAACATAGTTACACAACATGTGTTTCAATTGCTTAGGACTCTCAAACCTCATACCTAAAACAGGTTCCTGCTCCTTCCAATTGAGCTTATCATTGAAAATGTTGTTGGATTAGTGTCTAAGTCCATAACTATTTTGGTATGTACTTGACCCGATGGTGCATGGTCCTTTTGGGTTGCCTTCACCAAAGCAACTTGATAGGATGAATTATGGAGAGAAATGATTAAATATGATTTATTAATATATTATGAGAATAATATATTAAAGGAGAAATCATATTGTTTAATTAATATTAGTCAAGAATTAATTGGTAATTAAGTTTGTGACTAAAAGAGATTAATTAAACTTAAGGGACTGGAATTGTAATTATAAGATAATTGCAATTGGGCCATGGATTGCCTTATATTATAAGGTTGGACGAATTCTATGGGGAAACCCATTAGAAATCGTCCAAGGCCTTTAAGGTAAGGAGTCCATGGGTTGCTTAGGGCTTAAGCATCCAAATTAGGGTTTCCTTGTTAGATAACCCTAATAGCCTCACTATATATAGAGCCCTTATGCCCCAAAAACGTGGACAAGCTTTCTTCTAGGGTTTCCACACGTTTTGGGCAGCCTCCTTCTCTTCTCCTCTTCATCCTCTTGCTCTTGGTGTTTGTGAACCATTAGAGGAGTGACATTTATGACTCTAAGCTTTCTAAAGTCAATACAAGAAGGATTTGAGATTGTTATTGCTACATAACAATCAAGGTATGATCTAAACCCTAATTATATGTTATATTGATTATCATATGCTAGATCTAGGGTTTATAGTCTTGGATAACTTGCATGTACAATAGAGAAACCTAGATCCAAGCATTAGGGTTTGTATGAGCACATAGGATGTTCTTATGACCAAAACCCAACAGTGGTATCAGAGCCTTGATTGGTTTCTATTGTATTGATGCCTTGTATGTTTTTTCAAGTTGAAAATTTTGATTTTTGTGAAACTGCCTGATGAACTCGGCGAGTCCCATTGTGGACTCGGCGAGTAGGCCCCTACTCGGCGAATCTATGTGGGTACTCGGCGAGTTCGAGCGTCAGAAAGAGGGGATTTCGGGATTTCTTGCTGTTTTACTCATGGATAATTGCCTTATCTGTTTTAGATCATTAAAATCTGATTTTAATCATATTTATGAGTATATCCTTGATTAAACAAAAGATAATTACCAATTGATTAGATAATAACTTCCTTATATGATTAAAGTCAATTATTTGTATTAATTGGGTAACTTATTTTGCAAGAAATTGAAATTAGGTCAAATATAGATAATGACAAAATTAATTGTTTAATTTATATTTGTTATTTGATCCTTGTGTTATGAGAAGTTTCAATTTTCCCCCTTTAGGTTTTATAGTTTAAACTTGAACTCAAAAGTTTAGTTTTGAAATTTAAATAGTTGAAACCCTAATGTTTTGAAAAGGTTTCAAAACTTGCCCTCAAGTTTTGGAATTTAAATTTTGATTAAAAGTTTAATTTTGATGTATATTTAAATTCTAAAGCTAAATGTTTTGAAATGTTTCAAAACTTGCCCTCAAGTTTTGGAATTTAAAAGTTGATTAAAAGTTTAATTTAGGAATGTTAAATTCTAAAACTCTAGTATTGTTTTGAAAAGTTCAAATCACACCTTTATGGTTTTATTAATTAATTAAGGTGTATAATTAAAGGAGGTTTAATAAATCCATAAAAAATTTTGGTTTACAATTTAATTGAATTAAAGGTATAATTGTTAATTTTGACCACATAGAATTTTAAAAGTGTAAAATACACCCTATACTATATATAACATTAAAAGTCTAACATTATATATATGTATGAGTAAAATTCAGTCTTAGCGTTAGTAGACCTCATTCATGAAGTTGGTCTATAAGGGGTGTTTAAGAAAATTGCCTATAAAATGGTGATTGAATGGGGATCCACTCTTACCCACCGCACTCTTGACTAGTGGAGGGTCGTTAGCCGAACGGGTAGTATAGGACAAAAACCTTCCATTATAAGTATAAAGAAGTACAAAAGCAACTAAATGTTTTACAAATTCCAAATCTTAGTTACTTAGGCAAAGTGAATTGATGCAATTCCATGAAATTACACTTTGTGCCCTTGCGAAGACGTTAGTGGAGCGTGTGTGGTTTACCGGCACACTAAATGGTTCTAAGCAAAGGTAGCAAAGGGTGACTCAATGTTTTTCATAGTTCGGTGGAGCGTGTGTGGTTTACCGACACATCGAATAGGTGACTGTAACATGTGAGGGCACCATGTAAGTTTGCATGGTTATTCACACCCGCTTTGTGATCCTCGGCAACCCAGTCACAAACTAGAGGGGAATATCGAGATTTAAACATGCCATTGAAAAGTTCAATGAATCTCAAAGGATCTAGGAGTTTCATAGATTTAAAACTTAAATTTCTTTTTCGTTTTTCATGGTGGAAATTAGTGAATTGTCATTCACTTACCATCAAATATTCTGCAACTAGATTGTGGCATCCATTTTCTAGGTTGTAGCGTATTGTGTTGGGTCCTAGCCTTAATATCTCATTTGGGTGATTTATTAAGGACTCAATCAATCAACTAACTTGAATTTGTTTTCTCCCATTTTGTAGATGTCAAAGTACGACAACAATGGTCTTCCCAAATCCCATGGAACAAGCATTCCACATGAAGATGATATTTCACGATTTGATCGAGGAACAAGAAATCATACTTCACTTCCTCCACCTCCTCCAATTATTCTCCCTAACCCACAAGTTCGTAGACTTGAAAAGTTCAAACTCACTCAAGCCCTTTTGGCAAGTAAACATAAAGAAGGAAAGTCAGTGTGTGCACACATCCTAGAGATGAAGTCACACATTGATAGGTTAAGAATGTTGGGATCTGTTGTCTGTGAGGAGATGACTGTTGATTGGGTTCTTTAGTCACTTCCTAACTCATATAGTGAGTTCGTAAGAGAGTACTATACGATGAACTGCGACGTGACCCTTATAGATCTCACATATATGCTTATTGCTGCTGAATCAACAATGGTTTGGCGCAATAGAAAAACAAAGTTGATTGGTGAATCTGCCTTCAAGACCTCTATGGATATAGACAATGGAAACGAAAGACATGCTATGATCGAAAAGTTTGATCATAAGAGAAAGGCAATGTCTGAAGTAGTTCCATGTCCTGTTCCAAAAGAGTCAATTTGCTTTTATTGCCAAGAGAATGGGCATTGGAGACGAAGCCGCCCTATTTACCTAAGAGATCTAAGAGATGGGAGAGTCAAAACGTATGGCTCTGCTTTAGGTAAAATCCATTGACTAAGTCTTTTAAGCTCCTATTCTAGATTCTTAATACATAATGTGATAAGATTACAATTGATGTTTTGTAGGATCAAAGAAAAGAGAGGAAGCTTAAGGGAAGAAGTGAGCAGAATCTAACCGTGAAGGAATGGATTTCGATCGCATTACTTGAAGATTAGATTCTCGAGCTGCTACTTAGAGTTGGAATTAGATTGCTAAGAAAGATGTATTAGCATAGTTTTTCAATGAATTGCATTGTAAGGACAAATTTTTCCGCAATAAAATAAATTTTGATTTTATATTATTTATTTATCCTTGCAATGGCGTATATGAAAAATTGATGTTTGAATGTTTCTATTATTAGCAATAATGGATTTGATTCTTAATTATATTATTTGTGGAAATGTCGAGAATTTACCAAATAGGGAGAGTTTCTCATCGCCCAAGTTTCAATCGGATAGAAACTTGGAATCATGCAACTTGGTTGCACGATGAATGAGAAATTTCATATTTGGAAATTAGACTAATTCATTGACAAAGTGTCAAGTGAAGGACTAGGAGATCGAGTACACAAAGTTGCGTGTTGATCAAGTCCACCATAAGAGTAACAAAGATATTCGTCATGATTTACTAAAGGTCTAGTAAATATGATTATACTTATAAGATTAAGTGTAATTCTGAATTGATTGAAAAAGTTTAAATCAATAGCAGAACGAATAAGAAGAATCAAGTAGGCAGAAAGATACAAGTTTCTCCATTCTAAGAAGAAGGGAGAGTACCTTTTATGCTTTTATGATAGGTCTTAATGATTAAGAACCATATCTCAATTGATCCTCTAAGTGCGTCTTAGTACAATTGTATGTCTAAGAAGAGGAATCAAGAATTGAAGAAATGGTTAAAATCAAGAAGTCAATCATACTTCGTTCCAAAACAAGTCTTAGAGTTAAGATTGTGATATTGAGTGATAAGTATTAAGAAGGTTTATAACATTCATCAAATGTGGAAAGTTGTGATGTCTTGGATAAGACAAAGACCAACTAGGACCAATTTATGAAGTGTTTTGATAAAAACTACACTAACTCTTGAATATTTGTTTGTCAAGAAATGTTCATTGACAACAGAATCTTATATGTCAAGGAGTTAGTGGGAGTCTTAATGGTCTTGAAAGGTTTCAAGAACAAATCAAAATAAACCTTATCGATCATCACTAGCACACGAGTTGAGGTTTACAACCTATCGTGTTGACACTATATTGCTTCTGTGTCGTTCCAATTGAGTTAATTATGCATGTGAGTTCTATCGGTTCTCATTTGAACGCATAAAATGCGGGCACCTTGATCAATGAAAAGTACATTGATAGGAAAGGGTGAGCTGCTCAACTACTTGGAAGACATGGTGGGCAGCTGTGCTACCATAAGGAAAGAAATCAAGATTAAGAAAGTTCGGTCCATATGAGTTTGAATTTGTCGTAAACTTTGGTTTTGACAAATTCATATGGAGAGGAACACATACACCATTAAAACTAAGTGTCATAAGATTCCCTCCTTCATGAAAATGGCTGTGAGGAAATGCTTTCACTAAGAGAGATTTTAAAAAGATAGTCATTGTGAAAATTTTATTCTCGAATTCGATTATGGTTACGGTATCCCTTTCCATGATTTGAATTGTGAGGTTTGACAATTAGTCTAAATTGTTTAGACACACATATGAGCTATCTAAGGCAAAGGTGTATAAGCTTAGATAAAGGATTATCAAAGCATTAGGTATTAGAAACATGAACTTAAGAAATTCAATAGGTATTGTTTTTCTGAAAGTTAAGTTGTTTCTGAATACATGTCAAAACTAGTGGGAGCATAAGTGTTATGCTTATAATAATCATCATAATGGGAGCATAAATGTTATGATTGTATGATTATTAAGGCAAGTATTGAAAGGTAGCAATATTAATTATAGAAAACAAGAGTCTTGCTTTGCAAAGTTGTAAGGATTGAATGATTGAATAATTGTTTTGCTATAATTAAGGGAGAGAATATTATGCTTCATTTCAAATCTAAAGGCTTAGGTTGTGGAATGCAAATAAATTTAGTCAAGGAAACATAGTGCGTTCTTAAAAAAATCGATTATGATTACGACATTCCTCTTCATAGTTTGAATTTTGAGAACGTAGCACATAAAATATTATGACAGAAGATTGATAAAGTATCGAATCTTCGTGTAAGACATTATGCATCGTGTCCCGTACGCTTTGGGTATAGGATCGATTGCAAATGATATAATATTTGACCATTCTAAAATTTTCCAAATGTGTAGTGCATTTAGAGGGAAAAGGACAAGAATCGGTTTTGACTAAGATAATTAAACAACTATCAAAGGACAATCCAAAGTTTATCGAGGATTGGTCGCTTGTGAGTAGTTGGAAGTATAGTATTGGATGGACCATATCGACATTATTATGAATAGATAAGATTCTATTGAGAATGAGTTGTCATATGGTAAGTATGGAAAGTTTTCCATATTGGGAATTGAATATTGAAAATCTATGTCTAGATTAGAAACTTTTATGCAATAGGATGTTCAAAGGAATGTACTTTGAGTGAGAGACATCATATCTAAGGAATTGTCTTGTAAACAATCTCCGATAAAGGACTTTGTAATTTCATTGACAATATTCATTGTGACTTTAGTGCAGTGATATTACAAAAGGATAACTGCATAAAATGTTAGAATCTAGCATATTCCATAAGTAACAAGAATTTGATATTCTTTCACTTGTGAAAAGGATTGGGAGTTGTGAAATGAGTATGATTGGAAATGTGTTCATTTGATCTATTTCACAAAGTAGGAACCATAGGTAAACATTGTGTGCATGCTAGGAGCATGGGACAAGTGTAATAATTCAAGTAAAAAGTTGATTACCCGAAACAACAAATAATGAGTAATCAATATGGTGATAAATAAAAGGTGTTTTATTTATGATCAAAGGTTTGAGGCCATATGGGATTAGTATTATTCTTGTGTTTCACTTTGCATGTTTTGACTTCCTGAATAATTTAATTGGTTTAGAACAGTCAAATTATTCTAACGGGCCACAGTTGTTCATATGTTGGAAGTAGGTATGAACGAAGACTGTCATGAATTGGTGTGTGGATTGTCTAAAGAGTATTAGACATAAGCAAATGTTTGCTGCAACGTTCATGAGTGCTTATGAATATGATTTGAGCATTGGATTAAACCCACGCTCACTTGGATCATTCCATGAATTGTATCACGAGTGATTGGTGAGACGATAACATCTTATATTCTTGAAACCGAGATGTGTGAGTTGTATCTTGCAAATCGGTTGCACATTGATAATATGTAAACGCACCAGTAACTTGGTGTTATAAAACATATTGTTGTGTGTGATTCGGTGAGTGAGTACAAGCGAGCATTGAATCAAAGTTTATCCGCTCCTTTTATCCAAAGTAGGATAAAAGCGATATCTTTGGGCCCCTCGATGATTTAGTGATGACAAACGTAAATGCTCGGCCGAGCTAGGGCTAATTTGATTTGTTCAATTAGTCAGTCGTCATAAATCGGAAGTCGAGAAATAGTACAGAGAGAATGATTAGAAATCATGTCTCATACGATATCTAAAATGGAGGAATATATGATCCCTTATCTAAAGGACATGTGTATCTGATAGGATCAGAGTTGACAACGGCTTTGGAAAGCTGCGATTGCAGATCAGGATCTGAAGTCATACACATAATAGTTATTAGACTTATCCAAGTGGGAGACTGTTAGATTAGTGTCTAAGTCCATAACTATTTTGGTATGTACTTGACCCGATGGTGCATGGTCCTTTTGGGTTGCCTTCACCAAAGCAACTTGATAGGATGAATTATGGAGAGAAAGGATTAAATATGATTTATTAATATATTATGAGAATAATATATTAAAGGAGAAATCATATTGTTTAATTAATATTAGTCAAGAATTAATTGGTAATTAAGTTTGTGACTAAAAGAGATTAATTAAACTTAAGGGACTGGAATTGTAATTATAAGATAATTGCAATTGGGCCATGGATTGCCTTATATTATAAGGTTGGACGAATTCTATGGGGAAACCCATTAGAAATCGTCCAAGGCCTTTAAGGTAAGGAGTCCATGGGTTGCTTAGGGCTTAAGCATCCAAATTAGGGTTTCCTTGTTAGATAACCCTAATAGCCTCACTATATATAGAGCCCTTATACCCCAAAAACGTGGACAAGATTTCTTCTAGGGTTTCCACACGTTTTGGGAAGCCTCCTTCTCTTCTCCTCTTCATCCTCTTGCTCTTGGTGTTTGTGAACCATTAGAGGAGTGACATTTGTGACTCTAAGCTTTCTAAAGTCAATACAAGAAGGATTTGAGATTGTTATTGCTACATAACAATCAAGGTATGATCTAAACCCTAATTATATGTTATATTGATTATCATATTATAGCCTTGGATAACTTGCATGTACAATAGAGAAACCTAGATCCAAGCATTAGGGTTTATATGAGCACATAGGATGTTCTTATGACCAAAACCCAACAAATGTTTGGCAATTCGGGATAAACATCTTCATTGTCACCCATGTCTTCTTCGAAAAACTCACCTGCACCTGCTTTCTCACCCATCTCTACCTGAATCTCATTACCCTTTATAAAAAAAATGAGGCTTCTGATGGTCATCCTCATCGCCATCGACATCCTCATCCTCGTCGTCATCATCATCGCCATTCTCTACCTCATCGTTCGTGTCACTGTCACCCACATCCCGACACCCTGGTGCAACTTCCTTAACCAATCCTGCACCATCTAGTACTTCTTCCTCAACATTACCAACAAACTCGTCTTTGTGTTCATCCAACCATTCCTGTATGTTACTATCCCCAAAATGGTCTACATACATAGGGAGTATAACACCACATTCATATGCAATTTCAATGAAGTCGTAATAATCGGGGTCATTGCAAATTAGAGTCAAACCTTTTGGAAAATCAATATCAGGTTGGCAGTAATAGAGCTTCTCACACTTTTCCCCAGTGAACCTTTCGATGAACGCAACACACCCATCCTTGTCCATTCCTACGAAATCGATGTCCGAAAACCTCTGAGTAATTCCACCGGTGTAGCGTATGGGGTTTCTGGCGAACATTCCTTGGAAGTGGACATCTACTTGTAAGAATACGGGTTTCATGCTTGAGGATTCAGAAGCAGCTCACAAAAAAGGGTTTACCGATGAAGTGTTGAACAGTGGATGTAAAAGGGCTCTTTTATAAAGCATATACCGACATTACGAAGGAGGCGACTAATTAATGACATGGCATTAGACGAAAGTCACACTCAACATCCGATGTGGTGTTAGTAGAAGGAGGTGGACTTAAAATGACCGGTTAACCCCTTCAAAATTGAAATAAGGACTTAATCGACCCGATAAAGACTAATTCGATCCCTTATTAAGCCACAAAATAAATTAAGTGGCTAAATGGGTCAACCCTAGAAACATTATAGGGCCTATACGTCATTTTCCCTTTAATTTTAGAGTGATTACAGAACTTGTCTCTACGGGTGTCAAAAAATTGCATTTCCAGTCCAATATTTTTGCTAAGATATGTCACCAAGTTTGAAATTTGTTACAAAATAGGTCATTAGGAAGTTTTTTTTACCTAAGATACAGTCAATTTAACTATTACAACAATTTCAGAGTAGTTTATAGAAATAATTGTGTTTTCTTAGTAAAAATTATATTTGATACTGAACTTCATCATGGAAGGGTATATATTCATCGTGTCACTAAGAATAAAGTCACTAAAGATAAAAAGATCATTGTTGTATATTAACGTTGACTTGTTATGAGTAGTTGTACCAGAAGTGTATCTAAAAAAAATTAAAAAAAAAACTTAATATATTATCATTTCAAAAAATCAAATGAGGATTTATGTTATGGATATCACTTTTGCACAATTTCTATATTTGGCAATCTACTTCACAACTATTAGTTTCATACCTAGCCATTAATAATTCTTTCTCAAATCTCTTGGGATGGGATATATTAAGGTTATGTTTGGCGTATTAGCTGAAAAGATAGTTGTTAGCTGAAAAGCTAGCTAATAGCTGAAAAGCTAGCTGATAAGAAATAACGTTTGGTAAAACTAGCTGAAAAGCTAGCTGAAATATATAAAATTACATAAAAGGACATGTAAGAGTATGTGTTTTCTATAATTAATTAAGGGGTGTATTTGGAAAATTTTAAAAAAGCTCCTAAAAAGCTAGTATAAGGCTATGTTTGGCGTACTAGTTGAAAAACTAGCTGTTAAATAAAAAGCTAGCTGATAGCTGAAAATCTAGCTGATAAAAAATAACGTTTGGTAAAACTATCTGAAAAGATAGCTGAAATATATAAAATTACATAAAAGGACATGTAAGAGTATGTATTTCTATAATTAATTAAGGGGTGTATTTGGAAAATTTTAAAAAAGCTTCTAAAAAGCTAGTCTAAGTAGCTTTTCAAAAAGTTAGCTTATAAGCTAGTTTATAAACTACTTTTTGGCTTACCAAACACGACAACATAAAAAAGCTCGAAAAATAAGCTAGCTTATCAGCTAGTTGTGGCGCGCCAAACACAGACTAAGTATTTGGACTTATAAGAGTCCTCTGATGTCGGCTTACGATTGCCTCCATACTTAGGAATTCGTGATGTTTGGTTTGTTAGAACGTAATGAAATTGAGGGAATTAAAATCCAATTCCATCACATTCCAATGTTTGATTCAAAATTTTGAGATGGAATTAGATTCTTGAATGAATTTTTTTCCACAAAATGAATGAAAATGAATTCCTTCAAAGTTTGAGCGGAAGATTACCATATTACCCTCTATCATCACCCATCACTATTGTCACCAGCACCATTGCTGCTATCGTCACTACCGCTATCATAACTACCATTCACTACGACCACCATCGCCACCATCTACCACTGTCACCGTCACCATCACCTATGTTGCCACCACCACCACTGTCATCACCATCGTCACCACTATCGTTATTGTCATTGCCTCTGCCAACTGCAACCACCATCGACACCACTGACCACCACCACCAACACTATCACCATCGTCACTAGTCACAATCGCCAACAGACCCAATGAGCTTGACCATATTTAACTTGTATTATGTCTTATAATGGTAATGGCTATACATTTTCAAGGTAAATGAAAATATCAACGTGTTCTAGGTCATCACCCTTGTACCTTATTTCTATATTTTCCAATGTTTAAAAGCATGAGCAAGTACTGTACTTATTTGATTCAAAACACATCCAATGCCTTTGTTGAAAACATCACCATTGACAATAAAACATTTTATTCTTTCCGGTAAGGAAAGGATGGGTGCTTCACAAGTTTTCTATTTGAGGGCAATAAATACCTTTTTCTTTTTTCTTGTCCCAAGAATATCACTCATTTCTTTGTCAAAAAAGTAATATACTTGCAATGCAAGAAAATCAATAAACCTTACATAACACGATGCCAATCTATGGAAACTATATACCTCAATATGATTCTTTGTAGGTTCCTATTTCATGGTTTTTTATTTGATTGGTTCATTTAAATACATTCATGATTGAAAACATGTAATAATAACCGAAATTTCAATAACCATAAGTCAAAAGGTTTGCATATAATTGTACTTGTTTTCATATGTTATTTGTTTTAGGTGTTGTTCATGTCCTTTGTAATCTTTGAATATATGTCTATGACATTTATAAATACAATGACCGAATTGCAAAGGAAATACTTGTATACATTATTCATTAAGTTCATAAAACATCTGGTACATTAGTAAGACCAAAAGACATTACGAAAAATTTATGAGACACTGTCATTTTAACATTGTTTTCTTTCATTCTCACTTGGGGGTATCCAAAAATAGTTAAATCTTAAAAGATTAGTCGGATCCTTGTAGTTGATCAAACAAATCATCAATTCACTGTAAGAGGTGAAATAAAGCATTATTCTTGATAGTGGCTATATTTTATTCTTTATCATCTATACACATGTGCATAGATTTGACTTTCTTTTTCAAAATAAAACGGGTGCTCCCTAATGTGAAGAAATAGGTGAAATAAAGCATTTATCAAATAGTTCTTATAACTTGACGCATCAAACTCATACATTTCTTTGTGGGCAATACAATAAGGAGTACAAGCAATCAATGGTACTCCAAGAATAAAATCGAATCGAAATTCCACTTTCCTTATGGGTGGAAACTGGGTAAATCATCAGGAAAGTATTTGGAAAACTCTTTAACTATCATTAGCTCTTCCATACTCTTTTTATCATCCAATACATGACATAAAAAGGAATCACATCCTTTCTTAAGGCGCTTGTATGACTTAACCATCGTAATCAAATCATGCAAATTTCTTCGCTACTTGCCATAAATTTGCTTCCATTGAGAGCGTTGATTGAGACTATTCTATTTCCACATAATATTTTTTCTTGATTACCCTTTAGCCAATCTATTCCAATAACTACAATAAACATTAAAATTCCAATGGGTAATAGCTTGCATAAAATATTTCCCCATTAATTTATAATGTATAATTTTTGAAAATACGATGAATGGTTACTAACTATTTACTTGCGATTTTCATCACATACACATTATTTAAAACCATAGTAGGCTTGGCAAAAGTCTTACAAAACTCATATGAGACGAACAAATAATTGAAACTTGAATTGAATAATACCTATGTCGATAATGAATTAACATGTAATGTACTTCATAGATAGAAATATACTTATTGAAACAACATGTTAATGACATAATTAATTATATGGGCCTATATAGGTTATACACTTAACCCACCAAGAAAATCAAGAATAATGAATTTGATGGATTAATTTGTTATTTATTAATTTTCTTAAATGAAATAATTAGAAATTAATTATGATGGCCATATGTGGATTAAAATTCAATGATTTGTATTATGGTAAAGTTACCATAATTGAGCAAATGTTGGAGGCTAAATAAGGCTCTTTAGGGTAGGGATGAGCAAAAGAACCGACCCGAGAACCGAACTTGGTGGAAAATAGGAACCGAACCGGACCGCCAATTCTACCGGTTCCGGTTCCTACCGGTTCTTGTCGTGTCTTAAATTTTGGAACCGGTCCTCTAAAAATAACAACATATGGTTCTGGTTTTTGCCGGTTCTATCGGTTTTTGTTGGTTCTACCGGTTTCCGGTTCCAAAAATCCACAAGAATATCGTCCTGGTCCCGGCCCGAGCGGTTCCGGTTCCGGTTGGTTCCCCGGTCCATATGTTCATCCCTACCTTAGGGTTTCCAGATATATATATATATATATATATATATATATATATATATATATATATATATATATATATATATAAAGAAGGTAAGATCAATGAGCCTCTAATAAACCCTAAATTCTGTCCATCATCCTCTCATTATCCCTCCCCATAACCATAAGATCCAATAGAAAACCCTAAGGGTTTTGGTCGATTTTGCTTAGGCTCCAAGGAATAAGGATTTTGCTAAGCTTGAAGTAGCTTCTTGAAAAATAAAGGTAAGGCTTAAACTATCTAGTATGTAATTTAGGTTGCTATTAATTAATGAGGTAGATTCAGGGTTTAGTCATAATGTTTGTTTTATATCGTTTATGTTGCAAGTTTCTTGTTTATTCTAGAAATCATTTTCTACACTATGATTCAACACATGCAACATCATGAGAGTCTTTCACGGTTTAATCATAATGTTTGTTTTATATCGTTTATGTTGCAAGTTTCTTGTTTATTCTAGAAATCATTTTCTACACTATGATTCAACACATGCAACACATGGGACTTTTTCCTTTAATCGGTGCCATTTAATACAACACTTTATTCATCTTTATTTTTCTTCTTTCTTATTGGTTGTTGGAGCTAAATTCGATGTCCTTTTTCTTGAAGTATTTTAACTAATATGGCCATTTTCATGGTACGAATAACATTCTACTCCATTCATAGAACTCTAATGCTTTATCACCAATTGGTTTGTATTTAAAACATTCTAAAGAACATGCTTTGATAATTCAATGCACATACTAATCTAGTAAGGAATATTGTCACCACACTTACTGGGAAAGTTGCCAATGTTGCTAAGATTTATGTTCGAGTTGGGTGCATAAGCACTTTTTAAATAGCTAGAGATTGTCTGATAACCGACAATTAGGGGTTTATATTGCAACGTTAGTAGTTCCTTAACCCCACTAAAACAAACTGGTGGCACAACACCAACTTTCGTTAGGTAGCTAATGCATGACACACGAGGTGTCTTAAATGACAGATGGTAATGGAGTGAAGATTAGGGACTAAACCTGCTAATTTAGTTTGAAAAGGGACTATTTCTATAACAATCATAATAATTGGATCAAAGGTGTTATGAGTACTTTGAAAAAGGGACTATTTATGTAACAATCATAATAACTGGATCAAAGGTGTTATGAGCATTAAAGTTTGGGACCAAAAAATTTACTCTTATTTTATTTTAGGAAAGTGTCAAAGAATACTACTTATTATTAGTGTTGTAAAAATCGGTCTAGGCGGCCGATTAAGCGGGGATTAATCGCTAGGCGGTCTTCAACTGAATAGGATTAATGTGTGACAACCCGAAATTTTCCATCTTGTTCAGCTTAACACTTCATTGAAAGTCAAACTCATTCTCGCTATCATTTAGCACAATTTGGAGTCTGTTTGAGAGTTCTGAGCCTTGTACACTTAAGGGATAAGTGTCGGGGTTTATTTGCCGAAGATATAGCACAAAGAATAAGTCTAAAACCCCTTTACAAGGAGTTCACGGCCACCCCATAGGATTTCACGGCCGTAAACTCCATGTGGGCTATAAACCCCCCCCCCCCCTATATGTTGATATTTTGTCCATTTGTTCCATTCTTTCACTTCCTTGGCTGAAATCCTCTCAAGTACCATCCCGATCTTCGTCCCCGATCTTCAAAACTCGTAAGTTTCTTGCCCTAACTAGTTGATATCTTACATGAACTAGTGATCTTACATGATTTCATCCGTGAAATCATTCTATTTGTGTAGATCTTCAAGTTTCACGAAGAACACCAAGAACACACACTAGTGTTCTTGGCCAAAACCGACCATTCAAGCTCCTAGATCGTAAGTGCTCTTACTCTAACTCATTGTACACTAGGTTTAACATGTTTTGGCCTTAGAAAACACCAAGAAAAACTTGATCAAAGGTGTTTACAGCCAAGGGATGTTCTTGGGTCGTAAACCCTTCTAAGTGAGGTTAAATGCACCCTAGTCCCTTACCAAGCCTTGGATACTAGTCTAGATCATATCCTTGATGTACTTAGGACCTTAAAACATCAAAAGACCATGAATCATTAGATTTTACGGCCGTAATCACATGGAGAAATGATCCATGGGCCGTAAACTCCACAAAGGAGTGAAATGATGCCACAATCACTTCCAAAGGCTTAGACATGAAGTAGGAATGCTTCTTTATGACTTATCGGCTTCAAGACACAAAATGGTAGAAGTACCATGAGTTTACAGCTGTAAACTCATGAGTTTACAACCGTAAACTCCAAGGGAGTTGGTCCTAAAGCCGTAAACTCATTAGGAGTTTACCCTTGGACCCTAAACTCAAAGCCCAAGTCCGACAACCCTTAGATGCAATCCTTAGGACCTATAGCACTTAAATCAAGTGTTTAGCATGTCTTAGGATGTCTTAACTTGTCTAATTAGTGTTATAATTACTAATTGTATATATACATATGTCTTTATATGATATTAGGATCATTGTGTGTGTTTAAGTCTTCACTTGACACCAAGCTCTTGTCCGACACTTCCATACGATCCACTCACATCAGGTGAGTTCATACCCCTTAATTAACCTTTTAAATGTTTCTAAATGTTTATAAATGCTTTTATGGGGGGGGATACAAGTTGAATCATGCTAGTTAGTATATCAATCACATGTGATTAATAACTAGCATGCAAATGGATTTACTATGCTTTTAGCTGTTTTACCAAACAGATTACTTCAAATGGTTTTTCTCAAATGTTTTTACATGTTAAAACTCTTTATCAAACTGTCTTACATATTGTATGTTTCCTTTCAAACACTGTTACAATTGTGTTTCAAATAAAGGTTTCCTTATACTTAAAATTGTTCTTATCAAACAAACTGCTTTCAAATCGTTTTACAAACTGACATCAAGTCATCATTTCTTAGTTATTAAACTTTTTAAAGGTTTTATAAAACATCTTTTATACTTTTATATTGTCAAATGCATGCCTATATATGTATAGTTATAGAAGTAATGTTTAAAGGACTTAGGAAGGCTAGCTCGCTTTATTTCCTTTTCCTCGTTGGGATGTGGCCTTAGGGCATCGGTTATTCGTCCGAATGTCGTCTAAATATTAGTTATATATCATGTATACATATATAGACATAAAAGTTCCATTAGTCAGTTCAGTACCTTTGGGTAGGAAAGGCATTACTTTGGTTATACACGTACATTACTAGTAGCTATAATAGGTATAGTTAGGAGATACTACTTACTATTCCAAGTACAAGGAATCACACAAGAGTCAGTTCATGCATGAGTCTATACTAATACAATACATACTATATGAAGAGATACAATTACAAAAATACAATTACAAGACATACAATTACAAGAGATACAATTACAGAGATACGTTTACATAGATATGTTACATAGATAGGTTTACATAGATACTATTACGTACATGACGGGACTTACCATTCCATGCCCAAGGCTGTTAGCTATAGTAGGGAAAATGTACATCGACGGGTGTCTACGGTTGCACTGTTCGACGAGTTTCCACGCCGTGAATATCCTAGAACAAAAGGATACAATTTTAGTTATTATGTTATTTACCTTCTTACTTTTACTTTGTGACACATTCACATGAACGACGAGGTAGAATATATTTGATATAGATAGACTATTTTCCTTATTACCTTTATATTGTGACACATTCACATAATCGATGAGGTAGATTAGATTTGAATAATAATAATAGTTGTTGTAACATCCCAAAAATACAGGCCAAAAATTTCATTTTTAAATACGTCATTATAAACCAACAGTGTAATAAAACATCCGTAATATCATGTCATGTCAAAACCAAAGTAGAAATAATCAAACGTGTTATCATAAAATAATATCAGAGTGTAATCCCAAAGATCTCATGTGCGGAAAACCGTAGTGTGATGCGCTGCGATCAAGCCGACTCCTTTCCTTTAAACACGAAGTACCTGAAACCAAAACTGAAAACCGTAAGCACGAAGCTTAGTGAGTTCCCCCATCATACCACATACCACACAATCATATAACATACATATACTGTCAGGCATATCTGGGTGCCCGACCTACCCCTTCGGTCCTCTCGACTGGATACTGTCTAGCATATCTGGGTGCTAGCCTCCCCTTCGGTCCTCTCGACCGGATACTGCCTAGCATACCTGGGTGCTGGGCTCCCCTTTGGTCCTCTCGAACGGATACTGCCTAGCATATCTGGGTGCTGGCCTCCCCTTCGGTATCTTCTCGACCGGATACTGCCTAGCATATCTGGGTGCTGGCCTCCCCTTCGGTGTCTTTCAACCGGTAACCGGGGACTATTTCACCCCCTAACACTACCACATAAAAGCATAACATAAACACATAAGTCATATACTGCCTAGCATATCTGGGTGCTGGCCTACCCCTTCGGTCCTGTCGACCGGTAAGTGGGGACTATTTCACCCCTACTACTACCACATAATATCATATCACATATATCATAATCTGTCTAGCATAGTTGGGTACTAATCTATCCCTTCGGCCCTATCGACCGGTAACCAGGGACTATTTCACCCCCTACTACCACTATCACATAACATCATATCATGCTAGCACATAAACATAACATGTAGTAGCAAACTTAGACAATTATCACAAAGACAATCATCTAACAACAACTCCTACTGGTGGGCCGTCATTGTGGCCGTAGACCCACCGCTACTGGAAGGTAACTCACCTCGCACTGCTGAAGTCCCGTAGACTCAACCCCACACTGCTGAAGTCTCGCAGGCTCAACCCCAGTTGCTGGATGACAGATTCCCGAACTGTCAACACACCAAAACAACACCCAATTAATAATTGGGTCCCAACTCATAACCATAATACGTACTTGGATAATTACTACATTACCCCAGGCTTGGCTTATTTAAGCCCAAGGCCCAATCCATAGGCCCAAAGTCCAACTAGGAATCAAGTCCCAACATCATACAATCATTAAGGCCCAAACTATGGCCTAATTTTCCAAATTGGGCCCAAGCCCCTTATATGGTCCTTACCTTAGGCCCATTAACTTATTCTAGTCCAATTGCTTGACTTTGGATGGCCCATTAATAACCCGATCATCAAGGCCCAATAATAAACCCAAATGAGATTAGGGTTTCATATAATATGACAATTAGAGTTAGGTTTCCTACTTAACCCATTAAGGACTTAATCCTCTAAGGACTTTAATCCATTAAGTCTAATATCGTTTAGATTAATCTTTGCCAATGATTATTATTTAATATCTCAAGTTATTAAATAATTTGCGTGTGTCCCGATTAATTCCCCCAAATTAGGGTTTCATGGCATTAGAGTTTTCCAAACCCTAATTAGGGTCTCCAACCCAATACTAGCCCATTAATTAATTTGTTGGGCTTTTAGATCAATTAGGGCTTTATTGGGCCTATTAAGCCCACTAGAATATTATTAAGTCCATTAAGGTTTCATTAAGGTCCATTAAGGTTTTATTAAGCCCATTAAGTCTTATTGGGCCCATTAGGGCTTCCTTGGGCCAATTAGGGTTTCAAACCCCCAAACGAATCAACACAATCGAGACAAGGCACACCGCCACCCGACACGGCGGCCGGTGGTGGTTTTGATTTTTCCTTTCATTATTCCAATTTATGATTACATTTTACAAACTCTAAATCCAAAATAAAAACACTAAACAAACTAATCACACAAACACAACCACCTTATGGTGGCCGGTGGTGGTAAATGGTGGCAGCCACCACCTCACGGTGGTGGCGGTGATTCCTTTTTGAAAAGAAATCCGACCAAGCAACACCCAAACATCACTTCACTGTAATACACACGCATACACACTCATCTTCTACTAGCAAAACGAACCCAGCCACCCACCTAAGGTAAGCGGCGGCGGCAGTGGCGCAACAGCTGGCAATAACAGCGCTTGGATAGGCATCAGCGGCGATAGGAGCGGCTTCATCATCTCGGAACGGCGCGTTAGCAGCAATACATGGAGAAGGGAGGTAGCAGTCCAACCCCGAACCACCACAGCTCCATAAATTCGTCGGTCTTCTAGTTTCCCCACGACGGATGCACAACAGGTGGCGGCGTTTGACAGCCCTAGTGACATCGGCGGCGTTGGCTGAAGGCGAAGCAGGAGAAGAAAGAGGAGGAGCATCCGAGAACGCCATCACGCCACCCGGAAGTCGCTCTCGGTGGTTTCTTCTTTCGTGCATGGAGTCCGGCAGCAAGGTGTGACGGCATCTCGATGTCGAGGCAGCAAGTGGCGTCGTCGGAGCTTCATCTGATCGGAACACAAGAGAGAAACCGGTGGTGGCGGTTGATGAACTTGAGTGGCGGCTGCATATGATATTAGGTTTAGGGTTTTTGTTCATCCAAACATGGGAGGGAAAGAACGCACGGGTTTAAAGTCCCGTATCCCATCCAAACTTTCTACAAATTTGTCACATCTAGTCCCTCCTTACCATATCCTTTTCAATTTAAATCTGAAAGTTACCCTTTAGCCCTCCCATCCATAATTCCTTACAAAATAAAGCCCCTAATTTACAATACAACCCCTAAGCCTCTAAAATCCGTTCAAATGAAGTCTAGAAGTTACAATTTAGTCCTTGACTTCACTAATACTTACAAATTAAATCCATATTTTACACTTTTAACCTCCACCTTCTAAACTTGTGACAATTATCTCCTCGAGACCATCCTTTGATATGTATTTATTTATTTTAGGGCTACCATTTGTTCACTAATTTATTTATTTATTTAATAAATAAACAGGGTATTACAGTTGTACAAGGAAAAACCTTCACTTATGTAGAGGTTCATACTTTCAAAACAGTCGGGTCTTGGTAGAAGGTTACTTTCAAAACAGTCAGGTCTTGGTAGAAGGCTTCTTTCAAAACAGTCGGGTGTTGGTAGAATACTACTTTTTTATACTAGTAGGAAATATGAGATTTTCTAGGGTTTTCAAACATTTATAATTACTTACAAACATTTTCATACTTATACAAACTTTTCCTCAAAACAATTACAAGTCTTTTATTACAAGTTTCATTTACAAATCAATGACATTAAAATACTTATGAATTCACCAGCTTTATTGTTGATACTCGCTTTCAAAATAACTTGTATTCTCAGGTCACCAATAGACAGGTACGACGACCAGGTTTTGTGAGACAGAGAAGTCAAGACTCGTCTTTTATTTTGATTATTCATTACGTTGTTTTATACTATGAAAGAACACGCTTGTAATTAAAATTATACTATTAATGCAATGGATGATGTTGTTGCTTGTTTACTACTTTGCATTGTTGTGATACTTTACATGACGTCCTCCGCCCCAGAACGTTTCCGCCGTTCTCGATTTTGGGGTGTGACATAAGGAAAATTGGTCGGCTTAATCGGTAATGGTCAAAAGATGTCAAAGTCGGTGCTAGACGGTTCTAATCGGTTCTAATCGGACCTATGCGGCCAAATCGGCCAAATTTTCAAATTTTTAAATATTAAACCAAAATTTTCAAAATTTCAAAAGTTCATAATATTTCAATGTTCAACTAATATATAAAAAAAAATTAAAAATTAAAATTTAAAGTTTTTCTCCAAATTTTTCAAAATTTCTATGTTTTCAAATATATAAATACTCAAATTTACTTCTTTTCTTAAGATATATTAAAATTTGAATAATTTTTCTTATTAATTGGATGATAAGTTGTTGTGCTTGTTAAACTTATTATTAAACTTTTATGTTTATTTATTTATATTCTTACCATTAAAGTTAGATTTATAAATTTTGAATAATTTTCTTAATAATTAATGGTCCCCGATTAATCCCTATCTAGCTGATTAATCCCCAAACCCCGGTTCACCAATTAGCTAACGTCTAACGTTTTCTGCGTCCTTGCTTATTATAGATAGGCCATTACCAAAATAAAATCACTATATTAATTTTGACTTTATTAAAATTTTTTATTTTTGTAAACTGTCTAATTATATTCTCTCATAATTTATTTCAATACGATCTCTATGATAGTCACTTTTTTGTGTGTGTGTTTAATATAGACTACAACAAATCATATATATTTGTTTGAAATCTCCTCTATCTATACTAATAAAAGAAAAATTTGTCCTGTGTCACCCTATTAGTCTTCCTATTTAATGTATGTTACTTGTCGACCTATTGATTCTCAATTTCAAATTTCAAATTTTAAATTTCGTACTCTAAATACATTATATTAAAAACATTAGAATAAAAAATTAAATTAAATTAATACAGATTATAAGGTGATATAATTTCATATATTTATTTGAATCAACGATTATAATTTTATATAACTAAAAATATATCTCTTAATTAATAATTTATTTAAAATAATTAATTTATAATTTTAAGTTTTTACTATGAAAATTTAATTAAATTTGTAACTTTCCGACGAGTTATAAACTAATAATTAATATAATAGTTAAAAAAATTTATTGTAAGGGTTTTTGTGTTTATTGTGTTTATTACATGGTTTTTTCATATGTACTAAAATTTTAGGAGGATTTTTGGGTGTTTGGATTGATTATTTGAAATGTTTATTGATTTATTCCGATTTGACTACGGGTAATAATGAGTATTTAGTGTTTTGATAAAAATAAAAAAACATCATAAATGGTCCCTGTGGTTACCCAAAATCTGAAGTTTAATCCCCGTGGTTTAAAAACCTCATAGATGGTCCATGTGTTTCCAAAACTTTTGATGTTTGGTCCTTTTTGCTAACTCCGTTAAGTTTGTCCGTTAACTGAAGGGTATTTTCGTCATTTCACAACCACATGGACCATTTATGATGTTTTCTCATATTTAAAAAAAAAAAGAAAAAACTAAATATAATTATTTAATGTATAATCTCTCTCTCTCTCTCTCATTTGAAAAGAAGCTAAACCATCTGGACCACCATTTCTTTACTCTAAAGCTTATGTATAACAAGAAAAAGAGAAGATCGGTGTCAAACAAGATCCATGTCTTGTTATCCACCTGACTTTCGCCATGAACCGCCTCCCATAACCATACGTGCAATCGATCCCACCGCCGGAGCCATCACCCTAAATTTAGACCTCAACCCAGTATCATCGGAGCCACCACTGATCTGAAACACGGCCAAAACCCATTGAAAAACCCATGGATCTTCATTTCCTCTACCTATGTCGCCTCTCTCTTGTCTGTACTCCTTTTCCCCTCGATTTCCCTCTACTCCATCGATTTCTCTCTACGTAGTTGTTTCTCTCTACCATCACCAGCTTCATCAATTTCATTTATGAATTCCTCTTCTAAATCTTTATTAGCTGCGATAAACGCTAAGCTTTGGCTAATATCTGAACACCGACGATAGCCTCCTTCTTTCAGATACCTCTTATTGATGGAGGAAGATCCCAACCTGGTGAAATAAATTAAGCCTTAGAGTTTGTTGTTGGTTCTTGATGAACTTGATGGAGGTGGAACCAATTTCATGAGTTTTAGATGGGTGAGCTTGTATTGAAGCTCGCAAATGCAGAGCTTTTAGAGGAATGCGAGAATGGAGATGATACTTACGATTTAGGTCAAATATTATAAGCAAAGCTTGAATCTAGGTTACAGTTTTAGATTTTGATTTGGGCTTACAAATTTAGGTCAAATTATGGTGATCTTGCAAGGGTACGACATCTTCAGATGCTATTGAGGCTTATATCGGGTAGAATTGTGAGAGAGACAACAGCAATGGCGGTGGTTGGTGGTCTGAAAATTATAGTGGCGATGGTGGTGCTTCACCACCGGTAGGTGAGTCTCTGACCGAAAGAGAAAGAGTACAAATCTGGGGTTTTTTCCCTTTGATTCTTCATCCCGAGAGAGAGAGAGAGAGAGAGAGAGAGAGAGAGAGAGATTATACATTAAATAATTATATTTAGTTTTTTCTTTTTAAAAAAAATAACTGAAAAGATCATAAATGGTCCCTGTGATGTGAAATGACGAAAATGTCCTTCAGTTAACGGACAAAAATTAACGGAGTTAGCAATAAGGACCAGTCGTCAAAAGTTTTGAAAACACAGGGACCATCTATGACGTTTCTAAACCACAGGTACTATACTTCAGATTTTGAAAAACCACATAGACCATTTATGATGTTTTTTCATAAAAATATTTCATAAACATTTATTTAGTTAAATAAGAAGTTTTGATAGATCATTTATCACTTACTTATTCATTTATTAAAGGATTAAAGGGTTTTTGATAAGTTTCATTATTACTGTCAAACATTAAAAGTAATTTGTTGACTAGTTTTGATAATAGAAAAAGTAATTCATTTTTTTTTTCTAAAACTTCGTTTTAAAACCGGATAAATTAATAAACACTTTTATAAATAAACATAATAAACATAAGTTGTTTTAAATAAGCAATCCCAAACACCCAATGGATACAAAATTAATTTCATGGTTTTTTTTAACAATTAACCTATGATACACCATGTTTTAGTTGTGTTTTTCTGACATTTCTTCATTGATTTAATCTCAACGAAATCTATTAACATAACTTAGAAAAAAAAATCTTCTATAATCGACTTGTTTTTCCTATACTTAATTGCCCCAAATTGAATATGAACAACACACCAACCATATAATTAGTAATTGATTATAGCCACATTCTTGTTGTTTTTCATCATCTCTCGCACTTTATTCCAACTAATAATAGATTAAAGTCCGGCCATGGCGGTTGATTGATAGGACGGCTTAGGAATAATTACAAAAAGCTGTCCCAATTTTGATACATGGAACTATGATAGTTGTTTGTTGGCTTTTAATAAGTTCTTATGTAACCATCTAAATGATTTCTATGGTTACAAGTTTGAAAGTGATTGTATGACATATTATTCGATTAGGTATTTAGGGGTATATATGCTTGGAAAATACGATGCAAAAGATCTGACTAATATTAGTGGTGTAAGCGCTTGGAAATATATATATATTTTTTTTCTGTTCTATATAAATAACCAGTTTATAACATGTGGGAACTATGATTACAAAATTAATTAAACTTTCATAATAAAAACTCAAAATTATTAATCAATTATTTAAAATAAATTATTAATTAAGAGATATTTTTAGTTGTATAAAATATAATTGTTGATTTAAATAATATGTGGCCTTATAATATGTATTAACTGTATTTTATTTTTTATTTTAATGTTATTAATTTAATATAATTAGAGTGAAAATTTTTAAATAGAAAATCAATAGGTTGACAAGTGACATAACATTAATTAGGAAACCTAATAAGATGACACGACAAATATATATATATATATATATATATATATATATATATATATATATATATATAGGTAGAGGTTTATTTGAGACCACCTATATTTTGTGAGACATAGAGACCAAATCTTAGTCATTGATCAAATTTGATCATGTGGTTCAAAAAAAACCCTGATTAAAGCGCTTAATTAAACACTTAAGGGTAGACTAGTCAGCTTTTAATCATATAATGAAATCTCTTGATTTACATGATCTTTCCTTAATCAATGTAACAAAATCAGATTCGCTCTTTCATCCGTTGATTTCCTCATATGGTTTTCTCAATCTCAACAATATGTTGATTGAATGCGAAGCAAAAAACTTGAGTTTTGTACGTTAATTGTCTTTCACGCTGCAATGATTTGTGATTTTACAGGCTTATTGAAAGAGATTTCAACAATTAATCAGTAGTTCACATCGATTTCAAGCTTTCACGAGCGACTGATCTTCAATTGATATCTTCGATTGAGATCGTTTTCAGCAATTGGAGGTTTCTTTGGAATCAGATCTTATCCCCTTCATTTGATGATTTTCAACTTCAGAGCTAGATTGAAATTGATTTTTCACCAAAATACGCTTTCATCAAGTTACATAAACTGATGTTAGCAATTGATCATAAGATTCATATCGCTTTCAATATTTTCAAGCTTTGATTTTGCTTCCTGGTAAGCTCTTTCAAATATTCACCATCATCGTCATCAGATCGAGATCGATTTTCAGCCCCTTCAAGCTTTGATTTTTACTCCTGGATCTTAAATTTTCAATCTGATAATGTATGTACAAAACAGTTACGGTTCTCTAACAAATTCTTTTAAACTATACATGCATTCTATGTGTTTGATGAAAATCCTGAATGAACAAAGAGTTTGATGTATCATTCCTCTTTCCCACGACTAATGTCTTCTTTAAGAATTGGAGTATACTTCTTAAAATATGAGTCACAATTGGTATAAAACAATGTAATGTTAACTACTTATATTATATTTACCTTAGTTACGTTAAAACATGTTTTTTTTGTCAAACATAAAAATACTGGAGATGTCTTTTCAGCATAGTTTGGTTTGAATATGTTCTTCTTAAGTTGTAGAAAAGGACTGTGCTAAAGAAAAGACTATATGCTCTTAAATTTACCATATGTAAATTCAGGTGCATGATATACATCAGATGTTTTTAGAATATGATCATTATTATAGGTTTTTTTTTAATTTTCTTCCATCAAACACAAAAGGTTGGATGTCTCTTTTAGCAATGTTTATTATTCTTATTAATGTACAGTAAGGGGATGTACTAAGAAAGATTATTAAATTCAGAGTATTTTTTGTCAGTGTTTACATTGTGTCTTGTATGATCGATTACATTACATAATACATTATTATGATGTATAATCACTCATAGACTTCATTTTCAAATCTTTGATCGTATCCATACTTGATTCTAACAATTATTTCATTTATGGTTGCGGATAGTTGTAACTGATGAAGCTCAACTTGAAAGGAACTTGAATATTTCAAGCTATAAGTTTTCAACTAGAAGAGTCAAGATTAATAAATATGTAATAGATTTTATATGTCACAAACATGTAATATTTTTTTATGGTTTTTGGTGCATTGTTACCGATCAAACTATAACACTATTTTGTAAAAATATTCTATATGTACATACAACATATTTTATTCTTTTAGAATATTCTAATTTTATACATATTTGCAGTTAGCCTATAATTTTTGATAGCAAATAACACATAACATTATTCTATTAGAATAACATACATCTCCTTTTTATAATGACAAACATATAATATTATTTTACTATAATATTGTACATACAGACTTTAATTTTAAGCTTATCTAGTATGTGAAAGATATTACCAACATTATACGACATTAACTACAAATTTCATGTATTATTATTTATAGCATAACCGTTCTTGAACCATAATATAATTTTATTAAACATTCACCAATCTTTAAACCATCAGACCATAACTACTGTTTAGCAAAGATTTAACTGTTCATGTTGTTCAAAATATAGAAAACATAGTTGCAATTCAAAAAAAAAGGATAATCTATATTTATTAACCATTAAACACTTCTAAATATTTTATCAATTCAACAGTCGTCATTCCATTTCTTCCCTTTTTGCTCCAAGTTAAGATGTTTTGTTTGATCACATTTTCCAAACTCCAAAAGAATTATTATACATGAACAATATTCCAAAAAAATTATTATACATGAACATACAACCTATAAAATTATTCTATCAGAATATTCTACATATACATAATAATTAAGTCTTATTAACATTACATATATCTATAAATTATAATATCATTTTTTTTGTAAAAATGTCATTACATATAAATCTATAAAAACCAACAAAATTTAACACTATTCTAATAGAATGTTCGAAATGTCAATTTTTTTGAGACAATAAGACCATGAGACTACTTTTCTCTAGTAAAATATTCTAATATTTCAGTGTTCATAAAAATATAATATATGTAATATTCTAATATTCTAAAACATAGAACATTATTCAAATAAAATTATTATACATGAAAATACAACCTATAAAATTATTCTATTAGAATATTCCTCATATACACAGTATTTAAGTTTTATTAACATTACATATATCTACAAATTCTAAAATATTATTGTAATGTAAAATCAACATTTAACATTATTCTAATATAATATTATAAATGTACAGAAAACCTATAACATTACTCTATTAGAATATTGTACATGAACTATAACAAAAAATGAATATTTGATCATAAAAAGTATGATATTTCAGATTGGTCAAAGCATAACTATTTTTTTAACCAGGACTATTATTTTGTGAAACATTCACTGGCCATTGAAAGAACCATAGCTATTGTTCAAAACTAAAAAAAGATAACCAATATTTAAACGAACAAAACACTACCATGTCATTCATAATCTAAGACTTTCAAATATTCTAAAAAAATTATTCACATCCTTCCAGTATGTTTCTTGCATCAATCCATTCCTTCATCATTTTTAATGACCATCCTTATCAACCCTTCCCTATTCTTTTGCTTCGTCATTTACTTTCTTATGGAATTGGAATCTGATTGGTCAAAGCATAACTATTTTGTATGTTTCTTATTTTGCAGAAAACCTTCTTTACCGAAGTCATTATTTCACATTTCCACTTGCTGTTCTAGAATAAATTTCCATCTGTCACATTAAGCACACATCAGAATCGCATTAAGAACACATCAAAATAAATTTCATTAGCTTTCAATGTGTATCAAACACTAATCCTAGCTACAGTAAATAATTTCAAAAGTATTTAACCGAAACTACAATAAAGAAGTAAATTTCTAGCCCAAGCTATAGTGAATCTGCATTAAACACTAACCATAACTACAATATAAATTTCAGAAAAGTAATTCCTAAATTATAATAAATTGTTTAACAACTTCCTAAAGCCTATTACAAGAGATCGATGATTTAGAATCTACATTATGTAGAATCTAAATCTGAATATAATATTATCAAACTAAAACATAAATAGATGAATTCAATTATGTCAGGATAGAATAACAAATTCTCAAAATGTATTTTAGTTTTGACTTATCAGAGTAAGCAGTAACATCTGGTTAATTGATAAAATAACATCTTAAATCAAATTTATGAAGTAACACCTAACTTTACAAATCATAATACCTAGAATATTAAGTTACTAAAGACTATTTTACTAATATTTTTACTGGATCATCTAACTTATCAAACAAAGTAACATCTGAGTCAAATAAGAAGTACCATATTACTTATCAAACTAGAATACTTATATTATTAAATTATCAAACAACATTTCACTAAATATTTACTAGATAATCCAATTACTCAAACAAAATAACATATAAAATCAATTTAGGAAGCAAGTTATGTTTGCATAACATTCTATCATTTTCAATAACAATTTTATTGCAGAAAATATGAAATCAATACAGAGTGCATTATGTCGAACACCTAGCGGACGATCACTAAATCTACCAAACACCTAACTGACACTAGAAGTATAAAACTAATAAGATAAACCAAACAAGCTAAGATATTGAATCAAATTATAATTCAAATTCCAAGAATATCTCTATAGATTTGGTGAATAATTTACTAAATTCTTTTTTACAATATCATATAATTATTCCAACAAAGTAACATCTGAAACTAAATTAGAAATTAACATTTGACTTATAAAATTAGAATACCTAGAATATCAAGTTATCAAAAACTAATTTACTAAATGTTTTGCTAAATCATGTAATTAATCAAACAAAATAACAAATTTGGTTTTAGAAAAGCAAGAAAGTTCTAAGTCCCAAAAACACAAAACAATTAGGTTTTAACAAAAACATAAATTTGATATGACGTTATAGCTGAAATACCTGTAATATCTTGACATGGTTTGGTAATAATGTCCTGAAGATGATCTTATGGTGTAGATTTTGGATCACGTGTTGATGTAGCCATTTTCGATGATTGAAGCCTATGTATTCTATTTTAACATGAAATAATCAAACGAAAGATAGATAGATTCCCACATAAAAAAACATAACTCATTTGATCGATGAATAAAAATAACATATATATATGATTTAATCCTCAAAATAGATTAAAACAGTGAAGGAGAAGACACAAACTTAGCGAAATTAACTCTTTTTGAGAAACATTGAGTTGATTTGGAAAATGGCTAAAAATGTGGATACGATCTAGGATTTTGATTTGACCGACTAGGGTTTTCCAAATTAGAATATGTAGAATAAGAATTATTCAGCAGGTTAATTACACAATTTGAACTCTAAAGGTTTGAATTAATACCTATTTTGCGAAGTGAAGTAGTGTATAATCATAATATGCTTATGTAGAATGAGGCATTTCCCTAATTGTTTGAATGTGTTTATCATGGTGAAGTGCAAACCATATTAAAATCAAAAACAAATTGTTGAATTTAGAAAGAGATGAAAGATTTATGAATCAGTTTCTAGGGTTTTGAATACACAAATCTGAATCGAGATTAAATTTGAGTTCTTCTGTGAAGAGGGTTTTTTGGAGGAAGCAAGATGTAACATGAAGAGATATTGAATGACGGTGGATTATTTTGACGGATAAAAGGTATATTGTCAAAACTACCCCTCCGTGTCCTTCCTCTAATCCTGAAGTTTGATCAAATTGCAAAATTGCCACCGCCTCTATTGTTTTAATTTGAGTTAATTCTACCCATAGATTATTATAGATTAGTGGTTCTGATTTTGTCCTCACGTCTCACAAAATATCATTGTCTCACATGAAATCAACCCTCTCTCTCTCTCTCTCTCTCTCTCTCTATATATATATATATATATATATATATATATATATATATATATATATATATATATATATATATTCTTTTATTAGAATAGAAAAAAAGATTACGTTATTATGCACCGATTTGTTTTCTATTTTATTTCCCACGATTGAAAATATACAACATTAGTCAACCATTAGAGAAACCAAATGAATTTCAATAACACATTTCAAATGACTAATCATTAGGACACCGAATGAAACATCTGAATGAGTTTTTAATGGTTCATAAAGTCCGCATCTTTGTTAATTCATCACATTTACACAATCATTTTTCTGTACAAATAAATCATGTAGAAATCAATGACATTCAAATGGAAAAACAAAGAAAATGCCTTGCTCAACTTTTTTTTGGACAATTTGGTATTTTTGGAATGAGTTGATTGTTGAAACGATTAAACCGACAAAAGCTACTATTTTTGCAAGATTGTTTTGCAACTTTTTTTTTTTTTTAATTTGATTTTACATTAGAAGTAGAAAACTAAAAATTAATTGGTTTGGTTGGCTTTAAAATACCATTCTTTTTGCAATATCCTTGGTTTTATAGCATCTTGCTTGCGATTTATTTTTTGTTTCAAGAAACTTGTATTTTCCAAATCAACTTAATAAATAAGATTATTAAATCATATAGAACTTATAAACCCATATGGACTTTGTATGAAGAATATAACAAAAATTGTCGATATATAAAGATATAACTATTTAGATAGACACAAAATAACAAATTGGTTTTCTAAATATTTACATATAATAGGTTAAGTTTTTTTGGAATTTGTTCTCGTAAAAGTTTGGAACTAAAAGATAATATAATAGGTCATGTAAGTTTACTGGACACAAAATTTAACCGTAAACATAAAATTAACTACTTTTAATAAGAATAAAAATAATATAGTAATTTTTATAAACCATAGTATAATAGATTTTATTTTTGGAATTTTCCTTTGACAATATCTATAAAATTGAACATTCAATTACCCACTTGGACACTTGTCTATCTATCTATTAATTCACGGGAGTCCAAACAAAGCCCAATTATATAACTCATAAAAGAGCCTACACATCTGCCAAAACTTATAGCCCAGGCTAGCTTTTGGTAGGGGCTTATCACTTATGTCTTAACTTCTTATACCTATACAACAAAGTATAACTGAAAAAAGAAATCACACAAAAAAGATATAAAACCAGAAAAAAAAAAAAAGATATATATTATCAATTACATTATCTTATGGTTTTGATATAACTTTTATATAAAATCCTAAGCAATCATTGGGTAAACAATTTATATAAGTTTCTTGGACAAATCATTTTAATTAACTAACTTACTTGCAACATTCCTTCACCCAAAAAAGTTATTTACTTATATTATTCAAAAAACATATCATGATATCTAAATTTCTTTAAAAATTTACTTTTATCATAGTTAAATAAATGTTTGATTGAATTTTTGAACTACAACAGACTATGTGAATTCCATTAAAAAAAATTCTTTTTAAAGTGAAGATTGTTGCATCATAAAGATGACCTCCCACATACATTAAAAAAAACGATAAAAACTGTAAAAGAAACAAACGGTGAGAAGGTCAATAAGTACCATATTTAAAAAAAAAAAAAAAAAAAAAACGTAAATAAATCAGGCATATGACATACTAGCAAAGAACAAATATCAACAATAAGGATCAAAAGAGAAAACATACAAGTGTTGTATTATTTAAGACACGTTAATTGTTTTCTTTTCTTTCTAAATTGATTATTATTATAATATGTTTTGAACAAACAAAAAAAAAAAAAAAAAAAAAAGCCGGACCTTCTGGAAGTGGGTTTGTTGGAGCTGGTGGAAGTTGTCTCGGTCCCTATTGGATATGGGCCAGTCCATGGGGATAACCGGATAAACACATTCTAATTATCTTTATATTTTTTTATTAAAAAATAAATTTTGCATTAAAATAATAAAATATTTGTGCTTTTTTATTAGGGATAATTATCAGTATAACTATCCAAAATGCCCAAATATCTATTTATATCCAGTTTTTAAGACGACTTTCGAAAAGAAAAAAATACGAAATGACTATTCTAGAAATATGTTCGGATTTTAGAGTGTAAATTTCAGATTTCGGGTCTGTCTTATCTTTTTATTAATCTGTTATAAGTTTTTTCATTCAACTAATTTGTTTTGGATATCAAAGTACACATAAAACACCGTTTAAGCCTAAACATCAAATAAAAATAAATACTTAATTTACATAAGTATTAATTCAAAAACCTAATATGTTCCTACGTAAGGCTACATTACACGTTCCCCATATAGATTAATAGTAAAATCATGTATGGCCACAAACCTAAAGGAAGCCATTATTTTATAAAAAGTGGCATGAAAAAACCACAATCCTACCACATGCTTCATCTAATAGTAGACATACAAAACTCTCTATGCCTAAAACCACCTACCTGAATGTATAATTCATCGGTATCACGTTGTGGATATGTACACACACCTCTTTACATAATATAGAGTGCATAAGAAGGGAGTCATCTTGATAAAAACAAAATCCTATGTTAATTAAAAAATTAATCCATTTCGAATAAGTTCTTTTAGATTTCATTGAAGGGTTTTTATTTGGGACGCTTTTTTTTTTATAGTTTTAACTACATAATACATAATTATAGTTTTAACTACACATACAGAAATCGTATTCTAATGGAAACAAATATTTTGAAAAAGTCTTTTTGATTCTCTAAAATAGAGTTCATTTCGGACATATTTTTTCACTGCATAATACATAATTAGAGAATATATAACCACGATAAATATAACCTAACTAGTGCAAAAAACATACAAAACACCAAGTTTAAATAAAAATGACTATTTCATAAAAAATTGCGGATTTCCATGAAGGATTTTCATTGCGTACGATTTTTTTTTTTTTTTTTTTTTTTTTTTTTTTTTAATTTAAACTATAATAGACAATCTCAATCTAACGTAAACAATTAAGCTGGAACATTGTAATCTCCATGGAATCCGAATCTATTGTTCCACATAAGTGATAAGTGATAAGCCCCTACAAAATTCTAGATTTTCCTTAACTAAGACGAGGTATACTATTGGAGCTCAGATCCGAAATACTTCATTTCCGATTACGTTGGTCAAATTTGTAAAGAAACAATTCTTGTATTTTTGATTATCCTGAAAAATTATGTAGTAATTTTGTAAATATCTCTTTTATAAATTAGATTTATAAAACCGAGAAATTAAAGAGATCCAATTGTCAGTGTATCTTACATCGATACGACAAAAGTCTTATAAATAGTTATATATATTAGAGTTTTCATTCTCTCCACAAAGATTCCTTTAGAGAGACAATTTTGAACTCCACATATATTTACACAAATTCGCAATTCAAACACTATATCATGGTTGTCAAAATCGCGATCTTTATCGTAGAATCGTACTACGATCCTAGATATGAAAGACCAGTTGGATCGTAATTGGGATTTGATCTGATCCTGCCTTCCGTTGATTTTTTTTGTGCAAATAAAACTTTTTTTTACCACTTTATGTCTTTTACCATTTACCAATATACCGTTTATCATTTTGTGTTATGACTTATAACTAATATTTTGAAGTTTTTATAATTTTTGAACGAAAAATTGAATGTTTGAAATGTTTTTAATGTTTTAAAACTATGTTTTATTTTATGGGATCTTAGGATTCTGATCCCGATCTTAGAATCTCGATCTTGCAAACTAAAAAACGATCTTACGGAGGATCCCGATCTTGACAACCTTGTTACACACTAGTTTACAGATTTCGTTAAATTGTGATTTTATTATTCAAAATCACAAACACTTAGCAAAATTATTTCCTATTTAATACGGGTGGATCTTATATATATAGGGGGGGGGGGGGGGGGGCAATTTTTTTTGACAGAAATAGTCCCTATATTTTAATTTTATACATATTAGGCCCAAAAATATAAAATTTTGATTATGGCCCCCGAAAAGATTAAAGCTCTACCAATGCTATTTAAAACAATTAGGTTAACCATAGAGAATCCAAAGAACTATGGTTGAGCTAAATGAGAAAAATAATACAATTGAGGTTAATGTTAGCCAAAAGTTTTTGAGTGTTAGTCTTTAAAATTATATAAAAGCATGGATGCATGTTCAAATTACATATTTTAAAGCAATATTAGGTTCTTTCTTTACATATAATTTATATGCCTTTCCTTTATATATTTTTCTTTGAATATTTTACAAAATAGGTATAGAAAATGAAAGAAAATAAGATATGAATGTTGAGAACTTAAGCGGCAAAGGGCCAAGCTTAAGGTCGACAGAGATCCGAATGTGTGCATAACTGCATATTCCAAGTACAGGGACAAAACAGTAATTTCGCTATTCTTACCTTAAATACAATTAATCTAATAATCTATCATTAAGTGCATTAAAGATCAATACAATGAACTTCAGAAAATATCATAATAACATTAGAAACATAAATATTAATAACAATAATCGTTTTAAATACAAATTCGACATTTAATACTCAAACAAACATTAGAAATATAAATATTCTTGCCATAACACATGACAACACGAAACACATATTCAGACCGATGAAGTAATTATGTAACATACCTAGAACTTGTACTTTTTGTTAGAAACAAACTATCGTTTGTTGAAAAAAAATACGAAGAAAAAAAAGCTCTTACACTGTGTGATTCGTTTCCAAAACACAATGCTTACACATATATCAATGTTGTAGCAATTACCTCTAACATTAAATAGCATTGGAGCAAGATTATAACCATTCAAATTTAAGTGGGAGTAAGGCCAATGCCACCATCTTTTCTTCCCATCACATATAGATAGGGACAAATCATCATACTTGTGTCTTTTTCTAAAATTTGACATTTCCACTTTATTGCTTAATTGAAATGTACATTTTTTAATTAAATTGTATTTAAAAAATAATACTTTTTGTCATATTAATTTTATTTATTTTTCTATTTATTAATAACAAACAACATATTTAAATGATTTATTTCATTCTTTCGTGTCAACACTACATGACAATAGAATCTAACAATCAATTGTATATATTTTTTCATTCGTGAGTTCATTTGATCATATCAACTAGACCCTTTATGAATAACAATAAACTTTAAGATTTGTATCGGTATTTTGTTGAAGTTTAATTTCGTAAGACATATTATGTTGTATTTGTATGCATATTTGTACTTAGTGTGACCCGACGTATAGTCATAGTCAGTCCACTTTGTAATTAGCTCTTTAGCATTATATTATAATTTATATATTGGTGGAATCCAATATGAAAATATTTTGGAAAATGTAATGTTTATATACATGGTATTAGGCTAACCCGAGTCGACCCTCTCTACCCTCCTGTTGTCTTCTTCGTATGTCGATCTCTTCTCCTCTTCATCCTTCTTCCTCTTTTTGTTTTCCAAGACTACCACAAAGAATAACATTGAAAATGTCTATATGATTACGAACATTAAATCGTATATCTCGTTCATTTTGGATCTTGATTGTTTGAATTATGACGCTTATCTTAGATTATTTCAAACCAATGAAGTTGGGTATTCAATTTTTTTTATCATCTTAATGGTTCTACTGACATACTAGATGACGCTGTGATGAGCAAAATCGATGCCATAGTCAAGCTATGGATTTATGGCACAAATAACACAATTTATTCTCTAAATGATTTGGACACTACGGCAAGTTGAGCATGGAAGAGTTTAAAAGATATTTTTTCGTGTCAACAAAGATGCCAAAGCAATGCAACTTGACTATGAACTTCGTAACATCTTTCATGGTGACTTAACCATCTTGAAATATTGCTCATGCATAAAAACCATCTCTGGTCTTCTTGACAATATTGACGTCGGCATATTGAAAAGGAACGTGGTGATGTACACCATCAACGGGTTAACACCCAAATATGATCACATAACAAGTTTGATTCACCATCATCTCTTTTCCATTTATAACATATTTCGGGTCAAATTCCGCAATTATCATCTATATATAATAACAATAAACTTTAAAACTTGTTCATTTCAAGCAATTCACTTTCTCGATTTAAGCAACATATATTATATTAAAAGCTTTGTATTTTGTACCTCTTAAAATTCAAGATATGACTAATATGTTTTATATAAGATATAAGATTATTATTATTATTATTATTATTATTATTATTATTATTATTATTTGACGAAATACATTATCTAAAATGAAATTTGATGTAAGGTATATTATTCTTTCATTCGTTTAATCCAACATAAGAATATAATGACCATTTTCCCTAATTTGTCGATGAGACTCCATATAAATTCAAACATCAAGTTTTATGAAATTGATCAATTATCATGCTTGATGTAGGATAGAACTAGAAGGGAAGTATTTGTCAATTAAACACATCACATGTCCAATGGGAGGGCCATGAAGGCAAAGGCAACTTATGAGTCTCATGTGATGGTGAGGGTGGGTGGGGTGGGGTGGCCCTCTTAATGTTACATTTGAAAGGAACAAATCAAAACATTATGAACATAATCACTTTAAAGTGTATTCCGTATGATTTCGTATTTAAATGTGATATACTAGAGGACATTAGAGTGTAGACATAATAAAGTTGTTTGTTTTATAATAAATGCTCGTTTAAGTTTCCGGTACAATTTTAAACCCTCATGTGATGATTGATGATTGATATAGGAGGTTATGAATACTATGATACTTCTGTTTGAAGTAAACTAATTTGAAGTACGGATTACAATCAAAAGGTCTTTGATCTAGCGGTAAGGATTGACTCTTTCAAATGAGAGGTCATGGGTTCAAGTCTTTTAGGAGACACTGATAGTGTTTTATAGGTTAATAAGTTTGTTGTTTCAAAAAATAAATAAATAAAATAAGTCACTTATAAACTACCTTTATGATCTTACCAAACATTAAATAACGATAAGTTTTTTTTTTTTGCCAAACATGGCTTAAAACTCTACATTAATATAATCTTATGTAGTTTTGAATAAACTTGATATGTTTATATGAGTAGGAAGAATCTATATATAGTAGATTTTTCTTAGCATTGTTTGAAACATAAAGATGGTAGATTGTTCGTAGTATTGTAAAAATTAATCCAGATAGTAGTTGAATCAATTATGGATGAGCATGGAGCGAGAATCGAATTTGGGAGAAAAAATTGAACTTGATTTTGGAAATCATCTTCTGTATCTATGAGTTCCGACTTCTATAAATTTTATAACATATATGTTTAGATATGTTTGGAATTTTGTTGGGTATGTTGACACTGGATAATTTGAAATTATGTAAGGGTTATTCATAAATTTTGTTAGAATTATTAGAAATGGTTTTGGACCTTTGGTATATTTACAATTTACAAATGTTTTATGGTGTGGTAAACGCTTAAAAGGTTTTGACCTGAACTTTGGTTAGTTTTCACACTTTTGGCCTCTAAACTTTTGCTTGTGCAAGTGCTTACACCATAGGCTATTTTCTATTCTAATTACTCCCAAATCAAATTGTATAATTGGCAATCAGCACCCATTTCGAGATTAAATGAAATTTAAGTCTATAAGGAAATATGGAGATATGCAAATGGCCAAATTGCTAGCCTCATCAACTTGGAAATTTGTATTTTTATTCATTCGTTTTAAGCACCTACAAGTATACTTAGTTTATTAATTTAATAGTTTATAGCCCGTGAGAACCATATTTATAAAATTAGATAAACTTTCATAGTAAAAGCTTAAAATTATTAGTCAATTATTTCAAATAAATTATTTTAAAGAAATTATTAAATAAGAGATATTTTTTTGTTATATAAAATTATAACCGTTGATTTAAATAAACACATGAAATTATATAACCTTATAATATATATTAATTTTAATTTATTTTTATTCTAATGTTATCAATTTAATGTAATTATTAGAATCTGAAATTTAAAATTTAAAATTTAAAATTTTAAATTTTAAATTTTAAATGAAGATTCAATTATTAATTTAATTTAATTAGAGTGAGAAGTGTAAAATTTAAAATTTGAAATGGATAATTAATAGATTGATATGTGACATGATAGATACATATAATATTAATGACGATTTCTAATATTATGACACTTGTCAATAAGAGAATAAATTTATTTATTTATTAGAATAGGGACTCGTTATTTAATATGATAAACAAAACAATAAATGCAAAACATCTAACCCTCATTAGTGGATGTTATAGAAAGTCATAATGTAAGCTACCCTTTGGATTTCTTTGGTGATTTAACTTGTATATTGATTGAAAACAAAGAGGGTAACAAGGACGACTTATCGATTCATGATGCGTTTCAGTTTTTCACGGAGATTGTCGGATATTTATTTTCATAACATTATTTTATGTTTAGGCTGAGGGGAGGTGTGTAGAGGTCACCGAGCTCCACCTCCATTCTAACATAGAAGAAAGGAGGAAAGAAGGAAGGGAGAAGGGATAAAGGTATGGGCTTGAGGACTCAGCATATCTTTATCGAGTCTGGCCACCGAACTCGACATGCCGAGTTGGCGGCCCAGTGTTCTCCGAGGACACGTCGGCAATTATCAAGATCTGCTGAGACCACTCTGCCCAACCTTATGTTTCCCCTAGCACATATACATCTCCTTACGAGACAAATGCATTGAAAATTCACAATACTATGGATTTCTAGAGCTTTTTAGAGCATCTCTAATTTTACTTCAAATTCTATTTTTTTTACGGAGTTAAAATATTTCTACCCCAACTATGTTTTCAGCTTCATTTCGAAACAAATGAACAATAATATGCCAAAAATGAAGTTGTAATTTTCATTTCTTAATGTGGTTGAATTTTTACGTCAATTTTAGTCTCTTGCATTTTTGGTTTATCGATTTTTATTTTGTTTTAATTGACAAAATATAATTTAATGAATACTACCTAATGATAACGAAAAATTTAATATTTAATATTATTAATTTATTATATATTGAATTCGTATAAATCTGAATAACTATGTAAAGAACTAATAAGTTATGGTTTTTTTATAATATTTAAAATAGTTTTATATATATATATATATATATATATATATATATATATATATATATATATATATATAAAGAACTAATAAGTTATGGTTTTTTTATAATATTTAAAATAGTTTAATACCACCCACCACCACCACCATCACCACCCAACCACCACCACCCATTACTACCGACTGCCACCACCACCCACAACCACTACCTACCACCCATCACCACCACCCTCCACCACCATCACCACCCAACCACCTCCATCACCCATTACTACCGACTACAACCACCGCCCACAACTACTACCTACCACCCATCACCACCACCCGCCGCCACAACCTATTAGTGCTGACTGTCACCACCACCCACAACCACTACCTACCACCCATCACAAGCACCCGCCACCACCACCCATCACCACCAACCACCACCCACCACCCGCCACCACCACCACTACATTCACCACCTAACCACCACCACACGCCACCACCACCCATCACCACCGCCCGCCACCACTACCAACCACCCATCACCACCACTCGCCACCACCACCCATCACCACTAACCACTACCTACCACCAATCACTACCCACCCACCACAACCACAACCAACCACCACCCATCACTACCCACCAACCACCACCACCCGCCACTACCATCACCACCCACCTCCACCACCCATCACTACCGACTGCCACCACCACCCACAACCACTACCTACCACCCATCATGTAGTACCTGGTTCTTGGTACGTATTCTCTTCTTTAAAATATTTTGCATTTTGGCCTTGGACTCAGCGAGTTGAAGGACCAACTCGCCGAGTAGAAGCGGGATGAGACGCGGAGTTTAAGCTGTGGACTCGACGAGTCGGGTCCCAGACTCGGCGAGTAGGCCCTGTCTGGACAAAAACCCTAATCCGAGGGTTTACATCCTATTTAAACACCTTAACTCGGCCTCCTTCGTCTCATTTGCTCCCAGAAGACCCCCATAGCAAACCCTAACCGTTATTAAAGCAATCTAAGGCATTTAGAGTGATTTTGGTGCTTTTGAGATTCAAGGAAGGAAGGAAAAGCTTGAAGGATCAAGAGGAAGCTAGAGGGATCCGATTTTGAACATCATTTGCAGTCTTCAGAAGGTATAAAGTCTATACCTTGTTTGCTCTTTAGATAGATCCCATTTTGTGTAGTTTTAGGGCTTTTCTAAGCCATTTTGATCACCAACCATGTTTGCAAGCATGGTTGGGGGTTGATGTTTCGGATCTAGGTCCTTAGAGGGGTTATAAGGCAGAAAGGAGATGCTTTTGCACTCAAAGAAGGCCCCATGCATTGTAAGAGCTTGTTTTAGGACCTTTCGAGCTCAAAGTCCCATGCAAGCACGTAAAGGTTGTAACTTTACGTGCTATATCGATTGTAGAAGAATGGATCTATCTTTTGATCAAGGGTTGTACATCAGAAATCGAAGTTTTAGTGAAGGGATGTGACCGACTCGATGAGTCCAAGGTTTCTGTCCCATTCAGTGAGGGTCAAAAGGACCCAGTTGAGTGTGGAAAGGTTTTAGGGAGTCCCAGGGAGTGACCCAACGTTCTGTACTAAGCCATTGTTCTGGAAATTCATGGGACTCGGCGAGTGCATGAGCAGACTTGGCGAGTCCAAGGCAATCTTCTTAAGGATGAAGATGAACTCGACGAGTTGTTCATCAACTCGGCGAGTCGAGGACAGAACGTGTTCATCAGATGAAGGTGAACTCGACAAGTTGTTCGTCAACTCGGCGAGTCGGATGAGTTTTCATGTGATGTTCATATGAGAGAAGAACGCGTTGAGTTGACGGCCCAACTCGACGAGTGGGGTCATGGATGAGGACGAGTAAAGGGATAGGGACTCGGCGAGTTGGCGAGCCAACTCGGCGAGTCAGGTCAACTAGAAGTTGACTTTGACTTTGATTTGGTCAGGGGTAAAATGGTCATTTTACCCTAAGAACAGTTAGCAGTGTATAACTAAGTGTTTTGTGGGAATTATAGCCGGAGGATTTTCGAAGCAGCAGCGGCAGCAGTTAGAGGATTCCCGCACAGTTCAGCGGCTACTCCGAGGTGAGTTACTTTCCAGTAGCGGTGGGTCTACGGCCACAATGCCGGCCCACCAGTAGGAGTCGTATGTTAGATGATTGTCTTTGTGATATCATCTAGGTTGCTACTACCTGATATGTTATATGTTGGCATGATATGTTATATGTGATAGTAGTAGAGTTTGGTTGTTAGGACCGAAAGGTAGGTCAGACACCCAGATATGTCTGACAGTATGTGATGATATGTTTATATGCTGGTATGATATGTTATATGTGATAGTGGTAGTAGGAGGGGAATAGTCCCCAAGTTCGGTTGTTAGGACCGAAGGGTAGTTCGGACACCCCAGATATGTCTGATAATATGTTTATGTTATGATATATGTGATAGTAGCAGTAGGGGTGGAATAGTCCCCGAGGGTCGGTTGTTAGGACCGACGGGCAAGTCAGCACCCCAAAATGGCTTGACACGGGTAGGATGGCACCCCAGAATGGCCGCATGGGTAGGTCGGCACCCCATAATGGCCGTACCAGGTAGGTCGGCACCCCATAATTGCCCGACAGTGTGTATGTTATGTGATTGTATGGTATGTGGTACGATGGGGGAACTCACTAAGCTTCGTGCTTACAGTTTATAGTTTTGGTTTCAAGTACCTCTTCAGCTAAGGGGAAGGAGCTGGCGCGGTAGCGGCACATCATACACATACATTGTTTTCCGTACTATGAGTTATTCTGGGATTTGTACTCTGACATTATTATGTTTTTACGATTCGGTTCTCAAACACGAGACATGTTTTTATGAAATGATATGGTCGGTTGATATTATGTTATAAATATTTTGCAAATCACTTAATCAAAAATGAAATTTTTGGGCGTGAAAAATTGGGTCGTTACACATCACCACTACTGGCACCACCACCAACCACCACCCGCCACTACCACCACCCACCACCACCACCACCCATCACCACCGCCAACCACCACCAACAACAACCACTACCTACCACCATCACCACCACTCGCCACTACCACCCATCACTTCCCACCACCACTAACCATTACCCACCACCACTCACCACAACCACCACCACCCACTACCCACCACCACCACCACCCATCACTAACCACCACTCATCACTACCCACCACCCATCACTACCTACCACCACCCACTACCACCACACCACCATAACCATCCAACCACCACCACCCGCCACCACCACCCGCCTCCACCACCCATCACCACCACCCGCCACTACCACCCATCACGACCCACGACCACCAACCAATACCACCACCCATCACTACCCAGCACCCACCACTACCCGCCACCACCCACCACAACCACCACCCACCACTACCAACCACTACCAACCACTACCCTCCACCACCATCCATCACTAACCACCTCCACCAACCACCAACCACCAACCACCACCCTTCACCCACCACCCGCCACCACAACCACCACCACCACCATCATTACCCACCATTATCACCACCCAGCCTCCACCACCCGCCACCACCCCAACCTATAAAGATTTCTTATTGTGCTTTTGATTCATTAGTTTTTCTCGTGTATATAATCACATGTGATTAGTCCATTTAGTAACTATATCAACACAAATATATATACACAGTTAATTAGAAATCTCAAAACCAGGGGAGCCATGGCCCCCCTGGCCCCTAAGAGGCTCCGCCACTAATCGTGTATTAAATCACATGTGATTATATGTATTTATTCACATATGATATACATGGACAATATTTGTTTTCACGTGTTGATTCAATAGTTGTTCTTGTGTATTTAATCATATGTGATTATATTTATTTAATCACATATGATTCGTATGGTAAATATTTATTCTTGCGTCGATTCAATAATTGTTCTCAAATATTTAATCACATGTGATTATAAATATTTAATCACATGTGATTATATGTATTTAATCACATATGATTTATGTGGACAAGATTCATTATTTCTTTCTCAATTCAATAGTTGTACTCATGTAGTTAATCACATGTGATTATATTTATCAAATCGCATATGATTTGTATTGATAATATTCATGATTCAATATTTTTTCTTATGTATTTAATCATATATGATTGTATTTATTAATCACATATGATTAATGTGGAAAAAGAAAAATTATTTAATCAAAAACGTGAAAATGAATCTTGTGTACAGAAATCATATGTGACTAAATGTACAAGAACAACTATTGAACAAGAATGTGAAGATGAATATTTTCCATATAAATCATATCTAATTAGATACATATAATCTTATGTAATTAAGCACACAAGAACAACAACTAAATCGAGAACGCGAAAATAAATATTTTCCACATAAATTCTTGTACGTACACTTAGCGTACCCACTGAGTATGTGTGGCTTACCCAGTAAGAGGACACTTTGCATTATGGGATTTCTTTTGGGCTTGGGTGTTTGAGTTATTAATGGGACATCTGAGTACAAATGTTCTAGACTAGGAAGAGTGGGTGGGCTTTAGGGTAAGGCCCATGTAAGGGGATTGGGCACAATTTGGAAAATTAGGCCATAATTGTAACATCCCAAGTTCAAAAGAAGTTGAAGGACTTAAAGTGTAAATTAAGGAAAGGGACTTGACGAGTAGGCATGCTTACTCGCCGAGTCGGAGCGGGATTCTGTCGCGGGTTAAGTGGTCAACTCGCCGAGTCGGTGGCTTGGACTCGACGAGTTGGTGCTGAAGAGAGAAAACCCTAATCCCGGGGGTTGTGCCCTATATAAAGCACATTATAACCCACCCTCAACCTCTTTGCTACCCTTTTGAGATCCAGAAACCCTAATTTTCGTGTGAGACTCCATTGTTGAGGAGATTGGAGCTTGGAAGAGGAAATTGGTGGACGGAGCTTGAGAAATTAGAGGCTAGCACCAAGGGGCTTGTGTAGATCTGGGATCTACATCAGTTTGGGCACATCTCAGAGGTAAGGAGCCATTATCTTAAGCTATTTCCTTTTTGGTTCATCCTTGGTGGTTGATTTGTTGTTCCTTAGTTTGTTTGAGACCTATTTCGGGTTTGGAGTTTAGATCTGAAGTTGCTACTCCATATCTATACTTGTGATGGACTAGAATGTCATAAAGCTCCTGTCTATGAGTTGTTGGTGAAGCCCCCGAGTCCTTAACCCTATCCCTAGTGTGTTTTGGGCCTATATCTCCTTGGTTTCAGGTAAAGTTTGCAACTTTATGTGAGGGTTAGACTGTAGAAGAGTGGATCTATGGATTGGAGCCCATGCATGGCTCGAAAAGCCACTGTATGGATTAAGAACTGGAAAGACTCGGCGACTCTGTTGAAGATTTCCTTGGACTCGGCGAGTCTGTTCTTGGACTCGACGAGGCTGGTCGTGGAACCCTAACCTCTTCTGGTTAAGCCTCGAATCAGTGAGTCGAGGGACGACTCTGTGAGTTGAGCAGGATGAGACTCGTAGATCGTTGGACTCGATGAGTCTTGGGGCGACTCGGCGAGTTGAGTCGTGTTATGGGAGTTTCTGAGTATAGGAACTCGACGAGTCGATGGGGTGACTCGGCGAGTAGAATCAACCAGGAAGGTTGACTTTGACTGCGGACTTTGACTTTGACCAAGAGTTGACCAGTTTTACTTCCAAGGGTATTTTGGTATTTATGGAATTGGTTCTTTGGTAGTGTTCTGTGGTGAAGTTCGTGTCGGTGGTCGGAGCAGCTTGGTCTTATCTCTTCAGTCAGCAATTGCAGGTGAGTTATCCTCACTATATCGACAGGGTCTACGACACCAAGGCCGACCCTTTATCGGATGGATATCCGGGTATTGTTTGTTATGCTATTGCTTTGCTAGATCTGCATCCTAGTATTTAGGATGGTGTTATGTTAGTGACCTGGTTAAGGTCGGTACCCGATATTTAAAGTAATGTTATGTTAGCGACCTGATTAAGGTCGGTACCCGGTATATAGGGTAATGTTATGCTAGTGATCGGTTAGGTCGGAATCCTGGTTAGGATTTTGATATGCTATGTGATCTGTTAGACTATTTGTCTGGTTAAGGATTTGTTATGTGATTAATTGTTTTATGTGCACATGGTTGTTTGACGGGGGTTGGGTTGAGGTGGGTCCTGCTTTGTGCTGTAGGCCAACATACCCAGGGCAGACCGGATTTTCCGAAGGCCCAACGAGCAGTCCGGATAGGCTGAAGACCCCCAAGAGGGCGGACCAGACGTGCCGAGGCTCGGAGAGTGGACCAGGCCGACTGAAGGCCTGGTGTGGGCGAACCAGTCATACTATAGACTCAGAGAGTGGACCGGGTGGATTGAAGGCCCGGTGCGGGCGAACCAATCACACTGTAGACTCGATGTACATGGCTAGACTTGGAGGGTGGACATAGTGGACTAAAGGCCCGGTGCGGGCGAACCAATCACACTGTAGACTCAATGTACATGGCTAGACTCGGAGGGTGGACATGGTGGACTGAAGGCCCGGTGCGGGCGGACCAGTCACACAGTAGACCCGATGTACATGGTTGTTCTATCTGGATATGTTATGAGTGTGTTGATGTGTGGTTGGTATTTTGGGGGAAACTCACTAAGCTTTCGGGGCTTACAGTTCAGTGTATTGTTTCAAGTACTTCAGGAGATCGTGGCAAGGCGAAGGCGTGATCGTACCGCTCCTCATGTTTTATGATTTATGCGATATGGTTCTAGGGGATACTCTGATGTTTAAACTATTTTGAAAACAAGATGTATGAACATAATGGTTTTGAATGAATTAAAACGTTTTAATTTGGCTTAAATTTTATGGGTGTTAGAATAATTGGGCCTTGGTTGATTATTTGGCTTTTAGGCCTTTTAAATTGTGAGTTGGGGCCTTAATCTTCGACCAAGCTAGATTAGGGGTAAAATGGTCTTTTTACCCCGAGTATGGATTTATGGTTGGGGATTGGGTCCCGGTTGTTAATTGGGTATTGTTTTGATATTGACGGTTCGAGGATCTGTCAGCCAGCAGCCATGGATCGTCTGTGTGATTCGACAGTATGAGGTGAGTCTTTTCCTGGTGCTCGAGAGTCGAAGGCACCAGTGCCGGCTCACTAAATTATATATGTAGGATGCTAGGTGTCTTTGTGACTCTTGCATGGTTGTATGATCCTATGTGGTAGAATATTTGTATCTGCGATGACTAGCTGGGTCTAGCTGTTATTATTGTGTTATGTTGTTTGTATGTGATCGAGATTGCTGATACTCTCCAGGGTTGTTGATAACCCATCAGGCGTGCCGTTAGCCCACTGGGACTGCTGGTAGTCCCTAGGGTTGCTGATAACCCATAGGTTTTTAATTGTGATGTGTTGTGTGTGGTATTTTGGGGAACTCACTAAGATTTGTGCTTACAGTTTTCAGTTTATGTTTTAGGTACTTCTGTTTTAAAAATGAGGAGCTCGGGATGATTACAGAGCACACACCACCTTGTTTCGCATTTTCCTAACTTACTCTGATATGGTGTGATGATTGACTCATTTTTTTATATGGATCTTATAATGATGTTTCTGGAATACTGGTTTTACTAGTTTAAAAATGAAATTTTTGGGTCTTATTTTTGGGATGTTTGGGTTGCACCTGATCCCACATCGGGTGGAAAAGAGAACTAAGCATTCCTTATAAGTGGTGTGGATACCTTCCCTGTAACAATGCATTTTAAATCCGTAAGGGCGACATATTTCATAAGAACTTTGCAGTCAAGCATGCTCAGGCGAGAGCAATTCATGGATGGGTGACCCCCTGGGAAGTTTTCGTGTTGGGAGCCCAAAGCAGACAATATTGTGATACGTGCCAGATGGACATGTTACAAATGGTATCAGAGCCAGGGCACGGGTCGATGTGTTCGACGGGGACGTTGAACCTTATAATGGGGGGGGGGGGAGTGAAGGTGGGTTGCACCTAAATCACATCAGTTGGAAAAAAGAACTAAGCATTCCTTATAAGGGGTGTGGATACCTTCCCTGTAACAACTCGTTTTAAAGTCGTGAGGGCAGCAGATCCCATAAGGACTCTACAGTTAAGCATGCACGGGCGAGAGCAATTCAGGGATGGGTGACTCCCTGTGAAGTTTTCGTGCCGGGAGCCCAAAGCGGACAATATTGTGATACGTGCCAGAGGCAGATGTTACATGGCTCCAATATCAATCCACCAATCCACACAATTGTTAACCATGTTGGTTTGAATAAGAACAAAAAACTGATTTGGTGATTTAACCATGTTGGTTGATTTGGTGATTCAACCATGTTGGTTTGACCAGAAGTTCCTCCACCAGAATTACCACCATTGTTTCCATTTTTCCTTCAATTGTTTCCTCCTTGACTCCTCCTGGATCTGCAATCTTTGGCATTGTATCCAGTTTTTCCACAAACATGGCATGGAATAGAATCTTCTTGTTTAGGCTATGATTTTTGCCATCTTTGGAAGAGTTTTTGGAGCCTTGCTTCCATTCCTTGTTGTTATGCTTGGTTCTTGAAGTACTTGCTTATCCAACAAAGTTTTCAATTGATTCCAATAAATTTGCATCTGCATTCTCATTCAATCTGTTCTCTTCTTCCACATGAATTCTCAACACAAGTTGCTCAAAACTCATGTCATCAGTTAAGTGTTTAAGATATAGTTTGAAATTCTTTCAAGGAGGAAGTTTTTCAATATATATATATATATATATATATATATATATATATATATATATATATATATATATATATATATAGGGTTAGGTTATTTTGTTTTCACTGTCTATTGTGTACATGTATGATTGATTATGGACCAATCATTTTAGTTATTTTAAGAAAGTAATTAATGCATATTATATATTGAAGATATAATGGATATTAATTACATATTCAACATTTAATATACATTAATTACTTTCTTAAAATAACTAAAATGATTGGTCCAGAATCAATCATACATGCACACAATAGATAGTGAAAACATTTGAACCTAACTCTCTCTCTCTCTCTCTCTATATATATATATATATATATATATATATATATATATATATATATATATATATATATATATATATATATATATGGTATGTAATTACATTTGGAATTGAAATTTAAAACGGTAATTATTTGGAATTTAATGAAATATTAATATGATATCATACTAATAATGTTATAAACATTGAATCGTTAATTTCCTATAACAATGTACTTAATGTTTTTTAAGTTGTTATAGCAAAGTATTTTTTATGTTTATCTTATTTTTGACCGTTATGGTTAACCAATATTAACTATTAACTATAACTAATAACTGACAAAAACTGTTAACCAAAACTAATATTAACTAATACCTAATGGCTACCAACATACATTAACCATTTATAATGGTTATGGTTCGGTTTTCGTTAAAAAACGGACCAAACTACCTTATACACATCTCTATTTAACATTCATCCTAAAATTCTATTTTTAGTTATGTTTGCCTATTATGGATCGATTCATCAATACACTTTTACTTTTGTTTACATTTTGTCATTTTTTATAGGAAATAACTTTATAGGGAAGTGAACTATCACTTTTGTGTACATTAAGTCATTTTTTTATATACGGTTTACCATAAACACACTTGGACCATTCAAAACCTATAATTTTAAGAGAGTATAGGTTAGTATAATTTTTATGTGTACACGTTATCATTAAATTATTTATGAATCATTTTCTCTTGAGAACACCTTCCATTACCACCATTCGCCGACACAATCATCCATCTCCACCATTCACCAACACCACCATCAAGTAACTAATCTAAAAGGAACTTCAATATGTAGCAAAACCGATTCAAACTTAAAAAAGAAAAAAAAAACAATTCAAACCTTCAATCAATTTAAACTTAAATTGCATCAATAATATCGCATATTCACATCCTATAACAAACATAGTTGATACGTACAGCTAAAGAAGAAAGGGGTGAGAGAGGGATGTGGGGATATGGTGTTTTTTTTTTTTTTTTTTTTTGCAAAGTAACATGAGAAAGAGAGAAGCAAGGAAAGGTATGAGAGATACATTAGAGATGTCAGCGGTAGTAGAATGTATAAGACTGTTTTCACCGGATATAAAAAATCAAATGACTGTGCGTTGTGCAATATTTTAAATTTTAACAAGATGATGATTTCTTTCTTCTTTGGAATTTTGTTGGGGGATCTAAATTTGTTGATGACCACAAAAGATGAAAATGACTAAATGTATACAAAATATAGTCTAATGGTAAATCGTGTATGGAAATTTAAGTTTAATGGTGTTTTTCGAACAACATTTATGAGTTTAATGATTTTCTTTTTTTTGACCAAACAATAGTTAGTAAAAATGATATTTTTTGAACAACAAATATAAGTTTAGTGGTAAATCTTGTAAAAAATTGACTAAATTTAAACCTACAAAATTCATTTTTCATAAAAAAAAATATTACAACCGAAAGGATCATAAACATGAGTGTAAAGCTTTTAAACCTATATAACTGAATTTTCATTGAATCAAAGGTTTCTTCAAATATTGTTTCTTCTTCTTCTTCTTCTTCTTCTTCTTTTTTTTTTTTTTTTTTTTTTTTTTTTTTTTTTTTTTTTTTTTAAATCTATCACCTCGACGATTGTTTTATCATAATTGCAATCAAATGATCAATGCTTTTTCACCGGATGTATCATGGACCTAGACCCGAAATCTTAGAAGTTTGGGTCAATATCTTTGTATCAATATTTAACATATTATGGTAAATAACTTAGGTCTACTTAGGAAGAAAATAGAATATTTAAATAAATAAAAATACTTATGGTTATAAAATAATTGAATATAATCGCCATTCGCAGAGGTATTTATTTTCCAATATATGATTGGTTAATGTGGAATTGGAGATGGAATCCCATATTATATATTTATTATCCCGAGGGTCTGAAATCACTCTTTGATTATTCTAAAAAGTACAAATCTATTTATTTAAATTGAAACGATATCTTATTTCAGTTTTTTATTCAAAACACTAGACATGTAAATTCTATATGGATCTTAAAAATTGCATTAATACAGAACAACATTAAAATAAGTATAATATCCATAAAAATTACAACAAAAATGGTATTAACAAATGATTTTAAAAAATACAGGAAAAGTGTTTTTACTTTTTTAGAATGGTAAAACAATTGAATAAATACATATTGTGCGTAAATGCCTATAATTCTTTTTGCTTCTAAGAATCAATGATTGGTTTACAAAAGAACAACGGGATCTAGACCTAACATTTTGTGGTCAAATGTCAATGGTTTACGGTCAAACTACGACGAATAAGAGGATTATAATGCCTATTTAAAAATGTGGTTGAAAAGATAATTCATAAATGATGGAAGTTTCTAATATGGAGACAGAAAACTGTCTATTTATAATTTGGAGAGGAATCAAAGGTGGGATCCCATATAATGTTTATCTCTTAACATATGCATACACATACATTTCTATAATACAAATGAACCTAATATTATTTTAAGGGCTTCAAGTTTACAAATCGAAACAAGTCATGAACTAATTTTAGAATTGAGAATTGAAACAGATTTAGCTTTTAGAATAATGTAAATTGTAATTGATAACCAACTTTGAATATAAATTGTTTTATTAGACAAAAATCCATATCCTTATTCTAATCATTATATACTTATAAAGGAAGCATTTTTCCGTGCACCACATTCATTCGAAACTTTCATCTATTTTTCCTTTCACCACATTCATTTGAAACTCCCATGACTTTTCAATTTCTTTCTAATAATAATTATAATTTGGTTAATTAGGTTAAATAAATATCAAACCTAAAATATAATCATATATAAACTAAATTTCAATATTAAAATAATATATTTACTTCTACTAATAAAATTATGTTTTTTAACTTATAACATATTATACTTAATTTATTAGTTTTAATATATTTTTGGATGTAAACCATTATCATTTTAAATATACAATTTTGGAAAAATTTGTATAAAATACTTAAATTATTAATTTAAATATAACATTACAGAGTCAACTTAAATATAAACTTTAGATTAACTTAAACAACCTAAAAAATATTTTGTAAATAGTTAAAAGTGATAAATTGTAATGTTTTTCTAGTAATGATTATAAGTTGATTAATAAGGTTAAATAAATACCAAACATAAAGTGTAATCATAAATAAACTAAATTTCAATTTTAAAATAATATCTTACTTCTGCTTATAAAGTTATGTCTTTAACTTTTAACATATTATACTTAATTTATTACATTTAATATGATGTTAAATGTAAACCATTATCAATTTAAAATTACAACTTTTAAACAGTTTGAACAAAATACTTAAATTGTGAATATAAATATAACATTACAATGACAACTTAAATATAAATTTTAGATCCACTTAAAAAACTAAATTTTTTTTTGTAAACAGTTAAAAGTGATAAATACAAAAAACTAAATTGCAATATCAATTTAACTAAAATATTTTCTAATGATATTTTTATAATCGTTAAAAGTTTTCGAATAATTAGCTTAAAATAACTTACAATAACAATATTTAAAAATAACTCTATATAAATGATTATATTGTTACCTTTAAAATCAAAAAATAATATTTGATGTTTTACATAATTATAATGATAGAAATTAAAACATTAAACAAATAAATATAAAAAAAATTAGTTAACAATAACAACAACTATAAATAATATTAAACCATAAATTATATTTAATCTTATTCATGTGTAACTCGCGGGTAGAAGTCATTCCAACGATTGAGATTATAAAGTTATAATTGATGTGTATATTATCATATAATTCAAAATAAACAATATATTATATCAATTTAGTATACGAATTATTATATCAAATTTAACAATAACGTTATTGTTATATTTAAAATAAAACATATATTTGTAAAGACTTCAACTATATAGGTGTTTCTATGCATTACAATGTCAACTTAAATATAAATTTCAGTTCCACTAAAAAAAACCATAGAATATTTTGTAAATAGTTAAAAGTGATAAATTGTAGTGATAATGAAAAAAAATCTAATTGTAATCTTAATTTAACTAAAATACTTCGTAAATGTATTTTTATAATACTTAAAAGTTTCCAAATATGTACCTTAAAATAACCTACAATAACAATAGCTGAAAATAACTCTATATAAATGATTATATTGTTACCTTTAAAATTAAAAAATAATATTTGATGTTTTAAATAATTATAATGATGGAAATTAAAACATTAAGCAAATAAATTCTAAAAAAAATTATTAACAATAACAACAATTATAAACAACATTAAACCATATATTATATTTAATTTTATTCATGTGTAACTCGATGTTAGAAGTCATTTAAACGATTAAGATTATGAAGTTATAATAGATGTATATATTATCATATAATTCAAAATAATCAATATATTATATCAATATTTAGTATAAAAATTATTATATCAAATTTAACAACAACGTTATTGTTATATTTAAAAAGAAAACATATATTTTTAAAGAAACCAACTATATAGGTGTTTCTGCACAACGTGCGGGCATTCGCCTAGTAAAAGAATAGGTTTATTCACATTTTGACATGTGTCATCCTATTAAGCTTCCTAATTAATACCATGTCACTTGTCAACTTATTGATTTTCCATTTAAAATTTCATATTTTAAATTTTCCACCCTAATTATATTAAATTAATAACATTAGAATAAAAGTTAAAATAAAATTAATACATACTATAAGGTGATATAATTTAACGTATTTATTTAAATCAACAATTATAATTTTATATAACTAAAAAAATATCTCTTAAATATAATTTATTTAAAATAATTGATTAACAATTTATAGTTTTTTGTATAAAAGATTAATTAATTTTGTAACCTGTGGTTCCCACGGGTTATAAATTAGTAGTTAATATATGTATTTCTGGTATTGAATTGGATTTCAAAGTTGAAAATCTGTAACTATTATTTTAAAGTTCTAGCTATTATTTGGAGTTGAAAGTTTTAGCTATTATAATTTTTTTTACTGAACATAGTTGTAATTTTTGGAAGTTATAAAATTACATAAAAACAACATGATTAGGATTAAGGAAGATAAACACATACATGATTATTTTAAAGTATGTAGAGTAATTTTGTTAGAGTAAATTACTGAAATTGTCCTTATGATTTGGTCAAGATTGCACTTTTGATCTCTAACATTTTTTTTGCACTCGGATCGACAATGTGGTTTGATTTTGTTGCATTTTTCGTCTCTTAAATACATAAGGACCAAACGTGAAATTTTTTTATAATAGGCATTGAATTTTTTTAAGTGGTACTTGAAAAGGTTTTTTAAATTATAATAGGTTTTTGGTTTAATAAAAAAAGCTTTAGTATGCTTTTATTTGTTGTTTTGTTGATACAAATTGTTTTATGCTCGTCGTTTGAAGACCATGTTTGTTTTGAACTTTCTAACAAAACTAATTTTTGATGCAGATAATATAAGTGTTGATGTATGATTTGGTAATGTCAGTATCAGTAGGAATAAACTTGTGATGACATCAACAACAAATATGTTAAAATGATCAACAACTCATAATCGGATAGAATTCACATCCAACATGTAAAATAGATTGATTAAGAGAACTCATCGTTTCGCCATAACATGCGGTGTTTTCCGGCCATTCATGGTCGTTTAATGCCTCAAAAATGCTTTTTTGACATTTTTTTATATTTGATTTAGATAATAAATTATGAATCTTATCCTAATCAATTTTGATCTTCTAAGGTTAAGGGATGAAGTATATATTCTCATCCTTATAGGTATTTCATTTTATTTGTTTGTTAGATAATTTTTTCAATTGTTAGTTAAAAATCCAATTTTATTGTTTTATTTTTGTTTTTTTGTTATATTTTTTATTATACTTTGTCATTTAATTCAATCCGATCTTCAGCTTATTTTTTCATATAGTAGTTTTCTAATGGGATAATTTTTTAAAAATATAACATAGTTTAGATTGTGTACATATTTAGTCACTTATATTTATTTTTGTACATGTCTAGTCATTTATGTTTTTCTTTATACATGTTTAGTCACTTATGGTTTTTTTTGTACATATATTATCATTAAACGTAATGGTCATATACAAAATAAAAAATTAAGTGACTAAATATGTACAAAAAAACATAAATGATTACATATGTACAAAAATCAACATGACTAAATATATACACAATTTAAACTATGTTATCTTTTTAAGTTATTATCCATTTGTAGTTTTGATTTTTTAATATAGACTAGGGTTCATTTAACAAAGTAAAACTAGATTTTAATATTAGAAAAAAAATTGCTAAATATGTTTCAATACATCTACCTCCTTTAGTAAACAGAACTTATTTTTGTCACGTGTATTCTACCTTGCCACTTTGCCACATGCCATCTTATGAATAATTCCTATAATTCATATTAAATTAAAAATCATAAATCATAATTCGATACCTATTCATTGTAATCCTGAATTTTTATGAAATTATTGAATGTTTTTGTTTCAAATTCCATGTTTTTTTGGAAACAATATCAATTCCCGTTCATATTATTTGGTTAGAAATCCTGTCTTTTTTAATCCTTTTAAAGATTTCAAGGAATCCCAAAAAAAATCAGCATTTTTGAATTCAAATTCTAATAATAAATATTCTGACTCCATTTAATACGTCTTCAACTTTCATTCAAATTATCGAATTTGATTGTGCTTTCTTCTTCAACAATATGCTTTCTGCAGAGGATACATCATAAGAAATCGGTTTAGTTCAGCTTCATAACCAATAATTCAAACCTTTTTTCTGAAAATACTTTAATACCAATCTACTTTCAGCTCTTATCTGTTTGTTGAGATGCATCCTATTTGACTAATCGATTTCTGCTTCGATTTCTTGATAAATAAACTTAATATCAGATCCTACAATGAATGTGTAATTCCTTTTTCTGCAGAAAAATAAATATAATTATATCAAGATTGTTGATTTGGTACATTTAAATCTAAATATGCACAAACGGTTATAATTATAACAAGATTTGTCTTTTTTTTACTTAAAGAACTAATGTCAGTTTCTGTTGTAACATATTTTTTAAAACTCTTTGACAAACTTTTTAGATGAAAAAAATTAAACTTTTTGTTAAAATTGTATTAATTGTAACCAACATTACATCAAAAATAAAAAAGGGACTTACATGTATGACTACAACCGGAAAGTTTATATTCTTTATTTTGTCAATATTCTATAGCAAAAACAAAATAGAAAATGTTTAATAAATTGAAGCATGAAAGCACTGTTAGGTCTATGACTATAATAGCAATTTACTTTTCAACTTACTCAAAACAATTGCTAACAACAATTAGCTTTGCATGTATTATCACAACCTACATGTAATTCTTTAATTAGGAAATAAATATAAAGACGAATCTTTGATTACTCTATGGACATACACACAAAAAAAAAATCCCAAACAATTTAATATTTATGAAGGATCCATGGAAATGTTCGAACCTAAACTACTATCAATGAAGTTATGGGAGCTCAAATAAAACAGAAAGTTGCTATAATCGATTTTGATTTTAAATAGTGCATCTAAACCCCTGATAATTAACCTTCATCTAACACCCAACACCACCGCAAAAACGATCGCCACCTATTCAAAACCGCCGCCAATGATCACTCGACGCACCCTGCCAGAAAACAAGCCATCGTGAACCAAAATTATGAACGAGCATAGGGTTTTCTCAGCTGCGTTTTCTTTCCCTTTCACTCATGTCGATTCAAAATGAGTGGAGAGGGAAACAAAAATAAGCTTTGATCTTTTACGAGCCATCAATTGAAAGACGGTGGTGTGATTTTGTCTTTGCGGGTGCATACCTGCGTACTGCTAGGAAGAGAATAAAGAAAGAGCTTTTTCTAATTTCACATTTTGGAGAGAAGAAAACAAGTACAAAAGCTAAAAATAATCAAGACCGATTCACTTTTTTTTATTAATTTTCGTACATTTTTTTTATTCATTTTGGTTTTAACATTAAGAATATTTTTATTTATTTGTTACAGTTAATCAAAATAGCATTTTCTTCTTAACTCTTGATAATCAAGTCTTCAAAATTCTATACGTCCTCTTTATTTGTTTTTGAAATTAATTTGAGTAGCCTTATGATGTTATATCATATTAATATTGTTACTATCATGTCGTATCAAAAAATATGTATATTAAGTAGTTATATGAATTTTTTATATAACTTATTTTACAAACATTAAATATCACAATGTTTAATGCAAATTCATTAGTGTTATATTTAATACAAAGATTTATATGCGTTATTCTATTTTCAAATATGTTTATTTACGTTGATAAATGATTATATGTTTATTATGATTTTATTAAACCCATTATATTTTCGTAATTTCAATAAATTATTATATCATTATGAAATTACACAAAACATATATATTTATTAACTATTAAATTTTTTATTATCATTGCTAAGTAATTAAGTTGTAATTTAACTAAAATTAATTTTAAGTTTCTGACCCGTGGTATCCTATGTTATAATCTAGTAAAAGATATACAAGATCCTTTTGCAAAAACACTAAAAACAAACGTATAAGTCCCTTAAAATTAAAATGTTTTCTATTTTTCAAACCAAAAACTCTTGTAATATGAAAGATAGAAAAAGTATACATATTTAATAGGCACACTTGTAATTCTTTGTCCTTTTCAATAGTGATTTTCATTTGTTTATTAAAGTACAAAATATGATTTATTTTTCATCCAATTGAAAGGCAGTCCATTTATGGACAAGACTGAAGATTGTGACAATTACCAAATTTATCACATTTTTAAGAAATAAAAAAATAATAGCCATTGTACATTGACTTACGAAATTCTAGTGCTATATACCCTATTAGGGTCAATAAAGAGAGAAGAACAATTACAAAAATATTACAATTATATTTAAATGATTACTTTAAAACTAAATATGATATATGATAGGCTGATTTTGGTTTGTATCTTAAAAATAATTTATCAATGTGTTATTAAACTATGTATATCGTTGGAAACTAAAATAAAATAGAGAAAAGGTGATGGAAAACAAATTCGGATGCCATTGACTTTTGATCATAAATACAACCTGGCTTTCCAATATATAATATGCTATAAATGCTTTATAAATCATACTAAACCAATTCATGATTTTATGAGTAGAAATTAAAATTCATGATTTTATGAGTAGTAATTAAAAACAAATCGTTTTATGCTAAGTTTGTTTTTAATTGGTTAACTGTATAAAATTTAAAACTCCGCCAAAATAAAAACGAAATAAATCGGTTGATTTATAGTTAAAAGTGTAATAATACATACAAACATCTTATATTGATTTAAGTTTAATATTATATATATATATATATATATATATATATATATATATATATATATATATAATATTTGTAATTATATTTTTAATCTTGCTTTATTAAAACTGTTTATTTAAATCATTGGTAAATTCAACAAAATCACTAAGTTTTAAAACAAATCGATTTTGATATTGTATCTTTTTGTCTCGAATTTGACACACATTTTATAAATTTGTTACAATTCTGACAACTTAATCAGTCAACCAAATTGTCAACTGACGTGACAATCTGGCATAACACTTTTGATGATGTGTCATAAAGACATGACATGATAACGTGACACTATTTAGTGACATCATATTAGGCTTGGGGAGTGGTGCCAAGTACACCGAGCTCCACCTCAACCAAACACCATTTTCTTCTTTTGTAATGCCTAACGGGGAAAAAGAGGTTGTCGAGTACGGAAGAAGAAACGAGAAGAAAGAGGAGTAGCTCGACATAAACCTATCGAGTTTGGCCACTGAACTCGGCATGCCGAGTTTGTGGCACAGTGTTTGCCAAGTCCAGGTAGATTCGTCGAGGGCTGTCACCCCCACTCCATCGAGCCTTATGGGTGTCAAAATTGAAAAAAAAAATACTAAAATATAAAAATACTAAGTGCGAGACCCATGTATTATCTGGGTTAATATATATATATATATATATATATATATATATATATATATATATATATATATATATATATATATATTAAAAATATGAAGCTTAGGAATAGTAAACTTGACATTTTTTTGGCAGAAATGGTCCCTGCACTTTGCTTCTCGTTCTTTACCTATTTTGACATTTTTGGTCATTGCAATCAATATTTTTACACTTTTTAGGAACCTTTTAATATTTAAAGTTTGGCCACAAAACTTTAACGGTTTGACAACTTTGATCCATTTTCTAAAAATTTGTTAATTCCTATCCTTTTAATTCTTTAACCGTTTTGAAACTTTTGAACCTTGCAGTCAAAACTTTTACATTTTTTCATAAAAACATGAAAAAACGGTCTGAGGCAAACTCCGGGCTTTTCATCCTTGTACTTTCTACGTCTGTCATATTTATCGATTCGGAAACAATATTGAAAGTTTCTGGCCCCCGCGTAACGGGGGTAACCTTTCTAGTTAAAAACTTAAATATAAATGTCAAAATACTTAAGAAATTTGGATTCATAAAAAAATAAGAAAAATAATGATTTATTAAAATTGATTTTTATCTTTTAAGTTTAAATAAATAAATAAAATAAACTAATGAGCTTTAATTTGAGAATTTTGAAATAAGAAGGTAAACTCATTAATGAATTTGATATTCATTTATTACTACATTTATTATAATTATTACATTAAAATATTATATGGAAATTATTAAAATAGAAAAACTCATAAAATGGTGGAAAAGAAATTAATTCAAAATAACCACAAAATGACATTTAGCAAATTGAATGAGAGTGTAACATGTGGCAAAAAAAATCTTCATTTATTAGAGTAGATAATGACTTTTGTGATAACTTATCCAAATCATAATGGCTTTTGTAAACTTTTAAAACATAGTGACTTTGTGATGGCTATCTAAAATATATGTTGGTAAGACAATTACTTGTATGTTGATGAGCTCGGATCTCATTATTTGTTATTTCAAGTTTAGATTTTAATTAATATAATTCTTGTATTTATGAAATATTTAAATATTTATAAAATAGAGTACATAAAAGCAAATAATAAATTATTAAAATAAGAAGATAATTTGATAATAAATTAGATTTTAGAGAATTGAATGGATTGAACTTTCACATCAAATGGTGAAACGGTCTTTATTCGATTTGATCCATTAACATTAGTAGTGTTGCTTGTAATGCCCCAAAATCTCAAGTAAAAATTTTATTTTTAATCAGTTGACAATTCATTAACTTGTTCCAAAAGATAACAAACGTAATAGTATTCTCAAAACATCAGAGTAAAAATCACAATTATCAAATGCGAAATAAACTTTGGGGGATGCAGTGTGATCAAGTCGGGCCCTTCCATTTTGGAACTGGAAGTACCTTAAAATGTTTAAACCACAAAAACTGTAAGCACAAAGCTTACTGAGTTCCCCAGAATACTACATACCATACAACGGGCTTAACACGACATACAAATGGGCCCAAACCAACATATCCATGGGCTCAACCCAACATGAAAATGGTCCCAACCCAACGTACATATCAATGGGCCCAGGCCAACATATAATAAATGGGCCCAACCCAACATACACATGCAAGAGTCACAAAGAGAGATATCATCCTACACAATATAGTGATAAGGCTCACCTGACTCACGAGATTAGGTAAACCATAACTCAATGCCTCACAATAGATGCTACAACACTGTTATCAAAACATAAAGGGTCCAACCTTAGTTCACACACTAGATCCAACAATCTTGACCTAAAGTCAACCTAGGTTAACAAGTCAACGATCACGGGTCAACCCTCAAGGTCAATAGCTCAAAAAGAATCTCAACAAATCACCACGTCATGGCCTTCCATTGGCCACGTTGTAGGCTTCCATTGGTCACGTCGTGGCAGCGTAAAGATAAGACAATCGATTCTTTACCTAGTCGCCACGTCGTGGCAGTCTAAAGGTCAAGTTGTGGGGACTAGTCTGAACAACTTAACATATTAAGTTGTTTTCCAAAAATTCCAAGAGCTCCAAAGCTTAGATCTGATCCTTCCCACGGTCTTGATGGATAAAGTTTCCAACTTTATCCATTAAGGCATTCAATAAATCAAGATCTCAAACCCTAAGTTCTTAAAGGCAACTCAAGGCATGCAAACACTCATTAAGCACTTAATCACTAGAGTTACTCCTCCAAAGTTTCTAGAATTGGTTTACTACACCTAATGGACCATACAAATCCTAGATTTATGGACAAGCATGTCCCTTCCATTTTAGGTCAAAAAACATGGAAAATGTGACTCAAAGCTTGTGCATGGGACCAAAACTCCAAGTATCCTCAAATTTGGAACATATAACACTAACATGACCACAAGGATCCTAAAGTTACCAAATTTATGGAATACAACCTTCCAACTTCCAAACCATGAAGATTAAGGGACAAAAGGCCTAGATCTATGAGCAAGTAACAAAAATATTGGGTCTTAGACACTTACAAAGGTCCATAGAATATACAAGAGAAGGATAATGAGGCTTGCTTGATAGATTAACATACTAGAACACTGTCTTCTTCTTCTGAAAGCCACCAAAAGTACCAGAATGAGCCAATAATCACCACGAGGGATTACAATTAGGGTTGTTGGGATTAAGAGTGATGAAGGTTGAGAAAGATGACTAAAATAGGAGTTAAGGCATTTATATACGAGAGGAACCCAAAAAATCACGGGTTTTGGGCTACAGCGGCTGCCACGCTATGGCCATCCTTCGTCACGCCGTAAAGCCCACCAAAACGTGTGTTCTAGAATAACCTTTCCACACTGTGGGATTCCGTGTGCCATGTCATGGCATGAAGTTTTTCCTAAGACTCCATCTTTGATTTCGCTAAGTTTCAAGATACACCAATCTGGAAAACGGGTGTTACATTGCTTTAGCTGTTATTTTATTTTTGGGACTTAACAATAATAATTATAATTCATTACAAATGATCATGTGGCCTACTTATATCAAAAGATAGTGTTGGTGATTTCAGTGTCACCAGGACATTTTGTGTAATTGGAGCTTACATGTGAGCTAAGGGGCTTCGTTATTTGTATTCTAATATATGTTTGCGTATGTGCAAAGTTCACGCATGTATACGATCGAATTAGAAGTCGATTCGACGACAAGTCGGGGGTCTGAGGTTTCCAAAGGGGCAGTGCCCCATTGGCGGGGTCTAGGGGTAACTCTTCTACCACGATCCAAGGGGTATCCAGATCTCCACCATAAACTCTACCCAATTTCTAACAATCGAATTGAGATCTTTTGTTTCTGGAGATGGGTGAAACAATCCGCGAGATGACCACGAAATTCGAAAAACTGGAGAAGTATGAAGGAGTTGATTTTAGGCGCTGGAAGAAGAAGACGTACTTCATGCTGGCCACTCTTAAGGCATCATACGTGTTGACTACTCCAAGACCACCTGAATCGGAGGAATATGTTGATGAGATACTTGAAGAGACCAGAAAGAGGCAAAAGTGGGACAACAATGACTACATATGCAAATGTCCAATCTTGAACGATTAGGTCATGTCAACTTTGGAAAAACGCATGCAATGTCAAAAGATGGATTAATTCCAGCCTTTGACACGACTTCTGATAAATTTAAAACATGCATGCTTACAAAAGTGACAAAACAACCCTTTCCTAGTGTCACAAGAAATTTGGCTATTTTGGAGTTTGTACACAGTGACATGTGTGATTTTCACTCCACTTTGTCCTTAGGAAATAAAAATTATGTAGTCATCTTCATTGATGAATGCAATCGGTTTTGCTATGTGTATTTGTTACATTATAAGGACAAATCCTTAGATAAATTCAAAATATACAAATTGTGACAACCCGAAATTTTCCATCCTGTTCAGTCTAACACTTCATTGAAAGTCAAACTCATTCCTGCTATTATTTAGCTCAATTTTGGAGCCTGTTTAAGTGTTATGGGCCTTGTACACTTAAGGGATAAGTGTCGGGGTTTATCTGCTGGAACTATAGTACAAAGAACAAGCCTGAAACACCTTGACCAGGAGTTCACAGCCACCACGATGGAGTTTACGGCCATAAACTCCATGTGGGTCGTAAACTCCACCTTATATGATGAAATGTTGGCCATTTGTTCATTCCTTTCTTTCCCTTGGCTGATTTCCTCTCAAATCCTCTCAACTATCATCCCGATCTTCATTCCTGATCTTCAAAACTGGTAATTTTCTTGCCCTAATTAGTTGATATCTTACTTGATCTAGTGATCTTACATGATTTCATCCGTGAAATCATTCCATTTGTGTAGATCTTCAAGTTTCACCAATAACACCAAGAACACACACTAGTGTTCTTGGCCAAAACCGACCATTCAATCTCCCAGATCATAAGTACTCTTGTTCTAACTTGTTATGTACTTGGTTTAACATGTTTAGGCCTTAAAACATCAAGAATAGAGGGTTGAATGAGAGTTTACGGCCAAGGATCTCCCAAGGCCGTAAACTCCCTTTAAGGGTGCAATGATGCCCTCTTGTCCTTCCTTATGCTCAAAACTTAGCCTAGAACCAACCACTAATGAACTAGGGACATTAAACTTCGATTTGGTACTTCATACCATGAGTTTACGGCCGTAAACTCATGGGGAAGTGGTCCCCAAGCCGTAAACACAAGTTAAGGTCAATTCTTGGACGTTAAACTCACCTAGCCTCTTGTTTAGCCTTGGAATACTTTGATGGGTTTTGAGCATTCTAACACTTCCTAAGTGTACATGCAACCCTAATAAACCTTGTATCTATGTTTGTCTAAATACATGCAAAATATGGTTTCCAAGGTTCATAATCCTATCTAGCATACATGGGGAACTTTTTCCAAAAAGGATGGCTAGAATTACATACCTTGTAGTTGATTTTGATTCCTTGAAACCTTGTGAGCCTAGCACCCCAAGTGTGATGCCTCAAATGCTTCACACAACACCAAATGCTTTTAGAATGACTTTTGAGAGAACACAAACACTCTAAAAATCGGCTTAGCCCTCACTTCTCTTTGTGTAGACGATTTTGGTGGATAGTATGTTTCTTATATAGTGTGACACATCTAGGGTTACACCATGTAAACCCTAATGTGTCATGACTCTTCATTTCCATGACCCATGGATTTGTAACTTCCATGGAGCATCCTATGGGTTTAACCCAACTTGATAATCCATGGAGCCTCTTAGCCCACTATACAAGTTATAGATGATTTACATAATCAACCCATATATTTAATTAGTTATCTTTTGATCACTTAATTAATTCCAAATTAATTCTTGATCAATATTAATTAAATAATACTATTAATATATTAGAACTTATAATATATTAATAAACCACAAGTGTTATTTCTCTCATTTAGTCTATCCAAATGCATGATGCCATGCAACCCAAATGGACCATGCCGGGTCGGGTCAAGTACATACCAGAAATAGTTATGGACTTAGACATCTTATCAAACACACTTAACCACTTAAGACATCATACCTTTAAGCCTAAAATTGAGACCCTTTAGAGAGTTTACGGCCAGGAGTAAACTCCACTGGGCCGTAAACTCCATTAAGTATGGTCCATGGACGATAAACTCAATAACAATGCCTTGCACTCCTTTGTTGCTACCTAATGGCCTCCTATGACCAAAGTGTTTTCCACACATTAGGGTGTTTATACTTGTCTAAATTAGTGCTATAATCACTAACTGTATACATGCATATGTCTTTATATGTTATTAGGATCATTGTGTGTGTTCATGTCTTCACTTGACACCTAGCACTTATCCGACACTTCCATACGATCCACTCACTACAGGTGAGTTCATACCCCTTAATTAACCTTTTAAATGTTTATAATTGCTTTTATGGGGAATACAAATTGAATCATGCTAGTTATTATATCAATCACATGTGATTAATAACTAGCAAGCAAATGGATTTACTACACTTTTAGCTGTTTTACTCAGTATACTATTTTGAAATGATTACTCAAAACATTTTTACATGTTAAACTCTTTATCAAATTGCCTTACATACTGTATCCTTCCTTTCAAACTCTGTTACATTTGTATTTCAAACAAAGGATTTCTTATACTTCAAACTGTTCTTATCAAACAAACTGTTTTCAAATCGTTTTATAAGCTAACATCAAGTCATCAATTCTTATTTATTAAAATTTTCAAAGGTTTTACAAAACTTCTTTTATGCTTTTATATTGACAATTGCATTCCTATATATGTATAGTTATATAAGCAATGTTTAAAGGACTTAGGACTGCTAGCTCGCTTTAATTCCTTTTCCTTGTTTGGATGTGGCCTTAGGGTATCGGCTATTTGTCTGAATGTTGTCTAAATATTAGTTATATATTATATATACATATATAGACATAAAAGTTCTACCAGTCCATTTAGTACCTTTGGGTAGCAAAGGCATACTTTCGGTTATACACATACATTACTAGTAACTATAATAGGTATAGTTAGGAGATACTACTCACTATTCCAAGTACAAGAATCACACAAGAGTCCGTTCATTCATGAGTCTACACTAATACATACTATGAAGAGATACTAATACATACTATGAAGAGATACTAATACATACTATGAAGAGATACAAATACATACTATGAAGAGATAGTAATACATACTATGAAGAGATACTAATACATACTACGAGGAAATTCTAATGCATACTATAGGAAGAGATACTATTACATACTATATGAATAGATACTTACTATACGGGACTTACCATTCCACACCCGGCTGATAGCTACAGTGGGAAAATGCACGTCGACGGATGTCTACGATTGTACTGTTCGGCGAGTTTCCACGCCGTGAATCTCCTAGTACAAAAGGATACGATTACAATAATTATATTATTTCCTTATTGCCTTTATTTTGTGTCACATTCACATAATCGATGAGGTAGACTAGATTTGAATAATAATAGTTGTACAAGGGAAAAACCTTCACTTATGTAGAGGTTCAAACCTTCAAAACAGTTGAAATATGGGATTTTATAGGGTTTTCATACTTATACAAACTTTTCCTCAAAACAATTACAAGTCTTTTATTACAAGTTTTATGTACAAATCAATGACACTAAAATACTTATGAATTCACCATCTTAAATGATGATCTACGCTTTCAAAATAACTTGTATTCTCAAGTCACCAATAGACATGTACGACGACCAGGTGTTGTGAAGACGGAGCAGTCAAGACTCGTCTTTTATCATGATTATTCATTATGTTGTCTTATTCTATGAAAGAACACACTTGTATTAAAATTCTACTATTAATGAAATGGATGATATTGTTGCTTGTTTACTACTTTACACTGTTGTGATACTGTACATGACGTCCTCAGCCCCAGAACGTTTTCACCGTTCTTGGTTTTGGGGTGTGACACAAACCAAGGTGGAATTGCAATTGGGCAATCATGTTAAGTGTCTTAGGACTGATAGGGGATGTGAATATATGGATCCCATATACTTCCAATCGGTAGGTATCATTCATGAGACCACAACAACTTACTCGCCCCCAACATAATGGAATTGTTGAACGTAACAATCGAGTTTTAAAGGAAATGGTAAACTCGATGTTGTCATACTCGGGATTGAGTAATGGACTTTGGGGAGAAGCCATGTTAACGACCTGCTATTTATTAAATAGGGCTCCAAAAAAAAGAACTAAATTGTCCCATATGAACTTTGGTTCAAGAAATTTAAGCTATTTTCGGGTTTGGGGATGTCGGGCAGTTGTAAAACTAACCGATACTAAAGGGACAACTATGAGAGAACTTGTAATATATTGTATATTCATTGGATATGTTGAACATTCCAAGGCATATGGGTTCTACGTAACTGAACCTAATTATTCGGTATCGGTTAACACCGTTATTGAGACACGGGATGCAATTTTTGATGAGATGCACTTTGCATCTATTCAAAGGCATATGGATCTGACTTATGGCACAAATGAAGTGCAAAATCCATAAAGTTTAGATGGTGTTATTGAACCAGAAACACAAGAGCTACGAAAAAGAAAAAGAGGCCAAATTTCGAAAAAATTTGGTTCCGATTTCCAAATATACTTGGTGGAAGGCACAAGGGATGAGGAGGATTTTAAATACTCTTATTGTTACAATATTGAGGATGATCCAAAGAAATTTCAAGAGGCCATGCAGTCTCGAGATGTAATATTTTGGAAGGAAGCAACTGATGATGAAATGTCATCAATTCTTGAAAATAACACTTGGGTGTTGACTAATTTGCCTCAAGGTTCTAAACCACTTGGTTGCAAGTGTATTTTCAAAAAGAAAATGAATGTTAATGGGACTATTTACAAGTTCAAATCTCAGTTATTCATTCAAAGTTTTTAGACACAAACCCGGTGTTGACTATTTTTATACGTATGATGCGGTTGTGCGTATTTCTACTGTTAGATTGTTGATTGCCTTGGCAAGTATCCATAATCTGGTCATTCATCAAATGGATGTGAAAACGGCCTTTTTGAATGGTGAACTTGACAAAGAAGTTTACATGAAACAACCAAAATGTTTCATTATGCCCGGTAAAGAGCATATGGTTTGTAAACTTGTCAAATCTTTGTATAAATTGAAACAAGCGCCTAAATAATGGCATCAAAAGTTTCATGAGTTTATTTTGTCCTTTGGTTTCCAGATTAACCAATGTGACAAATGTGTTTATAGTATATTTGATGATGTTACTAGTGTTGGTGTGATCGTTTGCTTATATGTAAATGACATGCTGATTTTCGGTACCGACCAAAATCAGGTGGATGAAACAAAGAAATTGTTGTCATCAAAGCTTTCCATGAAAGATTTGGGAGGGGCTAATATAATTCTTGTAATAAGAATTAAAAGGATGAACACAGGCTTGGTAATGACTCAAAGTCATTATATTGAGAAAATTCTCAAGCGGTTTGATTTTTCAGATTGTTCTCCTATGAGCACTCCTATGGATCCAAGTGTGAAATTGATGGACAACAAAGGAACTCCTGTTTCATAATTGGAATAATCTAAGGCCATTGGTAGTTTGATGTATTCAATTACAAGTATCAGGCTTGATATTACTTTTGATGTAGGAAAATTGAACAAGTACACTAAAAATCCTAATGCTCAACATTAACAAGTAGTGAATAGAGTGTTTAAGTATCTCAAGGGAACCATGGATTATGGATTGAATTAACTGGGATATCCATCATTTTTAGAAGGACATTTGGATGCAAGTTGGATAACCAACCTGGAGGATCATTCCTCAACGACTGGTTTGGGTATTCTTGCTGGGGGGAGGTGCCATTTCCTAGGCTTCCAAGAAGCAAACTTGCATTACAAAGTGAACAATGGAATCTGAGTTTGTTGCGTTACATTCTACTGGTAAAGAAGTTGAATGGTTAAAGAACTTAGTTTATGAGATTCCTTTGTGTTCTAGGGCGATATCACCTATTTCTATCCATTGTGATAACACTGTCGCTTTAGGTAAGGATTATACTAAGTGTGTAATGACAAATGTCGACACATAGGTGTCTAAAACAATATGGTTAGAGAACTAATCACGAATGGTGTAATTTTGATTGAGTTTGTGAAATTGCAACATAATTTGGCAGATCATATGACTAAGGGTTTGTCAAGAGACTTAGTGCACAATTCTATGATTGGGATAGGATTAAAGTCCATCCACATTTTGTAATGGCGAGACACATAATTCCTTTATAATATGAAATTAGAAGGTGAGTTCAAAGTGGAAAGCTCACACTTATAGAGTGGAACACATGAAGTATACATCCCAAGTAATGTGTTCAGTTCTACAGTTGACCAGGTTAAAGTTTAACTTTTTAATAATTCATTTGATTAAATGTATGTGTAGATACATTGAAAGGAGTTACCTACGTGATTGTGAAATGTTTCCGCATTTCAAGAGGTTGTGGACTTGGCCTTGATACGATCATGAGAGGATTAGGACATGCGGCCTAATAATGGTTTCAAGTTGTATTTTGCTAGAAATTTTAATAAACTCGTATGTATTTTACTTTCTTGTATTCAAATGGGTTGATGGGTTCAATTCTTAGAACACCCTAATTCTCAAGTATTTGTAAGAGTATGATACTAAGTGAAAAATCAATCGTTACGACATTTTCATTATGTACTGGTTTGGTTTTATTTTGATAATGTTATGTTTATTTAAGGGTTACACTAAAATGATGGAGGATTGTTGGTGATTTTAGTGTCACAAGAACATTTAGTGTAATTGGCACTTACATGTGAGCTAAGGGGCTTCATGATTTGTATTCTAATATATGTTTAGGTATGTGCAGAGTGCAGCATCTGTAAGATTGAATTAGAAGTCAGTTTGACGACAAGTCAGGGGTCCGGGAGCAACGCCCCTGGGTCCATGGTTTCCAAAGGGGCAACGACCCTAGCACGATCCAAGGGGTATCCAGATCTCCGAAAAAAACCCTACCTAATTTATATCAGATATCATATTGCCTAAGGATATTGTCATTGTTATTGTTATCTTGTCATCGTTCTCTACACTTACAATATCCATCATCGACTTCATCTTCGCCACATACCTTCTCCACCCCTAGCTTGATATTTAATGTTTCCCATGTCCTTATGTTGGATGAGTAATATCTCAATGTACTCTTTTCCCTCTTATTTGCAATTTTGTAGCGAAAATGGTCTGTAACATACTGAAGATTGTTGGTATCCAACCTGGACGCATGTGTAGCTTCTAAACATGAAAATGTAGTCAAAGATGGTGTAAGCCTATTTATCAACGATCTTCGAAGGCACCATGATGGAAGCTCATCACCAATGTAACATCTAGGGACCGAGATGATTATGGTTGTGAATCCTTTGCTTAGGTTTTTATAGCGTTACACGTCCTTGAACAATGAACACCATTTTGTTGTACTATATCTCCTTCCATTTATAAAGCTTTTCAAATGAACAAAGTTTTGCACCAAAGATGTATGGTATAACAACTGAGTGCCCACAATGAGCTCAATCCAAATGGAAAATGAAACTCTGACTTACAGTGTTGAGACTCGAACTCTTAATTCGTACATTTTCATCTTTTGAAAACACAAGCGACTTAATGCGATCACAAATGTTATCAAGAATAACACCTTCCAAGTTATGAAACAATGGTACCTGGAACATGCATTGGCAATTGAAAATTGATGACGTTAAGGATTTACTAAGATATGTGGTCTTGAAAATGTCTAAATCTGCCATTCGGATTAAATTAATACACCAAAACCATTTAATATCTAGTATAAAGCCTTTTTGGAAGTCTTTAAACAGTTTCATCCCAAAATGTGATGGGGCCAATTAGTGACACGTCATCATGTAATGTCTTAGTGACATGTCATTATGTCATGTCATCAAAACCGACATATCAACATATCACATGAGCTGACAACCTGATTAATCGATTAAGTTAATAGAATTGTAACAAATTGGTAAAAAAATGTCTAATTTGAGACAAAACAAATAAAATATCAAAATCATGTTTTTATAAAAATTTATCCGACTTTTATTGAATTTTCCCTTAAATCATCAACATAATTCTTACTTTAACATTGTATTTTTTTATTAATAAGATGTTTTTTTTATACATAAAAAGTTAAAAACCATTCAAAGATGACAATAACATAAAAGAAAGTGAGCAAACGCGGCTTAAGTAGGCCCCAATAGTCCCAGTTTCCAAATAAAAATTCCAAGACGTATCATGCATGTGACAGCTTATGCCATAATTTTTAATTATAAAAAAAAAAATATCTCATTTTCTAGGATCACTTTATGTGACCGCTTATGCCATAACTTTCGTTTACTGTTTGTACAAACTATACTCTGTATTTAACGTTGTTATTTCTGCTAAGAATAGAACTATCGTTTCAATAATATGATAATTAACTACATATGAATAATTTATTTTTGGTATACATGTCTAACAATATAACTTAACAAGTTATTATAATAAAAGAATATGTGTCAATATGTATAAAATATAATGTATAGTTAGGTCTAGGAATACACTTATACAATTATACTATCGTTTTATATTATTATTTTAATGTAAAAAATAATATTAACGGGGTGTTTGGCTTAGCTTTTTACAGCCCAAAAGTCTTTTTTGGAAAAATTACAAAACGTCAGAATTTCTTGACTTTTCCAAAAAGTTCATTTTTGTTATGTAAAAACTTCAAAAGTAGCTTTTAAAACTAGTTTTGCCAAACATCTTTTGTTTTTTTTTTTCTTTTCCAAAAAAGACATTTAGCTGTGAAAAGCTAAGTCAAACACCCCCTAAGAGTTCGTAGATATTTTAACAATTATTTTGCTTAAATGAATGAGAGTTCTAATCTCTTTTAAAACAAAGAATATACAAAAACCATGTAACTAAAAATAAGGTTAAGATCATTAAAAGCAGCATGCATCTTATTTGTTTTATATGATTTTAAACTTTTTTTTTTCTGTAAAACGAGGTTTACTATTCCTATACGCTCAAAAACGTTCTATTAAATAATTATATTAATTTTGACCAATTTAACAAGTTAAAAGATTCGGTGTTGCATTGAGTATCCGCTTGTACAACTTATCAAAATATACAAAAAGTACCAAAGTTAAGATATCTCCCAAAATGATCGCAGTATTTCATATGGTTTTGGTAGAGAAGGAGAAACTAATGTGTAGTTCATCTCACCTTTTTCTTTCAAGTTCTTTTTTAATTTATTCATACAGTATAAAACGCTTATATATTAAAAAAAAAAAATAGTAAGATGTGACCATTTCAAGGCGAAAAGAAGAATGAAAGGGAGGAAAAAAGGAAGGAAAAATGATTTATGAGGGTAACTACCTTTTATCCGTGTTCATATATTGGCAACTTCTTCTTTTTTGTACATAATAAAGCAACTAACTTCTTTTAACTGTTTAAATTACACCAATATTACCGGCTAATAACCGTTTTAACCGGTAACTCAAAGGAAAAATGACTTAGGAGGGTAACTACCTCTTATCCGTGTTCATATGTTGGCAACTTCTTATTTTTTGTACATAATAAAGCAACTAACTTGTTTTAACTATGTAACATCCCAAAATCATGACCAAAAATTTGGTTTTTAATTTAATACTAAAACCATAATTGTCAAACCATTAATTTAATACTCCGACATCGGGCCCCGCCCGGCATCAGGCCCTGCCTGACATCGAGCCTCGCTCGGTATACGGGTTTGTCTCTCTTAGGCCCCGCCTGTTTTCGGGCCCCGCCCGCTAAACACAATACAATCATATAACATGCTAACACATAAAGAAACATACTCTACTGTATCCCTGACCTAAGAAACATACTCTGCTAATAATGAGATACGGAACATCGTCCGTACTCAGCTAGTGATGAGATATGAGACCTCGCCCACACTCACCTCCTTACCAGGCACATACAAGTATCACACAGACAACAAATATAATCTAACATGCAAACATTCCTCGGGCACCCGCCCGACATCGGACCTTGGTCTGGAATAACATACTAGCATACAATGCCTAGGGCTAACCCCGGGGTCTTCCTACTCATAGACTACATGGACTGACATTGTGGTCTTAGACCCATTTACACAGTGAGGAGACTCACCTTGCACTGCTGAAGCCCTGGCTGGAACTAGTTGAGTACGGACGAAGTTCCGTATCTCATTATTAGCAGAGTATTTTTTTTAGGACAGGGATACGGTAGGTTATGTTTCTTTATGTGTTAGCATGTTATATGATTGCATGTGTTTAGTGGGCGGGGCCTAAGAGAGACAGATCAGTATACCAGACGGGGCCTGATGCCGGGCGGGGCCCGATGCCGGAGTATTAAATTAATGGTTTGACAATTATGGTTTTGATATTAAATTAAAAACGAAATTTTTGTTCATGATTTTTGAGATGTTACACAGTTAAAACAAGTTAGTTGCTTTCTTATGTACAAAAAATAAGAAGTTGTCAATATGTGAACACGGATAAGAGATAGTTACCCTCCTAAGTCATTTTTCCTTTGAGTTGCCGGTTAAAACAGGTATTAACCGGTAATATTGGTGTAATTTAAACAGTTAAAACAAGTTAGTTGCTTTATTATGTACAAAAAAGAAGAAGTTGTCAATATGTAAACACGGATAAGAAATAGTTACCCTCCTAAGTCATTTTCCCAAAAAAGAATGAGATAACTTTTAGATGACATGCAAAAATAAAATGTGATGTATTATGGCCTATCAGTTATCACACTTCATAGCCTTCTTGAGATACATTCTCAAAATGTTGTCACATAACATGTGCTTAAAGGGCTCGTACATATATCTACCACACACTTACATAAATAAATCAAAAAACTATTTGGCTTCTCGTACAATTTGCAAAATCAAAAATAGCAAATTTGTTACTATTATAAACAGCTTACATTCTTTTATAATTGTTGTATGGTGCATTAAGAAAAACATAGCCTACTAGTAAGCATTTGTCTTCACATCCACAAGGTGTGGAGTTCCAATCACTCTTTTTTTTTTTCACAACTTCAGTCTAGACCTTTTTTTTTTATAAACCTAATTTTTCACTTACATTTTTTGCCAATATTTTTATTTATTTATGAATTTTGTCCAACATTTTCCCAAAAACAATTTACAACTTTGTTTTTATATTTTTCTAAATGCCTAGTTTTTTATAACATTACTTTATTTTTTTAACTTTTTACACCTTATTTTAGAATTTAGGTTTTTTATAAATTTATTATTTTAAATTATTTTAGAGAAATTAAATTACCTCCTACCTTTTATGCCTACAATTATTTCTACTCACTAAAATTATGACAAATCACAATTCAATTTAATTTTATTTGATATATTCCTAATATAGCCTTAATGAGTTAGTTAAATAAATATGGAACGATGACACTTGTTATAATTTTATTGGGTACGAATATTTGTAGGTATAAAAAGTAGGAATCAATTTAATTTCTCTTTCCTATATATTCACGAACACATGATATTGAGCTCCGTTCAAAATTGCGGCGTAAGAAAAAATCACATTTATATTTATTTGATGCTATAAAAACGCTCTTCAATAATCTTTCTTTTTTTAATAAATGAATTAATTTCTTTTTTTTAGAAAAAGACAAATATTATATAAAACGTATCGATGACCAGCAAAGCATCAAATGACCAACGGAGGAGCAGAAAACAAACAAAATACAAAGTACATGAAGAAAGAAAGACAACACAAAATAGGAAAACAAAATTACAACATAAGAAATGGGGAGAACCCAATCAGTCTAGTTACAAACACCACATTGATTTTATATACTCTGCTCATTTCGTTGGACTGGTGAACACTGATTTGAATAGCCGATTGTTACGATATTCTCATAGGTTCCAAATCATCTCATAACTATAACACCCAAAATTTTCAAACAATTTTTCACATTTTCAAAAACATACTTTCATTCGTAAATATTATAAAAATGTCATTGTATCACATATCAATCCATAGAAACACAACCCAAGATCATAATGTATAAAAACTCGTCATGTGTGTACTGATCATGTCGGCGCCTTCCCGCGATCCTCACTAGTATCTGAAACACATAACACAACACTGTAAGCATAAATGCTTAGTGAGTTCCTCAAAATACCACATATAACACATAATAGCCACTCGAGGCTATAACATTGTGGACCCTTCGGTCCTAACTCTGTGGACCCTCTGGTCCTAACTCTGTGAACCTTCCGGTTCTAACTCTGTGAACTCTGGAACATACACGGCATGAATCACATAGAAATAATGCAATGCATCACAATCATATAAATAACATACAAGATACTCTGTCATATAACTCTGATTACCACTCTAGGTAAAGTATAGTGAGAAGACTCACCTCGGGTAACTCGGTAATCTCGAACTCGGTAAAATCTGGTCTAGCCTCCGCCTAATCACATGGAATAAACACTCTAATCAATAAAACTCTCAAGGCTAGACTATTCCCTCTCTTAGCACTCTCAGAAGGGTAAAGGACCATTTTACCCCTCTCATGGCTCAAAGACTCTAACATTGACCAAACCCTAAAAGTCAACAAAAGTCATCTCTCCGGGTTATGCTGCGCATACCAAACCTGTACGCTGGGCGTACCCGACAACCTCACAGAAACGGGGAACGTGACCCCCTATGTCGCGCGTACTGGGATTACGCTCCACGTAACTCCCAGTTTCAGGCTCCTTAGCTTTTGGGGTCTTAAACAGTTAAGACACACGTCCAACTTTTGGATCTGACCATCTCTAAGCCTCTTAATCCATAAAGTTGGTGACTTTAAGCCTTTGCATGGCTGTAAAAGTCACCAAAACCCATAACATTCAATTTCCAACCCTAGAAAAGCTTATAACTCAAGCATGATCCCGTAACAACGACCAAGTTGGGATTTTTATGGATCTACAACACATATATCACTGAAATGGGACAACTCTAAGTCCATGGAGTCCCTTATGCCCATAAAGTCTCCACCTTTGGGACTTTAACCCTAGAAATGGTCCATGCAACACCAAACCAAAATAAAGAGGAAAGTTTTGAGCTTTTTACCTCTAGATGAAGCTCCTCCCTCTGAAGAACTCAGATCTAAACTTGAACTTCAAACTCTAGCCTCTACAAGCTCCTCTCATTCTTCTTCACTAACATACACATGCACTTTTAGCTCAAAACACTCACACATAAGCTTTAGGACGAAGGAAATGCTCTCTTAGGGTTTCATTCTCTGATATGGTGGTTGAGGACAAAGTCTTAGCATTCCTTATATAGTGCACAAGCCAAGTATTAGGGTTTGCATCTGGGCGCGCTACGCCCAGCGTAACCCTGGATACGCCCAACGTACCTAGGCGAGTCCGCGTCCAAATTAAGCGCATGAGTACGCGCATCGTACTCTCCAGTACGCCCAACGTACTCATTTGCTACAATTCCACTCAAGGGCTAATCTTGACAACTTTACAAAAGAGAAGGGTTAAATAGCTTTACCTGAATTTCGGAATGTTACAATAACATATCACGGTGAGCTGATTTTTCCTTTGTTAACTGTTACACCAATTATTAATGAAGTTGATTATGTCACCTCCAAATGTTTTTCACTTTAAATTTGAATTACCAATTTACTCTTACCTTCAATTAAATTCGTAATGCATTAAGTATTCTTGTAACATCCGAAATCTTGAAGAGAAATTGTTGAGATTAACCATATTTCTAGGTCAACTCGACGAGTTGGAGGGACCAACTCGTCGTGTTAAAGATGGATGGATCGCGAAGGTTTAATGAACCAACTCGACGAGTTAGGGAGCCTCAACTCGACGAGTTGGCAGCTAGGAAGGAAACCATAATTTTTAGGATCTTGCACCTTATTTAAAGTCCTTAAGTTCTTTTTCTGGTCTCCTTATCAGCCTCTATTGTTATCAAAACCCTAGAACGAGTTGTAGCCTTCATTATCAAGTTTTTGGAGCCTTGGAAGGAAGTATGATGTTCATTTTGTGCATTATGAAGGAATTAGAAGATCTTGAAGTTTCTATCTTGGAGAAGGAAGTCTTGGATCCATAATCACTCCATTTCTTGCAGTCACTTTAAGGTATCAAGTTCATACCTTGAATTGTATATGATTAGATTTCCTCATTTTGGGTTTTGTTGTGTTTTTGGCCTCTTTTGGGGATGATGATGGAGTGAATTCATTTAAGGGGTCTTTTAGATCTGAGTTGGTTTTGGTACCCTTGAGCGTAAAGGTGCAAGCTTTATGAGGATTTTGGTGTCATGCATGCATTAAGTTAATTATTAAGTCCATTCCAAGCTTAAGAGCTTCATTTAGACATGCATGAACGTAAAGTTTGCAACTTTACGTGGTTTTCCAACTCAAGGAAGTCAGTTCTATGTTTTGGAGTCATGTCCTTGTGGATTAAGTGCTTAATGTATTAAGAGGTGAGTTTCTGGCAAACTCGGTGAGTTTGTTGGATAAACTCGACGAGTTGGCTTGGTTTTCCCCGACATTATCAGATTGATAGAGGAACTCGGCGAGTTTGTTGGTCAACTCGGCGAGATGACTTGGTTTTTCCCAATCTGTGCAGTTGATGGAGAAACTCGACGAGTTGAAGGACAGCTCGGTGAGTTGGGTCAACTTTGACTGCCAACTTTGACTTTTGATTTATGTCTTTGAACAAGTATGCCCCAAGGGGTACTTGATGGTAATATGAATTATAATAAGGAAAATTATGGGCTTATGATAAGGCCCATATGGGGTTGGGCCCAATTTGGAAATTTGGGCCATTAGTGGGCCTTTGTGGATCTTTTGGTTTTAGGGCTCAGTTTTGGTTCATGTTGGGTCAGGGGCAAAATAGTTATTTTACCCCAAGTAAGGATTATGGGATTATAGCATGAAACCCAATTGCTAATTGGGTGTGGTGTTGGTATTAATAATTTTTTACAAATATTTGAATAGTCATTATGATTTGAAATTATCAATAGTGTCTTTTTTCATAACGACGAGCTTCACGGGTATTAGCCCAATACACATAATATACTTATGTATAAGAAACAGTTCATTAAAAACATATCCATTTGTCCTTTAGCAAACAAAATGTTTTAAGTTAAGCATTCTCCAATCTTGACCGCTATTAAAAGAAGAAGTTTACAAATTTAACATTTTCTTTGTGTAATTTTGTTAAGCATATTTAATATTTCTAAATTAAGATGTTAATACCAATGACATTAAATACAAGCTTATTCTATATGTATCATTCTAATTGTTTAGTGTATTCTTTTATATGAGTGTGCATGTTTGATTTTTTATGTGAGTGAAAGGTAACATCATTAATAAAATCAATATATTACATTATGTATATAATTATAAAAATAAAAAATAAAGAAAAAAAATCATATGATCAATAAGAATCTAATATTAAATATTGATGATTAAAATAAAAAAAGTTTCAAAATAGAATAAAGCTTTAAAACTTAAATATCACAATGTGAATAAAAGTGGTTGATATTTCTCAATTAATAATTTTTTTTTTCAGTTTCCTATTATTGATGTTTTAAGCACCATGTTTGGCTCCAACCTAATAATCTCTCAAACAACCTTATATCAAAGATGCTCTAATTACTATCTTTGGCTCCAAAGTAATAATATAAGCTATAATCAACAAAACTACAACTCCACTTTAGTATGTATAAGGAAATGATCTAATTTTTTCGAAAAAAAACAACAACATGATCGCTAAGTTTGAAAATTTGATTTACTAACTCCTTTTAAGTTGTCTACAAAATATAAGGCTTTTCCCCAAAATTCATTTTTGAACCTGCTCAAGGACGATACATATTCTAACTCGTTCTCCATATATTTAGCGGTTTAAAGCTTCCCGTTCGGGTTAATCTTGAAAATTAGGTTTTCGAACATGAAGAACATGTTTGAATCATGTTGTTCAAGTTTAAAAATTTCTCTTCAGATAAGTCATTTGATGATTCTAAAAGGCTTCGAACATGTTTGAAACTTAGGTGATCCTTTTTTTTTTATAGATTTATGCCTCAACGTATTCAAAACTCAATAATATATATATATATATATATATATATATATATATATATATATATATATATATAACTTTGATCTCTAATACTCAACTTTATGAGTATGACATATCAACTAACACACATAAGGTAAATCTAATGAGTTTTCACATATACCTTCTCAAAAACTCATTAACAACTGTATGTATAAAATTTCACCAATATAGCAACTAATGATGTATACAAGCACTTTTCACATAGATAAACATACTTTGCTAATTACTCATGAAAATTTGACATGTACTCACCTTTATTGGTTAGTGAAGACTAACCAATTCCATTGTCCTTCCCTTGTGCCTTTGGGTGAGAATTCATTCAATTCCAATTCAAATGCGTATAAACTCTTATTACCATGACTTATGTTGCGAGACAACGAAACAAGTTAAGCACTTCGGACAAATATCAAAAAACAAACTTCGGTGAACTCACAAAAATTCTGAAAAACGTAAATCAAAAGAACACGATATTTAACGTGGTTCGCTCAAGGTGACCTACGTCCACAGGTGAACGAGAGAGAGAGAGAGAGGATTTTATTAACTTTCTGGAACTATTACAAGCACTCAAAATTGTATCTCACTTTGAGCTCTCATAGAAATCTAGCAATTTATAATGATGGGGATATGAGCCTATTTATACTTGAGGGATCACACTTAAAACCCTAATGGGCCAAGCCCATTGGCCCATAGGCCCCTGAAAGGTGAAAACCAATCATATTCTGCCATGCAACATCTTTTGGAATATTCTTCCATGTCTTATAACCCATGAGCGTCAGCAACACACATGATGGAGCACCTTCTGCCATAGTAGATCATCATGATATACAAGTGGTGCATCATGAACACTAATGGCCCAACATCCATCATGGTGGCATAACATGGTGTAATCCTTGAGTAATACCAACTTTTGAGCATCCTTTAACGATCTTGAGCATCATAGAGGACTTCATAGCATACTTGGCTCATTAAGGACCAAGATGGTCTATCTTGCACCATCATGGCATAACCAGAATATGGATGGCGCAAGTGGCTTTAAGTGTAGCACAAGAACATCAAGATTTGAGCAACACCACCACCATGGCGCAACAGGAACATGCATGGCGCAACAAGGCCATGCATGGCATAAGAGCATACCTCATGGATCAAGAGGAGTACCCCATGACACAAGAGGATCCCCTCATGGCGCAAGAAGGAGCATTATGGTGCAAGAGCATCCCTTTTGGCCTATCCCTTTAACATATGACACAACAAGGTCCCCTTGTTTCTCCATATCACTCCCAAGTGCTCCAAACCTCTTCCAGGTGCTCCAAACCCCGTTCTACATGATTCGTTCCTTTGGCACTTGATCTGTTCCTTTGTCAGATGATCCATTCCTTTCTTAGATGATCCGTTCCCTTGTTACATGCTCCATGAACCCCAAGTGCTCCATTGTAATCTAAGTGCTCCATGTTGGACAAGACTTCATACTCCCAATAACTTATTCTTTTAAGAACGTGATTTTATTTCATATCCTCATATGATCACTTATGTGATAATCTAGCTTTCCAATATAATACTCATCAACAAAACTAATTATACTTTACATGTTTCTTATCTAAATTACTTGATTAATTCATCCCTAAGCTCAATTTCCAGTTTTACAACAATTCACCAAATTAGGGTTTTAGCTCTTTAAACCCTAATTCAAAAATTCCAACAAAGTTAATCACAATAAGCTTGCAATTATGATTATAATGTTTATAATTACACTCTACAAACTTTTCAATGAATAGCAATCCAATTCAAATATAATTATTAATTATCATTTTTTACTTCAAACATTTAACTATATAACACAAATAAGGTTATACAATTCTTATTTTTGTAAATCCTTTTATAAATATTTTTTTGTAAAAAAAGTGTAAAAGGTTTGTTAAATTTGAATAAGATTAATATAGATTAGGTACACAATTATTTATTTTAAATGGATTAATATATATGTTAATCGGAATCCAAAATAGGTGTCAAATTATACATAGGCTAATCAAAATCCGTATAACTAGAAAATGAGTGTCAATGTTTTCGAGTTTATTTTTTTAGATTTTTTTTTTGTTTTTCGTGTTATACGAATGTCGATTAAGCTATCTCAAATTTGACACCCATTTCAAATTCCGGTTATCCTATACATTAATCATATTAAAATAAATAGTTTTATATATGTATATATAAATCATACTCACATTTAACAAAAAAGTTTACACTTTTTTTTTTTACAAAAAAAAGTCTATATTAAAGAACAATAAGAACAAATATTTCTCACATGCACTATTGTTGTGGAGGTTTGGAAGAAAGTTAGTTTGTGGCTTGATTATGTTACAAATTATGATTACATTGACCATAAAGTCTTTCAAAAATATGAACGAATATAATGTCAAAAAATATTAAAAATATATATATTCCAACAAAACCTCAAAAAAATTAAAAGAATTTATTCAAACAAAATGCCAAAAAATGTAAACAAACAAAATGTAAAAAATATTAAACAATATATTCGAACAAAACTTAAAAAATCTAAATAAATAAAATAAAATGCAAGCAAAAAAAATGTAAAAAAACAATATAATAATAATTAAAATAATAATAACAATAAATAAATCCAATACTATTAACAAAAGAAAAAAAAAAGAAAAACTAAATTTAAAAAAGAAAATTAAAATACAAAAAATTAAGACGAAATTAAATAAATAATGATAAACTATTTATAAACGGTATTTTGGTTATTTACATATACTTAACATTAGTTTTTAAGGATATTTGTCCAAAAGACCATCTGTGTTCATTGTAAAAAGGACCCCTTGTATGCAAAATTTCTTAGGACATGCTTTACAGAGACCAACTATATAATTTTTCTTTAAATTAAAATGATTTTTTTTTCTGAAAATATATACATAATTTAGTGATTTATTGAAAATAGATTCAAAGTTTATTGAAACACAATATTCAATATTTAATGATGAATTTCTAATAAAAACTATAACAAGTCGACAATATTTTTTTCTTAAACATTGATAATTATCAATGATTTTTCTTAAAATGTGATTAAAAATAAAAGAAAATAATTTTTTAGATAAAATATTAAAAATATAATTGTTTATGAAAAAAAAAAAAAATTCTATAAATAGATATTAGAAACAGTAAAAATAAAAAGCTGAAAAAAGGGATTCTCAAGATTTGGGACATGAAGCACAGGTACCAGATTCAGGAACGTACAATTTAAATTTTTTACCCCAAATCAATTTTCAATCTGAAATTTCTAGGGTTTAATTCATGTGGTGGAGACCCTCCTTGTATAGTTGCATTCATCCTTCAATGCCGGTGTAAAGCTTGAAATCGGAAGCTCACATTCACTTTCTCTCTCTTCACCTACATATATGACTATAATATTGTGTACACATTCGCCGGTAATTCCGGCGGCAGGTCGACATAGTGACGATGGCGGACGGTGGTTCGAGGTAAATCTAATTCTACACTCGGTTATGCACACAGTGCAGCTGATCCCATATTCATTATTATTATTATTTTTAATAGTACGAGATTGTGACATATGACATATCTGTAATGTAAGCAAGTCTTCACTCTTCAATGGAATCGCTATCGATTTTCTCTCTCTCTTTTGCGATTAAACTATGAATTTAAGTTTCAATAGTTAATTAATTACCTATTGTAGTTAATCTGAGATGAATCTTATTCATTAACCTACTGTTTATAATTAATTACCAAAATTACAGCTAGATAAGCACCACTCCATTAATGCGTTTTGTCTGTGTGTACGTGTGTGAGAGAGAATTTTATTTCCGCGTTTAATTGCATATTTATCCATCTCTTTTCACACATCGATAATCTGCCATTCTCCATTGCGTGTTTCAGTGTGTATGTGTATGCATCTACATATACATACAAATAAGCTGTATATATTATATATATATATATATATATATATATATATATATATATATATATCTACATGCCCTCTCTCATCTCTCTCTCTCTCTCTCTCTCTCTCTCTCTCTCTAGTATCTAGTTCAAGTGAGTACTGAGTAGCATTCACGAGCGACGTTTCTCGTGATTGGGGCGATTCTCAAGCTCATATACCACCTTATTCTCTAAATCAAATCAAGGTTCTGCAAAATCGGTGATAGGAGAAAAAAAATATATAAGTGGGAGTGTGCAACATGAAATGATGGAAGATTGCACAATAACTGGCTGAATTTCCGGATTTTTGTTGAATTTTCTGCATCTAATCAAGGTAATATTTTCTATTTTTAGTTTTTGTCATCCAATTCGGAACTAGTTCATCTTCTTTTCTCTATATGCTTTTAATGAACTTGCCGCTTATGTATGATGTTATATAACATCAAATCTGATTCCTTTTTTTTTTTTTTCAATTTGGGGTTTTGGTGATCACCTTCATGAGAGTGAATTTTACTTGGTGTCACTATCTTCTGTTTAAACTCAAGTACTTATGTTTAATGGGTACGCTAATATGCTGTTATGGATCTAGTGGAGTTGATTATATGAACAGATCTTACACTGTGCATCCTATCTTTATTTCCATTACCTTTTTCTTTTTGTTTGTTTTGAAATTTAGGGATTTTGTATGTTTTGAATGCAGGAGAATGTCTAGGCCACTCCATAGAGGTATTTCTGGTGGGGGAAAATTACCAGAGGACATTCAAGACTTCATGAAAGATTCTCAAATGAAAGTCAAAACAGAGAATGAAGATTTACATAAGAATCATTTATCCCCTTCAAGGAATCCATTTCAGTTCTTTTATTCGATTAATTCATCATCAAAACAATCTATTCCCACAAATGGCTATATTGTTCCTGATCCATACAGCCCTGTAACTTCAAGAAACCGCTACAAACTAACTTTGTTTTTGCTTAAGTTGAGTTTATTTATGATCATAATTCTTGCCCTTACTGGATCCTTTTGGTGGACAATATCTCTCACAACTTCTTCTAGAGGTCACAGTTTCCATGGATATAGAAGGCTTCAAGAACAGCTTGTATCAGACTTATGGGACATTGGAGAGCTTTCACTTGGTACTTCTGGTGTTAAAGAATCTGAATTCTGTCCTCTAGAATCAGAAAACTACATACCCTGTTTCAATACCACAGAAAACCTTGACTTTGGTTTGACCATGGGACATGAAAATGATCGCCATTGTGGACCCACATCAAAACAGAATTGTTTAGTTCTTGCCCCTCCTGCTTACAAGATTCCTCACAGATGGCCTACTGGAAGAGATGTTATTTGGATTGATAATGTTAAAATAAATGCACAACAAGTACTTTCATCTGGAAGTTTGACCAAAAGGTGAGTTCAAAATTCAAAAAAGTCTTTACTAATCAAAAAACTTTAAAGATTATTGATTCAGTTTCTTATTATTTGTTGTGTTAATATCAGGATGATGTTGTTAGATGAAGATCAAATCTCATTTAGTTTTGCATCTTCCATGGTTGATGATAGTATCGAAGATTACTCTCATCAAATTGCAGAAATGATTGGTTTAAGAAATGAATCTTACCTTGTTCATGCTGGTGTAAGTGAAAAAATCTTTTCTTGAAATAAAGGGTATCTTTCTTTTTTTGATTTTTAATTTTTTTTTTCAGGTGAGGACAATATTGGATATAGGTTGTGGTTTTGGTAGCCTAGGGGCACATCTATTTCCAAAGCAACTTTTAACCATGTGTATAGCAAATTATGAATCTTCAGGGAGTCAAGTGGAAATAACTCTTGAAAGAGGTCTTCCTGCTTTGGTTGCTTCCTTTACTTCAAAGAAATTACCATTTCCGTCCCTGTCATTCGACATGGTACACAGTGCTTGGGATGGGGTTGACTGGAATCATAAAGGTATCATTTTGGTCAACTCAAATTATAATTTTATGATTATTTAATGTCGAAATAATTAGAAAAAAGTTTTACTTTTTTTTAAAATTTGGCACAGATGGTTTACATTTGATTGAAGTGGATCGAGTTCTTAGGCCTGGAGGATACTTTGTTTGGACTTCACCAATTGCCAACACCCCAATTTCCACTCGAAATAAAGATAATTTAAAAAAATGGGATTTTGTGCGTAATTTTGCTAAAGATCTTTGTTGGGATTTGTTATCACAACAAGACAAAACGGTTGTATGGAAGAAACCGAGTAATAAAGATTGTTATGCTTCTAGGTAATAAACACTACTTCACTATTACTACATAACTTTATATAAAGTCAAACACTTAATTCGGAAAGACTCTTTGTTAAATCGTTCTTTTTGTATTAAGTCAAAAAGAAAAAAAAGTAAGTGATCTTTATCTCATTATATACGACTTGTTATTTAATAGGAACCATGGATCGGGTCCATTGATCTGCAAAGTGGGCCATGATGTTGAATCTCCATATTATCATCAACTCGAGGCATGCATTGGAGGAACTCATAGCCACCGTTGGATTCCAATTGAGAAAAGACCAAATTGGCCTTCTAGAGCAAGATTAAACACCAAGGAACTCGCTATCCATGGTATTTCTTCTCTTTATTTGTGTATTTACGTTGTTATTTCTTGCATTAATAATGGTTGGCTTATTTCATTAATTTTTTTTTTAAATATTAGGTGTACTTTCGGATGATCTTTATGAAGACGATGTGAATTGGAATTTAGCAATAAGAAACTATTGGTCTCTGCTATCTCCACTTATATTTTCAGACCATCCAAAAAGACCCGGGATTGAAGACCCGTCCCCACCTTACAACATGGTGAGAAACGTACTTGACATGAACGCGCATTTCGGTGGTTTTAATTCCGCGCTACTCGACGCACGCAAATCCGTATGGGTCATGAACGTGGTCCCCACCACTGCCCCCAACAACCTCCCCCTTATCCTCGACCGCGGCTTCCTTGGCGTGTTACATGACTGGTACCCTTCCACTCGTTTCTCCCATCTCATCATTAATTACACAGTATATGACATGACATGACATATCAGGTTGTACTACGTTTAACCTACTTTATGTCATAGTCAATCTGACTCAGCAGCATATGACATGACATGACAGAACAAGTTGTACTGAATCAAACAGATAAAAATTGAATCGAATTGTTTATGTAGGTGTGAAGCATTTCCAACGTATCCAAGAACTTATGATTTGGTTCATGCGGAAGGTCTTTTATCGCTTGAAAGTGAAAAGCATCATCGTTGCAGTATGATGGATATATTCTTTGAGATAGACCGGATACTCCGACCTGAGGTATTTGTTAATATCAAATTTACACTTTTGGTCCCTCGGTTTAGCATTTTCTTGGTTCTAGTCCCTAAAGGAATCGATAAAAGCGTTAAAACTCATGGACTAAAAGTGTAGTGATGTACAAATCAAATTAGGGTTAGGGTTATCAGATTATCATATATTTTTTAAACATCATTTATTTATTCAGGGTTGGGTGATACTGCGGGACACAACTTCTTTAATCGAAACCGCAAGAATGGTTACCGCAAGGCTAAAATGGGAAGCACGGGTTGTGGAAATTGAAAGCAATAGTGATGAAAAATTGCTTGTTTGCCAAAAACCGTTTATAAAGAGACGATCAAATCCTTCGTGAAGTGTTTGGATTCTTGATTTTTGGATATTTTATGGGACAAAAGTTGAAGTTTTTTAAAGAATGAGAAAGTAAAAGAGAAAGAGGGTTCGGCTGAAAGCTGTGAACCCTAAACCCTAAACCCTAAACGAATACCTGTGGGAGCTGTAAGGCGAGCATGGGAGAAATGTAATTACATGAAGATTATAGGTGGGGAGTTTTACACTTTTTTTTTGTTTGGTTGTGTTTTATAAAATATAGAAATCACATTATGAATTTGGGTTATATATATAGAAATAAGCACAAGTTGGCATTCATGTTATTATTTATATATATACACAAGGGATTAGATGATGAAGAGAATCTTATGGTTGTTGTGTTTGATTTTCTTGACCATATTTTGATATTAATGCTATATATAACTTAATAACTTAATACCTTATAGTTTTCTTTTAATGAAAGAAATTTCAAATCATTTTAATATAAAAACACTTATTTCTTAAAAATATATTTAAATGAAGTTAGATGAGAATAAATTTATATGTAGACCAGGAAGTCATGTTCATATATGTAATATTTATTTATGAAAAACTTTTTACAAAGTTCAAATAAATAAAAGGAAAAGAGAATTAGATTTTGAATGTATTTATTGATATTTGGTATACATCACAGTTTATTAAGTATATGAGAATAAACGTTGATATAAAATCAAGTGAGTAAATTAACATTGATTATTAAATACATAACATTATGACAAAAAATAAGTATTTAGGACAATAATGTGACATAAACGATAAAAGTGGTCCAGTGGGTTCAACTTTGTACATATGCATGTGAAATTGTGAATCACGCCGTACCATTCGAATTACATACGTTTTTATTTTATATTATGCACAAAAAAATTACATAGTTTAAATATAAATTTAAATTCAAATTACATGGTTAAACAGGCTGTAAAAACATGTTAAAAATATATAAAAAGTTTCAAAAAAACACTTGTAAGAATATAAAATAATACTTAAAATAGTTGTAACATAAGTTTAAAATGGCTATAAAAAGTTACAAAAAAAGCCATAAAATGTTTAGAGAAAAACTGAAAAAAAAAAAAGTAAATTTGTAAAAAAAGAACTTTGGGGCAATTTTGTAAAAAAAAATAAAATTCCTAACAAACATTAAAATCTAAGATAAAATATAAATTGAAAAAGATATAATTCAAAAAAACAAGTTCATTAGATTTTTATTTAATAAGTTAGATTTGTTGGAATCCTAAGTCGATGAGGACTTGGAGACCAAACAATCTAATTTATGGAAAGTTTAGTTTATGACAAGTTGGTCATAAGTTTCCTAGTCTAATACAAGTTGGTTTGTTAGTCTATATATACCTATCTATAATCGAGTTTATGATTATGAGAATAGATTGTAAACATTGGTTTTGAGTCAGTTTTTCCATTAATCAAAGAGTGAATTTTGATTACTTTTTTGTTTTGCGTTCTCATTTTGTAAACTAGAATTGGTATCAGAGCGAGGTGAAGACGGTGCCGGTTTGAGAGTCGGTTTCAAGAATACCGTAGCCTTTCGCTGCGGGGCAAAAGCAGTGGGAACCGAGTTCGTTTTAAGGGGGTGTGGATTGTTTTTGATTACGAGTTGAAGCATCTCAACAGCAACCTCGGTTTTTCTTGATCGGACTGGTTCTAAGGTAGAGAGAGACCAACTAGAGGCGCAAAATAAACGGACGAGAAGACGTCAAAGCGGGTGGCTTTGATTCAGTTCATTTTGCGGGTGATGGAAGACGGTAAATGTAGTCGTGACCTAGTCTTGTTGTTAGGTAGAAAGTTGCTCTTAGAACAAGCTTGATAAAGAGGTCGGGGTGGTGAAAAGAGATAATAGGATGTTGATCGGGGTTGAAGAATTCTCTAGAAGGACTTAGAGATTCGGGGGTGATTGTTGGAATCCTAAGTCGATGAGGACTTGGAGACCAAACAATCTAATTTATGGAAAGTTTAGTTTATGACAAGTTGGTCATAAGTTTCCTAGTCTAATACAAGTTGGTTTGTTAGTCTATACATACCTATCTATAATCGAGTTTATGATTATGAGAATAGATTGTAAACATTGGTTTTGAGTCAGTTTTTCCATTAATCAGAGAGTGAATTTTGATTACTTTTTTGTTTTGGGTTCTCATTTTGTAAACTAGAAGATTTGTTGACTATTTAAATACAATAAAATAATTTATTTTCCATAAAACAGTGTTAACCCTTTAATATTTGATATACATCACATATTATTAAATATATGAAAGTAAATGTTTATATAAAATCAATAAAGTAACATTATTAAATACGAAATACGTAGCATTATGCCAAAAAATAAGCATTTGTGACATTAGTGTGACATAAACGATAAAAGTGGTCCACGGGTTTAACTTTGTACAATATCGCATGTGAGTAAGCCGTACATGCACTTTTATTTTAAACCATTTGGGCAGTGGATATTGGATAACTAGATGTCTAGATTAGTTAAAATATCAAGAAATGGGGCCTTAAGAAATATCGTCGGTCCTGAGTAAATATTCTTAAAGATCTAGAACGAACCATAAAAAAATCTTTTAATTCTTATTATAAGTTTTTATTTTTAAAATAAAAATATATAATAAAAAATTAAGTCATGTGCAGCTGCCCACTTTGCTCCTCTCAACTCCCCCCATGTTAAGAAATTATATGTTAATAAAAATAACATATAAAAATTCTTATCGTTTTGCACGATTTAATACAAACTAGTAAAAGAACTTGGGCTTCGCCTCGGGTCAGCATTTTTATTTAAAACATTTTTTCCAATTAGGGTATCGTACTTTGAAAGGTTTATTTTTACGTATAGTAGCATCGTTCTTACATAGTGCTACAAATACTTTATTTGATATCTATTGCTATCATTGGTAATTAAATATATATGTTGTTATTTGAGGAAAATAACACCGTATAGTAGAATATTGAATGTAGGGAACCAAAAGTGGCAACCCCACAAACTAATATGACAAAAACTTGAGGTGTCACATTTGGTAAATAATAGAGACCAAAAGTAGGAAACTCTTGAACCCTTTGTGGCTAGCAGTAGAGAATATCGAAGCTAAGGAACCAAAAGTGCCAACTCCATAAACTAATGTGGTAAAAATTTGAGGAGGGACCAAAAGTGGCAAAGTGTTGAAACATTTGTCACAAAACTTTATATATATATATATATATATATATATATATATATATATATATATATATATATATATATATAGTTATTTGAGGAAAATAAGATTGTGTATTAGAGGGGTGGACCAAAAGCGGCAACTTTACAAACTAATATGACAAAAACTTAAGGTGTTACATTTGGTAAAGGTCGGTGACCAAAAGTGGAAAACTCTTAAACCCTTTGGGAAGTGCCGGCCCAAGCCCAGGGCGAGCTGGGCCACGGCCCAGGGCATCAAGGTGTAGTGGGGCATCAATTTAAAGCCTGTTATAGTGTATTGTATATTGGGCTTTGGTTAGTTTAGTAAAATGTGAAGACATAAGGGGCAGGAGGCGGGCAAGTGGCAACAGCCGATGGAGACCTAATTACTGATTAGCGCCAACCGACAGAAGCATATCGACTCTTCATTCTTCAATTCTTCTTCGATCTAAAACACACGCCAAAGATGAAGAACACGAGGCATCAGGCGTCCCTTCTGGAGAATGGAGAGGACCGTTACACCCTTGGCTATATCGATCGCTCACAAGTAAGTCATCGCTCTCTGCCTTTCTTCTCCACTTCAACTTTCAGGCAGCCTTCTCTCGCCCTTTCTCTCGTTAGCTTCTCCTATGTTCTTTCTTTCTGAATCGACCTCTCACCTCTACTACCCTAAAGCTGTAATAGTTTATGTCACACCCCAAAACCGGAACGGCGGAAACGTTCTGTGGTGGATGACGTCATGTCAAGTATCACAACATATGCAGTATAGTAATCAAAGTACAACAACCATTGCATTAATAGTAATAGTTTTACATGGTTTACAGTACATAGAAACATCAAAGTAATACAAGTAATAGTATAAGTGCAGCTTGGTACTAAACGGTCTTCACCAAAAGCGCCTGGGATGTACCTGTCTAATGCTGACCTGAGAATACAAGTTATTTGAAAGCGAGTATCAGCATTTTTACAAATGCTGGAGAGTTCATAAGTATTTAGTGTCATTTGTATAAGTTCAAAATAACTTTATAAAAGTAGTAGTTTTAGAGTCTATAGTGTATTAGAGTCATTTCCAGAAAATCCTATATTTTCTTAAATAAAAGTAGTCTTCTACCAAGACCCGACAAAGTTATGTTGTAAAAAGTAATTTTCCCTTAAACACTATCATTACCAAAATATGGTGTTTGATTTTATGGAAATTAGGAGAATATTACTAGTAAAAGGACTAAGGGAAAATATCATATGCCTCAGCAGAAGATACTGCTGACTAAGGCAAAGAAATCATAGACTCCAGGAGAGTGTCGAATGAACGACACGCCTGGCTCAGTCTAACAAAAGGGAGACACAGACCCCAGACGGTATCAAATGAAAGATATGTCTAGCAAGGTTTAAAAACAGTGAAAACAGACCCCATATAGTATCAACTGAATGGTATGTCTAGCAAGGTCTAAAAACAGTGAATACAGACCCCAGACAATATCAAATGAATGATACGTCTAGCAAGGTCTAAAACAAAGAGTGAATGTGAACTCGTATGTAACCATGCTGATCGACTATAGAGTATTTGATGACCCTCCAGGTCACGCGTAGAGGTAGTGGCAGTAGTAGTAGTGGCTTCATGTCACCCATGGGCCTTACCGGCACGGACTGTAGCTAGTAGTCAGGGTGTGGGAGTGTCAGTCCCGTATAGATCTATACACATGATGTTCGCTCTCCTACCCAGAGACTCTGGTTACACGGCGTTGGCGCAATGAAGCGCCGTAGTGGGAAATAGTGTGTCACATTCTAAAGTAAGATATATATATATATATATATATATATATATATATATATATATATATATATATATATATATATATAGAGAGAGAGAGAGAGAGAGAGAGAAAGTCTCCTAACTATTCCTATAATAGTTACTAGTGTCTCTGATCTATGAGTGACGAGTGGGAGGATGCCCTTGCTACCCAAGGGAAGTGAACTGATCGGTGTAAACCTCTATGTCTATACATGTATACATAATATATAATTAATGATTAAACGACCTTCAGACGGATATCCGATCCCAACAGACCACATCTCAACGAAGAAAAGGAAATAGGGCGAATTAGCCTTCCTAAGTCCTTTAAACATTATTTATATAACTATACAAGCACAGGCGTACATTTAACTAAGTAGAAGCATTTAACGAAGTTGAAGTGTTAGCGAGCAGAAGCGTATCGTGAAGTAGAAGCGTATCATGAAGTAGAAGCGTTAATAAGTAGAAGTATATTGTGAAGTAGAAGTATATTGTGAAGTAGTAGCGTTAATAAGTAGGAGCATATTACGAAGTAAAAGCGTTACGAAGTAGTAGCATTAACTAAGTGGAAGTATAACGAAGCAGTAGTATCTAACAAAGTAGGAGTATAAAAACATGGAAGAAAACTTTGATGAACTTTGGAAAACCTTTATATTTGAGAAAATCACGAATTGGTATTCTTTTGTAAAATAAGTTTGAAAACCTTTAGAAATCCTTTGAAAACCTTTCATAAACACATTTTGATAGAACAATATAAGTAAAGATTTGAACAAGTAAAGTTGTTTTGGAAAACCATTTGCAGTATCATACTTGGCAAAACAGTTGACGGTGTAATAAATCCTTGTGCATGCGGGTTATCAATCAAATGTGATTGATATGATAACAGGCATGTTTAACTTGTATTCCCCCCATAAAAACATGTAAAAACATTTAAAAGGTTCATTCAGGGGTATGAACTCACCTTATGTAAGTGGATCCGACGAAGGTGCTGGTTGGGTGCTCGGTGTCAAGTAAAGACTTGAACACACTTAGTGACCTATTAACATATGATGACATATGTTTACATACAATTAGTACATATAATACTAATTAAACAAGTATGCGCATCCTAAAGTGCGGAAAACACTTTGGTTAAGTGTTTGGAGTGTCCCGGGTAACATTTAAGGGTGTGTATGGCTTAAATAGGGAGTTTACTCTCCAAGAGTAAACTCTTTATAGAGTTCACGGCCCTAGGACTAACTCTCATGAGTTTACGGCCGTAAACTCATGGTGAGGATGTTCTAGGATGCCAAAGTGTCTTATATCCCTTGTAGAATTATGCTAAGTCCAAATATAAGGCACTTGTGTGGATTTAGGGCAACAAAGGGACCATTTGAGGAGTTTACGGCCGTAAGCTCCTATGTGTATATACTTTTGGTGTTTTAAGGACTTAAATGATAGAGAATAAAATCCTATGCATTTTTCCAAGTCAAATGGGGAGTTTAGGGCATCATTTGGGTACCTTTTAGGAGTTTATGGCCCATGGACCTTTCCTAGGGGGGTTTATGGTCGTAAACTCTTATTTCCTTGGATTAATTGAAGTTTTAAAGCCTTTACATCTATGGGATTGCTTCTAGACATTTTTCCAAGGCCATAGGAGGTATTTGAGGGCATTTCTAACACTTGATTTTGAGTTGACTCCCCATGAAGGGGAGTTATGGCCCAAGCAAGTTCTTGGGCAGTAAACTCAAGTTTACTCCCCAAAAGTCTAGTTCAAGGTGTTATAAGTCCGAATGTGTAAGTCTACAAGTCATATCTAAGCCTTAGGGGCAATTTGGAGGGGTTTTGGGGCTTAAAAACCCCATTTAGGGGTCTTCACGGTCCAAGAGTGTTCTTGGGCCGTAAACACCTACTCTTGCACCTATTTGATTCCTTAAACACGAATTTGCATGTTAGTTAGGCTATACAACAAGTTAGGGTAGATGGCTTACTCGTTTGAGGCTCGAAAATAAGTTGTAGAGAGAGAGTGTAGAGAGAGAGTGAAAAGGGTGGAAATGAAGTCCACTCCCCCTTATATAGGGGTTTGAGTTGGGGCTCAGTGGAAATCTACCCGATACTGCCGTTAAACGGGACTTTTGGTCGCACCGGATTTAGTGGTCGTATTTTGACTTGGTTGAAACTACAATTTTTCAAGGGAAAAATTGTGGTGTTTCTAATTTATTTCAACCCTCATAAAGTCATTTAAAAAGTCCCAAATTAATTAACCAGTCCAAAAGTTAACGGACAGTTAAACAAAACGAGGCTTATTAACGGAAAGAGGTTAAAAGTGACGGAATAAATTTCGGGTTGTCACAGTTTATCTATTGCAGTAAATTGTTGTGTTAAAGTGAAGATTCAAAGGTGCCAAATTGGGGTTGATTGACTTTTTCCTCCTGAAGTCCTAATAATCCAGTAAGTTTTATCTATTATTTCAAATTTCTTGCATAACCTACTTAAATTTCGAAAATCTAATAGTGATTCTTGGTTAAAATTTATGAAATTTCAGTTTTCTTATATATCTTACTGCCTAGGGAAGTGAAATTTCGATCAAGTTGCAGACTTATAGTCTTGTTCATCGTGAACTACACTAAACAGTCTAAGCTTCATTAATTTTCTAGGTAATTCTTTTTTTCTATTTCTTGTAATTGTTCTAATTTATGATCAAAATAACTTTTATTGTTTTTATATAATCTGAAATCTGATATGTGTATTCGTATTTTGATTTTTCTGATAAACTATTGTTTTTATATAAACTGTTGTATTTTTTTTTATATAAACTGTTGTATTTTTTTTTTAATAATGATATGGTTTTCTATATAAACTTTTTTTTTTCTATTTTCTTCTACTACTCTAAAGTTGTAATTGTTTTTATATAAACTGTTGTATTTTTTTTTTGAATAATGATATGGTTTTCTGAATTCTAAATAATTTGTTATATGAAATTGAAAAAATTATGTGTTTTTTTATTTTTGAATAATATGCTGTTACTGTTAGATGAATTTCTGAAAATCTAAAGGATACTATTTCTTTTTTTTTTTTTTGTTTAGGTTGTGGATACGGATTGATAACTTCAAGTTGTGGATACGGATTGCTAAGTAACTTCAGGTTGTATCTTTCTTTGTTGTTACTACATTTTGACTTTTAATTTTTTTTTTAAAGTTTAAATATGTTTCCTAGAAAACAACATCTGGTGCTCAAAATAGAAAAAGAAAACAAAGAGAACAAGATCCTACTAATAAATTACAAGGATCTTTAAATAAGTATTTTTTTAGAAGTGAAAATAATGACGAAAATTCTAATGATGTTGAAACTAATGATTTTGTTGATAATTCTAAAGGTCCAATTGAAACTTCTAATGAACCTATTGAAATTTTTAATGATCTTGAAAATAATGATGTTGTTGATAAATCTAGTGATATTAATATTTTTGATCCAAGAGTATCGGATAAGTTAGATTTAAAAATGAAAGATTTGCTTGTAGAAAAATGGCCTACTAGGGAAATTGAAAATAACAAATTTTTTCCAAAAGATGTACTAGGTAGACATTTTTCTTGTGAATTTTTTGTTCGTAAATTAAGAAATGGTGACTCTTATGATAGAAAGTGGTTGGTTTATTCGAAAGAACTTGATAAAGTGTTTTGTTTTTGTTGTAAGTTATTTAAAACAACTCGATCTAGAAGTAATTTGGCAACCGAAGGAATTAATAATTGGAAACATCTTAGTGAATAATTGAATGAACATGAAAATAGTTCTGAACACATGATTAATTTAAAAGCATGGACACAAACACGACTTAGGTTAAGGAAAAATGAAACAATTGATAAAGAGTTACAAGAAAGAATAAAAAAAGATACTCAACATTGGAATGAAGTTTTGATAAGAATTATTGCTCTTGTAAAATGTTTAGCTAAATATAACTTGACTTTTCGTGGAACTAATGAAAAAATATATGAGAAATCTAATGGTAACTTTTTAGGTGTACTTCAAATGATTGTTGAGTTTGATCCCGTAATGAAACATCATTTTCAACTTATTCAAGATAAAAAAAGTCATTTTCATTACCTTAGTCATAAAATTCAAAATGAATTAATTGAAATGTTGGCATCCGAAGTAAAAAATGAAATTATTAGAAAAATAAAAAATTCAAAATATTTTTCGATAATTCTAGATTGCACTCCGGATGCAAGTCGTAAAGAACAAATGACTTTAATTATTAGATGTGTTGATGTTACAAGTGTTCCAATAAAAGTTGAAGAGTTTTTTTTAGAGTTTTTAATTGTAGAAGATACATCTGGTTTAGGACTTTTTAATGTGTTACAAAATGCTTTAAAATCTCTTGACTTGGATATAAGTTGTATCCGAGGACAAGGATATGATAATGGAGCAAATATGAAAGACAAACATCAAGGTGTACAAAAAAGATTACTTGATATAAACTCAATAGCTTTTTATATGCCTTGTGGATGTCATAGTTTAAACTTAGTTTTGTGGGATATGGCAAATTCTTGTCATAAAGCTAAAACTTTTTTTAGTATGTGTCAAACAATATATAATGTTTTTTCTAGCTCCACACATAGATGGAGTGTTTTACTTGATCATGTTGATGAATTAACCCTAAAATCATTATTTACTACTCGTTGGGAAAGTCACATTGAAAGTGTTAAAGCAATAAAAACTCAATTTTTTCAAATAAAAGAAGCATTAATAAAATTAGCTCAAGTGAGTGATGATGGTAAGGTTTGTAGAGATGCGGAATCACTAGTAAATGGTGAATTTTCTAATTTTGAATTTATTTTAAGTTTAGTGATATGACATGAAATTTTATATAGAATTAATTTGGTAAGTAAAAAATTACAATCCAAAGATATGATTCTTGATGTTGCAATAAAAAACTTAGAGGGATTAGTTAATTATTTTGAAAAATATAGGGAAAATGGGTTTGACTCTGCTATTAATAAGGCTAAAGAAATAGCAGAAAAATTGGAGTTGAACCAAAATTTCCTATCAAACGTGTTTATAGTAGAAAAAAACAATTTGATGAAATTCCAAATACCGAAAGAGAACAACAATTTTCTCAAGAAAATTTTAGAACTGATTATTTTGTTGTTATAGTAGATATGGCTCTAAATCAATTCAGAAGTAGATTTGAGCAAATACAACATTTTGAATCTATTTTTGGATTTTTGTTTGTTGGTTTAAAGTTCAAATCTTTATTTGATGATGAATTAAAAAAATGTTGTAAGAAACTTGAAACTAGTTTGACAAATGGTGAGGACCTTGATATTGATGGAAAAGATTTATTTATTGAGTTACAAGTTTTGCAGGAAATGTTGCCGGATGAAGCATACAAAGGTGAACATCCTTGGACAGCCATTCAAATTATGGAGTTTGCAAAGGAAATGGACATGTTTCCCAATGTGTTGGTGGCATATAGGATTTTGTTGACGGTACCGGTCACGGTTGCTTCCGCGGAAAGAAGTTTTTTGAAATTGAAGTTATTGAAATCATATCTTCGGAGTACCATGACTCAAGAAAGATTAAATGGATTAGCAATTTTGAGTATTTAAAGTCAATTCCTACGAAGTCTTGATTATGATAAAATAATAGATGTTTTTGCTTCAAAAAATGCAAGGAGGCATCGTTTTCGATAAATTTTATGTATGCTTTTGTTTGTGTAACCTTGTTTTCGTTTGACTATAAAATTTATTTCATTTTTGCTATTTTTTTAATTAAATAAAGGCATAATTTAGAATCTCGCCCCGGGCATTGAAAATCAATTGACTGGCCCTTCCTTTGGGGCTAACAGTAGATAATATCGAAGTTGGGAGACCAAAAGTGTCAACTCCACAAATAATGTAGTAAAAAGTTAAGGAGGACCAAAAATGGTTAAATGTTGAAACTTTTGTGGCAAAACTTTGCAAAAGCTGAAGAAGGACCAAAAATGACAAAGTGATTGAAACTTTGGTAGCAAAACTTAGAATAATAGAAAATATAATGGATTTGTTAAGTGCCTAAGTTGTTGCGTGCCATAAGCTGAATTGAGACCATACACTTTTGTAGTAGCTTGCAACCACTTTTACAACTAGCATCCCATTTGAACCTATAGAAATTGTACTCATGTTCCAAGTTGTTATCTATATGTAGGAATAGTCGTTTATTCAAACTGAACCGCATTTTGAAATCCTTAGCGTCATATGCACAATTTCAGAAAAGTAAAGGTGGACCAAAGGTTTGTGCGAAACTTCACGATCTCTATTTTTTGTTTCCATTCTTGTTATTTAAACCAAATTTTGCTCTATTTGATGGATAATGTTCGGTACTAACTGGACAGATGTCATCATTTGAAGAAGATGAATAATAATATGTCTCTAAAAAGCTTTGAATATGTATGAAATATAGAGTGAAATGTTGTGTAAAAAGGAAGTAAATTGTTATAAATTTTATGGTATTTATAAAGGATTTTAGGGAAAAAATAAATAAAATATATTTATTGATATTAAATGCATTTTTATGAAAAATACTTGTTAAAAAAGTGATGTTGGGTAGTTCATGTCTCCTTACTCCACGTCAGCATAACACATAAGGGATGATATTTATGTGTTAAGAAGACTGCATCTTATGTAAATTAGATTAATAAATAAAATATTGTTTTGTTTTTTAAGAGAAAATGACTATAATTTACATTTTTTCTAATTTATTTTCAACAAAAATGTTAGACGTATATCTGGTATGTATATATTTTATATTTAGTTTGTATTTGGTTGGGCTGTCCAACATTGTATTTAGCCCATTACTCTTATTTGTAGCCCTTTTGTATTATTGTGGTATTAATATACGTGAGAGGCTCAATGCCAATTCATGGGAAAATATTCACTCTAATATTGTATCAGACTATTCTACCCTCTAACCCTAGCCGATCCATACATGTGGTGGTATTCTTCTCACCTTTCACCTCTGTTCTTCATCTTCTCTCTTCTTCTTCGTCACAATGACCGGAGAGTCTTCTAATCCCAAACCTAGTCCCAACGATAAAATCTACGGGATAACCAATATCAAGTCTTATGTCCCCCTTCTTCTCGATCTCGATCGCTTGAATTATGATTCCTAGAAAGAGCTTTTCAAAACTCACTGCATTGGATACAAAGTATATGGTCATCTTGATGGGTCTACTAAAATTGAAGATGATCCAGAATGGGAAACAGTGGACAATATTGTAAAACAGTGGCTATATGGAATAGTTACTTAATCAGTTCTCCAATCTACTCTCAAACCCAACGCCACTGCAACAGATGTTTAGAAGACTATTGAAGACCTGTTTCACGAGAATAAAGAGACTAAATCCATGGAATTAGATGATGAACTTCGTTCTATGGAATAATGTACACGTATGAAGTCCATCTCTGATCTTCTTGCTAATATTGGATCCTCGGTACCCGAAAGAAACCTCGTTATTTATGCCATCAATGGTTTATCTCAGAAATTTGCCCATGTCGTCACCACCATTCGACATCAAAAACCGTTTCCCACTTTCCTTGAGATGCGCTCCATGTTAACCCTTGAAGAACGGTCCATGGCAAAAGATCATTCCCATCACGTTCAAGCCTCACATTAAGACAGTGCATCTTCACCAACCATTCTCACCACCGAGCACCAAAATTGCCCCTCTCATTCTCGATTTAACAACTTCGGCGGTAGAGGTGGTGGTCGGAATCTGTCACACCCCAAAACTGGAACGACGGAAACGTTTTGGGGCGTGGGACGTCATGTACATTATCACAACAATGCAAAATAGTAAACAAGCAACAACATCATCCATTTCATTAATAATATAATTTAATACAAGTGTGTTCTGTGTATAGTTTGTAAGACACCAAAAATGAATAATCAAAATAAAGACGAGTCTTGTATAAGCTCCGTCTTCTCAAAACCTAGTCCAGTGTACCTGTCTACTGGTGACTTGAGAATACAAGTTATTTTGAAAGAGTAGATCAACATTTAAGCTGGTGAGTTCATAAGTATTTTAGTGTCATTGTTTTGTATGAAAGTGTTTGTAAATGTTTGTAAGAGTTTGATGTAATTTTTGTATCTCCTAGAAAATTGTAACACCGTAAATTTCAAAACAATTTTTCGCATTTTATACAAAACACAATTCATTCAATATTCATAAAAACATCATTGTTTGAAACTCGAATTAGTAGCATATAAAAATCCCAAGATCTCATAACATAAAAATCCCGTGTGCGTACTGATCAGGCCGGCGCCTTCCCGCGATCCTCACTAGTACCTGAAACAAATAACACCAAACACTGTAAGCACAAAGCTTAGTGAGTTCCCCAAAATACCACACATAGCACATATTAGCCACTCGAGGATATAACTCTATGGGTCCGTGGACCCTACTCTGTGAACCCTTTGGTTCTAACTCTGTGAACCTTCCGGTTCCAACTCTATAAACATGCACAACATAAATCACATAGAAATAATGCAATACAACACATAACATACATATAGCATACAAATACTCTGTCAATAACTCTGATTACCTACTCAAGGTAAGGTATAGTGAGAAGACTCACCTTGCGTATCTCGGTAACTCGCAAATCCCTGAAATCACTAGTGATCGATCTCCCGAGCTATAGTCCTCCTATAACACAATACATCTCTAATTAACACTTTTCTAACTAAGGTTGACTAACCTTATCAAGTCAACATCGGTCAACTCTGGTCAATGGTCAACGGTCAACTCAACTCGCCGAGTTTGGCATGGACTCGCCGAGTCTCTATGGGGACCTGATTCCTTTGAGTTCCTTCCGACTCACCGAGTCACTCACCCGACTCGGTTACTCAACCCCTGGTTCGAAATCACTGAACAACCCGCACCAACTCGTCGAGTCTGGAAATGGACTCGGCGAGTGCATTCCATGCACAACCCCAAACGACCTTCTGAGGTCAGATCTGCTCCACTAACTCATAGATCCAGTCCTTCCAAGCTTATTTATCACGTAAAGTTCATGTCTTGGTGCTCATAACACACCTAATGACTCATAAATGGTGTTTTGACCTCAAGCACAAAGATCCCAAACCAAAACCTCCATGGATTCATAAAAATCTTGGACAAAGGGACACTCTGGACCTTCAAGGGTCCAGATCCAGAACCTAACTCGCTTAAGGGACCAAGGAAGCACTAGATCTAGCAACAAAAGGGCTCAATAAGCTCTAAATCAACATGAACATCACCTTAACAGAAAATGGTTCGAAAATAGTACCTCAAACGTGATGTTCTGGACCTCAGATCTTCAGGAAGTTGATCCCCTTGTTTCCCCTTGGCTATAGCTTCCTTTCCCTTGCTAGATAACACCTCCAAGGTCAACAATGGCTCCTTCTCTCACTCCAAACGCTCAAGCTCACTAGGGTTTCGCTCTGGGGACTGGTGAGCACAAATGACGGCCATAAGGCCCTTTAAATAGGCCCCAAACCCGAGAAATTAGGGTTTCATTAAACAACGCAGACTCGCCAAGTCCACCAATGCGACTCGTCGAGTCCGGTCATTATTCCGGGTGAGAAATCGCGTCTCTACTCGGCGAGTCTACGCACCAACTCGCCGAGTTCTTCCACAAAACTCAAAATAAAATGAATAAATATAATACCTAAAATTCCGGATGTTACAAAAATCCTATATCTTCTAGTTTATTATGAAATGCAGTCTTCTACCAAGACCCGACTGGTCTGTATGTTTGTTTTTTTTTTTGTAAAAGTGAAGGTTTTTCCTAAGTATGACTATCATTACCAAAATATAGTTTACATTACCGTTTATGTGAGAAGATCACAATGTGAATGCAATGAGAAAATAAAGATGTACTGTAGTATTGCAAACAAGTAACTACCAATGTACTAACTGTGACGCCCGCGTTTCCAGGCTAGGCATTATTATTGATGTAATAGTCTAGGTTAACCTTTGTAACCCGTTTTGAGATAATAGAAGTGTATTATGTGTTTTGTGATTAATTGTGTGTCTTAATGTAATTAAGAATAAAAATAAGTGTCAAAATAAAATGTTAGACAAAGCTGATATCTATGTATAATGTTGTAGTAGTTGGAACGGGGTTTCCGAATATATAAAGAATGCCAAAATCCGAGTTATAACGAAGAAGTTATGACCCGTCGAAGTTTCACAACAGAACCGACAACGTTGAATGACGTAAAAAGTGAAATTTACGATAGAGCGATATTTAGCCTTAGTAATCTAAACGAAAGTCGTAGAGTTCGTTAAACCGAGAGCGTGCATAAAAAGAACGCCCAAATCTGACTTCGTATGAGGAAGTTATGATTTTTCGAAGTTTCGACTTAGCAATATGCAGCCCGAATACTCGATTTGAGATCGAGCGGTTTTTAGCCAAAACAATCTAAACGAGAATCGAAGATCTCTTTAATTGTAGTGAAACGATAAAAAGATAGGCGAAAACGGACATCGGATGAAGAAGTTATGAATTTATAACGGGGTTTTCCTGTCCCGACCTACTAAAATAATATAATAAAAATAAATTCGAAATTAGCCGACGAAGTCTAAATGAAAGTTATAAAGCGTAGTCTCACATATGCGTGGATATAAAGAACGTCGAAAACGGAGTTCGTATGAAGAAGATATGAATTTTTGAAGTTTATTAAATAATTAAAATATAAATTTAATTAATAAATCCGATATTATCCGAAGGGGAGTCACCGGACTGATCCGAACTACGCCCAGCATACAACGAAGCATGACGACCCTCGCACTCGAGTTCTTCGGATACGTAAGCAGTGACGATTCCGGAGGAGTACGCCCCGCGTAAGGGCATTACGCTCAGCGTAATGCGAGGCCTCAACCTCCTATAAAAGGGCATGCGAGGGCAGCCTAATTCTTTTGCCAAATTCTTACTTTCTCTCTAGTTTTTGCCTCGATTTGCGTGCCATTTATACCCTGAATCCCCGGTATTATTCCCGAGCCCCGAAGCAAGTCCTGAAGCCCCAAAGATCCCGAGAAGTGCAATTCCCGAGCCGAAGCTCTACCCTCGAGGAGCCCGGTTTTTGTGAAGATCTTACAGCTCTGCCGAAGAATACTACTTCTACAAGCCGCAGTGCTGTCCGATCATCTTTTGATCAAGTGAGTGTGTAGTTACTTTCTTCTAACGCATAATTATGAAGTATTTTATACGAAATACGTGTTATGTGTATATTTTGTTGTTATATGCGTGAATATATATTCACTTTCTTCTATCTCATAGATATGATTTATTCTCTATGAAATACGTGTTATGTGTATGTGTTTCATTTGTTGTTTGGAATATGTATTGAATGAGAATGCTATACAGGTTTTAAACTATGTATAAAAATATATATTTTTATCTACTAATATGTCGGGTAGAACATGGGTAGATAGTTGTGTGATAAACATATGAGAGGCCTCAATGTTGTTTTTGATTCAGTCATCTAGCGGAGTTTAGATGACGACTACAAACTTTTCTAGACAATCATTTGGAACGCTAACAGGTTCGCCACCTGTAGGTGTTAATGAACTTGGGTGTTCATTCGCTGTACTCCATCCCCCTCATGGTTGCCTTATTTGACATATATTGTCGGGAAACCCCCAAATGCATGTGTTGTCACCCCGATGAAATATTCTAAGGCTAGGTCCCTTGTGTTAGTTGTTTTAGGGACGTAAAGTGAGAATAACGGGAATGGGTAATTGGGTTATTGTTGGTTGGTGGAATTAAATATAATTATTTATTATGGGTTGAAAACCCTATAAGCTCACCAGGCTCCCAAGCCTAACCCACTCAGTTTATTTGTATTACAGGAAGTGGCGCAAGGGCATAAGATGTATGAATCATCAAGTTGTTTTGTTTACAAGTTTGTATATGTATATATTTGTTGAATGACTTGTAATGTTATCGTTTATGCTTTATGGTCTGTATCGGAACATGACATCCTGAGTTTTGATTATATAATGAAAATACATTTCTTGATGAAATGCTTTGGTAAATATTATTTTATCATACTTTGTTTTTGGGAACAAATTCCGCAACTCTTTCAAATCAAAAGGATTTACTCTGAAATTATTTTAAAAGCATAAATGAAAATCGGTCTTTTCTGGCCGTGATTTTGGGAATGTCACATCCTAGAAAATCCTATATCTTCTAGTTTATTATGAAATGCAGTCTTCTACCAAGACCCGACTGGTCTGTATGTTTGTTTTTTTTTTTTTTTTGTAAAAGTGAAGGTTTTTCCTAAGTATGACTATCATTACCAAAATATAGTTTACATTACCGTTTATGTGAGAAGATCACAATGTGAATGCAATGAGAAAATAAAGATGTATTGTAGTATTGTAAACAAGTAACTACCAATGTACTAACTACCTTAAACCAGTTTGTTTAATTAAGGTAAATGTGATGAGGTTGTAACCATACTTGATTGACTAGTATAACACGATGATCAAAGATGTCGAAAATGGTATGACATTCGTCACCCGTAGACCTGCAGGTCCCACTGTAGCTAGCCACAAGGTGTAGGATGGTCAATCCCGTATAGATCTATACACAAATTCACGCTCTCCCTCCAGGAGACTCTGGTTGCAAAATGTGACACAACAGTAAATTGCCATGCCATGAATTAGTGGCTCACATTAATGTTATAGTATTCTAGTGTTTGTATAGTATGTTCTCTCTGTTCTAGTGTATAGTATGTTCTCTTTGTATAGTGTAGTGTATGCTCTCTTAGTTTCTCATCGTAGTATGTTCTTTATGTTTCTCATTATAGTATGTTTGTATTGACACTAGAATGAACTTACTCTTGTATGTTTCATTGTACTAGAAATAGTGAGTAGTAATTCCCTAAACTATACCTATTATAGTTTATTAGTAATGTTGTTTGAATGACTGAGTATGTTTGTACACCTTTGCTACCCAAAGATGCTGAACTGATGTAAGAACTTTTATATCTATACATATATACATAATAAATAACTAAGATTCAAACGACACTCGGACAAACAACCGGATACCCTAAGTCCACAGCCAAACAAGGAACAGGAAATAAAGTGAGTTATCAGTCCTAAGCCCTTTCAACCTTACTTATATAACTATATCTATATAGACATGATTTTGACAATATATAAGTTTAAAAAGAGTTTAATAAAGAGTTTAGCATATAAAAGGGTTTTAACCATCTGAATGGTTATTGATGACTTGATGTTAGTTTATAAAATGTTTTGAAATAGTTTGCTTGATAAAACAATTTGAAGTATAAGAAATCCACTTGTTTGATAGTTATTAATCACATGTGATTGATATAATAACTATAATGTTTCTACTTGTATTCCCCTCCCCCACCCCCCCCCCCTCCCCCCCGGCCCCATAAAATCATTTAAAAGATAAGTTAAGGGGTAGGAACTCACTTGTAGTGAGTGATACAAATGTAAGTTCGATATAAGATGCTAGTGTCAAGTGAAGCCTCGAGCACAAACGGATCCTATTAAGCATATAATGATAGATATATGGATATAATTAGCGTTTATACAACTAATTATGCAAGGAAACCACCTTAGGAACTAGGAAACACTTAGATTGAAGTGTTACAATCACATATGATTGCATCAAAGGGGTTTACGGCCACACTATGGTGTGTACAGCCAAGATGTGTACGACCAATGTGGTGTACGACCAATGTGGTGTACGGCCAATATGGTGTACGTTCATGGAGTGTACAGTCGTACACTCATTGAAGAACATGCAAGGGAGGTGTTTTACATCCCTATCTAGTAACCATTAACTGTTCAAGATCCAATGTTGGGACATAAGATGAGTTTGAGGCCAAAACATGCACTAAACAAGGGTTTACGACCATATGAGTGGTGTACGACCAAAACATGCACTAAACAAGGGTTTACGACCATATGAGTGGTGTACGACCATACACCCTTGGTGTTCTTGCATTAGATAATGATTCAAGGCTAGAAATAGAGTGTTTCTCAAGCTTAACTAGAAGATGGAAGAGATACTCACACTTTTGAAGGTTCCTATGGAGTTCACGGCCCAAGAACTAGTAGGTGTTCTTGGTGAAAGTGATGAATACTTGAAGATCTAACCAAAAGAGATAATTTCATGGATGAAATCATGGATCTTCACTAGATAAAGCTATGTATCAACTAATCAATGGAAGGAATGCTTACATTTTTGAAGATCAAGGTGAAAAGCTTGATGATAGTTGAGAGAGAATTGACTTTCTTGACTTGGAAGTGTAAGAAATGAAGAGAAATGAAGGCATAACTAATATATGGGCATGAGTTCACGACCACTTTGAGTGTACGACCGTACACTCCTCTTGAAGGAGTGTTTGGCTTGAATGCAACTAGATGAACTTAAGATAACTCATCCCTAAACCCAAACCTTGAATGTACTAGGCTTAGAACACTCAAACAAACCTTAAACAATGCTAAAAAAATAGCAGAAACGATTCTTACTTTGATTGAATTGAATAGTTGTACAAGATAGAAATTTTGGGTTGTCACAGAATCAGTGTGGTGGCGGCAAGGGAGGTCGGAACGGCAGGAGAGGTGGCGGCAGGCAGGGACGATCTGAAGGCGGAGGATTTGCTCGCGGTCAAAATTGGGGGGATATTCTCCCTGTATGATGTCGTCGCAAATTCAAGGTCAACAACGGCATTGTGGGCTGCTGCCTTCTCCACCAATTCAACAATTCCCATGGCCCAATAGTCATTACTCAAATTCTCAACACCAATGGCCCAATTCGAATTTAGCCTATCAACAAGCTCTTTTCTCCATGTCTCAGCAGCCCAATAATCAGCCCAACAGCTGGCAATGGTTTCAATACCCGAATAATATGGATCAACCGACCACTTTACCGCAAACATTTAACACTATGACTCTTCAAGACCTAAACAATGCAGATTGGTATATGGATACCGGGGCAACCGCTCATCTTCATGCCGATTCAGGTAATCTCAAGTCCTTTAAAAATAAGTGCATTGATTCAAATATATCAGTTTTAGTCGGCAATGGGTCTCGTATTCCTGTCACCAAAATTTCTCACTCTATTCTTGCTTTAAACCCTTTTCGCACCCTTATTTTAAAAAATGTTCTTATCACTCCCCAAACTATTAAAAATCTTGTTTATGTTCGTCAATTTACTCGTGATAATAAATGTTCTATAGAATTTGACGAGTTTGATTTTTCTGTGAAGGATTTTCTCACCAAACGCACCCTCCTTCGATGTGATAGCACTGGAGATCTTTACCCAGTCACCAAACCGAGTCCTCAAGTCTTTCTCAGTCTTAGCTCATCATTGTGGCATCAAAGACTCGGTCATCCTAGTCAACCTGTTCTGAAACAATTAATTTCTAGCAATTCCATTTCCTGTAATAAAATTGATTCGTCATTTCTTTGTCATGCGTGTCAACTTGGCAAGCACACTCGTTTATCTTTCTCGTTATCTAAAACTCATGCTTTATTTCCTTTTCAAGTTATTCATTCGGATGTATGGACTTCACCTTTACAAAGTCATAGTGGAATAAAATATTATGTTATTTTTCTTGACCAATTTTCTCATTTTGTGTGGGTGTACCCTCTTAGACTGAAATCGGATGTGTTCTCCAAATTTCTTCATTTTCGTGCGTATGTCAAAAATCAATTCAACATTGATATTCAAACATTTCAATGTGACAACGGAAAAGAATATGACAACTCTCTCTTTCATCAACTTTGTGACACCAATGACATACACATTCGTTTCACATGTCCATACACTTCCCACAAAATGGGAAATATGAGTGTATGATTCGTACTTTAAATAATATGATCCTTACACTTCTTTTCCAAGCTCATCTTCCCCCCACTTATTGGGTGGAAGCTCTCCATATGTCCGATCATCTATTGAATATCCTTCCATCCACATCTCTCCACAATGACACACCATTTCACAGACTCTTCAACAAACACCCGTCCTACTCTCATCTTCGAGTGTTCGGGTGCCTGTGCTATCCTCACCTTAATACAATCAATAAACTTGAGCATCGGTCAGTCCCATGTATCTTTCTCGGGTATCCCTCCAATCACAAAGGTTTTCGTTGTCTCAATCTTCATTCTAAACAAATAATCATCTCACGACATGTCACCTTTGATGAAACCATTTTCCATTCGACTCAATGACCCCGGACTATCCCCCACTTATGATTTTCTTAATATATATCTGACTCCTGCAATTTCTTTAATGATCCCACCATCACTTTCCATTCTCCTTCATCTCCCCCTATTCCGTCTCCTGTCGGTGACACCTCCACCGACAACACCACTGTCTTTGTCGACCTAAACATCCCTGTCGACGTTGCTGCTCCGACAGCTCCCCTTTCCTCCATTGCTGCAACTCCAGCTGCCCCTTCATTTCCTTTAAATCATAACCGCTCCACCGTGTCGGGTCCTTATAGTACTCATCCTATGACCACTCGTGCTAGACTTGGTATTCATAAACCCATTGACCGTCTCAATCTTCATACCGACATAGTTTCTAATCCCTCCCCTCTTCCTAGAAACTATTCTGAAGCTTTCCAAGACCCTAACTGGCGTAATGCCATGCAAGACGAATATGATGCACTTATTTCTAATGGAACTTGGGTACTTGTACCACGGCCTCAAAATGCTAATGTTGTTAATCGTATTTGGTTGTTTAAAAAGAAACTTAATGCAGATGGCTCTCTTGCTCGATATAATGCAGATGCCAATTCATAGTAAAAAAAAAAGAAAAAAAATACAAAATAGACACATTTATTATAGGTCATCACATGGGAAAATCATGTCTTGCCTTTCTAGTCTCTTGCTAGTTGAGGCTTTCTATTTATAAAATACAAAATTGCAAGAATGGTCCCTATGGTTAGGTGAAAATTGCCACTTTGGGCCAAACATGTTTTGACTAGCACTAATGGTCCAAAAGTTTTAATTTTGTTGTGAGTTTGGTCCAAAACGATTTAAAATGACGAATTTGCCCCTTTCTATTTTGTTTTTTGCTTTTCTTTTTGTTATTTAATTATTTTCCAAACAAAAAAATAAAAAATAAAAAGAAGAAAGCAATCTCTCTCTCTCTCTCCTCTCTCTCTCTCTCTCTCCAGTTTAAAGAACGCCACCGTCCTCACCCCTCCCCCAACCTTCACTCCCGTTGGGAAGCTTGAACACTACCGCCGGAAAAAGATAAACGACACCATATTGAAGCTCTGGCAGCAAAACCCTAACCCTAAAAGTTTCAGGTGGCGGCATACAGGTCGAAACTAAGGTTTCTAGCAGCGCCGGCCTCTAAAAACCCTAAGATTTAAAGAAAAGAGAATGACGATAACCTCTAAAAACCATAGGGTCTCCTTCTTTCCTTCTTCAAACTCGATTGAAGCTCACCCGAGGGTCATTTGGCGTTCTTTCCTTCTTCAAACTCGATTAAAGCTCACCTGAGGGTAATTTGACGGAGCCAGGAGAGTCGAGAGACGGTGGGGATGTTTGGAAATGGTGGTGAAGAGGGGTGGCAGTAGGTGTTTTCAGGGGTTGCTGATGGTTTGGTCTTCATCGTTGTGCTTTGGTCTGTAAAGATGAAGCTCTTTGATTCTCAGGAGGAGGCGGATCTGAAACCCCCATTTACAAACCTTCGTTTCAGAGTTAGAACAACAATTAGGGTTCTCCCCTCTCTATCTCACAGAAGCTCGTCTGAAAACCATTGGATCTTTCTGAGATACAGATTAATGGGCAAAGTTGCTTTTGATAATGGAGATTACAATTAGGGTTTCTTTTTTCTACATATCCTTAAGAAGAAGAGGACGATGAAGATATGGGGTCTGCAATGAAGAGAGAGAGAGAGAGAGAGAGAGACGGGTGGGAGAGAGAGAGAGTTTAAGAGAGAGAGAGAGGGATTTTTTTTTTCTTTTTCTTTTAATTATGAAACTATTTAAATAAATAAATAAACTAAAAAAATAAAAACAAAGGGCAAAATGGTCATTATAAAAGAATTGAAAGTAAATTGGACCAAAGTGACAAGAAAATGAATACTTGTGGACCATGAGTGCTAGTCCAAACCTGTTTGGCCCAAAGTGGCAAATTCAACCTAACTACAGGGACCATTCTTGCAATTTTGTCTTTATAAAATTATTTGACGGTTTCAAAAAAAACATATGAAAGTTATGGTAGCTTCCATATTTTTTAACCAAACTTAATCATCAATAAATCGTAATGCAGTGTTATTAACAAGATCCTATTGTCTAACATCAAGGTGATTCATGTTATTTTTCATTTTCGAGAGTACCGAACCATTTCATCTTAAAGGTTGAAATACATGCATAGGGTTTAAGACAATGATAATGTTTGATAACATATAATTAAACATAAAACATTTTGCATACATATGAATATTTCTTACAGTTGAGGTAAGATAGAATGATATGAAATTGTTATGGTTTTATGTTATGTACATATAAGTTTTATGATATTGGAAGGTGGGGTATTACATGTATCACTAAATAAATCTAAAAGCTCATATAAAACATTTTTTAATTTATCTATTTCCTCCTTAAATGACAATTTATAATACATATATGAATTTCATAGTCAAAGTGTTGAATTCATATTCTAAAGTGTAGATCCATGATAATGATGATATTTGAAAATTTTTAAGATTCAAAATGTACCATTCTTTGAAGCTAAACAAGTATGACTTTCCCACCACCAAATTTGGAGTGTATATTTTTCATGGATTGCCTTGTTTAAAAAAGTACAATGAAAAAAAAATCATGTCAAACGTAGTTCGTATGTGAAATTTACGAAGTATTAAAGCTAATTTTTTTTCTTCATATTTTTACCGGGTGCCCTACTTTGGAGCTAAATAAGTATGAATTCCCGACCTTGATAGTAGAAGTGTGATATATCCATGGATAAAAAAACATAAAGAAAACAAATTCAACAGACGCTTTATATGAAAGACTTGTAAATGTTTAAAGTTCTAAAAATTGGATTTTTGCAGCCTCATTTCATTTGTAAATGTTTATGGTTTTATGGGTATTTTTCTGATTTAGAACTATTTTATGGGAAAAACTTAGGAAAAAATTGCAATTATTGTCAATTTTTTTACTAAAATAAAACCGGCTCTATCATTAATGGTGTATATCCTCTACAGGTACAAGACTACAAGGTATAGACGATCACCCAAACCCATTTGTTGAATATGTGTAATCAAAGAAATTTCTTTTTCTTACTTGATAATCAATGAAATCGTTAATGATGTTTCTTGTTGAAGGGTCGTATGTTTTGGGTTTTCTTAATGAAGGGTCGTATTTTTGAGAAATTTTATCAAATGATCAAAGGGAAGGGGGTGTTACAACATTTTAACCATGAAAAATGGAGTTTTGTAGAATGACCATGACTTCTGAAGAAGGGACTCTGCGGAAGCCTTAAACCTTCTGAGGAATCCGACCCTTACTAAGGAATTGAGGTTTTAGGGGTATTTTTGTAAATTCACAAAAAAATTGAATTCT